>NW_027411644.1:40775370-42223188 GCF_047663935.1 Musca autumnalis
AGTCGGAGTCGAGCATTTTTGCTGGAGTCGGAGTCGAAAAAAATAACTCGACTCCGACTCCGGGCAAAATTTTTTCCACGTTATAGAAATATAACATTAAAGAACTTTTTTTTAAAAATCATTACTTATTTTAAAAGAAAGGTATAATAAAATATATATGCAAATTTTATATTATACTAAGTTAAAGGACAATTCACAGGATATTTACTATACTTTGATGTGTAGTATTTTTGTTTTGTTGATCCACTTGATTCGTTACATTTTTGCAAACAAAAGTAAAGTTCTATTACAATCGAATTAAGATTGGACCTTTAACCTCTTTCGTCGAGCCAAAAATACCTCGACTCCGAAACCCTGATTTTTTCTAAAAAACTTATTTTTTGGGTACAGTATTTACAACATTCTTTTGAGTGTGCTGGTACCCCCCGGATCATATAAATCATAGATCGTGAAAATCCCTCCACTAGAATGGCGGCAACAGCTACTGCAAAATTAAAAAAAATGCGAAAATTAATTTTGAAAATATCGCGGAATAATTTGGGTTTTCTGTGGAACGTTTCATTATACCCTCAGCATTTATGCTAACGAGGGTATATACACTTTCTTACGGGAAAAATGTGCCTTATCGAAATAATGGTTTTAAACCACAAGTATGTTTGGATGAAATGTGTTTCAGACAATTTGGAGTCGATTTGGCAATGTCCGTCCGTCCGTCTGTCTGTCTGGCTGGTGCGCACTATAACTCTCGAATGGATGAACCGATTTGGTCCAAAATTTGGACTTCGCAATATTTTGTCCAAACCTAGTTTAAGTTCGAAGATGGGTTTGTGCGCAAGATAACTCTTGAAGGGAGTAACCGATTTGGTCCAAAGTTTGCACATCGTGAAATTTCTACCAAACTTAGATGAGGTTCCAATATGAACTCAATCGGTCCACGCCTTGGGGTACCTCCCACACAAAATTTCGGAAAAGTTCAGTTTAGGACCTACTCTCGAATCGTTTTGATTTTTGTTGTAGAATCTTGTATTTAGGGCCCCCATACGGCGGTACAAGTTTCATCACGATCAAAGCCCTATTTCCTGAGAAAATAGCCTGAAAGGTTTAGAAAACCCCTATGATACTGTGTAGCGGTTGGAGCGCAAGATAACTATCGAACGGATCTACCGATTATATACAAAATTTGGCCTTCATAATGTTTTGTCCAAATTTAGTTCAAGTTCGAAAGTTCAAAAATGTTCGGAAAAATTGTGCGCACGATAACTCTTGAAGGGACGGACCGATTTGGTCCATCCTTTACGCATCCTAATATATCTACCAGATATAGATCAGGTTTGAATATGGACTATATTTGCCCATTTCTTCGGGTACCTCCCACACAAAATTTCGGATAAGTTCACTTTAAGCCCTGCTCTTGACTAATTTTGATTTCTGTACAAGCAAATTGCAATCGTTGTCTCAATTACAACCGCAAAAGTTTTTCAGTGGCAAGTCCATACTTCGTGGGAAAACATCCCGAAAGTTGTAAAAAACCCCTATAGTACCATATGTAGTAATTGGAGAGCACAATAACTCTCGAACTGATTGACCGATTTGGACCAAAATTTGGCCTTCGTCATATTTTGTCCAAACTTAGTTTAAATTCTAAAATGGCTTATATCGGTCCTCTCCTTAGGATACCTCACCCACAAAAGTTAAACATTTGTGTCCAAGTGCAGTTTAGGGTCTGTTCGGAGATCCTTTGGAAATTTATACCGATGATGTACAGCCATATTATGTGGACAAGTCCATGCTTCCTGGCATACTGGTCCAACAGGTGTACGATAACCCACTGAAATGACTAGTGGGCGTGATATCTATCGCAACATATGACGCTCAAAATAAGATCCCCTTCCGTAATGCACTATGTCGCTCCATTCCCTCCTCCGCAAAACTTTTGAACTTTCATCCTAATCCACATTTTTGTCGGCAAGTTCAAATGTCCAAAAAATGCCACAAAATTCTGAAAAGACCCTAAATACATTCGATCTGTCCGTAGATGAAAGTTCCAATTCACGGAGGCAGAGGGTATATCTCTGTCGGCAAAGCCGACTGATACTTTTTTACTTGTTTTCAGTTAAGAAACCGACACACCACTTGCGTTTTGGGGAAACAGAGTTTTAAGAAGTTTAGCGTTATTGAAGCTGTATCCGATTGATACCAAAAATTAGTGAATGTACATCCACGGTCCATGATAGATTTTATTAAAATCGGTTGGTTAAAATTAGCTGCTTTTGCCTTCACCAAAATTAATAATTCATAAAAACTGTAGGCTTATTTACCCTCCATGAATTCAAATATAGACAAAAAATAAAATTTTTATATTTTTCATACAAAAGTAAATGTCAATTTCACCCGCCAAATAATATCATATTATCCAAAATTGTAGGCATCTCCTTCAACCTAAACTCTTACCTCATGCAAAAATTCGTGACTATTGCGCTGCAATTGCGACCTCTAGCGTGTTTATGATTACACTTCAAACAAATAACTGGATATATTAGACTGTAACTATGTTATCTAACTATGTACATCAACCTCTTTGTCATATACTCTTACCTTATTTAAAATTTCAAAGCGATCGGGCTGTTGTTGCGACCTACAGAGCCGCTGCAAAATTGGATAAAAATTATGTTTTTGGTCATTTCACCCGCTAAATATTTCACGATCATCACCAATAACAATATGTGTCTATTCTGGTCTGAACCCGACCTTCATGTAAAATTTCGTGACGATCGGTCCATAATTGCGGCCTGGAGTTTGATTACAATTTATAATGGACAGACGGACCGACACACATCTCAAAATCGCTTTATCTCGTCGAGATATGAAGATTGGTATATCATATTGGGGGTCTCCGACGAATATTTCGCGGTATTACATAAATTTTTTGCCAAAACAAACTTATAATACCCTTTCCACATAGAGGTGTAGGGTATAATTATGTGGAGTGATGGAAATATAGTCAAGGTAATTATATTCTTTTTAAGCTTTACTAAACCCACAGTTAAATTCACTCAGCCTACGACAGTTCTATTTTTAAAACGATTTCCAAAGAACTCGCACATTAATGTATTTTGTTTCTATTTCATTGTCATAATGTGTATGATAATTATGGGATTTAATTAAACCCCTTTCTTTTATCAAATGACCTCATACAAATGATCACATTTCCACTCGAATGCCAACAAAGCGTTACCCTCACATTAAACACGCATAATTAATCAAATCACATTAATGTTGAATGAATTACTCGTGCCAATGTTAATTACTTTGATAACAGTTTTACGCCACAGGGTTTCTTTTATTCCATGTAAAGCTTTATATGTCTGACAGGTTGGTGGTTGGTGTAGCAGCGGGGAAAATGCTTAGATTATTAATTGTATTTACTTCAAACTGAAATATAAATGAAGTTTCATAATTTTATAGAATTCTACTTCAGTGGAGTGGATAAATGAGCAGATATGGACGGGAGTATTTATTTTATACAACCACACACGAAGTTAAATTGCTACCTATAAGCATTATTTTTTACACAAGGGTATTGGGTGGAGCGTATGATGAATGTGAATGATTTTACTCAATACTCATACAATACGGCGGAATGTAATGGGAATTAGGTGGAATAATATACAAAAAGTAAAGAAAGAATCAGTCGGATTGCCAACTGGTAAATGCACTAAGCTTGTGTCAGTACAAAAAAAAAAAAAAACAAACAATAACGGGAGCGGTGGACCTAAATGTATATCATGTCCGTAGGTGACAAAAGAAGTGTTGGAAGTTTCAGTTAGATATCATGAACAGGCCAAATCCACTGAAAGGCCCTATCAACACAATCTACACAAACAGAATCACATAATTCTTCTTATATTGGATGAACTCCTTTTTGGCGGGTGTTTGGAATATTCGGGCCATTATCGAGAAGAGTATGGAGAACAAAATTAAGCGTTGCACATTGAGGCAAATTTCCAAAAAACGGATATTTATTCAGGGAAGCATTTGGGTGATGTAATGTTAATAACGGAACACAGTTTTGGTGCAAATTAAGGGATTGAAGCGGTATATTCGAAGCCCTCATAAATGGGTACCATAAAAACTATGAAGTGTTTTTACGGGTTTGCCTACATTTCTTATTTGATTAATGTAAAATCTTCTAATATAATAAATTATTGGTTATGCTAATACTTGACAAACAATTATTAAGTTAAGTCAATATTTTAGTGTAGCTCCCATACAAGGGTATCTCCCGATGTTATGTTTTTTGAGAGTCTTGACCACATTTTTAGTATATTTATCTGTAAATTAGGATTTATAGTTCTGAATGCCTAATAATTCATCCAAAAAATTTGTCAATATAGTGATATTTTGGTATATTCCCCATATAGAGGTACAGTCAAATTTAGGGTTTTTCGAACATTTTAGACATATATTGCAACTAAACTGGTTCAAATTGTGAATTGTGCATTTCGAAGGGATTGAAAATAATTTTATCAATCATCATCTTATAATCTCGTTTTGGAATAATCTCCATATAAAATAGAGAAAAAATGGATTCATTTTAAATCAGTTTTTTAAATGTTTCTTAACCTGTTTTGCCATGAATATATTTTTTTAAGATTCTGATATATACCTGAAGTTGACGATTCCATTCTAAAATGGCCACTTTCGATGCGTAAAAAATATTACACTTTATAAACTTTAATTTTTTGTGGTGCTCTTCAAATTATTAAAAATTCTTTAGTTTTAACACAGTGTAACTGTAGAAGTAAACAATATATGATCTTGACATTTTGGTTAGGGACTTGTGGGAATTTTGTAATCTTAATCTTTTTCTTGCGATTTCACACCTTGTGCATCGCATTAATTTCATATATCATATATAATCATTATATGTATATAATACCTATAATATAGTTGTGGACGTGCACACATTGTCTGATGTAGGGTGAACACAGACATTTAGCCAAAACACGACATACAGTACAACAATAACAGAGAAAATGAAGACAAAAATCCCAAAATGCAAAAATTTGACCCAAAGCTATTTCCGACACATTTGGCATAATTCAAAACGCGCAAGCAAGACGCATGTTTTGTTTGCGCAATATCAAGGACAACAATCAAGAGAAAATACAAAAAAAATTCTCTCGACCTTCTGTACACTCTTTTTTGTTATACTCCAATACATTTCAAAATTATGCGAAATCTGTACACATTTTGACGGGTTTTTTTAAATGGATCTCTATAACACTTTTGCTAAAACCATTTTATTCATACTAAAAATAGCAATTTTACATAAAACAAGTAAAAAAGTATCAGTCGGCTTTGCCGACAGAAATATACCCTCAACCTGTGTATATTGAAACAATTTTTCCCAAAATACGTATGTATTTAGGGGATTTTAAAAGTTTTGGGCGTTTGAACCGACAAAAATGTTGATTAGGATTAAAGATCAAAAGTTCTGCGGAGGAGATACTAAAAGGAATGGATCGACATTGACCGTTATGGAAGTGGATCTCCAGCCACAACATATGGTGCCATAGGGGGTTTTTACACTCTTCGGGCTGTTTACTCAAGAAGTATGGACTTGCCCCTAAAAAAAAATACCATCGTAATTGAGGATGCGAGTGCAAGTTACTTCAACAAAAATCAAAGTGATTCGATATTAGGTCTTAAAGTGAACTTATCCGAAATGTTGTGTGGGAGGTAGGGAAGGGGTGGACAAATATAGTCCATATTTAAACGTGATCTATATCTTGTAGATATATTAGGATGTGTAAAGTATAGACCAATTCGGCCACTCCCTTCAAGAGTTACCGTACGAACAATTTTTCCGAAAATTTTTGAACTTTTGTGGGGGAGGTACCTGAAGGAGTGGACCGATATGGCTTATCTTCAAACTTAAACCATGTTTTGACAAAATATTACTAAGGCCATATTTTGGACCGAATCGGCAGATCCGTTCGAGAGTTATCTTGCGCTCCAACCACCTCACACGGTTTTTGCAAATTTCTCAGGAAGTATGGACTTGCCCCTAATGAAACTTGCACCGTCGTATGGGCAGTGAATACAAGTTGCTGAAAAAGGGGAAAATCAAAGCGATTCGAGAGATGGCCCTAAACTGAACTTTTCCGAAATTTTGTGTGGGAGCTACTCGAAAGAGTGGACCTATTGAGACCAGAGTGGAACCTCATCTATGTCTGGTAGAAGGTTCACGATGTGTAAAGTATGGAGCAGATCGGTTACTAACTTTAGGAGTTATCGTTCGCACAATTATTCTGAACATTTTTGAACTTATGTGGGGGAGGTACCGGAAGGAGTGGACCGATATAACCCATCTTCGAACTTAAACTAAGTTTGGACAAAATATTACGAAAGCCAAAATTTCAACCGAATCGGTTCATCCGTTCGAGAGTTATCGTGCGCTCCAGCCAGCAGGACAGACAGACAGACGGACGGACATGGCTAGATCGACTCCAATTTGTCTGAAACACATTTCGTCCAAACATACTTGAGGTCTACAACCATTATTTCGATGAGGCACATTTTCATCGTATCAAAGTGTATATACCCTCCTTAGCCTAAAGGCTGAGGGTATAAAAACTACGTTATCACGATTCAAAACCACACAAATTCATGTTTTTTCACATGTTGACAAAAAAATTCCCAAATTTAACACAGTGCAACAAGAAAACTAAACAACACACGACATTGTTATTTTGAATACTGAGGTAGAATTTTGTATCCTTTAACCTTGTCAAGACAGATTATGAAAAAAATATGTTTTGATCTTTCAAATAAGCTCCGTTTTTTTTGAATTTGGCCCCTTTGTGTGTTGAAAGACTACTAAATTTTTAGTGAGGGATTTGTGTGAAGGAATAACCGTAATTATTGGGACGTTTCGGGGCCCATATATTAGGAAGTATTGACTTCCGCTAGAAAACAAAAAAAAAATCTTGTAGTCATGAACACAAAGACTTCCCGCTATTCAAACGATCCTGGAAGGACCCTTTAACTTAATTGAAGCGCAAAAGTGTTGTACTGTTGCGCTGGAAATACCTGAAGAAAGAGACCGGCATAGTTCTTCTTGGATCTAATTTGGGTCATTGAACATTTCAAAATTATCCTCAACCTGACCTTAATCCAGCAATCGGCACACAGCAACAACAAGTTTAAGCAAACACTGCTGTCAGTGCATGGCTTTTCATTTAATGAGTGAAGAGAGAAGCTCTATTTGCTTGACCGCGAGTAAAATCGTCTAGGCAATTTTGGAGTTATCATGCACATCAGTTATTTTAGTTGTACATACTTTGATCTAACTTAGGGTGGACTTGTCTACAAAAACAAAAAATGTATCATTGTAATCAGGGCCACAAGGTCTACCATCGGGAGAAATCCAAATCGAACAAGACTTAAGCGAAGATATCGAAATTTTTTAAATAGCTAAAAAATAAGCTTGGTCTATTAGGGGCATGATTTAATAGAGGATGGCTTGAAAGAGATATGGTCTATCAGTAGCCGGGTGCAAGAGGGATGGTTTAAATGAGACGTGGTCTATCAGTAACGTGGTTCAAGATGGATGGTTTAAAAAGGGGCGCGGTCTATTAGGGGCGTAGTCCAATTGAGGAGTGATCCAATAGTAGGGTGCCCTAAAAGGAGACGTCGTCTATTAGGGACGTGGTTCAATGGAGGTGTGACCTTAAAGGGTCTTTGTCTATTAGGGGCGTGGTTCATTAGAGGGGTGAATTGAAGGAGTTGTGAATCAACAGAGCGGTCACCTAAACGAATCGTGGACTATTCAAGGCGTGGTCAAATACAGGGGTGACTTAAAAGAGTTGTATTCTATTAGAGACGTTGTCAAAAGAGGGTAATTTAAAAGTCTATTCGGGGTGTGGTACAATGTAAGGGTGGCTTGAAAGAGGCGTGGCCTATTAGGGGTGTGGTACAATGTAAGGGTGGCTTGAAAAAGGCGTGGCCTATTAGGTGTGTGGTTTAATGTAAGGGCAGTGTTTTTTAGAGCTTTCGGAAGTGAGAGTTCAGGAAGTGTGGACTTGCCCCGCCAAAAAATGTATACCTTTTTAATATGGACCGCAAGAACATATTTCCAAACGAACTAGGAGGTGATCTTCAACTGCATTTTGGCAAGCTGTGGACACATATATTCCATATTCGAATCTGATCGTTGCCTTAAAGAAATATTACGGTGTGGAAAGTTTGCACCAAATCCGTTACTCACATCGAGCTTATTTATTTAAGTTGGAGTCAGCAAAGTTGTTTTAGAGTTTTTGGGACATTATCCAAGAAAGAAAGTACCTCCCACCAAAAAATTGGAATTTAGCAAAATGTTCCGAGAAGACAGCCTTCTGCAAAAAAGAAATTAAAAGGATTCGAGATATCCTTAAATAATTATGTGAAAACTTTTAAAAATGTGTATAGCAGGTACTTGAAGAAGTGGACTGATGCAAGAAATACTACGATGTACAGAGTTTCTCCAAATCGGATCGACCAACTTAGATTCAAAGATCAGTCATCGTTCTCCTCAGTCATATCAGTTGGTGTCGCCAGGAAGTGTGGACCATTGACTCAAGAAGTATGAAAAAAAAAACATAGTACCAACAAAACTATCCCATATATTGCATTAACCTGACTTTTTCGAAAAATTTTAAAATTGTGTATGGGAGGTACCTAAAGATCAAATGATTGAAATAAACAGCACTTTTACGAAAAATTTAAAAAAAGTGTGTATTGGAGGTACTCCGAACGGTGGTGAATGTCATTGCGAGTGAGGTACCAATGGCCCCGTTCGAAACATATAGTGCACACCAAGCAGATAAACATACAGACGTACGGAGATGGGTTAATCGACTTCAAATTGTGTGAAACGTATTTCGTCCAAACATACGTTTGTTCCAAAACCATTCTTTCGATAATGCACATTTTTTACAGTATCAAGTTGTATGACCCTTGTTAGCCTAACGGCCACCAGCGTACATATTTCGGGGTGGGACACACTATACCAAATTTGAATTTTTTGGAAGCAAAGTGTACAAAAATTTTATTAAAATATCTGTTTCCGGGGATACTCGGACCCCCTCGAAAATAGCCTGCTTACGTCCCTGCTAACGGCTGCACAGTGAATGCGCCCTGAAAATTAAGGAAAAAGAACAAGTTTTAAGAGTATTCACTCTAACTAATATATTATTAGATTTTTTTGGCACCCTAATATTGGACAACTTTGACACATTCCCCATACTGAGAACCAAAAATACGTTTTTACAGGTAATTATGCACAAAAAGGTGATTAAATATTATAAAGTACCGACAAATGGATGGTAACCCTATATGGAGGCTGTGGTCAAAATTGGACCGACATCACATTTCTTTATAAGGTGGTGTTTTGAACTCTGAGTTCATTATAAAAACCTATTCGGTTTGAATATTTGGTTAACACCTGCCGAAATAACAAGATATAAATCATACAGGGAGCATACCAAATCATGGACAAATACTGACAATATTTCGCGGGGAGGTTTATTATGCAGTAAGAAATACAGGTACCGGATTACAGCAAATGCGTTTGAACAATGTGCTGGTAACAGTAACATTTTCCACTTCATAATGGTTCATTATATGGGAACAGCGCGAAAACTTCGACCTGGGACTGCAATATTTTTCTAAGAGTGTTTTAAGGTCACAAGAACCCATTGATACAAATTTCAGTTCGATACATTATCTAGAAGTATTTTTGTCACACCTTCCCATGTAAGCGCCACCACTGTGAGCTGGGTGTATTAAATAGAAAATGCCATCGATAAAGCTTGTTTAGAGAGAACCTGTTTGAATTAGCCATTTCCGTGCGATTGCGTATTCGAAAATATCTTCTTATTTATTTTCTTGATAATAGCGTAACACAGAATTTGTGTTATGTGTAAACGACTATTCCTGAATAAAATAAATTCCAGTATTTACTTTAAATAATACTCCAATTTATTTATTTTTCCCATAGCAAAAAAAAACATTAAAATTCTCATCATCAATTTAAAAAATAATATTTTTCTATTTGCTCGTATTTATATTTTATTTTTGTAGATGGTTGTGGTTGTTGTCGTTATTTCTAGTTTATGTCAGACCATTTAAGGCAACAACAATAATTGTATGCAAAATGAAACAAACAACTAAACAAATGTAGAACTGAAGAGTGTGGTAAATTGTGTTGAATGCCACAAATGGCGGTAGCTTTTAGTGAATTGTATACAATTTTTGTTTTTCTTTTTTTTTTTTTTGCTATTTGGTAATACCACAAACATGGTAACATCAGTGGCAACAGCAGCGGCAGCAGCAGTTGAAGTACTCGTATCGTTAACAAACAAAAAGTAATAAAAAATATAAAAATAATATTTTTGTTAGTCCAAAAATAAATATTATATACTGGCATTAGAAATGAAAACACACAGCACACATTTGTATTGTATTTCAGATATGAGATAATCCATGTTTTGAAAATAAATTCAAAAGAATTTCATTCCTCTAAAATCTTGAAAGATATTTCGGGGAATCTTCGCTAACAAAAAAAGGGTTGTATAAAAAATAATATTCAAGTCACACATATGTATATTTAGCAATTTTTAAAACTTTTTTCCCACTCCATGTCTAACCCCACACGTGTTACTTCCCTTAGAAAAAAAAATACTTAAATTATTCCCATATATATTTATGTGTTTAAAAATATGATATGCATAAAAACCACCGTCCCATTTCAATTGTTATAATTTATAATGAAAAAAAAAAGAAATATTCATATTAAGATATGAACGGATGCGGATGTAACTTTGGCGGAAAGTTATCAACAAAACAAATACTCTCCATCATTTTAGCCACAGCGGTTTTATACAGTGCTCCAACCAAGCAACGATCCAACCAACCTAACCCATTACCATGATTATCATCTGACTGACAAACTGAGTGAGTAAATGAGTGAGCGAGTGAGTCTATCAGGAACATCATTATTGTCCATTACGCTTGGTTTGCCTAATGTGGCCACATATAGCCCCAAAAAATGTTGTTGGTTATTGCTACAGCAAGTGCTGCTGCCGCAGCTGCTGTTGCTGTTATTGTTACAATGGCAGCTATGATAATAATTTTTGTTGCAGTTTTTTTTTTCTATGTTGGTCTGGTTATTTTAAGTTTATCATCGTAGATTTTTGTTTGGTCGGATGTTGTGGCAAAAAAATTTAATTTTATGCATAATTTAACACAATTATAATGATGGATATTATATATGGATGATGTGGACATATATACATATATACGGACATATAATTGTCACAGAAGTTGAGTAGAGACAATGTTTCATTAAAGGAATGCCCGTAGGGAAAACTACTTTTTTGAGAAATTATATTTTATATTTAAAGAAATAACATTTAGTTTAATGGAACATGGAATTTTGTAATTATTATAAAAAATAGGCAGAGTGTCTTATCAAATCAAAATTTAACACCTACATGCTGTCTCTTTTGCAGGTAGCTGAACACCCTTCAGCACAATACCGGCAACATTTCTTGAGTATTTCGTACATGTACAATTCTATCTGTCTGATCTATTTATACCCTACACCATACTGTAGCAAGGGGTATTATGTCGTTGTGCATTTGTATATAGCTCCCACATATATTTTCGCCCGATTTCACATATTTAACTCATTCCATTCTATCTTCACCTCGAATTGGGCTATATTTGGCTCAATTTGCCTTGGTTCTAGGGAAAATTATTTGTGTTGTCTTTTGCTGCACGCAGAGCTCTGAACATTTGCTTATGGTCAATCCTCTATGAGAAGCAGACCCTGTAAAAGTTTTCTAAGGAAAAGTTAATGTATTGTTTGAAAAAAACCTTCGAAAAATCGTTTTCTTTGAAAAAAACCTATAATGGTATTTTATTGGAAGCAAATTCTCTCATTGAATTGTATGGAAGAACGCCTTTAAACGTCTATGATAAGGAAACATATTTCCCCATCGTCTTCCAAAAGTCTTCTATTGGACGAAGAACTTCTACATATGTTCTAGGAGAAGAATACCACTTAATTGTCTTCTAAGGACAGCAGGCCTTCTATGGACATTTTATTGGAAGAAGACTTTCGAAAGGGCTTCTATAGGAGGAGGTGTTTTAAGGTGTCTATATCCTATAAATATATGTATATCTTCTAGACGAAGAATACCTCCTAATAATCCTATTCTGAAAGTCTTTTTGGTACAGAATTCCTTCTATCAAATGTTTGCGTGAACCGAAGACCTTGTAAAGATTTCCTTAGAGGGAAGACCTGCTAAGGTCTTGTATAGGGAAACCATCTTCCGAAGGTTTTCTTTGAAAAAAGAACTAATGAAGAAGACCTTCTGAGATCTTTTATGGGAAACCGACTTTATAAATTTTTTCTGTTGGCAAGGAATATTATAACACCTCCTATGGGCAAAAATCATTCAAAGGGGTTCAAAGTCTTTTGTTCGCAGAAAACCTAACTGTCTTCTAGGGCAAAATAAAGAAAGAAAGCTTTCTAAACGTCTTCTTAGGAGGGAAGATCGTCTAAGGTCTTCTATGGACAAAGGCTTTTATAGGTCATCTATGGGCAGAACACATTTTTCTATGGATAAACGATCTTATAAGACCAGGTCGTTCATGGCAGAACATTTGCTAAAAATTGTTATTGAAATAAAATCTTCCATCTGCCTTCTAGGGCGGAAGAAAGAAATAATACTTTCTAAACACCTTCTTGGGAGGGAAAAGCATCTACTGTCTTCTATGGGCAGAATACCTGCTTAGTGTTTCTATAGGCAGAATACTTTTTTATGGTCAAATTTCCTTCTAGGGTTTTCTATGGGCAAAAACCTGCAAAAATATCCTTTTAAGGCCTTATATGGGCAGAAGACATTTGATTGATTTCTATGAGCAGAACACAGCCTTAGGTCTACTAGGGTAGGAGACCTTTCAAGGCTTTCACTAGAGGGAAGGCCTTCTATGGTCAGAAGACCTTCTATAGGCTTTCCATAGGCATAAGATTTGTTTGGAAGTCCCTCCAAAGGTCTTCAAGGGAAAAAGACACCTTATAAGCTTTGTGAGCCGATACGTTCATGTACTCGTATGAGTCTTCTATGGGCAGCCAAGTTCCAAAGATCTTCTGTGGGAAGAATGTCTTCTAAAAGACTTTTTTTTTAATTCACGATTATCCATGATTTGTTTTTAAATCCACGTTTATCCTTGAATTTGTTAAAAATTCTAAGATTATCTTTGAATTAAAAACAATATCTATAATCCTTGAATTAAAAAAACAAAAATTTCCTTGAATTTAAAATAGTCACGTCCATCCTTGAAAATCTATATTTAAAAAAATAAGATTTTCGTTGAGTTAAAAAAAATCGACGATAATCCTTAAAAATCTATTTTTAAAAATATTCGGTAATCCTTGCAAATTTGTTTCAAAAAATCCACGATTATTAAATTTGTTTCAAAAAATCCACGATTATTAAATTTGTTTCAAAAAATCCACGATTATTAAATTTCTTTCAAAAAATCCACGATTATTAAATTTATTTAAAAAACCTGTACTTGAGAATTATGTTGAAAATTGGCTTAAAAAATCGCCGATTATATTGAAAATATGTTTAAAAAAAATCCTTGATTATGTTGAAGCTTTCTTGAAAAAAAAAAAAATGTTGAAAATTCGTTTAAAAATCCATGATTTTTTTTTTTAATTGTTTATAAAAATACACGAATATATTTGAAATTTTTTTCGAGCTTGTACTTAAAAATTTATTTCAAAAAATTCACGGTAATCTTTTAAAATATGTTTTAAGAAATCCACGAGCATTCTAGAAAAAATATTTTATTAAAAATGTACCATTATCATTGAACAATTTTTTTTAAATCTTTGAAATATTTAAAAAAAATATTTTCTTAAAAATTTACAATTTTCTTTTTTAAATCCAATATTTTACTTGAGGAAATATGATTATCCCTGAAAAAATATTTCTAAAATCCCATGTCCTTGAAAAAATGTTTTTATAAATCCCACGCCATTGAAAATATTTTTTAATAATCCACGTCCTTAAAAAATGTTTTTTTTTAAGAATTTCTTTTACTCCTCTATGCGAAGAAGAAGAGTATCTGCAAAAATTTTTTTGTATAGAGAATGTCTTCAAAGAAAATTAATCTGTTAAAAACTATACCTTCTATTGATTAAAAAATCCAAGATTATCCCCAAAAAAAATATTTTTTTAATCCACGCATATCCTTGAAAAAATATTTTTTTAATCCACGCATATCCTTGAAAAAATATTTATTTCAAGAATCCACGCCTATCCTTGAAAAAATATTTTTTTAATCCACGCATATCCTTGAAAAAATATTTTTTTAATCCACGCATATCCTTGAAAAAATATTTATTTCAAGAATCCACGCCTATCCTTGAAAAAATATTTATTTCAAGAATCCACGCCTATCCTTAAAAAAGTTTTTATTTCAAGAATCCACGCCTATGCTTAAAAAAATATTTATTTCAAGAATCCACGCCTATCCTTAAAAAAGTTTTTATTTCAAGAATCCACGCCTATGCTTAAAAAAATATTTATTTCAAGAATCCACGCCTATCCTTAAAAAAATTTCTTTGAAGAATCCACGCTTATCCTTGAAAAAATACTTCTTTGAAGAATCCACGCTTATCCTTTAAAAAATATTTCTTTGAAGCATCCACGCTTATCCTTGAAAAAATATTTCTTCTAAGAATCCACGCTTATCCTTGAAAAAAATATTTCTTTTATGAATTCACGCCTATTCTTGAAAAAAATATTTCTTTGAAGAATCCACGCTTATCCTTGAAAACATATTTCTTTTAAGAATCCACGCTTATCCTTGAAAAAAATATTTCTTTTATGAATTCACGCCTATTCTTGAAAAAAAAAATATTTCTTTTAAGAATCCAGGTTTATCCTTAAAAAAATATTTATTTTAAGAATCCACGCTTATCTTTGAAAAAAATATTTATTTTAAGAATCCATGCTTATCTTTGAAAAAAATATTTCGTTTAAGAATCCACGCTTATCTTTCAACAAATATTTATTTTACATATCCCTGACAAAATATTTTTTAATCCACCATTATCGTTGAAAAATACTTTTTTAAGTCCACTATTATCATTGAGAATATTAAAAAAAAACACGCCTAAAGGCCTATAGGTGGTTAATAAAAAAATTTAAAAAATCCACGCCTAAAGGCCTATAGGTGGTTAATAAAAAAATTTAAAAAATCCACACCTAAAGGCCTATAGGTGGTTAATAAAAAATATTTAAAAAATCCACGCCTAAAGGCCTGTAGGTGGTTAATAAAAAATATTTAAAAAATCCACGCCTAAAGGCCTATAGGTGGTTAATAAAAAAAATTTAAAAAATCCACGCTTAAAGGCCCATAGGAGGCCAATAAAAATTATTTAAAAAATCCACGCCTAAGGGCCTGTAGGTGGGCAATAAAAATTATTTAAAAAATCCACGCCTAAAGACCCATAGGTGGGCAATAAACATTACTTAAAAAATCCACGCCTAAAGGCCTATAGGTGGGCAATAGTATAACCTGCCTCACCCCTTGATAAACAATGCTAAATTTTCCCCAATTCTCTCTGGAAAATACAATCTAAAATATTCTATGGGAACCGTTGGATATTTCGCCTGCATAATAAATCGATAAAATGATAAGGTCATCTTACTACGTTTTGTGAAAGGAAATAATATTACAATGTTTCCCCCTCGCGAACTAGCACTATTTACATAGAAACAAGGTTCAAAATCTACATACTAAATCTATTTTTTATTTTCAGGAAGTTTGAAATCCAGAATTCGAGAAAAATTATATGGCACTAATGGTATGTAAAATTATTTGAAAATTTCCGATATTTATTTCTTGTAAGCAGTTCGAATTCTATTTGTATACATTTTTTTGTATACATTTTCCTGTTCTGTTTTTCGAAAATATTTTATTCGTGTTTGGTAGTAGTTCGAACGACTTTCGATCAGAAAAAGTTTAAAAGAAAAATTAATTTGTATTTGTATTATATTTCCCGCCATTTGTGTAAATAAGTTGCTGGCTTCACCTATTTGAATCCTCTTATATGAATCAACATTCAAAGTATCCTAATTATATGCCCAACAATTCAATTATCCTGTATGTCCTGTTATTATCCCCCAAGCGAATTAATGCATCAACCAAAACACCACATCAACAACAAAAGCGCACATCCAATGAACATAATTGGAAAATTCAAATTAAAGTGAAAAACAAATAGAACTTTCTCTCCCCTCTAGCCAGGGAGACGAATGAAAAGAAAAACAGAGCAGCATAAGACAAGGCAAGACTTCACAACATGTGTTTGATTAACAATTAATATGGCTTCCATAACAAAAATACCAAAATGGAAAAACCTGTTAAGACATTTGCACAAATACCAACTACTACCCAGAAGAAGAAAAAAAATATGCACGAAAAAAACAACAACAACAAAGGAAAACATCCTGTTTTGCAGTGAAAGTAGGAAATGTGCAAATGAATGACTAAAAATTGAAAAGTTCTTGTAGTTGTTGAAATGATTTCCCGTTTTGAATTGAAAACAAAATGAATTGAATTTCATTGTCAGTTGAGGTGAAGAGAGAGACACAGAGAGGGAGACTAAGGCAAAACCAAATATCAAAGAAACTAAGAAAGACAAACAAGAGGCAAATACCAAGGGGATAAAAACAAAAGATATTTCAAAACCAATTGTTTAAATTAATATTGGTTTGACTGTTTGCAATTGATATAGACTCGCAAATAAGAAAATACAAGCAATTTATAGCTATATGCCTATGTGTGCATGTATGTGTGTGGTGAATGTGTTTGAACAGTGAAATATGTTAGCAAAGCAAACATAACGGAAAAAGGAAATGACTAAAGAATGCCTATAGAAATGTTCTAATATGATGGAAGTGTATAAGTAAGGCATAAAAAGGAAATGGCATACATGTATGGTAATTGTTCGATAAATACAAAAACAACAATAATTATTGTTCTTTGATTATTATCAAGGAATAACGACCGACAATAATAATTGTAAAGTAAGGCAATTTTCACTAATCAATAAATGATGTTTGTGTTTTCCAACAATAGCATTTGTGCAGCGTACAGGGGATGATGTTTATTTTTGATTATTAAGAATGAAAAGAGCAATATGTGCATAAAATATTAAATTATTTTGTCTAATAAAAATTGATAGCTAAAATTGAAGTAGCACAGTTAATGTATGTTAAAGTACATACGGGGATTTCTGAGTGAAATCGAACACATTTTAAAAATCAGGTTTTTATGCTAACGAGGGTATATACACTTTCATGCGGCAAAATGTGTCTCAGCGAAGTAATGGTTTTAGACCCCAAGTATGTTTGAACGAAATGTGTTTTAGATTGAGCAATGTCCGTCCGTCTGTCTGTCTGGCTGGCTGGTGCGCACGATAACTCTCGAACGGATCAACCGATTCGGTCCAAAATTTGGCTTTCGTAATATTTTGTCCAAACTAAGTTTAAGTTCGAAGATGGGTTATATCGGTTCACTCCTTCCGGTACCTCCCCCGCAAAAGTTCGGAAATGTTCGAAAAATGTGTGCGCACGACAACTCTTGAAGAAATTAACCGATTTGGTTGAACTTTGCGCATAGTGAAATTTCTACCAGACTTAGATGAGGTTCCAATATGGCCTCAATCGGTTCACTCCTTCGGGTAACTCCCACACAAAAATTCGGAAAAGTTCAGTTTAGGACCAGCTTTCGAATCGCTTTGTTGTAGCAACTTGTATTCACTACCGCCCATACGACGGTACAAGTTTCATCAGGGGCAAGCCCCTACTTCCTGACAAAATAGCCTGAAAGTTGTAAAAAACCCCGAAGACACCGTGTGTACTTGTTGGAGCGAGAAAAATTGTGCGCACGATAACTCTTGATGGGAGTGACCGATTTGGTCCATAATTTACACATCCTAATATATCTACCAGATATAGATCAGGTTCGAATATGGACTATATCTGTCCACTCCTTCGGGTACTTCCCATACATAATTTTGGATAGATTCACTTTAAGACCTGCTCTCGAATCACTTTAGTGTTTGTTGAATCAACTTGCATTCGCTGCCTCAATTACGGCAGTAACAGTTTTTTCCGAGGCAAGTCCATACTTCTTGAGAAAACAGCCCGAAAGTTGTAAAAAAACGCCTATGGCACCATATATAGTGGCTGGAGAGCTCGAACCAATATTAGATGAAATTCGAAGGTGGTGCTTATAGGACCACTCCTTCCGGTACCTCCTCCACAAAGTCCGAAAATATTCTCTAAAATGGTACGCGCGATTTCTCATAGTCGATCTCTAAATATTATTTATGTTCAAATTTGGATCTTATCTGTCCAATCCTTGTGGTACCACCCACATAAATGTTCAACATTCTTGTGTGGTTAAGTGTCTGTTCTAGGATCCTTTGGAAATTTTTACCAAAGGTTTTCCTAGTGGCCCTGTTTACATCGATATTATGTTTTTCGTAGGCTAGTGTGATAAAAAAGCTCTATCTATCGATATCCCCGCAAATTTTTGAGCTTTAATCCTATCCATACTTTTGTTCGGTTCATACGCCCAACATTTTGAAAACCCCCCTAAATACATAAGTTTTTTTTTTGGGAAAAAGTATTTTAATCCCTACAGGCTGAGGGTATATCTCTGTCAGCAAAGCCGACTGATACTTTTTAACTCATATACTTTTTTTACTCAATCCCACGGCAGCGGGTTCTTTGCACCGGATTGACCCGGAACTACACAACATCATTGTTCCGGCCAACGGCTGCCACCTCAGTGTACATATGTTTGTATTTGTTTCGTTTTTCTGTGTTGGAAGCAGCATATCCCGGAATGCCTGCTCCGAATCCTTTTGGTCCGTGCCGGGACGGAGGAAAACCCAGGACCAATATATTTGTGCTCGGTTTGTCACATCCGCATCTTTACCCACATCCAGCCTTCGGTAAGTTGCAATAGATGTCAGGAGGGATGCATCTAAGGGGTTGCTCTGGACTTGTCCACGTGAGGGACTACGACAGGGACTATGTTGCTGCATGCGGGGTGAATACAGTCCCCAGTGAGCCGTCATCGGATTACGAAACTCCCTCGTCATCTGATTATGAGACTCCCCCGCAGTCCCCTCGACAACAACCGCACATGTAGCCTTTAACACCAGCCGTTGTTGTCCCAATACCGGCAAATGCATCCTTTTTGCAATTTAATTGCAATGGACTCCGAGGTAAGATGGAGAAAATAGTAGATTTCATGAGTCGGAGGAATATCAAGGTCGCTGCGGTGCAAGAAACCAAGCTCAACAGCAACTGTAGCTTACAACGTTGCGATGGTTACAACGTGCTAAGGAAGGATCGCACCAGAAGTGGAGGTGGGGGATTAGCTCTCCTATTGCACCAGTCTGCCCAATACAGACCTATATCCCTTCAGCCTGTCTCTAATGACCCGTACATGGAATGTATGGGGGTAGCAGTCAGGTGTGGAACTGACTGGGTTGCTGAACGTATACATCCCGCCGAGAAATAGCTATATCTCAGATTACGTGCCTAACACGCTTTTGGAAGGTCATAATCGTCTGGTCCTGGGGGGCTCAAATGCGCATCATGAGATGTGACATTCGGCCCTCGGAAACGATCAGAGAGGTACAGCGCTGTCTGAGCAGATTGACAGCTCTACGTTTTGCACGGTCAATGAGGACGACCCTACCAGAATTTGAGGAGGGTGTCACAGTTCGCCCGACATAACCATCGTGTCACCTGGTCTGACAAATGACGTCACCTGGCAACCCGTCATTTCCCTTGGATCAGACCATATCCCCATAATTGTCTCCATTAGCAGACCACCCGATTTCATTACCTCTGAACGCCTCACATTCATAAAAAGGCTGATTGGCCGGGTTTCAGAGAGTTCACCAATCACCGCTTCAGAGAACTGCCCAATACTTCTGATGTTCGGGTAGCGGAAAGGACGATCCGAGACATCATCACTGCTGCAGCCGCTCGCCATATCCCTGCTGATCGAATACCCGAAGTAAGACCAAACTTCCCAGCAGAGGCGACGGGATTAGGAAATGAGCGTGATGAGGTTCGCCGAACCAACCCCAATGACCCCAGAGTCATTGAGCTGACACTGGAAGTTAACAGGCTGGTCGGCGAGCATAAGCAGAACAAGTGGTTAAATCATCTGAAGAGTTGCAACATTGGACCCGGTATAGGTGAATTGTGGGCAACGGTTAAGTCACTCTCGAACCCTGGAAGAAGGGAAGATATGACCTTAGTCACGTTTGGCGACGTTACGTTGACTGACCCGAAGAGGTGCGCAAGTTATTTCAATCGACAGTTTGTCGAGCACCCCGAGAGTGACAGGGCGAAGAGAAGAGTATTACGTCGCATCAGATCTCTTCCTGCCGAGGAGGAACCAACACAGTTTACAATGGATGATGTTGCCAATGCCATCAGGAACGCTAAATCAGCCAAAGCGTTGGGACCTGATGGAATCTCCATGGTAATGCTGAAGCAACTTGTCAAAGCAACTCAACTTGTCGCTATCCACCCTCATTGTTCCCGAAGTCTGGAAAATGGGCAGGGTGGTCCAACTACGGAAGCCCGGCAAGGCTTCGCTTTTGTCGCCCGTAGCAAAGACCCTTGACGCCTTAGTCCTCCCCAGTATCAGAAATAGATATCAAGTTGCCGATCATCAGCATGGATTCCGTAAGCAGCACAGCACGACAACGGCGCTGCACGCCATTATCACACATATTTGTCAAGGACTCAACCAGAGACGGTCGTGCGATTGAACAGTGATGGTGGCGCATGACTTATCAAAAGCCTATGATACAGTCAGGCACTCCACGCCGTCTGAGGACATTGAGCAGACAACCCTCCGGCCAAGCTTGAAACGTTGGATAGTCAATTATATGTGCGGACGCCAGTCGTATGTGGAATTCAGCAACAAGAAGTCCAAACCACGTAGAGTGAAACAGGGAGTTCGCCAAGGTGGGGTGATATCTCCGGACCTGTTTAACCTCTACCTCTCCTGTATTCCGCCCACTCCAGACGGCATCGAGATCGTAACGTATGCGGATGATTGCACGATACTGGCGTCGGTTACCTATCCTGATGACATCTGTGAGAGACTGAACAACTATTTAACCGATCTTACCACCTTTTTCCATTCGAGGAATATCCAGATTTCCGCCACGAAATCAACAGCCACTCTGTTCACCACCTGGACAGCGCAGTTTGGAAGAGAATTGAATGTCGTGGTCGACGGTAGCAGGATTCCGACCACAAACTGCCCCAAAATCTTAGGGGTCACATTCGACACTACTTTCACGTCGTGAGCGCACGCCACAGCTACCTGCGACAAACAGAAAAGTAGGAATAAGGTCCTCAAGTCCCTAGCCGGTAGCACTAGGGGAGCAGATAAAGAAACTTTATTGACCACATATAATGCGATAGGTCGGTCTGTGGTAAGGTATGCGACCCCAGTCTGGTCCACGAAATTATGTGATACGAATTGGAAAAAGATTCAAACTTGCCAGAATGCCGACCTGAGAACAGCAACAGGGTGCCTCCTCAAATCTTCAGTGGACCATATACATGAGGAGGCAAAGATTCTTCCAGTAAAGCAACACAATGAGATGCTTTCGTTGCAGTACCTGCTTGGATGTTACCGTGTGAGCCATCCCAATCACCATCTTGTGGGTAGGCCCGACACATTCAGGCAGATCAGGAAGAATATCCATGCTCTAGAGGGAGAAGTCCAACGATACAGGAGAGAACCCCTACACCAAAAAGCATATCAAGCAGGTTTGAATAGCATTCACACGTACGCAGTTGCCAAGGCCTTAAGCAATTATAGTGTGAATAAAGTACTCGGAGTACATCCCCCATCTATCGCAGCTGAGGAGCGTCAGCTGCCACGACAAACCAGAGTAGTTTTGGCTCAACTACGCTCGGGATATTGCAGTCGCCTAAAATATTCTTGAATCCAAGGTACACTTATTGAAATAAGAGAAGAGAATTTGTTCCATAAATGAATTTTGATTTGTTGAAAGCTAATTCCCAGGGTCATATGGTCGGCCCCGTCCGACTATAGCCTTTGCTTACTCGTTCATTCCATTTTTATTCGGAACTACTGAACTATTTTTCACTTGTTTCCTCTATCTGCATTCCTCAGTTTTTCAGTTCATTAAGTAATTAATCTAAATCCGCTGTAGATGATTTTCTTTTAACAATACATGCTCTCATATCTTCCTTTTTAATGAATACTAATACAATTACAAGCATTTTCTTTCACTTACTGTGGCTTAATATAAAACCAATACAAGTTATCCCTTAAATGATCTATAAGTACTTCTTCTGGCAAACCTATAGACCCACATATCATATTAAAGTTTCACATACTTGTCTTCTCATCAAAGATAACAAAATGTGGCCAAAGTGTTTTCTTGTTGATGATGAACTCATCACCAGACCTCAGAAAATACAATGTGCTCCCTCTCTCCACCAAAGCTAAACACATTTCAAGTATTTTGTTTGTTTTACGGATATCCTCCACAAATTTTTTGTGTGTGTGTTTTTTTTCGCGGCAACAACGAAACAAATAAACAGAACCCTAGAATGACAACGGCTGTGGAACCATTTTATGAAAAGCTGCCTTTGTCATTGTAATTTTTTGTTGAGTGACAACATTGTGATGTGAAATTTTGCGCAAATGAATGCGCGTATGTGGGAACACATGTGTGAGTTATCTATTGTTTATTATGTGTGTTGTTGTTTTTTCTACAACGAATTTGCTGGTTCACTAAGAAGCGTTGATTTGGAAGTTTGAATACCTACCGAAAAAGGCTCTTTTGCGACTAAAGTAAATCACCGCACATGGCCTCTTTAGCTCAAACTAACTAACTGCCACTGAAGTACATAGCTGCTGTTGTCATAGACGCTTTCCGTTTTGTTAAACATTTGACTCGCTTTCATTAGCAGTGAAGCGTAAACTTTTTTGTCGTTTGCCTACGATGCATTGTTGTTGGATATCTTTTGTTTGGTCCTGTTAGTTTGCCATTGTTTGCATCTATGAATGGGCCAGTGTGCGTGTGTGTGTGCGTTAGTGTGTTATGGCATGTGTGTTGTTATCAATCTGTTTCCGTTTATGCAAGATTCTCTGTTGTTGCCACTTTTCATTTCCTTTCATTTGAGAAATGTCTAGCAGATTATGTGAAAACCTAGAACGACAACAAAAAGAAAGCGGAAATGATTTAAACTATTCGCGATATCATGTTTTTGTGGAGGTGACATTTTGTTTACATCTGAGAAAATAACAAAGCCAATTGTGGAGATTACATAAAGTGACGATTATATACTGTTAAAAGGGAGTAGGATATCACATAACGACTCTTGCGGTTGCATATTTAGTATTTTATGTCCATCGCACTGTGGTTCAGAAGCTTTTTTCCTGGTCAAAATCCTGTAACTTTTGAACGGATTGAGATTTTTTTGCTAGACAGATGACACAATTAGCTTTCAGATGAATTGTAAGCGATCAAATTAGGTCTGGTATTTTCAGAGGAGTTCAAGGTCAAAATTAACTTTTGAGTTTTTTTACTAAAATTTCGTTATTTTGCTTACAACCTTCAAAATACCGGGAGTCGGCAGCTACCTTTCTATAGGGGCTATATTAAGGCGTGGACCTGTACCGATAAATTTCTGGGGGAAAGTTTTATACCCCAAATGAAGACTAAATACCAAATTTCAGTCATTTCGGTGGAATAATGGGGCCACAAAATTCAAAATACCGAAAATCGGAAGGTACCGCTCTATGGGGGCTATATGAAGGCGTGGACCTATGCCGACAAAATTCATGGGGAAAGTTTTGTACCCCCAACGAAGACTAAATACCAAATTTTAGCCATTTCTGGGGAATATTGTGGCCACAACCTTCAAAATACAGGGAGTCGGCAGGTATCTTTCTATAGGGGCTATATTAAGGCGTGGACTTGTACCGATAAATTTCTGATGGAAAGTTTTATACCCCAAATGAAGACTTAATACCAAGTTTCAGCCGTTTCGGTGGAATATTGAGGCCACAACCTTCAAAATACAGGTAATCGGGAGGTACCTTTCTATAGGGACTATATTAAGGTGTGGACATGTACCGACAAATTTCTGGGGGAAAGTTTTATACCACAAATGAACACTAAATATAAAATTTCAGCCATTTCGGTGGAATATTGAGGCCACAACATTCAAAATACCGAGAATCGGTAGGTACCTTTTGATATTAAGGCATGGACCTGTACCGACAAATTTCTGGGGGAAAGTTTTATACCCCAAATGAAGACTAAATATAAAATTTTAGCCTTTTTGATGGAATATTGAGACCACAACCTTCAAAATACCGAACATCGGGAAGTACGTTCTATGGGGGCTATATTAAGGCGTGGACATGTACCAACAAATTTCTAGGGGAAAGTTTATATCCCAAATGAAGACTAAATACCACGTTTCAGTCATTTCGGTGGAATATTGATGCCACAACATTCCAAATACCGGGAATCGGGAAGTACCTTTCTATAGAGGCTATATTAAGGCGTGGACCTATACCGACAAATTTAGAGGGAAAAGTTGAATACCCCCAACGAAGACTAAACACCAAATTTTAGCCCTTTCGGGCGAATATTGTGGCAACAACCCTCAAAATACCGAAGATCGGAAGGTACCGTTCTATGGGGTTTATATTAAGGCATGGACCTGTATCAACAAATTTCTGGGGGAAAGTTTTATACCCCAAATGAAGACTAAATACCAAATTTCAGTCATTTCGGTGGAATATTGGGGCCACAAAATTCAAAATACCGAAAATCGGAAGGTACCGCTCTATGGGGGCTATATGAAGGCGTGGACCTATGCCGACAAAATTCATGGGGAAAGTTTTGTACCCCCAACGAAGACTAAATACCAAATTTTAGCCATTTCTGGGGAATATTGTGGCCACAACCTTCAAAATACCGGGTATCGGGAGGTACCGTTCTATGGGGGCTATTTTAAGACGTGGACCTGTACCGATAAAATTTCGGGGGGAAAGTTTTATACCCCAAATAAAGACAAAATACCAAGTTTCAGCCGTTTCGGTGGAATATTGAGGCCACAACCTTCAAAATACAGGTAATGTGGAGGTACTTTTCTATAGAGGCTATATTAAGGTATGGACCCGTACCGATAAATTTTACGGTGGAAAGTTTTATGCCACAAATGAAGACTATATATCAAGTTTCAGCCGATTCAATTTTCACTGCTACAAGATTTTCTTTAGTCCCATTTTGATAGGACTTGCGGTTTCCAAGCAAAACTGTGAAAACCTAAAAATTTAAACTTTGATCGCGATTTATTAAAAAATCCATCCACCGATTTTTTCTTGTTTTTGGATTTTTCTCATCTATAAACATTGCTGTTTCGGAATCCGCAAAAACTTCCCTGGTGTAAGCAGTTTTCATTTAAAGTTATTTAAGGAGCACTGTGCATAACATTGTAATATAAGGAGGCGACACAGTCAATCCATTGTCCTAATTTGAACTTCTATATCTCAACAACGGTAAAGATTACAAAGATTTATGATATCAATCTTGTAGAGAATTTTCATAGCTACAACATTTTCTTTAGTCCCATTTCGATAGGACTTGCGGTTTCCAAGCAAAATCGTGAAACCTAAAAAAAAAACCTTAAACCTTTTTTTTTTTATTTTTCTCATCTATGAACATTTTTGTTTCAGAATCCGCAAAAACTTCCCAGGTGTAAACACCTTCCATTTAAATTTGGTTCAAGAGCACCGTGTAAAACTTATATAACTCGCAAAAAACTCATATAAAAAAACTGTAATTCATATGAGAAACGGTATGGAAAAACACACAAAAAGTGTTCAACGGGCTGAACGGGATGGGTACAAAAGTACATATGGGCTGAAAGAGGAGACTCTCGGGCATCTTTCTGTGAATAGAGAACATGGTTCTATGCTGTTCCACAAAAGTTCTTACTTACTTACTTAGATGGCCCATTACAGAACATTTGTTCCATAGGCCGAACTAAGAAAAGATCTTCAATTCTCTCTATTTGTTGCTTCGAACTCTGGAATACCGCGCCTTTTCATCTCTTCGTCCACTTGTTTGCGCCATCTATTCCTTGGCCTGCCAATTCTGCGTGCACCGCCAAGCGGTTTGTATTTATACGCCTTTTTAGCGGGTTAATCTTCGCCCATTTCTATGATATGGCCTAGCCATCGCAATCGCTGCATCTTGATACGTTTAACTATATTGATGTCGTTGTATAGCAGATACAGCTCGTGGTTCATGCGACGTCGATATTCACCTTCAACGCAAATCGGCCCGTAGATCTTTCGAAGAATTTTCCTCTCAAACACACCAAGCACTGCCTTATTTGCTTGCGCATGTACCCATGCTTCGGAGCCATATATAAGCACGGGCAGTATCAGCGTTTTGTATAGTGTTATTTTTGTTTGACGAGATGTGGCTTTGTTTTTAAATTGCTTATTTAAACCATATTAGCATATTTTGGCCAATACAATTCTTCTTTATACCCTCAGCCTTTAGGCTAAAGAGGGTATTTACACTTTGATACGACCAAAAATGTGCCTCATCGAAATAATGGTTTTAGACCCCAAGTATGTTTGTACGATATCCGTTTCAGACAATTTTGAGTAGATCTAACAATGTCCGTCCGTCTGTCTGTCTGTCTGTCCGTCTGTCTGTCTGGCTGGCTGGTGCGCACGATAACTCTCGAACGGATCAATCGATTCGGTTCAAATTTTGGGTATCGAATTATTTTGTCCAGATTCGATTTAAGTTCGAAGATGGGCCATATAGGTCCACTCCTTCAGGTACCTCCCCCACAAATGTTCAAAAATTGTCGCAAAACTTGTGCGCACGATAACTCTTGAAGGGAATAACCGATTTGGTCCATACTTCGCACATCGTGTAATTTCTACCAAACTTAGATGAGGTTTCAATATGGACTCAATCGGTCCACTCCTTCGGGTACCTCCCACACAAAATTTCGGAAAAGTTCAGTTTAGGACCTGGTCTCGAATCGCTTTGATTTTTGTTTACGCAAGTTGTATTCACTGTCCTCTATACGACGCTGTAAGTTTCATTAGGGGCAAGTCCATACTTCCTGAGGAAATAGCCTGAAAGTTACAAAAAGCCCTATGACACCGTGTGTAATGGTTTGAGCGCAAGATAACACTCGAACGGATCTGCCGATTCGGTCCAAAATTTGGCTTTCGTAATATTTTGTCCAAACTTAGTTCAAGTTCAAAGATGGATTATATCGGTCCACTCCTTTCGGTACCTCCCCCACAAAAGTTCGAAAATGTTCGGAAAATTTGTGCGTACGATAACTCTTGAAGGAAGTTACCGATTTGGTCATTACTTTGCACATTATGAAATTTCTACCAGACTTAGATGAGGTTCCAATATGGACTTAATCGGTAAACTCCTTCGAGTACCTCCCACACAAAATTTCGGAAAAGTTCAGTTTAGGACCTGCTCACGAATCGCCTTGGTTTTTGTTGTAACATCTTGTATTCACTGTTCCCTATACGAAGGTACAAGTTTCCTCAGGGGCAAGTCCATACTTCCTGAAAAATAGCCTGAAAGTGGAAAAACAAACCCTATGACACCATGTTTATGGGTGGAAGCGCAAGATAATTCTCGAACAGAAATGCCGATTCCAGCCAAAATTTGGCCTTCGTAATATTGTTTCCAAACTTAGTTTAAGTTCGTATTCTGAAAAATTGTGCGCACGATAACTCTTGATGTGAGTGACCGATTTGGTCCATACTTTACACATTCTCATAATATCTACCAGATATAGATCAGGTTCGAATATGGACTATATTTGTCCAATCCATCCCGTACCTCCCACACAAAATTTTGGATAAGTTCACTTTAAGACCTGCTACTGAATCACTTTGATTTTTGTTGAAGCAACTTACTTTCGCTGCCTCAATTACGATGGTAAAAGTTATATCAGGGACAAGTCCATACTTCTTGAGAAAACAGCCCGAAGGGTGTAAAAACCCCCTATGGCACCCCCATGGTCTATGTCGGTCCATTCCTTTAAGTACCTTTTCCGCAAAAATTTTGAACTTTAATCCTAATCAACATTTTTGTCGGTTCATACTACCAAAATTTTGAAACCCCCTAACTAACGTTTTTTGTGAAAAAAAAGTGTTTCAATTTGCCCATGCTGAGGGTATATCTCTGTCGGCAAAACCTACTGATACTTTTTTACTTGTTTTATTTTACAAGTGATGTCGTTAGTTGTGTTTACGGGGGTGCCGAGGTATGCGAAGTCTTTTACTGCCTCAAAATTATAGAAACCAACTTCAACAGTTGGTCCGATCTAAATGGACGCTTTGCGCGTCGACACCATCAACTTGGTCTTCTTACTGTTTACCGCCAGACCCAGCAGATTCTCCTTCGACCTTCATAAAGGTATCAGTTACATCTTTTACTGATCGTCCCATGATGTCTATATCATCAGCATAAGCAAGTAACATGTGGTTATTGGTGTAGATTGTGCCACTTTTTTGACGTTTGCCTCTCGTATAACCTTTTCCAGCAGGATGTTGAAGAGATCACACAAAAGGCTGTCTCCTTATCTGAAACCTCTTTTGGTACAAAACTCTTCAGAGAGGTTCTTTCCTATTTTAACTGAGGATCTTGTGTCAGTTAAAGTCATTTTACAAAGCCGGATGTACTTTGCGGGGATACCAAATTCAGACATTGCATGGAATATCTTTGATCGGAGGGGACTGTCGAATGCTGCTTTATAATCGACAAAAAGGTGGTAGGTGTCGATCTGCATCTCATGGGTCTTCTCTAGGATTTGCCGCAGGGTAAATATCTGGTCAATGGTGGACTTGACAGATCTAATGCCACATTGGTATGGTCCAATTATTTCGTTGACCATTGGCTTTAGTCTTTCGCACAATATCCCTGACACTATCTTATAGGCAATAGGGAGTAGACTTATGCCCCCATAGTTAGAGCATACAGTCTTATCTCCATTCTTGTGGACGGGACACAGGGTACTCAGGTTCCAATCGTCGGGTACTCGTTCTTCCTGCCAGATGGTGCTAACTAGCTGATGAATACACTTTATCAGCGTGTCGCCTCCCGTTTTGAACAGCTCGGCTGGTAAGCCATCGGCTCCTGCTGCCTTATTTTTCTTCAGCCGATTTATTGCTGTCTTTACCTCATCTTGGCTGGGCGGTATACATTCAATACCATCTTCTTCGCGTCTTCGCTGCTATTGGATACCAACAGTTTTGAAAAATATTCTTTCCATATCCTGAGCACACTATCTGTATCAGTTACCAAATTACCTTGCTAGTCTCTACAGGAGAATGTGCCTGTACCAAAGCCATCAGTTTGATGCTTGACTCTATGGTAGATATTTCGGACTTCATTCTGGTTCCTGTACATCTCAATTTTTTCACACTGCCGCTTTTCTATCTCTCTCTTTTTCCTGTGGAAAAGACGTTTCCCTCTCTCCTTTTCTCCCGATATCTCTCTCGTGCGCTACGCTTTGCTACGGATTGTAAAGTAGCCCTATATGCCGCATTTTTCTCTTCGGTGCCAGCACGACACTCCTGATCATACCATGGATTCCTTGGTGGAGGTCTCCGGTATCCAAGTATGGATTTTGCGGCTGTTTGCCTGGAGTGGGCAATACTTTGCCATTGCGCTGATATGTTATCGGGATGAGGAGTGCTTTGATTAAGCAATTGGGCTAGTTGAGTGGAATATGATGTGGTTATTTGTTGTGATTGCAGCTTACCGATGTCCAACTTCCGTGTTGTGTCTGTTCGTGCTTTATTTGCAACGTTTAGACGGCTACGTACTTTTGCTGCAACAAGATAGTGGTCCGAATCAATGTTTGCGCCTCGGAACGATCGTACATCCAACACGCTCGATGAATGTCTTCCATCTATCACAACATGATCAATTTGATTTCTTGTTCTTTGATCTGGAGACAGCCAGGTGCCCTTATGAATATCGAGATGATTAAATCTGGTACTGCTAACTACCATGTTTTTTGCCGTTGCGTAGTCTATCAGCCTCATATCATTGTCAGATGTTTCACTGTGGAGACTGAACTTCCCGACTGTTGGGCCAAAGGTATTCTCCTCTCCAATTTTGGCAGCGCTCGTTAAGTATATCTTTGGTATGTTCGTCCTTTTCTTCAGTGGGAGCATGCGCGCAAATAAAGCTGATGTTGAACAATTTTGCTTTTATTCGAATTGCAGCGAGCCTTGTGTGTTTTAACTTCCGAGCAACTACAAATCCGCAACCAAAATCATGCTTTACCTCATGGCAGCTATAATACAGTGCATCACCTTTAGGTGTTGTTGTGACGCCTTTCCCGTTCCATCGTATTTTCTGTATGGCAGTAATGTCGGCCCTGTACTTTTCAAGTACGTCTGCCAATGCGTAAACTGCACCTTCCCTATAAAGAGTGCGAACATTCCAGGTGCAGATTCGCAGATCATGCTCCTTAAAACGTGTGCGGGGTTCGTCAACTTAACCCCCAGTTTTTGTAACTAATTTTTGTTCGTTCGTCTATATTCGTAATAATTTAGGCATCCATAGCTCTGCCGCCAGATGACACACAGACCTAATTTTTTGTAGACGCGTTCCATATTTAGTAAAGAATTCCTTATATAATAATCAGCGCTCTATATTTGCGCTTAGGCGAGTAAATCGATCTACAAAATTTGACAATTCGTGTGAGAAGAAAAAATTTTTTTACAAAAACTGGGGGTTAGAGGGGTTTGTTTTTCTTTTCTTTCGTTTTTTCATAGTAGTCTGTTTTTTCTAGGGGAGGGTTAATAACCCGACGCCCAAACCCAAGTTTTTAACGTTCTTATGGGTGAACGAGCGGCACATGTTAGCTCACTACTTTTAACGGGTGTTAAAGGCAGCTACCCCAGGTGACACCACGGGGAGGTCAGTGTCCACTTGAGATGAAAGAAGAACCAAGACAAATCCTGGACTTTGCCATGATAATGCCGGTCAGGACCGTTCCTTGGTATCTTTCATCCCCTACGTCACCCCACAAAAGTTCTAGTCCACTAAATTTGGAATTTCACAGAATTTAGTAACTGAGGAAAAATAAAATACCTCATGTTGTGTAAACGCTGCGGTAATTTATTAAAACGATTTTTAAAGGCCACAATCCTTCCTATCTTACAAAATAACAATGGACACAATATATGTTATAGTTTCCGAAAAATAGCTACTTCTTTCTCCAGAAATGTGCAAAAATTACGTACATATTTCCCAAAATTGGGGAAAATATTCATCTTTAGGTGCGCCCACGAAGAGGTTTCAGACAAGGAGACAACCTTTCGTGTGACCTCTTCAACATCCTGCTAGAAAAGGTTATACGAGAGGCAAACGTCAAAAGAAGTGGCACAATCTACACCAATAGTCACACGTTACATGCTTATGCTGATGATATAGACATCATGGGACGATCAGTAAAAGAAGTAACTGATACCTTTATAAAGGTCGAAGGAGAATCTGCTAAAGTGGGTCTGGCGGTAAACGGTGAGAAGACCAAGTTGATGGTGTCGACGCGCAATGTGTCCATTGAGCTCGGACCGACTGTGAAAGTTGGTTTCTATAATATTGAGGTAGTAAAAGACTTCGTCTACCTCGGCACCTCCGTAAACACAACAAACGACATCAGTTGTGAAATAAAAAGAAGAATTTTATTGGCCAACAGATTGCTACTTTGATTTAAGTAAGCAGTTTAAAAACAAAGCCACATCTCGTCAAACAAAAATAACGCTCTACAAAACACTGATACTATCCGTGCTGATGTATGGCTCCGAAGCCTGGGTACTTGCGCAAGCAGACATGACAGTGCTTGGTGTGTTTGAGAGAAAAATTCTTCGAAAGATCTACGGACCAATCTGCGTTGACGGTGAATATCGACGTCGCATGAACCACGAGCTGTATCTGCTAGAGTTGCGTCGTTCATGAACGAACCGACTCAAAGGAACGATTCCGTGAAAAGAACGAACGGATCCGTATCCAGCTCATTCTTTTATATCGTTCATTTAGATCCCCGATGGACGAGTCATTGCTGCTTACAAAATTAGCAGCATTGGTTTTGCAGTCAAACTCTAAACAAACGCTGCGTTAGCGCAAGCAGCACACATTTCCACACAAAACAAACAATGATTCAGAGAGCTACTCTCGCTCAGTAAATCACCTCATTCAGTAGCACATCTCGGTCATATCTTTCTTTTGCATCATTCGTTCATCTGGTTCTTTCATATCAAAACCACCACGACTACGTTCAGAAACAAAACCACCCCCATTAGCACACAAACAAGCAAGTAACACAACAGTTGTGTCATTCGTGAACGAACATTTTCAAAAGAACGATTAGGTGAAAAGAACGACGAAGTCGTATGCAGCAGAGAACGAACGACTTCAAAAGAAAATAATACAGTCAAATGTATTGTTGAACGAAAAAGAGCCAACGAACGAAGTAAACGACCCGGATCTTTTTGGTGAACGGAATGAAAAAGATCGATCAGCTCAATGAACGAGATTGCCTAACACTAGTATCTGCTATACACCGACATGAATATTGTTAAACGTATCGAGATGCAGCGATTGCGTTGGTTAGGCCATATCATAAGAATGAGCGATAATGAACCCGCTAAAAAGGCGTATAAATACGGACCGCTTGGCGGTGCACGCAGAATTGGCAGGCCAAGGAATAGATGGCGCAAACAAGTGGATGATGAGATGAAAAGGCGCGGTATTCCAGAGTGCGAAGCAAAAAATAGAGAGGAATGGAGATCTCTTCTTAGTTCGGCCTATGGAACAAATGTTCTGTAATGGGCCAGCTAAGTAAGTAAGTAAGTAAGGTGCACCCACGCCCACACCTTCCAAAATGTATACCTAATTTTTTGTTTTCCTTAGTTTCAATATGTTTACTATCGAACCCCATATAGAAATTAAATATCTTTGACAAAACAAAATTTTGATTTTTTGGCCAGGAAAATCCATTTCTGAACCACCCTGCGTTATAGGTTTTTTTAATTGGAATAAAGATTTTGGATTTTCCTCTTTTGTAGTTTTTCCAAATATTCCTTTTATATGTCCGCATGCCAAGAAATACCAAAGTATTATGTTAAGTCATACATATATTTGTTTGTCCTGCCTACTTGTCCTGTTTCATAATATTTACCCAACATGGAAGACAATTAAAATGATGACAAAGAACTAAACAGCAACGTAACAACAAAGATGACGAACAATTAAAAAAGAATAAAGCAGCAAGAACTATAGAGGGGAAAGCAAATATTAAATTAGGAGAAAAGAGAATATCGCCTTTGTTACTCAACCAAAAGAAGAAAAAACATTACAAACGAGATAAGTGACCATCCCATCCATTCATTCGTTCTTGTAAAAAGGAAATGTTAATAAAGCAGAGGTTGCTAAATTTTGGCTTTTGTTTTCCATCACTTGCCGAAATTGTTATCTTTGACATTTCCTTTTTTATCCTGCAACAATAAGAAACACAATTAACTACACATTGTCCACTAGCTAGAATATCCGCACCAAAGGGGGCGGCAAAACATAAATTGATATTTAGTGTGCGTGGGTGAGTGCGTGTGTGTGCGGCGTCTTATTAAATCTCTGCTCCCCCAAAAAAGACCATTTAACGAAGTTCGTTTTGGTGATTTACTGTTAATGTTGTATGTGTGTGTGTGGGGGTAAGGTGGGGGTCATTTGGCTGAAAGCTGTTGAAATGCCATGTCATATAGTGTGTCATGTGTTGGCGGCTGTATTATGTTCCCTTTGGTTTATGTTAATTGTTCCGTTTGAAGTCCATTGTGTTAGCGTCAGCTGTTGAAAATGTGAATTGCTGCTGGTGGCTGTCGTGTCCTTCTCCCAAAGGACTGTTTAACAATTCATATAATTGCTGTTTAGTTTCAACTTTAATTTAGTTATTTCCTTTCTCGTTAATGGGATATGAGGAAAAGTGTGTAGTTGGATGTGTGTTTTAAGTTTCTGACAGCTACTAATTCATAAATATGAAAACAGTTTGTATTTATGTTTTTTTTTTTTTTAGTGAATTAGAGCCATCATGGTGGCATAATCTTCATGCCGTCCACCGTAAAGAAAAAATAGCACTTTTAAATTAAACAAGTAAATTATTGTTAGGACCGGGCAGGGTCGAACTTTTTATACCCTCCTCCATAAAATATTCTAAACTTAAATGGAATAATTAGTTTTTTTACTGTCCACAATTTTAGGTGGATACCTCAAATGGTTAAATTAAAATATAAAATGTATCTAAAAATGGTAAAGAAGAGGCATATCGGTCAAATTACAGGTAGTTCGGGGAAAAAATGCAGCTAACTTCTTCCAAATACCTAAAATCCAGATGTCCCCTTAGGGATGTACTGCAGGGAACCCCAAATGTTAAATTACAAGTAATTCTGTCAAAACTATAGCTAAAACCTTCAAAATACCGAAAATCAGTGGCACCGTTATATGGGGGCTATACCAAAACATGGAACTATGTTGAACATGTTTGGTGTAGAAGTTTTTTGACTACTGATAATCTCAAATGTCAAATTGCAGATAGTCGGTCAGAACATTTTAGTTAAAATCCTCAAAATACCGAAAATTGGGAGGTACCGTTATATGGGGGTTGTACCAAAACATGAATCTATGTTCACGATTTTTAATGGGGAAGTTTCATGACCACTGAGAAGCTCAAATGTCAAATTACAGCTAGTTCGTTTAAAAGTTTTAGCTTAAATCCTCAAAATGCCGAAAATCGGAAGGTATTGTTATATGGGGGCTATACCAAAACATGGACCTATGTTGACAATTTTTGGTGGAGAAGTTTTCTGACTACTGAGAATCTCAAATGTCAAATTGCAGATAGTGGGTCAGAAAATTGTAGCTAAAGTTCTCAAACTACCGAAAATCGGTAGGTACCGTTAAATGGGGACCATACCAAAACATGGACCTGTATTGGCGATTTTTAGTGAAGAAGTTTCGTGACCACTGAGAACCCCAAAAGTCAAGTTTCAGCTATATCGATTAAAAATTTTAGCTTAAATCCTCAAAATACCGAAAATCGGAAGGTATTGTTTATGGGGGCTATACCAAAACATGGACCTATGTTGACAATTTTTGGTGAAGAAGTTTTGTGACCACCGGTTATCTCAAATGTCAAGTTATAGATATTTCGGATAAAAAATTTAACTAGACCCTCAAAACATTAAAAGTCGGGAAGTACCCTTATATGGGGGATAATGGAAGACATGGACCTATGTTGACAACTTTTGGTGGAGAAGTTTTGTGATCACTGGGAACCTTAAATGTCAAATTACGGGAGTTCAGGCCAAAAATATAGCTAAAACCTCAAAATACCGAAAATCGGGAGTTATCTTTATGTGGGGGGCTATAGCAAAATATGGGCCTATGCTGACAATTTTTGATGGGGAAGTGTTGTGCCCATTGGGAATCTTAAATTACAGATAATTCTGTCAAAAATATGTAGCTAAAATCCTCAAAATACCTAAAATCCGGAGGCACCGTTTTATGGAGGCTATACCAAATGTGGACTTATATAGCCCATATTCGAACTTGACCCACCCAGATGTAGAGCAAGTTTTGGATATCGTGCATTCAATTTGGGTTCACTATTAATTGAGGCGGCTGCATCGTTCGGATCTTATCGGAGATAAAACCACTCGTTTTTACTTTGGACGCTGGCGTTCTTCTGCTGCGATGGGTGGCTGGTGGTCTCTGGCATTCACCAAGGTACCACTGAACAGCCTTCGCAACTTTGTATATCTCACTTCAGATCATGAATATTTGTTCAGAAGTGCCTGGGTGGGGGGTGCCTCTTTGCTAGATCGGGGCAATGATGTTATGGTCCACTGGTATTTTGAGGAAGCACATTGCGACATTCTGGCAGGTTTGAATATTTTTCCACTGCGTAGCGCTAACATTTGCATACCAAACTGGCACCGCATAGCTTACCTCACACCGGTCTATTGTTTATAAATAGTCAAAAATGTTCCTTTGTCAGCACCCCAAGTGTCATCACTTTTGATCTTGTCGCAAATAGCTGTTGTTTTTTTTTGGAAGCATAGACACCTATGTAGGTTTGATGCTGGGTTGGCAGCCGCTGGCCGAAACACTATGGTTTCGGTTAAATCCGGTACGAAAGATCCCTCGGTCCTGAGATTGAATAGCTTGGCTTGCTATTGGGATATCTAGTGATCGTCATCTACCAATATATTCACAGATAACCTAATTTCAGTCTTCAGATAGATTTATCGATGGATATTTTCATATTCCTCAGATGGAAGAACTGCACCAAATCACATACCTAGACCTTTAAACGATCACATAAGACATCGACGGCCAGACCCGACGCAAAATCGTACAATCATCCGCATACATTGCAATCTCAATGCCGTCGGGAGAGGGTTAAATACACGAGAGGTAGAGGTTATACAGTTCCGAAGATATCACCCCACCCTGGCGAACTCCCTGTTTCACTTTTCGGGTCTTCGACTTCATACTTCTGTATTCTATAACAAGTAAAAAAGTGTCAGTCGGCTTTGCCGACAGATATATACCCTCAGCCAATGTGAAGTGAAACTTTCACCTACGGACAGATCGAATGTATTTAAGGTCTCTTCAGAATTTTGTGGCCCTTTTTGGACATTTGAACTTGCCGACAAAAATGTGGATTAGGAATTAACTGCACTAAGACACAAATGTTGAACTTTTGTGAGGAAGGTACCCTTAGAGAGGACCGATATGGGGCATTTTAGAAGTTAAACTAAATTTTTGACAAAATATTAGAAGATCCAAAGTTTGGACCAAATTGGTTGCTCCATTCAAGTGATATCGTCCTAGCCTAGAACCGGAAGTTGTGGACCGGTATTGCCCCATGAAACTAAGTTTAGATATAATATGACGCAGACCAAATGTTGGACCAAATCGGTTGAACAGTTCGAAATAAGGACTTGCCCCTGAAAAAACTTTTACCGTCGTAATGGAGGTAGCGAATGCAAATAGCTTCAACAAAAATTAAAGTGATTCGAGAGCAGGTCTTGAAGCGAACTTATCCGAAATTTTGTGTGAAAGGTATCAGAAGGAGTAGACAAATATAGTCCATATTCGAACCGGATCTATATCTGGTAGATATATTAGGATGTACAAAGTATGGATTACATCGGTCACTCCCTTCCAGAGTTATCGTGAGCACAAATTTTCCGAAAAATTTTGAACTTTTGTGGGGGAGGTACCTTCAGGAGTTTACCCATATGGCTTATCTTCGAATTTAAATTATGTTTGGACAAAATAATACGAAGGCCAAATTTTGGACCGAATCGGCTGATCCGTTCGAGAGTTATCTTGCGCTCCAACAACTACACACGGTGTCATAAGGGCTTTTTGCATGTTTCAGGCTGTTTTCTCAGGAAGTATGGACTTGCCCCTGATGAAACTTGTACCGCGTATGGGGGGCAGTGAATATAAGTTGATACAACAAAGCGATGGGTGACGTAGGGGATGGAAGATACCAAGCAACGGTACTGACCGGTTTTAACATGGCAAAGCCCAGGATTTATCTTGGTCCCTCTTTCATCCCAAGTGGACACTGACCTCCCCGTGGTGTCACCTGGGGAACTGCCTTTAACACCCGTTAAAGGTAGTGAGCTAACATGTGCGCGCGTTCTCCCATAAGAACTTTAAAAACTTGGGTTTGGGCGTCGGGTTAGTAACCCTCACCTAGAAAAAACAGCCTACTATGAAAAAATGAAAGAAAAGAAAAACAAACCCCTCTAAAGTTGACGAACCCCGCAAACGTTTTAAGGACCATGATATACGATGGATTGGGAAAGGCGTCACAACAACACCTAAAGGTGACGCACTGTATTATAGCTGCCATGACGTAAAGCATGAGTTTGGTTGCGGATTTGTAGTTAGTCGGAGACTAAAACATCTGGTATCCAGCTTCACTCCAGTGAATGAAAGACTTGCTGCAATTCGAATAAAGGCTAAATTCTTCAACATCAGCTTTATTTGCGCTCATGCTCCCACTGAAGAAAAGGACGAACAGACCAAAGATATATTTTACGAGCGCTTAGAAGAAACATATGACCGTTGCCCTGCCCATGACATTAAAATCATTCTAGGCGATTTTAATGCCAAAATTGGAAAGGAGAATATCTTTGGCCCAACAGTCGGGAAATTCAGCCTCCACAGTGAAACATCTGACAATGGTATGAGGCTGATAGACTTTGCAGCTGCAAAAAACATGGTAGTTAGCAGTACCAGATTTAATCTTCTCGATATTCATAAGGGCACCTGGCTGTCTCCAGATAAGAAAACAAGAAATCAAATTGATCCTGTTGTGATAGATGGAAGACATTCATCGAGTGTGTTGGCGCAAACATTGATTCGGACCACTACCTTGTTGCAGCGAAGGTACGCACCAGCTTAAACGTAGCAAACAAAGTACGAACAGACACAACACGAAAGTTAGACATCGGTAAGCTGCAATCACAACAGATAGCCACAGCATATTCCGCTCAACTAGCCCAATTGCTTAATCAAGGCACTCCTCATCCCGATAACATATCAGCGCAATGGCAAAGCATTGCCCACTCCATGCAAACAGCCGCAAAATCCATACTTGGATACCAGAGACCTCCACCAAGGAATCCATGGTATGATCAGGAGTGTCGTGCTGCCACCGAAGAGAAAAATGCGGCATATAGGGCTACTTTACAATCCGTAGCAACGCGTAGCGCACGAGAAAAATACAGGGAGAAAAGGAGAGAGGAGAAACGTCTTTTCCGCAGGAAAAAGAGAGAGATGGAAAAGCGGGAGTGTGAAAAAATCGAGATGTACAGGGGCCAGAATGAAGTCCGAAAATTCTACCAAAGAGTCAAGCATCAAACTGATGGCTTTGGTACAGGCACATCCTCCTGTAGAGACCAGCAAGGTAATTTGGTAACTGATACAGATAGTGTACTCAGGATATGGAAAGAACATTTTTCAAATCTGTTGGTATCCAATAGCAGCGAAGACGACGAAGCTACCACAGTCGCAATCCCAGAAGATGGTATTGAATGTATACCGCCCAGCCAAGATGAGGTAAAGACAGCAATAAATCGGCTGAAGAATAATAAGGCAACCGGAGGCGACACGCTGATAAGGTGTATTCATCAGCTTGTTAGCACCATCTGGCAGGAAGAACGAGTACCCGACGATTGGAACCTGAGTATCCTGTGCCCCGTCCACAAGAAGGGAGATAAGACTGTATGCTCTAACTATAGGGGTATAAGTCTACTCCCTATTGCCTACAAGATCGTGTCAGGGATATTGTGCGAACGACTAAAGCCTATGGTCAACGAGATAATTGGACCATACCAATGCGGCTTTAGACCTGGCAAGTCCACCATTGACCAGATATTTACCCTGCGGCAAATCCTGGAGAAGACCCAAGAGATGCAGATCGACACCTACCACCTTTTTGTCGATTATAAAGCAGCCTTCGACAGCCCGTTGCGTTCAAAGGTATTCCAAGCCATGTCTGAATTTGGTATCCCCGCAAAGCTCATCCGGCTTTGTAAAATGACTTTAACTGACACGAGGTCCTCAGTTAAAATGGGAAAGAACCTCTCCAAAGAGTTTGGTACCAAAAGAGGTTTCAGACAAGGAGCCAGCCTTTCGTGTGACCTCTTCAACATCCTGCTAGAAAAGGTTATACGAGAGGCAAACATCAAAAGAAGTGGCACGATCTACACCAATAGACATCATGGGCCGATCAGTAAAAGAAGTAACTGATACCTTTATAAAGGTCGAAGGAGAATCTGCTAAAGTGGGTCTGGCGGTAAACGGTGAGAAGACCAAGTTGATGGTGTCGACGCGCAATGCGTCCATTGAGCTCGGACCGACTGTGGAAGTTGGTTCCTATAATATTGAGGTAGTAAAAGACTTCGTCTACCTCGGCACCTCCGTAAACACAACAAACGACATCAGTTGTGAAATAAAAAGAAGAATTGTATTGGCCAGCAGATGCTACTTTGGTTTAAGTAAGCAGTTTAAAAACAAAGCCACATCTCGTCAAACAAAAATAACGCTCTACAAAACACTGATACTACCCGTGCTGATGTATGGCTCCGAAGCCTGGGTACTTGCGCAAGCAGACATGGCAGTGCTTGGTGTGTTTCAGAGAAAAATTCTTCGAAAGATCTACGGACCAATCTGCGTTGACGGTGAATATCGACGTCGCATGAACCACGAGCTGTATCTGCTATACAACGACATCAATATTGTTAAACGTATCGAGATGCAGCGATTGCGTTGGCTAGGCCATATCATAAGAATGAGCGATGATGAACCCGCTAAAAAGGCGTATAAATACGGACCGCTTGGCGGTGCACGCAGAATTGGCAGGCCAAAGAATAGATGGCGCAAACAAGTGGATGATGAGATGACAAGGCGGGGTATTCCAGAGCGCGAAGCAACAAATAGAGAGGAATGGGGATCTCTTCTTAGTTCGGCCTATAGAACAAATGTTCTGTAATGGGCCAGCTAAGTAAGTAAGTAAGTACAACAAAGCGATTCGAGAGAAGGCCCTAAACTGAACCTTTCCGAAATTTTGTGTGGGAGGTACCCGAAGGAGTGGACCGATTAAGTCCATATTGAAACCTTATCTAAGTCTGGTACACATTTCACGATGGACCAAACTGGTTACACGCTTCAAGAGTTATCGTGTGCAAAATTTTCCGAACATTTTTGAACTTTTGTGGGGGAGGTACCGGAAGGAGTGGACTGATATAACCCATCTCCGAACTTAAACTAAGTTTGGACAAAATATTGCGAAAGCCATATTTTGGATCAAATCGGTTCATCCATTCGAGAGATGAACGGACGGACATTGCTAAATCGACTCCAAATTGTCTGAAACACATTTCGTGCAAACATATGTACCTGGGGTCTAAAACCATTATTTCGATGAGACACATTTTGCTCTCGTTAGCATAAATGTTGAGGGTATAAACAAATAATAGGAATAGGGTCTAAGCCAAGGGATATAAAGGGTTGCTAGGGCACGTCATTTATCAAACCAGGTACCTCAATGTTGAAGTCTGGCAAGCTGTGGCATTTCCTCATATTCTCGTAAAGGCACATGTAGGGGTATCAATTTGGTCCGCCAGAGCTATACCGTTCTGGTCATTGCCTAGTACGGAAATCCATAGCTTAAGCTCATATTTAGTTCCTTATTTAATATAAGAGTTACTTAATATATTGAATATATTTGAAAGTGAAAAAAAGAAAATTACGCACTATATATCTTTTTATACATTAGAATGAAATAGAGGGTGGGTACTTTTTGACACGTGTAAAAGTTTTTAATTGAAAATGTTAAGATTCTTGATTGTAATTCAACTAAACTTCAACAAAATGGATTATTTTACAAAAATATTGCCGAGCAATGTTCGCAGGATGAAGTATTTTTTTATGTTAGGTACACCTATTTCACGTAATCATCTTCAAACCCTTTTTCTTTTTAACACTTTCCTCCCTCCCAAAGGATAAAAACATCTTTACAGCTTTTTGTTAGAAAACAAAAAAACGTCTGTATAAACTTTACACTTAAGGTAGCACAATAACCGTTTTGTTTTTTACTTCACGTGTCTACCTACTATTGTCAATGTTTACTATTATTGTTATAGTTGTTTTTGTTGTAAAACAACAATTTGTAAGGGATGATATAATGATGAAGATGATACCTATGTGTTGGTGTATACAAAACGTTACATTTCATTCATTGTTTACTATTTAATTGTTTAAATAACACGTGTTACTCATCCATTGTTTATTTTGTTGCTTAGTTTTGTTTGTAAACTCTTTTGCACGATATTCACAGTGAGAATGTAGTTTGTTTTTCATAATAAAGAAAAATTCATTAAAATGAAAGAGAAGAGTGGAAGAAGGGAATTTTGTTGGGCAAAGGGAAGGTATAATAAGGAAGACGTACATAAAAATGATAAAGAATATGTAAAAAGATAAGGGGAAACTGTGTAATAAAAAATGTTTAATGCGATGTATGTACACTTGAAATAAATACATATTTATATATTTAAAAAAAATTTAAACCATATCATACCTTTACTGCAGGCAATTTTTGATAACATATTTTTATTAAGATTAGAAAAAAATGTAAAAGGTTACAGCACAACCTTTTGTCTTCCCCCTAGGGATCTGTGAAGAAAACAAAAACCATTACCACAAACAATCCCTAAGGCCAAAATGAGTATTTTCTAATATCAATGAGCCCAAAACGATTTTTTATAGATCAATGATATGGACAAACCTTTTCTCAAGCAAAGGTAACAAGAGCTTGGAATAAACTTATCAGAATATATGCCTAACACTTTGCAGAAGAAATGATTATAATCAATTTTCTATGAATGTATCTTTACTACAATCCTAGGAAGCAACAAATCGTTTCCATTGACCATTAGAGATATGTTTTATGTAGCAACATTATATTATCCACTCTAATATACCCCACTTGTATTTGAGTTTAAACAAAGGAAACATGTTTTGTTTTTGCTTAGCTGCGATAAAGTTGCATTTGTCACGTGATACATTTGTCACGCACACATTGTCACAATGGCCAGGCAAAATTTCACAAAAAAAAAACAAAGACTAGTAATCCTAAAAACAACAACGGCGTTGGCAAAAGAATAGCAACACATTGTAAATACAACACTCAACAAGAAAAAGAAACAGGAATATCATGAACCATAAAACACGGAAATCAAGTACAGGAATTTTATTCACAAAGGAGGAAGAGGTATGAAAAATTTTGGAAATATTATATTTTTTAAAAAAATCCACGATTTGTGGAATTTGTACAAATTATTTCTTAACAAATTCACAATTAGTGGAATTTTGAAAAATTATATTATTAAAAAATCTACGATTTGTGGAATTTGTACAAATTATTTTTAAAATCCACGATTAGTGGATTAGTGAAAAATTATATTTTTAAAAAATCCACGATTTGTGGAATTTTGGAAAAATTATATTTTTAAAAAATCCACTATTTGTGAAATTTTGAAAAATTATATTTAAAAATCCACGATTAGTGGATTAGAGAAAAATTATATTTTTAAAAAATCCACGATTTGTGGAATTTTGAAAAAAATATATTTTTAAAAAATCCACTATTTGTAGAATTTTGAAAAATTATATTTAAAAAAATCCACGATGTGTGGAATTTGTACAAAGTATTTCTTAAAAAATTCACGATAAGTGGAATTTTGAAAATTTATATTTTTAAAAAATCCACGATAAGTGGAATTTTGAAAATTTATATTTTTAAAAAATCCACGATTTGTGGAGTTTGTACAAATTATTTTTAAAAATCCACGATTAGTGGATTATTAAAAAATCTATTTTTCAAAAATCCAACATTTTTGGAATTTTGAAAAATTATGTTTTTAAAAATCCAAAATTTTTGGAATTTTGAAAAATTATATTTTTAAAAAATCCACGATTTGTGGAATTTTGAAAAATTATATTTTTAAAAAAATCCACGATTTGTGGAATTTTGAAAAATTATATTTTTAAAAAATCCACGATTTGTGGAATTTTGAAAAATTATATTTTTAAAAAATCCACGATTTGTGGAATTTTGAAAAATTATATTTTTAAAAAATCCACGATTTGTGGAATTTTGAAGAATCTAATATATAAAAGGCAATGTGTGTATGTTAGTATGTTAGTTTGTTTGTATGTTTGTATGTTCCGAATAGACTCAAAAACGGCTGAATAGATTTTCTTGAAAATTTCAGATAATGTACTGGGAACACCGGTGGTGAAAATAGGCTATATATTTTTTTGAATGGTAGTCGCGGAAGTGAAATATCGCGGAAGTGAAATACCTAATTTCAGTAAGCGTGACTACAAAACCGCTATAACTCTGGCTTCAATATGTGGGATAACGCGGTCAACGCCATATTCTGGAATACAGTAAAATCCCGATAACTTGAGATGTCACTACATAGAAATTCCGAAAAATCGATTGGGAAATCTTATGAAATTTTGTATATGGAGTTTTTAGGTCTGAGTGTAGGTCGTAATCTATTTTTTTATCCCGCTAAGTGTAATGGCCGGTGGTCCTCCCCACAATTTTTTTAAGAAAACCGCGAAATTCAAGATACTTTTAATATATTGTTTACAAATTTTTTGCAATGCTATGGTAATTACAGTATTGACCCTGAATGGTCGTCGCGGAAGTTAAAATCGCGGTCATCCCAAAATTTTCAAAAATGTATTATTTCAATTAATTAGAACTGTCGTAAGCTGTTTTTATACGGCTAAGAGTAGTGACTGGTGGTGCTCCTCCACAATGTTTTTAAGAAAATCTGAAATCTTTGATATTTTTGAACGTATTGTTTACAGATTGTTTTCCCTGAATGATCGCGGTCATCACAAAGTGTTCAAAAATGTAGTATTTCAATTAATATACATAATTTTAGTAAGCGTGACACAAAAATGATATAAACACTAGCTTGAACAAGTGGGATAGCGCGGTCGTGAGCTATTTTAATACGGCTAAGTGTAGTGACCGGAGGTTCTCCTTCAAAAAATTTTTTTTTTTTAATCTGAAGTCCATGACATTTTTGAACGTATTGTTTACAGATTGTTTGCAATACTACTGTAATTACTGTCTTGACCCTGAATGGTCTTCGCGGAAGTGATATATCGCGAAAAGTGAAATATCGCGGTCATCACAAAATTTGCAAACATTTATTATTTCAGATAATATACATAATTTTGTAAGCGTGCCTAAAAAACGCTATAAACGCTGAACACTAAACAAGTGGGATAGCGCGATCAACTCCACATTTTGGAATACAGTAAAATCCCGATAACTTGAGATGTCACAAGATCGAAATTCCAGAAAGATCGATTGAAAATCAGACAAAGTTATTGATATACAATACAATATCATCATTGGAATCAGAATACCGCGATCGTGTTCGATTTTTGAAAATATTATAATTACGGATAAAATCTCAAAATGTGGGAAGTGAAACTTCATGAGCATTGATTGCAATCCTTGGAATAGCTAGATAAAGATACATTTTTTAAATACAGCAAAATCTCGATAATAACGACTACAAATTATAGAAGTATTTTTTGAATTATATAAATGTTGCCATACATATCCCGAAGGAACATACATTTCGCTGAGGGGTATTTTACCACTATTGCATATAGAGCGCGAAGAAAAAAGGCGTTACGTTCGATCGGGCTGAATGAGGTTAAATCCACCAAAAATAGCGAGGTGCCACCGTTCTATGGGAGCTATATCAAAACGAGGACGTATACTGAAAATTCTCTGCAAGTCTGTTTACGACCCCCAACAGTGGCTATATCTCTGAACTGGAGGTACTGTTTTATGGGAGCTATATCAAAACGTGAACCTATAACTGTTACATACCGAGCGCAAATAAAGAGGCGTGTCTTTCGGTCGATCCGAATATTTATGTTCTCCTCTTTAAAATATATTAAAACCAGATTTCAGCCATTTCGGTGTGATAATGATGTTAAATCCTCAAAAATAGCGAAAATCAGCCGGTACCGTTCTATGGGAGCTATATCAAAAGGTGGACCTATACTAACAATTCTCTGCAGTAATAATTACGACCCCAACCGAGACTAACAATCCAATATATAGCAATGTTAATTGACGTGCACCGACCATTACATGGAATTTATGTCAAAACATTGATTTATATTATGAAGTTTCTAGAGGGATGCCTAATTATGGGTGTATCAATACTGTATAGATAACTAAAGTTTACACGGAGAACCCAAACAACGGGCCAGCAACGCGGACCGGGTCAGCTAGTTATATTATATTATAAATTATATTTAAATTATATTTTTAAAAAATCCACGATTTGTGAAATTTTGAAAAATTATAATTTTAAAAAATCCACGATTTGTGGAATTTTGAAAAATTATATTTTTAAAAAATCCACGATTTGTGGAATTTTGAAAAATTATATTTTTAAAAAATCCACGATTTGTGGAATTTTGAAAACTTATATTTTTAAAAAATCCACTATATGTGGAATTTTGAAAAATTATATTTTTTAAAAAATCCGCTATTTGTGGAATTTTGAAAACTTATATTTTTAAAAAATCCACTATATGTGGAATTTTGAAAAATTATATTTTTTAAAAAATCCGCTATTTGTGCAATTTTGAAAAAAAAATTAAAAAATCCACGATTTGTGGAATTTTGGAAAATTATATTTTTAAAAAATCCACGATTTGTGGAATTTTGAAAAATTATATTTTTAAAAAATCCACGATTTGTGGAATTTTGAAAAATTATATTTTTAAAAAATCCACGATTTGTGGAATTTTGAAAAATTGTATTTTTAAAAAATCCACGATTTGTGGATTTTGAAAAAATTTTATTTTTAAAAAATCCACGATTTGTGGAATTTTGAAAAAATTTTTTTTAATCCACGTTTAGTGGCATTTTGAAAAATTATATTTTTAAAAAATCCACGATTTGTGGAATTTTGAAAAATTATATTTTTAAAAAATCCACGATTTGTGGAATTTTGAAAAATTATATTTTTAAAAAATCCACGATTTGTGGAATTTTGAAAAATTATATTTTTAAAAAATCCACGATTTGTGGAATTTTGAAAAATTATATTTTTAAAAAATCCACGATTTGTGGAATTTTGAAAAATTATATTTTTAAAAAATCCACGATTTGTGGAATTTTGAAAAATTATATTTTTAAAAAATCCACGATTTGTGGAATTTTGAAAAATTATATTTTTAAAAAATCCACGATTTGTGGAATTTTGAAAAATTATATTTTTAAAAAATCCACGATTTGTGGAATTTTGAAAAATTATATTTTTAAAAAATCCACGATTTGTGGAATTTTGAAAAATTATATTTTTAAAAAATCCACGATTTGTGGAATTTTGAAAAATTATATTTTTAAAAAATCCACGATTTGTGGAATTTTGGAAAATTATATTTTTAAAAAATCCACGATTTGTGGAATTTTGAAAAATTATATTTTTAAAAAATCCACGATTTGTGAAATTTTGAAAAATTATATTTTTAAAAAAATCCACGATTTGTGGAATTTTAAAAAATTATATTTTTAATAAATCCACGATTTGTGGAATTTTGAAAAATTATATTTTTAAAAAATCCACGATTTGTGGAATTTTGAAAAATTATATTTTTAAAAAATCCACGATTTGTGGAATTTTGAAAACTTATATTTTTAAAAAATCCACTATATGTGGAATTTTGAAAAATTATATTTTTTAAAAAATCCGCTATTTGTGCAATTTTGTAAAAAAAAATTAAAAAATCCAGTATTTGTGGAATTTTGAAAAATTATATTTTTTAAAAAATCCACGATTTGTGGAATTTTGAAAAATTATATTTTTAAAAAATCCACGATTTGTGGAATTTTGAAAAATTATATTTTTAAAAAATCCACGATTTGTGGAATTTTGAAAAATTATATTTTTAAAAAATCCACGATTTGTGGAATTATGGAAAATTATATTTTTAAAAAATCCACGATTTGTGGAATTTTGAAAAATTATATTTTTAAAAAATCCACGATTTGTGAAATTTTGAAAAATTATATTTTTAAAAAAATCCACGATTTGTGGAATTTTAAAAAATTATATTTTTAATAAATCCACGATTTGTGGAATTTTGAAAAATTATATTTTTAAAAAATCCACGATTTGTGGAATTTTGAAAAATTATATTTTTAAAAAATCCACGATTTGTGGAATTTTGAAAACTTATATTTTTAAAAAATCCACTATATGTGGAATTTTGAAAAATTATATTTTTTAAAAAATCCGCTATTTGTGCAATTTTGTAAAAAAAAATTAAAAAATCCAGTATTTGTGGAATTTTGAAAAATTATATTTTTTAAAAAATCCACGATTTGTGGAATTTGTACAAATTATTTTTAACATCCACGATTAGTGGATTAGTGAAAAATTATATTTTTAAAATATCCACGATGTGTGGAATTTTGGAAAAATTATATTTTTAAAAAATCCACTATTTGTGGAATTTTGAAAAAATTATATTTAAAAATCCACGATTAGTGGATTGGAGAAAAATTATATTTTTAAAAAATCCCCGATTTGTGGAATTTTGAAAAAATTATATTTTTAAAAAATCCACGATGTGTGGAATTTGTACAAAGTATTTCTTAAAAAATTCACGATTAGTGGAATTTTGAAAATTTATATTTTTAAAAAATCCAAGATTTGTGGAATTTGTACAAATTATTTTTAAAAATCCACGATTAGTGGATTATTAAAAAATCTATTTTTCAAAAATCCAACATTTTTGGAATTTTGAAAAATTATATTTTTAAAAAATCCACGATTTGTGGAATTTTGAAAAATTATATTTTTAAAAAATCCACGATTTGTGGAATTTTGAAAAATTATACTTTTAAAAAACCCACGATTTGTGGAATTTTGAAAAATTATATTTTTAAAAAATCCACGATTTGTGGAATTTTGAAAAATTATATTTTTAAAAATCCACGATTTGTGGAATTTTGAAAAATTATATTTTTAAAAAATCCACGATTTGTGGAATTTTGAAAAATTATATTTTTAAAAAATCCACTATATGTGGAATTTTAAAAATATAATTTTAAAAATCCGCAACTTGTAGAATTTTGAAAAATTATATTTTTAAAAATCCGCAACTTGTGGAATTTTAAAAATTATATTTTTAAAAATCCGCAACTTGTGGAATTTTGAAAAATTATATTTTTAAAAATCCGCAACTTGTGGAATTTTGAAAAATTATATTTTTAAAAAATCCACGATTAGTGGATTAGTGAAAAATTATATTTTTAAAAAATCCACGATTTGTGGAATTTTAAAAAATTATATTTTTAAAAATCCTCGATTTGTGGAATTTTGAAAAATTATATTTTTAAAAAAATCCACCATTTGTGTAATTTTGAAAAATTATATTTTTAGAAAATCCACGATTTGTGGAATTTTGAAAAATTATATTTTTAAAAAATCCACGTTTTGTGAAATTTTGAAAAATTATATTTTTAAAAATCCACCATTTGTGTAATTTTGAAAAATTATATTTTTAGAAAATCCACGATTTGTGGAATTTTGAAAAATTATATTTTTAAAAAATCCACGTTTTGTGGAATTTTGAAAAATTATATTTTTAAAAAATCCACGATTTGCGGAATTTTGGAAAATTATATTTTTAAAAAATCTACGATTTGTGGAATTTTGAAAAATTATATTTTTAAAAAAATCCACCAATTGTGTAATTTTGAAAAATTATATTTTTAGAAAATCCACGATTTGTGGAATTTTGAAAAATTATATTTTTAAAAAATCCACGTTTTGTGAAATTTTGAAAAATTATATTTTTAAAAATCCACGATTTGTGGAATTTTGAAAAATTATATTTTTAAAAAATCCGCGATTTGTGGCATTTTGAAAAAATATATTTTTAAAAAATCCACGATTTGTGGAATTTTGAAAAATTATATTTTTAAAAAATCCACGATTTTTTGGAATTTTGAAAAATTATATTTTGAAAGACTCCACGATATGTGGAATTTTCAAAAATTATATTTTTAAAAAAATCCACCATTTGTGTAATTTGGAAAATTATATTTTTAGAAAATCCACGCTTTGTGGAATTTTGAAAAATTATATTTTTAAAAAATCCACGATTTGTGGAATTTTGAAAAATTATATTTTTAAAAAATCCACGATTTGTGGAATTTTGAAAAATTATATTTTTAAAAAATCCACGATTTGTGGAATTTTGAAAAATTATATTTTTAAAAAATCCACGATTTGTGGAATTTTGAAAAATTATATTTTTAAAAAATCCACGATTTGTGGAATTTTGAAAAATTATATTTTTAAAAAATCCACGATTTGTGGAATTTTGAAAAATTATATTTTTAAAAAATCCACGATTTGTGGAATTTTGAAAAATTATATTTTTAAAAAATCCACGATTTGTGGAATTTTGAAAAATTATATTTTTAAAAAATCCACGATTTGTGGAATTTTGAAAAATTATATTTTTAAAAAATCCACGATTTGTGGAATTTTGAAAAATTATATTTTTAAAAAATCCACGATTTGTGGAATTTTGAAAAATTATATTTTTAAAAAATCCACGATTTGTGGAATTTTGAAAAATTATATTTTTAAAAAATCCACGATTTGTGGAATTTTGAAAAATTATATTTTTAAAAAATCCACGATTTGTGGAATTTTGAAAAATTATATTTTTAAAAAATCCACGATTTGTGGAATTTTAAAAAATTATATTTTTAAAAAATCCACTATTTGTGGAATTTTGAAAAATTATGTTTTTAAAAAATCCACGATTTGTGGAATTTTGAAAAATTATATTTTTAAAAAATCCACGATTTGTGGAATTTTGAAAAATTATATTTTTAAAAAATCCACGATTTGTGGAATTTTGAAAAATTATATTTTTAAAAAATCCACGATTTGTGGAATTTTGAAAAATTATATTTTTAAAAAATCCACGATTTGTGGAATTTTGAAAAATTATATTTTTAAAAAATCCACGATTTGTGGAATTTTGAAAAATTATATTTTTAAAAAATCCACGATTTGTGGAATTTTGAAAAATTATATTTTTACAAAATCCACGATTTGTGGAATTTTGAAAAATTATATTTTTAAAAAATCCACGATTTGTGGAATTTTGAAAAATTATATTTTTAAAAAATCCACGATTTGTGGAATTTTGAAAAATTATATTTTTAAAAAATCCACGATTTGTGGAATTTTGAAAAAGTATATTTTAAAAAAAATCCACGATTTGTGGAATTTTGAAAAATTATATTTTTAAAAAATCCACGATTTGTGGAACTTTGAAAAATTATATTTTTAAAAAATCCACGATTTGTGGAATTATGAAAAATTATATTTAAAAAAAAAATCCACGATTTTTGGAATTTTGAGAAAATAGTATTTTTAAAAAATTCACGATATGTGGAATTTTGAAAAATTATACTTTTAAAAAATCCACGATTTGTGGAATTTTGAAAAAATATTTGTGTAAATTTGTTAATTTTTTTATCCACACATCATGGAATTTTGAAATATTATTTTTTTAGATCCTCAATTTGTGTAGTTTTGCAACTGCAAAATTATTTTAACAATTTTAAAAACCCCATCTCCATTTAAAGCACTCATAATTTACTTTTCGTGCTAACCAGAAATTGTATAAGTAGCTCAAATTCATTCAACTAGATACGTTAACACAATATACCAAGTAGAACACACAAAAACGTATACATACAAAGAAATATCACACTGACACACCACGGGATATAGTAGGAAAAAAATTCGTGGAATGTATATCCCATAAATCTCCAAAGTCATGTTCCGATTTCTTTGCCATTGTTTCTTTTTTGCTGCTCTCTCTCTTTGGTTCTCGTTGCAACATTTCTTCTGAGTTCACACTGAGGTTAGTTTGAGGTTAAAGTTCAAGATGTTTGCTTAGTTCACTGCGGTTAACTTCAAGTGCTATACACACTGCTGACTGAGTGACTGGCTGAAGATTATATTCGCATTTTCTAAAGCTTAACAAAGTGCATGGTGCATGGCACTTGAGTGTGAGCTGCTTTTATTGTGAAATCCACACACACACACACACTCCTAGTACGATATATTGCCACACACGGAGAGAGCGAAAGACGTCTTATTGCGTTTTGACCCAACCACCTCCTTAAAATACAATTGTGTCATTGTTGGATCATAGCTGGCCAGGGTTTGAAGTGTGTGAACAATGGCAGAAAAAATGAATGAACGGAAATCTACACTTTTTTGTTGTAAAAAAATACGTGATGAGCTTCTTTTTTTGATAAATTTAGTTGGTTGTTTTTCATACCAGCAGTGTCTTATCTTTGTTTTTAAATGAGCTACGAAGGTAGTGGTGGAAGCCGAAAAAAAAAAACTTAGAAATGAGAAGTGAATATAATCGTCAAGGCACTTTGTGCAGCGGTCATTGGCGTGGTGGGAATTAACAATTTCGAAAAAAAAACTTATAAAAAAAGAAATTGAGGGATTCTTACCCTCTCTCCCTAAAAAAATCCACATCCCTGTTACATACTCTTCAAAGCACTTCTTGCAATCCTCCGCATCAACAACAATGATAACTGCGATTCGTTAAGGAAAATGAAATGGAAAATTGCATTCATAAATTTTTGGCCAAACACAAGTTCATACTGCATAGTTTTATTGGCTTCTACTGGTGCTGTTGCTGTTGTTGCTACTGCAAATCATGCCAACTGAAAAATGACAATGCAGACAAAGAGAACAAGCACATAGACACTCACACACAGAAATAAAATTCAAAATCCATATTCAAATGCTGTAAACGTTTTCTAAACTGCTGTAATATGAAAAAGTTACTGTCATTTCTGCCAAGCCAAGACAAAATTCCATGGCCCTGATTCAATGGAAATGGGTCAAATGATATTTTCTTTCATTCATTCTAACAAAAATACTAAGAAAGTCATTCTTGTTTGACAGTTGTCTGTCGAGTTTCGAGAACGAAAAAATATGATAAAACTTTGCCCGAATAAAAATATTATTTTAATGGAATTTTGACAGACAAATTGAATTGTTTTTTTCTTCCAAGAAGTGAGATAAGTAACTGGTCAATTGTTATTGTACTTATTATATAATCGAAAAGATTTGAAATGGATGTGCATGAGAAATTTTAATGTGGGAAGTAAAACATTTCGGGCAAGGCTCAACCGAGAATGTTTTTGAAGAAATGAAGGACTTTAAAATGTACCGTTTTATGAACGAAATTTTTCGTTGTACAAAACGGAAACCTCAGACAGAGGACACATACATACACTACCCTGCATACATACACCAACCATGTGACAGGACCGCAAGATACGAAAATAACACTTCTCCAAGCTGTTGCTATCACGATGACGATTATGCCACAGCAATATTCCCAGACGGTGGTACAGATCCTTTGACACTCAATCTTGGTGGGGTCACGACAGCAGTAAGTTAGCTAAAGAATAATAAAGCAGCAGAAGTCTACGGACTTCCAGCCATCCTGCTCAAGACCAGCCCCCCTATTCAGTAACTTTTTAACAACTTTACTCATTGTTCATTTTACAATAATTTCATTTGTTTGTTTTGTAGTTGTTACAAAAACAAAAGAAATTTTAACAACCTTTCAATCGGTAAAAGTTACAGAATAGGCCTACTGAAGCGATAAACTGGCAGGAGGAATACATGTCCACTACTGGAATCTTCAAAATCTTTGAGTAAATGTGCCATGTGTTTTCCCTTCTTATACAAATATTTTTGCTTAAAAGCCAAATTACACTTTGGTCAATAAAATGGCTTAGGGCCAATTGACAGTTCAAACACCCGGTCACAATAAAATAAAATAAAATAAAATAAAGCCTTCCAGGGATGGTTGAGGTGACGCCTTTTATTATCCATTACGAATTCCTCTATCAGAAGGATAAACGTATTGAAAAAAAAAAATACGTTTACTAATACTCAGCAAGCATGTCCGGGTTTTTAAAGAGAAGATTCCGATCACTATAACCGCATTACGGGAAAAGCAACAGAAAGGAAAAGGAGTCACAATAACACCTAATGGTAGCAAACTGTCCTAATAAATGGTAAACCCGCGTTCCCGGGTATAATAGACTTCATAAGGTCTTCTATTCTTACAGAACGTTTTCGATTTATAAACGAGGTCATCAGAAGTCTCCTATACATCATTAGAAAGCCTTCTTACTTCAGAAGACCTCGATAAAATGATTTTCCTCCAAACTAAACCTCGTTCGTTCATGGCTAACAACAGCATCCTTGAACAACAAATTGCAAAGCTTTACAAATAGATGCTTACAATCTATTTTAAAAATCTGGTGGCCAAACGTAATAAGTAATGAAGACTTATATACAAAATGCGATGTGGAACCGATTCTCATAACCATAAAAAGAAGGAAGTGGCAATGGAGTGGACATACATTGCGAAAAGAACACGATGAGATATGCCGCCAAGCCAAAGACTGGAATCCCCAGGGGGAAGAAAGGGTCAGCCAAAAACCACTTGAAAAAGAAATCTGATGATTGAAGTAGAGAGCAGCGGTACTAGCTGGAACGAAATAAAACAGATTGCGAATGATAGAATAGCTTGGAAAAACTTTGTAAAGGCCCTATGCTCTCCAAGGAGTTAATTGAAAAAAAGATAATCTCTTAAAAGGCCTCTTGAGAAGGTCTTCTAGATAAAAAAGTATTTGATAGACGATTTTCTATCAATAGACGTACTCGTTACTAGGCCTTTTATCTGTAGAAGATCCAAAGAGTCCTTTTATATAAAAGGTCCTAAGTCCATAAAACACCATTTCTCTATAGAAGTGGTGGAAAAGTTTTCTATATATAGAAGGCCAAAACAGTTCCTCTGCCTACAGAAGACCTCAAAACGTCATTTGTCCATAGAAGACTTTAAGAGACCTCCTGTCTATAGAAGACCCCAAGAGGTCTTCTGTCTGTAGAACCTCACTAGAAGTCTCCGTCTATAAATGATCTCTTGAGGACTTCTGTCTAGACATCTTTTGCCTGTAGAAGACATCAAGAGGTCAAGAGGTAAAAGATCTCAGGAGATATTCTGCCTATAGAAGACCTTAAAAAGTCTTTTACTTATAGAAGTGATCAACGGGTCTTCTCTCCTCTTGAGATCATTTTGCTAATAGAAGGCCTTTAGAGTCTTCTGTCTACATAAGACCTTAAGTGTTATTCTGTCTTGTCAAGACATCAATAGGTCTTCGGTATAAAGAAGAGCTCAAGAAGTCTTCTGTCAAATGAAGACTTCAAAAGGTTTTTTGTCCATAGAAGACCTCAAGTGGTCTTCTGTCTGTAAAAGACGTCAAAAGGTTTACTGTCTATAGAATACCACGAGAAGTCTTCTGCCTATAGAAGCCCCCAAAAGTTCTTCAGTCTCTACAAGACCTCAGTATATCTCAGACTACACAAAGCCTCTTAAAGACGTTTGTTCATAGATACTTAAAAAGGACTTCTGTCCATTGAAGATTTTAAGAGGTCTTCTGTCTATAAAAGACCCCAAGAGTTATTCAGTCTCTAGAAGCCCTCAAAAAGTCTTCTGTCTATAAAAGATCTCAAGAGGTTTTCTGTCTACTGAAGACCTCAAAGGTTCTTTTGTGTATAAAAGACCATTTTGTTTATAAGTCCTCAGAAGTCTTCTGTCTACAGTAGTTTTCGAGAGGTCTATATAAGACTTCAAACGCTCTTCTGTCTGCAAAAGACTTCTGATGGTCTACTGTCTTTAATAGTATTTTTTGTTGGCTATAGATAAGCTTAGAAGGTCTTTTGTCTATGGAAGACCTCAAGAGGTCTTTTGCCTTTAGAAAACATCAAGAGGTCTTCTGTCAATAGAAGACTTCAAGAGGTCTTCTATCTATTTAAAATCTTAAGATAACTTTTGCCTATAGGAGACCTAAAGAGGTCTTCTTTCAATAGAAGACTTCAAGAGTTAGTCTGTCTAAAATAACTCAAGACGTCCATAGTCTATGGAAGACATCAAGAGGTTGTCTGTCTATTTAAAATCTCAAGGGATCTGCCTATGGGAAGGTCTTTTTTCTATAGGAAATCTCAAAAGGTATTCTTAAAGAGTTCTTCTTTCAATAGAAGACCTCAAGAGTTTTTCTTTCAATAGAGGACCTCAACATTTCTGCTTTCTGCGTTCTTCTTCCAATAGAAGACCTTTAGATTTATTCTTCTCAAGTGGTCTTCTTTCATTAGAAAACCTCAAGAGGAATTCTTTCAATAGTAGATTTCAAGCGGTCTTCTTTCAGAAGAAGATGGCAAGAGTTCTTCTTTCATCAGATGACGTCACGAGGCCTTCTCTCTATAGGAGACCTCAGGAGGTCTTCTCTATACAGAAGACCTCAAGAGATCTTTCTTCTATGGAAGACCTCAAGAGGTATTCTGTCTTTAGATGACCTCAAGAGGTCTTCTCTCCATAGAAGACTTCAAGAGGTCTTCTGTCTATAGAAGAGCTCAAGAGGTATTCTGTCTATAGAAGAGCTCAAGAGGTCTTCTGTCTATAGGAGACCTCAAGAGGTCTTCTGTTTATAGAAGATCTCAAGAGGTCTCCTGTTTATAGAAGACCTCAATAGGTCTTCTGTCTATAGAAGACCTCAAGAGGTCTTCTGTCTATGGACGACCTCAAGAGGTCTTCTGTCGATAGAAGACCTCAAGAGGTCTTCTGTCTATAGATGACCTCAAAAAGTCTTCTGTCTATAGAAGACCTCAGGAGGTCCTCTCTCTATAGAGAACCCCAAATGGTCTTCTGTCCATAGAAGACCTCAAGAGGTCTTCTGTCTATAGAAGACCTCAAGAGGACTTCTGTCTATAGAAGACCTCACGATGTCTTCTGTCTATAGAAGACCACAAGAGGTCTTCTCTCTATAGAAAACCTCTAAAGGTCTTCTGTCTATAGAAAACCTCAAGAGGTCTTCTGTCTATAGAAGACCTCAAGAGGTCCTCTGTCTATAGAAGACCTCAAAAGGTATTTTTCAAAAAAAAATATCTCAAAAGGTCTTCTATCAATAGAAGAGTTCTTCTTTCAATAGAAGACCTAATGAGTTCTTCTATCTATAGAAGATTTCAGGTAGTCTTCTGTCTATAAAAGTTCTCTTACACATATGATATGATGATATTTTATCTCTAGCAGGCCTCGCCAGAAAGTCTTCTATCCACAGAAGACCTCTTCAGAAGATCTCTTATCTATGGAAAACCTCCGTAAAATGTATGCTATCTATAGAATACTTCGCCAGAAGGTATTCTATTTATATAATATCTCTTAGAAGCTCTGCCATCTATAGAAGACTTGTCAGAAAGTTTTCTGTCTGTGGAAAACCTCGACGGAAAACCTTCGATTATAGAGAGGACTTTGCAAAAAAAAACCATAGAAGGTCTTCTATCACTTAAAGCCTTCGTCAGATGGTTTTCTATCAACAGGAGACCTCGATAGTGTGTTTGCTATTTACAGAAGACTTCTTCAGTTGGTCACTATATACAAAAGACGTTGACGGAATGTTTTCTTGCTACAGCACAGCTCGTCCGAAGGACTTCTTACATTGAAAACCTCGTTATAAATCTTTCCATCTATAGAAGACACTGTCAGAAGGTGTTCGATCTGTAGAAGGTATTTTATCTATAAAAGCCTTAGTCACAAAGTCCTCCATCTATAGAAGACTTCATCAAGACGTCTTTTGTATATAAATTACCATAAGAGATCAAGAGATCCCATCTATAAACGATCCGAAGAGGTCTTGTGTCTACAGAAGTACTCAGGGGGTCGTCTGTTTAAAGAAGTCCCTAAGAGGACTTATGTCCATAGGAAACCTCACGAGGTTTTCACCTTACCGTACCTTAATTTCAAAATCATTTCAAAACAATCAAAGGCTATTGATTCAACGTCTGCTACTCATTTCGGGTTTTTAAGTCTGGAAGCAGAACATACCTAAGAAAAAATTGTATGTCGTAATTAGCACGATAAGGACTGCCTTAGATGAAAAGTTCAAAAAAACTTGTTTATGCTGCTCTTAAGTTAAAATTTGGATGGAAGGTACCAGAAGGTTTTGTCTGATATAGACCTTCTTGGAACACGAAACACGTTTAGAAGACATTTTACGGCGGGCAAAGTTCTAAAAAAATCAGATACTCAATTCGTAAACTCTCGTGATGATCAATTATTTTTTTGATGTTAGCAGTTGTTTTGTAACTGTTGGGTAATCTACTGCACACAATTTATAAACACGACCCTTAACTGCAAATATTGCTGCAGGATTCTTTTTTTTGTAGCTCAATGATTTGTAATATCCCTTGTATATATTTGTGTCAAACGCATATTTATTTGTATAGAGGGCATCTTAAACGAGTCTGTAATCTTTTCCACATTTATGCCCCTACATACAATATTTTATGATGTAATTGTTCCTATCCCTCATTAAATACAGGATTAACACCAATTTCCCTAAGGGCAATTAGGACGAATCGTTTGTACCTAAAACAAAATCTTACTTTGTTTTATTTACTTTTCGCTACATAATTCGTAAGTTTCTGCAAAGCAGATTTTTACAAAGCCATCTATAGGCTTTTGCTATTGACAAATTTCTGGCAAAGGTTTAGATACCCTACTTTCCAAAGTAATTCTTTGTGTACACATGAGCGGCCTTGCATTTACAATCCTTACCCGCATAAAAAGTACATAGTATGAGAAATATATTTGAATAAAATTTAATCACAAAAAGCGTTAATAACCTTTGAGCTGTTTAGTTCTCCCTTACCTCGAGTCTATTACTGGCAGCAGCAGCAGCAGTAAGAATCTACAATCTACAACCAGCACAGAAAACATATGGAACGACAAGTCCCAGTTTGCGGAGATGAATGAACACATGTGAATGTTAACATAAATCCAACCGTGCCATGACACAGTTGTTGCTGTTCTTCTAGAGCTGATTAAGCATATCGCTGGAGGACTTTATTGTCTGTCTCTGTATACCAAGCATAAATATTTCCCTCTACCCCCTGACTAGTCATGGCAAACAGTTCTTTAAACTTAAAGAGCCGAAAAACATAAAGAATACCCAAATGAGAATGAGGCCAAATGTAAGTAAAACGCATAGCTGAGTTATAATAAAGGAAAATTTGTAATGTAGTAGCAAGAAAAAAAACAAAACAAAAAGAAAAACGCGGGATATTTTTATTTTTTCTGTTTTCTTTGCATTCCTTGTTATCTTCGTGCCCGCTCCATTGTGGGCCTCCCTCACAATTTATTTGAGGGTGGGGTAGGAAATTCTTTGAAAGGATACAAAGTTATGTATAATACATGTTTAGATATATGTATATGCATGTATGAGTACATGTGTATGTGTGCGTATATTTTTAATGTTGGCAAGGGTATCATCTGCACTACATGTGTGTGCAAGAACTGAGATTTATAAGAATACCAAATGTGTGCTGTGTTTTTGTTGGTAGTTCGTAGATTTTTTTTCTGAGTTTTTAGGTTAAAATGCCACTCCATGCCATCAGTGTGTTGTTTTTGGTAGGTAGTCGCTATTCTTCTCTCCCTCTCTTCTTCTCTTGCAAATGTGAATTTAGATTTTGTACACATTCACCGTACTTTGTTTTGTTACTTAAAAAATTCTCTTTTGGTTACAACTATTTCATTCTTCTTCACATTTTGTTTTTGTTTTTAATATAAAAAAACAAAAAAAAATTAAGGTCGTACTTTTACTTAGCTAAAGTATATGACAAATTCGTGAATAGAATGTGTAAGAAGTAATTAAAAAACAACACATGTGACATATGTCACAAAGCAATGTAATTTTAAAGTGTTTAATTATTTAAAACACAATCTAAACATATAACTTTTAAATTTTTTGTTAGCATGGTCAAGAGTTCCTTAATTGAACTCAATGACATAGGACCTACTGTCGATATCTTAGGTAGAATACCGTTTCATATAGAGTATGGCATCATTTATGGAGATGGTTAAGATGGTTGAAATAACCAGACGACCCTGAGAAATATGTGTCGGAGAATCGACCACACGCATCTCTGCATCCATGGCGTCAGTATTAAACTTTACAACACAGAGTTTTTCATCGCGATCTGGTCATAAACAAATTGTATAGTCCATTAAAAGCGTAATATAAAAGATTCTACTGGGAAAGTAGAGGTTTGCCTATGCAGCAGTTTTATAGTCAGCAAAACGTAAACAAGGAATAAATCGTTAAGTTTGAGCGGGCCGAACGTTTTATACCATCCACCATAAAATACTCTGAACTTAAATGGAACAATTAGTTTACTTTCCTGTCCACAATTTATGACCATGGATACTTGAAATGCCTAAATTAAGTGTGGACCTACATATGTTGAACATTTTGTGAAATGTGAAATTACATGCAATTCGGTCAACAAATGTAGGTAAATTTATCAAAACACCTAAAATCGGGAGGAAACGTTATATGGGAGCAATGCCAAAATATGAAGCTATGTTGGATATTTTTTGTGGTCAAGTTTTGGGTCCTGCCACCGTAATGCAATGGTATGCACACCAGGGTTATGATAAAACAGGAGCGAATGAAATTTTCCTAATAATGACTAAAATAAAGTTTATTCTATTGAAGTATTAAAAAAGGTCACACACAAACCCCTTTGGAAAAATTGTTTTTTGAAAAAATACTATGAAATGAAAAAAAAGTAAAAAGTATCAGTTGACTTTGCCGACAGAGAGATACCCTCAGCCTATGTGAATTGAAACTTTTATCTACGGAGAGATCGACACAATTGTTGAACTTTTTTGGGGAGATACTATAAGGAGAAGATTGATATCGGCCATTTTAGAAGTTAAACTAAATTTGGACAAAATATTAGGAGATCCAACGTTTGGACCAATTTGGTTGTCCCGTTCAAGGGATATCGTGCATACCATTTTAGTGGTATTTTTTAAATATTGAAGGGAAGTACAGGAAGTTGTTGTCAATCTTCGAACTGAAACTAACTTTGGACAAAATATGATGAAGGTCAAATTTTGGACCAAATCGGTTGATCAGTTCAAGAGTTATAGTGCTCTCCAGCGACTGCATATGGTGCCATAAGGGTTTTACACCTTTTGGGATGTTTTCTTAAAAAGTATGGATTTGCCCCTGAAAAAGCTTTTACAGTCGCAATTGAAACAGCAAATGCAAGTTGCTTCAACAAAAATCAAAGTGATCCAAGAGCAGGTCTTAAAGTGAACTTATCCGAAATTTTGTGTGGGGGTACCCGAACGAGTGGACAAATATAGTCCGTATTCAAACTTGATTTATATCTGGTAGGTTTATTAGGATGTGTAAAATATGAACCAAATCGGTCACTCCCTTCAAAAGTTATCGTGCACACAATTTTTCCGAACATTTTTGAACATTTGTGGGTACCTGAAGAAGTGGGCCTAACTTAAAATAAGTATGGACAAAATATTACAAAGGCCAAATTTTGGACCCGATCGGAAAATCCGTTCGAGAGTTATATTGCGCTCCAACCACTACATACGGTGTCATAGGGGGTTTTTGCAACTTTCAGGCTATTTTTTCAGGAAGTATGGACTTTCCCCTGATGAAACTTCTACCGTCGTATTGGGAGCAAGAGCAGGTCCTAAACTGAACTTTTCCGAAATTTTGTGTGCGAGGTACCCGAAGGAGTGGACCGATTTAGTCCATATTTTAACCTTATCTAAGTCTGGTAGAAATTTCATGATAAGCAAAGTATCGACCACATCAGTTACTTTCTTCAAGAGTTATCGTGCGCACAAATTTTCCGTGCGCACAAATTTTCCGGAATGAGTTGACCGAGATAACCCATCTTCGAACTTAAAGTAAGTTTGGACAAAATATTACGAAAGCCAAATTTTGGAACGAAGCGGTTGATCCGTTCGAGAGTTATCGTGCGCTCCAGCCAGACAGACATGGCTAAATCAACTCCAAAGTGTTTGAAACGGATTTCGTCCAAACATACTTGGGGTCCATTTTCGATGAGGCACGGTTTGCCCGTATGAAAGTGCATATACCCTCGTTAGCATAAATGCTGAGGGTATTTTGGTTATTTTCAGTTATATATCTGCCTATAGTGACTTCAAAAGTTTGTCAAAAAGCTCAAATGAATTTGTGCGTAAGCTTTTTATACCCTCCACCATAATATGGAGGGTATAATTAAATTTTTCATTCCGTTTGTAGCACACTGAAATATTCATCGGAGTTCCTATAAAGTATATATAAGAAGAATTTCATTTATCTATTCTTGAACAGGGTAAAATTCTAAGTCGATATAACCATGTTCGTATATCCGTCCGTCTGTTGAAATCAAGATTAACAGCGTGTTTTTGTAAAATGTTTTTGCCCATTCGTTCTTCGATTTCATGAACGAAGACACAATTTGGTTTTCATAGCGGTTGACGTTTGTATTCGTGTGACAAAGAAATGAAAGCTTTTTATTTTCGTAATTTTTTTGGTTTTCGTAACAAAATCAGACGAACGAATACGTCAAAAATAAACGAATGGAAAAGACCCATCGTTTTAAATGAAAATTAAATAATTTGAGTAATAAATGGCATAAAACACACACAAACTGGAAGGGAATTCAATTTTATTTATTTTCATAGAAGCACACGCGTATATGTACATCTGTTTCTTCATATTATCACAATTATTTTTGGACAAATTTGATTACATTTTTTTTCTTATTTTCTGTTTATCGGGGTTGCCATCAAGTAGCAAATTTTACATGCAGATGCCTATGCAAAATTCACAAAATAAGTATCATGGAAACCCTGAAATATAAAAGCTTTTATGAAATAGACGAAAGCTTTTAGATAAAAACGAATGGTTCGTAAAATTTTACAAGAACCAAATTTTGAACGTATACGTTTTAGTACGAACGGTTCGTGTGGCAGGCAAGCATTTTTACAAATACACCCTGTAAGATAGAGCTTTGTAATTTGGTATAGAAGTTTCTATTACTCCTAGGATGATTGGTATTGCAAATGGGCTATATAGCCCCCATATAACGGCACCGCCCGATTTTCGGTATTTTTAAGGTTTTAGCTTCATTATTACACCAAAATGACTGAAATTTGGTACTTAGTCTTCGCTTAGGGTATAAAACTTTCCCTTAGAATTTTGTCGGTATAGGTCCACGCTTTCATATAGCCCCCATAGAACGGTACCTCCCGATTTTCGGTATTTTGAAGGTTGTGGAATCAATATTACGCCGAAATGGCTGTAATTTGGTGTTTAGTCATCATTTGTGGTATAAAACTTCCCATATGAAATTTGTGGGTATAGGTCCACGCCTTTATATAGCCCTCATAGAACGGTACCTCCCGAATTTCGGTACTTTGAATGCTGTGGACACAAATTTACGGTATAGGTCCACGCCTCCCGATTTTCGTAATTCTAAAGGTTGTGACGTCAATATCCCACCGAAAAACTGGATTTTATTATTTAGCCTTCCAGGGGGTTATAAAGTATTCCTGAAAAGAATTATTAGTATATGTCCACGTCTTCCTTTATCCCCCATAGAAGCATACCTCTTAATTTTTGGTATTTTTTAGGTTTTAGCCACATTATCTTAACGAAATATCGGAAATTTGTAATTAGTCTTCTTCATAAACGAAAGAAACTAATTGTTCCATTTTACTTCTATACAACTCGTGGTGGAGGGTATAACAAGTTCGCCCCGGCCGAACTTAACGCCGATCTTACTTGTTATCGAATCAACTTATGATTAAGGGGACTTCTCTTCGATATCAATGAGTGCACCACGATTCATATTAGCTCAGTGATGTGGGACCGACCTACTGTTTATCTTTAGTCCGAACGCCGTGGCGTAAGACACCACTTGTAAAGAAGTTTTACATGGCTGAAATACTCAGAAAACGTCGCCAACATTGCTGATGCGTATTTTGCTAGCGTTGAAAATTTGATGACGGAGAATCGAACCCACGACCTTCAGCGTGCAAGGCGGGTGTGGAAACCATTGCACCACGGTGGCATCCCAAATTTTTAATTTACTCTGATTTAATTTAATATTAGGTAAAACTCATCAAAATATGATACAGGGATACGAGATTGTAAAAAAGTCATAACCCCAATGCACAAATGCCTTGCAGGCTAAAGGTCTTGGGTTCGATTCTCCGTCATCAAATTTTCAACGCTAGCAAAATACGCATCAGCAATGTTGGCGACGTTTTCTGAGTATTTCAGCCATGTAAAACTTCTTTATTTTAAAACGATCTCACGGATCGTAACATGAATTAAAGCGCAAATGTGTTAAACTTTAGTGTGAAAGGTAACTGAAGCAATAGACCGACATAGTCCATCTTAGGACAGGGTCAAATACATAATGACTTTCTTTCGATAATTACACTGTGTAACACGAAAAATATTAAACATATTCTGACACCGTAGCGTAATAGAAGACCAAAAAAGAGAGGACACGTGTCCAGCCGTTTTTTCTTATCTCATCAACTTTCGCGGTTATAGGCCTCCAAAGCTTTGAGGCTTTGATGTAAAAAGGGTCATTTAGTCAGGACTATATCTTCCAAACCGTTAGGAAATTTGAGTTTATCTCAGAGGCAAAGTTGTAGCTCTCGTCTTAAAGAACAAAAATTGTGAAGACATATTATCCATCAAACTTCATCTGCAAGGTCAAAATCTCCAATGTCAAATTTCTTTTAAAATTTTTTGTCGGATTTTGGTCTACAGCTATCAAACCGATCAAATTTATAAATAAACTAGCTTAACCCGGTGCGCTTCGCTACCCCGACTAAGTGAAAAATAAATGAATGATTCCTACGTAGGTCACATTTACAAATATTATATACTCTAACACTCCTGAGTCCACTCTCTCTTTAAAAGACGATAATTAAATTAGGAACAACACTAAAATTGAGTACCTTAAGTTTGAGGATACTTGTAATTTATTCAGCCTATTGGGACATCTTAAATTACTCTTAGGATAACTGCTTCTGTTATTGATAATTTTTACTCCAATATTGATATAGATATGTCAATAATGATACAAATTTGATTGAAATGGGACGTATATATCAAATCAAATACATGAAATCGGCCGAAAATATACATGGGAGCTATATCTAAATCTGAACCGATTTCGAAGTATTTTGGCACAATTATTTCTAGGCCAAATTCCGTCGCACATTACGAATGTCATTGAAATCAGACATATACAGCGTGATTGGTGCATCAAATAAATGAAATCGGCCGAAAATATATATGGGCGCTATATCCAAATCTGAACCGATTTCGATATAATTTTGAACATCTATTTCCAGGCCAATATTCGTCATGAATTCCAAATGTCCTTGAAATCGTACATATACAGCGTGTTTGGTGCATAAAATAAAGAAATCGGCCGAAAATGTATATGGGAGCTATATCCAAATCTGAACCAAACTCGATTTAATTTGGCACATTTATTTCTAAACCAAATTCCGCCACACATTCCAAATTTCATTGAAATTGGACATAAATAGCATGTTTGGTACATAAAATAAGGAAATCGGCCGAAAATATATATAGGAGCAATATCAAAATCTGAACCGATTTCGATATAATTTGGCACATGTATTTCTAGACCACGTTCAGTCACACGTTCCAAATTTTATTGAAATTGGATATAAATACCGCGTTTGGTGCCTAAAATACATGAAATCGGCAGAAAATATATATAGGAGCTATATCCAAATCTGAACCGATTTCGATATAAATTGGCACATATATTTCTAGGCCAATATCCATCACACATTCTAAATTTCAGCGAAATTGGACATATATAGCGTGTTTGGTGCATAAAATAAGGAAATCGGACGAAAATATATGTATATGGCAGCTATATCCAAATCTGAACCAATCTCAATATAATTTGGCACATTTTTTTTCTAGAACAAATTTCGTCAGAAATTCAAAATTTCAGAGAAATTGGACATATATAGCGTGTTTGGTGCATAAAATAAGGAAGTCGGCCGAAAATATATGTGTGTGGGAGCTATATCCAAATCTGAACCGATTTTGATATAATTTGGCACATTTATTTCTAGAACAAATTCCGTCAGAAATTCAAAATTTCAGCGAAATTGGACATATATATGGTGTTTGGTATATAAATAAGGAAATCGGCTTAAAATATATGTATGTGGGAGCTATATCCAAATCTGAACCGATTTGAATATGATTTGGTAAATTTATTTCTGCATCAAAATCCGTCACACATACAAAATTTGGAGATTGTATCTTTAATAGTTCTAAAGATATTTGCATATTAAATCTAAATTTTTTGGAGGTACCTCCGGTTTTGATGCTATATCTCCAGATCAACGCGAAATTTCAAAAAATGATATAGCCTATTTTCATTCCAGGCCATGTAGCAATGTACCCTAAACATTTCAGCAAGATCTGTTAAGCGGTTTTCGAGTCTATAAGGCACAAACAAACAAACAAACAGACAAACAAATTTCAATTTTATATATATAGAAGATAAATATCTTTCTAGAACATACGAACTATGTATAGACGATTCTTAAAGGTCAAAATAGGAAAGCAAATGGGATTTGTATCCTGTTTTTTCTGGTTTTGGTCCACAGATACTAAATCGCTCAATATTCAAGAAAACACCTTTCTGGAACATGCGAAATGTAAAAATAGCAAAAAACTTTTGAAAATATTACATTTTTATACTTTTTTCTCCGACTCTGGTCCAAAGATACCCAACCGCCCAAAAATTAAGGATACAGTCAACTACAAAAATGTACCTTAGATTTCAATAAACAAGTTTCTAGAACATATGAAGATTCTACGAACGATTCTTCAAGCTTAAAATTCGATTATTTTATATCATTACTTCCTTCAGGTCCGTAAAAAACAAACCTTTCAAATTTCCTTGAGTTTTTAACAGTTTGTTATTTCCCAATTTTTCGTGAATTCCAGCCCTGAGAATCATTCCTAGAATCTTCATATGTTCTAGAAAGTAGTTTACTGAAATCTAAGGTAAATTTTTTTAGTTAACTGTATCCTTAATTTTTGGGCGGTTGGGTATCTTTGGATCATTGAATATTTTCAAAAGATGTTTGCTACTTTTACCATAAAGAACCATTCATAGACATTTTTGCATGTTCCAGAAAGTTGTTTATTGATGCCTTTGCTACATTATTGTAGTTGGTTGTTTTCTTGAATATTGAACGGTTTTGTAACTGTGGACAAGAAACAGAGAAAACAGGATCAAAATCACATTTTCTTTGCTATTTTGACCTTTAAGGATCGTCTATACATTGTTCGTATGATCTAGAAAGATGTTTATTGAGATCTGAGGTACATTTTTGTACTTGCTTGTTTGCCTCAAATTTGATCGGTTTGATAGCTGTAGACCAAAATCCGACAAAAAATTTTAAAAGAAATTTTACCTTGGCGATTTTGACCTTGCAGATGAAGTTTGATGGATTATATGTGTTCACAATTTTTGTTCTTTAAGACAAGAGCTACAACTTTGCCTCTGAGATAAATTCAAATTTCCTAACAGTTTGGAAATATAGTCCTGACTAAATGACCCTTTTTACATCAAGCCTCCAAGCTTTGGAGGCCTATAACCACGGAAGTTGATGAGATGGGGAAAAACGGCGAGACACGTGTCTTCTATTTTCTGGTGTTCTATCACACTGTGGAGTCAGAATATGGTTAATAAAACATGACTCAAAAAATTTCACACAGTGTTATCCTTCCCACCACCCATTGTAGTGGGTCGCCGTAGGGTTTTTTAGAGATTTTGGGTCATTATGTCACGAATCATTTGTAAACAGATTCCCTATGACTAGTTTCGATTAATATTTCAAAACAATCCTCTAATAGCTTTAAGCAAAAATTATGTACTTTGGGAAGAAGAGAAATGAAGGCCTGCGCACCAACCAAAGAAGACTAAATACACACTTTCATGCCATTTCCGTATATTAATGAAGCCAAAACCTTTAAATACTAAAAATCGAGAGATACAGTTTTATGGGGGGCCATATTAAAAGGTGGATCTGTGCTGTCTAATTTCTGGGGAAATTTTGTATCCCCAATGAAGACTAAATACTAAATTTCAATTTGATAATGATGCTAAAATCTGCAAAATACCGAAACATGGGGGTACGGTTCTGTGGGGGCTATACCGAAACTTTTTGGGATAAAGTTTTGTGGCACATAAGGAACACTTAACACCAAGATTCAGCAATTTCGGTGTGATAATTATTCAAAATACCGAAAGTCAAAACCTACATCTGTACTGACAAATTTCAGGCGAAAAGTTTCGTGGTTCCAAAGAAGACTAAATACCAAACTTCAGACATTTCGGTCTGAAGATGAGGCTAAAAACTTAAAAACAAAATCGGACGGTACACATTTCTGAGGAAATGTTTTGTAGCTCCATAGAAGAGTAAATACCAATCTCTAGCCCTTTCAAAATACCGAATATCGGGAGGTACCGTTCCGTGGCGCTATATGAAAACATATACCGATATAGCCCAATGTAAAAATCTGGATCTGCACTCACTAATTTCTTGTGGAAAGTTTCGTAACCCCAAAGGAAACTAAATACTAGAGTTGTGCCAAACTTGTTCAATTGAACGATTCGGTTCAGTATCTTGTTCAATGGACTCCAGTAGTTGGTATGAAAAACTGCGCATAATTAATTTCACACGTTGGTTTTTATGACGTTACTCATACGTTTTTGAACGAGAACAGTTAACGATGAACGAGGTTACCCAACTCTACTAAATACGATTTTTTTGCACTTTAGGTGTGATAATGAGGCTAAAGCCTTTAAAATGCCGAAAATCTAGAGGTACTGTTCTATAAAGGCTATATCAAAACGTGAACCGATATACCCCATTTCCAATACCAAACATTGTTGGAGTAATATAAATTTCTGTACCAAATTATGAAGCTCTACCTTAAATATTGTGAGCTGTATCTTGATTGCAACTTAGAATTTTATGTTGATGCTTTATACAGAACGAATATTACGATGAATAATACTTCACAAGCTGTTCCTTGGAACCATCAACACTTACTTACTTACTTAGCTGGCCCATTACAGAACATTTGTTCTATAGGCCGCACTAAGAAAAGGTCTCCAATTCTCTCTATTTGTTGGTTCGCTTTCTGGAATACCGCGCCTTTTCATCTCATCATTCACTTGTTTGCGCCATCTATTCCTTGGCCTGCCAATTCTGCGTGCGCCGCCAAGCGGTTCGTATTTATACGCCTTTTTAGCGGGCTCATCTTCGCCCATTCTTATGATATGGCCTAGCCAACGTTCGTCGTTCGATAGCAGATACAGCTCGTGGTTAATGCGACGTCGATTTTCACCGTCAACGCAGATTGGTCCGTAGATCTTTCGAAGAATTTTTCTCTCAAACACACCAAGCACTGCCATGTCTGCTGGCGCAAGTACCCAGGCTTCTGAGCCATAACATCAGCACGGGTAGTACTAGTGTTTTGTAGAGCGTTATTTTTGTTTGACGAGATGTGTTTTTTTTTTGACTGCTTACTTAAACCAAAGTAACATCTGTTGGCCAATACAATTCTTCTTTTTATACCCTCCACCATAGTATGGAGGGTATATTAAGTTTGTTTTTCCGTTTGTAACGCATTGAAATACTCATTTGCGACCCTATAAAGTATATATATTCTTGATCAGGGTAAAATTCTAAGTCGATCTGAGCACGACCGTCCGTCCGTCCGTCCGTCTGTGGTAATCACTCTAGCATCCACAAAAAAAGAGATAGGACGCTGAAATTTTGGGAAAATGCGTCTTTTGTTTGCATGCAGGTCAAGTTCGATGATGGGCTATATCGGTCCACGTTTTGGTATAGCCCCCATATAACGGTACCCCCCGATTTACGGTATTTTGACGTTTTTAGCTACATTTTTAGACCGATTTGGCTATAATTTGACATTTAGGGTTCTTAAGTGTCAACAAACATATATAACAAAACTTGTGGACATAGGTCCACGTTTTGGTATAGCCCCCATATAACGGTACCCCCGATTTGCGGAATTTTGACGTTTTTAGCTACATTTTTAGACCGATTTAGCTATAATTAAAGTTGGGCAATCTCGTTCAATTGAAAGATCCGGATCACTGTTCTCATTCAAAGACGAATGAGTAACATCAAATAAACCAACGTGTGATATTAAGTATACGCAGTTTGGTCAATGAAATTACCGGTGTCCATTGAACGAGAAAGTGATCTGGATCGTTCAATTGAACGACATTGCCCAACTCTAGCTATAATTTGAAATTTAGGGTTCTTAAGTATCAATAAACTTATATAACAAAAGTTGTGGACATAGGTCCACGTTTTGGTATAGCCCCCATATAACGGTACCCCCCGATTTACGGTATTTTGACGGGTTTAGCTACATTTTCAGACAAATTTAGCTATAATTTGACATTTGAAGTTCCTAAATGTCAATAAACTTATGTGACAAAACTTGTGGACATAGGTCCACGTTTTGGTATAGCCCCCATATAACGGTACCCCCGATTTACGGCATTTTGACGTTTTTATCTACATTTTCAGACCGATTTAGCTATCAATTGACATTTAGGGTTCTTAATGTCAATAAACTTATATAACTAGTGGACATAGGTCCATGTTTTGGAATAGCCCCCATATAACGTTACCGCCCGATTTCAGGTATTTTGAGAATTTTACCAACAAGTTTTAACCGAATTATCTGTAATTTGAACATTTGACATTTGAAATTCTTAGTGGTCACCACACCTCTCCACCAAAAATTGTCAAGAAAGCCCCCATATAACGGTACCTCCCGATTTTCAGTAATTTGATGATTTTAGCTACAATATTAAACCGAACAAGCAGTAATTTGACATTTGAAGTTCTTAGTGGTCACAACACCTCTCCATCAAAAATTGTCAACATAGGTCCATGTTCGGATATAGCTCCCATGTAACGGTACCTCCCAATTTTCAGTAATTTGGCAATTTTAGCTACAATTTTTAACAGAACTAACTGTAATTTGACATTTGAAGGTTGTAGTGGTCACCACACATCTGCATCAACAATTTTCAACATAGCCCCAATATAACGATACTTCCCTATTTTCGGTACTTTGAGGATTTTACTTAAAATGTTTAACCGAACGTAGGTCCATGTTTTTGTATAGCCCCAAAACAAACCTCCCGATTTTCCGTACCTTAGCTTTATTTTTTGGACGAAATTTCTGTAATTTAAAATTTAAAAGTCAACAAAAATTCTGCAACAAAAATTGTTCATTTAAGTTCATATTTTCGTATAGCCCAGATACCTCCGAACTAGCTGTTAATGACATTTGAAGTTCCCACGTTATGTACCGATTTTCGATATTTTGAGGATTCTAGCTAAATTGTTTAACCGAATTAGGAGTTATTTGACATTAAAGGCTCCCATCAAAAACTGTCAACATAGGCCCATGTTTTATTATAACCCCTATATAACAGTTCCTCCCAATTTCTAGCCCACCAAAAATTGTCAACAGTTAGATATAGGCACCATAAAAAAGGGCCTCCCGAATGAAGCATTTTATATACATTATCTGACATTTTAACGTACTCACTTAAAGTTGGGGACAGGAATGAATATTTTATGGTGGAGGGTATGAAAAGTTCGGCCCGGCCGAACTTAATGCTTTTTTACTTGTTATTTCACAACTGATGTCGTTTATTGTGTTTACAGAGGTGCCGAGGTAGACGAAGTATTTTACTACCTTAAAATTATAGGAACCAACTTCCACAGTTGGTCCGAGCTTAATGGACGCATTGTGCGTCGACACCATCAACTTGGTCTTCTCACCGTTTACAGCCAGACCCACTTTCGCAGATTCTGCTTCGACCTTCCTAAAGGTATTGGTTACTTCTTTTACTGATAGTCCCATGATGTCTAGATCATCAGCATAAGCAAGTAACATGTGGCTATTGGTGTAGATTGTGCCACTTCTTTTGACGTTTGCCTCTCGTATAACCTATTCTAGCAGGATGTTTAACAGATCACACGAAAGGCTGTCTCCTTGTCTGAAACCTCTTTTGGTACAAAACTCTTCGGAGAGGTCTTTTCCTATTTTAAATGAGAATCTCGTGTCAGTTAAAGACATTTTACAAAGCCGGATGAGCTTTGCGGGGATACCAAATTCAGACATGACTTGGAATATCTTTGAACGCAGCGGGCTGTCGAAGGCAGCTTTATAATCGACAAAAAGGTGGCGGGTGTCGATCTGCATCTCTTGGGTCTTCTCCAGGATTTGCCGCAGGGTAAATATCTGATCAATGGTGGACTTGCCAGGTCTAAAGCCGCAATGGTATGGTCCAGTTATCTCGTTGACCATTGGCTTTAGTCGTTCGCACAATATCCCTGAAACTATCTTATAGGCAATAGGGAGAAGACTTATGCCCCTATAGTTGGAGCATACAGTCTTATCTCCTTTCTTGTGGACGGGACATAGGATGCTCAGGTTCCAATCGTCAGGTACGCGTTCTTCTTGCCAGATGGTCCTAACTAGCTGATGCACACACCTTATCAGCGCGTCGCATCCGGTTTTAAACAGCTCGGCTGGTAAACCATCGGCTCCTGCTGCTTTATTATTCTTCAGCCTGTTGGTTGTTGTTTTTATCTCACCTTGGCCGGGTGGTATACATTCAATACCATCTTCTGGGATTGGATCTATGGTATCTTCGTCGATTTCGCTACTATTGGATACCAGCAGATTGGATAAATGTTCCTTCAATATCCTGAGCACGCTATCTGTATTTGTTACCAGATTACCTTGCTGGTCTCTAAAGGAGGATGTGCCTGTACCAAACCCATCTGTTTGATGTTTCACTCTTTGGTTGAATTTTCGGACTTCATTCTGGCTCCTGTACATCTCGATTTTTTCACACTCCGGCTTTTCCATTTCTCTCTTTTTCTTGCGGAAAAGACGTTTCTCTTCCCTCCTTTTCCCCCGATATCTCTCTCGTGCGCTACGCGTTGCTACTGATTGTAAACTAGCTCTATATGCCGCATTTTTTTCTTCGGTAGCAGCACGACACTCCTGGTCATACCACGAATTCCTTTGTGGAGGTCTCTGGTATCCAAGTATGGATTTTGCGGCTGTTTGCATGGAGTGGGCAATATTTTGCCACTGTGTTGTTATATCATCGGGACAAGGAGTGCTCTCATTAAGCAATTGGGCTAGTTGAGTGGAATATGCTGTGGCTATCTGTTGTGTTTGCAGCCTATCGATGCCCAACTTCCGCGTTGTGTCTGTTCGTGCTTTATTTGCAACGTTTAGACGGGTACGTACCTTTGCTGCAACAAGGTAGTGGTCCGAATCAATGTTTGCACCTCGAAACGATCGTACATCCAACACGCTTGATGCATGTCTTCCATCTATCACAACGTGATCAATTTGATTTTTTGTTCTTTGATCTTGCGACAGCCAGGTGCCCTTATGAATATCGAGATGATTAAATCTGGTACTGCTAACTACCATGTTTTTTGCAGCTGCAAAGTCTATCAGCCTCATACCATTGTCAGATGTTTCACTGTGGAGACTGAATTTCCCGGCTGTTGGGCCAAAAATATTCTCTTTTCCAATTTTGGCATTAAAATCGCCTAGAATAATTTTATTGTTATTAAAACCGGTCAGGACCGTTCCTTGGTATCTTCCATCCCCTACGTCACCCACGGAACGAATATTAGATGAATAATACCACACAAGCTGTTCCTTGGTATCCTCAACACTACCCTTTTTATTACCCTCACGCTTCCTTTACTTTGATGTTAATCCTTTCTTTTGCTTTGATGTTAAAAAACCTTTTTAACAGTTTTCAACTTTTTACAAAATTTAAAGTTTTAACATACCAGAAATTCGAAACAAATATTAATGAATGCTGAAATCATTTTAATGAATTCTGAAACCTTTACGAAAAAAACACTTTGAATAATATATAAATATTCATAAGTTATGGTCAACATACCCTTTGCCTTGAAATCATGTCCGCAAATTTATGAATACTAAAAATAAATGCCAACAACAAATGGTCGGTCGGTCATACATAAAAAAGTTATACAAATGAACTGATTTACAAAAAAAAATTTTGTTTTGTTTCTTTGTTTGTTTGGAATTTTTTCGTAGTTATGAATTTAGATTAATTATACTTTTAAACATAATTGTGTATTTACCCCTCTTTTTTTGCTCTGACCTTAGTTCATTATCAACAATTCGGTTTTAAAGGGAAATTTGGTAAAATGTGTGTTCGATTGTGGATGTGGTACTGAAGGCTGGGGAATTCCACAAAAAAAAACTTATTTCCAACAACTGAAAGTTTTCATATGAAAAATGATAAATGAAAATTATTTTAAAAATGTTTACCTCAAAAATTGTGTGATATTCTAAACCCATCCCTTTGGAGAACAAAGTTGTTGGTTGAGTTATTTTAGGTTTGAAAACAAAAATAAATAAAACGAAGTACATTAATGAGGAGCTGAATGAGGGAATGCTCAGAGCCCTCTTTGAAATGTTTCACAATCACATTGCTAAGCTGCTCTTATGACAAACATATTCCAAAGAGAATTATATCTCATTTGCCATAAATGGGATTCATCAAAGGAAAAACGAACCATTCAAAGCCTCACAAATAACACATCAGATGGATGACTTAAGCGTCAACGAAACATCATAGCTTGTTTTGATGTACAGCGAATGTACTAGCTAAATGTCAGCTCATTAATGTCAACTCAAAAGCGGGAAATAATCAAAAAAATATTTTAACTTATTTCAATTCCGAACAGTTTTAAAAAACAATATTCCTGGAGAACAATAAATTATTTATAACATAAAGAAACTACTTTTGTTTAACACCACCAAGACTTCAAACCAAGACAAAAAAACATACCATACCTTATTTGTTAATCGTGCTCACAAAGCATAATTTTTTTTCCTTAAGAAATAACCATCCATAACTTCTACATGCAATTCCATTTACAAAGGCACCAAACCGTCAAATAAAAAGTCCCATCTAGTCGTCCTAGCATTTAAGGCATCGTGCATTATCTTTTTTATCGAAGATTTGCTTTGTTGTTGTTGCCTTTATGTTAAAATCTTTTATCTTTATGCTCCGCATTTACAACAAACAATAATACCACCAACATTTAACAGCTTTCTTTGTGCATACGATGTGTTTGGCATTTGGGAGAGGCGCATAAGTGCAGCAAAGTTGCATTTTCCGTTTAATGCCTTTTTATGAGCGTGATGTTGCATTTATGTAGACGATTTCATATGATTACACACCATTATGGCACACACACCCGTACACCCCTGACTCCCTAGAGCTAAAAACAAAAGTACCAAAAACCTGCAAGAAGAATATAAACGCTAAAAGCCGAACCACTTCAAATAAATATCAACAGCCGAAGAACAAAGCACGAAACAAAGAATAAAAGAATTTTGTTTTTAATGCAAAGTGAATGGCGTAGAATGGGTTTTTTTACCAAATGAACAATCCACAGAGAAAATGAACAATCTTTTAAAGCATCGGCATTGAAGAACAAAGAAAATTTGGTTAAGGGGCTGAGCAACAAAGAGTTCGTCGTAGCATTACTTTAACTTGAGGCATGATGTGGGGTTTCAAAAATATTCTTAACAAAGGAAAGGAATATAGTCGGGAGGGACTGACAATGTGATTCCCTACACCATAATCCCTGTGCATCAGCTTTTGCCATCAACACTCCTATTAGGGAGATACTAAAGTTAGTAGCCACCTTTGCCAGATGACTTAAGGCTAACTGAACAAAATTATTAATTACGAAATCGGGGTATTTTCACAAATGAACTTGGAATACTTGAAATCTACGCCATATAGAAAACTCTACGAACTGAGCCAACAATATCTACACAAACCGCCAAAAAGCACAAAAATAAGTAACAAAAGCAGGTTTCGGGCAGGATGTGCTGGCGGATATATATATGGTGACCAACCGTACTCTATTACAGAGTACAGTACTCTATGTCATGTATCTTTGCTCTATTTTTTTAATTACTCTGTCCTCTATTTTTGATTTGTTTTACAAATACATGCGAACATGTAAATACCTAGGTAATCCAATACTTAGGTAACCCTAGCCAGAAACAGATATTCTTGTGTCGTTAGAAGATCTCCAAAAGTCTTATGTTTTCTATAGAAGACTTCCGAAGGTATTCTGTTGTCCATATAAGACCTCCAGAAGTTTTTCTGTTGTCTTTAGAAGTCATCCAAAGGAGTTCTGCTGTCTTTAGAGGACTTCCCAAGATCTTTTGTTGTCTTTAGACGTCAATAGGTCTTCTGTTGTCTTTAGAAAAACTCAAGAGATCTTCTGTTGTCTATAAAATACCTCCACAAGTCTTCTGCTGTCTATAGAAAACCTCCAAACGTCTTCCAAAGATCTTCTGTTGGCTTTACGAGACCTCCAATCGTCTTTAGTTGCCTTTAGAAGACCTCCAAAGGTTTTCTGTCTTTTTTCTTTGTGCCCTGTAACTTTTTACACATTTGTATATGTACTCTATTTTAAATCAAAACAAGTAAGAACAGACTATAGTCGGACGGGGCCGACCATGTGATACCCTATACCACTAAACGCGTCTTCTTGGGATAAAGTTATAAGATGTGCATTAGAAATTTTACCAATTTTCACACAAAAGTTTTGATCAATTTAACCCGCTAAATATTATCCGATCATACCGTTGACTTGCACGCTACTTCTTCATCTCAAACCAAAACTACGTTTAAAATTTCGCGCCGATCGGACTATTATTGCGACCTACAGAGCGGCTACAAAATCGAGCAAAAATTTTGTTTTTGGTCCATTTCATCCCTTTAACATTTCACGATCATCGCCAAAAACTAATCAGTTCTATTCTGGTCCAAACCCGACCTCCATACTAAATTTCGTGACAATCGGTCCATAATTGCGGCCTCTAGCTTGATTACAATTTTTAATGGACGGACAGACGGACGGACGGACGGACGGACACACATCGCTAAATCGCTTTATCTCGTCGAGATATGAAGTTTGGTATACCACATGAGGGGTCTACGACGAATATTTCGCGGCGTTACATGAATTTTTGGGAAAACAAACTTATTATACCCTTTTCCACATTGTGGTATAGGGTATAAATATTGCTCACCCTAGATACATATATACCCTCAGCCTCTGACCAAAAAGAAGCAAACACAATATAACGAGTTTGCTTCCAAATACGTGGAGTCTATAGATACCGTAATATGGGGCTATACCAAATTATTGACATATAACATTACGTCAAACTAAGTTTGGAAGAAATTGTTAAAGAAGTTGGAGAGTTATCTTGCACTCTAGCCATTTTAGTATGGACATAAAGGGGTTTTTTGTAATAGGGACCATGAAAAAAACCTTCTGCAAAAATATTCAAATAGAGCCGAGACGAGTCTTCAAAGTGCGCTTTTCCCAAATTTTGTGTGGGAGGTACAGAACGAGACTTATATAGTCCACATTCCAACCTAGAATATGTGAAAAAATATGAACTGCAAAGTTTGTACCAATCAGAAAATCCCCGCGACAGTTATCCTGCGGATTTGCCATTTTAGTTGGTGCCGTCAGGGTTTCTTGAAGCTTTTTGGACATTACTCGTATGTACTTACCCCCGAAAATATTGTACCATCGTAAAGCGGACCTGCTGAAAAAAATTTCAAAACTATCCGAGAGGAACTCTTAAACTTTACTTTTTCCAAATTTTGTGTGGAATGTTCCCGAAGTAGTAGACCGATATAGCCCATATTCCAACCCGATCTATATGTGGAAGGAATAACACGATATGCGAAGTTTCGACCAAATCGAGAGCTTGCTTTCAGAATTATCGTTCACATCATTTTCTAGAAAAATTGTTGAACATTTGTGGTAGAGGTACCCGAAGGAGTGGACCGATATTACCCATCTCGAACTTAAACTATGTTTGGGCAAAATATAACGGAGTGCAAAATCGGTTGATTCGTTCTAGAGTTATCTTCTTGGGGTATAAAACCTTTATTTCGTTGAGGAAAATTTTGGGTCGTATCAATGTGAATATACCCTCGGTAGCCTAAAGGCTGTCCCCCTTCATACACCGGATGAGCACCTTCGCCAACTGCGAAACATGTAGTGCAGTTCTACCGGGCCGAACTTTTTATATCCTACACAATAAAATATTCAGAACAAACATGGAATAATTAGTTTCCTTTCCTGTTCACTATTTTAGGTGGAGAAATTTTTGGATCACGCATACCCCAAATGCTTAATAAAGGTCGGAAAATGTATTTTAAAAATGTCTTCAATCACGCGGTACCATCAAAGTGTCTACCTATGGTGACAATTTTTGGTGTAGAAGCTTTGAGACTACTGAGAACATTAAATGTCAAATTACAGGTAGTTTGGTAAAACAATGTTGTAAAAATCTGCTTCTAATGCCTAAAATCAAAAGGTACCGTTATATGGGGCTAGACCAAAGCATGGTCCCATATTAACATTTTTTGGATTTGCGGAGACCACTGGGAACCACAAATGTCAAATAACAGGTAGTTCAGTCAAAAAATATAGCTAAAATCCCCCCAAAAAAAACGGAACCTCAAATGTCTATGTAAATGGGTCTATGTGGAAAAGTTTTGTGACCACTGGGAACCTCAAATGTCTAATAAGAGGTAGTTGGGTAAAAAATTTAGCTTTAATCCTCAAAATACCGAAAATCGGTAAAAACCGTTATATAGGAGCTAAGCCAAAACATGGACTTATGTTTAAAATTTTTTGGTGGATAAGTTTTGTGGCTGCAGGGATCCTCAAATGTTAAATAACAGATAGTTGGATCAAAAAATTTAGATAAAGTCCTCAAAATACCGAAAATCATGAGGTCCGTTATATAGGGTTATACCAAATCATGGATGAATGGAATGGAAAATTTTTGGTGTAGAAGTTTTGCGATCACTGCGAACATCAAATGTTGGATAACAGGTAGTTAGATCAGAATATCTGTTTAAAATCATCAAATACCTAACATCGTGGGGGCTATACCAAAACATGGAACTATGTTGACAACTTTTAATGAAGAAATTTTGTGACATTTGAGCTTACCAAATCAAATGTCAAATAACAGATAGTTGGGTCAAAAAATTTAGATAAAATCCTCGAAATACCTATACCTTTGGGTTCTACAACAAAACATGGACCTATCTTGAAAAATTTTGTTGGAGAAGTTTTCTGACCACTTCACACTGGTCTGAAATCCACTTTTTCTGACCAAAACTATTTGTACGTCCTTTTTGTATTGATATTTAATTTTATTTATAACTACTGTCACAAAATATTAATTCAGAGTTTTTTTCACCCTAAATTTAAAAAAAACGCTTAAAATATATTAAACAGGGTGACCCCACTGTATGGGGCCTAAACAAAAACTTCGACCTATGTTTATAATTTTTGGTGCGAAGGGTTCATATCTTCTAAGAAATCAAAATGAAAAATTACAGCTAAATCGTATTAAAAATATGGCTAAAATGGTCAAATTATCTTAAATTGGTGGTACCCCTATATGGAGGCTATACCCCAACGTAGACCTATGCCGACAATTTTTGGTTGAAATATTCTCTGAACTCTCAAAATAAAAATACCAAGTTTTCAGGAAAATCGGTTCAAAATTGTGTTTATTAGAATTAAATTTGTACCAGCCGAATATGAAATATTTCGGAATTTGATTTAGCCTGAAAAAATTGTGCATCATTTATCGCAACAAATCGCACCTTGAAATGATTTTTTTTATTAAAGTATACACATCAAAGTAATTTTGATTTTTTTCTAACATCGACCACTAGCGATCAAAATTATTTCGGTTTAGAACAATTTTACCATTGAAACAAAATGTAAGAATTTAAGACCGTTCCAGAAATATGTTGATAACTTTGTTCTTAGACCGAATTTTTCTTCTGTTCTTTTTGGAAAAGGAATCCATTTACATTCGTCTTTCTTCTCCCTATTTGAGTTTTACCCTTACATTTTTACTTATTGCGATTTTATAACCCACAAGTTATCACAAAATACTGCGCACTCAACTCGATTAATAACACAATAAACAAATCTCTACTTTGACTCCTTCTCGTCTAACGGTAAATGCAAATTTGGAATAAACAATCTTTGTTTTTGTTGTTTTGGAGTGTTTACTTCCATATTGCAAAAAAAAACCCAAACGAAGAATGTCAAAAAATTTACTTTTGGCCAAAGAATTCACATTTGGGACCTATGTGCACCGGTTCTAACAGCTAGTTCTGTTTAAAACTGTACTAAAATCCTCAAGTAACCAAAAATCGGGAGGTATTCTTATTATTATTCAAAACTTTGGGCCAATATAGCCCATCTTCGAACATGATCCATGAAAAAAGACACTCAGGTGCAAAAATATAGCGTTTTAGCTCAATTATTGTGGACGTTAAAGTGAGTACAATAGACGGACATGGTTAAATAGACTCCGAATTGTATCCTGATCAAGAATATACATATGTATATACTTTATAGGACCGCAACTGATTATTTGCGTTACAAACGAAAAAAATGTAATGTCCCGTTCATAGTATGGTGGAGAGTATATAAAAAGTAAGAAAGTATCAGTCGACTTTGCCGACAGAGATATACACTCAGCATGTGTGAATTAAGACATCTATGGACAGACACATGGATTTCTTTTCACCAAATTTTGTGGCCTTGTTTGGACGACAAAATTTCGAAACTTGTCGAATATATATCTTGTGGACTTTCCAAATTTACGCTTACCTTTTGCTAATAATTATACCCTATACCACAATGTGGAAAGTGTATTAAAAGTTTGTTTTTCAAAAACTGCATGTAACACCGCGAAATATTCGTCGTAGACTCCCCATATGGTACACCAAAATCCATATCTCGACGAAATAAAGCGATTTTGAGATGTGTGTCCAAAATTTTGTATGGAGGTCGGGTTCAGACCAGAATAGACCTCTATAGTTTTTGGCGTTTATCGTGAAATATTTGGGGGGTGAAATGGACAAAAAACAATTTTTTTATACAATTTTGCAATGGCTTGTATGTCGCAATTAGGGATAGATAATGGAAAGCAAAAATCAATTTTTCGATTTTTGTCTAAAACTAAAAATTCGATTTTCCGTAATTTCAGTTTTACTAAAACTCGACTTTTGACTATTTCATAACCGCAGCAAATCGATTATTTCTTTTGAACCTGTAAAACCGCCAAGTCAACCATCTATAGGCAAACTTTAAAATCAATCAACAGATAATCGATTATGCAATTTTCCCTCGTCACAAAAGTCGACTACGATTTTTAGACTTTTGACTGCAAAAAGTCGATTAATTGATAGGCGCGAAATTTAATTTAAGGATTGAGTTTACGACAAAGAAGTAGCATACAATTTTAAGTGATGATCAGATAATATTAAGAACTTTTGTGTGAGAAGTGGTAACATTTTTAGTATAATGACTATAACTTTACTAGTGGAGGATATATTTACATAAATGACTATATCCTAACTGAATTTGTAATGGTCATTCATTATAAAGCTGTTAATGTTAATTTCAAGGGTTAATTCCGTAAATGTCAACATGTCCATTACTCCAATCAATGTATTATTTTGGACCACGCCAAATGGTGTATGTGAGAGCCCATATGACTCCTATATTTTCACTGGACCATAGCCATAGACTTCCCATGTATTTCCATAAACAATATAAGCAACCAATGGTTTATACTACCAACGGAATTTAAGTTAAAAGTACTAAAATTACGTAATTTTAGAACTTTTGATATGGGTTTTCTATATTTTTCAAAAATATATTCAACACAAATATTTAAAGAGCTGTTTAAATTGAGCGCACAATACCTTTCGTATGAATTCATAACGAAAAACCATCAATAAGATATTTATAGTGTCCAATCCCAACGACAATCTAGATAAAATTAGTAAAATATAGCCCTAAAGCCTATATCAAAAATAAGGGCTACTAAGAATGTTATTGTTACAGATTCCTTTTATTCTGGAACTCATAGTGAAATTTGATTTGGAACATTTCTTCTTTTTACCATATCCCCAAAAAGTGAAGGATTTTCTTTAGATTTTATCCAGTATGGAATTATGTAAAATTAACAGTCCAAAAATTAAAACAAATAATTTCATTCTAAAATATATAAATTTGTAATCTAAATTTCTTAAGAAAATAGTGTACCTAGATATATGGTTAATTCCAAAACTCATAGTGAAATTTTGTGTAGAATTTTTCTTCTTTTGACAATTTTCACCTAGAACCAAGTTTTATATTACTTTCATGTATCAACTCGAAAAAAGAAGCAAAAAAAATTCATCAAAAAAATTGGGAAATGTTTTCATGTTTTTCAGCAAAATTGATACAGATATTTTCATGATATATAATGTAAATAGACATTTCATTTCTTTGGTGACCCATAGTGAAATTTGACGAAGAATATTTTTGTCTTTGACGTCATCTCTTTAAAATTATGTTTTGTGGGACAATTTTGAATAACCACAGATGAAGTTCGACTTTGACTCTAAAACGGGTTTTTAATTTTTAGAGATTCCTGACGATTAGGTAAGAATTATTTGGTGTATTCTGAGACCTATAGTAACATTTTATGGCAAACAATTTTGTAGAATAATTGGATTTGATATGACCACATGTTAAAGGAGTTTTTAAAAGTTTTTTTTTTTTTAATGACCAAAAAGACCCCTTTGATGAACCGCATGAGAGCTAAAATTTTTAACAAAAATATTTCTCTCATACTCCTCTCTAAAGTTGCCAAAGACACTATATACCTAAAATGCAAGGATTCTATGATATCTTAACTCGAATATTTCAAAAATCTAGAAATGGGCGGAACTTGCCCCGCCTACTTTGGTCACTTTCCGATATAAACTTTAAAAACGCCGATACACGTGTCTCATATGTTTAGCTCTACTTTCATAATCTATTCAGTTTTTCTTGTAATTTTTTTGTAGCACAGTATAATGATCGGGTAGTATTTAGCCATTTAGTAGGTCATCTTATGATTATTGGACCATTACCATGATTCTTAACACGAAAAGCATAATGTCGCTGAAAACAAAATTACCAAGAGTACCTTCGATAAACATTTCAAAACAATATTTAGACAGCCCTTAAACTAAACTTAAGCGACATGTTGAACGTTGTGAGTGAGGTATCCAAATATGCTCTCCGATATAGACCCTCTGGGAGGTTGTCGCACATTTGGAAGAATTTTAACGATGTGTAGTTTCGAAAATTCATTTGGTAAATGATCGTGCGCACCAGTTCTTTTAAATGGTACTGACCAGTTTTTTACAGCTTTTGGTCCATTATCTCAGGAAATATGGACTTACACAGAAAAAACTGTACCGTCTTAATAGGAAATTTTGTGTAGGACATAACTGAAGGTCTGGACCGATTTATTCCATATTTCATCCCAACAATTTTGAACTTTGAGTGGTCCGGTATGGCCCTTCCTCGAACTAAAAATATTTATGATTTTGTACAAGAAAATATTAAGATGTACACAACATATACGGACATGTATAAATATTTATATCCCCTCGCTAGCCTAAAGCTGAGGGTATAATTAGAGATGGTTTTTACCGGGTATTTACCCGGTAAATACCCACACGGTGGGTAAATACCGGGTAAATACCCATTTGTGGGTATTTATTTGGGTATTTACTATATTGAATGGCAAATACAACATTTTACACCCTATTCCTGGGTTAAGGTTGTAAATTCGTTTCAAATGGATAGTTTTACAATACTTTAGACTAGTGGGTAAATACTCGGGTATTTACCCAAGTATTTACCCAAGTGTTGGGTAAAAACTCATTAACTGCCGAACCACTTGACGTAGGCTGACAAAATTTGGCTTACATCTTTCTTATGTCAACAGAACTTCTGCTACTGAACATGGGATCTCTGGGTCCATGTTTTGATATAGCCCCCATATAGCCGTACCTCCCGATTTAAGGTATTTTTCATCTATTAGCCACATTTTACAACCAAATTGGCTGTAATTTGGCACAGTGAGCCCCCAAGGAGCAGGAAATATCCTTGCAACAATTTGGCAATATAGGTCCACGTTTTTTAATAGCCCTCATATAAGGGTACCCCGATTTCGAGTATTTACCCAAATTTTGGGTAAAAACTCCATAACTGCCGAACCACTTGACGTAGGCTGACAAAATTTAGCTTAAATCTTACTTATGTCAAGAGAATATCTAGCATTGAAAATGGGGTCTCTGGGTCCATGTTTTGATATACCCCCATATAACCGTACCTCCCGATTTAAGGTATTTTTGTCTATTTGCCTCATTGTACAATCATCGTGGCTGAAATTTGGCATAGTGAGTTCTCAATATGTAGAAAATACCGTTGCAAAAACTTGTCAACATAGGTCCACGTTTTCTAATAGCCCCCATATAAGGGTACCCCGATTTCGAGTATTTACCCAAATTTTGGGTAAAAACTCTTTAACTGCCGAACCACTTGACGTAGGCTGACAAAACGTGGCATAAATCTTTCTTATGTCAAAAGAACTTCTGGTACTGAACATGGGGTCTCTAGGTCCATGTTTTAATATCGCCCCCATATAGCCGCATCTCCCGATTTAAGGTATTTTTTATCTATTAGCCACATTTTACAACCAAATTGGCTGTAATTTGGCACAGTGAGTCCTCAAGGAGCAGAAAATATCTTTGCAAAAATTTGTCAATATAGGTCCACGTTTTCTAATAGCCCCCATATAAGGGTACCCCGATTTCGAGTATTTACCCAAAATTGGGTAAAAACTCATTAACTGTCGAACCACTTGACGTACGCTGACGAAATTTGGCTCAAATCTTACTTATATCAAGAGAATATTTAGTATTGAGAATGGGGTCTCTAGGTCCATGTTTTAATATAGCCCCCATATAGCCGTACCTCCCGATTTAAGGTATTTTTCATCTATTTGCCACATTTTACCACCAAATTGGCTGTAATTTGGCACAGTGAGTCCTCAACGAGTATAATATATCCTTGCACATATTTGTCAACGTAGGTCCACGTTTTCTAATAGCCCCCATATAAGGGTACCCCGATTTCGAGTATTTACCCAAAATTGGGTAAAAACTCATTAACTGCCGAACCACTTGACGTATGCTGACAAAACGTGGCATAAATCTTTCTTATGTCAAAAGAACTTCTGGTACTGAACATGGGGTCTCTAGGTCCATGTTTTAATATAGCCCCCATATAGCCGTACCTCCCGATTTAAGGTATTTTTCATCTATTTGCCACATTTTACCACCAAATTGGCTGTAATTTGGCACAGTGAGTCCCCAAGGAGCAGAAAATATCCTTGCAAAAATTTGTCAATATAGGACCACGTTTTCTAATAGCGCCCCATATAAGGGTACCCCGATTTCGAGTATTTACCCAAAATTGGGTAAAAACTCATTAACTGTCGAACCACTTGACGTACGCTGACGAAATTTGGCTCAAATCTTACTTATATCAAGAGAATATTTAGTATTGAAAATGTGGTCTCTAGGTCCATGTTTTAATATAGCCCCCATATAGCAGTACCTCCCGATTTAAGGTATTTTTCATCTATTAGCCACATTTTACAACCAAATTGGCTGTAATTTGGCACAGTGAGTCCTCAGAGAGTATAATATATCCTTGCACATATTTGTCAACGTAGGTCCGTAGGTCAGCCTACGTCAAGTGGTTCGGCAGTTAATGAGTTTTTACCCAAAATTTGGGTAAATACTCGAATCGGGGTACACTTATATGGGGGCTATTAGAAAACGTGGACCTATATTGACAAATTTTTGCAAGGATATTTTCTACTCCTTGAGGACTCACTGTGCTTATTTACAGCCAATTTGGTTGTAAAATGTGGCTAATAGATGAAAAATACCTTAAATCGGGAGGTACGGCTATATGGAGGCCATATTAAAACATGGACCTAGATACCCCATTTTCAATGCTACATATTCTCTTGATATATGTAAGATTTGAGCCAAATTTTGTCAGCCTACGTCAAGTGGTTCGGCAGTTAATGAGTTTTTACCCAAAATTTGGGTAAATACTCGAAATCGGGGTACACTTATATGGGGGTTATTAGAAAACGTGGACCTATGTTGACAAATTTTTGCGAGGATATTTTCTACTCCTTGAGGACTCACTGTGCTTATTTACAGCCAATTTGGTTGTAAAATGTGGCTAATAGATGAAAAATACCTTAAATCGGGAGGTACGGCTATATGGGGGCTATATTAAAACATGGACCTAGAGACCCCATGTTCAGTACCAGAAGTTCTTTTGACATAAGAAAGATTTATGCCAAGTTTTGTCAGCCTACGTCAAGTGGTTCGCCAGTTAAAGAGTTTTTACCTAAAATTTGGGTAAATACTCGAAATCGGGGTACACTTATATGGGGGCTATTAGAAAACGTGGACCTATGTTGACAAGTTTTTGCAAGGGTATTTGCTACATATTGAGAACTCACTATGCCAAATTTCAGCCACTATGATTGTACAATGAGGCAAATAGACAAAAAATACCATAAATCGGGAGGTACGGTTATATGGGGGCTATATCAAAACATGGACCCAGATACCCCATTTTCAATGCTAGATATTCTCTTGACATAAGTAAGATTTGAGCCAAATTTTGTCAGCCTACGTCAAGTGGTTCGGCAGTTAATGAGTTTTTACCCAACACTTGGGTAAATACTCGGGTATTTACCCAAGTATTTACCCACTTGTTTAAAGTATTGTAAAACTATCCATTTTGAATCGATTTCATAGCCTAAACCCAGAAATAGGGTCTAAGATGTTGTATTAGCGATTCAATATAGTAAATACCCAAATAAATACCCACAAATGGGTATTTACCCGGTATTTACCCAATTTACCCAATTTACCGGGTATTTACCCATTGGGTATTTACCCACTGTCCATCTCTAGGTATAATAAACGAAAATTTTTCGAATATTTCTCGAAAAAGAAATCATAAAGTCAGTATAATTGCTTTGAATGACCATGAAAATTATCTCATAAATGGAAATTTATTGGTAAACCGTTAAAGAGATTTTCGTGAAATGTTATTAGGGAAACAGTACAGGAAGTTTCTGAATTATTTTTCCATTCGAGAAGAGTCCCTCCATATAAAACGATATTTTAGCGATTTCCCCTCTTCATCCCAAATGTAAAGCAGTATTCCACTCTGTTGTCCCTGCTTTGTCATTCCGTTCTATTAAAGCGAAACTTTCTATAAAGCGTGAATAAAAGAATATGCCAAAAAGCCTATTAAGTATCAAATCAGCAGGTAATGTAAAAATATGCCTTTGGAACGCAATGGTGCTATTTGTATTTATTTTCAATTGTCATGGACTACTCTATGGGGGGCTTTCAGCACTTCATTTTTTGTTACAATTTAACTTCCTTTTCACTTAGTCATTGACTTTGCGTCCTGCTCTTTCTCTTCGTCCTCTCCCTTTCCTCTGTTATACTTTTCATGGAGTTTGACAACGTCCTTGCGTTTCCTTCTTCTTTTTTTCCGTTACATGTAATATTTGTGTGGACTTATAAATACAAGTATTACCATTTTTCTCACTTTAAACAGATTTTCCAGTCACTTGTGGGAATTTTTATTGGTTTTATTATTTTTCAAAATCTTTTTTTTGTGTCTTCTTGCATTAAAAGCAAAAATGGCAGGCAGTCTGTTCAATGTTAAAACTTGCAAGAAGTCCCACATCGTTTCAGTGTGGCCAAGCCTCTCTCTCCCTAGTGGCTGTCTGTGTGTCTGTGCATGTGTTTGTCGTTGTGGTGGTGTGTTACGTGTTGTATCTCTGCCAAGAAGGCAAATAAGAAAAGAAATTCACATTTATCATTCTTTAGTTTTCTGCCATATCTTATGAGATTTTGTATGCTCGACTGGTTTTAGAGTCATATGCATGACGTCCTCTTACGAACCAAGGATATGGCACTTTGAAAAACTTTTGTGTAAGGATATGATTTAAAAAATATGTATGCGAATATGTGAATTCAAGATTTTTGAATTTTGATAACGAAAAAAATACTTATTGAACGCTGAAATATAATGAAATGAAACCACTTTAAGCGATAAACTATGAGATAGATATTCAATTTAGATGAAAGTTCTTCTTCCACAAAAAATGTTATTTATGAGACTGTGCATTGTTGTAGGGAAAAATGTCAAATGTCTAGTCGTTGTTACGAGATAGAAAAAAAGATATTGTTGTGTTCAGAAATGCCTTTTTTCGTGCATAAGTTATTGGGGTTAAATGTTATTTAAATTTAAATCTTTAAAACATTCGTATGTTTGGAGGCGCATACATAATGTAGCAAAATCGACAAAAATCATACGCCACAAGTTCCAGTGATTTTTTTTGGATATTAAATAAAAAATAATGAAGGAAGATCAACTTGAAGTAAATCAATTTTCAGCTACTTCGCACGTAAGCTGCATTACCTTACAATTAATTCTTATTTACATTTAAATGTTTTCAGAGAATCTTTGCACAATTAAAAGATTTTTAAAAATTAAAAATAAATATTTAATACGATCCATAAGGAGAGCCATGTCACCTATGAATGAAGCCATTAGCTATTTTATTTTAAATTCAATGACAATGGGGCGTCTTCTCCTAATTCAAAGGAAATGCCGAACGTAGAATGAATGAAATGCCCTGGAAATGTAGTCAATACTAAGCTGAATGTTTAAACATAGCTACAATATTTGAAATTATATTATCGGACTTTCGAACACAATAACGGTGGAAAAAAATTCTATTTTTTTAAATATTATTATTATTATTATTATTATTATTATTATTATTATTATTATTATTATTATTATTATTATTATTATTATTATTATTATTATTATTATTATTATTATTATTATTATTATTATTATTATTATTATTATTATTATTATTATTATTATTATTATTATTATTATTATTATTATTATTATTATTATTATTATTATTATTATTATTATTATTATTATTATTATTATTATTATTATTATTATTATTATTATTATTATTATTATTATTATTATTATTATTATTATTATTATTATTATTATTATTATTATTATTATTATTATTATTATTATTATTATTATTATTATTATTATTATTATTATTATTATTATTATTATTATTATTATTATTATTATTATTATTATTATTATTATTATTATTATTATTATTATTATTATTATTATTATTATTATTATTATTATTATTATTATTATTATTATTATTATTATTATTATTATTATTATTATTATTATTATTATTATTATTATTATTATTATTATTATTATTATTATTATTATTATTATTATTATTATTATTATTATTATTATTATTATTATTATTATTATTATTATTATTATTATTATTATTATTATTATTATTATTATTATTATTATTATTATTATTATTATTATTATTATTATTATTATTATTATTATTATTATTATTATTATTATTATTATTATTATTATTATTATTATTATTATTATTATTATTATTATTATTATTATTATTATTATTATTATTATTATTATTATTATTATTATTATTATTATTATTATTATTATTATTATTATTATTATTATTATTATTATTATTATTATTATTATTATTATTATTATTATTATTATTATTATTATTATTATTATTATTATTATTATTATTATTATTATTATTATTATTATTATTATTATTATTATTATTATTATTATTATTATTATTATTGTCGGCACTACTATAGCTGTAAATAATGGAGCTACAATAAGAGTGTCACCGAGGTGCAATGGTAGGCACACCCGCCTTACACTCATCAGAACGTCTGCGGTTCGATTCCCAGGCCAGGCAACATAAAATTTTTCAACGGTGGCAAAATGCCCCTCAGCCATTTAAAATTTTCTCTACAAGTGTTCTACTGGCTTTCTTTACGAAGTTCTATTGGTTTTCTTTACGAAATTCTACCAGCATTCTATACGAAGTCCGACCGGCCTTCTATACGAAGTCCTACCGGCCTTCTACACGAAGTCCGACCGGCCTTCTACACGAAGTCCTACCGGCCTTCTATACGAAGTCCTACTGGCCTTCTACACGAAGTCCTACTAGTCTTCTATACAAATTTCTACTGGTCTTCTATACGAAGTCCTACTGATCTTCTATACGAAGTCCTACTGGCCTTCTATACGAAGTCCTGCTGGCCTTCCATACGGAGTCCTGCTGGCCTTCTATAGGAAGTCCTACTGGCCTTCTATGCGAAGTCCTACTGGCCTTCTATACGAAGTCCTACTTGCCTTCTATACGAAGTCCTACCTATTCTATACGAATACCTGCTGTTCTTCTATATGAAGACCTGCTAGTCTTCTTTAAGAAGATGTACTAATCTTCTGCATGTCTTCTCCATAAAGACCTGCTTGTCTTCTATAGAAATATCTGCGTGTCTTCTACAGGATTCCTGTTTGTCTTCTCTATAAAGACCAACTTTTTTTATAGGAAGACCAATTGGTCTACTATGCGAAGACCAACTATTTTTTTCAATGGACGACCAACTCGTCTTCTATAGGAAGACCACCTGGTCTTCTAGAGGATGATATACTAGTCTTCTATAAAATAGCATATTTGTCGTCCAAGTGAATATATTCTGGTCTTTTATATCAGGACCTACTTGTCGTCTATATGTGTACTTTCCACATAAGGACCTTCTGTTCTTCTATTAATGTCCTATTGGTCTTCATTAGAAGGACCTACTGGTCTTTTATAAGAAGTCCTGCTAATCTTATTAAGGAAAACATACTAATCTTCTGCATGTCTTCTGCAGAAAGGCCTGCTTTTCTTCTATACGAAGACTTGTTTTTTCTCTATGAAAACCGACTGTTATTTTATACGAAGACCAAATGGTCCTCTATATGAAGACCTGAGTGTCTACTATAGAAGAATTACTGACTTACTGCCATTCTATACCTTTCTATAAGAGGATTTTTTATGTATTCTTTAAAATAAAGCCGAGGTCTTACTTAAGAGAACTTCTTGGGTTTCTATAAGAGTACCTCCCGGTCTTCTTTAAGAAGTTCATGATTTTCTTTAATGAGACCACCTGGTCTTCTATAGGGAGACCTCTTCCATAAGAAGACTACTTTCCTCTCGCGGCCTTAAAAGAACTCCTTTATAAGAAGACCTCCTAATATCTTTAAGAGGACCAACTACTTCTCTAAAGGATGACCAACTGTTTTCCTAACAAGATCCTCTTACCATCTTTAAGGGGAGCACCTTTCTATAAGAGGACCTCCCGGTCTACTTTAAGCAGATCTTTCTTTTGTTTAATGGAACCGCCTGGTTTTCTATAGGAAGATCTCTTCCATGAGAAGACCACTTTCCTCTCCTGGTCTTAAGAGACCTCCTTTATAAGAAGATCTCCTAGTATCTTTAAGAGGACCAACTACTTGTCTAAAGGAAGACCAACTGTTTTCCTATGAAGATCTTCTTGCCGTCTTAAAGGGGACCACCTGGTACTCTAGGAAAATACCTCTTCTATTTGGTCCTCTACAGGAAGACCAACTGGTCTTCAATAGGAAGTTCAACTGGTATTCTGTAGGAAGTTCAACTGGTATTCTATATTACGATCAACTTGTCAGCCAGTAGGTCTGGTCAACTATAGAAAAACTGTTTCTCAGTCTTCTTCAATGGGAACTCCGAGTCATCGTTAGGAAAATCATATGGTTTTCGATTAGGGGACTTCCTGAACATTTGGACTTCTTTAGGAGAAGCTCTATAAGTGAGCTCTTCCATTCCTTTTTAAGAAAACCTACTGATCTTCTTTAAGAAGTCCTCCTGGTCTTACATAAAACAATCAGCTGGTCTTCTTTAGGTAGACCTCCTGGTCTTCTATCGTAAAACCTACTGGTCTTCTTTAAGAAAATCACCAAGTCTTATTTAACAAGTAAAAAAGTATCAGTCGGCTTTGCCGACAGAGATATACCATTAGCATATTTTGTGGCCCTTTTCGGACATTTAAACTTGACGACAAAAATTATGATTAGGATTAAAGTAAAAAAGTGTTCCGGAGGAGGTACTTGAAGGAATGGACCGACATAGTCCATTATGGAAGTGGATCTTAGAAAGGGAGTCATATCTTTTCGATAGTCACTTCAGTGGTCATCGTATAAATTTTGGACCAGTATGCCGGGAAGCAAGAACTTCTTCACGAAAAACATAACATCGTTTTAGACATGACCACAACGAACACCATCGGTATACATTTACAAACGATCTTCAAACAGACTCTTAACTGCACCTTGAACTTTTATGGGAGAGGTACCCTAAAAAGAGGACCTATAGAACTATTTTAAAAGTTAAACTAAATTTGGACAAAATATTAGAAGATTCAAAGTTTGGACCAAATTAGTTGATCGGCTCGGGAGTTATCGTGTTCTCCAGCCACTACGTTTGATGCCATAGGTGTTTTTTACACCTTTCGGGCTGTTTTCTAAAGAGGTATGGACTTGCCTCTGAAAAAAAACTTTTAACGTCATAATTGAAGGAAGCAAATGCAAGTAGCTTCATCAAAAATTAAAGTGATTCGAGAGCAGGTCTTAAAGTCTTAAAGTGAACCGGAATTTTTATATGGGAGGCACCCGAAGGAGTCGACAAATATAGTCCATATTCAAACCTGATTTATATCTGTAAATATATTAGGATTTATATAGTATGAACCAACTCGGTCACTCCCTTCAAGAGTTATCGTGCCACATTTTTCCCGAATATTTTTGAACTTTTGTGGGGAGGTACTGGAAGTAGTGGACCGATATAACCCATCTTCGAACTTAAACTAAGTTTGAACAAAATATTACGAAATCCAAATTTTGGACCGAATCGGTTGATCCGTTCGAGAGTTATCGTGCGCTCCAGCCAGACAGACGGACGGACATTGCTCAATCGACTCCAAATTGTCTGAAACGGATTTCGTCCAAACATACTTGGGGTAAAAACCATTATTTCGATGAGTCACATTTTGTCCGTATGAAAGTGTATTTACCCTCATTAGCTTAAGTGCTGAGGGTATAAAAAGTCTTCTCTAAGATATGATATTCTTGTCTTATTTATTAAAATCTCGTGGGCTCCGTAAAAAATACGTCCTGATCTTCTATATGTTGAGCTACCGCTCTTCTATAGATTAATTACGGGTCTTCTATTGGAAGCCCGTCTGGTCTTCTTCATTAATGCCTCTTCTATAAGAACGTCTTTGGATTTCTACAGAAAGTCGTTCTGGTCTTGAATATTATTTGTTCAATCTGATTGATTTTCATATCTGGTTATTGATTCGGGTATCCAGAAAGACAATGTCATATCAACTATTGTTAAACCTCATAGATTCTCATTGAAATACATTTCCTGTGTCCTTTAGCTCTGAAAAAAAACTTGTCTCAAATGATTAATTGCCTCTGTAATTTATTGATTTTTAGAAACTCTCCTTTTCTGCCTTTTAGAATATTCAGCATAATGTTAGTGAGTGCCACCGTGGTGCAATGGTATTCCAACCATGCTAAACTTCCCTGTATGTGGTGTCGTAAACTCAATCTGTGTCTGTGGGTAATTATGGACTAAATATGAACAACATAGGCAAATATTTTGGTATAGCCCACATATAACGGTACCTCCTGATATTCGATATTTTGAGGATTTAAGCCACCTTTTCCTTCCAAATTAGTTGTAATTTGGTACTTAGGGTTCCTAGTGATGACTAAACCTTTCCACCAAAAATTGTGGACATAGGTCCACGTTTGGGTATAGGCCCCTTTTAAGGTACCTCCCAACTTTCAGTAGTTTGGGGATTTAAAGCTACATTTTCCGACCAAATTAGGTGTAATTTGGTATTTGGGGTTCCCAGTGGACACAAAAATTCTCCACCAAAAATTGCGAACATAGGTCTACATTTTGATCTAGCCCCCATGTAACCGTACCGACAGATTTTGGGTATTTTGAGGATTTAAGCTATTTTTCAAGACCATTTATCAGCAAGATTTGCAGCTATTTGCAGCTAAATTTTGGTTATTCGGAATCTAGGGAGTCCAATTTAATTATTAAAAAAATAACTGGACCGAACCTCGGTGGACCTTTGTAGTTACGCTCCATCCAACAAAAGTATATTGCACTAAAAACATACAAAAAATAATAATTTTTGAAAATTTATTGCTTTATAACTATGTAACTTCAGGCCCCAAATATTTTATTTTAATTTAACTTAAACCCTCCCCTATCAATAAAAAATAAACTTTGTTAAGTTTTATTACGAATTTATTTAACAATTAAACAAATATGAGATCGGGTTTTTAGCAACAATTTTATTAAAATCTGATCCGTCAAAATTTCTTGCACTTGACACTGAATAACTGAGTGAATATTTACAACAACAAAAAAGTAAAAACAACATCTTAGTCAGCAGAGTGTCTGTAATCGATATAATGGAAAACATTTCGCAATTTTATACTTTGATTTTTTTACTTTCGCGCCGCTAGATCAATGATTTCGTCCTCTGTGCGCCGTTCCGACTCTGCGATAAAAAGTAGGCCCCATATCAATGAGCTAATATGAATCGGCGTGCGCTCATTGATATGAGAGATGTTTCCCGTGTCCCTTCGGGGATCTGTATGGGACCATATGTATGTAATGTGTGATACCAAAAGTTGAATCTCTAGCTTGAGTAGTATGGAATTCTACATATTTTTACATGCTTCTTGTGTGGACGTAGTGTGGCTATGACGCAGTCTTTTGCATGACTCTATGTTAGTGAATAAGCAAGCATTAACATGCAATTATAACATTCTTACCCCCATTATTATAAGTCTTCTTTTGTTATAGTTTGGATTTACCGAACAGATTTATAGCATTCCGCTTAACATAAAGTTAAAAGTGATGATGGAATTTCAAGGAGGAGCTTCTTAACATTAACTTTCAATGTAAAAATTATATTTTTAATGGCTCCAAATTGGTTTATTTTGCGTTTTGAAATCCATCAGATAGTAAAAGACACATATAATAATGGTCCCTAAAATAATAAGTTTTAAAGGACCTTCAAATTAACACTTCTGAACTTTTTAATAATGTTTTCAAGGACTTTGAGACCTTTAGTTGTGAAATTTTTCGTTTTGTCTGTGAAGTACATTATTTTTATCGTTGCCATTCATAATAAATCACAATATCCCAAATGTGTAATAAGTTCCTCTATATATTTATTTATTACATTTATGTATATATGTATGTATGACACACATGCCTAAATTTATGTTTTGTCTCTGAGAAAATCTCAAAAACAAAAAAAACGTGCCTCTGGCTGATTTATATATCAATTGAAACTTTTTGAAGGTCCCTGCCTTAGGTGAAACAACAAAAACATAATGTCTCAATATGAAAGCTGTAAAGTATTTTATTTTGTTGCAAACAATTTCGTTGTTTTGACATTTTCTTTTTGCGTGTGTTGCCAAGGTGTGGTTGTGGAAATTAAAAGTTTCATGGCATTTGTTTATTTCTCAAGTCTCCTGTGTTGATGTTTTATTTTAATATGAAAATTGTAGAAATATGAAAATTTGAATTTATATTTCCCCAAGTGTTGAACAGCAACAACAACTAACTGAGATGAGTGATGACGACAATGACTGTAAAAGGACAACAATGCTTGACTGGCTCGCTTTATGGCTGGTTGCTTTGGAGCCAACCAACCACTGTCGTCACTGTCAACATTGTAAGGCGGCTAAGGGAATTCTTGTTTAGATTTGTTCTTTACGTTTTACGCTTTTTCTTCTGTTTTACCCTTAGTTTTTATTCCTTGTGATTCTTTGGCGTTTCTTTGGTCGCATAATTTACATTGTGTTTTGCTTATATTCTTGGCAAAACAATCGCTATCGTCTTTATACGCCCCCATGGTTTTTATGAAAAAGCCTTGTAAGTTCTTGCTTGATAAGAGACAATTCTTGGGAAAGAGGTAAAATATGTTGCAGTTGTCGCATAAAAAACAAAAACGAAAAATGCTCAGATTTTGTCATGCCTCCGTGTGTGTGTGTTTGTGAATATGTATTGCAATATGCATTTGACAGTTGCCACGTTAACTTTGTTGCTAATAGTCACATTAACGTTACTTGTTCTTCGGCTTTGTTGTGCGGTTCATACATATGCATGTGTGCATATGTGGTTATTTAGCCCTTTTGTTATGTTCCGAGTAAGTTTTTTCTTGTTTTCTTTCTTTCTGCTTGGTCTTGGCCTCTTGCTTATTTTTCTTTGACATTTCTTAGGTTTTATTTTTCTTAAAAGTAAGGAAAGGCAGCCAATTCAGTCTCACTTGGCATGTATTTGTGGTGACTTTTTGTTGCGCTCGCTACACTTTACATTTTAAATTTCAAGAAGAAACGATTTTTACTCTTTTTACAAATGACAAACAAATACATGGTTGTCTTATTTTCTTGTAGCCAATTAAGATATCTAGTTCTTAAGACAATATACTTACTTACTTACTTACTTAGCTGGCCCATTACAGAACATTTGTTCCATAGACCGAACTAAAAAAATATCTCCAATTCTCTCTGTTTAGTGCTTCCCTTTCTGGAATACCGCGCCTTGTCATCTCTTCATCAACTTGTTTGCCCCATCTATTCTTTGGTCTGACAATTCTGCGTGCACCGCCATGTGGCTCGAATTTATACGCCTTTTTAGCGGGTTCATCATTGCTCTTTCTTCCTATATGGCCTAGCCAACGCAATCGCTGCATCTCGATAAGTTTAACTATATTGATGTCGTTGTATAGCAGATACAGCTCGTTCATACGACGTCGATATTCACCGTCAACGCAGATCGGTTCGTAGATCTTTCGAAGCATTTTTCTCTCAAACACGCCCAGCGCTGCCTTATCTGCTTGCGAAGGTGCCCAGGCTACGGAACCATACATCAGCACGGGTAGTATCAGTGTTTTGTAGAGCGTTATTTTTGTTTGACGAGATGTGGCTTTGTTTTTGAACTGCTTACTTAAACCAAAGTAGCATCTGTTGGCCAATATAATTCTTCTTTTTATTTCACAACTGATGTCGTTTGTTGTGTTTACGGCGGTGCCGAGGTATACGAAGTCTTTTACTACATCAAAATTTTAGGAACCATCTTCAACAGTTGGTCCGATCTCAATGGACGCATTGCGCGTCGACACCATCAATTTGATTCTCCTTCGACCTTCATAAAGGTAGCGGTTACTTCTTTTACTGATCATCCAATGATGTCTATATCATCAGCATAAGCAAGTAACATGTGGCTATTGCATAACCTCTAGCAAGATGTTGATAAGATCACATGAAAGGCTGTCTCCTTGCATGAAACCTCTTTTGGTACAAAACTCTTCGGAGAGGTTCTCCCCAATTTTAACTGATGACCTAGTGTCAGTTAAAGTCATCTTACAAAGCCGGATGAGCTTTGCGGGGATACCAAATTCAGACATGGCTTGGAATACCTTTGAACGTAGCGGGCTGTCGAAGGCTGCTTTATAATCGACAAAAAGGTGGTAGGTGTCGATCTGCATCTCTTGGGTCTTCTCCAGGATTTGCCGCAGGGTAAATACCTGGTCAATGTTGAACTTGTTAGGTCTATAGCCACATTGGTATGGTCCAATTATTTCGTAGACCATGGGCTTTAGTCGTTCCCACAATATCCCTGACACTATCTTGTAGGCAACAGGGAGACGACTTATGCCCCTATAGTTGGAGCATAAAGACTTATCTCCTTTCTTATGGACGGGACACAGGATGCACAGGTTCCAATCGTAGGGTACGCGTTATTCCTGCCAGATGGAACTAACTAGCTGATGCATACACCTTATCAGCGTGTCGCCTCCGGTTTTAAACAGCCGAGCCGAGCGTAGGCCATCAGCTCCTGCTGCCTTATTATTCTTTAGCCGGTTGATTGCTGTTTTTACCTCATCTTGGCCGGGTGGTATACATTCTATGCCATCTTCTGGGATTGGATCTGTGGTATCATCGTCTTCGCTACTATTGGGTACCTGCAGATTGGAAAAATGTTCCATGTCCTGAGCACGCTATCAGCATCTTTTACCGGATTACCTTGCTGGTCTCTACAGGAGGATGTAGAGGCACATCCTGTTTGATGTTTCACTCTTTGGTAGAATTTTCGGACTTCATTCTGGCTCCTGTACATCTCTATTATTTCACACTCCCGCTTTTCCATTTCTCTATTTTTCTTGTGGAAAAGACGTTTATCTTCTCTCCTTTTCTCCCAATATCTCCCTCGTGCGTTACGCGTTGCTACTGATTGTAAAGTAGCTCTATATGCCGCATTTTTCTCTTCGGTAGCAGCACGACACTCCTGGTCATTCGAATTTCTTTGTGGAGGTCTCCGGAATCCAAGTACTGATTTTGCGGCTGTTTGCATGGAGTGGGCAATGTTTTGCCATTGTTCTGATATGTTATCGGGACGAGGAGTGCTTTGATTAAGCAGTTGGGCCAGTTGAGTGGAATATGCTGTGGCTATCTGTTGTGATTGCAGTTTACCGATGTCCAACTTTTGTGTTGGGTCTGTTCGCACTTTGTTTGCTATCTTTAATCTGGTACGTACCTTTGCTGCAACAAGGTAGTGGTCCGAGTCTATGTTTGCACCTCGGAACGATCGTACATCCAACACGCTCGATGAATGTCTTCCATCTATCACAACATGATCAATTTGATTTTTTGTTCTTTGATTTAGCGACAGCCAGGTGCCCTTATGAATATCGAGATGCTTAAATCTGGTACTGCTAACTACCATGTTTTTTTGCAGCTGCAAAGTCTATCAGCCTCATACCATTGTCAGATGTTTCACTGTGGAGACTGAATTTCCCGACTGTTGGGCCAAAGATATTCTTCTTTCCAATTTTGGCATTAAAATCGCCTAGAATGATTTTAATGTCATGGGGAGGACAACGGTCATATGTTTCTTCTAAGCGCTCGTAAAATATATCTTTGGTCTGTTCGTCCTTGTCTTCAGTGGGAGCATGAGCGCAAATAAAGCTGATGTTGAAGAATTTTGCTTTTATTCGAATTGCAGCAAGTCTTTCATTCACTGGGGGTGAAGCTGGATACCAGATGTTTTAGCCTCCGACTAACTACGAATCCGCAACCAAACTCATGCTTTACGTCATGGCAGCTATAATACAGTGCGTCACCTTTAGGTGTTGTTGTGACGCCTTTCCCAATCCATCGTATTTCCAGTATGACAGTAATATCGGCCTTGTACTTTTCAAGAACGTCTGCCAATGCGAAGACTGCACCTTTTCTATAAAGAGTGCGAACATTCCAGGTACAGATTCGCAGATCATGGTCCTTAAAACGTTTAGGGGGTTTGGCAACTTTAGAGGGGTTTGTTTTTCTTATCTTTCGTTTTTTCATAGTAGGCTGTTTTTCTAGGGGAGAGTTACTAACCCGACGCCCAAACCCAAGTTTTTAACGTTCTTATGGGTGAACGCACGGCACATGTTAGCTCACCAACTTTAACGGGTGTTAAAGGCAGTTCCCCAGGTGACACCACGGGGAGGTCAGAGTCCACTTGAGAGGAAAGAGGGACCAAGATAAATCCTGGGCTTTGCCATGTTAAAAACCGGTCAGGACCGTGCTTTGGTTTCTTCCGTCCCCTACGTCAACCACGTTAATATAATACTTAAATTACGTCAAAACTACTGTAAATATGAAATTAAGATGAACGAAAAAAAATATTCTGAGAATCCACCTAATAAAAAAACTAATAAGTTTGACTTCCATTCCCTCATAATGCAAACTTTAATATCTCATTATTCTTGCCAAGCAATTACAAACCATTTTCCTCATTCCCATAAATCATATATATTATTTGCAAAATTAGTACTTCACATAAATTGCCCGCCTCCATTTCTTTTGTTCATAGCATAGCTCATAAGTATTTAATGAGACAAATGTAAAAAATACTTGAAAAACAAGTACTTGAAATTGAAATTGTGAATGGTGTTCAGACAATTCTTTTTTACTTCATTCTACTTTATGTGGAATTTTTTTTTTTTTTTTGCTCAACAAATGTATAGACCCGCTATTATTACAATACACACAACACTGGTATTGTCTGATGGCCTCCGACGTATATATAGAAGTTTTTTTTTTGTTATGTTATGTAGAAGATTTTTCCTATCTATTCACAAATTGCAATTTTTCTTGCGCATTCACAGACATGCAATAACTTAAAAATGTGTATGTGTTTACATGCATGTGTGGACGAATGCTTATATCGTCTACATACATATATGTATATTATAATGGTTATATGTAATATATAATATAAACATAACAAGGACAAATCTTATTTTATTGCATTGCCATTTATTTCAATTTTCATCTTCGGATGCTGTTGCCACTGCAGCGACTAACATTCATGGGACAGTGTGTGTTTGAGTGGGGAGTTAGTGGGGAAGGAAATGATGGTACTCGTTGTCTTGTTTCTTGTCTGTATTCATATTTCTTTTACACTTGCAAAAAGCCCTCCAAAACCCATAGAAATTTGTGTATTTTAAAATGTATATTGCTGTGTGTATGTGGGCAGTTGTGTTAGTGCATATGTTTCAATTGAAAACTACAATTGTAAGGGAATACAAAACATTTCTGCCATAGCTTTGTTAGTTAAATCACAGACAAAGGGATGAGGGAGTATCTGGGCGGGGAGAATGCGTGTTTATTGTTTTCGTCTAATCAGAGTTTCCAGTTTGCAAAAATAAAAAAAATTAAAAAATAATAATAATTATTATTACTTTTTTTTTAAATTTTGATTTTTCAAAATAGTCTAGCTTAATCCCTTTTGTTGTTTTAATATTTAAAACAACAAGTTTATTAGTGGAGAAGGTTTGGCATTGTTCGCCAAGGGGTAAGGTAAGGAAGACTAGCTTCAATCCACGCCACTGGATCTCATCAGTTCCCTTTGTTTCTTGTTTGTGGATATTCTCCACCGAAGTTCCAAAGGGAACTGATGAGATCCAGTGGCGTGGGTCGAAACTAGTCTTCCTTGCCTTACCCCTTGGCGAACAATGCCAAACCTTCTCCACTAATAAACTTGTTGTTTTAAATATTAAAACAACAAAAGGGATTAAGCCAGACTATTTTGAAAAATCAAAATTGTAACAGCTATCCCAATTAAATAAACGCCACCAATGTTCTTTTTTTTAATATATAATTATATTGTTATGGCGGGGATTTCTTTAAGTGGTGACCACCACTTGTAACAATTAGTTTTTATGGAAATTTTTTGGTAGATTTTATTCATCTGAAAGAGCACATTTTAAACTTGTGCCGGAATTTTGTTTGTTGCAAAATATTATGTGATTTCGTGGCAAATAACCGTCCACGAAACCCTTTTTTTGGAAAAGCATTTTGAGCTGCCAACTCTAACTCGAAAACTAAGGGCCAATTTCACTATGTCGAAAGAAAATGAATGCGAACAAAAACACCTATAGTTTGCGTTTGATGGTAATATTGACTATGTTTTTGCTTCGAAACAACCACAATATTTGAAAACAAGTAAGCAAAGGCTATAGTCGGACAGGGCCGAACATACGATACCCTACACCACTACCCCGCGAGTTAGCTTTCAGCAAATCCAAGTTTCTTTTGGACAAATAAGATCATTGTAAGAAATAAATTTTTGAAATCTGCAACCTTATCACATTAAGTTTAAATAACAATATAATAATTGTTCCACAAACATCACAGAAGGGACAGGACGTGCACCACGATTCATATTACAGCAATAGTATGGGGACTACTGTTTATCGCCGAGTCCGAAAGGCATGCCTTAAAAACCACCTGTAGAGAAGTTGCACATGGTTGAAATACTCAGCACATGTCGCCAACTTTACTCAGGGGTATTTTGATATCGTTGGAAATTTGATGTTTGCTGGCCGGGAATCGAAAGCCCGACCTTCAGCGTGCAAGGCGGGTGTGCAAACAATTGTACCATGGTGGCACCAATAAGTAATTTTAGAACGGACATTTAGTCTGGACCTAATTTTTTGCATATTTTGACATATTTGCTAAACCATCCCATCGAATTGGCTGAAAGTTTGTATTAAGTATTCGTTTATCACAATTTTCGACCTGAAATTTATCGGTATAGGTCCAGGTCTTCATATAGCTCCCATAGAACCGTACCTCCCGATACCCGGTATTTTGATGGTTGTGGCCTCAATATCAAACGGAAATGGCTGACATTTTGTATTCAGTCTTCGTTGGAGGTAAAAAAAAACTTTCCACCTGAAATTTGTCGTTATATGTCCACGTCTTCATATAGCTCCCATAACCAGAACCTACCGATTTTCTGTACTTTGAAGGTTATGGTCTCAATATCCCTCATACCCATACTACGAAAGATCCCCATTTTTCGACATTTTGATGATTGTGGCTCTGGATACAGATTTCTCTATTTTATTGACTTGTATGAAGTGAATTTCAAACAAAAAATTTACACATAAACATTTTAGAAGATATTATTGAAATATATGTAGCATACGAAAATATGTGAAATACAAAAATTTTCCATATGCAAAAATAATATTTGCATATGCATAATTTATACATTTCGCATATTTTTGCATATGTGATATACATATTTCGATTGGAATTTAATTAGAAGCCAAAAATATGCAAATTTTACAAAAATAGGTGTTGCATAAAATTCCGCTGTCTACATATCATTGAGCTGATATTAATCGGAGGCTCTCATTGATATGAGAGAAGGCTCCCTTGTCCCTACTGGGATGTTTGTGGAACAATTATATACAGTACATTTTAAGAAATATTCTTAAATTTGAAAATTGGCGTTGTTTAGCAAGTTCTGCTACATCTTTAAATTTTGAACAATTGGACAGGTAATATGATAGGGTTCCACGCAATTTGTAAGAACTGGGAATTTGTCTGCCATGATAGAGAAAATTTGTAGCATGGGAGGAAGATGTGGTTCTCTTCACAAAACTCATTATATCTTAGGTAGTAGGTCCGTTACCAAGCACACATATTATTGCAATTTTCATCAGAGGAAAGATCGGTAGTTAATTTTTCATATATAGGCGACTTTGCCTGTATATGGCCTCCAGGGATTCAAATATGGACCAAAAATAAAATATTTTTATTTAGCATACAAAAGTAATGGTCCATTGCACCCGCTAAATAATATCAGATCATCATCAAAAATTGTAGGCATCTTCTTCGACCTAAACCCCTACCTCGTGCAAAATTTCGGAACTATTGATCTATAATTGCGAACTCTAGTATGCTTTTGATTACATTACAAGCAAAACACTCTATATATTAGGCTGTAACTCTGTTATCTGACCACATAAATCAACATAATTGGCATTAATTGAAAGGGCAAGAGTTGTCCTTCCAAATACTATTTATGTGGGCGGAATGTGTGGTCAAGGAATAAAAATATTACCGGTATATTAAAAATTTTCACAATTTTCACACAAAAGTTGTGGTCCATTTAACCCTCTAAACGGACGGACGGACGGACAGACACACATCTCAAAATCGCTTTATCTCGTCGAGATATGAAGATTGGTATACCACATTGGGGGTCTCCGACGAATATTTCGCGGTGTTACATGAATTTTTACCAAAACAAACTTATAATACCCTTTTCCACATTGTGGTATAGGGTATAATCATACACCAGTTAAGTAGTTTTTCTTTCGTTTTCATTTTCGTTCGACATAATGAAACAGGCTGCATTTAACCGAACGTCATATATTTTTGTGGGCTTATTAAGAAAATAAAGGTCTAGTCCTTCATCGATCGAGATTATACTGAAATGATGAACCAAACAACTCAAAATTTAAATATTTGGCTTAAAAAACTCTATTTTTCTGGTCATAAAATAGGCAACAAAAATATTTAAAAATAAAATCAATCTATGAAGGTCTAGATTTTGATGTCCTTGATAACCCTACAAAATTGTATGACAATCGGTTTATCAGTTTTCGAGCAAGAGTTGGCACCGATTGCACTGGTAGTATCAGCGTTTTGTAAAGCGTTATTTTTGTTTGACGAGATCTGGCTTTGTTTTTAAATTGCTTACTTAAACCATTGTAGCATCTGTTGGCCAATACAATTCTTCTTCTTATTTCACAACTGATGTTGTTTGTTGTGTTTATGGCACTGCCGAGGTAGACGAAGTCTTTAACTACCTCAAAATTATAGGAACCAACTTCCACAGTTGGTCCGAGCTCAATGGACGCATTGCGCGTCGACACAATTAATTTGGTCTTTTCGCCGTTTACCGCCAGACCCACTTTCGCAGATTCTGCTTCGACCTTCCGAAAGGTATCAGTTACTTCCTTTACTGATCGTCCCATGATGTCTATGTCGTCAGCATAAGCAAGTAACATGTGGCTATTGGTGTAAATTGTGCCATTTCTTTTGATATTTGCATCTCGTATTACCTTTTCCAGCAAAATGTTGAATAGGTCACACGAAAAGCTGTCTCCTTGTCTGAAACCTCTTTTGGTACTGAACTGTTCGGAGAGGTTCTTTCCAATTTTAACAGAGGACCTAGTATCAGTTAAAGTCATCTTACAAAGCCGGATGAGCTTTGCGGGAATACCAAATTCAGACATGGCTTGGAATACCTTTGAACGTAGCGGGCTATCGAAGGCTGCTTTATAATCGACAAAAATATGGTAGGTGTCGATCTGCACATCTTGGGTCTTCTCCAGGATTTGCCGCCGGGTAAATATCTGGTCAATGGTGGACTTGCCAGGTCTAAAGCCGCATTGGTATGGTCCATTTATTTCGTTGACCATAGGCTATAGTCGTTCGCACAATATCCCTGACACTATCTTATAGGAAATAGGGAGAAGTCTTATGCCCCTATAGTTGCAGCATACAGTTTTATCTCCTTTCATGTGGACGGGACACAGGATGCTCAGGTTCCCATCGTCGAGTACGCGTTCTTCCTGCCAGATGGTGCTATCTAGCTGATGCATACACCTTATCAGCGCGTCGCCTCCGTTTTTAAACAGCACGGCTGGTAAGCCATCGGCTCCTGCTGCTTTATTATTCTTCAGCCGGTTGATTGCTGTTTTACCTCATCTTGGCCGGGCGATATACATTCTATACCATCTTCTGGGATTGAATCTATGGTATCTTCGTCGATTTCGCTACTATTGGATACCAACAGTTTGGAAAAATGTTCTTTCCATATCCTTAGCACGCTATCTGTATCTGTTACCAGATTACCTTGCTGGTCTCTACAGTAGGATGTGCCTGTACCAAAGCCATATGTTTGATGTTTCACTCTTTGGTAGAATTTTCGGACTTCATTCTGGCTCCTGTACATCTCGATTTTTTCACACTCCCGCTTTTCCATTTCTCTCTTTTTCTTGCGGAAAAGGCGTTTCTCTTCTCTCCTTTTTTCCCGATATCTCTCTCGTGCGCTACGCGTTGCTACTGATTGTAAAGTAACTCTATATGCCGCATTTTTCTCTTCTGTAGCAGCACGACACTCCTGGTCATACCATGAATTTCTTTGTGGAGGTCGCTGGTATCCAAGTATGGATTTTGCGGCTGTTTGCATGGAGTGGGCAATATTTTGCCATTGTGCTGATATGTTATCTGGACAAGGAGTGCTCCCATTAAGCAATTGGGTTAGTTGAGTGGAATATGCTGTGGCTATCTGATGTGTTTGCAGCCTATCGATGTCCAACTTCCGCGTTGTGTCTGTTCGCAATTTGTTTGCTACATTTTATCTGGTACGTACCTTTGCTGCAACAAGGTAGTGGTCCGAGTCTATGTTTGCACTTCGAAACGATCGTACATCTAGCACGCTCGATGCATTTCTTCCATCTATCACAACATGATCAATTTGATTACTTGTTCTTTGATCTGGAGACAGCCAGGTGCCCTTATGAATATCAAGATGATTAAATCTGGTACTGCTAACTACCATGTTTTTTGCAGCTGCAAAGTCTATCAGCCTCATACCATTATCAGATGTTTCACTGTGGAGACTGAAATTTCCGACTGTTGGGCCAAAGATATTCTCCTTTCTAATTTTGGCATTAAAATCGCCTAGAATAATTTTAATGTCATGAGGAGGGCAACGGTCATATGTTTCTTCTAAGCGCTCGTAAAATATATCTTTGGTCTGTTCGTCCTTTTCTTCAGTAGGAGCATGAGCGCAAATAAAGCTGATGTTGAAGAATTTAGCTTTTATTCGAATTGCAACAAGTCTTTCTGGAGCTGGATACCAGCTGTTTTAGTCTCCGACTAATTACGAATCCGCAACCAAACTCATGCTTTATGTCATGGCAGCCATAATACAGTGCGTCACCTTTAGGTGTTGTTGTGACGCCTTTCCCAATCCATCGTATTTCCTGTATGGCAGTAATATTGGCCTTGTACTTTTCAAGTACGTCTGCCAATGCGAAGACTGCACCTTCTCTATAAAGAGTGCGAACATTCCAGGTGCAAATTCGCAGATCAACGTTTGCGGGGTTCGTCAACTTTATAGGGGTTTGTTTTTCTTTTCTTTCGTTTTTTAAAGTATGCTGTTTTTTCTAGGGGAGGGTTACTAACCCGACGCCCAAACCCAAGTGTTTATCGTTCTTATGGGTGAACGCGCGGCACATGGTAGCTCACTACCTTTAACGGGTGTTAAAGGCAGTTCCCCAGGTGCCACGGGGAGGTCAGTGTCCACTTGAGATGAAAGAGGGACCAAGATAAATCCTGGGCGTTGCCATGTTAAAACCGGTCAGAACCGTTCCTTGGTATCTTCCATTCCCTACGTCATATCTCAGGCAATATTATTCATATCGAGTTGAAAATATTACCACATATTCTACTTCTACTTTAAAATAAGCCAATAACAAAATTTTTGAATTTCTGAAATTTACAAGTGGGGGTCGGTCATCCATTAAAGAATCTAACTTTCTAAAACGTAATTTAAAATTTTGACTTAGTTACTTTTTTAAAGTATTGTGTAAAAAATATAAAAAATTTTATTAGCAAAATACAATTTAAAATGGCAACACTTTCCAATACAATGCGTTTGTCTTTTGTGTTGTAGTAACCGCCATTTTATTTGTTTCTGTTTTTTTCTTTCTTTCTTTTTGCATATTTCATTTATGTTATCCCATTCTAATATTTATGCATTGCACGCTTACAATTCCATTGTTGCAATTTTTTCGTTGAATTCTGTCTCGTCCTTGGTGGTGCTGTGCGGGTATTAATTTGTTATTTTCAAAAAAAGGACATTGAATGGTGCAAAAGGACATTGATAGTGAAGAATTAATACAGCCAATTAAATGATTCGTAGAAATTGTTTCGTTTCCAATAATCGCATTTAGTGGAAATTTATGTACAAAAAAATAACATAGGCGTGGATTTTTAACAAAATTTTTTGAGGGCCATAGGCGTGGATTTTTAACAATATTTTTTGAGAGTCATAGGCGTGGATTTTTAAGAATATTTTTTCAGGGTCATAGGCGTGGATTTTTAAGAATATTTTTTGAGGGCCATAGGCGTGGATTTTTTAGAATATTTTTTGAGGCCATAGGCGTGGATTTTTAAGAATATTTTTTGAGGACCATAGGCGTGGATTTTTAAGAAAATTTTTTGAGGGCCATAGGCGTGGATTTTTAAGAATATTTTTTGAGGGCCATAGGCGTGGATTTTTTAGTATATTTTTTGAGGGCCATAGGCGTGGATTTTTAAGAATATTTTTTGAGGGCCATAGGCGTGGATTTTTAAGAATATTTTTTGAGGGCCATAGGCGTGGATTTTTAAGAATATTTCTTGAGGGCCATAGGCGTGGATGTTTAAGAATATTTCTTGAGGGCCATAGGCGTGGATTTTTAAGAATATTTCTTGAGGGCCATAGGCGTGGATTTTTAAGAATATTTCTTGAGGGCCATAGGCGTGGATTTTTAAGAATATTTCTTGAGGGCCATAGGCGTGGATTTTTAAGAATATTTCTTGAGGGCCATAGGCGTGGATTTTTAAGAATATTTCTTGAGGGCCATAGGCGTGGATTTTTAAGAATATTTCTTGAGGGCCATAGGCGTGGATTTTTAAGAATATTTCTTGAGGGCCATAGGCGTGGATTTTTAAGAATATTTCTTGAGGGCCATAGGCGTGGATTTTTAAGAATATTTCTTGAGGGCCATAGGCGTGGATTTTTAAGAATATTTCTTGAGGGCCATAGGCGTGGATTTTTAAGAATATTTCTTGAGGGCCATAGGCGTGGATTTTTAAGAATATTTCTTGAGGGCCATAGGCGTGGATTTTTAAGAATATTTCTTGAGGGCCATAGGCGTGGATTTTTAAGAATATTTCTTGAGGGCCATAGGCGTGGATTTTTAAGAATATTTCTTGAGGGCCATAGGCGTGGATTTTTAAGAATATTTCTTGAGGGCCATAGGCGTGGATTTTTAAGAATATTTCTTGAGGGCCATAGGCGTGGATTTTTAAGAATATTTCTTGAGGGCCATAGGCGTGGATTTTTAAGAATATTTCTTGAGGGCCATAGGCGTGGATTTTTAAGAATATTTCTTGAGGGCCATAGGCGTGGATTTTTAAGAATATTTCTTGAGGGCCATAGGCGTGGATTTTTAAGAATATTTCTTGAGGGCCATAGGCGTGGATTTTTAAGAATATTTCTTGAGGGCCATAGGCGTGGATTTTTAAGAATATTTCTTGAGGGCCATAGGCGTGGATTTTTAAGAATATTTCTTGAGGGCCATAGGCGTGGATTTTTAAGAATATTTCTTGAGGGCCATAGGCGTGGATTTTTAAGAATATTTCTTGAGGGCCATAGGCGTGGATTTTTAAGAATATTTCTTGAGGGCCATAGGCGTGGATTTTTAAGAATATTTCTTGAGGGCCATAGGCGTGGATTTTTAAGAATATTTCTTGAGGGCCATAGGCGTGGATTTTTAAGAATATTTCTTGAGGGCCATAGGCGTGGATTTTTAAGAATATTTCTTGAGGGCCATAGGCGTGGATTTTTAAGAATATTTCTTGAGGGCCATAGGCGTGGATTTTTAAGAATATTTCTTGAGGGCCATAGGCGTGGATTTTTAAGAATATTTCTTGAGGGCCATAGGCGTGGATTTTTAAGAATATTTCTTGAGGGCCATAGGCGTGGATTTTTAAGAATATTTCTTGAGGGCCATAGGCGTGGATTTTTAAGAATATTTCTTGAGGGCCATAGGCGTGGATTTTTAAGAATATTTCTTGAGGGCCATAGGCGTGGATTTTTAAGAATATTTCTTGAGGGCCATAGGCGTGGATTTTTAAGAATATTTCTTGAGGGCCATAGGCGTGGATTTTTAAGAATATTTCTTGAGGGCCATAGGCGTGGATTTTTAAGAATATTTCTTGAGGGCCATAGGCGTGGATTTTTAAGAATATTTCTTGAGGGCCATAGGCGTGGATTTTTAAGAATATTTCTTGAGGGCCATAGGCGTGGATTTTTAAGAATATTTCTTGAGGGCCATAGGCGTGGATTTTTAAGAATATTTCTTGAGGGCCATAGGCGTGGATTTTTAAGAATATTTCTTGAGGGCCATAGGCGTGGATTTTTAAGAATATTTCTTGAGGGCCATAGGCGTGGATTTTTAAGAATATTTCTTGAGGGCCATAGGCGTGGATTTTTAAGAATATTTCTTGAGGGCCATAGGCGTGGATTTTTAAGAATATTTCTTGAGGGCCATAGGCGTGGATTTTTAAGAATATTTCTTGAGGGCCATAGGCGTGGATTTTTAAGAATATTTCTTGAGGGCCATAGGCGTGGATTTTTAAGAATATTTCTTGAGGGCCATAGGCGTGGATTTTTAAGAATATTTCTTGAGGGCCATAGGCGTGGATTTTTAAGAATATTTCTTGAGGGCCATAGGCGTGGATTTTTAAGAATATTTCTTGAGGGCCATAGGCGTGGATTTTTAAGAATATTTCTTGAGGGCCATAGGCGTGGATTTTTAAGAATATTTCTTGAGGGCCATAGGCGTGGATTTTTAAGAATATTTCTTGAGGGCCATAGGCGTGGATTTTTAAGAATATTTCTTGAGGGCCATAGGCGTGGATTTTTAAGAATATTTCTTGAGGGCCATAGGCGTGGATTTTTAAGAATATTTCTTGAGGGCCATAGGCGTGGATTTTTAAGAATATTTCTTGAGGGCCATAGGCGTGGATTTTTAAGAATATTTCTTGAGGGCCATAGGCGTGGATTTTTAAGAATATTTCTTGAGGGCCATAGGCGTGGATTTTTAACAATATTTTTTGAGGGCCATAGGCGTGGATTTTTAAGAATATTTCTTGAGGGCCATAGGCGTGGATTTTTAACAATATTTCTTGAGGGCCATAGGCGTGGATTTTTAACAATATTTTTTGAGGGCCATAGGCGTGGATTTTTAACAATATTTTTTGAGGGCCATAGGCGTGGATTTTTAACAATATTTTTTGAGGGCCATAGGCGTGGATTTTTAACAATATTTTTTGAGGGCCATAGGCGTGGATTTTTAACAATATTTTTTGAGGGCCATAGGCGTGGATTTTTAACAATATTTTTTGAGGGCCATAGGCGTGGATTTTTAACAATATTTTTTGAGGGCCATAGGCGTGGATTTTTAACAATATTTTTTGAGGGCCATAGGCGTGGATTTTTAACAATATTTTTTGAGGGCCATAGGCGTGGATTTTTAACAATATTTTTTGAGGGCCATAGGCGTGGATTTTTAACAATATTTTTTGAGGGCCATAGGCGTGGATTTTTAACAATATTTTTTGAGGGCCATAGGCGTGGATTTTTAACAATATTTTTTGAGGGCCATAGGCGTGGATTTTTAACAATATTTTTTGAGGGCCATAGGCGTGGATTTTTAACAATATTTTTTGAGGGCCATAGGCGTGGATTTTTAACAATATTTTTTGAGGGCCATAGGCGTGGATTTTTAACAATATTTTTTGAGGGCCATAGGCGTGGATTTTTAACAATATTTTTTGAGGGCCATAGGCGTGGATTTTTAACAATATTTTTTGAGGGCCATAGGCGTGGATTTTTAACAATATTTTTTGAGGGCCATAGGCGTGGATTTTTAACAATATTTTTTGAGGGCCATAGGCGTGGATTTTTAACAATATTTTTTGAGGGCCATAGGCGTGGATTTTTAACAATATTTTTTGAGGGCCATAGGCGTGGATTTTTAACAATATTTTTTGAGGGCCATAGGCGTGGATTTTTAACAATATTTTTTGAGGGCCATAGGCGTGGATTTTTAACAATATTTTTTGAGGGCCATAGGCGTGGATTTTTAACAATATTTTTTGAGGGCCATAGGCGTGGATTTTTAACAATATTTTTTGAGGGCCATAGGCGTGGATTTTTAACAATATTTTTTGAGGGCCATAGGCGTGGATTTTTAACAATATTTTTTGAGGGCCATAGGCGTGGATTTTTAACAATATTTTTTGAGGGCCATAGGCGTGGATTTTTAACAATATTTTTGAGGGCCATAGGCGTGGATTTTTAACAATATTTTTTGAGGGCCATAGGCGTGGATTTTTAACAATATTTTTTGAGGGCCATAGGCGTGGATTTTTAACAATATTTTTTGAGGGCCATAGGCGTGGATTTTTAACAATATTTTTTGAGGGCCATAGGCGTGGATTTTTTACAATATTTTTTGAGGGCCATAGGCGTGGATTTTTAACAATATTTTTTGAGGGCCATAGGCGTGGATTTTTAACAATATTTTTTGAGGGCCATAGGCGTGGATTTTTAACAATATTTTTTGAGGGCCATAGGCGTGGATTTTTAACAATATTTTTTGAGGGCCATAGGCGTGGATTTTTAACAATATTTTTTGAGGGCCATAGGCGTGGATTTTTAACAATATTTTTTGAGGGCCATAGGCGTGGATTTTTAACAATATTTTTTGAGGGCCATAGGCGTGGATTTTTAACAATATTTTTTGAGGGCCATAGGCGTGGATTTTTAACAATATTTTTTGAGGGCCATAGGCGTGGATTTTTAACAATATTTTTTGAGGGCCATAGGCGTGGATTTTTAACAATATTTTTTGAGGGCCATAGGCGTGGATTTTTAACAATATTTTTTGAGGGCCATAGGCGTGGATTTTTAACAATATTTTTTGAGGGCCATAGGCGTGGATTTTTAACAATATTTTTTGAGGGCCATAGGCGTGGATTTTTAACAATATTTTTTGAGGGCCATAGGCGTGGATTTTTAACAATATTTTTTGAGGGCCATAGGCGTGGATTTTTAACAATATTTTTTGAGGGCCATAGGCGTGGATTTTTAACAATATTTTTTGAGGGCCATAGGCGTGGATTTTTAACAATATTTTTTGAGGGCCATAGGCGTGGATTTTTAACAATATTTTTTGAGGGCCATAGGCGTGGATTTTTAACAATATTTTTTGAGGGCCATAGGCGTGGATTTTTAACAATATTTTTTGAGGGCCATAGGCGTGGATTTTTAACAATATTTTTTGAGGGCCATAGGCGTGGATTTTTAACAAAATTTTTTGAGGGCCATAGGCGTGGATTTTTAAAAAAATTTTTTGAGGGCCATAGGCATGGATTTTTAACAAAATTTTTTGAGGGCCATAGGCGTGGATTTTTTACAAAATTTTTTGAGGGCCTTAGGCGTGGATTTTTTACAAAATTTTTTGAGGGCCTTAGGCATGGATTTTCAACAACAATTTTTTGAGGGCCTTAGGCATGGATTTTCAACAACAATTTTTTGAGGGCCATAGGCGTGGCAATTAGTATACCAGCATTAGTGGGTATTACTAAATGAATTTCTTTTGGTGCCCGCGGTAAGTTCAGCCATTTAAAATCGCAAATGCAAGTCCTTCTTCGTATATAAGTAATCATCTTCTGGAGAAAATATCTCTTTAGTATTTGGTAGATTATTCGGCTCGGATGCCCATTCATTCCGTAGCTGTAGTTATTTATCATAAATTTATTTAGTTAGTTTATTGTCCAGCTGGTACAATAATTGCTAATCCATTTTCAAAATCGGAAAATAACTTCGCGTTTACGATATTTAAGATTAAAAAGATTTTTTTCTATTTGCACCAATATTAGAGAAGTTATAATTATTTCTTTGCATATAGTTTTTTACAGAATTCGACTTTTTCAAGGTGAAACATCTCTGGAACCTTTAGTCAAAAAAAATCTGTAAATATACTAAAATGTTTTGCTGATGGGCAGCATCATCACAGCAAAAAATAAAGGAAATCGAAAACGTCATTTTGAAAAAGTGCCCGATTTCACTCAGAAATCCCATACATTTTTGTTAAAATAATATAAAATTTTTAAATATAAGAAAATTTAAATTTAAAACGAAAATATACATTCACATAAAATATCCATTCAAAAGATGTATGTATGTCAATTATTTTTCACATCAGTGTTTCATGTGAATATTAAACATTGTGCAAGGGTTGGAGGGAAGTAGTGATAAAAAAACTATACACACAACAGAGGGTCGAATGAGCCTCAGTCTGAATGAAAATGAGAAATGAATCTGTGTGTATGAGAAACAAAAAACAAATACATAATGAAATGAATGCATTCAACACTTTAAGCTCACTTCATGCATTCAATGTCAAAGCTAGAGTAAATATAAATATTCACACACACTCATACACACGCACTAACAGAGAAAGAAAGACAAATGTAGGCTGGCTGACGGGCGGATGTATGGGCTATGAACTGGTTAGTCATCATCAGCAGCAGCATCATCATCGTCATCATGATCTACAAAGAGTTCTGTGAATGACAAATGAGAGACATCGAACAAAAGTCAAGAACATTGTGAAAGAGGAAGAAGTGGACAAAGATGAATACATTACAACTTGAATACTATAGTTGATATATGATCAAACACAAGCAGAAATACACATGCATACACATACCTACATATGTATATGCTAACATGATGTTTCCCCCCTTTATGTGTTCGTATGTATGTATAGTGTGAAAACTATATAACTTATAAATGCATTGTTGCTTGCTTATAAGCAAACATGGACATGAATGTGTGTGTGTGTGGGCATCTTCATTTGTGTATTAAAGCTGATATCAAACAAACCATGTTCATTCGCCTTATACTTCAATACTGAATTTAAGTGTCAATTTATAAATTAATGCTGATGACTCTGATTCTGAACTATATCTGATGCTTCGGCATAGCATGTACAAAATGCATGCGTTTGCTGGCAGCTGTCAAGTCAGTTGTTTCTTTTAACACATTTTTCCTCACCTTCTTCTCCCTATTTTATGATCCATGCAAATGAGGAGAGGTGAAAAACTGCACACATACATACCTACATATGTATGTATGTATATAAGTGTATATGTGTTTGGTTTTTGTTTATTTGCCAATACATACAAAAGAAATGCAACCGACGGCGAACGTGCGACCAAACGACATTGACTAAAAGGATGTGTAAACAATTCAATGGAAATACCAGTGAAAGAAACTGAAAATTAATTTCAACAACAGCAAAAGCAACAGCGGTAACAACAACAATTGCAACGTGACTTTAACAACGCAAGGTAGCTGGGTAACTATCCTCTAGCAATGAATAAGAAGCAGAAGAAGAAGAATTATAATTATGACTGTGTTATGTAAATATGCCATAATGTGCACTTACAAATAAATTAGCTTGCATGCACACACATACATTCATATATATGTACATATATACGCATACACCTAGTGGTATACAGAAAAGGTGTTTGTAATTCACGGGTAATGACTATTATACCTTTAATGGATACTGGGAAGTAATTATGTAACTCAAGAACACTTAAAATGTAACCCGCTGAGTATTTTTTTTTCTTAATAAGAAATATGCAACAAATATAAAAAATTAAGTGGTTAAGTGTAATAATGTAAATGCAAGAGTAATTTAAGAGTGCATTAAAAGTTTAATAGATTTCTTTGCTCGAAATGTTTTACTGGAAGACTAGAAACGGAACATTTGTGTCAAGAGTCAAATGTAGAAACCACAAGTCATATGTCCAAATCCAAACTTTGCACATTGTGGTAAAGGGTATTATGTCTCTGTGCATTTGTATTTAACATACAAAAGGAAACGATATAGAACCATAGTTCGTTCCTTCTAGGCTACTGCATCACTTTGCGAGTCGATTTATGCATGTCGTACAGGTCGCATTTATTTTCCGATTCAGCTGAAAATTGGGGAATATAATTTTTTAGCCATAGGAAGACCGCTATTGCTTTTGATGAGAATCGGTTCCGATTTGGATATAGCTCCCATATATATGTTCGGCCGATGTCTGATGATCGGACACCCGTGAAATGTATCATAATGGTTCAACGTGTGGGACTTCGGTGAACTCCTAATTTGTTAATGCACCTCTTAGGTCATAACAGCTCAACTCGAAAGAGAATATATTCAAATATTACTATAAAATGACCTTCGCCTTAATAAGAACATTAATTATGTTTGGGAAAAATATGACGATGTAGACAGAAGTCCTCTTGAGGTTGAGGCAGTTCATGCCCTTCACCTGTTTTAGTTGGTCACAATAGGATTTTTAGAGCTTTGCAAAACACATTATAATGTCAAAGTCATGATCACAACGACTACCCGCTATTAAAATTTCAACAAGATTCTGATTATGGCATCAAACTGTATTAAAACGCAAAAAATGTTAAACATTTGCATAAGAGATACCTGAAGGAGAGGACCAACATAGTCTGTCTCAATAAGGGATTTAATTTTAGGAGCCATTTTAGTTGGTCATTGTAATATTTATTAGAATTTTTGGATCATTATGTCAGGAAGCATGGACTTGTCGTAGAGTTCTTTGTATACAGAAGACCGCAAGCGATCTTCTCCCCATAAAATACCTCCAGAGGTCTTTTCTCTATAGAACAACTCAAGAGGACCAAATCGAATACCACCGGTAAAAATTGCACAATAATCCTCTAACAGCCCTTAAACTGTTCTTAAACGAGGTAGGTAGCCGAATATATTGTCGGATATAGGACCTCTTTTTTCCAGGTTTTTATTGTTTAAGTGTCTAAGGAAGTATGGACTTGCCTCAAAAAAACCAAAAAGATACTATCGAAATAGGGGCCACAAGAACAATGTACTACAAAAAATTGGAAACGATCCGAGACATGTCCTCAAACTGCACATTTGCGAAAAAAAATCAATTTTGCTCGTCCTTAAACTGGACTTCTGAGACGTAATTTAAACTTTTTTGGAAGGTGAGAATGGGCCGATGGGTGACGTAGGGGAAGGAATATACCAAGGAACGGTCTTGACCGGTTTTAACATGGCAAAGCCCAGGATTTATCTTGGCCCCTCTTTCATCTCAAGTGGACACTGACCTTCCCGTGGTGTCACCTGGGGAACTGCCTTTAACACCCGTTAAAGGTAGTGAGTTAACATGTGCCGCGCGTTCACCCATAAGAACGTCAAAAGTCTCCACAGTGAAACATCTGACAACGGAATGAGGCTGATCGACTTTGCTGCGGCAAAAGACATGGTAGTTAGCAGTACCAGATTTAAGCATAACGATATTCATAAGGGCACGTGGCTGTATCCGGATAAAAAAAACAAGAAGTCAAATAGATCACGTTATGATAGATGGGAGACATTCATCGAGCATGTTGGATGTACGTTAGTTCCGAGGAGCAAACATAGACTCGAGACCACTACCTTGTTGCAGCAAAGGTACGTACCCGTCTAAACATTGCAAATAAAGCACAAACAGACATAATACGGAAGTTGGACATCGGTAAGCTGCAAACACAACAGAAAGCCACAGTATATTCCACTCAGCTCGCCCAATTGTTTAATCAAAGCACTAGTCCTCCCGATAACATATCAGCACAATAGCAAAGTCTTGCCCATTCCATGCAAACAGCTGCAAAATCCATACTTGGATACCGGAGACCTCCACCGAGGAATCCATGGTATGACCAAGAGTGTCGTGCTGCTACCGAAGAGAAAAATGCGGCATATAGGGCTACTCTACAATCAGTAGCAACGCGTAGCGCACGAGAGAGATATCGGGAGAAAAGGAGAGAAGAGAAACGCCTTTTCCGCAAGAAAAAGAGAGAAATGGAAAAGCGGGAGTGTGAAAAAATCGAGATGTACAGGAGCCAGAATGAAGTCCGAAAATTCTACCAAAGAGTAAAACATCAAACAGATGACTTTGGTACAGGCACATCCTCCTATATAGACCAGCAAGGTAATCTGGTAACAGATACAGATAGGAAGGAACATTTCTCCAATCAGCTGGTATCCAATAGTAGCGAAGTCGACGAAGATACCACAGATCCAATCCCAGAAAATGGTATTGAATGTATACCACCCGGCCAAGATGAGGTAAAAACAGCAATCAACCGGCTGAAGAATAATAAAGCAGCAGGAGCCGATGGCTTACCAGCCGAGCTGTTTAAAATCGGAGGCGATGCGCTGATCAGGTGTATACATCAGCTAGTTAGCACCATCTGGCAGGAAGAACGCGTACCCGACGATTGGAACCTAAGCATCCTGTGTCCCGTTCACAAGAAAGGATATAAGACTGTATGCTCCAACTATAGGGGCATAAGTCTTCTCCCTATTGCCAATAAGATAGTGTCAGGGATATTGTGTGAAGCCATTGGTCAACGAAATAATTGGACCATACCAATGTGGCTTTAGACCTGGCAAGTCTATCATTGATCAGATATTTACCCTGCGGCAAATCCTGGAGAAGACCCAAGAGATGCAGATCGACACATATCCCCCTTTTTCGATTATAAAGCAGCATTCGACAGTCCCCTCCGATCAAAGGCATTCCATGCAATGTCTGAATTTGGTATCGCCGCAAAGCTCATCCGGCTTTGTAAGATGACTTTAACTGATACTAGGTCCTCAGTCAAAATTGGAAAGAACCTCTCCGAACAGTTCAGTACCAAAAGAGGTTTCAGACAAGGAGACAGCCTTTCGTGTGACCTATTCACATTTTGCTGGAAAAGGTAATACGAGATGCAAATGTGAAAAGAAATGGCACAATTTACACTAATAGCCACATGTTACTTGCTTATGCTGATGACATAGACATCATGGGACGACCAGTTAAGGACGCACAGTGTCACGACAGTGGCCAAAAATGGTAAAAACTAAATACTTCGTTGAACAAATTTATTGATGGGGAGTGATAGAAAACATATTAATTAAGAAGAATCTGAATTTTGGTACTGATACGTGAAGTAGTTTTTGCTATATGAGGATTTAAATCCGACAATTTTAGTTAATACCTATTTTTGTGTGTTTTTTTCTAAAATTAATAAATTATATTATGCGTTAATATTTAAAATTTAAAAGTAGCGGTCGCTGCAAAAATGGTTCCTAAGTTCTCTTGGGATGTAATAAACTTGGCTACACCTTTTTTTGCATGTAAATATTAATCATATGGTGTTTACATTTACCCAAACATGTATTACTAAGTTTATTAATTTTCTGAAGCAAATTTTAAATTGAGTGGAGTGGGAAAAAAATTGTATAAAAGTGTATATCGATATTTTTTGCTGTATGAGTAGTAAAAAGTGAGTACTTCAAATATATAAAGGTCCCAGCTGCAGAGGTTTGCAGACGAATGTGCCACTTCTCTTTTTCAGCGACCACCTCACTGAGAGGATACCCCCTTTTTTAACAAATCGTTTTGCGGTGTTGGCTATAGCCCGAAAACGAATGAACCGATCATCATATATTTTTGTGGGCTTATTAAGTACCTAATAGTCTTGCTTTAAAACGAGGGAATTTTAAAAAATATAAATTTTTAAAAAAAATGTGAACAGCGAAAATCAAAATTCGATTTTTTACAAAAAATTGACCGTTTTTTGACCACTAATCGGTCAACAATTTTTTTAAAGGAAATTTCTCATATATAAAGACAAGAGTTTGATATATTCAATATGCTCACAAACAATATGAAGACTAAACACCAAATTTCAGTCATATCGGGTGGATATTGAGGCCACAACACTCAAAACACCGAAAATGAGGAGGCACGGTTCTACGGGGGCTATAGGAAGACGAGGACCTATACCGACATATTTCTGGTGGAAGGTTATAAGTCCCCCAACGGAGACTTAATACCAATTTTCAGCCATTTCGGTGTGATAATCAGGCTAAAACCTCCAAAATACCGAAAATCGGGAGGTACCGTCCTATGGGGGCTATATGAAGGCGTGGACCTATGCAGACAAATTTCATGGTGAAGGTATAATGCCCCCTGCGAAGACTAAATACCAAATTTCAGCAATTTCGGTGTAATAATGAGGCTAAAATCTTCAAAATACCGATAATCGGGAGGTACCGTTATATGGGAGCTATATCAAAACGTGGACCTAAGCACACAATTCTCTGTTGGAATGTTTGATACCTCTGCCGAAGACTAACCACAAAATCTGAATACTTTCGGTTGGTCATTGTGTCTTAAACATTCAAAATACCGAAAATCGGGAGGTACGGTTCTATGGGGGCTATATCAAAACGTGGACCGACCAACCCAAATTTTTGTCCTGAAGATTGTAAGTCAATAATAGGTACGTGTACCAAAATTGATGCACCTACGACAACTCCTTCTATTTTTGGCCACAGTTAATATGAACTCGCGACATAGTGGGACGTAACTGATACCTTTCGGAAGGTCGAAGCAGAATCTGCGAAAGTGGGTCTGGCGGTAAACGGCGAAAAGACCAAATTGATGGTGTCGACGCGCGAAGCGTCCATAGAGTTCGGACCAACTGTGGAAGTTGGTACCTACAATTTTGAGGTAGTTAAAGACTTCGTCTACCTCGGCACTGCCATAAACACAACAAACAACATCAGTTGTAAAATAAGAAGAAGAATTGTATTGGCCAACAGATTCTACTATGGTTTAAGTAAGCAATTTAAAAACAAAGCCACATCTCGTCAAACAAAAATAACACTATACAAAACGCTGATACTACCCGTGCTAATGTATGGCTCCGAAGCATGGGTACTTGAGCAAGCAGATAAGACAGTGCTTGGTGTGTTTGAGAGGAAAATTCTTCGAAAGATCTACGGGCCGATTTGCGTTGACGGTGAATATCGACGTCGTATGAACCACGAGCTGTATCTGCTATACAACGACATCAAGAATGAGCGATGATGAACCCGCTAAAAAGACGTATAAATACGGACCGCTTGGCGGTGCACGCAGAATTGGCAGGCCAAGGAATAGATGGCGCAAAGAAGTGGATGATGAGATGAAAAGGCGCGGTATTTCAGAGTGCGAAGCAACAAATAGAGAGAATTTGAGATCTTTTCTTAGTTCGGTCTATGGAACAAATGTTCTGTAATGGGCCAGCTAAGTAAGTAAGTGCACTTACTCCAGAAAAGAACAAAGTTGTTGTTTGCAACGATCCGTTTGCGAAAAAAATTTGCTTGCGAGGTACCCAGAGGTCTTGCGCACCATTTATGGAAAAACATTCAAACGTTTGAGGGGTAATTGCCAGAAAAAGGTTGGTCATCGAAGGCAGAGGAAGGACGGACAGAGCTAAATCGAAAACAAATTGTCTGACAAGGAATTCGATTAAACATTCTTGGAGTCTAAAAACTCTTACATCGATGAGACACGTTTTTGATTAATATGGAAGTGATCTATTATTTGGACTTTGTCCTTAGGAGGTCTAATGTCTTTAGATGACGTCAAACATTTTTTAGTTTAAAGTAAAACACAAAAGACCTCAAAATGTCTCCAGTCAAAATAAATCCCCAAGAGGTCTTCTGTTCATAGAAGACCTCAAGGGGTCTTCTGTTTATAGAAAACCTCAAGAGGCCTTCCGTATGTAGAAGACCTCAAAAGGTATGATGTCACAAGGTCTTCTATGAATAGGAGAACCCAATAGGTCGTTTGTCAATAGAAGACACCACTAGGTCGCTTGTCTATAGAAGACCTCAAGAGGTCTTCTGTCTATAGACGACCTCAAGGGGTCTTTTGTCTATAGAAAACCTCAAGAGGTCATTTGCCTAAAGACGACCTCAAGAGGACTACTGTCTATAAACGACCTCAAGAGGTCTTCTGTCTACAAAGACCTCAAGAGGTATGCTGTCAATCGTAGTATTGTTTCTATAGAGTTGGCTTCTGCATACAGAAGACTTCAGCAGTGTTTTTCCGCAGACGGAACACTTAAAAAGGACTTGAAGTGGTCTTATGCCTATGGAAGACCTCATGAGTTAGTATGTCAATTGAAGACATATATAGACTTAAAGTTGTTTTCAGCAGATAGAAGGCCATAAGAATTCTTCTGTCCATAAGATACCTCAAGAGGTATTATGTCAATTGAAAACTTCTTTCTATAGGATATCTAAAGTTGTCTTCTGCAGACAGAAGGCCTGAACAGGTCTTGAGGTTTCAAGAGGTCTTCTGTCTACAGACGACCATAAGATGTCTTCTGTCTTTTAAAGAACCCAAAACGTCTTCTCAAGAAGTCACAAGAGGTATTCTGTTAGTAAAGACCTCAAGAGATCCTCTGTCTATAGAGGATCTCACGAAATCTCCTTCCTGGTGAAGAACTCAAGCGGTCGCCTGTCTATAGAACAGTCCATTGAAGTCCTCACCGGGTCTTTTGTCTATAGAAGGTTCCAAGAGGTATTCTATAGAACAATCCATAGAAGACCTCACGGGATCTTTTGCCTATATAAATTTCTTCTAAATATTGAATACAAAAAGGCTTCATGAGGTCTTCTATGTATAGGAGACCCCAATAGGTCTACTGTCTATAGAAGACCTCAATACGTCTTCTGTCATTAGAATACCTTAAGAGGTATTTATTCTACAAAAGACCTTAAGAGTGTATCTGTCTATAGAACGGGCCTTCTCTCTATAGAAGACCTGAAGAGGTCTATGAAAGACCGTAAGAGCTCTTCTTTCTTAAAGGTCGTATGTCTAGATGTCTATGAAGACTTCTGCCCAGAAAACTTTAAGGAGACCTCTGTCTATAGAAAGCCTGAGGACCTCTAAAGAAGCCTCCTGTCTATAGGAGACTGAGAAAGGTATTTTGTCCATAGAAGACCTCAAGAGAATACCACTTGAGGTCTTCTATAACCAGAAGTCCTCCTGTTGGTCGTCCATAGGTTAGAGACCACACTATAGACAGAAAACCTCTTGAGGTATTCAATTGAAAGTAGACCCCTCCTGAGGTATTCTATAGAAGGAATGTTTTTAGAGAGCATCTGTAGACAGAAGGCCTTTTAAGGACTTCATATACAAAATACATAATGAGATATTTAATAAACTGAATACTTCTTTAGGCCTTTTATGGACAGAGGTACCCTGATCTACTACAGGCACAAGACCTATCGGTAGTGAGAACACTACATGATTTATCTCATAAGGTAGGTTTAAGAACTACCATCTAAAGAAAAATCATGAAGACTTCTATGAACAGAAGACCACTTGAGATCTTCTATGGACATATCGCTCATTTACTTAATGAGTGGCATAACTAAAAAAATTCGTTTTCAGAGTTAGCAATTTCTATATTTTCTACGACTTCCATTTTATCTTGTGTGAAATTTTCATGTTGATATATCTAAAACCCAGCGAGTTACAGTTCATTTACTGCGAGTTTGGCACAATTCAACAAAATTGTTTTTGAGTTTATGAAGCACTAAAGAAGATTTCTAAAGGACTAAAGGATTCTCGAGAAGTTCTATGGAGATAAGACCTCTACAAGTATTCTCTAAAAGGAAGGCCTTTTAGGGTCTGCTATGGACAGAAGATTTCTTGGGGTCTTTTATATAAGGAAGGCCTGTTGAGATCTTCAGTGGAGAGAATACCTAATTTGGCCTTCACCTCTTGATACTTTATGGATAGGAAGCTTCTTGTGGTCTTCTTTTGAGATATGACCTTTCGACCTCTGTGGCCTATAAAGATTTTCAATTTACTTATGATCTTTTAACGTTGAAATGGACAGAAGGCATCTTGAGATTTCATTAAGGGACAGTCTTTTAATGTCTTCAATTCAAAGAAGCCATCTTGAGATCTTCTTTGGACATATTAAGCCTTAATGTCTTCTGTAGAAGAAGACCTTTTGATTTCTTCTATGGATAGAATGTCAGATGAGGCCTTGGCCTCTTTATATCTTCTATGGATAGGAGGATGCTTGGGGTCTTCTTTATGGACAGAAAATCTCTGGAGATTTTCTATGGACTTATGATCCTTCCAAAGCAATGTCTGCATTGCACAGAAGGCATCTTGAGATCTACTGTGGATATATGACCCCATAAGTTCTTTAATTGACAGAAGACCTCATGAGGCCTTTTGCTAAATAAGTCTTTTGTCTGAGGAATATGTCTAGAGGTCTTCTGTATACGGTAAACCCAAGAGGCTTTTTGCCAATAAAAGACCCAAAGAGGTTTACTGTTTATAGGAGGCTTCAAAATATTTTACTTAAGTAATTGGCCACCGTGGTGCAATGGTATGTACACCCGCCTTGTACGCAGAAGGTCGTGGGTTCGATTCCCCGGCTAGGCAACATAAAATTTTCAACGGTGGCAAAATACCCCTCAGTAATGTTGGCGGCTTTTCCTGAGTATTTCAGGCATGGATAACTTCTCTACAAGTGGTGTCTTAGGACACGCCGTTCGGACTCGGCGATAATTGAGCTTAATATGAAACGGGGGTGCACTCACTGATATGAGATAAGTCTCCCTTGTCCTACCTGGGATGTTTGTGGAACAATTATAAGCACTTGGCAAGCAATTCGTTATCGAGAATAAGCAGGAGGTTCATATCGTTGAACTAATAATGAAATAGGAGTGTGCTCTTTGTTATGCCTATTCCCTTGCCCTTCGGTTTTTTTAAAAAAATATGGTAACCAAAGGCCACAAAAAACGTAAATTATTTAAGTATTTTTAAGAACAACAAAAGGCCAAAAATGGGTTTATTTTTTAAAGATTTTCAAAGGCAAGAAATGTCCTTACCCATAATTTTTATAAGAATTTTAAGCTTAAGTTTTAAAGGACATTCGAAAATACCAATATCCACAATATTAGGTGGAGAAGTTTTTTGACCACTGGGAACCTGAAACACTTAAATATCTGAAACCAGGCGTTATCGCTATATATGGGACTTTACCACAACGTGGGTATATATCCATAATTAGTCTTGATTACTGAATGCCAAATTACACCTAATTCGGGAAGAAAATGTAGCTAAAAACCTCAAAATACCTGTAATCGGGGCTATACCCAAACGTGGACCGACCTGCCTGCAAACAAAAGGCGCACTTTTCCAAATGTCAGCGTCTTTTCTCAATTTTTGTGGATCCTTTACCCTGATCAAGAATGTATATACTTTATAGTATCACAAACGGGAAAATAAACATAATATATCATCCATACTAAGGTCTAGCGTATAAAAATTATTTGCCCTATATTGAAAAAAAACAGCTCTGTTCTATTCGTGACTTAATAAACTTATTTGAATTTTAAAATGTGGCCATATTTTATAAAATGCCAACTGAGCAACAGAATAGTAAATTTAGCATAAAGCAGATAATTTTTCTGCTAAATTTCTCAGGTTTTCCAACTCAACAACAGCAACGATAAAATGTAATTCATTTCAATTTCCCTTTTTATTGCCAACAAATTTCTTCGGTACTGCAAAATTATGATAACCACCGTTAAAAGTTTTAATTAAAATTCTTGCCAAACATTTATTTGCGCATCACAATCCATCCGCGCTTCCCCGCATTGAAGCGGGCAACAAATATTTTTCTGTTTGCAAATTTCTTAGAAAACAATAAACCATTGGGAAATTTAAATATGAAAATGTTTTTGCTTTACTTTGAAGAGAAAAAACGAAAGAAAAATTACCAAAGAAAATTGCGCTACTCTTGTTGGTGAGGAAAAACACAGGTACAAAAATGAATAGCTTTTAACTTTGTTTTAATGCAGGTGCAGAAAATGTTTGTTGTTTGAACATTAGGGTTAGTCACAACAAAGAGGAGAAAAGCTTTAAACAATTTTATAGCACTTTTGAAAAATTTTTGCTATTGTGAATACCCCTATTCTAAAGTTGTAGTATATAAAATTTAAGCACGCTATCTAACTTTCATGCTAGCAAGTGAGCATTGATATGCCACCACGACCATCACCACCATCGCCACCAGGGCAATAAACCTTAACACGAACAATAATCTAAATATAAAAATGCACGAAATTGCTTTACATGCATAAAACCACAAATTTTGTATTGAAAATATCCATAAAAACTTGAGTATCAATAAAATTCTATAGTAGAAAATGCAAACGGCAACATTTTCAGTTTCATATGGCATAGCAAAGCAATTACCATCGGAATTATGCAGTTTTATAGTCACACATACGAAAACTATAGTTGTGGGTGATAGTGTTGTTACTGGTGGTGGTAGGGAGAGCGTGAGAGAAGGGGGATTGGGACATAAATTGCAATGTATGTAAATGCATATATGCATATGTTTATGTGGAGGAAGGTCTTACTTGGAGAGAAAGAACAACAATTCCATAGTTTGAAAATTTTTGCTGCAAAACTTTAATTTTGCAGGCAACATTTTAAAGGCAATTATTGTTATATTATTTCTTTAAGGCGAATTGAAACATAGGGCGCCTCTTAAAGACAGAAAAAAATATAAAATAGAAATTTTGCCAGTTTGGGCTCTGAACCTCCGAACAACGTCCGCCGAACCTCCAAACAAAAGCCTCTGAACCTCCGAACAACTTCTTCCGAGCTTCCGAACAAACTTCTCTGTACATCCGAACAAACTTCTCTGTACCTCCGAACAACCTCTTCGGAACATCCGAACAAACCCTCTGAAGCTCCGAACAACCTCCTCCGAACCACACCCCTTCGAACAACCTCCTCCGAACTACCCCCCTCAACTTGCATTTTTCTCCTCCATCATCAAAACCTGTTCGCTATTAGTATTCATTTTACTGCGGAAAATGGATGAAAGGGAATAATGTTAAAATTATAAAAACGGACTTGTCTCAATCATACCGCTTTTAGTGAATTAGACGATTACCGAGTTGTGGTGAGTATGAATAGTGGTGAGTACGAATATTAAAAGTTATCTCTCTCTCTTTTTTGTACTCACTTACTGCTACTCGCTGTTTGTGAATTGAATGCATAAGGGTTATTTGTATGTGTGAATGTCTCATGAGTGGCTTTTTTTGCATTCATACAGATGTTTAGTCACCAATATACATACATTTTAAGGTCCTCTAGAGCAGCGTTAAGCAAGAGAGCGCCCACGTGTGCTCAATGAACTTTTCTCTTTCCACACACACAAATAAACCAATTAAAAAAGCATGCACTTACACCAGGTATCGGCACCAATACAAAAGCATTGTTTGCGGCCTCACGCATACGACTCTCTCTCGCTCTCTCCACAAACAGCGTGTGCGTTAATGCATTGCTAAAATTAAAAATCATTGAAACAAGCGACAACAGAACATTCTTCATTGACTTCTGAACGAAGACTGAGTGGTGGTTGTTCTGTTGTTATTCTCATCAAGGGCACGTGTGCTCCTTTTTGCCGGATGCTGACTTACACAATGACGCTTCGTAAAGTATGCAATAGAAAAAAAAACAGTCGATATGTCTGAAGAGCTGCCCAACTAACTGCGAAACCGGTCACATAATTTGGTGGCTGTGTGGGTTCGAGTCTTTGGCTTTCCTTTTTCACTTGCAAAAAATGTCGATCATTAAGCTTAACTCTAAACGAGAAAATTAATAAAAAAAACTATTGTCTATCGCTGTCCTAGAACAATGCTCGGTAATGTTTCGCTCAATAAAAGTTTCTCTCTCAAAACACACAATTAAACCAATTGAAAAAATTACTCAAACAATGACACCCCCTAAAGTATGCAGTAAAAAAGTATGGTGCATATCGCTGTTCTAGAGCAGCGTTAAAAAAGAGAGCGCACACGTGCGCTCAGTAAACGCTTCTCTCTCCGCACACACAATTCAACTAATTGAAAAAGCATGCACTCTCACAATGACACACCCAAAAGTATGCAATACAAATAGATGGTGCCTAACGCTGTTGTAGAGCAGTGCTCACCAGCGAGCCCTTGCTGAGAGCAAGTGAGCGTAACTTTCAATGTGAAACACACATTAATGTATAATCACTTGTTCTCAGTAAGTGCTCGCTGGCGATCACTGTTCTAGAGTAATGGTAGGCACCATATTTTTCTATTGCATACTTTAAGGGGGTGTCATTGTGTGTGTGAGAAATTTTTACACACACAATTACAAAAGTAACTCACACTGCCGAGCATTGTTCTATAGACAGACGACTTTTTCAGCTATATAGTAGCCAAGATGCCTCCTGAAGTCTTCACTATTTAGGTCCTCAATGGTCTGTATGTCGTTTGAACTTTTCTATATAACTACTAAGGTCATAAAAAGTTAGCATACATCTTTCGCTCGTTTATAAATAAAAGGCTTCGGAAGATCCTCCATAGCCGGAAAGCCCCTTAAGGCCTTCTATGCCTCTCTACCTCTTAAGGTCTTCTCTACTCGTAAGACCTCTTGAGGTCTTAACATGGCAGAAGATTTCTTGGGATATTTTAAGGACTGGCAGAAGATTTTCTAAGATCATCTATGAACAAGTAGTCTTTGGATAAAACATCACTTAAGGTCTTCTCTAGCCAGAAGACTTATTGAAGTCTCCTATAGATGGACGATCTTTTGAAGTCTTCTACAGACAGAATTCTATTGAGATCTTCTATGAACAGTAGGTCTCTTTTGGAATTCGATGGACAGAAGACAGACCTCTCTAGCTCTTAAGGTCTTCTCTAGGGATAAGACCTCTTGATGTCTTAACATGGCAGAAGATTTCTTGGGATATATGAACAGGTAGTCTTTAGAAAAAAACACCACATGAGGTCTTCTCTAGACAGAAGACTAATTGAGGTCTCCTATAGATGGAAGTTCTTTTGAAATCTTCTATAGACAGAAGGAAGAACAGGAGGTCTCTTTTGGAATTCGATGGACAGAAGATAGAAAGCTTGAAGACGTCTATGGATAGGAGACCACTTTGCTTACAGAAAGATTTTTCACAGAAAAGAAGACCTTTTTTGGTCTCCTAGAGATGGACGATCTTGTGACGTCTTCTGTAGATAGAAATCCTTTTGAGGTCTTGCATGGACAGGAAGCCTATAGATAAAAGACTTATCCAGGTCTTGTGTGAACAATGGATCAAGGTCTTATTGAGGTCTTCTGAAAACTGAAGAGCTTATAAGGTTTTTCATAGACAGAATGTATCTTAAGAACGTCTATGGACGGAAGGCAGAAAACGTATTTTATGGACAGAAGACCTTTTAAGTTCGTTAGTGTACAGAATACCTCTTGAGGTCATCGACGTACACAAGACTCCTGGTGTCCTCTAAAGACAGAATACCTCTTGATGCCCCATATCGAAGGAAGATTTAGTTGTGATCTTCAATAAACAAAGGCCTCTTGAGGTGTTCTATGGTTAGAAGACATCTTGTCGTCTTCTATGAAGATTTTTTGTGGTGTTAAATAGAAGACCTGCAGTATTTATATGGACAGAAGACCGGGAGGACTTATATGTACAGAAGGCACAATGAGATTTACTATCAATATATTTTGGACAGAATATTTGTTGAGGACTTCAATAGAGAGAAAAACCTCTTGAGGTCATCATTGAACGGAATATCTCTTGGGGTCGTCCATGGACAGTTAAATAACTTCAGTCGTCTGTAGACAATAGAAGATTTTTGTCTGTAGACAACAGAAGACGCCTTGTTTTCTCAACAGGAGAACTCTTGAGGTCGTCTGTAGTCAACCTTAAACCTCTTGAAGTCATCTATGGACATCAGAAGTCCTCTTGTGTTCATCTACTGGCAATAGTAGACCTGCTAAGGTCGTCTAGAGAAGACCTCTAGAGGTCGGCTATAAACAACAACAAATACCACTTGATGTCGTCTGTAGATAAAATAAGACCTCTTGAAGTCGTCTATAGACATGAAGAGACCACTTGTATTCATATACTGGCAACAGTGGACCTGTTGAGGTCGCCTATAGATAATAGTAGACTTCTTGAGGTCGTATGTAGACAACAGAAAACCTCTTGAGGTCGTTTATAGACAACAGAAGACCACTTAGAGACGCTTGTAGTTAACTGGGAACCTCTTAAGGTCGTCTATAGACATGAGAAAACCTCTTTTGTTCATCTTCTGGCGACAGTAGACTTTATGAGGTCAACTAAAGACAAGAAAAGAGGTCGTCTGTAGACAAAAGAAGAACTCTTGAGACGTCTGTATACAATGAAGAGTTTTTAATGTCGTTTGTAGACAACAAAAGGCCTCTTGAGGTCGTTTATAAACAATAGTAGACCTTTTGAGAACTTCCATAGACAACAGAAGAGCTCTTGAGGCCGTTTGTTGAAAACAGAAGGCCTCTTGATGCCGTCTGTGGAAAACAGAATAGCTGTTGAGGCATCTGTAGAGAAGGAAGAGTTTTGAGGTAATTTTCAGACAGTAGAATGCATCTTGTGGTCGTCTATAGACTTTAGAAGACTTCTTGTGTTCATCTACGGCAGCAATAGACCCGTTGAGGTAGCCTATAAATAAAAGTAGACCTTTTGAGAACTTCCATAAATCACCGAAGACCTTTTGAGGCCGTCTGTAGACAACAGAATTTCTTTTAAGGCGTCTATAGACAACATAGTATATTGTGAGGCATCTTTATACAAGAGGAGACTATTTGATGTCATCGGTAGACCACAGAATACCTCTTGAGGCGTTTGTAGATACCACACACAGAATAGCTTTCGATAGTTTTAATCGCAACAGAAGACCTCTTGAAGTCTGTAGAACTCTTGAAGTCGTCTATGGACATATGAATACATTTGTTCGTGTTTTTTAGACAAATGGAGGCTCCTTGAGGCCGTCTATAGACAATAGTAGACCTCTTGAGAGCTTCATTAGACAACATAATACCTTGTGAGGTCGACTAAGATTGTTGGCTTTCTGAGTTATATGTGGGCAGCGGAAGATATCTTAAGGTCTTCCCAATAGGTCACCTCTAGTGCGATTCTCTAAATAATTTTTTGAGTTAACGATAATTGTCGGTAAAATTAAAATGCTTATAATTTCGGTAATTACATCGGTAATTCGGTAAGTTAGCGACGAATAAAAAGCAGTTCTACCGATAGCAAGAGTGATGTCAATTTTTATTTGAACTTTTCATTCATAATTTTGCGTTTTTATTTTCAATTCAATTTTATTTACCGAATTTTGTCGGTAACTCAAAAATGTGTTAGAGAATCGCCCTACTGATGGAAGTCTTCAATAGACAATAGAAATCCTCTTGAGGTCGTATATTGAAACCAGAAATCCTTCCCATTTATAGACAACAAAAGACCTCTTGAGGTCATCAATTATCAACAGGAAGCCTGTTGAAATCTTCTATAGACAACAGAATACCTCATGAAGACCACTGAAGAACCTCTTGAGAACTGCTACAGACAACAGAAGATTTTCTAAATTACTCTTTAGACCACAGAAGACCTGTTTAGGACGTATGTATATAGACAACAGAAAAACTTTGAGGCTGCCTAAAACCTCTTGAGGTCTTCAATAGACATCAGATGACATCTATAAGCTTTCTATATACAATGGAGAACCTCCTGAAGGATGAATGCCTCTGGAGATCTGCTATAGACATCTATGGGGAACAGAAGATCTCTTGAGATCGTCTATGTTAACATCTCCTTTAGGGGTAGTTTACACTACATGTAAATGTCATATGACATGCAATTTTCCGTTGTTATATATTCGCAAATATGTGTAATATTGGAGATTTTCCTTACGCCATTTACTCTGTGCGTCCACACCAGCAAAAATGTAAAAAAACTACGTCTCCGTGGGTAAATATTGAATGTTTTTATTTCGTGTCATATGACATTGATAGATAGTGTAAACTACCTCTTAGACAACAGAATACCTCTTGAGGACCACTGGAGAACCTTTGAGGTCTTCTACAGACAACAGAAGACTTTTTGAGGTCGTCTAAAAACCAAAGAATACCTCTTTCGAGGCCGTCTAAAACCTCTTAAGATGTTCTATAGGCAAAATTTGAGCAATTTTCACACAATAGTTCTAGTCCATTTAACCCGCTAAATATTATCTGATAATCACATTAAATTGCTAGCTACTTATCTGTCGTAAACCCAAACCTTACATAGCATTTCGCGCCGATCAGACTACCATTTCGACCTACAGAGCCGCTACAAAATTGGATACAAATTTTGTTTTTGGTCCATGAATTTTGGTATACCACATGGGGGGTCTACGAAGAATATTTCGCGGTGTTACATGAATTTAAAAAAAAAAAAAAACAAACTTATAATACCTTTCCACATTGTGGTGTAGGGTATAAAAACTAAGAAAACAGACGAGTTTATGTGGCGAAATCTAAAATCTTAAGTACATTAAACAAATAAAATGTTTTATCCCACATTACATTTGAGCAAAAACAAAAAATGTCCTCCCCCGTCAGTGCCCCATATAGTTTTTATTCTTTCTGGCAAATGTGTATTATTTGCAACGGTAAAAGTAGCACACATTTAGTATATTTATATATGGAACAATATCTCGAGAGCTCTTTTTATGTGTCGAACAAAATGCATTCTCATGTTTACATACATATGTATGTACAATGTACATACATAGGTAGATATTGACATATTCAACCTCATTCCATTTTGCTATTTCTGGATATTGCGACAGGCAAACTATAAAACGTTATAGAGAACAATGAAACAAAATATTTACTTTTTATGCGGTGGCAACAAAAACACACACATACACATGCACACTCAACAAAACCGTTTGTTTACAATATCCAAAGAAAACAAAATGCTTTGTAGTCAAGTTTATTGCATTGCGTTATGTTGTCAGATACATATGTATGTAGTTGTATGTATGCGTGCAATAATTGTTGACTTGGGTAACAAATATGGAACGGAATTCTAATATTGAAGATAGTACATGAAGAAGTTTATGTATGTATATGAACGTATATATTTTGTTTGGCTTAATGTATAGATTAGCCACGGATCGAGATCGAGTAGTAAAAGTAATGTGTGGTATTCGGCCTTATGTTTTTGTGTAGTCATCATTGTTTTGAAATATGTATGTACGTACCCACTATACAATTTTTACCAAAATCGTACCGAATTCGGACGAAATCTCTGCACAAGTTTCCATTTCTGATGCCGTCTTCGCATGCAAAACATGTCCGTTTTTGTGTGAAGCGGTTCGCAGAATTCGGAACAATTTGTCGAGGGAAATTCGAAAAGAGCAGTCGAGTTTCCACAAAAATTAGTTTCGAATTCTGAAGAAAATTCGTAAAAAAAATTTGAAGTAAATTCTGATTTTGGTAACAATCTCGGGCAAAACTCTGAAGAAGTATTCGAAAATGTGCAGAAAATGGAATACATTTCGGAGATGTGTTTCGAGATTCCGGAAAGTTTCGGAACTTATTCTAAAAAATTTGCTATGTTCTATCCGAAAGTCGGAAACTATTCTGATGTTTCATTAGATGTTCCAAATATATTCGCCCAAAGTTCTTAATCTTTATTCGGATTTGATTCGAATTTCTTGCAATTTAAAAAAGAACTTCTTTATTTAAGCTATATACCTATGTTTATAATTACAATGTGGATTTATTAATGAATGAATAATATTCATCGCTGCTGCCCGCAAAAATTGCAAAATTATAGGCGCAGTCCTTCCTGATAAAGTTTTCGAATACTTTTATTTTATTTTTCTAAAATATAATTAAAAATATTGATTATTCCATTATGTGTTTGCAAACTTACAATTTTAATTTGCGATTTAAATAACAAAATAACTTGTTCCGCTACGTCTTTGTCAATTAACAGTTGCTAAATAACTTAAAAAACAAACCACAGCATGCAAACAAAACAAAAACTCTACCTTGTCTTTGTAGTTCTTAAAATAATCTCTCTGGGAATTTACTAGCGAGAATTTTACACATGTATGTATGTAGTTGGTTACATTTTAAAACATCAAAAATAGTTACCGGTAAAATCGGGCAGATTATGAAAGAGGACACTATAAATTTATTTATTAAACGTAGAAATTATTTGTTAACATTGGTATACCCTTCTTCCCAATGTGAGAAGGGTGTTATAAGTTTGTTTTGCTAAAAATTCATGTAACACCTCGAAGTATACGTCGCAGACCCCCAATGTTATATACCATTTTTCATATCTCAGGGAGTTAAAGCGATATAGCGATGTGAAAAAAAATCGTCAAACAAATGTCGAAAACTCAGTTCTACCATTTTTTACCTGCAGAAATTTGTCTGGTAGCCTGTGGTAAAAGAAAGGGGTGATCTCTCTCCTCTCTCACTCTCTTAAAAATTGCTGCCAGTTTTACCACTTTTTGGGGTTAAGGAACGCTTTGCAGGTTAAAAATGGTAAAAATGGTAACCACAGGTAAGTAAAGGAATACAACTATTGTAATCAAACTCCAGGCCGCAATTATGCACCGATCGTCGGTTTCACATCAGAATGGATCGCTATTGTTATTGGTGATGATCGTGAAATATTTAGGGGGTGAAATGGGCCAAGAACAAAATTTTGATCTGAATTTGTATCTGCTCTGTAGGTCGCGATCATAGTCCGTTCAAGTGTGAGCTTGTGGCAATAAAGAAGCTTGCAATTTCACATGATGATCAAATAGTTTTTAGTGAGTGAAATGGACCGAAACTTTTGTGTGAAAATTGGAAAAATCTATAAAAATAAAAATCAAATGTCGTTCGTTGGTAATGGCATCAGTTGAGAACGGCTAAACCGATTTGGGTTACAGAAATTAGTAAAATGTGCGCCATAACCCGAAGTAGGTTCTTGTGCAAAGATAATTTTAACACGCCCACTTTTACGACAAGTTTTTTCAATTTTCTGTTTTTATATTTTCTGCAAAAACTACTAAACCGATTTTTCAAATGCTGGTATGAACTTTTTGGTATACAGACTTTCCGGCAGGCATTTGATTTTTGTTTCTAAATTTGTACGCGAATTTGAAACGATGGACAAGAAATGTAACTGCAATGAAAGAGAAGACAAAATTTGCTGTGATTTGAAGGTATACTAGTCGTAACACCGTTTACTTTTCATTCATATTTTGCAGTTTTTCTAAAAAGGTTTGGATTTTTAATACATTTTTAATTTTTCCTGTCATAATTAATTTATTTCGATAAATTCTCTCATTTGTTAGAGATGGGACACATTTTATCGTCGTTCTGAGATTAATTTAAATTGAATTTGAACGAACGAATTTAAATAATTAAAATTGAACGAACAACATCGTTCTCAAAATTGTGTATGGGAAATGAGGTAATTATATCGTAATTTGGGTTCGAACAACGAATATAGAGCGAATTAGCCTTAGTATGAACAAGGCATTAGGTTTTTACGGAAAATAAATTTCAACACGCTTTTTTACGCCCCCTTTTTTATATTTTTGATTTTAATCTTTCCTACAAAAACTACTGAACCGATTTTCCTGAAATTGTCAGGGAATATACAGGTATGGTCCACGGTTAAAATAGGATACACATTTAATTGAATTTATTTTTTAAACATGCTTTATTTACAAGAATTAGGAATGTGCCGGTTTGAAAATTAATTTGCGAGACAATTGTGGTTGTGTCTCCGATCTTACGTACTTATTTGGGACCCACAGACTTGACAACGCCCACACATCTACAAAACTACTGAACCGATTTTACTGAAATGTTCAGGTAACGTACAGGGATGTCCTCCGGTGAAAATAGGCTGCATACTTTGTTTGATATTTAAAAACACTACATTTGCAATTACAAATTAATCTAGAATCTAGGTACTTCTTTTGGGCCTAAAGACCCGATCACGCCTACTTTTTTAAATATGTTATATCTCCAAAACTACTTAACCCATGTTCATGAAATTTGAAATTGCTCAAGGTTTGCCGTGGCAGTTTATACTTTATGAATTTCAGAGGAAATCTAAGGTACATTGTGTAGTTGACTGTATCCTTAATTTTTGGGCGATTCTGTATCTGTGGACCAGAATCGGAGAAAAAGTGTAAAAATTGAATATTTTCAAAAGTGTTTTGCTATTTTTACCATTAAGAACCGTTCATAGACATTTCGCATGTTCCAGAAAGTTGTTTAGTGATGCCTTTGCTACAATATCTTGGTTGGTTGTTTTATTGAATTTTGAAAGGTTTAGTATCTATGGAGCAGAAGCCGAGAAAAGAGGATAAAAATCGCAATTGTTTTGCTATTTTGACCATTAAGATCCGTTTCTACAGAGTTCGTATATTCTAGAAAGATGTTTATTGAGATTTGAGGTACATTTTGTAGTTGGTTGTTTGCTTCCAATTTGACCGGTTTGATAGATGTATAATAAAACTTGAGAAAAAATTGTAATAGAAATTTGAACATGGCGATTTTGACCTTGCAGATGAAGTTTGATGGATTATATGTGTTCGCAATTTTTGTTCTTTCGGAGAAGAGAAACACTTCTTGTCTTGTGAAATACCTTATGATTTTTTATTAGAACACATTTTCGTGTTTCTGAATTTGAGAGAATATAATCTCCAGGTACGCTGATTTACTAAGAATATAAACATAGGTATATAAATACCTTGCAATGTGCATTTGTAATGAACTTAGCCTATACGAATATTTACACATATTTCAATACTATGGCTGAGGCAGTAGAGACCATTATCATAAAGGTTATGCAGATTCTTTTAAAAGTGTATCATATGTATAAATATGATATATCGATATACATATGTTATATCGACCTACATATATATGTCTATATAATGCTTACCATGACAGCGAAACAATCTTTATAAGGGATTAGTTTTCAGTTTTTGCGACAATAGCTGTTGCATTAGCATAAGTCGTAAACGTGGCTTAAACTTAGTGTAAGTTCTATTATAGAAATTGTTAAACCATAATTACATACATATTACAAAAATATTGTAAATAAAAGAACGGAAGAAAATAAAACGAACAGAAAAGAGGAAATATTAGGCACTGGAAGTTCAAGAGAAATTTTATAAAAACAGATAGGGAAAATAGCAAATGCAACAGTAAGCAGTGGGCTTGAATGCAGAATAGTTCTTGGGTTATTCTATAGGCAAAATAAATATTGACACTTTATTGAAGAAGGGAAGGCCTCTCATGGTTTTCCTTATACAGAATACCACCTGAAGTCGTTTATAAACAACATAAGACGTCTTAAGTCTTCTATAGCCAAGCTCTTCAGCTTTCCTGCTCTTGAGATTATTTCTAGATAACAGAAGACCTCTAGAGGCAATTTATAGGCAACAAATGACCTCTTAAGGTCTTCTATGGACAACAGAAAACCCTTTGAGGTCGTCCTCTTGACGCCTTTTAGAGACAACAGGAGATTTACCAAAGTCTTTTTAAGACAACAGAAGATTTCCCAAAGTCTTCTAGAGACAAGCGAAGAGCATTCGAGGTTTTCTTTGGATACCAGAGTTCCACTTGAGGTCTTCTTAAGGCAAGAGAACACTTTTTAAACTCTTCTATGGAGGTAACATCGTCTATACAATGTAAGACCTTTCGAGATCGTCTACAGGTAAAATATGACTTCTTACGGTAGTCTATTGACAACATTAGATCTTCTGCAGACAACGGAAGACCCCTTGATGCCTTCTATAAACAACAGAACAGTTTTTGAGGTATTCTATAGATAACAGAAGACGTTTTGAGGTGGTCTATGGATAACAGGAGACCACTTGAGGTCTTCCATAGACAACAGTGAACCCGTTGATATGACCTCATTGATAAAGAAAGATAACTTCTTGTATTATATAAACAACAGAACACCACTTTAGGACGCCTATAGACAAATAACAATTTCTTGAAGTTTTCTACAGGCAACAGAAAACCAGTTGAGGTCATATATAGACAACGTAAGCCCTCTTAGAACGCCCATATAGAACAAAAGACTCCTTGAAGAGATTCACAGTTAACAAAAGATATCTTAAGGATGTTTATAGACAACGGGGAACCTCTTGAAGAAACAACAAAATACCCCTTGAAGTCTTCTTTAAACAACAATACACCTAGTGTTGGTATCCTTTACAGACAATAAAACCTCTCTTATGTTTCTGTACATATGAAGACTATAGACAAAGACCTAGGGAGGCGTCTCGAGTTCTTATTTAGGAACAAGAAGACCTCTTAAGGTCATCCATAGACATAAGAGGATCCCTTGAGGTCGTCGATAGACAATAAAGGTTTTGAGTTCTGCCATATACAGAAACAGACCTCCTGTGGTTTTCATTAGTCAGAGGAACATTTTTGAGATCTTCTATAGACAATAGAAGGCATCCTGAGGTCTCCTGTAAACAGAAGAAGAACACTTGTTGCCTTCAGACAGAAAAAATGTCTCTCGAAGTCTTCAAAAGACTGAAGAAGAGTAGAAGACTTAACTATAGGTACCAGAAGATCTCTTGACGTCTGTAGACAAAGCAAGACATCTTGAGGTCTTCTATAGCCAAAAAGATCTCTTGATGTCACTTATAGAAAACTGATGTATATCTATCTATAGACAACAAAAGATCTCTTGAGACCGTCTATGGACAACAGCCCTTTGAAGTCATATTTATACAACAGACCTCGTGAGGTCTTCTTTACACAAAAAAAAAACGCTTGAATTCTCCTGTAGATAACAGACGACTTCTTGTGGTTTTCTATAGACAAAAAAAAAACAGAGTTCTTCAGGTATTTTACAGACCACAGAAGAAGATCTCTTGAGTCGTCTATAAATAACAGACGAGATCATCTTTAGGCAACAAAAGGCCTTTTGGCGCCTTTTTCTAGATAACAGAAGACCTCTTGAGGTCCTAAGGTGTTCCAAGAACAACAGAAGGCCTCTTGAGTTCTTTTATAGAGAACAAAAGACCCCTTGCGGTCTTCCGTAGACAACAGAAGATCAGTTGAAGTCGCCTATATCTTGAGATCGAATCGGATATATAGATAAGAGATCTAAAGATAAAAGAAGACCTCTTGAGATAGTCTTTAAACCTCTTGACGTCGTATATAGACAACAAGAAAGCTTTCGAGGTCATCAACAGAAAAAGGTATACCTCTTGAGATCGTCTCTAAAGAGACTTCTTGACGCCGTATATATGCAACAATCAACCTTTCGATGTCATCAACAGAAACCTCTTAAGGTCATCCATAGACAAGGGAAAACTTCTTAAGGTCTTATTTAGACAACCGATGTCTTCTTGAGATCTTGCTTGGACATCAAAAAACACCTTAAAGTCTTTTATAGACAACAGGAGACCTCTTGAGGTCTTAGGCAACAGAAAACTTCTTGAATTCTTCGTTGGACAACAGAAGTCCTCTTGAAGTCAGAAGTCTTTAGAAAAACAAAGAAATTTTATGGTCTCGCAGAGACAACAGAACACCTCTTAACGTTTTTTATTGACAACCGGAAACCCCTTCAGGTCCCCTACATACAGAAGAAGACCTCTAGTGGTCTTCTATAGACAGAAGAAGACTTTTTGATGTCTTTTCTAGACAATAAAAACCCATCTATAAGTTCTATGCACAGAAGAAGACCTCTAGAGATATTCTATAGACAGAAGAATACCCCTGGACGAGTGACAGAAAGAGACTTTTTGACGAATTCTATAGACGGAAGAAGACCACTTGATCCCTACTGTAGAGAGAAGAAAATATGTTGAGCCCTTCTATAGACAAAAATGGACACCTTGGGATAATCTATAGACAGAAGAAGACCTCGTAAGGTATTTTATAAACAGAATAAGACCATTTGAGGTTGTCTATATACAAAAGAAGACTTCTTGTGGTCTTCCTTAGACAGAGGAACCTCTCCTGAGGTATTCTGTAGACGGAAGAAGATTTCTTGTGGTATTCTATAGGAAAATGCGACACTTTGAGGACTTCTATTGACTGAAGAAGATCTCTTGAAATCTTCGATGGAGAGAAGAAGACCTCTTCAAGTATTTTATAGACAGAAGAAGGCCCGTGGACGTCTTATTTAGAGAGAAGAAGAAAGAAGACTCTTTGACGTCATCTATGATCGGAAAAATACCTCTTGATGCATGCTGTAGACCGAGGAAACTATTTTGAGTTCTTCTATAAACAAACAAGACCTTTTGAGATCCTCTATTGATTGAATAAGACCATTTGAGGAAGACCTATTGAGGTCATCAATAGACAGAAGCAGCCCCCTTGTGGCCTTCTATATACATCAAATACATTTTGAGGTCTTTTTTAGACAGGAGAACCCTCCTCAGACAGAAAAAGAACTGTTTAGATCGTGTATAGACAAAATAAGTCTCTAGTCTACTGATAATAGAATAAGCTTTGAGGTGGTCTACAAACAACAGAAGACCTCTTGAGGCTGTCCATTCTCTATACTGACAGAAAGAATTCCTCGTGAGGTCTTCTCTAGACAGAATATGACTTCTTGAAGACTTTTATAGAAACAAGAAGACCTCTTGAGATCCCCTGTAGAATGAGGCGTAAGAAGACATCTGGACAGAAAGAGACATTCTGAGGTCTTCTTCTGTCCATAGAAAATCTCAAGGAATCTTCTTCCCTCCAACCAAGACCTTCAGAAGTCTTATTCTGTCTACAGAAAGCAAAAGTAGTCTTATTTTCTTCGACGAAGATGACTTCAACAAGAGACCTGAAGAGGTTTTCTATGTATAAAAGGTTTCCAGAGGTATTCTTTCTTCTGAAGATCTTGAGATCTTCTATAGACAGAAGAAAATCACTTCATGCCTTCTGTAGACAGATAATGACCTCTTGAGATATTCTATAGATGGAAAACGAAAGTCAAACGCTTTTGGTATTCTCCAGAGGGAAAAGACATGAGGGAAAAGACATGAGGACTTCTTCTGTTAACAAAAGCCCTCAAAAGCTTTTCTTCTCTCTACAGAAAGAACATTTTAAGATGTAGAAGACCACTTAAGGGTAGCCAGAATACAACATCTTACAGTCTTCTATAGACAGATAGAAAGAAGGAGACCTCCTGAAGTTTTCTATAAACAGAAGAGGATTCCTTAAGGCATTCCTACCACAGAAGACTGCAGAAGTTCTTGTGAGATAAACTTCTACAGAGAACGCAAAACCTCCTAGTTTTTAATGCGCAACAGGGAACCTATTCTTAGATTTGAAACTTGAAAAAAATCTAAAATTTTAAATATTGTGAATTTTTTTTGTCTTGTCTTGTCCTTTCTGCGAAAATATTTTTCTGCATATAAAACCTCCAATACAAAAATCTTTCCTAGCAATTTTTTATCTCTTCACAATTCTATATAATCATTTACGTGCTGTCCCACCGTTTTCTTTTTTTTTCAGCTTATAATATGTACATGGAAAATCACCAGTTTACAGATTACCAAAAGCTTTTGTTGCATTTACTTGTGTTCAAGCACCGTTTTAGGTTAATGTGCGATTATCTTACAGTTTTACTTCTTTACCAGGTTTTATTTTTTCCCCTTTACACTTTGTTTTGCTTTTTTATTCTAACCGGTGTTGTTATTTTGACCGCTTATGTTGGTGATGGCATCACAACAAGTGTACAAAATACTCTTCAGACTTTGCTTTCAAATAGCAACTGGTCACACAAAAAAAAGCAACGCTAACACTTAACTAAAAAGAGTAGAAGTTTACAAAACTCACATAAAAATCTAGAAGAGTTTTTTTTTTGGGACACGATGCAGATGATGGCGATAGTTATGAAGTTTATATACTAAACTAAAGTTTGCATACATGGAAGTGAACAGGAGTTGTGTTAAAGGAGGAGTTTAGTTGAAATTGAAAAAAAAGGCATTGCAATTAAAAACAATTTTTAAACAAATTTAAATAAAATTTGTGCGGTATGAAAAGAGAACAAGGTGAGGGAAAAGATATACCTCGTGGTAAAACTATTGACATAGGGTTAAAAAATCTAGGACTTCCAAAATTTATCACAACAAATGTAATTGCAATGTGCGTCGTTTTTGTCTACTTAATGGCAAATATTTATGTTTTCTATTGAAAATGTTTGGCCTCAAGGAGGGATGTGGACATTTGATTGCAGCGATAAATCCAACAGCATGGTATTCTCCTTCCCTTGGCCAATCTATCCCAGCTAATCCTTTGAAAAAGTTAAATTAGGAAATTATGAAAAAAACTGTCAACTAAGCAATGTTAATGATGAAACGAAACTTTTTGACTGTTAATAGATGGTGAACGTGTCACTATGGATTTAGTATGTCTGTAAAGTTTGACAGCCAAGATTGTTTTACTAAGTTAATTCCAAAACAAAATATTAGAAACTCAAGTTAACAAAGAAGAGGAGAATACTAAGAAAGAGACAAATATCTACGCCTATTGTTCGGTTGCAATAAATATTTGTATAAACATCTACGCCTATTGTTCGGATGAAAAAAATATGTGTATTAAAATCCACGCCTATTGTTCAGTTAAAAAAAAAATATTTGTATTTAAAAAAATATTTGTATAAAAATCCACGCCTATTTTTCAGTTAAAAAAATATTTGTATTTAAAAAATTATTTGTATAAAAATCCACGCCTATTGTTCAGTTAACAAAAATATTTGTATTTAAAAAAATATTTGTATAAAAATCCACGCCTATTGTTCAGTTAAAAAAAATATTTGTATTTAAAAAAATATTTGTATAAAAATCCACGCCTATTGTTCCGTTAAAAAAATATTTGTATTTAAAAAAAATATTTGTATAAAAATCCACGCCTATTGTTCGGTTGAAAAAAAATATTTGTATAAAAATCCACGTCTATTGTTCGGTTGAAAAAATATTTGTATAAAAATCCACGTCTATTGTTCGGTTGAAAAATATTTGTATAAAAATCCACGCCTATTGTTCGGTTGAGAAAAATATTTGTATAAAAATCCACGCCTATTGTTCGGTTGAGAAAAATATTTGTATAAAAATCCACGCCTATTGTTCGGTTGAGAAAAATATTTGTATAAAAATCCACGCCTATTGTTCGGTTGAGAAAAATATTTGTATAAAAATCCACGCCTATTGTTCGGTTGAGAAAAATATTTGTATAAAAATCCACGCCTATTGTTCGGTTGAGAAAAATATTTGTATAAAAATCCACGCCTATTGTTCGGTTGAGAAAAATATTTGTATAAAAATCCACGCCTATTGTTCGGTTGAGAAAAATATTTGTATAAAAATCCACGCCTATTGTTCGGTTGAGAAAAATATTTGTATAAAAATCCACGCCTATTGTTCGGTTGAGAAAAATATTTGTATAAAAATCCACGCCTATTGTTCGGTTGAGAAAAATATTTGTATAAAAATCCACGCCTATTGTTCGGTTGAGAAAAATATTTGTATAAAAATCCACGCCTATTGTTCGGTTGAGAAAAATATTTGTATAAAAATCCACGCCTATTGTTCGGTTGAAAAAAAAAACTGTATAAAAATCCGCGTCTATTGTTCGGTTAAAAAATATTTGTATAAAAATCCACGCCTATTGTTCGGTTGAAAAAAAAAACTGTATAAAAATCCGCGTCTATTGTTCGGTTAAAAAATATTTGTATAAAAATCCACGCCTATTGTTCGCTTGAAAAAAAATATTTGTATAAAAATCCACGCCTATTGTTCGCTTGAAAAAAATAGTTGTATAAAAATCCACGCCTATTGTTCGGTTGAGAAAAATATTTGTATAAAAATCCACGCCTATTGTTCGGTTGAGAAAAATATTTGTATAAAAATCCACGCCTATTGTTCGGTTGAGAAAAATATTTGTATAAAAATCCACGCCTATTGGTCGGTTGAGAAAAATATTTGTATAAAAATCCACGTCTATTGTTCGGTTGAGAAAAATATTTGTATAAAAATCCACGCCTATTGTTCGGCTGAGAAAAATATTTGTATAAAAATCCACGCCTATTGTTCGGTTGAGAAAAATATTTGTATAAAAATCCACGCCTATTGTTCGGTTGAGAAAAATATTTGTATAAAAATCCACGCCTATTGTTCGGTTGAGAAAAATATTTGTATAAAAATCCACGCCTATTGTTCGGTTGAGAAAAATATTTGTATAAAAATCCACGCCTATTGTTCGGTTGAGAAAAATATTGGTATAAAAATCCACGCCTATTGTTCGGTTGAAAAAAATATTTGTATAAATATCCACGCCTATTGTTTGCTTGAAAAAAATATTTGTATAAATATCCACGCCTATTGTTCGCTTGAAAAAAATATTTGTATAAATATCCACGCCTATTGTTCGCTTGAAAAAAATGTTTGTATAAATATCCACGCCTATTGTTCGCTTGAAAAAAATATTTGTATAAATATCCACGCCTATTGTTAGGTTGAAAAAAATATTTGTGTAAAAATCCACGCCTATTGTTCGGTTGAAAAAATTAGTTGTATAAAAATCCACGCCTATTGTTCGGTTGGAAAAAATATTTGTATAAAAATCCACGCCTATTTTTCGGTTGAAAAAATTAAGTGTATAAAAATCCACGCCTATTGTTCGGTTGAAAAAATATTTGTATAAAAATGCACGCCTATTGTTCGGTTGAAAAAAATATTTGTATACAAATATTTGTATATAATACTCCACGCCTATTTTTCGCTTGAAAAAAATATTTGTATAATAATCCACGCCTATTGTTCGGTTGAAAAAATATTTGTATAATAATCCACGCCTATTGTTCGGTTGAAAAAATATTTGTATAATAATCCACGCCTATTGTTCGGTTGAAAAAATATTTGTATAATAATCCACGCCTATTGTTCGGTTGAAAAAATATTTGTATAATAATCCACGCCTATTGTTCGGTTGAAAAAATATTTGTATAATAATCCACGCCTATTGTTCGGTTGAAAAAATATTTGTATAATAATCCACGCCTATTGTTCGGTTGAAAAAAATATTTGTATACAAATATTTGTATAATAATCCACGCCTATTGTTCGGTTGAAAAAAATATTTGTATACAAATATTTGTATATAATAATCCACGCCTATTGTTCGGTTGAAAAAAATATTTGTATACAAATATTTGTATATAATAATCCACGCCTATTTTTCGCTTGAAAAAAATATTTGTATAATAATCCACGCCTATTGTTCGCTTGAAAAAAATATTTGTATAAAAATCAACGCCTATTGTTCGCTTGAAAAAAAAATTGTATAAAAATCCACGCCTATTGTTCGCTTGAAAAAAATATTTGTATAAAAATCAACGCCTATTGTTCGCTTGAAAAAAAAATATTTGTATAAAAATCCACGCCTATTGTTCGCTTGAAAAAAAAAAATTGTATAAAAATCCACGCCTATTTTGCGCTTGAAAAAAATATTTGTATAAAAATCCACGCCTATTGTTCGCTTGAAAAAATGTTTGTATAAAAATCCACGCCTATTGTTCGGTTGAAAAAAATATTTGTATAAAAATCCACGCCTATTGCTCGGTTGAAAAAAATTTTGTATAAAAATCCACGCCTATTGTTCGGTTGAAAAAAATATTTGTATAAAAATCCACGCCTATTGTTCGGTTGAAAAAATATTTGTATAAAAATTCACGCCTATTGTTCGGTTGAAAAAAATATTTGTATAAAAATCCACGCCTATCGGACGATTGAAAAAAACATTTACAAAAAAATCCACGACTATTGGTCGGTTGAAAAAATATTTGTATAAAAATCCACGCCTATCGGACTATTGAAAAAACACTTACAAAAAAATCCACGACTATTGTTCGGTTGAAAAAAATATTTGTATAAAAATCCACGCCTTTACCACTTCCACTTCTCTTCGTTTCAAAATGTGTACCACCCGAAACCCCTTTTCCTAACACATTTTTCATTGGCACGATGAAACAAGAAATTACTGCAAATTATTGCCACTTGTTACCTGATTACACCGCTCGCTCCCTTAAAAAAAGTGAAGTATACAAGTTGCTTACCTCAAATGATTTCATTAGTCAAACGAACACACACACACAAACATTTGTTGCTCCACCACTCTTCTGCTACTTCTGCTTGTTACTAATTTACACTAATTTTTTTTTCTCTCATGGCCAAACATTTGCAACATATGCCACAAAGCAAAATTGGCTCTTTAGTGATTTTAATAGTTTCGAAAACGAAACGTTGCTTTTGTTGCTGTTTTATCTTCCTCTCTTTTGGATGAAAACTTTCTTTAAATGAACAATAGTTGTGTAGCTTTGGAAAACTGTCATTAAAATTAACTACAATGGTGATAAAAATTAAATGTTGAATACTTAATGAAAGCGAATTTTAAAGTAGAAGTTTGATGCAATTAGTGAAAATGCGTTATTCGTGTTTTACCTAAACGGGTACAATATAATAACAGATGCTACAGATGAAGTTAAGAAAACATTTATGGGAATTATCAATATTTGAGGGGTTTATCTTTCTTCTTCTCGTTTTATTATATTGGCTCGTTTGAAAAATATTTTTTGAACAGAAATCCACGTCTTTCGGTCGGTTAAAACATTCAAAAAAATTCACGTCTCACGGAAGGGTAAAAAATATTTTTTAAACAAAAAATCTGCGCCACTCTGTCGGTTAAATATTTGAACATACACCCTTGAAAGGTTGAAAAATACTAAAAAAAAATCACGCACTTGGAAAGTTGAAAAACATTTTTTTTAAACCCATGTTTTTTGATGGTTGGAAAATATTACAAAAATATATTAATTTTGGAAGGTTGAAAAAAATATATATTTTTTTAAATCCATGAAACAATATTAAAAAATCTATGCCTTTTGGTCAGTTAACAATGAAAAAATGCTTTTCACAAAGGTCCACGCATATTCCTCTTGGTCAGTTGAAGAAATAAGTAGCAATAAAATACCACGCCTATTAATCGCTTGAAAAAATATTTTAAAAAAATAAGTATTTTTGTTGTTGTTTTCTTAAAAACTTTGGGTCCAATAAGCGTGGATTTTTTTTAAATATTTTTCCAAGAATTTTGAGGCCAATAAGCTTAGATTTTTTTAAATATTTTCCAAGGGCTTTTATGTCAAAAAGCGTTAAAAATCCACGACTATTGTTTGGTTGAAAAAAATATTTTTAAAACCTCCGCGCCTATTGTTTGGTTAAAAAAAAATGTTTTTTTAAAAAATCCACGCTTATTACTTGGTTAAAAAAATCATTTGTAAAAAATCCACGACTATTGTTTGGTTGAAAAAAAATATTTGTAAGAAATCCAGGTCTATTGTTTGGTTGTAAAGGATCCACGACTACTGTTTGGTTGAAAAAAATATTTGTAAAAAATCCAGGCCTATTGGTTGGTTGAAAAAAATATTTGTAAAAAACCCAGGCTTATTGTTTAGTTGAAAAAAATATTTGTAAAAAATCCAGGCCTATTGGTTGGTTGAAAAAAATATTTGTAAAAAACCCAGGCTTATTGTTTAGTTGAAAAAAATATTTGTAAAAAATCCAGGCCTATTGTTTGGTTGAAAAATATATTTGTAAAAAAACCAGGCCTATTGTTTAGTTGAAGAAAATATTTGTGAAAAATCCACGATTATTGTTTGGTTGAAAAAAAATATTTGTGTAAAAATCCACGTCTATTGTGCGGTTGCAAAAATATTTATATAGAAATCCACGCCTATTGTTCGGTTGAAAAAATATTTGTATAAAAATCCACGCCTATTGTTCGGTTGAAAAAATATTTGTATAAAAATCCACGCCTATTGTTCGGTTGAAAAAATATTTGTATAAAAATCCACGCCTATTGTTCGGTTGAAAAAAATATTTGAATAAAAATCCACGTCCATTGTTCTGCTGAAAATATTTGTATAAAAATCCACGCCTATTGTTCGGTTGAAAAAATATTTGTATAAAAATCCACGCCTATTGTTCGGTTGAAAAAATATTTGTATAAAAATCCACGCCTATTGTTCGGTTGAAAAAATATTTCTATACAAATCCACGCCTATTGTTCGGTTGAAAAAATATTTGTATAAAAATCCACGCCTATTGTTCGGTTGAAAAAATATTTGTATAAAAATCCACGCCTATTGTTCGGTTGAAAAAATATTTGTATAAAAATCCACGCCTATTGTTCGGTTGAAAAAAATATTTGAATAAAAATCCACGTCCATTGTTCTGCTGAAAATATTTGTATAAAAATCCACGCCTATTGTTCGGTTGAAAAAATATTTCTATACAAATCCACGCCTATTGTTCGGTTGAAAAAATATTTGTATAAAAATCCACGCGTATTGTTCGGTTGAAAAAAAAATATTTGTATAAAAATCCACGCCTATTGATTGTTCTTTTGAAAAAAAATATTTGTATACAAATCCACGCCTATTGTTCTGTTGAAAAAAATATTTGTATAAAAATCCACGCCTATCGATTGTTCTTTTGAAAAAAAAATATTTGTATACAAATCCACGCCTATTGTTCTGTTGAAAAAAATATTTGTATAAAAATCCACGCCTATTGTTCTTTTGAAAAAAAATATTTGTATAAAAATCCACGCCTATTATTCGGTTGAAAAAAATATTTGTATAAAAATCCATAATGTCCAAAAAGCGTAGATTTTTTTAAACATATTTTGTAAGGACTTTGTAGTCAATAAGTGTGGATTTTTTTAAACATTTTCCACGAATTTTGAGTTCAATAAGCGTGAATTGCTTTTAAATATTTTCAAGGATTTTGATGTCGATAATGTTGGATTTTTTATACTTTGCAAGAACTTCGAAGTCAAACAACTTTAATTGTTTTAATACCTGGCAAGGACTTTATAGTCAAAAAGCGTGGATTTTTTAGGAATTTTAGGTCAACAAGTGTGGATTTTTTAATACTTTGCAAGGAATTTCAACCTAGATTTTTTTGATACTTTACAAGGACATTGAGCGTAGATTTTCTGAAAAATAAAATTTAATTTTTTGAAGAATAAAAAATATATTGGAAAACAAAAAATTAAAAATATTCACTTTGAAAAAATTCGGTCATCCGGCCAAAATGATCTTCGCCCTAACAGGCAAAATTGCAAATATTTTTTTTTATTTGAAAAATGAAAAATATACATATTTTAAATCAAAAAATTTTATTAAAAAAATTAAAATATTTAAAAAATAGGGTTTATGTCTGTTAAAAAAATATTTTTAAATTGACATAAAACATATTCTTAATGTGTGCCTTCAATTTATCCTGTAACTAGCCCGCAGATGGCGTATTCCAAAACTTGTTAAATATTAAATTCTCCCAGGGCATCCTATTCCATTTTAATTCTATTTAGTTTATAACCAATCAAACAACAATTTATTAACAACCATTTTCTTTTATTTACAGATTTGATTTCATTTACAATAAAATACTGCCACTTACAACGTTGCAACAACGTTAAACAACAATAAAAATCATCAAAATATAGGGAGAATAAAACCACAACCACTTAGATCTGAAAACAAAAGCGAAAAGCGAGGGTAAAATCAATAAAATATCAGCAAAAAAGCCATATCGCTTTCAACAACAAAGAAAACTAACAAAAAATTAACAACAAAGAAAGCAACTTGAACTTTGTTACCGAATGGAAAAAATAAAATGTAATAAACCTTTAACGAAATAACAATAAAAACCCTACCATACTGCAATGGAAGTTAAAGAGGAGGAATTGCATTACCAGAAACAACGAATGGCTCCACAAAACCAATAGAAAACACTTTGCTCAACACCCAAACCCGACACCCAGCACTTAGTGGTTACAAATTCCTCATTGGTATTCGATTCCATGAAAACAATTGCGTCTGACAGCCAGCAATCTGTTACTGATGTCGTTGTGGTTGTTATTGTTTTTTTCGCCTCTCTCTCAGTGGATGATAGCCTCTATGCAAGTGAAAGAACAGCAGCAGCAATTTGGTATAAATTTGTAACAATAAATGAATAGAATTGCCTGCAGTTTTTGTTGACGCACCAAAACAGTTTTGATATAAATTGAAAAACGGCACCCCGCTAATCCAGACAGACAGACAGACAGACGAATGAAACCCAGAGGGTCGTAAAATAAATACACAACAGCAACAACGCACAATAGCCTGATAAACTAAAATAAAAAACACACACACAAACCAACTACACAGAACGCCAATAATCAGCATTATGTGGCTGAATAACTGCAATTGCTTGACAACGAGTCAAGCATCATCGGCATCGTTGTCCTCGTCAACATCAGTGCCAACAGCAACAATACAGACGACAGTGGGGGCGTTGGCGTTGAATTCAACGACAACAACGGCGTTAACAACGTCAATAATAAAACAGACAACAGCAACAACCACAACTACTATAGGCTGTAAAAAATGCAATGCCATGGCGGCAAGAACAACAACCACACCATCCTCAGCTACAACTATTTTAACAAAACGAAAAACATTGTCAATTTACAGAAAATCATTGACAACAGCAGCAGCAGCCAAGAATGTGACAGAGTCAACATGTCCCCCCGCCATGGGTACATTATCTCCATCGTCATCAGGAACAACATCAACTGCCAGCCGAATGCCATCAATAATTCCAGCAACAGTTTTAACTGAGACTGCAACACCAACAACCAAAACAGCAGCCACATCAAGCTGTCATAGCTTGCAGGCACTTACAACAAGGCCCACCTCCAAACCCGCCCCTTGCAGCAAAACGCCCCCAACACCATTATCATGGTGGTGGTGGTGTTCATGGCAGCAGCAGCAGCATCATCTTCATCAGCGTAGCTTGCCACAATTCCTACAACAGAGGCATGGCAACAGCTACCACTTAACCAGTACCAGCACCGCCATCACCACCACCACTACAACCGTACTGCTGATGATATTATTTACCCTACTCTCACTGCCACCCGCTGCTTACGTCAATGCCTCAACACTGGATATTTATAAAAATGCACGTCTGGGTCATCGTATCGTTCAGACCCGTTATGGTAGATTGCATGGCCTAATATTACCATTGGACAACTATCGATATTTACGTTCGGTGGAGGTATTCTTGGGTGTACCCTATGCTACGCCACCGACCAAACAAAATAGGTAAGTTAAATATTTATGAAATACAACCAACAAACCAACCATCAGCCCATAGCCGTTGTAAACAAAAACATTGTGGCTTACAATAACAATAACAACAACACCAACGAAAAGAGAAACCATCAACGACAACAACAACAACAACAAACTTTAATGTAATCACTAACAAATGGGTATTAAGCTGGCTTGAAAGAGTTCGACCATTTTAATAGTTAACATTCTGGGAAATATGTTTGTATGTGTGGATGTATGTTGGTATATCTATTATGTAGGACAATTAAAGTTTAAAGACCAAACGATTATGTGATAGGAATAAGTTAGTGGCGGAATGAAATTTGGGGGGAAATATTTTACGGAAATTAACAAAGGGCTAAAAACAAAACAAAAACCAAACATTTTTAAAAATGAAAGATTTTTGAATAAAAATTCCTTGAAGAATATTTTTAAAAATCGACGCTTATTGAATTGACTGTCCTTTTAAAATATTTTTAAAATCCACACTTGTTGAACTTAAAGTCCATGGAAAATATTTAAAAAAAATCGTCATATATTGACCTAAAAGCCCTTGACAAGCATTTTTAAAATCGACGCTAATTGACTTGGAAAATAATTTTAAAAATCGACGCTTATTGAATTGACTGTCCTTTTAAAATATTTTTAAAATCCACACTTGTTGAACTTAAAGTCCATGGAAAATATTTAAAAAAAATCGTCATATATTGACCTAAAAGCCCTTGACAAGCATTTTTAAAATCGACGCTAATTGACTTGGAAAATAATTTTAAAAATCCACGCTTATTGACTTAAAATCCTTTGGGAATATTTTTTAAAAATCTACACTTATAGAGCTGAAAGTTCTTGACAAATATTTTTAAAAATATACGTTTATTGATCTAAATGTCCTTAAGTTTTCTTTTTAAATCAACGTTTATTGATCTAAAAGTCCTTAAAAAATATTTTTAAAAATAGACGTGTATAGTCCAAAAGATTCCTTGAAAAATAAAATATCCACGCTTATTGAGCTAAACATCCTTGCAAATTATTTTAAACAATCGACGTTTCTTGAGCTAAAAGTCCTTGAAAAATATTTTTATTTTAAAAATCGAAGTATTAAAAAAATCGCACTTTTTGACCTCAAAGTCATTGGAAAAAATATTTTCAACAAGTGAGCAAAGGCTATAGTCGGGACGGGGCCGACCATGTGATACCCTACACCACTACCCCTGTGCATAAGCTTTTCACTGGTAAACATTTATTTTAGGGAACATAATCCAACTACCACCAAACATATTTTGGTTTTTAATCAAAAAATATGCCTCTTTCTCTCTGGGACCCACATAAGCAACCAAAAATTTGTGACCATCCGATCAAAATTTCGACCTGTAGAATGGAAGAATTGGATGCATTACCGACTATTGTGGTATATCCCTCGTTTGACCACCTTCGCCAACCTACTTTACACCAATCTACAGGTAATATTTTCTTCTTCCATTGACAGGCCTTGCCGTTGAAATAACCCTACAAGAAATCGATATATGCACGCCCGCCTTGCACGCAGAAGGTCGGGGGTTCGATTCCCCGGCCAAGCAACATCAAACATTTTTCAACGGTGGCAAAATACCCCTCAGTAATGTTGGCGACATTTCCTGAGTATTTCGGCCTTGAAAAACTTCTCCACAAGTGGTGTCTTAAGGCACGCCGTTCGGACTCGGAGATAAACAGTAGGTCCCATATCATTGAGCTAAATATGAATTGGGGTGCACTCATTGATATGAGAGAAGTCTCCCTTGTCCCGTATAGGATGTTGTGGAACAATGTTTTTTTGTTTTTTTGATCACCAAAATCAATAGGCATCTTCATCTTTGGGGCCCCCATCAATCCCCAAAAATTCGTGACTCTCCAATCAAAATTCCAAATAGCGTGATTACAAAAAATGGAAAGATTGGATATATTATATGTTATAATAAATTTTGCCATATCTCCTTTTGGAATACTCCTACTAGAAGCGGAAATATTCTCATAAGAAAAAAAAACTTTGACTTTTCTCCACATAAGCTTTTCGCTTATTCCGACTCCTGACTATTATCCGACCATCACCAAAATAAATAGGCTTCTTCCTCTGTGGGACCCGCATACAATTCCAAAAACTTCGTGACGATCCGATTAAAATTGCGACCTGTAGCGTGGTTACAAAAAATCGGAAAATGGGATGCATTAACGACTATTGCGATATCTCTGTTGTTTGAGCAGCTACGACAACCTACCTTACATAATTGTAAAGGTGATATTTTCTACTTTCCTTGCCAGGTTTTGCTTTTGATATACCTCTGAAAGAAACAGAGATATTGGCTTTGAAATAAAACGTTGACCATTCTCCAAATAAGTTTTTGCCCATTCCGACGCCTTAATATTATCCGACCATCATTAAAATCAGTAGGCTTCTTCCTCTGTGGGACCCCCATTAACTCCCAAAACTTCGTGACGATCCGATCAAAATTGCGACATGTGGCGTGATTACAAAAAAATCGGAAAATGGGATGCATTATCGGCTATTACCACATCTCTGCTATTTGACCACCTACGACAACCTACTTTACATCGTTGTAAAGGTGATATTGTCTACTTTCCTTGTCAGGTTTTGCTTTTGATATACCTCTGAAAGAAACAGAGATATTGGCTTTGAAATAAAATGTTGACTTTTCTCCAAATAAGTTTTTTGCCCATTCCGACCCCTAAATATTATCCGACCCTCGCCAAAATCAATAGGCTTCTTCCTCTGTGAGACCTTCATTAACCCTCAAAATTTCGTGACGATTCGATCAAAATTGGGACCTGTAGCGTGATTTCCAAAAAATGGATAAATGGGATGTATTACCGACTATTGCGATATCTCCGTTATTTGGGTACCTATGCTGACCTAGTTTACGTCATTGTAAAGACGGGATCTTCTACTTTCATAGTCAGGCTTTGCTTTTGGAAAATTTCCAACCAAAGCTGTGATATTCGTCAATATAATTAAAATCGCAAACATGAAAATTGGGGTTTTATTTGCTACTATTGTGATATCTTCGTTGTTTGATCACCTACGAGCACCTACTTCACATCAGTAGAAAGGTGATATTTTCTACTTTCATTGTAAGGTTTTGCTTTTGGTATACCCCATGCAGAAGCTGAGATATTCGCTTTGGAAAAAAACGTTGTCTTTTTATCCACCCAGTTTTTTGCCCTTTCCGACCCCTAAATATTATCCGACCATCACCAAAATCAATAGGCTTCTTCCCCTCCGGGACCCCCATCAACGTCCAAAATTTCGTGACGATCCGATCAAAATTGCGACCTGTAGCGTGATTACAAGGTTTAGATGGACAGACGGACAGACGGACAGACGGACGGACGGACGGACTGACGGACGGACACACATAGCCAGATCGACTCAGCTCGTCGAGACATTCATTTTGGTATATATAAGTATGGGTCTACGACCATTATTTCGATGCGTTACAAACTTTTTGGCCAAAACCAACTTATAATACCCTCCCCACATAGTGGTGTAGGGTATAAAAATCCACGCTTATTGACCTCAAAGTCGTTGGAAAAAATATTTAAAAGAAATCCACGCTTATTTAACTCAAAGTCCTGGAATTTTTTTTGAATCCACACTTCTTGACCTCAACGACTTTTCAAAAATATTTTAAAAAATCCAGCATATTTACCTCAAAGTAATTGTATTTTTTTAAACCCACGCTTATTGACTTCAAAGTCCTTGGAAAATATTTAAAAAAAATATTTTTTAAATCCACGCTTCTTGACCTCAAAGACATCAAAGTAATTGGATTTTTTAAATCCACGCTTATTGACTTCAAAGTCCTTGGAAAATATTTTAAAAAAAATCCACGTTTATTAAAAAATCCAGGCTTATCTATATATATAAAAGAGCTTAGTGAGTGAGTGAGTGAGTGACTGAGTGAGTGACTGACATATCATCGCACAGACGAAACCGCTGAAGCTAGAAAGCTGAAATTTTGACTGTGGGTTGCTGTCGGTGTGTAGGGGTGAGATAAGGCTGGGTTTTTGGAAATTCGACCTAGAAGGGTACGAAAAGTACTAAAAGGTACTAAATATGGTACCCTTTGTATTAGACAAACGGGAAGAGCTAGAAATTTGGAATGAGGGTAACTGATGGAGAGTTAGAAGGATGTACCAAAGGGTTTTTGGAAATTCGACCTATAAGTGTACGAAAAGTTACTAAATTTGGTACCAATTGTATATATTGAGCGGATATAGCTACAATCCTCATATTTGGTATGGGAATCAAGGTGGGGAAGTGGTGTTGATATAAGAAAATGATTTTGGAAGTTTGTACTTATGTGTACAATAGTACTAAATGGTACTAAATTAGGTACAATTTGGATTTGGGTGAACGGATGGATCTGAACACCTGAAATTTGGAATTTAGATTACCGTTGAAGTGTACGATCGAGATATGGGGGTAGTTTTGGAAATTCATACTTATGTGTACGAAAAGTACTAAATGGTACCAAATTTGGTACAATTTGGATTTAGATAGACATGGAAACCTGAAATTTGGAATTAAGATTACTGATGAAGTGAAGGATTGAGGTAGTTTTGGAAATTCTTACTTATGGGTACGAAAAGTAGTAAACGGTACTAAATTTGGTACAAATTGGATTTGGGTGAACGGATAGAGCTGGAATCCTGAAATTTGGAATTTAATTACTTTTGGAGTGTAGGTTTGAGTTGGTCTTGGAAATTCGTACTTACGGGTACGGAAAGTACTAAATGGTACTACATTTGGTACAATTTAAATTTAGTTGAACGGATAGAGTTGGAATTCTGAAATTTCGAATTAAGGTTACTGATGGAGTGTAGGATTGAGGTAGTTTTGGAAATTCGTACTTATGGGTACGGAAAGTACTAAATGGTACTAAATTTGGTACAATTTATATTTGGGTGAACGAATAGAGCTGGAATCCTGAAATTTCGAGTTAAGGTTACTGTTGGAGTGTGGGATTGAGGAAGTTTTGGAAATTCGTACATATGGGTACGAAAAGTAATAAATGGTACTAAATTTGGTACAATTTAGATTTGGGTGGACAGATAGAGGTGGAATCCTGAAATTCGCAATTACTGTTACTGTTGGAGTGTTGGATTGAGGAAGTTTTGGAAATTCGTACTTATGGGTACGAAAAGTACTAAATTTGGTACAATTTGGATTTGGGGGAACGAATAGAGCTGGGATCCTGAAATTTGGAATTAGGATTACTGTTGGACTGTAGGATTGACTTAGTCTTGGAAATTCGTACTTATGGGTACGGAAAGTACTAAATGGTACTAAATATGGTACAATTTAAATTTAGGTGGAAGGACCGAGCTGTAATTCTGACATTTGGAATTAAGATTACTTATGGAGTGTAGGATTGAGGTAGTTTCGGAAATTCGTACTTATGGGTACGGAAAGTACTAAATGGTACTATGTTTGGTACATTTTGGATTTGGGTGAACAGATAGAGCTGGAATCCTGAAATTTATAATTAAGATTACTTATGGAGTGTAGCATTGAGGAAGTTTTGGAAATTCGTACTTATGGGAACGGAAAGTACTAAATGGTACTAAATTTGGTACAATTTATATTTGGATGAACGGATACAGGTGGAATCCTGAAATTTCGAGTTAAGGTTACTGTTGGAGTGTAGGATTGAGGAAGTTTTGGAAATTCGTACTTATGGGTACGATAAGTACTAAATTTGGTAAAATTTGGATTTTGGGGAAAGAATAGAGCTGGAATCCTGAAATTTGGAATTAAGATTACTGTTGGACTGTATGATTGACTTAATCTTGGAAATTCGTACTTATGGGTACGAAAAGTACTAAATGGTACTAAATATGGTACAATTTAAATTTAGGTCGACGGATAGAGCTGGAATCCTGAAAGTTGGAATTAAGATTACTTGTGGAGAGTAGGATTGAGGTAGTTTCGGAAATTCGTACTTATGGGTACGAAAAGTACTAAATGTTACTAAATTTGGTACAATTCATATTTGGATGAACGAATAGAGATAGAATCCTGAAATATCGAGTTAAGGTTACTGTTTGAGTGTGGGATTGAATAAGTTTTGAAAATTAGTACTTATAGGTACGAAAAGTAACAAATGGTACTAAATGTGGTACAATTTAGATTTGGGTGGACGGATAGAGGTGGAATCCTGAAATTCGCAATTACTGGTGGAGAAAGTTATTGAAATTCGCGCTTCCATACGAAAAATGTTAATGGTATTATGGAATTCGGAAATTACAGCCGGTGTTGGTGTATAGGGTTGAGATATGGATGCGGTTGTGGATATACGTACAATAAGTGTGCGAAAATTACTAAATGGCACAGGATTTGTCCAAATTATTATTGTGTAAAGGGGTAAAGCTGAAATTGTGAAATTCCGTATTAGTATAGCAGTTGACGTTTAGAGTGGAGATAGAGAGGAAGTTTTGGAAATTCGTTACTAATGCATACGAAAAATACTAAATCGCGGTTAAAATATAGTTTTGGATAAAAGGAAGTAATTTTTGAAACTTATATATACCATAAGTACTAAATTTGGTACCAGTTTGGTGCTGCATGATGTATGAGGGATTGTGTTGGTGTTTAGATACGGATTTTTTGAAATGTATACAAATTCTAAAATTAGGCTGAGGGCTGGATGATTTATTGAGAAATACGAAATGTACTAAATGGTATTAAATTTGACGTTGGGTGTAGCAATGAAGATGGAATTATATCATTAGTGCGGGAAAAGTACAAAATTGCAATAAATTTGGTATTGGGCTAAGGAATAGAAGTGAAATTCCGATATATTATTGATTTGTCAGGTTCATTGTTAGAGGTGGTCGTACAATAAGTGTACTAGAAGTATTAAACAAGTACGAACGGCGTTAAATTCGGCCGGGCCGAACTTATTATACCCTCCTTCTGACAGAAAGTATTTAGGCTCAAAGAAGACTAAATACCAAATTTTCCTATATTTCGGTAAGAGAATATGTCTAAAACTTAAAAAATACCGAAAATCAAGAAGTACGCTTCTATGGGGATATAGGAAGACGTGGACCTATACTGATAATACTCTTCTGGAGTATTTTATAACTCTTGGAAGACGAAATAACGTATTTCAGCCATTGCGGTTGGATATTGACGTCACAATCTTCAGTATTACGAAAATCGGAAGGTACCTTCCTATGGGGGCTATATCGAAACGTGGACCTATACCGACGAATTTTAGTCAGAAATGGGACAATATGAAAGCGTGGACCTGTACAGACATATTTCTGGCGAACAGTTTTATATCACATTGAAGACTACATACCAAATTTCAGCCATTTTGGTGGAATATTGAAGACACAACCTTCAAAATACGAAAAATCGGGAGGTACCTATCCATGGGGGCTATATGAAGGCGTGGACCTACACCGACAAATTTAAAGGGTAAGTTTGAGTACCCCCAAGGAAGTCTAAATACAAAATTTCAGCCATTTCGGTGGAATATTGAGGCCACAACGTTCAAAATACCGAAAATCGGGAGATACCGTTCTATGGGGTCTATATAAAGGCATGGACCGATACCGACAAAGTTCCGGGGGAAAGTTTTATACCACCAACGTAGACTAAGTACCAAATTTCAGCCATTTCGGAGTGATAATGAAGCTAAAACCTTCAAAATACCGAAAATCGAGAGGTACCGTTCCATGGGGGCTATATGAAGGTGTGGACTGATACCGACAAAATTCTGTGGGAAAGTTTTATGCCCCTAAAGAAGACTACGTACCAAACTTCAGCCATTTTGGTAGGATAATGAAGCTAAAACCTTCAAAATACCGAAAATCGGGAGGTACCGTTCTATGGGGGCTATATGAAGGTGTGGACCGATATATCCCATTTTCAATACCAACCATCCTGCAAGTAATAACATGTGAGCAAAGGCTATAGTCGGGACGGGGCCGACCATGTGATACCCTACACCACTACCCCTGTGCATAAGCTTTTCACTGGTAAACATTTATTTTAGGGAACATAATCCAACTACCACCAAACATATTTTGGTTTTTAAATCAAAAAATATGCCTCTTTCTCTCTGGGACCCACATAAGCAACCAAAAATTTGTGACCATCCGATCAAAATTTCGACCTGTAGAATGGAAGAATTGGATGCATTACCGACTATTGTGGTATATCCCTCGTTTGACCACCTTCGCCAACCTACTTTACACCAATCTACAGGTAATATTTTCTTCTTCCATTGACAGGCCTTGCCGTTGAAATAACCCTACAAGAAATCGATATATGCACGCCCGCCTTGCACGCAGAAGGTCGGGGGTTCGATTCCCCGGCCAAGCAACATCAAACATTTTTCAACGGTGGCAAAATACCCCTCAGTAATGTTGGCGACATTTCCTGAGTATTTCGGCCTTGAAAAACTTCTCCACAAGTGGTGTCTTAAGGCACGCCGTTCGGACTCGGAGATAAACAGTAGGTCCCATATCATTGAGCTAAATATGAATTGGGGTGCACTCATTGATATGAGAGAAGTCTCCCTTGTCCCGTATAGGATGTTGTGGAACAATGTTTTTTTGTTTTTTTGATCACCAAAATCAATAGGCATCTTCATCTTTGGGGCCCCCATCAATCCCCAAAAATTCGTGACTCTCCAATCAAAATTCCAAATAGCGTGATTACAAAAAATGGAAAGATTGGATATATTATATGTTATAATAAATTTTGCCATATCTCCTTTTGGAATACTCCTACTAGAAGCGGAAATATTCTCATAAGAAAAAAAAACTTTGACTTTTCTCCACATAAGCTTTTCGCTTATTTCCGACTCCTGACTATTATCCGACCATCACCAAAATAAATAGGCTTCTTCCTCTGTGGGACCCGCATACAATTCCAAAAACTTCGTGACGATCCGATTAAAATTGCGACCTGTAGCGTGGTTACAAAAAATCGGAAAATGGGATGCATTAACGACTATTGCGATATCTCTGTTGTTTGAGCAGCTACGACAACCTACCTTACATAATTGTAAAGGTGATATTTTCTACTTTCCTTGCCAGGTTTTGCTTTTGATATACCTCTGAAAGAAACAGAGATATTGGCTTTGAAATAAAACGTTGACCATTCTCCAAATAAGTTTTTGCCCATTCCGACGCCTTAATATTATCCGACCATCATTAAAATCAGTAGGCTTCTTCCTCTGTGGGACCCCCATTAACTCCCAAAACTTCGTGACGATCCGATCAAAATTGCGACATGTGGCGTGATTACAAAAAAATCGGAAAATGGGATGCATTATCGGCTATTACCACATCTCTGCTATTTGACCACCTACGACAACCTACTTTACATCGTTGTAAAGGTGATATTGTCTACTTTCCTTGTCAGGTTTTGCTTTTGATATACCTCTGAAAGAAACAGAGATATTGGCTTTGAAATAAAATGTTGACTTTTCTCCAAATAAGTTTTTTGCCCATTCCGACCCCTAAATATTATCCGACCCTCGCCAAAATCAATAGGCTTCTTCCTCTGTGAGACCTTCATTAACCCTCAAAATTTCGTGACGATTCGATCAAAATTGGGACCTGTAGCGTGATTTCCAAAAAATGGATAAATGGGATGTATTACCGACTATTGCGATATCTCCGTTATTTGGGTACCTATGCTGACCTAGTTTACGTCATTGTAAAGACGGGATCTTCTACTTTCATAGTCAGGCTTTGCTTTTGGAAAATTTCCAACCAAAGCTGTGATATTCGTCAATATAATTAAAATCGCAAACATGAAAATTGGGGTTTTATTTGCTACTATTGTGATATCTTCGTTGTTTGATCACCTACGAGCACCTACTTCACATCAGTAGAAAGGTGATATTTTCTACTTTCATTGTAAGGTTTTGCTTTTGGTATACCCCATGCAGAAGCTGAGATATTCGCTTTGGAAAAAAACGTTGTCTTTTTATCCACCCAGTTTTTTGCCCTTTCCGACCCCTAAATATTATCCGACCATCACCAAAATCAATAGGCTTCTTCCCCTCCGGGACCCCCATCAACGTCCAAAATTTCGTGACGATCCGATCAAAATTGCGACCTGTAGCGTGATTACAAGGTTTAGATGGACAGACGGACAGACGGACAGACGGACGGACGGACGGACTGACGGACGGACACACATAGCCAGATCGACTCAGCTCGTCGAGACATTCATTTTGGTATATATAAGTATGGGTCTACGACCATTATTTCGATGCGTTACAAACTTTTTGGCCAAAACCAACTTATAATACCCTCCCCACATAGTGGTGTAGGGTATAAAAATCCACGCTTATTGACCTCAAAGTCGTTGGAAAAAATATTTAAAAGAAATCCACGCTTATTTAACTCAAAGTCCTGGAATTTTTTTTGAATCCACACTTCTTGACCTCAACGACTTTTCAAAAATATTTTAAAAAATCCAGCATATTTACCTCAAAGTAATTGTATTTTTTTAAACCCACGCTTATTGACTTCAAAGTCCTTGGAAAATATTTAAAAAAAATATTTTTTAAATCCACGCTTCTTGACCTCAAAGACATCAAAGTAATTGGATTTTTTAAATCCACGCTTATTGACTTCAAAGTCCTTGGAAAATATTTTAAAAAAAATCCACGTTTATTAAAAAATCCAGGCTTATCTATATATATAAAAGAGCTTAGTGAGTGAGTGAGTGAGTGACTGAGTGAGTGACTGACATATCATCGCACAGACGAAACCGCTGAAGCTAGAAAGCTGAAATTTTGACTGTGGGTTGCTGTCGGTGTGTAGGGGTGAGATAAGGCTGGGTTTTTGGAAATTCGACCTAGAAGGGTACGAAAAGTACTAAAAGGTACTAAATATGGTACCCTTTGTATTAGACAAACGGGAAGAGCTAGAAATTTGGAATGAGGGTAACTGATGGAGAGTTAGAAGGATGTACCAAAGGGTTTTTGGAAATTCGACCTATAAGTGTACGAAAAGTTACTAAATTTGGTACCAATTGTATATATTGAGCGGATATAGCTACAATCCTCATATTTGGTATGGGAATCAAGGTGGGGAAGTGGTGTTGATATAAGAAAATGATTTTGGAAGTTTGTACTTATGTGTACAATAGTACTAAATGGTACTAAATTAGGTACAATTTGGATTTGGGTGAACGGATGGATCTGAACACCTGAAATTTGGAATTTAGATTACCGTTGAAGTGTACGATCGAGATATGGGGGTAGTTTTGGAAATTCATACTTATGTGTACGAAAAGTACTAAATGGTACCAAATTTGGTACAATTTGGATTTAGATAGACATGGAAACCTGAAATTTGGAATTAAGATTACTGATGAAGTGAAGGATTGAGGTAGTTTTGGAAATTCTTACTTATGGGTACGAAAAGTAGTAAACGGTACTAAATTTGGTACAAATTGGATTTGGGTGAACGGATAGAGCTGGAATCCTGAAATTTGGAATTTAATTACTTTTGGAGTGTAGGTTTGAGTTGGTCTTGGAAATTCGTACTTACGGGTACGGAAAGTACTAAATGGTACTACATTTGGTACAATTTAAATTTAGTTGAACGGATAGAGTTGGAATTCTGAAATTTCGAATTAAGGTTACTGATGGAGTGTAGGATTGAGGTAGTTTTGGAAATTCGTACTTATGGGTACGGAAAGTACTAAATGGTACTAAATTTGGTACAATTTATATTTGGGTGAACGAATAGAGCTGGAATCCTGAAATTTCGAGTTAAGGTTACTGTTGGAGTGTGGGATTGAGGAAGTTTTGGAAATTCGTACATATGGGTACGAAAAGTAATAAATGGTACTAAATTTGGTACAATTTAGATTTGGGTGGACAGATAGAGGTGGAATCCTGAAATTCGCAATTACTGTTACTGTTGGAGTGTTGGATTGAGGAAGTTTTGGAAATTCGTACTTATGGGTACGAAAAGTACTAAATTTGGTACAATTTGGATTTGGGGGAACGAATAGAGCTGGGATCCTGAAATTTGGAATTAGGATTACTGTTGGACTGTAGGATTGACTTAGTCTTGGAAATTCGTACTTATGGGTACGGAAAGTACTAAATGGTACTAAATATGGTACAATTTAAATTTAGGTGGAAGGACCGAGCTGTAATTCTGACATTTGGAATTAAGATTACTTATGGAGTGTAGGATTGAGGTAGTTTCGGAAATTCGTACTTATGGGTACGGAAAGTACTAAATGGTACTATGTTTGGTACATTTTGGATTTGGGTGAACAGATAGAGCTGGAATCCTGAAATTTATAATTAAGATTACTTATGGAGTGTAGCATTGAGGAAGTTTTGGAAATTCGTACTTATGGGAACGGAAAGTACTAAATGGTACTAAATTTGGTACAATTTATATTTGGATGAACGGATACAGGTGGAATCCTGAAATTTCGAGTTAAGGTTACTGTTGGAGTGTAGGATTGAGGAAGTTTTGGAAATTCGTACTTATGGGTACGATAAGTACTAAATTTGGTAAAATTTGGATTTTGGGGAAAGAATAGAGCTGGAATCCTGAAATTTGGAATTAAGATTACTGTTGGACTGTATGATTGACTTAATCTTGGAAATTCGTACTTATGGGTACGAAAAGTACTAAATGGTACTAAATATGGTACAATTTAAATTTAGGTCGACGGATAGAGCTGGAATCCTGAAAGTTGGAATTAAGATTACTTGTGGAGAGTAGGATTGAGGTAGTTTCGGAAATTCGTACTTATGGGTACGAAAAGTACTAAATGTTACTAAATTTGGTACAATTCATATTTGGATGAACGAATAGAGATAGAATCCTGAAATATCGAGTTAAGGTTACTGTTTGAGTGTGGGATTGAATAAGTTTTGAAAATTAGTACTTATAGGTACGAAAAGTAACAAATGGTACTAAATGTGGTACAATTTAGATTTGGGTGGACGGATAGAGGTGGAATCCTGAAATTCGCAATTACTGGTGGAGAAAGTTATTGAAATTCGCGCTTCCATACGAAAAATGTTAATGGTATTATGGAATTCGGAAATTACAGCCGGTGTTGGTGTATAGGGTTGAGATATGGATGCGGTTGTGGATATACGTACAATAAGTGTGCGAAAATTACTAAATGGCACAGGATTTGTCCAAATTATTATTGTGTAAAGGGGTAAAGCTGAAATTGTGAAATTCCGTATTAGTATAGCAGTTGACGTTTAGAGTGGAGATAGAGAGGAAGTTTTGGAAATTCGTTACTAATGCATACGAAAAATACTAAATCGCGGTTAAAATATAGTTTTGGATAAAAGGAAGTAATTTTTGAAACTTATATATACCATAAGTACTAAATTTGGTACCAGTTTGGTGCTGCATGATGTATGAGGGATTGTGTTGGTGTTTAGATACGGATTTTTTGAAATGTATACAAATTCTAAAATTAGGCTGAGGGCTGGATGATTTATTGAGAAATACGAAATGTACTAAATGGTATTAAATTTGACGTTGGGTGTAGCAATGAAGATGGAATTATATCATTAGTGCGGGAAAAGTACAAAATTGCAATAAATTTGGTATTGGGCTAAGGAATAGAAGTGAAATTCCGATATATTATTGATTTGTCAGGTTCATTGTTAGAGGTGGTCGTACAATAAGTGTACTAGAAGTATTAAACAAGTACGAACGGCGTTAAATTCGGCCGGGCCGAACTTATTATACCCTCCTTCTGACAGAAAGTATTTAGGCTCAAAGAAGACTAAATACCAAATTTTCCTATATTTCGGTAAGAGAATATGTCTAAAACTTAAAAAATACCGAAAATCAAGAAGTACGCTTCTATGGGGATATAGGAAGACGTGGACCTATACTGATAATACTCTTCTGGAGTATTTTATAACTCTTGGAAGACGAAATAACGTATTTCAGCCATTGCGGTTGGATATTGACGTCACAATCTTCAGTATTACGAAAATCGGAAGGTACCTTCCTATGGGGGCTATATCGAAACGTGGACCTATACCGACGAATTTTAGTCAGAAATGGGACAATATGAAAGCGTGGACCTGTACAGACATATTTCTGGCGAACAGTTTTATATCACATTGAAGACTACATACCAAATTTCAGCCATTTTGGTGGAATATTGAAGACACAACCTTCAAAATACGAAAAATCGGGAGGTACCTATCCATGGGGGCTATATGAAGGCGTGGACCTACACCGACAAATTTAAAGGGTAAGTTTGAGTACCCCCAAGGAAGTCTAAATACAAAATTTCAGCCATTTCGGTGGAATATTGAGGCCACAACGTTCAAAATACCGAAAATCGGGAGATACCGTTCTATGGGGTCTATATAAAGGCATGGACCGATACCGACAAAGTTCCGGGGGAAAGTTTTATACCACCAACGTAGACTAAGTACCAAATTTCAGCCATTTCGGAGTGATAATGAAGCTAAAACCTTCAAAATACCGAAAATCGAGAGGTACCGTTCCATGGGGGCTATATGAAGGTGTGGACTGATACCGACAAAATTCTGTGGGAAAGTTTTATGCCCCTAAAGAAGACTACGTACCAAACTTCAGCCATTTTGGTAGGATAATGAAGCTAAAACCTTCAAAATACCGAAAATCGGGAGGTACCGTTCTATGGGGGCTATATGAAGGTGTGGACCGATATATCCCATTTTCAATACCAACCATCCTGCAAGTAATAACATGTGAGCAAAGGCTATAGTCGGGACGGGGCCGACCATGTGATACCCTACACCACTACCCCTGTGCATAAGCTTTTCACTGGTAAACATTTATTTTAGGGAACATAATCCAACTACCACCAAACATATTTTGGTTTTTAATCAAAAAATATGCCTCTTTCTCTCTGGGACCCACATAAGCAACCAAAAATTTGTGACCATCCGATCAAAATTTCGACCTGTAGAATGGAAGAATTGGATGCATTACCGACTATTGTGGTATATCCCTCGTTTGACCACCTTCGCCAACCTACTTTACACCAATCTACAGGTAATATTTTCTTCTTCCATTGACAGGCCTTGCCGTTGAAATAACCCTACAAGAAATCGATATATGCACGCCCGCCTTGCACGCAGAAGGTCGGGGGTTCGATTCCCCGGCCAAGCAACATCAAACATTTTTCAACGGTGGCAAAATACCCCTCAGTAATGTTGGCGACATTTCCTGAGTATTTCGGCCTTGAAAAACTTCTCCACAAGTGGTGTCTTAAGGCACGCCGTTCGGACTCGGAGATAAACAGTAGGTCCCATATCATTGAGCTAAATATGAATTGGGGTGCACTCATTGATATGAGAGAAGTCTCCCTTGTCCCGTATAGGATGTTGTGGAACAATGTTTTTTTGTTTTTTTGATCACCAAAATCAATAGGCATCTTCATCTTTGGGGCCCCCATCAATCCCCAAAAATTCGTGACTCTCCAATCAAAATTCCAAATAGCGTGATTACAAAAAATGGAAAGATTGGATATATTATATGTTATAATAAATTTTGCCATATCTCCTTTTGGAATACTCCTACTAGAAGCGGAAATATTCTCATAAGAAAAAAAAACTTTGACTTTTCTCCACATAAGCTTTTCGCTTATTCCGACTCCTGACTATTATCCGACCATCACCAAAATAAATAGGCTTCTTCCTCTGTGGGACCCGCATACAATTCCAAAAACTTCGTGACGATCCGATTAAAATTGCGACCTGTAGCGTGGTTACAAAAAATCGGAAAATGGGATGCATTAACGACTATTGCGATATCTCTGTTGTTTGAGCAGCTACGACAACCTACCTTACATAATTGTAAAGGTGATATTTTCTACTTTCCTTGCCAGGTTTTGCTTTTGATATACCTCTGAAAGAAACAGAGATATTGGCTTTGAAATAAAACGTTGACCATTCTCCAAATAAGTTTTTGCCCATTCCGACGCCTTAATATTATCCGACCATCATTAAAATCAGTAGGCTTCTTCCTCTGTGGGACCCCCATTAACTCCCAAAACTTCGTGACGATCCGATCAAAATTGCGACATGTGGCGTGATTACAAAAAAATCGGAAAATGGGATGCATTATCGGCTATTACCACATCTCTGCTATTTGACCACCTACGACAACCTACTTTACATCGTTGTAAAGGTGATATTGTCTACTTTCCTTGTCAGGTTTTGCTTTTGATATACCTCTGAAAGAAACAGAGATATTGGCTTTGAAATAAAATGTTGACTTTTCTCCAAATAAGTTTTTTGCCCATTCCGACCCCTAAATATTATCCGACCCTCGCCAAAATCAATAGGCTTCTTCCTCTGTGAGACCTTCATTAACCCTCAAAATTTCGTGACGATTCGATCAAAATTGGGACCTGTAGCGTGATTTCCAAAAAATGGATAAATGGGATGTATTACCGACTATTGCGATATCTCCGTTATTTGGGTACCTATGCTGACCTAGTTTACGTCATTGTAAAGACGGGATCTTCTACTTTCATAGTCAGGCTTTGCTTTTGGAAAATTTCCAACCAAAGCTGTGATATTCGTCAATATAATTAAAATCGCAAACATGAAAATTGGGGTTTTATTTGCTACTATTGTGATATCTTCGTTGTTTGATCACCTACGAGCACCTACTTCACATCAGTAGAAAGGTGATATTTTCTACTTTCATTGTAAGGTTTTGCTTTTGGTATACCCCATGCAGAAGCTGAGATATTCGCTTTGGAAAAAAACGTTGTCTTTTTATCCACCCAGTTTTTTGCCCTTTCCGACCCCTAAATATTATCCGACCATCACCAAAATCAATAGGCTTCTTCCCCTCCGGGACCCCCATCAACGTCCAAAATTTCGTGACGATCCGATCAAAATTGCGACCTGTAGCGTGATTACAAGGTTTAGATGGACAGACGGACAGACGGACAGACGGACGGACGGACGGACTGACGGACGGACACACATAGCCAGATCGACTCAGCTCGTCGAGACATTCATTTTGGTATATATAAGTATGGGTCTACGACCATTATTTCGATGCGTTACAAACTTTTTGGCCAAAACCAACTTATAATACCCTCCCCACATAGTGGTGTAGGGTATAAAAACTTCTGTACAAAATTTTGACTCTCTACCTTTAAAATTGCGAGCTGTATCTTGATTTCAACAGACAGACGGACGCACGGACAGACGGACATGCTCAAATCGACATAGAATTTTATGCTGATCAATAATATATATACTTTATAGGGTCTCCGACGAATATTTCAATGTGTTACAAACGAAATGCCAAATTTAATTATACCCTCCATATGGTGGAGGGTATAATAATACTAAATATAAAGGCACTGGTACTGGGTGAATCGATAAATGAAATTTGTTATGAGGATAACTGTTGAGATTGGATCAGAATGTTTATCAAAATCCGCCTTTAAGTGTATGAAAGGTTTCTACATGTAATACCATTGACATTGGGTGAAGAGAGCTAAAACTGCAACATCTGAGCTAAGGTCCTGGATTTTAAAAATTTTACTGAATAATGTACTATTGTTTCTAGGTTAACACGAATTCGGTTTCTGAATAATGTACTGAAATCAAAAAGTCAAACGTACCTTTTCAACAAAATTGTTTTTATCTTTGTTGTCTATTCTAAACGTTATACACGGTGAGCCTTAACTAATTTTAAATGGAAGGTGCTTACACATCCAAAGTTTTTGCTGATTCTGAAACTACAATGTTCATAGATGAGAAATATCATGAAACAAAAAAAAATCGCCGGAGGGATTTTAAAATAAATCGCGATTTAAGTTCACATTTTTAGGGGTTCTTTAGGTTTTCACGATTTTGCTTGGAAACCGCGAGTTCTATGTAAATGGCACTAAAGCAAATGTTGTAGCAGAAAATTCTCCACAAGATTGACCTTTATGATACTTTCGTAGGTTTCGCCGTTTTTGAGATAAAGAAGTTCAAATTTAGACAATGCACTAACTGTATCGCCTCCTTATAAAACAATGTCATGACTGCAATTTCCCAAATAAAACTTATATATCTTGAAAATGGTACAACCTAGGAAAAATAAATCATCCAGTCTTGTAGAGAATTTTCGCAGCTTCAACATTTTCTTTAGTCCCATTTTGATATGACTTGCGGTTTCCAAGCAAAATCTTGAAGACTTAAGATAAAAACCTAAAAATTTGAACTGAACCTCTATATCTCAAAAATGGTAAAACCTAAGAAAAACCTAAAGGTCTGTCTTGTAGAGAATTTTCACAGCTACAACATTTTCTTTAGACTCATTTCGATACGACTTGCGGTTGTCAAGCAAAATCGTGAAAACCAAAAAAAAAAACCCTAAAATTGTGAATTTTGATCGCGATTTTTTTAAAAATCCCTCCGGCGATTTTGTCTCTTTTTTATTTTTCTCATCTATGAACATTGCTGTTTCAGAATCCGCAAAAACATCCCATGTGTAAGCCGTTTTCATTAAAAGTTAGTTAAGGGACACTGTGCATGATATTGTTTTATAAGGGGGCGATACAGTCAGTGCATTGTCCCAATCTGAACTTCCATATCTTAAAAACGGTAAAATATACGAAAATATCATAAAGTCCAATCTTGTGGAGAATTTTCTCGGCTACAACATTTGCTTTAGTGCCATTTACATAGAACTCGCGGTTTCCAAGCAAAATCGTGAAAACCTAAAGAACCCCTAAAAATGTGAACTTAAATTGCGATTTATTTTAAAATCCCTCCTGCGATTTTTTTGTTTCATGATATTTCTCATCTATGAGCATTGTAGTTTCAGAATCAGCAAAAACTTCCGAGGTGTAAGCACCTTCCATTTAAAAGTAGTTAAGGCTCACCGTGTATAGTAAGTTCATTTGAAAGGGTAGATATATGTGGCTAATGTTTTACAAGAAGGTTTTTACATCCGGAGAAAAAAAGGCCTAAAATAAAATGTCTCAAAAATTAACTGTTATAGGGTAACATCTTCTGAATAATATCACAAATTTCAAAATTCGGTTGGAAAATGTGGATAAAATTTTCAAAATACCCATACCGTTCTAATAAAACGTGGACTGGAATTTAAAATGTAGACAGCTGTTGAAGTGTAGAGGTCTTTTTTTTGAAATTCGAACAAAACGTATACGAGTAGTTCTTGAAAGAAATTAAATATCAAGTCAAATAGGTATTAGTACATCAAAATGTTCAGTGTTCTCCATATATTGTTTATTTGTATATTATTTCTTTTCCGCTTACGAAGTAGCGGGCATTTTGCTAGTTGTCCTAAAAGTCCTTGGAAAATATTTTAAAAAAAATCCACGTTTATTAAAAAATCCAGGCTTATTGTCCTAAAAGTCCTTGGAAAATATTAAAAAAATCCACGCTTATTGGCCTAAAAGTTTTAAAAAAAATCGCACTTTTTGACCTCAAAGTCATTGGAAAAAATATTTTCAAAAATCCACGCTTATTGACCTCAAAGTCGTCGGAAAAAATATTTAAAAGAAATCCACGGTTATTTAACTCAAAGTCCTGGAATTTTTTTAAATCTACGCTTCTTGACCTCAAATACCTTTCAAAAATATTTTAAAAAATCCAGCATATTTACCTCAAAGTAATTGTATTTTTTTAAACCCACGCTTATTGACTTCAAAGTCCTTGGAAAATATTTAAAAAAAATATTTTTTAAATCCACGCTTCTTGACCTCAAAGACATCAAAGTAATTGGATTTTTTTAATCCACGCTTATTGACTTCAAAGTCCTTGGAAAATATTTTAAAAAAAATCCACGTTTATTGACCTAAAAGTCCTTGGTAAATATTTTAAAAAAATCCACGCTTATTGACCTAAAAGTCCTTGGAAAATATTTTAAAAAAAATCCACGTTTATTGACCTAAAAGTCCTTGGTAAATATTTTAAAAAAATCCACGCTTATTGACCTAAAAGTCCTTGGAAAATATTTTAAGAAGATCCACACTTATTGACCTAAAAGTCCTTGGAAAATATTTTAAGAAGAATCCACGCTTATTGACCTAAAAGTCCTTTGAAAATATTTTAAATCCACGCTTATTGACTTCAGAGTCCTTGGAAAATATTTTAAAAAATCCACGCTTATTGACTTCAAAGTCCTTGGAAAATATTTTAAAAAATCCACGCTTATTGACTTCAAAGTCCTTGGAAAATATTTTAAAAAATCCACGCTTATTGACTTCAAAGTCCTTGGAAAATATTTTAAAAAATCCACGCTTATTGACTTCAAAGTCCTTGGAAAATATTTTAAAAAATCCATGCTTATTGACTTCAAAGTCCTTGGAAAATATTTTAAAAAATCCACGCTTATTGACTTCAAAGTCCTTGGAAAATATTTTAAAAAATCCACGCCTATTGACTTCACAGTCCTTGGAAAATATTTTAAAAAAATCAACGCTTATTGACTTCAAAGTCCTTGGAAAATATTTTATAAAAATCAACGCTTATTGACTTCAGAGTTCTTGGAAAATATTTTAAAAAAATCCACGCTTATTGACTTCAAAGTCCTTGGAAAATATTTTAAAAAAATCCACGCTTATTGACTTCAGAGTTCTTGGAAAATATTTTAAAAAAATCCACGCTTATTGACTTCAGAGTTCTTGGAAAATATTTAAAAAAAATCCACGCTTATTGACTTCAGAGTTCTTGGAAAATATTTAAAAAAAATCCACGCTTATTGACTTCAGAGTCCTTGAAAAATATTTTAAAAAAATCCACGCTTATTGAGTCAGAGTCCTTGAAAAATATTTAAAAAAAATCCATGCTTATTGACTTCAGAGTCCTTGAAAAATATTTCAAAAACAAATCCACGCTTATTGACTTCCGAGTTCTTGGAAAATATTTTAAAAAAATCCACGCTTATTGACTTCAGAGTCCTTAAAAAATATTTCAAAAAAAAAATCCACGCTTATTGACTTCAAAGTCCTTGGAAAATATTTTAAAAAATCCACGCTTTTGACTTCAAAGTCCTTGGAAAACATTTAAAAAAATCCACTCTTATTGACTTCAAAGTCCTTGGAAAATTGTTTAAAAAATCCTTGGAAAATATTTTAAAAAAATCCACGATTATTGACGAAAAATTCGTTGAAAAATATTTTAAACATATCTACGCCTTTTGACCTAAAAGTCCTTAAAAATATTTATATATCCCAAAGTATTCCAGAATATAATATATTTCCAATGGCCAACAGACCGAAATACGTCGATTTTTATTCAAAGAATATTTCATGAAGGTCACTTGGATCCTTCCAGAATATTTTCTGAAGGACACGTAGATCTTTTAAAGAATATTTTCTGAAGGACACGTGGACTTTTTAAGAATATTTTCTGAAGGACACGTGGAATTATTAAAGAATATTTTCTGAAGCACACATGTATTTATTACAGAATCTTTTCTGAAGGACAGCTTGATTTTTTAAAGAATATTTTCTCAAGGACACTTGGATTTTTAAAAACTATGAGAACTTTCTGAAGTAGTGGATCTTTAAAAAATATTTTCTGAGGACATATGGATATTCAAAGAATATTTTCTGAAGAACACGTTTAATTTTTAAATAATATTTTCTGAAGGATACGTTGATTTTTTAAAGAATATTTTTTCAAGGACACGTGGATTTAAAAAAAAAAAAATCTGAAGGACACATGGATTTTTTAAAATAATATTTTCTCAAGGACACGTGGAGTTAAAAAAATGTTCAAGGACACGTGGATTTTTTAAATAATATTTTCTGAAGGACACATAGATTTTTTAAAATAATATTTTTTTCAAGGACACTTGGATTTAAAAAAAAAATCTGAAGGACGCATGGATTTTTTAAAATAATATTTTCTCAAGGACACGTGGATTTTTAAATATTATTTTCTGAAGGACACATAGATTTTTTAAAATAATATTTTTTTCAAGGACACGTGGATTTTTAAATATTATTTTCTGAAGGACACATAGATTTTTTAAAATAATATTTTTTTCAAGGACACGTGGATTTTTATATAATATTTTTTCATAGACATGTGGATTGTTAAATAAGATTTTTTCAAGGACACTTGGATTTTAAAAAAAAATATTTCTTTAAAGACACGTGGATTTTTAAAAAAATATTTTTTCAAGGACACATTTTTTTTTAAATAAGAATTGTTCAAGGACACGTTCCTTTTTTAAATAAGAATTGTCCAAAGACACGTGCAGTTTTTAAATAAGAATTGTTCAAGGGCACGTTCCTTTGTTTTTTAAATAAGAATTGTTCAAGGACACGTTCCTTTTTTAAATAAGAATTGTTCAAGGACACGTGCAGTTTTTAAATAAGAACACGTTGATTTTTTAAAAAAAAAATATTTTTCAAGGACAAAACAAATCAACGGCAGGTGGATTTAAAAATATTTTTTCAAAGACAGGTGTATTTAAAGAAAAAATATGTTATCAAGGACACATGGAATTACAAAAAAAAAATCAAGGACAAATGACTTTAAAAAATTCAAGCGCAGATGATTAATTGATGGATTTAAATAAAAATCAAGGACACATGAATTTAAAATAATATTTTCTGTGTCCTTGATACATGGATTTAAAAAAAGCAAGGACACGTGAATTTTTTGAGACTCTGCTCGTTCGTCTTCAATGACTGAAAATTAAGGACACGTTGATTAAAAAAAATAAGGGACTAAGGGATTAAAAAAAATCAAGGACACATGGATTTAAAAAAAATCAATGACATGTGGATTTAAAAAAAATTAAGGACACATGGATTTAAAACAAATCAATGACACGCACTTTAAAAAAAATTAAGGCCATTATATTTTTTCAAGAACATATGGATTAAATAAATTCAAGGACATGCGAATTTTTAGAGACCTTGCTCGTCTTCAATGACCCCCATAAGTTCGCGTATAAAGTCTCCATTCAGCTCGTCAATAAAATTTCCCTTCAGCTCGCCCATAAAGGTTCCTTTCAGCTCGCTATAAAGACTCACTGCTGCTAATCTATAAAGACTCCCTTCAGCACATCTATATCTCTTCTATAAAGACAGGTTTCAGGTCGTCCAAAGAGACTCCCATAAGCTATTTGATGAACACATTATTGACCTTCTTCATTAAAATTCCTTTAGCTCATCTATAAATGCACCCTTCAACCGGAATCTTGGGAATCCCTTAGCCAGTTTTAAGTCATCCTTTTCTACGTCAACATCTAACTTGTCAATAAAGGCTGGTCGTCTGTAAATACCCTTCTTTGTAACGTCCATAACGAATTCCCTCAGCTAGTCTTAAGTCATCCTTTTTTTAAGTCCCCATCTAGCTTGTCAATAAAGGCTGCTCGTCTATAAATACTCCCTTCGTAAAGTCCATAACGAAAACCTTCTGATCATATTAAACACAACTGTGTTAAAACAATACCCCACACCCCTAATTTTTGCCGGTATCCTTCAACCAGTTTAGATTTTAAAAATCCTATTAAATCAAACTTCCTTATTAAATATATCCTGCTTGATTTCATATTCCGCTCTTTGATTAATCCTGTTTTAAATTCAGCCTCGTTATATATTCATTTAATTTACCTTTAAATATAAAATTTACAATCTACACCAACAACTGCAATCACTAAAACGAAAAGCATGCTAAAGGGTGGTGAGAAGAAAAAATCCAAACAACATAACCAACCGACAAACGTTAATTAAGCAGGCGACAATTGAGAAAATAAGTTTATGCCTTCAACAGACAAACTGTCGTCGTCGTCATCGTCCTCCTCCTCCTCCTCCTGCCCATCGTCACTGATTACGTCTTTAAGTGGCAACGGTAACGACAGACGGAAAAACAAAAAATAAACTTTTGCAGGCAATAAAAATTGACGTCTGTCGGTTTATTTGAGTTAGAATCAAAGGATATAAAACGAATTCTGAAAATGCCTAAAAACTTTAATATTTTCAATGCCATTTGGCAAAAGTTTACCGAAAAGTATGGCCACGAAACAAGAAAAGCCAAACACAAACAAAGAATCGAACAACTACAAACAAAATTAAGGACCATAAAACGTGCAGGCGGCAATGAGTGAGTGAGGGAACATGAGCAGTCATAAAAACAAACAAAACTCAATAATTTTTTATGACTTATGACCAATATTTTTATGTGTGAATGTATCCAGAAAAAAAGCAACAACAACCGAAACGAGTAATTGAGGGCTGAAAGGATGGTGGGGTTGTACCTAAACAAATGTTTCGCATTCATTAACACTTTCGGTTTTGTTCTATTTTTCAATTTTTGTGGAATGTATGTTTTGGCTTTTTGTGGTATGTCTTAAGTTAGTTCGGAAATTGCCAAGGATATAAAAAAGTATAGAGCTATAAAACTATAACATTAAATCATGTTATTCGAGAAGGGAAAGGAGGGAGGAGAGGGGGAATGGCATTTATGGGTGGTTTACTTCGAAAGGGTTAGCGGAAAACATGTAGCCTTTTTCTAGTATGATGTAAAACGCCCAACAGTTGTTACACTTTTCAAAACATTGTTGACAAATGACCAACCCTTCCATGTGACTATTAAAAATAATTTGATGGGCTCAATTTTGTGCCAGCACCCACATAGATCCAACAGTACTTAAACTGAATTTTATAATTCATGTTTTTATGTTTTCTATGTCAAAGAAGTCCTTGCTTATTGACTTAAAAGTCCTTGCAAATATTTTAAAAGATCCCAGTTTAGTAACACAAAATTCATGGAAAAATATTTTATAAACAATCCACGTTTAACGTTCTCAAAAATTTTAGAAAAAACATGTCATATCAGGTCAATAACCTAAAAATCCATGATTTTTTTTAAAAAATCCTTCTTACTAACCAAAAAGTCTTTGAACAATAGTTGAAAAACAAAAATCGACGCTTACTGAACTAAAAATCATTGAAAAATAAAGTAAAAGTCCTTAAAAAATATTTAAAAATGTATAAGGAATATTTTTTCAATTCAAATTTCAATGTTCTAAAGAATATTTTTTCTAGGACCACCATGGATTTTTTAAAAAAGTAGATTTTTTAAAAACATTTTTTAAATACCAACAGACCACTACACGAAGATTTTTTTAAAATATTTTTTCAAGGACCATAAGACCACAAAACGTGGATTTTTAAAAATAGTTTTTCAAGGACAAACAGACCAAAAAACATGTTTCAAGATCTTCTGGCCATAAAACGTATATTTTTTTTTAGAATATTTTTTCAAGATCATCTTACCAAAAAACGGTAAACTTTTAATGAAAATTTTGCAAAGACCAACAGACAACAAAACGTACATATTTTAAAGAATATTTTTTCATGGACAGATAATGTGAACGTAGTCTTTGTTGACGAGATGAGGCAAACCTCTATAGACAATCTGAATAGAGTGTCTATAGACGAGCAGAAGTGAGTCAAATTAAATTTCGATTTTTTAAAGAGTATTTTTCTAAGACCAACAGACCACAAAACGTAGATTTTTTTAAATATTTTTTCAAGGAACAAAAGACCACTACACGTAGATTTTTTAAAATATTTTTTCAAGGACCAGAAAACCACAAAACGTGGATTTTTAAAAATAGTTTTTCAAGGACCAGCAGTCAACGAAACGTGGATTTTTAAAAATAGTTTTTCAAGGATCAGTTGGCAACGAAACGTGGATTTTTAAATATAGGTTTTCAAGGACAGACAGACCACAAAACATGGAAATTTTTAATATATGTTTCAAGATCTTCTGGCCACAAAACGTATATTTTTTAGAATATTTTTTCAAGATATTCTTACAAAAAACCGGTAAACTTTTAATGAAAATTTTGCAAAGATCAACAGACAACAAAACGTAGATTTTTTAGAGAATAATTTTTGAAGGAACAGCAGATAATCTGAAGGTAGCCTTTGTTGACGAGCTGAAGGTCACCTCTATAGACGAGCTGAATAGAGTCTCTATAGAGAGCAGAAGTGAGTCATTATAGATTAACAGAAGGGAGTATTTATAGAAGTGATGTGCTGATGGGATGATAGACGAATACAAGAGATGTTTGGTCTGCAAGTCCTTGACGAAATATCATCAAAAAATCCACGTTTTGTGGTCTATTGGTCCATGAAGAAGTATCCTTAAAAAAACACGTTTTGTGGTCTACAGATTCTTTAAAAAAGTATCCTTAAAAATCCACGTTTTGTGGTCTATTGGCCCTTGAAAAACTATTCTTAAAAAATTCACGTTTTGTGGTATGTTTGTCCTTGAAAAGTATCCTTAAATAAACCAAGTTTTGTGGTCTATTGGTCCTTGAAAAATTATCCTTAAAAAATCCACGTTTTGTGGTCTATTGGTCCTTGAAAAAGTATGCTTAAAAAATCCACGTTTTTTGGTCTATGGATCCTTGAAAAAGTATCCTTAAAAGATCCGCTTTTTGTGGTCTATTGATCCGTGAAAAGGCATCCTTAAAAAATCTACGTTTTGTGTTCTATTGGTCCTTGAAAAAGTATTCTTAAAAAATCTACGTTTTTTGGTCTATTGGTCCTTGAAAAAGTATACTTAAAACCCAGGTTTTGTGGTATATTGGTCCTTGAAAATGTGTCCTTAAAAAACCATGTTTTGTGGGCTATTGGTCCTGGAAAATGTATCCTAAAAAATCCAAGTTTTGTGGTCTATTGGTCCTTGAGAAAGTATCCTTAAAAATCCACGTTTTGTGGTCTATTGGTCCTTGAAAAAGTACCCTTAAAAATCCACGTTTTGTGGTCTATGGGTTCTTGAAAATTATCCTTAAATAAACCACGTTTTGTGGTCCATTGGTCCTTGAAAAAGTATCCTTAAAAAATCCACCATTTGAGGTCTATGGGTCCTTGAAAAATTATCCATAAAAAGTCGACTTTTTTTGTGGTCAATTGGTCCTTGAAAAAGTATCCTTAAAAATTCAAGTTTTGTGGTCTATTGGTCCTTGAAAAAGTATCCTTAAAAAATCTACGTTTTGTTGTCTATTGGTGTTTGAAAAAGTATCCTTAAACAATTCACGTTTTGTAGTCAATGTGTCCTTGAAAAAGTATCCTTAAAAAATCTACGTTTTGTGGTCTATTGGTGTTTGAAAAAGTATCCTTAAACAATTCACGTATTGTAGTCAATGTGTCCTTGAAAAAGTGTCCTTTAAAATCCATGTTTTCTGGACTAATGTTCCTTAAGAAAATCTACGTTTTTTGGTCTATGGATACTTGAAATAGTAACCTTATCACGTTTTGTGGTCTATTGGCCCTTGAAAAAGTATCCCGTTTTGTGATCTGTTGGTCCTTGAATAAATCTTTTTTAACAAATCCATGTTTTGTGGTCTATTGATCCTTGAAAAAGAACCCTTAAAAATCCATGTTTTGTGATCTATTTCCTTAAAAAAGTGTCCCCAAAAAGCCACGCTTTGTGGTCTATTGGTCCTTGAAAAAGTATCCTTAATACCTCCACGTTTTTTGGTCTATTGGTCCTTGAAAGAGTATCCTTAAAAATCCATGTTTTGTTTTCTATTGATCCTTGAAAAAGTATCCTTAAAAAATCCACGTTTTGTGGTCAATTGGTCCTTGAAAAAGTATCCTTAATAAATCCACGTTTTGTGGTCAATGGGTTCTTGAAAAGGTATCCTTAATAAATCAACGTTTTGTGGTCAATGGGTCCTTGAAAATGTATCCTTAATAAATCCACGTTTTGTGGTCTATTGGTCCTTGAAAAAGTATCCTTAATAAATCCACGTTTTGTGGTCAATGGGTCCTTGAAAAAGTATCATTAATAAATCCACGTTTTGTGGTCTATAGGTCCTTGAAAAAGTATCCTTAAAAAATCCAAGTTTTGTGTTCTATTGGTACTTGAAAAGTATCCTAACAAATCTACGTTTTGTGGTCTGTTGCTCCTTGAAAAAATCTTCTTTAACAAATCCATGTTTTGTGGTCTGTTGGTCCTTGAAAAAATCTTCTTTAAAAATCCATGTTTTGTGGTCTGTTGGTCCTTGGAAAAATCTTCTTGAAAAATCCATGATTTGTGGTCTATTGGTCCTTGAAAAAATCTTCTTTAAAAAATCCACGTTTTGTTGTCTATTGGTACTTCAAAAAGCATCATTAAAAATCCACGTTTTGTGGTCTATTGGTCCTTGAAAAAGTATCCTTAAAAATCCATGTTTTTTGGTCTATTGGTTCTTCAAAAAGCATTTTTACAAAATCCACGTTTTGTGGTTGAAAATCTTCTTTAAGAAATCCGCGTTTTGTGGTCCGTTAGTCAAGTTTTGTGGTATGTTGGCCATTGAAAAAAATATTTAAAAAAACGTTTTGTATTCTGCTGGTCTTTATTTTTTTTTTTTTTTTGTAATCCACGTTTTGTTGTTTATTTGTCCTTGACAAAATATTCTTCAGAGACTCCCTTCATCTTGTCTATAGAGATTCTCCCTTCAGAACATCTATAGAGATTCTCCCTTTCGCTCGTCTATAGAGACTCCTTTCAGCTAGTCTATAGAGATTCGCCCTTCAGCTAGTCGATAGAGACTCCCCTCAGCTCGTCTATAGAGATTCTCCCTCCAGTTCGTCTATAGAGATTGTCTCTCCAACTCGTCTATAGAGACTCCCTTCACTCGTCTATAAAGACTCCCTTCAGCTCGTTTATAAAGACACACTTCAGATCGCCTATAAAGACTCCTTCAGCTCGTCTATAAAGACTCCCTTCAGCTCGTCTATAAAGACCCTCTTCAGCTCGTCTATATAGACTCACTTCAGCTCGTCTATAAAGACTCACTTCAGCTCGTCTATAAAGACTCACTTCAGCTCGTCTATAAAGACTCACTTCAGCTCGTCTATAAAGACTCACTTCAGCTCGTCTATAAACACTCACTTCAGCTATAGAGACTCCATTCAGCTCGTCTATAAAGACTCCCTTCAGCTCGTCTATAGAGACTTCCTTCAGCTCGTCTATAAAGACTCCCTTCAGCTCGTCTATAGAGACTCCCTTCAGCTCGTCCATAGAGATTCTCCCTTCACCTCGCCGATAGGGACTCCTTTCAGCTCGTCTATAGAGACTCTTTTCAGTTCGTCTATAGAAATTCTTCCTTCAGCTCGTCTATAGAGACCCCCTTCAGCTCGTCTATAGAGACTCCCTTCAGCTCGTCTATAGAGACCCCCTTCAGCTCGTCTATAGAGACTCCCTTCAGCTCGTCTATAGAGACTCCCTCCAGCTCGTCTATAGAGTCTCCCTTCAGCTCGTCTATAGAGTCTCCCTCCAGCTCGTCTATAGAGACTCCCTTCAGCTCGTCTATAAAGACTCCCTTCAGCTCGTCTATAAAGACTCCCTTCAGCTCGTCTATAAAGACTCCCTTCAGCTCGTCTATAAAGACTCCCTTCAGCTCGTCTATAGAGACTCCATTTAGCTCGTCTATAAAGACTCCCTTCAGCTCGTCTATAAAGACTCCCTTCAGCTCGTCTATAGAGACTCCCTTCAGCTCGTCTATAGAGACTCCCTTCAGCTCGTCTATAAAGACTCCCTTCAGCTCGTCTATAGAGACTCCATTTAGCTCGTCTATCGAGACTTCCTTCAGCTCGTCTATAAAGACTCCCTTCAGCTCGTCTATAAAGACTCCCTTCAGCTCGTCTATAAAGACTCCCTTCAGCTCGTCTATAGAGACTTCCTTCAGCTCGTCTATAAAGACTCCCTTCAGCTCGTCTATAGATTCTCCCTTCAGCTCGTCTATAAAGACTCCCTTCAGCTCGTCTATAAAGACTCCCTTCAGCTCGTCTATAAAGACTCCCTTCAGCTCGTCTATAAAGACTCCCTTCAGCTCGTCTATAGAGACTCCATTTAGCTCGTCTATAAAGACTCCCTTCAGCTCGTCTATAAAGACTCCCTTCAGCTCGTCTATAGAGACTCCCTTCAGCTCGTCTATAGAGACTCCCTTCAGCTCGTCTATAGAGACTCCCTTCAGCTCGTCTATAGAGACTCCCTTCAGCTCGTCTATAAAGACTCCCTTCAGCTCGTCTATAGAGACTCCATTTAGCTCGTCTATCGAGACTTCCTTCAGCTCGTCTATAAAGACTCCCTTCAGCTCGTCTATAAAGACTCCCTTCAGCTCGTCTATAAAGACTCCCTTCAGCTCGTCTATAGAGACTTCCTTCAGCTCGTCTATAAAGACTCCCTTCAGCTCGTCTATAGATTCTCCCTTCACCTCGCCGATAGGGACTCCTTTCAGCTCGTCTATAGAGACTCTTTTCAGTTCGTCTATAGAAATTCTTCCTTCAGCTCGTCTATAGAGACCCCCTTCAGCTCGTCTATAGAGACTCCCTTCAGCTCGTCTATAGAGACCCCCTTCAGCTCGTCTATAGAGACTCCCTTCAGCTCGTCTATAGAGACTCCCTCCAGCTCGTCTATAGAGTCTCCCTTCAGCTCGTCTATAGAGTCTCCCTCCAGCTCGTCTATAGAGACTCCCTTCAGCTCGTCTATAAAGACTCCCTTCAGCTCGTCTATAAAGACTCCCTTCAGCTCGTCTATAAAGACTCCCTTCAGCTCGTCTATAAAGACTCCCTTCAGCTCGTCTATAGAGACTCCATTTAGCTCGTCTATAAAGACTCCCTTCAGCTCGTCTATAAAGACTCCCTTCAGCTCGTCTATAGAGACTCCCTTCAGCTCGTCTATAGAGACTCCCTTCAGCTCGTCTATAAAGACTCCCTTCAGCTCGTCTATAGAGACTCCATTTAGCTCGTCTATCGAGACTTCCTTCAGCTCGTCTATAAAGACTCCCTTCAGCTCGTCTATAAAGACTCCCTTCAGCTCGTCTATAAAGACTCCCTTCAGCTCGTCTATAGAGACTTCCTTCAGCTCGTCTATAAAGACTCCCTTCAGCTCGTCTATAGATTCTCCCTTCAGCTCGTCTATAAAGACTCCCTTCAGCTCGTCTATAAAGACTCCCTTCAGCTCGTCTATAAAGACTCCCTTCAGCTCGTCTATAGAGATTCTCCCTTTAGCTCGGCTATAGAGACTCCCTTCATCTCGTCGATAGGAACTCCCTTCAGTTCGTCTATAGAGATTCTCTCTTCAGCACGTCTGTATAAAGCTCGTCTATAGAGATTCTCCCTTCAGCTTGTATATATGGGACTCCTTTTAGCTCGTCTATAGAGATTCTCCCTTCAGTTCGTCTACAGAGATTCTCTCTTCAGCTCGTTTATAAAGATTCCCTTCAGCTCGTCTATAAAGACTCCCTTCAGCTCGCCTATAAAGACTCCCTTCACCTCGTCTATAGAGACTCCCTTCAGCTCGTCTATAAAGACTCCCTTCACCTCGTCTATAGAGACTCCCTTCAGCTCGTCTATAGACTCCCTTCATCACGACTCACTTGTGTTCGCCTTAAAAGACTACCTTCGTCTCGTCTATATAGACTCTCTACTGCTAGCTTATAAAGTATTCCTTCTACTCGCCCCTTCTATAAAGACCCCCTTGAACTCACGTATAAAACTTACCATCCTCATTTGCATTTCCCTTTAGTACGTCTATAGAAACTACATTTCCTACCACCCCCTCCCTTGTATTTTCATTCGAATATCTAAACAAAATTTATCATTTTCATGTTTATTGTTATTATTATTTGTTGTTGTTATTTCTCGTTTTTGTTTACAAAAACCTAAAAGCAAATATAATTTAAGTCCGTGTTTCCTTTAACCTTGGTAACTTTGTTGTTGTTGTGTGTTTTTTTTTTTCATTTTCATAGGGAGTAACATAAAGTTCGACCAGCTGTTGCTTTTACCAATTTCCCGTGTTTCTTGGCTTTGTGTTGAAAATTGTTACCAATTGAAACACACACACACAAAAAACGGTATTCAGTGTCGCACGCAATTAAGGGAATTTGTTAACAAAAAAGAAAAATTATTTTCCTTTTGTCAACGACAACAGCAACAACAAATTAAACACTATTTGAAAAAAGAACGGACTATTGAAGCGCGTAAAATAAGCTTCCCTTCTTTGCACGCCGGTAATTCTCAAATAAAAATACAGGAAAGCATATAATGTTAAGCGGATCATGTTTTGTTGTTATTTCTTGTTGTTGTTGTTGTTGCGGGGACAAATGTTATGAAAATAACACCTTCGAAAAAAGTTTAAGGTAAATAAATAAAACTAACAAAAAAAAAACGGGAGGCATTCTTATGGCAATTGAGCCATGCCTAATGAGGGGAGTGAAGGTGGGGTAATATGTTTTTTGTTGGTGGTTATTTATTTGAGTTTTACACAAGGAAGTATGCAATAAAATGTTACAGAGACAGGTGAATAAATATAAATAAACACACAATGAAAAAGAGCAACTTAAGTATACAATTTGTTCCTAGGGTTGTCTTAAAGAATCCACGAATTGATGTGAAAATTTCAAAGAATTTTGAAAACAAATTGCCATGAATTTAAAGAGTTATAAGAACAATAGCAGCTGAGTTGTGTAACAGACAGCTTATCACCATACGCCTATGGCTGTACAAAATAATATTATAAGTTGTAGATTAAAACCATTACTTCGAAGAAACCCACTTTTCATTGTAACAAGGTGTTAACACCCTTGCTAGCTTGAAGTTAAGGGTATTAAAACTATATAGTAGCTATAAGGCGCCACTGTGTTGCATGCTTACCGTACCTACCTTCTTTGAAGGAAGTCATACTATAATGGGTTTGATTTTTTGCCACCCATTATTTGAGAAAAAATGCATTTTCTTCTTATAATTTTTATTGACTCAAAATATTTCATTTCGATCATCTTCTCATTTCTCTATATTTATAGGTTCAGTCCAACGCGTGCCCCAGCGCCATGGGATGGCATACGTATATCGGATAAATATAGTCCAGTGTGTCCGCAACGTTTGCCAAATATACAAAATGAAACGGCGGCATTGGAGAAAATGCCAAAAGGTCGTTTGGAATATTTAAAACGTTTATTGCCATTTCTGGAAAATCAATCAGAAGACTGTCTATATTTAAATATATTTTCACCAATAAATGGTAAGTGGGCAAATGGAAATAAATAAAAAAATATTGGAGTTATAGACATACACACACACGCGCGTCCAAAAAAACTGAGTAAATATTTTTTCCATTGAAAATATAATATTCCTGATAGGTGCTAAAGAAAAGGAAGGACAACCTCTGTCTTGAGTATTGAAACTAAAAAAAATATTTTTTTAAGTACATAAAATATTATTAAATATTTAATATTCACCCATAAGTAACTTGTACAATTTTGTAATTAAAAATACAAACAAAATAACCTTATTTTTTCTATTTAATATATAAATTAATTATAAAATTTATTTTAAATTTATTTCGTGATAAAATTTGCATTAAAATCACAGAAACAGCTACAATTGAATACAACAACAACAACAACCACTTACCGTGGCCCAGAGTTTACCGATTTATTTACATCCTGCAAACATAGACACCAATAATAAAATTACACACAATTGACTACAACACCAACCAAACTACAAACACAGCAACAAAACAGCAGAGAACGGAAAAAACATTAAAAATTTATATGAGAAAATTTAATTAAAATTTTACCACAAAAAAGGTATCAAAATCTCATTAATATATCAAATATAAAATAAACAACATCCTTCGCCCCCCATAAATTTTTTAATGAATTTAACTAGACAATCCGCCCTAGCCAACCTATAACATAACCTGAATAATTACAACAACTACTTAAAAAATAACAAAAAAACCACAAATAATAAAGAGACCCATTCAATTTATACCATTTATAAAACCGAGACAAATATTCGCATGGCGAATATAAAATACAATTAAATTTTTACTATAATTATGATAAAAAGTATTTTAATTGATTTTTGAATAAAGTTTCGGATTGGGGGGAAAGTTATTTTGAAAGTTCACAAAGAAAAGCATAGTCTACATTAGGTTTGTCCTTTTACTTGATAATTTTTATTAATGTTGGTGAAACACTTGTTTAGAAAATTTCCATTATACAACTGTCAAAATTCAAAACATTTCTAATAACAACAAAATTGAACTTTTTTAATTACAAGAAACCCCGCACAGATTATGAAAATGGACCAAAAAAAGAAGACACGTGTATCGGCGTTTTGAAAGTTTACGTCTTGAAGTAACCTAAATAGGCGTGGCAAGTTCCGCCCATTTCTACAGGTTTTGAAATATTCGACATCAGATTCCTTGGAATCCTTGCATTTTAGGTATAAAGTGTCTTTTGCAAAATTGCTGACAACAATGAGAAGTATCTTTTTATGAAAAAAATTAACCCTCTTGTGAGTCACTAAAGGGGTTTTTTGATCCCCTTTTTCTAAAACGTTTAAAAAATCCTTTAAAGTGTGATCGTATCAGATCAAAATAGTCTACAAAATTATTTGTCATAAAATTTTACTATAGGTCCCGAATACACCAAAACTCTAAATCGTACCTAAACGCCAGGAATCTGCCAAAAGTAAAATCACGTTTTAGGGTTAATGTTGTACTTTATCTGAGTTTATTAATTTTTGTCCCACAAAACTTCATTCTAGATAGAAAACGTCAACGACAAAAATAATCTCCATACAATTTCAATATATAAGTCGCCGAATAAATAAAATATGTATTTTCAATATATATCAAGAAAATATATACATCAAGTTTGCCAACAAAACACCCAAATAATTTTTGAATAAATTTGTTTTGTTCTTTTTCCGAGTTGATGCATGAAAGTAACATGAAATTTAGCTCTAGACGAAAGGTGTTAAGAAAAGAAATATTCTACACAAAATTTCATTATAAGTCCCAGAACAAACTAGATATCTGAGTAAAACACTTTGTTAAGAAAATGACGTTACAAAATTAGATATTATAGGTAGAAATTATTTGTTAAACTTTTAGATTCCTAATTAAAAATTATTCCATACTGAGTCAAAATCTCCTAAAATACCTCACTTTTTGGGGGCGGTGTCAAAAGAAGAAATGTTCCAAATCAAATTTCAATATGAGTCTCTGAACAAAAGAAATTTGTAGCTATAATATTTAACATCTCCAGAAGCTTTCGCTTTTTATATATGATTTAGGACCATATTCTACCGCTTTTATTCACATTTTCGATATCTGCGGTCACAAAATATATTTTATTGAAGTTTTTTGATAATAAATTCTTTCTGAAGATTACGTGTGCTCGATCCAAACTATTTTTGAAATATCTATGGTGAATATATATAGGGAAAATATTGATAACCCAGATCGATTACGTATTTTAGTACTATAAACTAAAATAACGTCATCAGGATAAGTCATAGGTTCCTGATATTGTATGTGAAAATGCGGGGATAGTCTACGGCTATTCTCCAGTGATTATATCTAACATACGAATCCTAACATCCATGATTTTGGCATGGTCCTAAATACTATAACTTTCTTTCATAATCTGGCCGAATTATCTTGTAACGGTGGCAAAATACCCCTCAGTAATGTTGGCGACATTTCCTGAGTATTACAGCCATGTAGAAACTTCTCTACAAAAGTAGTGCCTTAGACACGCCGGTCGGACTCGGCGATAAACTGTAGGTCCCATATCACTGAGCTAATATGAATTTGGGTGCACTCATTGATATGAGAGAAGTGTCCCTTGTCCCTTATGGGATGTTTGTGGAACAATTATTACATATCTCATGAAAACCACTTAAAGCCAAACCCTCTACAGAGAGAAGATCATTTATGGTCTTTTATAGAATGGAAGCCCCATTGGGTTTTTTTATAAACGACTTCTTTAGACAAAGAAATGCCTTCTGAAATCTTCTATCAAGAGAAGACCTTTTGAGGTCTTCTGTGATTAGATGACTTCCATTGACAAAATACCCCATGAGGTCTTCAACAGGCAGGATGACAGTTGAGGTATTCTCTCTAGAGGACTTTTATCGACAGAAATCCTCTTTATGTTTTCTACTGACAGAAGACCTTTTGAGTTCTTCCTTGCAACAAAAAACTTCTTGAGGTTTAGAACCGGCAGATGTTTATACCCACAGCCTTTAGGCTAAAGAGGGTATTTACACTTTGATACGGCCAAAATGGTGCCTCATCGAAACAATGGTTTTAGACCCCAAGTATGTTTGTACGATATCCGTTTCAGACAATTTTGAGTCGATCTAGCAATGTCCGTCCGTCTGTCTGTCTGTCCGTCTGTCTGGCTGGTGCGCACGATAACTCTCGAACGTATCAATCGATTCGGTTCAAATTTTGGGTATCGAAATATTTTGTCTAGGTTTGATTTACGTTCGAAGATGGGCCATATCGGTCCACTCCTTCAGGTACCTCCCCCACAAAAGTTCAAAAATGTTCGGAAAAATTGTCCGCACGATAACTCTTGAAGGGAGTAACCGAATTAGTCCATACTTTGCACATCGTGACATTTCTACCAGACATAGATGAGGTTCCAATATGGACCCTATTGGTTCACTCTTTCGGGTACCTCCCACACAAAATTTAGCTTAAGTGCAGTTTAAGGCCTGCTCTCGAATCGCGTTGATTTTTGTTGCAGCCACTTGTATTCACTACCCCCATTACGACGATATAATTTTTTTCAGGAGCAAGTCCATATATCGTCAGAAATCAGCACGAAAACTGCAAACAACCCATATAATACCATGTGTCGTAGTTGGAGTGCACGATAACTCTAGAACGGATCAACATATTTGGTTAAAATTTTGGATCTTTCAATATTTTGTCCAAACTTAGTTTAAATTCGAAGATAGACCATATCGGTCCACTCCTTCCGGTACCTCCCCCACAAAGGTTCAAAATTGTTCGCCAAGATTGTGGGCATGATAACTCTAGGAGGGAATAACCGAATTGAGCCAAACTTTGCTATTGGTAATATAACTTTCAGGCATAGATCGAGTTCTAATATGGACTATATCGGTCCACTCATTTGAGTACCTCCCACACAAAATTTGGAAAAAGTATAGTTTAACAACTCCTCTCTGATCTTATTAATTTGTGACGCAGCAGGTTGCACTTGCGGCCCCTGTTACGACGTTGTAATTTTTTTTCGTGGGAAAGTCCATACTTCCTGAGATAATGACCCAAAAAGGTCCAGAAAATCCTACCGGCACCACCTAAACTGGCTAATGTGTAAAATAACCCTTTACGAGAGAAATCGATTTAGCTTAAACTTTGTAAATTGAGAAGTAAAATTGTAATATATTTAAATTCAGAAAATTAAGTACAACATATTTAATTATATAGTCTGTAAGGAAAATATCCATAGACTAATAAAGAAAAAAATATTTCCTACAGATTTGCATTAGGTCCGAATATGTACTACATCGGATCACTCCTATGGGTACACCCTACCCAAAGTTTGGAAAAAATGCACTCGTCTTGGATCATTCTGAATTTTGTTGCAACATGTAGTTTTTTGCGGTCCTTTCCATCCTGGAAAATTTTCCCAACAGCTAAAAAACCGACAGAAGTATTGTGTTAACTTTTTTTCTTCGGGTACGTGGCTGAGGGTATATCTCTGTCGGCTCAGCTGACTGATACTTTCTTACTGTTTCTTAAGGTCTTTTATAAACAACAGAAACTTCCTTAGGATCTTCTCCAGATAGAACCTCTTCAGGTTTTCCATAGCAAAATACCCCTTGAAGACCTCTTGAGGCCTGCTTTAGATAAATGACCCCTTGAGGTCTTCTAAAGAATCTCTTGAGGCCCTCTATAGACAGAAGACCTCTTGAGATCATCTATAGAGACAAGACCTCTTGAGATCTTCTATAGACAGAAAATCTCTTAAGAAGGCCTCCTAAAGTCTTCTACAGACAGGCCTCTTGAAGCCATCTTTACTCAGAAGACATCCAAAGGTCTGTAGAGATCTTCTATAAACAGAAGACCTCTTGAGATCTTCAATAGATAGAGGTCTTCAATAGACAGAATACCTCGCCTACCTTCTTGAGTTCTTCCATAAGCAGAAGACCGCTAAAGGTCTTCTACTTATAAAATATGTATATCTGGTCTTTTATAGGCGGAAGAACTCCTGAGGTCTTCTTGTTCATAATAAACTTATGTCTATTAATTGCCTCTGTATATAGATATACAGAGATATAAAGAGGAATTTTATAGATATAAGACATGAGGTCTTCTATAGAAAAGTGACCTCCGGAGGCCTTCTGTACACGGAATACCTTTTTTGGTTTCTATACACCCCTTGAGGTGTCCAATACAAAGAAGACGTATTGAAATCGTTCAGATATAATACGTAAGGTCTTCTATATACAGAAGACCTCTCGAAAGATTCTACAGACAAAATACCTGTTGACGTCTTCTACAGACAGGATTTCTTGAGGTCTTCTATAAGCAGAAGAAGCCTTTAGGTCTTCTATAGACAACAGAAGACCTAAAGTCTTCTATATATAGAAGACATATTGAGGTCTTCTATTGACAGAAGACCTCTTACCCTAAAAGTTACCCGAGTGACTGGACCGATATGGTCCGTCTTAGGTCTTGTGTTGCCTTTAGAAGATTTCTAGAGGTCTTCTGTTACCCATAAAAGACCACAAGAGGTCTTCCGTTACTTGTAAACGACCTTCTATTGCCTATAAAAAACCTCAAACGGTCTTCTATTACCTATAAAATACCTCACGATGTATACTATTGTCTATACAAGACCTCAAGAGGTCTTTTGTTACCAATAAAAGACCTCAAAATGTCTACTATTATCAATAAAAGACGTCAACAGGCCCTCAGTTGCCTATAGAAGACCTTAAGAGGACTTCAATTACATATAGAAGACCTCTAAATACCTTCGTTTGCCTTTAAAAGACCTCTTAAGGTTTTCGGTTGCTCATAGGAGGCCTCAGAAGGACTCCTGTTGCCTACAGAAGCAATCAAGAGGTTGTCTGATGCCTATAGAAGACTTTAAAACGTCTTATGTTACCTTTCAAAAACCTTAAGAGGACTTCTAATATCTATAGAAGACTTCAAGATGTCTTCTGTTACCTATGAATGGAGAGGTCTTCTGTTACTTATAAATGACCTCAAGAGATATACTATTGTTCACAGAAGACCTTAAGAGGTCTTCGGTTGCCTATAGAATACCTCTTGATGTCTTATGTTGTCCATAGAAGCAATCAGACCTTAAGGCCTCAAGGGATCTTATATTATCTACAAAAGACCTCAAGAGGTGTTCTGTTACCTATAAAGGACATCAAGATGTCTGCTATTGTCTATAGAAAATCTCAAGAAGACCTCTTTATTGTTTACAGAAGATTTCAAGAGGTCTTCGGTGTCTTATAGAAGACTTTAATAGGTTTTCTGTTACCTATAACAGACCTCAAGAGGTCTTCTATTGTCTATAGAAGACCTTAAGAGGTCGTCTTTTACCTACAAAAGACCTCGGGAGGTATTCTATTGTCTAAAGAAGACCGAAAGAGGTCTTCTGTTACCTATAAAAAAATTCAAGAGGTTTTTTATTGTCTATAGAAGACCGTAAGTGGTCTTCGATTGCCAACAGAAGACCGTAAGTGGTCATAGGTTTCCTATAGAAGACTTCAAGAAGTCTTCGGTTGCCCGTAGAAGACCTCAAGAGTTATTCGGTTGCCCATAGAAGACCTCAAGAGGTATTCGGTTGCCCATAGAAGACCTCAAGAGATTTTCGGTTCCCCTTAGAAGAACTCAAAAGGTCTTCGGTTGTCTATAGAACAGCTCAAGTTGTCAGGTCAAGTTCGCAGATGGGATATATCTTCTCATGTTCATACCCTCAGCATTTATGCTAACGAGGGTATATACACTTTCATACGGGCAAAATGTGCCTCATCGATGGCATAATGGCTTAAGACCCCAAGTATGCTTGGGCGAAATGTGTTTCAGACAATTTGGAGTCGATTTAGCAATGCCCGTCCGTCTGTCTGTCTGGCTGGCGTTCGCAATATTTATGTTTATGTTCGAAGATGGGTTATGTCGGTCCACTCCTTCCGGTACCTCCCCCATAAAAGTTCGAAAATGTTCGAAAAATTTGTGCGCACCATATTTCTTGAGGGGAGTAACCGATTTGGTCCATACTTTGTACATCGTAAATTTTCTACCAGAATTAGATGAGGTTCCAATATGGGCTCAATCGGTCTACTCCTGCGGGTACCTCACACACAAAATTTCGGAAAAGTTCAGTTTAGGACCTGCTCTCGAATCGCTTTGGTTTTTGTTGCAGCAACTTGTACTCACTGCCCCTCAGTCGACGATACAAGCTTCATCAGGTGCAAGTCCATACTTCCTGAGAAAATGGCCCGAAAGGTGCAAAAAAACCTATGACACCGTGTGTAGTGGTTGGAGCGCAAGAAAACTCTCGAGCGGATCTGCCGATTCGGTCCAAAATGTGGCATTCACAATATTTTGTCCAAGCTTAGTTTAAGTTAGAAGATAAACCATATCGGCCCACTCCTACAGGTGCCTCCCCCACAAAAGTTCAAAATTTTCGGAAAAATTGTGCGCACGATAACTCTTGATTGGAGTGACCGATTTGGTACATACTTTACACATCCTAATATATCTACCAGTTATAGATCAGGTGCGAATATGGACTATATTTGTCCACTGCTTCGGGTACCTCCCACACAAAATGTTGGATAAATTCACTTTAAGACCTGCCCTCGAATCATTTTGATTTTTGTTGAAGCAACTTGCATTCGGTGCCTCAATTACGACAGTAAAAGTTTTTTCAGGGGCAAGTCCATACTTCTTGAGAAAACAGCCCGAAAGTTGTAAAAAACCCTCTATGGCGCCATATGTAGTGGCTGGAGAGCTCGAACCAAATACTGTGTTCGTCCACACTTTGGATATCGTAATATTTCTTCGAATATTAGATAAAATTCGAAGGTGGTGCTTATAGGTCCACTCCTTCCCGTAGTCATACTTTTGTCGGTGCATACGCATAAAATTTTGAAAACCCCCCTATTTCAATGCAGACAGGCTGAGGGTATATCTCTGTCGGCAAAGCTGACTGCTACTTTTTTACTTGTTTTTAAAGAAAGTCATAGGTTCTATGGGACGTCTTCTGGTGTTGTTAGTCCCCTAGAATATTTAAACATCTTCCATCTTTAATGTGTGTTACCGAACACTTGACATGAAAAATTGTCAGGCTTTAATTCTGTTGAAATTGAATTCTATGTCTACATCTTTGCGACCCTGCTATTGTTTAATGAAATTCTCTTCTCGTGGGGGGTATACAACTTATATAGTTCATTTTATTGTTATAGTGGTGGTTGTGTGTTTGTGACACTAAAACCATCCACAAGAACACTTTATAAATAATGTGGTTTAGGTAGAAGAAGTTAATTGTGATATCATCACTCATAATAAGTAAAGTACACACAAGTGTATGTGTGCGATAGTTGATATAACCATCAAGGCTACTAAATTTCACAAAAGGTTATCAATCACCACCACTTAATATGTCTGTGTAAATCTCAAGTTAATAATTAATTGCGCGGCCTTCCGAATCTGGTAAAATATTATTGACAAAGATAAATTTCTCGCTCTCGCCAGAATGCTGCACTACAAGTGCTTTGTTGTGGCGGTAAGCCATTAACCACATGTGAAGAAGATTTTATATTTAATAACCCCACTTTTTATGTTTAGAAATTACAAATTAAATTTATGAATTCTGTTAAGTTTGTAATGTAGAAAAATAACGAAGTATCAGTCCTCTACAACATTTTTTCTAATCCCATTTCGATAGGGCATCGTGAAAACCTAAAAAGGCCCTAAAAATGTGAACTTTGACCGCGATATATTGTAAAATCCCTGCGGGTTTTTTTTTTTTTTTTGTTTTTCGATTTTTCTCATCTATGAGCATTGTAGTTTCAGAAGCCGCAAACACTTCCCAGGCAGCAAACCCAATATGGACTATTTTCTCCAAAACAAATCTTCTACTCCTTCGAAATTTGATCGTGAAGACACTTATATCGTAGTCTTTAAACCAGTCATTGAGACCTTCATGTATGAACAGATCGAAGACTTTTGGATTTTATGGGGTTTTTAATTTGACAATTGTGAATGTTTCGAATAAATGTGGACCTTTGTCAATAAAATGAAAGCATATTTCCTCTCCACGGATGGAATTATTTCAAGCCATCCGAGATATGTTTAAATTGCAGTTTAGTGAAAAAAATTGAAGTTTACAATTCACATGTATCCGAACGAGTCAAAAGATACACTCTATAAAGGAACCACATTTATTTGTGGTAGAAATATTATGATCTGTAAAGTGTAGACCCAAAGGGTTGATCCCTTCCAAAGATATAGTGCGTACCAATTTCGCTCTGTCCATATTTAACGTCTTAGGTCTTTTGTTGCCTATAAACAAGTAAGAAAGTATCAGCCGGCCTTCGGCCGGGGATTTAAGACTTTCTCCTATGGACAGGCGCAAATCTAGGGAACGGGAACACATTTTTCTTTTAAATTATAAATGTTTCTTTACATAGACGGCCTTCGGCCTCCTATGGACAGGTGCAAATCTCGAGAACGGGAACAAAATGTTTTTTAAATTGTAATTTTTTCTATAAATAGCCACTTGGAGAAACCGGGTTTTCGAGATTCTAAGAGCCATATCTCTGGATCCAGAGAAGGTATTACAACATATAGCGCCATTTTGGAAAGGTTAAAGTGCGAGCTATAATCTGACATGCATTAAGGGGGCGCCCATAATGGACCCATTTTCGACTTTTTGAGGGTTTTATGGAAAAATCCGGGTCCAAAAATCAGTTTTTAGGTTATATCACCTGACCACCTGAAAATAATCCCATCATATGACCACTTGTTGGATAGGCTTTCCAATGATACCCATTTTGCAGCAATCGGTTCAGTAGAGCCGGGGTTTTGTACCCGGACTTTCGGGTCCAATAACCGGGTAACCGGATCCGTCCCCCAAGAAAATTATACATTTCCGTGATCAGCGCAAAAATAAATACCTCTGGAAAAAATTTCAGAAAAATCGGAGAGTTTTTACTAAACTAGAGTTAAGCCGTATGGACTTGCGCAAGAAATTGTACCGTCGTAAATGGAGCCGCAAGGAAAACCTAATGAAAAAAATTCCAAAACGATCCGAGAGGTGCTCTTAAAATTAACTTTATCCGAATTTTGTGTGGGAGGTACACGAAGAGGTGGATATAGTACATATTCGAGCCCGATATATATCTGGAAGGAATAATACGATGTGCAAAGTTTGGACCAAATCAATTGCTCCCTTCGAGAGTTATTGTTCACACCATTTTACAGAAAACTTTTGAACTTTTGTGGGGAAGGTACCCGAAGGAGTGGACCGATGTGGCCCATCTTCGAACTTAAACTAAGTTTGGACAAAATATTACGATACCCAAAATTTTGTTCGAATCGGTTGATTGGTTGAGATATCGTGCCAGACAGACCGACAGACAGACGGACGGACGCACATGGCTAAATCGACTCCAAATCGTCCAATCATACTTGGGGTCTAAAAAAGAATACCTCCTGAGGTCTACAGAAAACCACTAAAAGTGTTTTGTTATCTATGCAAGACTTGAAGCCATCTTTTGTCAATAGAAGAATTCAAGAAATTTATGTTTCCCTATAAAATACCTCCTCTACTGGCTATAGAATACCTCAAGAAGATTTCAGTATAGAGACTACATCTACGGCATTTTTGTCAAAGAAGACCTCAAGAGGTCTTTTGTTGCATAAAGAAGATCTCAAGAGGTCTTCTGGCTATAGAAAACCTCAATACCTCAAAAGGTCTTATTTTGCCTATAGAAGACTTAAAAACTTAAGACTTTTGTTGCATATTAAAGACCTCAAGAGGTCTTACGCTGCGTTTAGGGTCGCAAATAATTATTTCAATGCGATACAAGCGGAAAATAACTTAATTTACCCCTCCACACTATGTTGAAGGTTATAAAAGTTTAATATCCAAAACAAAGAAAAAATATTTGTCAGATTTCTTCTCATGGATGATGGATTAAACAACAGATATTTTAATTCTTATTCTTTCTGTCCAAATGAGTCTGGCAAATCCAGAATAAACTAAGATTACAAAAACAAGGAGAAATAAGTGAAATGGAAAACAATCGCAAAAAAAGGATAAAAGTCGTTGCAGAATCCATAAATCCATTTCATTGAAACGTGTTCCCATTGCATTTGCCATAGCCTGCCTGTTTTTGATGCCTGGCTACCTACCTTCCTGCCTGCCTGCCTGCCTGGCACATAAAATGAACTTTCAAACATTTGTCTGGATTAATGTTTTGCCTTTAATTGAAGTGGCTGTTGTTGATGGTGGTTTGGTCTGGTCGGGTCTGGTGTGAGCTGGATGTTGTGCGTGGGTGTTGTGAGAGATGGCCCATCCTTATTTTATACATATCTATACTCTCAATGGATTTCCTTTTGATGAATTTCTCAATAAAAATCCTGATGCGCACACACACAAAGAAAGAAATTAATACAAAAAAAAAAACCCAAAGGAGAACAAAACCAAAGTGAAGTGAACTGAATCGATGGAACACAAATGAAATGATGACCCATTTACCAAGTGGGAATATACGCACGCACCGCACTTTAAAGCCAAAGCAAAGCAAATTATCAATTAAGCAGCAGTTAAATCACAACAAATGGGGTCAGAACGAACAAACAAACAAGTGCTAGAGTGGAGTTTACAAGCGATCAGCGCTGGATATTCTCATTTCATTCATTTTTAAAAATCCACTCATCCATCCACATTCATTGATCTGGAGGGAACCTATTTTTATTTCATTCTTCTCTGTGATTGCATGAATGAATGCGTAGCATGCATGCCAATCCAGATTGGCAAATGCCCTGGCCTCTTTGATATTGGTTAGTGTTCTGAATCTGTTTTTTTTTTTATTATTATTTAACAACAATAAGTTTCCAAATGAAAGTGAATTGTTAGTTGTTGTTGTTGTGTTCGACATTAAATACATTTGCTATAATAACATTTCTGCTCTGTTTTTGATGAAAATAATTATAATAATAACAACAGCAGCAGCAGTTGTAGCATCAACCGCATTCACATAAATTTTGCATGTTCATATCTCGACCTCAATGGCCGGAAACTGAGAGTGAACACCAAATGAGAATCAATAAATAAATAGTTATGATACAAAACCAATACTAAAGCAATTATAGGAAATAAATTGAAAATTTAAATTCGTATCCATGAACAGTGTTTTACATTACCTTTGAAAAGGGGCGAAATGTTAAAATGAAATATTCGATTATTGGAAGTTATTGCTAAATTACTTTCATTACAAAAATAGGGGAATAACAAGTCAAAATAAATATAAAGGGGGAATAACTGTCAACTGCAGAGTTATTATGAATTGACTGACTCTCCTTTACTGGGGTTATTTACTCACAATTTGCTCCACATGGTAATCGAAATAATTGTATTCAAATTATAATCCTTTGAAATCATACCGCTGGTTGTGTTTGCGCTATATAATGGAATTTAGCCACCTAAATTAGTGCCATCCGAACAAAAAATTGTAAGTCACATGACTTTACTAAAACATTACAGAGTTATCTAAACATGCTACCTTCTGCATTACCAATAAGTTGAAAAATAATGGGTTATTTCTTAAAAATTTTACAAAGCAAATTTAGGATTAGATGTTTCCTGTTCCTTCCATTCATAGGTTACAGAATTTTGGCAGTTAATTGTACAACGCCTCAATATATGTTTATAACTTTCTAATAGGCGAGGAGTTGTGTGTCGTCGTTTAACTTTACCTGTTTACGCGAAAGGTCTTCAATATACCCTCATGACCAAGAAAAACCCTATATTTTGTCATGTTAAAGCCATTCGATGTCGTTATTTCGTATCAATTAGTTTTAGATATTTAAAGAATTATTTTTGACGAAGACTATTTGTTGTCCGTAAAAACATCAAAGAGTAAAGACCATTTGGTTTTAGGTCAATAAAGAAGAGAGGGATTTAAGACATAATTAAATAAGGGGACACAACACCCAACAATTTTAAAGCAAATTTTGTACGCCGATGTCTGTATCTGTTCAAGGGTTAAAGTCTCAAACAGTGTCCAAAGGTCAAACGTCATCATCATATTTTAATGTTTAACCATTTTATAGAAAAAAGAAGATTTTATAAACACACTAAGGCTTTTAAATTGTGACCATGGTCCAAGTCCAGGTTCCTCATAGGTTGTGGTACTGTTCACAATGAACTTTGAATTAAAAGTAGGCCGAACAAAAGAAATTTTGTCTACTTCAAATATATAAAAGGAATTTTTTTTCATTTTTTGATTATTACCTGAATACATACCAATTCGAATAGAACTAAAATATCGAAAAACGTAATTTTTTTTAAAAGTCATCGAAAATATATTTGTATACCTAAAGATTCCTGTGGGAAAATATCCCTTAAAAGAAAGAAAAAACTAAAGGATACCAGTTGTATCGAAAATTTATATCCTATAGTCCTTTGAGACGAATTGCTTTTGGCCTTGGACACGTTATTATTACGATAAAATCAAAAAATCAATTGCCGAAAATTTGAAGAAGAAAAAAATACACAATCAAGATTTCCTTGACGGGATATACGCATTTTCAATATTAATTCAAGATTTTAAGATTTCTCAAAATCCAAACTATATCTGTATCAGACGTCTTATAGATAATTTTGGTCATATTGTGAATTTATATTTGAACATTTGAAATACGTGACCAATATCTCAAGATTTTGGAAGACACGTTGCGGTTGCAATATATTGAAGAAGGACCTCCTGTATTTTTTTTTATCCTAATTAAGAGCACACCTAATTGTTAACATATCTGATCGCATCATCCTTATGGAATGAATTTCACCTTTTAATAGAAGAAGTGGCATCATATTCAACCGTCATCAGGCCTGGAGACTACGTTGGAGAAATTGGGTAAGTCCAAAACGAGATATCATTCATTTCATAAATGTTGGCGATCCCTTATCATCATAAAAACAGTCATAATTATTAGTTTTTTTTTGTTGTTGTCAATTGCTCTATGATACGTAAATATTAAATTTTAATATTCCCTATCCTATTTAACAATATTCATAGATCCTGTTTCTTAAATATTTGCAATTCTTATTAATATCATATAAAACATTAACCCATGTTGTTCGTTTGTAAAATATAAGTTTTAGATTTTTTAAATATGAATCAGTAAACGAGTTTATAACGTCGCGAAAGGGGAGGGTCGTCTTTTAAGAGGTATACAAGGGCTGACAAATAACGAATCGTCAGCAGGTAGGGCGGGTATAGATTCTATGGTAACAAATAATCATCTAATGTTACCTACCTTAGCGTAACTCCAATGCTCACACACGCACACACACACAAACAGAATGTCATACAAAACACACCCACACAAACAGAAAGTAATACAAAACCAACACACACACCAACAGAATGTCACATAAAACACAACAACAACCAAACAGCTACCTTAAAATTTACTTTTATGCGAACGATTCCAAATCTATCTCCAAAGGAAAAGAACTGCCCCAGACTGAGCACGGCCGGGGCCAGAAGGTAGCAAACTCTGGAGGAGATAGAACCAGAATGGTGGATCGTCACATAAATTAAATGGCGCCCAACGTGGGGCCTCAACAGCTACACAATTATTGAAGGGAAAATGTCATCTACTTCATCTGTTGAGGTCCATAATAAATGTAGACATACTTCAAGGCGGAATTTTCTTAATTCGGTTTTCGGATTTTGATACCCTGTGAGGTGTGTTGACATTTCCACACATACATACTTATACATACACACATCTTAGATGACAATTTCACTGGAATTTTGATTTGAACGTTTTGGGTGAACCAAACCAGTGAAGTTGCTTCTAAAATATGCAAACTTCATTCATTGAAATTTTATTTGTGGAATAAGTCGGAATTGGAGGCTGATAGTTTGTCGGCCAATCACCCATAAACACAGATACAATTTCTAAGAATATGCATTTCTGGGAAGATTTGTGTATCTAGATGTTCATCTAGAAACATACCTCAGGGATGATATTCAACACATTGGTGTTAATGCTAATATCGAGTATACCTTTTTGTAAGATAACCTTTTCCCGAGTAGTGACATTTATCTATATTTGCGGCTATTAAATAGATTTTCTTTGGATTTTTATCCACATACATATATTAAATAACGAAATAATTTAAAATTTTTGAAAATGCCTGTTACCCGAAGTCTTGAGGATTTAACAGCGGAAAATTTAGAGATGAATAATAGTGTGTCATTAGTTGCCGACGGTGAAGACGAAACTGGACCAGTCACGAGATCTAGAACAAGGAATTTTCGAGATAATTCCGGAAGATTTCGTAGGGAAACAACGGATGCTCCCACTTGCACGTCAAATGCAATTGACGAAAATAGGGTACGTACTATGATTTCAGAATCTCTTTCTGATATGAGGAGAGAAATAACAAATTCAATAACAAGCGAAATCGGAACTCTGCTTTCAGGATTAGATCTAGGTCGGAATATGAGCGATATAGCAGGGAATTCCACGGTAAATACTCTTCCGAGAGAAGTAACTAGTAGGCCTAGTGTACCTTTCGATTCATCAGAAAAGACCATGACCATAATAAGGAACTGGAGATTAACTTATTCCGGGAAAAGTAATGATATTCCTATAGACGAGTTTATTTATAGGGTCAATATTATGACCTCAAACACTCTTGGTGGCGATTTTCGATTATTATGCAGGTATGCTCACTTATTGTTTGACGGCAAAGCATTAGGGTGGTTTTGGAGATATCACCGCCAAAACGATAATGTAGTTTGGACCGATCTTTCGACTGCCTTAAAAAGGCAATATAAGGAATTCTATAACGATTACGACATTAGGGATGACATACGTCGTCGAAAACAAAAACCGAATGAAACATTTGATGACTACTGTGACTCTATATTAGGATTATGCGATAAACTTCGATCACCGATAAGTGATGAAGAGTTGTGTGAAACACTGCTGAGAAATTTACGATCGGAAATTCGTCACGAATTATTGCACGTCGATATTGGTAGCGTGGCAGAGTTACGGAAGGCTGTTAGAAAACACGAAAAGTTCATTGGGGACACTCAAGCTATTAATCGTTTTAGACAGTACCGTGAGAAAGGAAAAGTATGTCAAATTAGTGACGAAGTAGAAGAAATGGAGGACATAATAGTCGAAAGTGATTTGATGGAGTTGAAAAGAACAATTGTCTGCTGGAATTGCGGAGAAAGTGGACACACATATAAGGAGTGTTTGCAGAAGAAAATTGTTTTTTGTTACGGTTGCGGACAAAAGGATACATACAAACCTAACTGTGTAAACTGTAAAAAGTCGGGAAACTCCAAAAAGGATGTCCTTCTACAGAAGAAAGGACATCCTTATGTACCAATACGGAAATAGACAATACAACGAATTGCGAGGGTAGTGAAGGGAGCAAAATAATATTTGACCGTCAATTTGAACTGATACCAAAGCACTTGTTAGAAACCCAAAAAGGATGTGAAATTTATAGTTTAGATAAAAAAGCCAAATCAAAACGTAGTGCTATCCGAATGAGGAATTTCTGGAGAAATTTAAAGTCATTAAAGAAATGTACGGTTGCATCAATAGTGATGAAAGACAATGACACTAGACCATTTTTGCCATTATCTATCGAAGGCAAATTGTATTTTGCCCTATTGGATAGTGGAGCTAATAGGAGTGTTATTGGGGGAAATTTGGCTGAAAAGGTAGAAATCCAACGCAGTTTCAAGAAATGTCACGGAAACGTAAGAACTGCGGATGGACATAGACAGAACATTTCAGGTGTAGTGAATTTAGAATTTACCTTTCAAAATCAAAAGTATACATTTGAATTTTTGGTAATCAAATCCATAAAACAGGATTTAATATGCGGGATGGATTTTTGGAATAAATTTAAAATATCTCTAAATATAACAAAGGAAATTTCTGAAATCAATAGTCACAGTGATAACTCTGATTGTATTCATCTGACGGACGAACAACGCAGAAAATTAAATGCTATTGTGGAGATGTTCCCAAATTCGGAAAAAGAAGGCTTAGGTTGCACAAGTTTGGTTGAGCACAATATCGATACCGGGGATGCGAAACCTATCAAACAAAGATATTATCCTATATCACCAGCGAAGGAAAAATTATTATGTACAGAAATTGATAGGATGCTATCATTAGGTGTAATAGAAGAATGCCCACAATCTCCATGGTCCTCCCCTGGGGTATTAATAGTGAAGCCAGAGAAGGTAAGATTCTGCGTAGATAGCAGAAAGCTAAATGCCGTGACTGTTAAAGATTCATACCCAATACCTAATATCGAAGGCATTCTGTCAAGATTACCAGCGGTTCAGTACATATCCAAAGTGGACTTAAAAGATGCCTTTTGGCAAATTAAGATAGATGACTCCTCAAAACCGAAAACCGCCTTCACAATTCCAAATAGACCCTTGTATCAATTTACAAGAATGCCATTCGGGCTCTGCAATGCACCCCAAACAATGTGCAGATTGATGGACATAGTCATCCCATACAATTTGAAATCTCGAGTCTTCGTATATTTGGATGATTTGTTGATTGTATCTGAGGGATTTGAGGAACATCTGCAACATCTCCAAGAAGTGGCTATGCGGTTCAGAAATGCAAATCTTACTATAAATGTTAAGAAAAGCTCATTTGCAATAAAAAGTGTGAAATACTTAGGATATGTGGTAGGAGAAGGAACCCTTAAAGTTGACCCAGAAAAGGTGAAGGCTATATCCGAATTTCCTACGCCAACTACAGTGCGGGCTCTTCGACAATTTTTGGGAATGATCGGTTGGTACCGACGTTTCATTGGGGAATTCTCGACATGCACCTTCCCATTAACGGAATTATTGTCTAAGAAGAGGAAATTCAAATGGACAGAAGAGGCTCAAAAAGCATTTAACACGTTAAAAGAGAAGTTGTGTAGCGCACCTGTATTAGCTCATGCTGATTTTTCGAAGCCATTCGTTTTACAGTGCGATGCTAGTACAGTGGGGGTGGGAGCAGTTTTGGCTCAAGAGGACAGTAACGGAATTGAACGACCCATAGCATATATGTCACAAAAACTTACAAAAGCACAGAGGAATTACACAATAACCGAATTGGAATGCTTAGCCGTCGTTTTGGCGATAAAGAAATTTCGTGCTTATATAGAGGGACACGAGTTTAAGGTTGTGACAGATCATGCCAGTTTAAAGTGGTTGATGCGTCAGAACGACTTATCGGGACGATTGGCCAGATGGGCACTAAAATTACAGGGTTTCGACTTCACGATTGAGCACCGAAAGGGCAGGGAGAATGTTGTGCCGGATGCTCTATCACGAGCCTTTGTAACTGATGATACTGTTTCGGAAATAGAATTAGAAGTGTTACCGAGCATAGATATGAATTCGGAAGCCTTTTGCGGAGAAGAATATGCTAGATGGCGTGACGCCCTTATGAAGTCGGAATACCCAGACTTCAAAATTGATGGTAAATACATTTACAAGAGGGTTCATTTCTCCAATGGAAGTTTGACTGATCAGCATTCTTGGAAGTTAGTGCTTCCAAGAGAATTGAGAAACGAAGTTATCTATGCTGCTCATAATCAGCCAAATGTGTCTCATTGTGGTATTTACAAAACCACAGAGATGATACGACGATATTTTTACTGGCCAAGATTAGTAACGGACGTAAAGGAATATATTGGAAAGTGTGATGTTTGTAAGACAACGAAGGTGCCAACTTCAACTTTACGACCGCCAATGGGTCAAAGGGTTATAACAGAAAGACCATTTCAGAGGTTGTACGTGGATCTCATTGGACCTTTTCCTAGGACTAGAAATGGATATGTAGGAATACTTATAGTTTTAGACCACTTTTCAAAATTTACTTTTGTCAAGCCCTTAAAGAAATTGGTCTCGCAACCAATTATTTCTTATTTAAGGGATGAAGTTTTTATGTGTTTTGGGGTTCCGGAGGTAATAATTTCGGATAACGGTTCACAGTTCAAAAGTAGAGAATTTGGCAATTTATTGTCAACTTTTGGTATCAAACATCAATTAACTCCAGTTTACAGCCCACAATCGAACGCTAGTGAGCGAGTGAATAGGTCTATAAATGCAGCTCTAAGAGCGTATGTGAAAGATGACCATCGTCAGTGGGATATATACTTGCCAAGTGTCAACTGTGCATTGAGAAACACCATTCATTCTTCAACAAATCAAACGCCCTATCAAGTAATTTTTGGACAACACATGATTACTCATGGGAAAGATTTTGAAGTTCTAAGAAAATTGCAGATACTGGAAGATTGCGATTTGGACATCCAAAGAAAGGACAGGTTTACAATTTTAAGGGATTCCATACAGTCTAAACTTAAGTCAGCACACGAGAAAAATGAGAGGATTTACAATCTTAAATCGAAAATGAGAAGATTCGAGATAGGTCAGGAAGTAATAAGAAGAAACTTTACACAAAGTTCTAACCTAAAGCACTACAATGCCAAGTTAGCTCCGACGGGCGTACAAGCGGAGGTTGTTCGAAAAGTAGGAAGGGTGAGTTATGAACTTAAAGACAAGCAAACCGGAAAACTCGGAATTTATCATACAAAAGATATTTGGACATAGTATAAAAAATTAATAATAAGTTGCATTACTATTTTTTTTTTTTTTTTTTTTTTTTTTTTTAAGCAAGGTATGATTTGTGACCATGGTCCAAGTCCAGGTTCCTCATAGGTTGTGGTACTGTTCACAATGAACTTTGAATTAAAAGTAGGCCGAACAAAAGAAATTTTGTCTACTTCAAATATATAAAAGGAATTTTTTTTCATTTTTTGATTATTACCTGAATACATACCAATTCGAATAGAACTAAAATATCGAAAAACGTAATTTTTTTTAAAAGTCATCGAAAATATATTTGTATACCTAAAGATTCCTGTGGGAAAATATCCCTTAAAAGAAAGAAAAAACTAAAGGATACCAGTTGTATCGAAAATTTATATCCTATAGTCCTTTGAGACGAATTGCTTTTGGCCTTGGACACGTTATTATTACGATAAAATCAAAAAATCAATTGCCGAAAATTTGAAGAAGAAAAAAATACACAATCAAGATTTCCTTGACGGGATATACGCATTTTCAATATTAATTCAAGATTTTAAGATTTCTCAAAATCCAAACTATATCTGTATCAGACGTCTTATAGATAATTTTGGTCATATTGTGAATTTATATTTGAACATTTGAAATACGTGACCAATATCTCAAGATTTTGGAAGACACGTTGCGGTTGCAATATATTGAAGAAGGACCTCCTGTATTTTTTTTTATCCTAATTAAGAGCACACCTAATTGTTAACATATCTGATCGCATCATCCTTATGGAATGAATTTCACCTTTTAATAGAAGAAGTGGCATCATATTCAACCGTCATCAGGCCTGGAGACTACGTTGGAGAAATTGGGTAAGTCCAAAACGAGATATCATTCATTTCATAAATGTTGGCGATCCCTTATCATCATAAAAACAGTCATAATTATTAGTTTTTTTTTTGTTGTTGTCAATTGCTCTATGATACGTAAATATTAAATTTTAATATTCCCTATCCTATTTAACAATATTCATAGATCCTGTTTCTTAAATATTTGCAATTCTTATTAATATCATATAAAACATTAACCCATGTTGTTCGTTTGTAAAATATAAGTTTTAGATTTTTTAAATATGAATCAGTAAACGAGTTTATAACGTCGCGAAAGGGGAGGGTCGTCTTTTAAGAGGTATACAAGGGCTGACAAATAACGAATCGTCAGCAGGTAGGGCGGGTATAGATTCTATGGTAACAAATAATCATCTAATGTTACCTACCTTAGCGTAACTCCAATGCTCACACACGCACACACACACAAACAGAATGTCATACAAAACACACCCACACAAACAGAAAGTAATACAAAACCAACACACACACCAACAGAATGTCACATAAAACACAACAACAACCAAACAGCTACCTTAAAATTTACTTTTATGCGAACGATTCCAAATCTATCTCCAAAGGAAAAGAACTGCCCCAGACTGAGCACGGCCGGGGCCAGAAGGTAGCAAACTCTGGAGGAGATAGAACCAGAATGGTGGATCGTCACAAAATCCACTGTTTGTGTTTATTTTAAAGCATAGCAGCACACATCGTATGCAACGCCACCCATCCTTCCCGGCATCAATTATATTTGCATATGAATAAAATTGTATTATTACACATCCATACACACACATTTATGTATGTGTACGCAATTCCGCCAGAAATAAAATTACAATTTGCATACCAGTATACCAACAAAAAATCGTATAATAGAATATAAAACGTCACTAAAACTGGACAATGAAACGTCAAGAGAGAAAAAGCGGAATAAATCTGAAACTCAGAATGTTTTTTACCAAAAAAGTTTAGATTTGCGTTAGACTGCAATTTAATCCAGAAATCGATGACATTTTAAAATAGTGGCAAAATAGACTAGGGAAGAGGAAGATTAGAAACAAAACTATGCAAATATTTTGAGCGTAGCGGGGCTTATAAACAATCGAAACTCACTTTATTGAAACTGTGATTGTGGATTTTGATTTTTTTGCTTATGTATGTATGTGAAAATTTAGTTTGATATTGTAATTAAAACCACTACATATACATATTTTGTCCTGCACGCGATTTTTACTTTAAAACATGAAATTTTTTCTTTAAAAATCCACGATTGTTTACTGCCTCAACATTTTTCTTTTAAAATCTGCGGTTTTCTAATGCCAGCAATTTTTTTCTTTAAGAAATAAAATTAAAATTGCTGGGATTTTTTTTTCCTTAAACAATAAATTGCAAGGAATTTTTTTCTTTAAAAATAAAATTAAAATTCCTTGAAATTTTTTTCTTTTTTAAGCTAAAATTAAAATTCCTTGAAAAATTTTATTTAAGAAGTCCAAGTCTTAAAATTCCTTGAAAATTTTCATTTATGAAATCCACGTCTTAAAATTCCTTGAAGATGTTTATTTAAGAAAATTCCTTGAAATTTTTTTCTTTAAAAAATCTACGTCTTAAAATTCCTGAAAAAAAATCTTCAAAAATTCGTTTTTAAAAACCCACGTCTTTAAACTCATTGAAAAAATGTATTTTAAAAAAATCCAGGTCTTGAGATTCCTTAAAAAAAATCTTCAAAAATTTTTTTTAAAAACCCACGTCTTTAAACTCCTTGAAAATTTTATTTAAAAAATCCACGTCTTGAGATTCCTTGAAATAAAATCTTTAAAAATCCCCGTCTTTAAATTCCTCGAAATAATTTTATTTAACACATCTACATATTACAAATCCTTGCAATATTTTTCCTTAGAAAATCCAAGTCTTAAAATTCTTTAAAATACACGTATTAGATTCCTTGAAAAAAATTTTTCTTTAAAAAATCCACGTATCAGATTCCTTGAAAATTTTTCTTTAAAATATCCACGTATTAGATTCCCTGAAAATGTTTCTTTAAAAAATCCTCGTAATAGATTCCTTGAAAATTTTACTTTAAAAAATCCTCGTAATAGATTCCTTGAAAATTTTACTTAAAAAAATCCGCGTATTAGATTCCTTGAAAATTTTTCTTTAAAAAATCCACGTATTGGATTCCTTGAAATGTTTTCTTTAAAAAATCCACGCCACAGATCACTTGAAAAAAATTTCTTTTAAAAAATCCACGTCTTAAAAATCCTCGAATGAATTTTATTTAAAAATTCCACATATTACAAAATCCAACTGTTACAAATCCTAGAAATATTTATCCTATGAAAATCCATATCTTAAGATTCTTTGAAAATAAAATTCTTCAAAAAACCTACGTCTTTTTTTTCTTTAAAATTTCAAGTTCTAATAATTTCAGAATTTTTCAAAAAATCTAGATCTCAGAATTCTTAAAAAAATCTACGTCTCAAAATACTTTAAAAGACGACCTCTCAGTATTCTTTAAAAAACATACGTCTCGAAATTCATTAAAACATCTACGTCTCAGAATTCTTTAAAAAAAAAATACGTCTCAGAATTCTTTAAAAAATTAACTTCTCAGAATTCTTTAAAAAATCCACGTCTAACAATTCCATAAAAATGTTTTCTTTAAAAAATACATGACTTTGAATTCCTTAAGAAATATTCTTTTAAATCTGCACAATTGGAAAAAATATTTTTTAAATCCATGAAATTCCCTCAAAAATATTTTCTTAAAAATCATCGATTTGAACGTACTTAACAAATATTCTATAAAAAATCCAAGAATTCACAGTCCTTGAAAAAATATTCTTCTTTCGTTGTAAGGTCTTGTCTTAAAAATTCACATTCTTCGGTCCACGTTCTGTGTTCAGTTGGTCCACGCAAAATATTCTTTGGAATCCACGTTCTGTGGTCTGTTAGTCCACGAACAATAGTCATTTATAATCCACGTCCTGTGATCTCTTGGTATTATTTAAAAATCCACGTTTTGGGGTCCTTTGGTTATTGGAAAAATATTCTTAAAAAATCAAGGTTTTGAGTTTTTTTCTTTAAAAATTCTGGTTTTGGGATATTTTGGTTACTAAAAAAATATTCTTTAAAAATCCAAGTTTTGTGGCCTGTTGGTCCTTTAAAAATATTTTGTAAAAATCAAAGTTTTGTGTTCTGTTGGCCTTTGAAAAAATATTCTTTAAAAAATCCACGATGTGTGCTCAATAAGCCCTTGAAAAAATATTCTTTAAAAACTCCACATTTTGTCTTCCGATGGTCCTGGAAAAAATATTCTTTAAACAGACCACGTTTAGTTGGTCCCTGAAAAAATATTCTTTAAGAAATCCACGTTTAATTGGTCCTTGAAAAAATATTCTTTCAAAAATCTACGATTAAATGGACCCTGAAAAAATATTTTCCTTGAAAAAATATTCTTTAAGAAATCCACGTTTAATTGGTCCATGAAAAAATATTCTTTCAAAAATCTACGATTAAATGGACCCTGAAAAAATATTTTCCTTGAAAAAATATTCTTTAAGAAATCCACGTTTATTGGTCGTTGAAAAAATATTCTTTCAAAAATCTACGATTAAATGGACCCTGAAAAAATATTTTCCTTGAAAAAATATTCTTTAAGAAATCCACGTTTAGTTGGTCCTTGAAAAAATATTCTTTCAAAAATCTACGATTAAATGGACCCTGAAAAACTATTTTCCTTGAAAATATATTCTTTAAAAAATCCACGTTTAGTTGGCCCTTAAAAAAATATTCTCTAAAAATTCTCGTTTAGTTGGTCCATGAAAAATACTCTTGAAAAAATCCACGACCAACTAAACGGTCGTTGAAAAAATATTCATTAAAAAATCCTAGTTTCGTTGGTCTTTGCAAAAATATTCTTTAAAAAATCCACGTTTAGTTGGTCGTTGAAAAAATATTCATTAAAAAATTCACATTTAGTTGGTCGTTGAAAAAATATTCTTTAAAAAATCCACGTTTCGTTGGTGGTTGAAAAAATATTTATTAAGAAATCCACGTTTAATTGGCCCTTGAAAAATATTAATTAAAAATTCTTATTTAGTTGATCGTTGGAAAAATTCATGTTTAGTTGATTGTTGAAAAAATATTCTTTAAAAAATCCCCGTTTAGTTTGTCATTGAAAAATTATTCTTTAAAAAATCCCCGTTTAGTTTGTCATTGAAAAATTATTCTTTAAAAAATCCCCGTTTAGTTTGTCATTGAAAAATTATTCTTTAAAAAATCCACGTTTAGTTGGTTGTTGAAAAAATATTCTTTAAAAAATCCACGTTTAGTTGGTTGTTGAAAAAATATTCTTTAAAAATCCACGTTTAGTTGTTTGTTGAAAAAATATTCTTTAAAAAATCCACGTTTAGTTGGTCATTGAAAAAATATTCTTTAAAAAATCCACGTTTAGTTGGTCATTGAAAAAATATTCTTTAAAAATCCACGTTTAGTTGGTTGTTGAAAAAATATTCTTTAAAAATCGACGTTTAGTTGGTTGTTGAAAAAATATTCTTTAAAAAATCCACGTTTAGTTGGTTGTTGAAAAAATATTCTTTAAAAAATCCACGTTTAGTTGGTTGTTGAAAAATATTCTTTAAAAAATCCACGTTTAGTTGGTTGTTGAAAAAATATTCTTTAAAAAATCCACGTTTAGTTGGTTGTTGAAAAAATATTCTTTAAAAAATCCACGTTTAGTTGGTTGTTGAAAAAATATTCTTTAAAAAATCCAAGTTTAGTTTGTCATTGAAAAAATATTCTTTAAAAAATCGACGTTTAGTGGGTTGTTGAAAAAATATTCTTTAAAAAATCCACGTTTAGTGGGTTGTTGAAAAAATATTCTTTAAAAAATCCACGTTTAGTGGGTTGTTGAAAAAATATTCTTTAAAAAATCCACGTTTAGTTGGTTGTTGAAAAAATATTCTTTAAAAAATCCACGTTTAGTTGATTGTTGAAAAAATATTCTTTAAAAAATCCCCGTTTAGTTTGTCATTGAAAAATTATTCTTTAAAAAATCCACGTTTAGTTGGTTGTTGAAAAAATGTTCTTTAAAAAATCCACGTTTAGTTGGTTGTTGAAAAAATATTCTTTAAAAAATCCACGTTTAGTTGGTTGTTGAAAAAATATTCTTTAAAAAATCCACGTTTAGTTGGTTGTTGAAAAAATATTCTTTAAAAAATCCACGTTTAGTTGGTTGTTGAAAAAATATTCTTTAAAAAATCCACGTTTAGTTGGTTGTTGAAAAAATATTCTTTAAAAAATCCACGTTTAGTTGGTTGTTGAAAAAATATTCTTTAAAAAATCCACGTTTAGTTGGTTGTTGAAAAAATATTCTTTAAAAAATCCACGTTTAGTTGGTTGTTGAAAAAATATTCTTTAAAAAATCCACGTTTAGTTGGGCATTGAAAAAATATTCTCTAAAAAATCCACGTTTAGTTGGGCATTGAAAAAATATTCTCTAAAAAATCCACGTTTAGTTTGTCATTGAAATATTATTCTTTAAAAAATCCACGTTTAGATTGTCATTGAAAAAATATTCTCTAAAAAATCCACGTTTAGTTGGGCATTGAACAAATATTCTCTAAAAAATCCACGTTTAGTTGGGCATTGAAAAAATATTCTCTATTTTCTGTGATTACAATGAACATCCGTTTTTATCTTCTTTGAACTACTGTACATAGACAAAAATTTGCCAAATTAGTTTAAGAGCACGTTCAAGATCTTTTGAATAAGTTGTGCCTTTAACTTTACACAATGCACACTCGTACATACACACACATCTACATATATACACTTTTGACATACCCAAAGAAGTCTTATTCAGAATCCTTTCATTTCATTGCTGATTTTGGTGGTTTTGACAAAATAATTTTGTTTGACAAACGACTCAGTGTATACCCCATATTAAATATTTGAATATACTAACAAATATCCATAAATTTAGTATCTTTCTCCATATGCAAAGATACATACAAACACATCCATACGTAGACACACATTTATGTATTATATTCACCTTTTGTTTTTATGAATATACTTGCCTTACATACATACATACATACATATATGGAGTAGACTATGAGAATATCTGGGAGTAAAGCTATTGTGGTATGGATAAGTGTGTGTGACTGCAAAATTGGTGGTGGTATGGTGGTTTATGGCAAAAACAAATATTTGATAAAACTGTCACATGCAACCAACAAACAAATATCCGTGCATACACACTAACACATTCGTATACATTTCTGTGTACACACTAAGAAAGTAACCAAAGATTTTTGGAGCACTGTTGGCCATATTTCTACATATTTGTTGATTTAAGTCTTTATGATGAACGACATACATCTGTGACATTCAAATATAGGATATTGTTTGCCATTGCTCAAATATATGTACAAATGTATGTATGTACCCAGCAAACCAATCGTACCGACTTCGTAACGAAATCGGAACAAAATGTCGGACGTATCGTCCGAAATCGTAACGATATCTTAACGAAAGTTGTATGAAGTGGTTGACATAATTTCGGAACAAAATGTCGCATCGACATCGGATCGATTTCGGTCCGATTTCGTAACGAAATCTGAAGAAAATCCTTAAGAAATTCGGAAAGGAAATTTCTATCCGACATTCGTTCCGAAATCTGAACGAATTCGGTACAAAATCTGAACTATTTCCTCTCCGAAAAATCGTTTAGAAATCGGAACGAAATCTGAACGACTTTGCTTCCGAAATTGTTCAGACGTGTCGGACATCAGACATTTGGTTTGCTGGGTAGATATATTAATATTTTTGTGTATGACGCAACAATACGTTCAAGTATGTGCAAATGTAGATATCATTTGGAATGTACATATATACATATGTGTGTGTCTGTGCACTCATCTATTGTCGTTGGTTGCCGGGTTGTTATTAATTTTTGAATATGGCAATATGTTCGTTTATGCCAACGAATTTATTTTAAATCCATTTTTGAGCCTAAGCAGATTATTTCACTGTTCATAGAACAAACACAAGCAAAGATTTTCGAATGGCACATCAATGTTATTATATACCTACCTGTCTAATTCAATGATATACCAAATATACTGCCGAAAAACAAAGCCCAAGTCAATGCTCCATCAATTCATCATAATCAACATCGTTCGTTTTGGTTTATTCATCATATTTATGGGTGGAATTTTAGGCCTAAATAAATTTAATCCATTATCATTTTGCTTTTAGTTCATAAATTCAAATATTTTGCCATATGTTTCGGATGGGGTAATGGGAAATAAGCATTTGATTTTAAATGGAGTATTGGAATTTATTTCTATTGTTTGTCAATCATATATTCTTGTGTTAATCTTCTTACTTGGCTGAGTAAGATGATATATTTCCAGAGAGAAAAAGACTTAGATGTCGATTTTTTCGCAACATACACAGGGAAATCTTAAAAAAAAATTAAAAAAAAATTGGAGGCGGTTAGATTTTTGTTAACAAACAAACAGAATTTGATTATTCATGGAGAAATAAGCATCAATAATCTGCTCTAGGTTTATCCTATATTTAATATACTTTTAGAAATTCATGATTTATTGGTGATTGAAAAAACAATATTTGTTTAAAAAAATTCACAATTTCAGAGTGTTAAAAATATTTTTTAAAAAATTTTACAATTTCTGAAAGTCAAAAAATATTTTTTAAAAATCTACGATTGGAGCGTCCTTAAAAATATCGATTTTGAAATACTTTAAAAATATTTTTTTAATAAATAAACGATATGAATTTAAAAAAAAAACATTTCTAAGGACTACCACTTGTTTAATTATTCCAATAATATTTATTAAGGTTGCGGATTTTTTTTAAAAATACTTTTTCCAAGTCGTGAATTTTTATGATAATATTTTTTAATGATTTTTTCAGAAAATATTTTTAATTTTGGTTTTTATTCGACGTTTATAATTGTTTGAAATGAAATAAATTGATCAAGTTCGAGGTCTAGGTTTGATAAAATATCTTTATTTATAAATAAAAATGTTTTATCAAATCTAGACCTCGTGCTTGATCAATTTATTTCATTTCAGAAAATATTTTTTTAAATAAAAGAGATTTAAAAAATATTTTTTTAAATACGAATAAATAATAAATAAACGATATTTTTAAAAAGTATTTTTTTTTAAATACGAATACTATCATTAAAAAATATATTCACGACTTGAAAAAAGTATTTTTAAAAAAATCCACAACTTTAATAGATATTATTTGAATCATTACCCACATGGAAGTCCTTAGAAAAAATCACCAACTTAAACAAGTAAAAAAGCGTTAAGTTCGGCCGGGCCGAACTTTTCATACCCTCCACCATAAAATATTCTGAACTAAAATGGAATAATTAGTTTTCATTCCTGTCCCCAACTATAAGTGGGTACGTTAAATGTCAGATAATGTACATAAAATGTATCATTCGGTAGGCCATTTTTTATGGTGCCTATATCAAACTGTTGACAATTTTTGGTGGGCTAGAAATTGGGTGGTACCGTTACATAGGGGTTATAATAAAACATGGACCCATGTTAACAGTTTTTGATGGGAGCCTTTAATGTCATATAACTCCTAATTCGGTTAAAAATTGTAGCTAGAATCCTCAAATTTCAAATTACAGAAAGTTCGTCCAAAAAATAAAGCTAAGGTACGGAAAATCGGGAGGTTTGTTTTGGGGCTATACCAAAACGTGGACCTACGTTCGGTTAAACATTTTAAGTAAAATCCCCAAAGTACCGAAAATCGGGAAATATCGTTATACTGGGGCTATGTTGAAAATTGTTGATGCAGATGTGTGGTGACCACTACAACCTTAAAATGTCAAATTACAGTTAGTTTGGTTAAAAATTTTAGCTAAAATTGCCAATTACTGAAAATTGGGAGGTACCGTTATATGGGAGCTATATCCGAACATGGACCTATGTTGACAATTTTTTATGGAGAGGTGTTGTGACCACTAAGAACTTCAAATGTCAAATTACTGCTAGTTCGGTTTAATATTGTAGTTAAAATCATCAAATTACTGAAAATCGGGAGGTACTTTTATATGGCAGCTTTATCAATACAACGACCTTTCTTGACAATTTTTGGTGGAGAGGTGTGGTGACCACTAAGAATTTCAAATGTCAAATGTTCCAATTACAGATAATTCAGTTAAAACTTGTAGGTAAAATTCTCAAAATACCGAAAATCCGTTATATGGGGATACCGAAATCCGTTATACCGAGGTACCGTTATATGGGGCTATACCAAAACATGGACCTACGTTCATAATTTTTTCGAATATAAGTTTTTTGATCACTAAGAGCCCTAAATATCAAATTATAGCTAATTCGGTCTAGAAATGCGACTTAAATCGTCAAAATACCTGAAATCGGGCGGTAACGTTATATGGGGGCTGTTCAAAAACATGGACCTATGTCCACCAGTTATATAAGTTTATTGACATTTAAGAATCCTAAATGTCAATTTATAGCGAAATCGGTCTGTAAATGGAACTAAAAATGTCAAAATGGCATAAATCGGGGGTACCGTTATATGGGGGCTATACCAAACCGTGGACCTATATCCACAAGTTTTGTGATATAAGTTTATTGACACTTAATAACCCTAAATGTCACATTATAGATAAATCGGTCTGAAAATGTAGCTAAAAACGTCAAAATACCGTAAATCGGGGGGTACCGTTATATGCGGGCTATACCAAAACGTGGACCTATGTCCACAACTTTTGTTATATAAGTTTAGTGACGCTTAAGAGCCCTAAATGTCAAATTAGAGCTAAATCGGTCTGAAAATGTAGCTAAAAACGTCAAAATACCGTAAATCGGGGGGGTACCGTTATATGGGGGCTATACCAAAACGTGGACCTATGTCCACAACTTTTGTTGTATAGGTTTATTTACATTTAAGAACCCTAAATGTTAAATTATAGCTAAATCGGTCTGAAAATGTAGCTAAAAACGGCAAAATACCGTAAATCGGGGGGTACCGTTATATGGGGGCTATACCAAAACGTGGACCTATGTCCACAACTTTTGTTATATAAGTTTATTGACACTTAAGAACCCTAAATGTCAAATTATAGCTACATCGGTCTGAAAATGTAGCTAAAAGCTTCAAAATACCGTAAATCGGGGGGTACCGTTATATGGGGGCTATACCAGAACATGGACCTATGTCCACAACTTTTGTTATATAAGTTTATTGACACTTAAGAACCCTAAATGTCAAATTATAGCTAAATCGGTCTGAAAATGTAGCTAAAAACGTCAAAATACCGTAAATCGGGGGGTACCGTTATATGGGGGCTATACCAAAACGTGGACCTATGTCCACATGTTTTGTTATATAAGTTTATTGACACTTAAGAACCCTAAATGTCAAATTATAGCCAAATCGGTCTGAAAATTTAGCTAAAAACGTCAAAATACCGTAAATCGGGGGGTACCGTTATATGGGGGCTATACCAAAACGTGGACCGATATAGCCCATCATCGAACTTGACCTGCCTGCAAACAAAAGACGCATTTTCCCAAAATTTCAGCGTCCTATCTCCATTTTTGTGGATGCTAGAGTAATTACCACAGACGGACGGACGGACGTGCACAGATCGACTCAGAATTTTACCCTGATCAAGAATATATATACTTTATAGGGTCGCAAATGAGTATTTCAATGCGTTACAAACGGAAAAACAAACTTAATATACCCTCCATACTATGGTGGAGGGTATAAAAATATACGACTATGAATTGATAAGAAAAAATATTTTTAAAAAATTTCACGACTTGGAATTCCTATGAAAAATATTTTTTTTTTAAAAATCCTACCACTTGAAATTCTTAAGAAAAAAATTGTTAAAAAAAATCCACGACTTGGAATTCCTTTTTTTAAATCCTTAGAAAAAATAATTAAAAAACGCGACTTGGACGACCTAGGAAAACAATTACACGACTTGGAAGTACTTAAACATGTTTTTCTTTAAACCACAATTTTAAAGTCTTTAATTACTTTAATATAAACAATTATTTTTATTTTAATCTAAATCCCGCAATTAGCTGTGTTTAATATATTATTTATTAAAAAATCAACGATTTTTAAGTCGTTACAAAAATATTTTCTTAAAAATCCTCGTTTTGGAATCCTTCAAAAATATTTATTAAAAGCAAGTTTTTTTTTAATTGCTAGAACTTGGTATTGTCCTTGAAACAATATTTTTTTAAAAATTGTTGGTCCTTGTAACACATCGAAATATTCGTCGGAGACCCTATAAAGTATATATATTATTGATCAGCATAAAATTCTATGTCGATTTGACCATGTCCGTCTGTCCGTCCGTCCGTCCGTCCGTCTGTCTGTCTGTTGAAATCAAGATACAGCTCGCAATTTTAAAGATAGAGAGTCAAAATTTGGTACAGAAGTTTTTATTACTTGCAGGATGGTTGGTATTGAAAATGGGATATATCGGTCCACGTTTTGATATAGCCCCCATAGAACGGTACCTCCCGATTTTCGGTATTTTTAAGGTTTTAGCTTCATTATCCTACCAAAATGGCTGAAATTTGGTACGTAGTCTTCTTTAGGGGTATAAAACATTCCTCCAGAATTTTGTCGCTATCGGTCCACACCTTCATATAGCCCCCATAGAACGGTACCTCCCGATTTTCGGTATTTTTAAGGTTTTAGCTTCATTATCCTACCGAAATGGCTAAAATTTGGTACATAGTCTTCTTTACGGGTACAAAACTTTCCCCCAGAATTTTGTCGGTATCGGTCCACACCTTCATATAGCCCCCATATAACGGTACCTCCCGATTTTCGGTATTTTTAAGGTTTTAGCTTCATTATCACACCGAAATGGCTGAAATTTGGTACTTAGTCTACGTTGGTGGTATAAAACTTTCCCCCAGAACTTTGTCGGTATCGGTCCACACCTTCATATAGCCCCCATAGAACGTTACCTTCCGATTTTCGGTATTTTGAAGGTTTTAACTTCATTATCACACCAAAATGGCTAAAATTTGGTACATAGTCTTCTTTACGGGTACAAAACTTTCCCCCAGAATTTTGTCGGTATCGGTCCACACCTTCATATAGCCCCCATATAACGGTACCTCCCGATTTTCGGTATTTTTAAGGTTTTAGCTTCATTATCCTACCAAAATGGCTGAAATTTGGTACGTAGTCTTCTTTAGGGGTATAAAATTTTCCCCTAGAATTTTGTCGGTATCGGTCCACACCTTCATATAGCCCTCATAGAACGGTACCTCCCGATTTTCGGTATTTTGAAGGTTTTAGCTTCATTATCACACCGAAATGGCTGAAATTTGGTACTTAGTCTACGTTGGTGGTATAAAACTTTACCCCAGAACTTTGTCGGTATCGGTCCACACCTTCATATAGCCCCCATAGAACGGTACCTCCCTATTTTCGGTATTTTGAACGTTGTGGCCACAATATTCCACCGAAATGGCTGAAATTTGTTATTTAGACTTCGTTGGGGGTACTCAAACTTCCCCTTTAAATTTGTCGGTATAGGTCCACGCCTTCATATAGCCCCCATGGAAAAGTACCTCCCGATTTTTCGTATTTTGAAGGTTGTGTCTTCAATATTCCACCAAAATGGCTGAAATTTGTTATTTAGTCTTCAATGTGATATAAAACTGTTCGTCAGATCATATTGCCCCATTTCTGACTAAAATTCGTCGGTATAGGTCCACGTTTCGATATAGCCCCCATAGAACGGTACCTCCGGATTTTCGTAATACTGTGACGTCAGTATCCAACCGAAATGGCTGAAATTCGTTATTTCGTCTTCCAAGAGTTATAAAATATTCCAGAAGAGTACTATCAGTATAGGTCCACGTCTTCCTATATCCCCATAGAAGCTAACTTCTTGATTTTCAGTATTTTTTTAGTTTTAGCCACATTCTATATAGGAAATTTGGTATTTTGTATTCTTTGAGCCTAAAAATTTTCCGTCACAAATTTGTCGGTATAGATCGACGTTTTGAAATAGCCCCCATAGAACGGTGCCTCACATTGTTTTACCGACATTGCTGAAATTTAGTATTAAGTCTTCTTCATACACGAAAGGAAACTAATTATTCCATTTTACTTCAATACAACTTGTGGTGGAGGGTATAACAAGTTCGGCCCGGCCGAACTTAACGCCGTTCTTACTTGTTTTAAATTCACTTTTTTTGGTCTGTCTGTCATTGAAAAATTTTCTTTAAAAATCCACGTGATGTGGCCGTCATTGAAAATTTTTTTTTTTTTTAATTCAAAATTTATAGACTGCCTGTCATTGACAACTTTTCTTTAAATCATTCAAGTGCTATGGTCCGTTAGTCGTTGAATTTTTATACCCTCCACCATAGGATGGGGGGGTATATTAAGTTTGTCATTCCGTTTGTACCTACTCGAAATAAGCATTGTAGAACCCACAAACTATATATATTCTTGATCAGCGTGTAATTCTACATCGATATAGCCATGTCCGTCTGTCTGTCCGTCTGTGGAAATCACTCTAGCTTCCGAACGGATTGAAGTAGGTAGATGAAATTTTGGTAAAATCTATTATATGTAGGCTAAAAAATATTTTTTACCAAATTTGGTTTATATAGGTCCACGTTTTGGTATAGCCCCCATATAAGGCCCCATATATAGTACGCGTCATGTTAAGATATTTTGAATGTATTAGTCCCATTTGACCACAGAATCGGTTGTAACTGTGCATTTCGCATTTCAAGAGGCTAAGAAAAATATCTACTATAAAATGTTCACATAGGTCCACGTTTTGGTATAGCCCCCATATCACGCCCCATATATAGCACGCGTCATTTTAAGATATTTTGAATGTATTAGTTCCATTTGAGCACCGAATTGGTTGTAATTTGGTATTTTGTGTCTCCAGAGGCTAAAAAACATTTCTACCACAGTTTGTTTATATAGGTCCACGTTTTGGTAGAGCCCCCATATATAGTACGCGTCACTTTAAGATATTTTGAATGTATTAGTCCCATTTGACCACAGAATCGGTTGTAAGTTATGTATTTTGTGTTTCCACAGGCAAAGAAATATTTCTACCATAAAATGTTTATATAGGTCCAGGTTTTGATATAGACCCCATAGGACAATATCTCCCGATTTTCGGTATTTTGAAGGTTTTAGCCTCATTATCGCAGCGAAATGGCTGAAATTTGGTTTTTAGTCTTCGATGGGTGTATAAAACTTTCCCCCGGAAATTTGTAGGTATAGGTCCACGCCTTCATATAGCCCCCATAGGACTGTACCTCCCAATTTTCGGTATTTTGAAGGTTGTGGCCTTAATATTCCACCGAAATGGCTGAAATTTGGTGGTTAGTCTTCATTTGGGGTATAAAACATTCCATATGAAATTTGTCGGTATAGGTCACACGCCCTCATATAGCCCCCATGGAACGATACCTCCCGATTTTCGGTATTTTGAAGGTTATGGCCTTAATATTCCACCGAAATGGCTGAAATTTGGTGGTTAGTCTTCATTTGGGGTATAAAACATTCCATATGAAATTTGTAGGTATAGGTCACACGCCCTCATATAGTCTCCATAGGACGATATCTCCCAATTTTCGGTATTTTTGAAGGTTTTAGCTATACTATACTACCAAAATGCCTGAAATTTAATATTTCGTCCTCTTTTGGGATGAAAACCTTCTCCCTGAAATTTTGGAACGGTACATCCCAATTTTCGGTGTTTTGAAGGGTTTAGCCTCATTATAACAACGAAATGGCTAAAATTTGGTACATAGTCTTCGTTGTGGATATAAAACTTTCCACCTGAAATTAGTCTGTATAGGTCAACGTCTTCATATAGCTCCCATAGAACGGCACCGCCCGATTTTCGGTATTTTGAAGGTTTTAGCCTCATTATTCAACCGAAGTTGCTGATATTTGGTATTTAGTCTTTTTCCGGGCTACAAAAATTTCTCTCAGAAATTTGTCGGTATACGTGCATGTTTTTGGAGGTACCCCCATAGAACGGTATATCCCAATTTTCGGTATATTGAAGGTTTTAGCCTCATTATAACACGGAAATGGCTGCAAGATGGTACTTGGTCTTCGTTGGAGGCATAAAACTTTACACTTGAAATTTCTCGGTATAGGTCCATGTCTTCATATAGCCCCTATAGAACGGTACCTACCGATTTTCTACATATAGCTCGTTCTCCACCAAAATATCTGATATTTGGTATTAAGTTTTTGAAGGAGGTATGAAACATCGGGGGGCGCCGTGGTGCAATGGTTAGCACGTCCGCCTTGCACTCAGAAGGTCTGCGTTTCGAATCCCAGGCCAAGCAAGATCAAATTTTCAACGGTGACAAAATTGCCCCTCAGTGATGCCGGCGACATTTCCTGAGCATTTAAGCCATGAAAAACTTCTCTAAAAAGTGGTGTCGTAAGACACGCCGTTCGGACTCGGCAATAAAAAGTAGGTCCCATATCAATGAGCCAACATGAATCGGCGTGCACTCATTGATATGAGAGAAGTCTCCCTTGTCCCTTCGGGGATGTTGTGGGAACATATGTATGTATGTATGAAACATTCCAGCCGAAATGTGCCGGTATAGGTCGACGTCCTCAAATACCCCCATAGGACCGACCGTACCTTCCGATTTACGGTGTTTTGAAAGTTGTGGCCTCAATATACCACCGATATGACTGAAATTTATTGCCATGGGTGTATAAAATATTGCAGAAGAAAATTATCAGTATAAGCCCTTTTCTTCAAACAATCCCATAGAAGCGTATTTTCCGATTTTCGGTATTTTAAGGTTGTGTCATCAATATCCCATCGAAACGAATGAAATTTAATATTTAATCTCCGTTGGTGGTATGAAACTTCCCACCTGAAAATTTCCGGTATTGTCTCATGTTTTTATATAACCCGCATAGAAAGATCCCTCCCAATTTGCGGTATTTTGAAAATTTTAGCCACAATATTTAATGGGAATAACTGAAATTTGGTATTTAGTCTTCGCTGGAGTTACGAATCTTTCCTCCAGAAATTTACCGGTACAGGTTAACGTTTTATACAGTCTCCATAGAACGGCGCTCTTGATGTTGTTAACAATCCAAATCTAGTCGGTTTTGCCCAATTTTACGTATTTCGCCCAATTCGGAAAATTGTAAATATTGGTCCATGTTTTGGAAAGAACAACAATGTTGCCCCATATTAATTGTTTTGAGGGGAGTATTATCAGTTGAGATATATGTACTACTCCTGCAATAAAAGTAAGAGTTTAGTACTTTCATAAACGAAATAAAACTAATTGTTCCGATTCACTTCAATACAGTTCGTGGTGGAGAGTATAAAAAATTCGGCCTGGCCGAAATTAACGCTTTTCTTAATGTTTTTCTTAAAAAACATCCAAGTTATGTGTTTTGTCTGTCATTAAAAAAATGTGCCTTTAAAAAATCCACGTTATGTGGTATGTCTGTTGTTGAAAAATATTTTTTTACAATTATTGGTCCATGAAAAATATTTATTAAAAATTTTTGTCCTTGAAAAAATATTTTTGAAAAACTGTTGGTCCTTGAAAAAAATATTTTTTTTTTTTAAATTCACGTTCTCTGGTATGTCTGTCGTTGAAAAATTTTCTTTCAAAAATCCACGATATGTGGCTTGTCCGTCATTGAAAAAATATTTTTTTTTTAAAAAAAGTTAGGTTTTATGGTCTTTCAGTCATTGAAAATTTTTCTTGAAATAATCCAAGTTATGTGGTTTGACTGTCATTTAAAAATTTTCTTTAAAAAATCCACGATATGTGGCTTGTCCGTCATTGAAAAAATATTTTTTTTAAAAAAAGTTAGGTTTTATGGTCTTTCAGTCATTGAAAATTTTTCTTGAAATAATCCAAGTTATGTGGTTTGACTGTCATTTAAAAATTTTCTTTAAAAAATCCACGATATGTGGCTTGTCCGTCATTGAAAAAATATGTTTTTTAAAAAAAGTTAGGTTTTATTGTCTTTCAGTCATTGAAAATTTTTCTTGAAATAATCCAAGTTATGTGGTTTGACTGTCATTTAAAAATTTGCCTTTAAAAAATCCACGTTATGTAGTCTGCCTGTTATTGAAAAATATTTTTAAAAATTGCTGGTCCATGAAAATTTTTTTTTTTAAATACACGTAATGTGTTCTGCCAGCCATTGAAAACTTTGACATTAAAAAATACGCGTTATGTTGTTTGTCTGTTATTGAAAAATTTGTCTTTAAAAAACCAAGTTATGTGGTCTGTCTGTCATGGAAAATTTGTCTTCAAAACATCTCGTTTTGTGCTGCGATGGTCCTTGATTTTTTTTTAGAAAATGTACGTTTTTTCCGATGGTCCTTGATCTTTTTTAAAAACAAATCCACGTTTTTTGTTCCGGTGGTCATTGAAAAAATTCTTTAAAAAATCTACGATTTGTGTTCCGATGGTCTTTGAAAATTTTTCTTCAAAAATCCACGTTTTGTGTTTTGATGGTCCTTGAAAAAATTTTCTTTAAAAAATCGACGATTTGTGTTCCGATGGTCCTTGAACTAGTATTTAAAAAATCCACATTTTGTGTGCCAATGGTCCTTGAAAAAATATTCCTTAAAAAACAAGATCTGTAGTCTGTTGGTCCTTAAAAAAATCTTTAAAAAATCCGCGAGTTGGCAGTCCTTTAATATCTTGATAACTGTTTCCCCATATTCTCATAATGCTACAAAAAGGTGTCTACCTCAATTTTATTACCCAGAAAATAATGTTTAAAGATAAAATTTCCAACCATCTCCATGGGAAAGTAATTTATTTCATCCCTAAGAAATTTATTCAAGCGTTAAGATCATGTTTTATTAATTTAAATTATCCATTTTGCCAAGTCATGTTACGAGTATAAGGCCAGTCGGCGTCAGCGTTGTTGTAAGAAATGATAAAGAAAGTGTGAGAGCAAAAAGAAAGAAATAAAAACAAAATTCAAAAACATTTTCTGAGTCATTTATTTCAATAACACCCTTCTTAATTGCAGCCAATCATTTCTCTTCCAATAGGCTAAGCATGGACAGCACAAAACAGGTCTGAAGAAACAACACACACAAATGTTACCCATAGATAAAGAAGTTGGCAGAAAAAAAAGGACTACAATTACAATGCCCCTCCACCATACACCCACTGATAAACACGTACCCAGACTTAATAGAGAATTTCAATGTAATTAATTAAAATTAATCATACGTCACGTAGCAACAATAATGAATCCATGAACAAGAAGGACATACACGAGCCACAGCAATGGGGGATTACTAGTGGAAATAGTCCAATACAAAAACAAACATGCTGGAAGAAAATAGCAACAAGATATAAATCGAATGCGAAAAAAAAATCAAAGAAAAAGTGGCAATAAAAATAAACATTATTGTTGCCTTGGCACGCAACATTAAACCAGCTGCGTAGGTCCTGCGACTTAAAGCCCATGTATCTGTCCGTGTTTGCTAAGAAAACCTAGAAGTTTATCTTTTCCGCCACATGCAGTGTCAGTGTGCACGAGTCATTAGACATAGCCTACAGCGATCAAGGAAAATCACATGCGCTGGATATAATTGATGTCTGAATTTGAGGCAATGGAAAATGGGAGTTTAATGTTATTTATATGAGTTGTAACTGAGGACGATTTTAAGATGACAATAAAGTGCTCTCTTAAAGTTACAAGACCAGAAGAAAGTCTTTATTGACAACTAAAGTGGGTCCATAACAGCAAAAGTGCATGACATTGGGAAATATGGCGACACCCGCGTCTTCTTTTTGGGAATCTATCACGCTACGATATCAAAATAGGTTAATATTTTGCCTTGTTGTCTTTAACAACTATTCTAAAAAAATCATATATATTATTGCCTTAATAATCCTAACAGAGTGTCGCTTTTTCCATAGGCAGGTCAAGTTCAAATATGGGCTATATCGACCGACGTTTTGGTATAGCCCCCATATAAGAGTACTTCCCGATTTTCGGTATTTTGAGGATTTTTGCTACATTGCTTAAACGAACTACTTGCAGTTCGACATTTGACTTTCCCAGTGGTAACAAAACTTCTCCATCACAAATTGTCAACATAGGTCCAAGTTTTGGAATAGCCCCCGACATAACGGTACCTCCCGATTTGGATATTTTGAGGATCTTAGCTATTTTTTTTTTTTTTTTTGAAATTGCGGTAATTTGATATTTTAGGTTCCCAGAGATCACAAAAGTTCTCCAACAACAATTGTCAACATATTTTGGTATAGCCCCCATATAACGGTACCTCCCGATGTAAAGTTTTTTTTTTTTGAGGATTTTATCTGCATTTTTGTACCGAACTAACCGCTATTTGATATTTGAGGTTCACAGTGATCACAATAAGTCTCCATGAAAATTTTTAACAATAGGTCCATATTTTAAATATAGCCCCCAACTCCCGATTTAGGTATTTTGAAGATTTAAACTACATTTGACCTTATCGCAGACGCGAAACTATAAAAGACCTCAAGAGGTCTGTTGTTGTATATAGAAGAATTCAAGGGGTCTTCTGTTGTCTATGGAGGCCTTAAGAGGTTTTCTGTTATTTATTTTTCAAGTGGTCTTCTTTTATCTATGGAAGATCTCAAGAGGTATTTTGTTGTCTATGGAGGACTTCAATACGTCTTCAGTTGTTTATAGAAGACTTCCAGAGGTCTTCTTTTGTCTATAGAGGATCTCAAGATGTCTTATGTTGCCTATAGAAGACCTCAGGAGATGTTCTGTTGTCTACAAAAGATCGCAAGAAACCTTCTGTTGTCTATAGAAGACCCCAAGAGGCCTTCTGTTGCCTATAGAAGACCTCAGATGTCTCCTGTTGTCTACAGAATGCCTCAAAAGATCTTATGTTGTTTATAGAAGACCTAAAAAGTCTTATGTTATCTCTGGAAAACCTCAAGAGGTATTTTGTTGTCTATGGAAGACTTCAATACGCTTCAGTTATTCATAGAAGACTTTAAGAGGCCTTCTCTTGTCCATTGAGTACCTCAAGAGGTCTTCTGTAGTCAGGAAGAAGAGGACTTCGGGAGATCTTCTGTTGTCTATAGAAGATCTAAAGAGGGCATCTGTTGTCTATGGTGGACATCAATAGGCATTCGGTTGTCTTAGACTTAGAAGACTTAACGAAATCTTCTGTTGTTAAAAGGGGGTGTCAAGAGGTCTTCTGATGTCTGTATATGACCTCAAGGGTTCATCTTTTATTTTTAGAGGGCCTCAAGGGGTCTAGACGACGCCAATAGGTTTTCTGTTGTCTATAGCCGACACCAAGAGGTCTTCCATTTTCAACAGAAGACCTCAGGAAATTTTCTGTTGCCTATAGAAGACCACAAGAGGTCTTCTGTTGTCTATTTAAACCATAATGAGATCTTCTGTTGTTTATGGAAGTATTTAAGAGGTTTTCTGTTGTCTACTGAAGAACTCAAGAGGTCTTCTGTTGTCTATAGAAGACTTCTAAAGGTCTTGTGTTGTCTATAGAAGGCCTCAGGAGATCTTCTGCTGTCTATAGAAGACCTCAAGAGGGCTTCTGTTGTTTACAGGCTATGTCAAAAGGTCTTCTCTTGTCTTTAGAACAACGCAGAAGGTCGTCTGCTGTTTAAGAAGACTTCAAGATGCCTTCAGTTGCATATGAAAGACCTCAAGAGGTATTCTGTTGTCTATGGTGGACATTAATAGGTATTCGGTTGTCTATAGAAGACTTAACGAGATCTTCTGTTGTTAATAGGGGGTCCAAAGGGGTCTTCTATTGTCTGCAGAAGAACTCAGTGGGTCTTATTTTTGTCTTTAGAACACCTCAAGGGGTCTAGGCGACGCCAAGAGTTATTCTGTTATCTAGAAGACCTTTGGAAGTCTTCTGTTGTCTATGGAAGACTTTAAGAGATTTTCTGTTGTCTATTGAAAGCCTCAAGAGGTCGTCTGTTGTCTATAAAGGACTTCTGAAGGTTCACTGTTGTCTAAAGGCGACGCCAATAGTTTGTCTGTTGTCAGTTGTCCATGAAAGACCTCAAGAGGTATTCTGTTGTCTATGGAGGACCTCAATAGGTATTCGTTTGTCTGCAGAGGCCTTCAGTTGCATATGAAAGGCCTCAAGAGGACTCCAATAGGTATTCGGTTGTCTATAAAAGACATAACGAGATCTTCTTCTGTTAATAGGGGTCCAAAAGAGGTCTTCTGTTGTCTTCAGAAGACCTCATGGGGTCATCTTTTGTCTTTAGAAGGCCTCAAGGGGTATAGGCGACGACAAGAGGTTTTCTGTTGTCTATAGGCGACACCAAGTGGTCTTCCATTTTCTACAGAAGGCCTCAGAAAATATGCAGTTTCCTATAGAAGACCCAAAGAGGTCTTCTGTTGTCTATTACAACTCTCAAGACGTCTTCTGTTATCTAGAAGACCTCAGGAAGTCTTCTGTAGTCTACGGAAGACTTTAAGAGGTTTTCTGTTATCTATTGATGGCCTCAAGAGGTCTTCTGTTGTCTATAGAAGACTTCTGAAGGTCCTCTGTTGTCTAAGGCGACGCCGAGCGGTCGACTCTTGTCAGTTGTCCATGAAAGACCTCAAAAGGTATTCTGTTGTCTATGGAGGACCTCAATAGGTATTCGGTTGTCTGCAGAGGCTTTCATTTGCATATGAAAGAACTCAAGAGGACTTCAATAGGTATTTGGTTGTCTAAAGAAGACTTAACGAGATCTTCTGTTGTCAATAGGGGGCCCCAAGAGGTCTTCTGTTGTCTGCAGAAGACCTCAAGGGGTCATCTTTTGTCTTTAGGAGGCCTCAAGGGGTCTAGGCGACGACAAGAGGTTTTCTATTCTCAACAGGCGACACCAAGTGGTCTTCCGTTTTCTAAAGAAGAACTCAGAAGATATGCAGTTTCATATAGAAGACCCAAAGAGGTCTTCTGTTGTCTATTAAAACTCTCAAGACGTCTTGTGTTATCTAGAAGACCTCAGGAAGTTTTCTGTTGTCTATGGAAGACTTTAAGAGGTTTTCTGTTGTCTACTGAAGGCCTCATTAGGTCTTCTGTTGTCTATAGAAGACTTCTGAAGGTCCTCTGTTGTCTAAGGCGACGCCAAGAGGTCTTCTGTTTTCTTCAGAAGAACTCAAGAGATCTTCTGTTGCCTATAAAAGACCTCAAGAGGTCTTCTGTTGTCTAGAAGGCCTCAGGAAGTCTTCTGCTGTCTATGGAAGACTTTAAGAGGTTTTCTATTGTATATTGAAGGCCTCAAAAGGTCTTCTGTTGTCTATAGAAGACTTCTAAAGGTCTACTGTTGTCAGTTGTCCATTAAAGACCTCAAGAAGACTCTATAGAAGACTACGTTAGGTCTTATTATGTTGTTAATAAGGGGTCTCAACAGGTTTGACATCAAGGGGTCATCTTTTGTCTATATAAGGCTCAAGAGGTCTTTTGCTGTATTAAAAAGCCTCAACATCTCCAAAGAAGTCTTCTGTTGTCTGTAAAAGTTCTGAAGAGCTCTCCTGTTTTCTACAAAAGTATTTAAAAGGACTTCTGTTTTCTGTAAAAGGCCCCAAAAGAAATTCCGCTGTCTCCAGAAGACTTTAAGATGTCCTCTGTTGGATATGGAAGACTTCAAGAGCTTTTATGTGTCTACAGAAGACTTTATGTGGTCTTATGTTTTCTAAAGAACACCTTAAAGGGTCTTCTATTGTCTGCAGAAAACTTAAAAAGTTCTTCTGTTGTGTATAGAAGAATTTAAGGGGTCTGCTCTTTCCAATAGAAGGCCCCAAGAGATCGCATGTTCTGTAGAAAAACTTATTGAATCTGTAAAAAGCTCAAGAGGTATTCTGTTATCTGTAGATGACCTCAAGAAGTAGGATGTAGAATACCTCAAGGGGTCTTCTGTTGGGTGTAGAATACGTCAAGATGCCTTCTGTTATCTGTAGAAGTCCTCAAGAGCTTTTATTTGACTTCAAAAGACTTTAACAAGTCTTGTAATTTGTAAAGAAACCTCAAGACGACTTCTGCTTTCTACGGAAAACTTCAAGCAGACTTTAAGTACATTTTTTTAACCGAACTTTTCGTTATTTCACATTTGAAGTTGCCAGTGGTCACTAAACTTCTTCGCCAAAAATTGCCACCATAAGTCCACACTTTAATAAAAGGTACCGCCCAATTGAAGACTTTTTAGATACATTTACTGACCTAATTAGGCATTCGTAGTAACCGTGGCTGGTATAAAAGGTGGAGGGTATAAAAACGCTTTTTTACTTGTTCTAATTAAAAAAGTCAATTCATTTTTAATTTTTCATTTGTACTCGCCCATGAATTGGTAATCCTTCACATTCTATTCGTAAATACCCACCCTTCTGGGCCATATAAAAGCAAGAAATTTCCACAATGTTTTCATGAAGCTAAAGTCAAACTCGTCTATAAGAACCAAACCGTTTGATGGGGTCTAATCCATCAAGTCTTAAAAAAAAAACAATTACACACAATAAAAATGTCCTTAACATATTCCTCACACAGTTATATTCCAATGTTTATCCCCCATAAAACGGAAAAACATGTAATGACATTTAAAAGCGTTTTTGCAGACATTAATTCATGGATTTTTCTTCTTTTGTGTAATTTTTGTTTTTCATTTCATTGCCATTCTTCTTGAAATCAGCTTTCATCTATGTAATTTTATGTATGTACATTGTACATATGCAAGTATGATGTGTGTGCGTGTGTGTATATCCTCCAATTATTGTATATGTATGTATTTTTACACTCTTTTTGTTTTCTATCATTTCAGCCGGTGCCAGTGAAAAGAAATTGCCCGTTATTGTGTTCATCCACGGTGAATCTTTCGAATGGAGCAGCGGTAATCCCTACGATGGCAGTGTATTAGCCAGCTATGGTGAAGTTGTGGTAGTAACGCTTAATTACCGTTTAGGTATTCTAGGTAAGTACTAAAGTGCAATAACGAAGAGGAACTAGAGACAGCGTAAGAGATATAAAAGAGGGAGATAGAAGAAATATAAAATTCAATAGAGGATTTTCTGGACAGCCAAGGACTGGTTAATTAGGCAGGTTTAAGGATCAAGGGATGGGAGAAAAAGAAACTAATAAAAGAAGTCCTATGAATAGATACTTATTTTTGAAAAGAAAGTTTCCAGGCAATACTCATTTCAAAACTTGTTCTAGATCGGGATTTACCCTGCATGTAAACACAAATGTTAGGCGTGTGGCTTTAATGATCACAGAGGTCTTCCATTGAAAACAGACGACCTCTTGTTGCCTTCCATAGACAACAGAACACGCCTTGAGGTCCTCTATAGGCAACATAAGACCTCTTGCGGTCGTTTATGGTCAACAAAATATTTCTTGAGGTCTCCTATAGGCAATGGAAGATCTCTTCCATAGACAACATAAAACCGCAAGTGATATTCTGTTGCCTATAAAATACCTTTAGACGTTTTACTAAGGTCTTCTATAGGTAACAAAACTTTTTGAGTTCATCTGTAGGCAACAGAACACTTCTTAAGGTATTATATAGGCAACAGTAAACTTATTGAGATCTTCTAAAGATAAGAGAAGACCTTTTGAGGTCTTCTACATGCAACAGAAGAACTGTAGAATTCTTCTATAGGTAGAATAAGACTTCTTGGAGTTGTCTATTGGCAATAGAAGCCCTATTAAGGTATTCTACAGGCAATAGAAAACGGTTGAGTTTTCTACAGGTAAATAAGATTTCTGAGGTCTTTTATAGGTGACAGAAACCCAATTAAGATCTTCTAAAGGCAACAAAAGACTTCTTGAGGTCTTCTATAGATAACAAAAAAACCTCTTGAGGTATTCTACAGGCAAAATAAGACTTCATGAGTTCTTCTATGGGCAACGGAAGATCCCTGTGGTCTTCTATAGGCAACAGAAAACCTATTGTGAAATTCTAAAGGTAAAAGGAGACTTCGTGATGTATTTTATAGGCAGCAGAAAACCTCTTGAAGTCTTTTATAGGCAACAAAAGAAATCTTGAAGGTAATAAAATACTTCCTGACATCTTCTATAGACAACAAAAATCTTCTTGAGGTCTTGTACAGGTAAAAGAGACTACTTGAGGTCTTCTATAGGCAAACGAATATCGCTTGAGGTTTTCTATAGGCAACGGAAGACCTCTTGAGGTCTTCTACATGTAACAAAAGACCTCTTTAAGTCTTCTACAGGCAACAAAAGACCTCTTTAAGTCTTCTACAGGTAACAAAAGACCTCCTCTCTAGGCAACTGAGGTCTTCATAAGGTAAAAAGGGCTTCTTGAGGTCGTCTATGGGCAACGGAAGATCCCTTGAGGTCTTTCTGCAACCTGGAACCTATTATGCTATTTCAAAGGCAACAGAAGACATCTTGAGGTCTTCTAAAGGTAACAAAAGACCTCTTGAAGTCTTCTACAGACAACAGTAAACCTCTTGAGGTCTTCTAAGGCAACAAATGCTTCTAGATGCCATCCATAGGCAGCAGAATACCTCTTTAGGCCTTCTTTAGGCAATAGAAGAACTTTTGAGGTCGTTTACAGGTAACAGAAGACCTCTTGAAGTCTTCTATAGGCAACATAAGACCTCTTAAGGTCTTGTATAGACAACATAAGATCTCTTGAAGTCTTTAATAGGCAATAAAAGACTTGAGATCTTCTATAGACAACAGAAAACCTCTTGAGGTCTTCTACAGGTAAAATAAGACTTCTTATGGTTTTCAATAAAAAAATCCCTTGAAGTATACTATAGGCAAAACAAAGCCTATTATGATATTCTAATTGCAACAGAAGACCTTTTGAGGTTTTCTACAGACAAGAAATGTCCTCTTGAAGTCTTCTATAGGCAACAGAAAACCTCGTGAGATCCTTTAAAGGCAACAAATAAAATACCTCTTTCAGTCTTATATGGGCAGAATACGTCTTGAGATATTCTATAAGTAACAAAACACCTCTTGAAGTCTTCTACAGTTAACAAAAAAAGAGGTCTTCTACAGGTAAAAAGGGCTTCTTGAGGTCGTCTATGCGCAACGGATGATCCCTTGAGGTCTTTCTGCAACCTGAAACCAATTAGGTTATTCCAAAGGCAACAGAAGAGATCTTGAGGTCTTCTAGAGGTAACAAAAGACCTCTTGAAGTCTTCTATAGGCAACAAAAGACTTCTTGAGGTCTTCTATAGACAACAGTAAACCTCTTGAGGTCTTCTATAGGCAGCAAAATACTTCTTGATTCCTTCTATAGGCAGCAGAATACCTCTTTAGGTCTTCTTTAGGCAAGAGAAGACCGTTTGAGGTCGTTTACAGGTAACAGACAACAGGTCTTCAAAAAACTCTTGTAGTCTTCTACAGACAACAGAAGACTTCCTGAGATCTTCTAGAGGCAACGGAAGATCCCTTGAGGTCATCTATAGACAACAGAAGACCTCTTGAGGTCTACTACAGTTGGTATAAGAGCTCTTGAAGTCTTCTACAGGTAACAAAAGACCTCTTCTATAGGCAACAGAGGTCTTCTACAGGTAAAAGGGCTACCTGAGGCCGTCTATGGGCAACGGAAGTTCCCTTGAGGTCTTTCTGCAACCTGAAACCTATTATGCTATTCCAAAGGCAACTGAAGACATCTTGAGGTCTTCTACAGGTAACAAAACACCTATAGCCAACAAAATACTTCTTGATGCCTTCTATAGGCAGCAGAAGACCTCTTTAGGCCTTCTGCAACCTGAAACCTACTATGCTATTCCTAAGGCAACAGAGGACATCTTGAGGTCTTCTAGAGGTAACAAAAGACCTCTTGAAGTCTTCTACAGACAACAAAAGACTTCTTGAGGTCTTCTACAGACAACATTAAACCTCTTGAGGTCTTCTATAGGCAACAAATGCTTCTTGATGCCATCCTTTAGGCCTTCTTTAGGCAAGAGAAGAATTTTTGAGGTCGTTTACAGGTAACAGAAGACCTCTTGAAGTCTTCTATAGGCAACATAAGACCTCTTAAGGTCTTGTATAGACAACATAAGACCTCTTGAAGTCTTTAATAGCCAATAAAAGACTTGAGATCCTCTATAGACAACAGAAAACCTCTTGAGGTCTTCTACAGGTAAAATAAGACTTCTTATGGTTTTCAATAAAAAAATCCCTTGAAGTATACTATAGGCAAAACAAAGCCTATTATGATATTCTAATTGCAACAGAAGACCTTTTGAGGTTTTCTACAGACAAGAAATGTCCTCTTGAAGTCTTCTATAGGCAACAGAAAACCTCGTGAGATCCTTTAAAGGCAACAAATAAAATACCTCTTTCAGTCTTATATGGGCAGAATACGTCTTGAGATATTCTATAAGTAACAAAACACCTCTTGAAGTCTTCTACAGTTAACAAAAAAGAGGTCTTCTACAGGTAAAAAGGGCTTCTTGAGGTCGTCTATGCGCAACGGATGATCCCTTGAGGTCTTTCTGCAACCTGAAACCAATTAGGTTATTCCAAAGGCAACAGAAGAGATCTTGAGGTCTTCTAGAGGTAACAAAAGACCTCTTGAAGTCTTCTATAGGCAACAAAAGACTTCTTGAGGTCTTCTATAGACAACAGTAAACCTCTTGAGGTCTTCGATAGGCAGCAAAATACTTCTTGATTCCTTCTATAGGCAGCAGAATACCTCTTTAGGTCTTCTTTAGGCAAGAGAAGACCTTTTGAGGTCGTTTACAGGTAACAGACAACAGGTCTTCAAAAAACTCTTGTAGTCTTCTACAGACAACAGAAGACTTCCTGAGATCTTCTAGAGGCAACGGAAGATCCCTTGAGGTCATCTATAGACAACAGACCTCTTGAGGTCTACTACAGTTGGTATAAGAGCTCTTGAAGTCTTCTACAGGTAACAAAAGAACTCTTCTATAGGCAACAGAGGTCTTCTACAGGTAAAAGGGCTACTTGAGGCCGTCTATGGGCAACGGAAGTTCCCTTGAGGTCTTTCTGCAACCTGAAACCTATTATGCTATTCCAAAGGCAACTGAAGACATCTTGAGGTCTTCTACAGGTAACAAAAGACCTATAGCCAACAAAATACTTCTTGCTGCCTTCTATAGGCAGCAGAAGACCTCTTTAGGCCTTCGTTAGGCAAGAGAAGACCTTTTGAGGTCGTTTACAGGTAACATGCAAAATGTCTTCTACAGGAAAGAGAAAACCTATTATGATATTCCAAAAGCAAAAACCCTCGAGGTCTTCCACAGACAACAGAAGACTTCTTGAGGTCTTCTGTAGGCAACGGAAGATCCCTTGATATTATAAAGGCAACAGAAGACCTCCTGAAGTCTACTACAGTTAACATAAGAGCTCTTGAAGTCTTCTATAAGCAGCAGAGGTCTTCTACAGGTAAAAAAGGCTTCTTCAGGTCGTCTATGGGCAACGGAAGAACCCTTGAGGTCTTTCTGCAACCTACAACCTATTGTGCTATTCTAAAGGCAACGGAAGATCTCTTGAGATCTTCTACAGGTAACAAAAGACCTCTTGAAGTCTTCTACAGGTAACAAAAGACCTCTTCTATAGGCAACAGAGGTCTTCTACAGGTAATAAAGGCTACTTGAGGTCGTCTATGGGCAACGGAAGTTCCCTTGAGGTCTTTCTCCAACCTGAAACCTATTATGCTATTCCAAAGGCAACTGAAGACATCTTGAGGTCTTCTAGAGGTAACAAAAAACCTCTTGAAGTCTTCTATAGGCAACAGAAAACGTCGTGAGATCATCTATAGACAACAAAAGGCATCTTAAGGTCTTCTGTAGGCAAGCAAGATCTCAAGTAGTATTATGTTACCCATTAAATACCTTATGCAGCCTTATTTGGACAGGAGAAGACCTCTTGAAGTCTTCTATAGGTGGCAGAATACGTCATGACGTATTCTATAGGTAACAGAACCTCTTAAGTTATTCTGCAATCCATGGAAAAACTCTTGAGGTATTCTATTGGCAGAAAACCTTTTAAGATGTTCTGTAGGCAAGGACTTCTTGAGGCCTTCTATAGGCAGTAGAAGACCTCTTGAGGCCTTCTTTGAGCAACAGAAGACCTATTGAGGTATTCTATAGAAAACAAAAGATCTCTTGAGGTCTACTAGAGACAATACGAGACCTCTTAAGGTCTTCTATAGGCAACAGAAGAATTGTTAAGTCCTGTATATACAATACACGACCACGTGAGGTCTTTTATAGTCAAGAGAGGACCTATTGGGGTTTTTGTAGGTAGCAGAAGTCGTACATAGGCAACAGAATTCCTATTGAGGTCTTCTCTAGCAAACAGAAGCCTTCTTGATGTCATCTATAAGCAAAAGGAGGCCTTTTATAGGCAATAGAAGGCCTCTTGAAGACCTTCTTTAGGCAACAGAAAACCTATTAAGTTATAACAGAACATCTTTTGAGGTCTTCTTTTAGGCGATTGATTGTCTAGATCACAAAGACTACACGCTAATAACATTTCAACACGATTCAACAAGTGGTCTTAAACTGAATTTAACCCTAAATATGTTGATCTGATATTTTGTAGGTGAAGTATCTGAAGAATTTACCCAATATAGGTCATCCTCTAATTTGATTTAAATTTGGGATAGATATTACAATTTCCAAAGTGTGAGCGACGTCTGTCACTTTGTTTGAGAGTTAGCGTGCGCACCGTCACATTTTGTTGGTGGCACAGGGAATTTTGGAATTTTCATTATCTCTCGTCACAAAAACAATTATATCATTTTAATCAAAATCACAAGTATACATTTTATGAGAGAGGTCAACGAAGGAGTGTAACCATATTGGAGCACGTTTTATGTTTTGAAGAAATAATTCGAGTTGCAAAACTGCGACTAAATCGGTCATTCAATTCGAGAGCTATCGTGCTCATTAGTCCTTTTAGTTTGTGGCTGCAGGGTTTCTTAAAGCTTTTTCGCTATTATCGGAGGAAGTATGGACTCTCATTAGCCACTACGATGAGCATTATAGACCCCTTTAAAATCTCAAGACATCTTCTAGAAACATCTTTTTGCCTGATGTCCTTATTCAAGATCCCGCAGATTGTAAAATACTCATCTCGAAGGACATGTATTTTGGCTTCGCATTACAACAGTGATAATAAATTATTACATTTAAGTGGCCTACTTTAGAGGGCAACACATAAAATATTCTCAGCGAAAAAACGGCAAGGAAATAGAAATAAAACAAAATAGGCTGCAATAAAATGTATTTCTCACTACAATGAACGGGGCACCCATGCACCATAAGCTCGTTAATTCCATACAGAATACACAAAATCTCATCTGGAATTCTGCACTTTACCCCCCAAACACCCCCTTCCCCTCTCTAGATACCTCATACGTTATTTATAGACGTAATAAAACATGTTTAGAGCTTTTGTCTATGTGTCTGGCTGCCTGCCTGATGACGGTCCTAGCCAATAAGCTATTCATCATAGCATACACCTACACACACACATAAATATAAATTTAGTATTTGCTTTTCCTCTTGTTTTATCATTTTAATTTATTCCTTTCTCTCTATTCTCATCCTCAACAGGTTTTCTTAATGCCAATCCTAATCCTCAACAACATGCTCGTGTAGCCAATTATGGTCTAATGGATCAAATTGCTGCCCTCCATTGGATTCAACAGAATATTCAGAAATTTGGTGGTGATCCCAATGCGGTTACCTTGGCTGGTCATGGTACGGGAGCGGCATGCATCAATTACTTAATGTCCACACCGACAATGGTTCGAGGACTATTTCAGCGAGCCATACTAATGTCTGGTTCGGCATATTCTTCATGGGCCCTGGTTGAGGATCCTGTTTTGTTTGCGACTAAATTGGCCAAGGAAGTGAATTGTTCAATACCCGAAAATTTAGACAAAGATCATGAACAGATTGTGGATTGTTTGCGTGAAGTGCCGCTGGAAGATTTGTATGCTGCTGATATACAGGCGCCGACATTTTTAACATCGTTTGGACCATCGGTAAGTGAAGGAATTTACATTTCTAAATGAAAAGTTAAAAAGGGAAAAGAAGGCAAAGAAGGCTTCGTCAGGTCTTACATAGACAACATAAGATTTCTTGGGGCCTTTTGTAGGTAAGGTAAATCTTCTTGGAGTCGTCTACAGAATACCTTTTTATGTCTTCTATAGGGTCTCTTGGGGTCTTCTATAGGAGATCGTCTTGAGGTATTCAATAGGCAAGAGAAGACCCCTTCGACATATACTATAAGCAATGCCTGGAGGTCTTCTACATTTAACAGAAGACGTCTAGAGGTCTTCTATAGGGAACAGAAGACCCCTTGGCGTCTTCTATAGACCTCTTGAGGTCTTCTGTAAGAAACATAATGGGTCAGAATGGTACTTGAAGTCTTCTATAGGCATCAGAATGAGTCTTGTTGCCTTCTATAGGCAACAAAAGATCTCTTAGAGTCTTCTATAGGCAACAGAAGACCTCTTGAGGTGTTCTCTAGGCAACAGAAAACCTCTTGAGGTATTCTTAAGGCAGCAAAGACCTCCTGAGGTCTTCTGTAGACAATAAAATGAGTCTTGAAGTCATTTATAATCCACAGAATAAGTCTTAATGCCTTCTTTAGAAAACAGACCTACTTAGGCAACAGCAGACCTCTTGAGATCTTCTATAGGCAACAAAAGATCTTTTAGGGTCTCCTATTGGCAACAGAAGATCTTTTAGGATCTCCGATAGGCAACAGTAGACCTCTTGAGGTCTTCTAAAGGCAGTAGAAGACCTCCTGACTCAACAGAACACCCCCTGAGATCGTCGATAGGCAACAGAAGACCTTTCTAAGTCTTCTAAAGGCAGTAGAAGACCTCCTGAGGCAACACAAGACCTCTTGAGATCGTCTATAGGCAACAGAAGACCTTTCTAAGTCTTCTAAAGGCAGTAGAAGACCTCCTGAGGCAACAGAACACCTCTTGAGATCGTCTATAGGCAACAGAAGACCCCTCTAAATCTTCTGAAGGCAGTAGAAGACCTCCTGAGGCAACAGAAGACCTCTTGAGATCTTCTATAGGCAACAGAAGACCTCTTGAGATCTTCTATAGGCAACAGAAGATCTTTTAGGATCTCCTATAGGCAACAGTAGACATCTTGAGGTCTTCCAAAGGCAGTAGAAAGCCTCCTGAGGCAACAGAAGACCTCTTGAGATCGTCTATAGACAACAGAAGACCTTTCTAAGTCTTCTAAAGGCAGTAGAAGGCCTCCTGAGGCAACAGAAGACCTATTAAGATAGTCTAAAGGCAACAGAAGACCTTTCTAAGTCTTCTAAAGGCAGTAGAAGACCTCCTGAGGCAACAGAAGACCTCTTGAGATCGTCTATAGGCAACAGAAGACCTATCTAAGTCTCCTAAAGGCAGTAGAAGACCTCCTGAGGCAACAGAACACCCCCTGAGATCGTCTATAGGCAACCCAAGACCTTTCTAAGTCTTCAAAAGGCAGTAGAACACCTCCTAAGGCAATAGAAGGACTCTTGAGATCGTCTATAGGTAACAGAAGACCTTTCTAAGTCTTCTAAAGGCAGTAGAAGACTCCTGAGAAAACAGAAGACCTCTTGAGATCGTACATGGGCAATAGAAGACCTTTCTAAGTCTTCAAAAGGCAGTAGAAGACCTCCTGAGGCAACAGAAGACCTCTTGAGATCGTCTATAGACAACAGAAGACCTTTCTAAGTTTTCTAAAGGCAGTAGAAGACATCCTGAGGCAACAGAAGACCTCTTGAGATCTTCTATAGGCAACAGAAGATTTTTTAGGGTCTCCTATAGGCAACAGAACATCTTTTAGGGTCTCCTATAGGCAACAGTAGACCTCTTGAGGTCTTCTAAAGGCAGTAGAAGACCTCATGAGGCAACAAAACACCCCCTGAGATCGTCTATAGGCAACCCAACACCCTTCTAAGTCTTGTAAAGGCGGTAGAAGACCTCCTAAGGCAACAGAAGGACTCTTGAGATCGTCTATAGGTAACAGAAGACCTTTCTAAGTCTTCTAAAGGCAGTAGAAGACTCCTGAGAAAACAGAAGACCTCTTGAGATCGTACACTGGCAATAGAAGACCTTTCTAAGTCTTCAAAAGGCAGTAGAAGGCCTCCTGAGGCAACAGAACACCCCCTGAGATCGTCTATAGGCAACCCAACACCCTTCTAAGTCTTGTAAAGGCGGTAGAAGACCTCCTAAGGCAACAGAAGGACTCTTGAGATCGTCTATAGGTAACAGAAGACCTTTCTAAGTCTTCTAAAGGCAGTAGAAGACTCCTGAGAAAACAGAAGACCTCTTGAGATCGTACATGGGCAATAGAAGACCTTTCTAAGTCTTCAAAAGGCAGTAGAAGGCCTCCTGAGGCAACAGAACACCCCCTGAGATCGTCTATAGACAACCCAAGACCTTTCTAAGTCTTCTAAAGGTGGTAGAAGACCTCCTAAGGCAACAGAAGGACTCTTGAGATCGTCTATAGGCAACGGAAGACCTTTCTAAGTCTTCTAAAGGCAGTAGAAGACTCCTGAGAAAACAGAAGACCTCTTGAGATCGTACACGGGCAATAGAAGACCTTTCTAAGTCTTCAAAAGGCAGTAGAAGTCCTCCGGAGGCAACAGAAGACCTCTTGAGATCTTCTATAGGCAACAGAAGATCCTTTAGGGTTTCCTATAGGCAACAGTAGCCCTCTTGAGGTCTTCTAAAGGCAGTAGAAGACCTCCTGAGGCAGCAGAAGACCTTCTGAGGTTTTTTATAGGCAACAGAAGACATCTTGGCTCTTCTATAAGCCACAGAAGACCATTTGAGATCGACTATAGGCAACAGAAGACCTCTCGAGGTATTCTAAAGGCAGCGGAAGACCTTCTGAGGTCTTCTATAAGCAACAGACGATCTTTCAGGGTCTTCTATGGGCAACGGAATATCTTTTGGGGTCTTTTATAGGCAACAGTAGACCTCTTGAAGTCTTCTAACGGCAGTAGAAGACGCCCTGAGGCAACAGAAGACCTCTTGAGATTGTCTTTAGGCAACAGAAGACCTTTCAAGTCTTCCAAAGGCAGTAGAAGACCTCTTGAGGCAGCAGAAGACCTCCTGCGGTCTTATATAGGCTCCATAATGCGTCTTGAGTCTTCTATAGGCAACGGAATAAGTCTTGATGCTTTCTATAGGGAAAAGAAGAAAAAATAAGAAAATTTAATTTTTTTTCCTCCTCCTTAATCCAATTTTGTTTCATTTTTTCAACACCTCAAAATTGTGAAAAATATGATAAAATGTGATTGTGGCCTGTCATTTAAACCTATCCACATTCATAATGGTACATAAATTGTCGATTAAAACTACACTTCTCTTTTCAATTGCTTGTCGTTCTCTGCCACAAATTCATGTGATTTGGTAACAACGAAATAAATGTCAATCAGACAACAACAATAATAATAGTAATTTATTGATGCGATACAAACATATTGGACACATAGTATTTATTGATTATGACAAAATATGTAAATGTTTGTAAATGACAAATCAAAGGTCAAAAGAATATTAAATTTTTGTGTAACCAACCATCATAGGTCATTGGTTACCGACACCGACAGCACCAACGGCAACAACAACGATGACAACCTCATAATTTCCACATTTAGTCAATTGTGATTTCTAACCATAATATTGAAAAAGGCCACAATATTTTGTGTGCGTGTGTCCAATGAATGTCAAAATATAATTGAATTTTTGGCCACAATTGTGAAGGACAACAGCAACAACATTGTTAGGTCGATTGTAAATATTGGTTAACATTTAATATTGCTTTCATACAAAATATGTATTAAATAAATATGTAGATGGATATGTAGATAGTGTTGTTATTGAGTATTAGTTTAATAAACATTGTTTACATTGATTACAGTTTAGGATAAACTGATTGTAAGGGTAAAAGGCAAAACCATAGATAAAGGACAAGTGTTAATAGTTGAATGTGTGTGTGTGGACAAAGCATTTATTGCTACCAAAAAATTCTCTATGACTATTTTCATTTTCAAATCTTCAATTTTTTTTGTCAAGGAATTTGTATTGATATGAAAACGACAAATATTTGAAAAAAAAACCAAAGGCCATATTGTCATTTACTTTACACCTAGTATTTTACCAGTCTAACACTCCTCATTCTTTCATTCACTTCCAGTCCTGCAAGTGAGAGCATGAAGAAGAAACAGTTTATTGACTTGTTTCTTTTTGTTGTTTTGTCCACAAAATAATGCTCCTATTCAGGGCCATAAGTTCGTGTTAGGATTCAACCTATGATCTATCCAGCAGCTACTGCTGCTGATGCTGCTGCATTGAAACACCAACACATATTGTAATGATTTCATTCTTGACATGGCACTTCTTCATCTTCGTCTTCTTCTCATTCATTCAGTCATTCGTTCATTCATTCATCCATTCATTGTTGTTCATGTCCAGTGTTAGGATGATATTTCCATTGTTATTTTCATGGGCTACATGCTGTTTTTTGTTCATTGTGTCTTTTTTTGTGTCTAGCCTTGGAGGCATAGAAAACTAAAGCTTCCATTGTGATTTTCATTTCGTAAAGAATCACTTCTTTCTCCTCTTCTCTTTTCATGTTTGTCATTTTTTGCTATTGGCATTTGAAGCCATAAAAATATGAGTTTCCCGTTTTGTTTCTTCAAACTGAAATTTTTACCAAAAAGGAAAAAAATGAAATGAAGCGAAACAATGGAGAATTTAGTAACACAAAAAATTAGAAAATATGACATCATCAATTGAGGCACACACTTTTAACATTTACACCCTCCTAAGCACATGATACAGATTAGAAAACCTGATTGTGGTGTTGGAATTTTCATTTGTATTGTGGTCAGGACATTGGTTATCAGTGGACAGGATAATGTAAGGTTTTTGTTATTATTGAAAACAGTAGCTGCAGGCCAGGGAATTTGAAGTGATTAATAGGACACAAAGGACATGCTATACATATGTGGATTTTTAAATAATTTTTGAAAAGAAGCAGTGAAGTAAGGAAGTAACATGGATTTTTGAAATTTTTTGCCAGACCCAAAATGGAAAATAAAATGTGTGTTCTTCTGTTGTTTATAAAAGGCCTCCATGGTTCTTTTGTTGTTTATATAAGCCCAACAGATCTTCTGTTGAAGACAGAAGTCTTCAGAGGGTCTATTGTTTTCTATCGTAAACTTCAGGAGGTCCCCGGTTGCCTATAGAAAAACTCAATAGGTCTTCTGTTGCCTATAGAAGAACTCAAGTAATCTCCTGTTGCCTATAGAAGACCTCGAAAATCTTCTGTTGTCTGCAGATGACTCCAAAAGTTTTTTTGTTATTTAAAGAAAGCTTCAACAGATCTTCTGTTGTCTATAGAAGGCTTTAAGAGGTGTTTTGTTTCCTTTGGAAAACCTCGATGGTTATTCTGTTGTCAATCGAAGAACCAAAGAGGTTTTCTGTTGCCTATAGAAGACTCCAAAGGTCTTTTGTTGTCTACAGAAGGCTTCAAAAAGCCTTCTCTTGAAGGCTTCAAGAGTTCCTCTGTTGTTTATAGAAAGATTCATGGGGTCTTCTACTGTCTTTAGAAGACCTCAAGAGTCTTTCTGTCATTTATGGAATGCTTTTCTATTGTATATAGAAGGTTTTAAGAGGTATTTTTTAATTTCGAAAACCTCAGTCGCTCTTCTGTTGTCTATAGAAGAACTCAAGAGGTTTTCTGTTGCTATCAGAAGACCTTAATGGCCTTTTGTTGTTTATAGATGACTTCAAGAGGTCTCCTATTGCCTGTAGAACTCCCTTAAAAGTTTCTTGTTGTCTATATATGAATTCAAGAAGTTTTCTGTTGCCTATAAAAATACCCAAATAGGTCTTCTGTTGCATATAAAAGACCTCAAGTGGTCAACGATTTCCTATAGAAGAACTCAAGAGGTTTCCTGTTTCCTATAAAATACTTCAAGAGTTATTCTTTTGTTTACAGAAGGCTTTAAGAAGACTTTGTTGTCCATAGAAGTCTTCAGGAGGTCTTCTGTAGTTTACAGATGGCTTCAAGAGATCTTCTGTTGTCTATGGAAGGCCTCAGAAGGTCTGTTATTTTCTGTCGAAACCCTCAGAAGGTCTATTGATTTCCATCGAAATCTCCAGGAAATCTTCTGTATACTATATAAGAACTTAAAGGTTTTCAGTTGGCCTTTGGAAGACCTCGAAATGGGTCTCTTGTTGCCTCTAGAAGACTTCAAGAGGCGTCTTGTTTCCAGTATATACCTCATGATTCTTCTGTTGTTTATAGATGGCCTCAATAGATGTTCTATTGCCTATATAAGGCTTCAGGAGATCTTATGTTGTCTAAAGAAGTTCTCAGATGGTAAATTGTTCTCTATTAGGGAGGTCATCCATCTGTCCATAGAACCATTGAGGTCCTCTGTTGCCTATAGAAGACCTGCGGAGTTCTTCTATAGTTTATTGAAGGCTTCAAGAGGTCTTCTTTTGTCACTGTCTAAGGAATAATTTCCGAGGTCTGCTGTCTATAAAAGTCCTCAATAGTTCTTCCGTCTATAGATGGTCTCGAGATGTCTGCTATCTACAGCAGACTACTTCTTCTATTTAAAGAAGACCTCAGGCGGTCTTTTATCTATAGAAGGCCTAAAGAAATCCTCTGTTGCAAATAGAATGCGTCTAATTTATAGAAGACCTCTAAGATACTCTGTCGTCAATAGAAGACTTTAAGTGGTCTCCTAATACCTATACAAGACTTCAAGAGGTCGCTTGTTGCCAGTAGAAGACCTTAAGGTTATTTTGTTGTTTATAAAAGGCCTCAAAAGATTTTCTTTAGTCTATTGAAGTCCTCAGAAGGTCTATTGTTTTCTATCGAAAACTTAAGAAGATCGTCTGATGTCTAAAGATGACCCCAAAAGGCAACCGGTTGCCTAGAGAAGACCTCAAGAGGTCTCCTGTAATCTGTAGAAAACGTCAAGTGTTATTATGTTATTCATACAAGGCTTCAAGAGGTCTCCTGATGTCTATAGAAGGCCTTAAGAGATTTTCTGTTGTCTAAAGAAGGCCTCAGAATGTCTTTTGGTTTCTATCTAAAACCTCAGAAGGTCTTCTGTTTTCTATTGTTCATGGTGCTCTTGAATCAAATTTAAATGGAAGGTGCTTACACCTGGAAAGTTTTTGCGGATTCTGAAACTACAATGTTCACAGATAAGAAAAATCAAAAAACAAAAAAAAAAAAAATCGCCGGAACGCTTTTTAAATAAATCGCGATTCAAGTTGACTTTTTTTGGGGTTGTTTAGGTTTTTACGATTTTGCTTGGAAACCGCAAGTCCTATCAAAATGGGGAAAAAAAATGTTGTAGCTATCAAAATTCTCTACAAGATTGGTCCTAATGATATTTTCGTAGGTTTTACAACTTTTGCGATATAGAAGATGAAATTGGGACTATTCAAATTCAATTCAATTCTGTATCGTCTCCTTATAAAACAATGTCATGACTGCAATTTCCCAACTTAAACTTATATATCTAAAAAATGGTACAACCTAGGAAAAATTACATAAGCCAGTCTTGTAGAGAATTTTCACAGCTATAAGATTTTCTCAGGTCCCATGCCTATAAGACTTGCCGTATTCAAGAAAAATCGCGAAACCCTAACAAAAAAAATGTAAACTGAGCTTCTTTATCTCAAAACTGGTACAACCTGAGAACAAATCATAAACGTCAATCCTGTAGAGAATTTCCACAGCTACAACATTTTCCTTAGCTCCATTTCGATTGGACATGCGGTTTCCAAGCAAAATCGTGAAAATCTAAAAAACACCTAAAAATGTGAATTTTGATCGCGATTTATTTAAAAATCCCTATAGCGATTTTTTTCTTGTTTTTGGATTTTTCTCATCTATGAACTTTGCTGTTTCAGAATTCACAAAAACTTCCCCTGTGTAAGCGGTTTTGATTAAAAGTTAGTTAAGGCGCACCCTTCATGACATTGTATTATAAGGGGGCGATACAGTCAGTGCATTGTCCCAATTTGAACTTCAATATCTCAAAAACGGTAAAACCTACGAAAATGTAATTAAGGTCAATCTTGTAGAGAATTTTCATAGCTACAACATATTCTTCAGCCCTATTTTGATAGAACTTGCGGTTTCTAAGCAAAATCGTGAAAACCTAAACAACCCCTAAAAATGTCAACTTGAATCGCGATTTATTTAAAAAGCGCTCCGGCGATTTTTTGATTTTTCTCATCTATGAACATTGTAGTTTCAGAATCCGCAAAAACTTCCCACGTGTAAGCACCTTCCATTTAAATTTGACTCAAGAGCACCGTGTGTTACTTTAAGGGTTCTTCTGTTGTATATAGGAATTTTCAGAAGGCATTCTGTTGGCTATAGAAGGCCACATGTGTTCTTCTGTTGTCCATAGCAGACTTAAAGAGGTCTTATGTTGTCTATGGAAGACCTCAAAATGTCTTCCGTCTAGCAAAGTTCTCAAGAGATCTTCCGTCCCCAGCACACTCTTTCTTCTCTTTATAGAAGACCACAAGATACCATCGGTCTATGCAATAACTCAAGAGGTCTTCTGTCTATTAAAGTCGTCAATAGTTCTTCCTCAAGAAGTCTCATTTCTATGGCAGACTTGTTATTCTATCTAAAGAAGGCCTCAAGCGGTATTTTATGTATTAAAGGCCTCAAGAGATATTCTGTTGTATACCGAAGGGCTCAGAAGCTGTTCTGTTTTCTATCGAAAATTTTAGGGGATCTATATATCTAAAGAAGACCTCATTATACCCTCAGCCTTTAGGCTAGAATGGTATATACACTTTGATACGAAAAATGTCTGTCTGTCTGGCTTGTGCGCCCGATAACTCTCGAACAGTTCAACCGATTCGAACCAAATTGTGGGTATCGTAATATTTTGTCAAAACTTAGATTAAGTTGGAAGATGTGCCATATCGGTCCACTCCTTCTGGTACCTCCCCCACAAAAGTTCAAAATTGTTCTGTAAAATGGTCTGAACGATAACTCTCGAAGGAAGCAATCGATTTGGTCAAAACTATGCACATCGTATTATTCCTTCCAGATATAGATCTGGTTTGAATATAAACTATATCTGTCAACTCCTTCGGGTACCTCCCACACAAAATTCGGATAAAGTGAAGTTTAAGGGCTCCTCTCGGATGGTTTTGCAATTTTTTCAGTAAGTTTTCCTTGCGGCTCCCTTTATGACGGTACAATTTTTGCGGAAGTCCATACTTCCTGAGATATTGGCATAAAAGCTCCAAGAAACCCTGACGGCTCCAACCAAAATGGCAAATCCGCAAGATAATCCCGCAGGGAATTTCTGATTGGTGCAGGCTTTATACATCGTATTATTTCATCCAGTCATGTATCAGGTTGGAATGTGGATTGTATCGGTCCACTCCTTCAAGCACCTCTCACACAAAATTCGGATAAAGTGAAGTTAAAGAGCTCCTCACGGATCGTTTTGAAATTTTTTTCAGTAACTTTTTTTTGTGGCTCGCTTTACGACGGTACAATCTTTTGCCGGAGTAAGTCAATAATTCTTGAGATATTGGCCTAAAAGCTCCAATAAACCCTGACGGCACCAACCAAAATGGCAAATCCCAAGATAATCCTCGCAGGGAGTTCTTGATTGATGCAGGCTTTACACATCGTATTATTTCATCCAGTCCAGTATGGGATTGAAATATAGACTATATCGGTCCACTCCTTCAAAACCCTGTCGGATATTTTAAAAGATAACTCTAAAACTTTTTCAAAAATTTCTTCCAAACTTATTTTAACATAATTTAATATTTTGAGTCCTTTATGAGGAAGTTTGGATGTTCTCTTCTCTAAAGGAGACCTCAATAAATCTTCTGTTGACTTAGGATATATTTGTTGTCTATAGGAGACCTCAAGAGGTGTTATGTTGCCTATAGAATACTTGAGACCTATTTTGTGGTCTATAGAAGACTTCAAGACCTGTTCTGTTGGCTATAGAAGACCTCTAGAGGTCTCTTCTTGTCTGCAGAAGACCTCAAGAATTCTTCCGTTGGTTATAGAAGGTCTTCTGTTGCCTTTAGAAGACTTCAGAAGGTCTCTTGCTTTCTAGCGAAAAACCACAGGTGGACTTCAAGAGATTTTCTCTTGTCTAAAGGAGACCTCAATAAGTCTTCTGTTGACTGTACAACACTTCAGGGTCTATTTTGTTGTCTACAGGAGGCGTCAAGAGGTGTTCTGATTCCTACAGAAAACCCGAGACCTATTTTGTTGTCTATAGAAGACTTTAGAAGGTCTCTTGCTTTCTATCAAAAAATCCCAGCGGACTCAAGAATTTGTCTGCTGTTTATAGAAATCCTCAAGAGAACATCTCGAAACCTATTTTGTGGTATATAGAAGACTTCAAGAACTATTCCGTTGGCTATAGAAGACCTCAAGAGGTCTTCTGTTGTGTATAGAAGACCTCAAAACCTATTATGTTTCCTATGGATGATTTCAAGACATATCTTGTTGTCTATTGAAGACATCAAGAAGTTTTCTTTTGCCTATAGAAGACTTCAGGACATATTCTGTTGGCCATAGGAGAACTCAAGAAGTCTTATGTTGCCTATAGGAGCCTCAATAGGTCTTCTGTTATCTATAGAAGACCGCAAGAAGTTTTCCGTTGCCTATAGAAAACATCATGAGATATTCTCTTGCCTGTAGAAGACGTAATGAGATTTGTTGTTGTCTATAGAAGCCTCATGATGATCCTGTTGCATGTAGAAGACTTCAAGAGGTCTTCTGTTATCTATAAAAGACCTCAAGACGTAGGTCTATAGAAGACTTCGAGACCTATTCAGTTGCCTGCAGAAGATCTATTTTGTTTCCTGTATAAGTCCTCTTGGAGACTTCTATAGACAATAGAAGACCTCAAAATGTCTTCTGTTGACCTTAAGAAGATTTCAAGAGATCTTCTATTGTCTAAAAAAGACCTCTTTTGCCTGTAGAACACCTCAGGACCTCTTCCGTTGTCTACTAAATACCTATTGTGCCACCATGGTGCAATGGTATGTACGCCCGCCTTGCACGCTTAAGGTCGTGGGTTCGATTCCCCTGCAAGACAACATCGATCAATGGTGACAAAAACCCCTCAGTAATGTTGGCGACATTTTTTAAGTATTTCAGCCATGTAAAACTTCTCTAAAAGTGATGTGTTAAGACACGCCGTTGGAACTCGTCGATATACAGTAGGCCCCATACCATTGATCTAATAAGAAGTAGGGTGCACTCATTGACATGAGAGAAGTCTCCCTTGTCCCGTCTGGGATGTTTGTGGAACAATTATTATAGAAGGCTACAAAAGGTCCTCTGTTGTCTATAGAACACCTCAAAGGTCTATTGTTGCCTAGAGAAAAACTCAAGAGCAGGCCTCAGAAAGACTTTTGTATTCCATCGAAAAACTGTTTTCTATAGAAGACCACAAAGGGTCTTTGTTGCCTGCAGAAAAGCCCTCAATAAGTCTAACGTCTATAGCAGACTTCTTGCTCTGCCTAAAAAGACCTCAAGTGGTATTTTATCTATAGAAGACCTCAAAGTTTCATCTGCCTCCATAAGAGTTCAAGAGACCTTCTGTGTACAGAATTCGTTAGGAAGTATTCGGTCTATAGGATCACGAAAGGTCTGCCCTCTACACAAGCGGATCCTGCCAGTTTAAATCTTCAGAGATCTTTTGTCTATGACCACATTACACAATTGGTCCAATTTTTCTTTAAAACATCCATGTTTATAGTCCTCTTTTTATCCTCCTAAAAATCTGTATAAAATCCCTGTTTATTGTCTTCTTTATATCCTCCGAAATGTAAGGAAGTCCAAATTTCCTAAAACCACCAATTATTTGTAAATTCATAAAAAACTGATAAATGTTGCTAAGATTTACCTTAGAATATGTACAAAACTTTTTCTTCGTCCACTTATCTGCTAAAGTGACTTTTTAAGCACCCCCTCCCAAAAAGATGTCCTAATAAATATTCCACAGAAAAGTACCCTCAAAATTATTCAAGATTTCGATAAGACGATAAACTTAAATAAGCCTTGGCTAAATGCGACCTGTTTTTTTTTTTTTTTTTTTTTTTTTTGTTTCTTTGGTTATGTAAAATACCTTCATTTATTTCTTTCTATCTCTTGTCTCCGTTTTGACATTTCTTCTCATATATTTTTCTTGTCCTTCATCTACTTCATCTTATTTCATGTTTTCTATTCTTTTTTTCAATTTAGGTTGATGGTGTCGTTATACGTCCTGGTCATTCCAATCTCGATATCGATGATTTAATGGCACGCAATATGAAACGCTCATCATCAGATGGCGGTGGTGGCTCTTCGGGCGGCGGTAATTATGCTGGAGGTGGTGGTGGCAGTGGCGGCAGTTATTTCAATGGGCCCGGAGGCGGTAATGGTTTTGGCGGCATGGTTGCCGGTCATTATGATGTACTTTTTGGTGTTGTAACCGGCGAATCGATATGGCGTTTTAGTGCCCATGACATACAAAATGGTTTTGAAGGCGAGCGACGTGATAAAATTATAAGGACTTATGTTCGCAATGCCTACAATTATCATTTGAATGAAATATTTTTTACGGTAAGTAAGATGACGATGATGACAATATTTTTTTCTTCTCTGTTTGATTGTCTCATTAGTATGTATTGTTGGCTCTTTTGTGTTTGAGAAAGAGAATGGGACTAACTGCGAAGATATTATTTGTAAGCTAAGTTATATTGGCGACGTATTCATAATGGTTTCGAATTTGAAGTTCAAGTGAAATGAAGCAAAAGTGAGAATCATTTAATATTTAGAGGAACAAAAAATAATGTTTTTTTTTATTAAGATGAGTTCCGAGGCGGACCAGTGACTACTGAACACGATTGACAGCATTTGTGATGGTATTAAGACACTCATATGGGGATACACAGTAACAATAACAACTTAAGCCTTCTTCTCCAGGGCAGATAATATTTTCCATACAAAATTCATGATTTACCTGGAACATCCAAGGTTTTTTTCCGTAGCACTTCTCCAAAAAATAAATAAATAAAATTATAATTTTTCCTTAAAAAAACACAAATTAAAATTTTATTTTTTCTTTGAACTTCAACAACTGAACATCTCTTTATCAGCCTTAAACTCTAATAATTGTTTGCTTGGCTGTTGTTATGTTTTCGTTATGTTTGTTGTTTTTGCAAAATATGACCATGGTTTTTAATTTGCATAAAAATGTATACGGCGCATTGTACGCAGGCTACGTAAAAACGCAAATTTTGTTTGTGGTTTCAAAGGCTTTCAGTTTTTCAGTGAATACTCTTCGAACTACAAAAAAGTTGTGAAACACTTTTTTTTAATTTTTTCGACAGTTTTGTTTAATTTTTCTGGTTTTCATATATTTGAGCGACCGCTTTGGTTTTTGTGCGCAAAAAACTGAATAACGTCAAGTTCTGCTGGTAGTTGTGAGAAAAGTTTGTGGCAGTGTTTCCGTTAACATTAAAACACAAATTTACTCATGCATATGCAATGGCCGAGCAATGTCACAATATAGATGTATGTATGTAAATATAATTTTTATTTCAATTTCCAAAAATTTAGCATATAGAGTATTTTTCTCGTCAATGATAATTTGACGGTTGGATATTGAGTGATAATAAAATTTTTTGAAAATATAAATTATGCCAGATTTTCATTGAATAATAATTTTCGACAATGGGAATATTGATAGGTAGGAGGGGAAAATAAAGTTGACCAACTGTTGCTACATTGAACCAGGTGAGCAATTTATGCAGTGAATATGGCATTGCATATATCAGCATCGAAACAGTTAAAAATATCGAAACTAATTTTGGTAATCCGATAGTATTAAAATTTAGTTATTAAATTATTTTTATTATTATTATTATTATTTTTTTTTTTTTTTTTTTGAAATTAATAATTAAATTCAAAAAAATTATTTTTTCAAATCAAAGATATTGAAAATTATTTTCTTAAAAATACTGAAAAATATTATTTTGAAATCATAGATATTAAAAACTCTTTTCTTAAAAGGAGTTTTTAAATTAAAACGTTTTTCTTTAAAAATATTGAAAAAGTGGCTCTAATTAATTTTATTGAAATTATTTTCTTAAAACATATTTAAAAATATTTTTTAAAAGTCCATGATATTGGCAATTATATTCTTAAAAAATATTTTTTTAATATATTCTATATCTATTGAATAGTCAATATCGATTTAAAAAAACTATATCTATTGATTGTTTTTGAATCTGGAGTATTTCCTTAAAATATTGAAAAAATTGTTTTAATTAATTGTAATGAAAAATATTTTCTTAAAACATATTGAAAATATTTTTTTTAAAAGCCAATGGTATTGGCAATTAGTTAGTTATTATATTATATTCTTAAAATATGTTTTTTTAATAAGTTCTATAGCTATTAAATATTCAATATCGATATAAAAAAACTATATTCTTAAAATAATCTGGGATAATATTTTTTTGGAAAAATCAAAGATATTGAAATTTAATTTCTTAAAAATATTGAAAAATATTTTTTAACATTCAAACTATGATAAAACTATTTCCTTAAAACTATTGAAAATTGTTTCTTAATTAATTGTATTACAAATTACTTAAAACATACTGACAAAAATATTTAAAGTCAATAATATAGACAATTATTCTAACGTTTTTTAATCAACTTCAATATCGCTTTCCTAAAAAATCTGGAAAAATATTTTTTGAAAAATATTCTTAACAAATATTTTTCAATTAAAAAATTTCTCAAAAATATTTAAAATATTTGTTGTTAAATCAAAGATATAAAAACTATTTTCCTAAAAAAATATTGGAATATAGGTTTCTTTAAATTAAAACATAACATCAAATATTTTCATAAAAATCTTTTTTAAAAAATTAAAAATATTGTAAACCAATTTTTAAAAAAATATTCAAATAACATTTTTAATTAAATACATTGAAAAATATATATTCATACAAAATATTTTTAAAAAATCACATATATGTAGGTTTGATTTTTTATTTTTAAACTAAATATAGTGAAAACAATTTTCATAAAATTTTTTTAAAAAATACTTTTAATTCAATATGGGAAAACATATTTTTAAAAATTGTGAAAAACATATTCTCAAAAATTAAAAACAAATATTTTTTATAAAATAAATTTAAAACTATTAAAAAAATATTCAAAAATATTTAGGCACAATTTATTTTATTAAGGACTATTTCCTCAAGAAATATTGAATATTCAATATCGATTTAAAAAAACTTTAAACTATTAACTTAAAAATATTGTATATTTTTTATATTTTCTTAAAACATATTGAAAACTATTCCTTAAAATACTATTTCCTTTAATTACTAAAAAATACTTTTTTTATTAATTGTATTAAAAATTATTTAAAACATTCTGACAAATCTTTTTTAATGTGAATAATATAGACAATTATTCTAACGTTTTTAAGTACACATCAATATCTTCAAAATATTTTTAAAAAATCACATATAGTTTGGATTTTTTATTTTTAAATTAAATATCGTGAAAAAATTGTTCATAATTTTTTTGGAAAAAATACTTGAATTAAAAATATGGAAAAACATTTTTAAAAAAAAATTTGAAAAACAATAAAAAATACTGAAAAGTATTTTCGCACAAATTATATTATTTAAAACTATTTTCTTAAAAAATATATTAAAAACTATTTTCTTAAAGACTTATTTTTTTTAAGAAAATAATTTGTTTTGTTTTTTTTTTAAATCATTTGTCCATATTTTTTAGAATTTTTTTTTTGTCATCTTTGACAAAAAAAAAGAATTCTTTCAATATTTTTTAAGAAAATAGTTTTAAATATTTTTGCTAGAAAAATATATTTTTAAGTATTTCCGAAGAAAATAGTTTTCAATATTTTTGATTTTTTAAAAAAAGAACTCTTTCTACATTTTTTTAAGAAAATAGTTTTAAATATTTTTTATTAGAAAAATATATTTTCTTCGGAAATATTAAAAAAAATATTTTAAACCATTTTTAAAAAAATATTTCATAATCAAAGACATTGAAAATTATTTTCATACAAAATATTTTTAAAAAATCACATATAGTTTTGGATTTTTTATTTTTAAATTAAATATCGTAAAAAAATTATTCATAAACATTTTTGAAAAAATACTTGAATTAAAAATATGAAAAATTTTTTTTTTAAAAATTTTGAAAAACATTAAAAAATACTGAAACGTATTTTCGCACAAACTATATTATTTAAAACTATTTTCTTAAAAAATATATTAAAAACTATTTTCTTAAAGACTTATTTTTTGAAGAAAATAATTTATTTTATTTTTGTATTTTTTTTAATATTTTTCCATATTTTTTTGAAAATTTTTTTCAATACCTTTGACTAAAAAAGAATTCTTTCAAATTTTTTATGAAAATAGTTTTAAATACTTTTGATTAGAAAAATATATTTTCTTCGGTAATATTTAATATATTTTCTAATCAAAAACATTTAAAACTATTTTCTTAAAAAATATTGAAAGAATTTTTTTTTTAGTCAAAGATAATGAAAAAAATGTTCTGAAAAATATGGAAAAATATTTAAAAAAATTAAATAAATTATTTTCTTCAAAAAAAAAAAAAAATAATAAATAAATAAATAAATAAAATTATCCTCGAATATGAAAATTTTAAAAAATTCTGTAAATAAATATTTTTAGACCCACGGATATAAATACCATGAAGAAATATTTTCTAATAATCTAGAAACATATTTCTAAAAATCTGCAAATAAAATAGAAATAAAATTAAAATACCATACATACATACATATGTTCCCACAACATCCCCGCAAGGACAAGGGAGACTTCCCCCCTAACAATGGGCTTACGCCGATTCATATCGAGTCTATAATATGGGCACTACTGTTTGTCGCCGAGACCGAAAGGCGTGTCTTACGACACCACTTGAAGAGAAGTTTTTCATGGTTGAAATAGTCAGCAATTACACCAAAAATGTCGATGTTATGGTCAGGGACTGAACCACAGATATTCAGAGTGATATTCAGAGTTAAAAACAAAATTCCAACAACAACCTCACAGGCAACTGTGGTGATGTTCTTTTCAACACACAGAATACGATGAATTCTTAGTTGATACGTGCTGACATGTTGCAGAATATTTTGATTTTGGTGTTTCTTTGGAAAAGCCGAAAAGTGAGTGTGATTCTCATTCATATGGGAATACTAGACACTTAAAGAGTTCGGGTTTTCGCTAAAAAGGCATCATTTCAAAAACTGAGAACCCAATTGATAATTCCCTTCGCCGGGATGAAATCATGATATTGGTAGCGATCAGTAAAATTTTGCAACACTGTCAGTTCGTTTTGAACAACATTACTCTCTGTAATAGAGGGTAATAAATGAAGTTGAACCAATGGGGGAATACTCCAACTCAAGCAATCAATTTTAAAAATCCTAAATAATATTTCCATTTCTTAAAATATACGATTATGAAAATCTTATTAAATACTTATTAAATACTTATTTTCTAAAACTCGAAATTTTCAAAATCTTTTAAAATGTTTATATTCTAAAATTCAAAATTTTGAAAATCTTTTAAAAAATTTATTTTATAAATTAAAATTTTGAAAATCTTAAATAAATAATTTTGAAATATTTAAGATATTGAAAACATTTTTCTAAAAAATATGGCAAAATATTTCAAGAAAAAAACAAAAATAAAATAAATTATTTTCTTCAAAAAAAAAAAAAAATAATAAATAAATAAATAATTGTCTTTAAAACTGTCCTCTAATATGAAAAATCTAAAAAATTCTGTAAATAAATTTTCTTTAAATACAAGAATTTTTAAAATCCTAAAAAATGTTTCCGTTTATAAAATTTACGATTATGAAAATCTTATAAAATGTTTATATTCTAAAATTCAAAACTTTGAAAATGTTTTAAAATGTTTATATTCTAAAATTAAAAATTTTGAAAATGTTTTAAAATGTTTTTATTCAAAATTCAAAATTTTTAAAATCTTTTAAAATATTACTTTTTAAAATTAAAATTTTGAAAATCTTAAATAAATAATTTTTAAATATCTACGATTTTGAAATGTCGTAAAAAATATTTTTTATTATCCACGATTTGGAATTCCTCAAAAATATATTTTTAAAATCCACGATTATGAAAATCCAATTAAATATTTCTAAAACTAATCGTTTCTAAAAATTTTTAAACTATTATATTTAGTTTGAAAAAAAGAAATCCGAAAAAATTAAAACCAACAGATTTAAAAATCCTGAAATATTTTATTATATGAAATATTTATTGTGGTGCTGAGCCTTAAAAATTATTTTTTGAAAAATCCACGCTTATTGTGGTGCTGAGCCTTAAAAAATATTTTTTTGTTTGAAAAATTCACGCTTATTGTTGTGCTGAGCCTTAAAAAATATTTTTTTGAAAAATTCACACTTATTGTGGTGCTGAGCCTTAACAATTAGTTTTTGAAAAATCCACGCTTATTGTGGTGCTGAGCCACATAAAATATTTTTTGAAAAATTCACGCTTAAAAATTATTTTTTGAAAAATTCACGTTTAAAAACAATTTTTTGAAAAATTCACGCTTAAAAATAATTTTTTGAAAAATTCACGCTTACAAATTATTTTTTGAAAAATTCACGCTTAAAAATTATTTTTTGAAAAATTCACGCTTAAAAAGTATTTTTTGAAAAATCCAAGCTTTTTGTGATGCTGATTCTTAAAAATTATTTTTTGAAAAATCCACGCTCATTGTGGTGCTGAGTCTAAAAAATTGTTTTTTGAAAAATCCACGCTTATTGTGGTGCTTAGTCTAAAAAATTATTTGTTGAAAAATCCATTGTGCTGCTGAGCTTTAAAAAAAGTTTTTGGAAAATACCCGGTGATTGTGGTGCTAAGCCTTAAAACATATTTTTTGAAAAATTCACGCTTATTGTGGTTGTGAGCCTTAAAAAATATTTTTTGAAAAATCCACGCTTATTGTGGGGCTGAGCTTTGAAAAATATTATTTGAAACATATAGTTGAAAAAGAATATTATTTAAAAAAATTAAATAAATTATTCATAAACATACCAGAATGGATAAGGACTGACTTCATATACATCTCTATTAACATTACCAATAGGCCTGTTCGATAACTTCGCAAGTAAAAAGTGTTTGCAAGTTCTTGCAACTACTTCTCATTTCTCTTTTACTGAACAAGTTTGTTATCGAACAACATTTTGTAAAAGTTTGCACAAATTTATACAAACTTTTAAGATATCGAACAGACCTAATATCACATTTCCCACCAACAAGTTTTGCAAATAACCCAAAAATTTTAATTCAAAAATAATAAAAGGTTTCTCCTGCACATGGTCCCAACCAGCTGCACATATTTATCACCACCAACCACCACAATTATATAACATATTGAATGAATTTAAATGAATTAACATAAATCTTTTTGGGAATTGGCTTTTCTACCTATGAAATTGTAATCATTTGACAATTTCGCAATCGTACAAATATTTCAAAAATAATTTCCCATACCGCCAAGCAACCACAAAGACAGCATCAGACAATCAGCCAGCCAATCATTCAAGCAATCCGTTTTTTTTTCTTTCCCTTTTAGCTCCCTATTGTATAACCAAATTGGTTTTTATATATTTTTAAGAGTATTTATTTGTAGGACTTTCAGAGCTAACATTGTGGATCTTTAACAATTATTTTGTTAAGGCCATTCCAAGCGAAAATCAAAAATATTTTGGAATTTTTTAAAGGACATTCAGAGATGAAATTGTATTTTTTATGAAAATTAATTTAAAAGACTTTCAGAACTAAAATCCTGGAAATAAAAAAATATTTCCTTGAAGGATATTAGAAGCCTAAATTTTAGAATTTTAGAACTACTTTTCAAGGACATAGAGAGCTAAAAAACATAGATTTCTTGAAATATTCGTTATAAGAACATTAAAAAGTAGAAACATAGATTTTTATGAATATTTGTTTTAAGAATACTCAGAGCTAAACTCATGGATTGTTACGAATATTGATTTGAAGGATATGAGTTGTAGATTTTTGTATAAAAAGGACTACAAACTCCAATATACGTTGATTTTTTAAATAACATTTTTGAAGGCTCAGTATGGAATTTTAAGGAAATTGATTTGAAAGAAGCTTAAGAAGCTAAAGCTAAAAATTTAGTTTTTATTAATAATATTTATTCGAAGGACATTCAGAGTATATGTCGAAATGGCATTCAAAGCTAAAATAGTAGATTTTTGTATATTTCTAAGAATATTTATATGTAGGACGCTTAGAGCTTAAATTGTGGATCTTTTAAAATATTTGGTTAAGGCTCTTTTACTGAACAAGTTTGTTATCGAACAACATTTTGTAAAAGTTTGCACAAATTTATACAAACTTTTAAGATATCGAACAGACCTAATATCACATTTCCCACCAACAAGTTTTGCAAATAACCCAAAAATTTTAATTCAAAAATAATAAAAGGTTTCTCCTGCACATGGTCCCAACCAGCTGCACATATTTATCACCACCAACCACCACAATTATATAACATATTGAATGAATTTAAATGAATTAACATAAATCTTTTTGGGAATTGGCTTTTCTACCTATGAAATTGTAATCATTTGACAATTTCGCAATCGTACAAATATTTCAAAAATAATTTCCCATACCGCCAAGCAACCACAAAGACAGCATCAGACAATCAGCCAGCCAATCATTCAAGCAATCCGTTTTTTTTTCTTTCCCTTTTAGCTCCCTATTGTATAACCAAATTGGTTTTTATTCGATGACAATTTAATAAACATTCAATTATAGGGTCGTGACACAAAGCCACGATGTGCGTGTATGTCTTTCTTTTTTAACTAGGGCCAAGTGTTGCACAAGGCTTACCACGGTTGGTATGGGATTACCACCCATACAGGCCCGCAATAATTGCGTAAGCACAATTCCAAATAACATTTAACATGACAGAGTGTCATGCATGGTAAATGTTTGCCTTCATCACCATCACACATACAACCAACCAACCACACCAACTTCGCCATCAACACCACCCACATAATGCTGCTTATTCTTTTTCTTATTATATTGTTTTTCTTGTGATTTTAAGTAAATCCATGTGAGTGCGTGCGTTTGGCTGTGTTTGTACATGTTGTTGCTGCGTATGCGTAAACATAAGAAATAATATTGGAAATTTCCTTCGATTTTCCATAAAAGTCACGTTTTTTCGTGCATATGTTCCGTTTGTACTCCACCCAAACCAACTCAGGAACCTCATGTATGTACATGCATACATGTGTATTTATATCGTAGGATATAACCAAAAATAATCAACAAGAACATGGCAACGGCGTCAGTAAAATAAAGGAAAACAATTTAATTTCCTTTAAAGCTCTTAAAAAAATCAAACATTATTTATTCATGTTGTTGATGTTCCTTTCGTTTATTGCATATCGATGATGTTGTGATGTGTTCTTGGCGATTGACAGTTAATATTAACTGGGAGGGGGGAATTGATAGACACAAGCAATTATAAGGATGTGGGTTGTAGATTTTTGTATCAAAAGGACTACAAACGCCAATAAACGTGGATTTTTTAAGTAATATTTTTGAAGGCTCAAAATGGAATTTTAAGAAAACTGATTTAAAAGAAATTCGAAGTTAAAAATTTAGTTTTTTTTTTAGAATATTTGTTGGAGGGTCATATATGTTGGAAGGATATTCAAAGCTAAAATAGTAGATTTTTGTGTATTTTTAAGAATATTTATTTGTAGAGCGTTCAGAGCCAAACTTGTGGATCTTTCAAAAAAATTTTGTTTAAGGGCATTGAAAGCAAAAATCTAATTTTTTGTTTGAATTTTTTAAAGGACATTCAGAGAAAATTGAAATTGTATTTTTTATGAGAATATATTTAAAAGACTTTCAGAACTAAAATCCTGGAAATAAAAAATGTTTGTTTGAAGGATTTTAGAAGCCTAAATCTTAGAATTTTAGAACTACTTTTCAAGAATTCTAATATTCGCAAAAAGGACATTAAAAGCTAAAAGCATCGACTTTTATGAATATTTGTTTTAAGGATATTGAGAGCTAAAATCATGGATTGTCACGAATATTGACTTGAAGAATATGAGTTGCAGTTTTTTGTATAAAAGGACTACAAACGCCAAAAAAACATGGATTCTTTAAATAACATTTTTGAAGGCTCAGTATGGAATTTTAAGAAAATTGATATGAAAGAAATTTGAATCTAAAAATGTATTTTTTTTTTAATTTAAGAATACTTATTCGAAGGACATTCACAAAATATGTTGGAATGACATTCAAAGCTAAAATAGTAGATTTTTGTATATTTTTAAGAGTATTTATTTGTAGGACTTTCAGAGCAAAAATTGTGGATCTTTAAAAATTATTTTGTTAAGGCCATTCAAAGCGAAAATCAAAAATATTTTGGAATTTTTTAAAGGACATTCAGAGACGAAATTGTATATTTTTTTTATGAGAATTAATTTAAAAGACTTTCAGAACTAAAATCCTGGAAATAAAAAAATATTTCTTTGAAGGATATTAGAAGCCTAAATCTAAGAATTTTAGAACTACTTTTCAAGGACATGTAGAGCTAAAAAAACATAAATTTCTTATAATATTCCTTAGAAGGACATTAAAAACAAAAATCATCGATTTTTATGAATATTTGTTTTAAGGGTATTCAGAGCTAAAATCATGGATTGTCACGAATATTGACATGAAGGATATGAGTTGCAGATTTTTGTATAAAAAGGACTACAAACGCCAATAAACGTTGATTTTTTAAATAACATTTTTGAAGGCTCAGTATGGAATTTTAAGGAAATTGATTTGAAGCAAATTCGACGCTTAGTTTGTTTTTATTTAAGAATATTTGTTCAAAGGACATTCAGAATTAATTTTGTAAAGATATTCAAAGCTAAAATAGTAGAATTTTGTATATTTTTAAGAGTATTTATTTGTAGGACTTTCTGAGCTAAAATTGTGGATCTTTAAAAAATATTTTGTTAAGGCCATTCAAAGCGAAAATCGAAAATTTTTTGGAATTTTTTAAAGGACATTCAGAGATGAGAATTAATTTAAAAGACTTTCATAACTAAAATCCTGGAAATAAAAAAATATTTCTTTGAAGGATATTAGAAGCCTAAATCCTAGAATTTTAGAATTACTTTTCAAGGATTCTAATATTCGTAAGAAGGACATTAAAAGCTAAAAGCATGGATTTTTATGAATATTTGTTTTAAGGATATTCAGAGCTAAAATCATGGATTGTCACGAATATTGACATGAAGGATATGAGTTGCAGATTTTTGTATAAAAAGGACTACAAACGCCAATAAACGTGGATTTTTAAATAACATTTTTGAAGGCTCAACATGAAATTTTAAGAAAATTGATTTGGAAAAAATTCGAAGCTAAAAATTTAGCTTTATAAGAATATTTGTTCGAATAACTTTCAGAATTAATTTTGGAAAAATATTCAAAGCTAAAATAGTAGATTTTTGTATATTTTTAAGAGTATTTATTTGTAGGACTTTCAGAGCTAACATTGTGGATCTTTAAAAAAAATTGTTAAGGCCATTCAATGCCAAAATCGAAATTTTTTGAAATTTTTTTAAAGGACATTCAGAGAATAATTTGTATATTTTTTATGAGAATTAATTTAAAAGACTTTCAGAACTAAAATGCTGGAAATAAAAAAAAAATATTTCCTTGAAGGATATTAGAAGCCAAAATTTTAGAATTTTAGAACTACTTTTCAAGGACATAGAGAGCTAAAAAACATCAATTCCTTACAATATTCGTTAGATGGACACTGAAAACTAAAAGCATCGATTTTTATGAATTTTTTAAGGATATTCAGAGCTAAAATCATGGATTTTTACGCATATTGATTTGAAGGACATTCAGAGCTAAATCGTAGACTATAACGAATATTTGTTTGAAGGACATTGAGAGATAAAATGACAGATTTTTAAATATATGTACATTTTTGAAAAGTATTCATACGAAATTCGAAAATTCTAAAAATATTAACTTGACATTCAGAGATACCTGATTGTACCGAAAGTATTACGGACTCATCCAACAGCTGTATAGATAGTCCTTGGTAGAATCGGAATTCACTATCAAAAAGCAAAAGGAAGCATACGTTCAAAACTGTCGTCCCACTAAATAGCCGCAGTGTGCCACTAGTTTTCTTGCTTAGATAATGAAATGCCAAACCAATGTCAGTGAGAAATCTACAAGGCTATCTACGAGGAATCTTCTCGGGTGAAGGAGTACTTTGTATGCACGATTTATCTGGAGAAGTGTAGCATGCACTTTGACAACAAAGATTTTGAGAGCTCTGAATATTTCAGATCGTTGTCCTCAATAATGAATCTTTAGAAAATCAGTTCGTTGCGCTCAAACTTAAACGTGGGAAAACTCAAACAATCGCAGAAACACTCCAGTAGGCCTATTCTGTAACTTTTATCGATTAAAAAGTTGTTAAAATTTCTTTTGTTTTTGTAACAACCACAAAACAAACAAATGAAATTGTTGTAAAATAAACGATGAGTAAAGTTGTTAAAAAGTTACAGAATAGGCCAACAGATATGTGTTCGTTTTGTTAAACCTATAAAAATAAATTGTTATTGTTGTGACAGTATATGATATGTTCGTTTTTCAGCTTAACCTGACTCTGAGTCTGTCTCCAGTTCTACGAATGTGCCTGCTTCGATGCTTTGTAACCACAAACACAGTGCCCTTGAATCAAATTTAAATGGAAGGTGCTTACACCTGGGAAGTTTTTGGGGATTCTGAAACTACAATGTTCATAGATGAGAAAAATCAAAAAACTAAAAAAATCGCCGGAGCGCTTTTTAAATAAATCGCGATTCAAGTTGACATTTTTAGGGATTGCTTAGGGTTTTGTGATTTTGCTTAGAAACCGCAAATCCTATCAAAATGGGAATAAAGAAAATGTTGTAGCTATCAAAATTCTCTACAAAATTGGCCCTAATGATATTTTGGTAGGTTTTACAACTTTGGACTTGCGGTTTCCAAGCAAAATCGTGAAAACCTAAAAAACACTTAAAAATGTGAATTTTGACCGCGATTTATTTAAAAATCCAACCCAACGATTTTTTGTTGTTTTTGGACTTTTCTCATCTATGAACACTGCTGTTTCAGAATTCACAAAAACTTTCCCTGTGTTAGCGGTTTTCATCAAAAGTTAGTTAAGGCGCACCCTTCATGACATTGTTTTATAAGGGGGCGATACAGTCAGTGCATTGTCCCAATTTGAACTTTAATATCTCAAAATTGGTAAAACCTACGAAATTACCATAAAGGTCATTCTTGTAGAGAATTTTCATTGCTACAGCATTTTCTTCAGTCTCATTTTGATAGGATTTACGGTTTCTAAGCAAAATCGTGAAAACCTAAAGAACCCCTAAAAATGTCAACTTGAATCGCGATTTGTTTAAAAAGCGCTCCGGCGATTTTTTTAGTTTTTTGATTTTTCTCATCTATGAACATTGTAGTTTCAGAATCCGAAAAACTTCCCAGGTGTAAGCACCTTCCATTTAGTTGAATATGTTTGGCAGGGCAGTTGAAAAGGTTCAGTGTGTCGTGCGAGCATGTCCCTCATGGTGGGCAGATGTTTTAACAATAATTCTCGCCTATGAAAAACGTAATTGAGCTAAAATTGCTGTGGTTTGTAGTGGTAGCTGACGGTCTTCAGATTCGACAGATGGGTGATGTTCTCCGAGGACGTCTCCATTTATACGAATTTGTTTGCTTCGATGCGTTGAAGCCACAAAGCTGCTGGAGTTTGTTAAGTAGGTTTGGCAGGACAGTTGAAAAGGTTCAGTGTGTCGTTCGGGCCTGTCCCTCACGCTGGACAGATGTTTTACACGGTAAAATTAATTCTCGCCAATGAAATGCGTAGTTGAGCCAAAATTACTGTGGTTTGTGGTGGTAGCTGATGCTCCTCAGATGCGATAGATGGGGGATGCACTCCGAGGACGGACTGCATTCACACGATAGTTGTTTATGGCATCTGTGACTGCATCCGTTTGAATGCAATTTTAAGCTTCTTGATAGGCTTGTTGATCTAGATCATCTATCCACCATAGGACAATTAGGATGTCTCTCACGGTAACACCTGAGCAAGTACTGCAACGAGAGTATGCCATTGTGCTGCTGTACTGGAAGAATCTTTATTTGAGGACCACACTAGCGTTACATAGCTTTCAACAGACTGACTTATAGCGTTATATGTGGTCAACAAGGTTTCTTTATCTGCCGACTAGGGCCTTAAGAACCTTGTTTCGACATCTCAGCTTGTCGCAGATAGCAACGATATGCGCGGATGACGTGGACATTCTGACGAATATGAGAGCTAGGATTTTTTGGGAGTTGGTGGTTGGTCGGAAATCTGTTGGAATAAGGTGGGAAGATCGGTCAAATACAGAATTTACATGAAGCAAAGGTCGAATAATCATCGGCATGCGTTACGACCTCAACGCAGTCGGGCGGAGGTAGAATACAGGAGAGGAAAAGGTTAAACAGTTCCGGAGATATCACCACACATGCTTCACTCCACGGGGCATGGGCGACTGGCATCTACATACATATATAATTCATCGAACGTTTCAAATTTGGCCAGAGGGTAGCATGATCAAAGTCTTCAACAGGGAGGAGTGCTTGTCATTATCAAAGGTTTTTGATAAATCTAGGGTCACCGTCTCTATTCAATCACACTGCTTGACCAATATGCGTGGAGAAGGCGTTGAACGCTCTAGACGTGTTGTGCTTACGGAACCCATGCTGATGATCAGCAACTTGATAGCTATTTCTAATCTTGAGGAGGAGTAAAGCCTCTTGACTCAGTCTTGTCTGGCTTCAGTAGCGGGACCATCCTGCCCATGTTCCATACTTCCATTAACAATATAGGTGGCTAGAGACAGGTTGAGAACTTTGTAGAGATACTCGACTGCCTGATCATCCAGCTGTTTAAACCAGAGTACGTAAAAATACTTTAAATAACATTTCCAATTGTTTCGTTTCGTATTTTCCATAAGAACAATACAAAACGAAACATAACCCACGTTGGCCGAGCTCGCTGTTTAGTTTTGTTTACGTTCGTGAGTGGGAACAAAACGAAAAGCGAAAAGTACTCAACTCCACAAGAGCAGATAGAAAACGGAATAGTACTAAACACATGTGAATAAATCGAAAACGTTTGGTGGTTGATAAAATTCACTGTGGTATGCTGATTGGTGGTTGATAAAATTCACTGTGGTATGCTGATGCTAACTTATAGGGTTGTTCAGCAATCACATGTGTGTGTGTGTGTCAGAGTGTGTCATTGACAATACACACGGCAAACGTTTCCCAAAAATACTTTTTGTATCGTAGGTGAATGAAACAACTCGGCAAAGCATAGCCGAAGTTACATTTCAGCAATCGTACTGTTTCTATCTTTTTACATTGAAAAGTTTGTGTTTTTGTTTTGGTTGTGAGAATGAAACGATTCAGAGAAGCTGAAAAGTTTGTGGCTTTGTGTGATTGGTACGGGAATCGTTTTGTTTTTTTCCGTTCATTGGTTTAAACACTATCATGTAGATTCCATCAGGGTCAAACGCTTTGGATGATTTAGCGTTCCTGATGACATTCACAATAATTTCCATTGTAAATTATGATGATTCCTCCTCTGGAGCAAGATATCTAATGCGACGTAGTACTTTTCTCTTCGCCCTGTCACTCCCTTGTGCTTGACATACTGTCAACTTAAATAACTTGCCCAACTCTTCGGATCAGTCAGTGTAACGCCACCAAACGTGACTGAAGTCCTATCGTCTTTCTTTCCAGGATTCGAGAGTGACCACAATTCATTTATTCCGGTTCCAATGTTGTTGCAACTCTTCAAATGATTTAACCACTTGTTCCACTTGCACGCTCACCGACCTGTTAACTTCCAGTGTTAGATCCCTGACACTGTGGTTCGTACGACGAAGTTTATCACGCTCATTTGCTTATCCCGTCGCCTCTGCTGGGAATTTTAGTCTCACTTCGGGTATTCGCCAGCAGGTATATGGCGAGCGGCTGCATCAGTGACGTCGTCTCGGAAAGCACTTTCTGTAACATGAACATCAGAAGTGTTGGGAGATCTCTGAAGCGGTGATTAGTGAACTTAATCGGCCGGTACGATTCACTTTTACTGGCATCGTTGTCTGGCTTCAGTAACGGGACCATACTTCATTAACGATGTGGATGGCTAGAGACAGGTTGGGAACTTTGTATAGATACTTGACTCCCTGATCATCCAGCATGCAGATTCCATCAGGTCCCAACGCTTAGGATAATTTAGCTTTCTTGATGACATTCGCAAAAACATCCATTGTAAACTGTGGTGCTTCATCCTAGGCAGGAAGAGATCTGATGCGACGTAGTACACTTCTCCTCGCCCGGTCACTTCCGGTGTGCTCGACAAACTAACAAACAAAAAACAAAAACATTTTTCCACAACATCCCATACGGGACAAGGGAGACTTCTCTCATATCAATGAGTGCACCCCCATTCATATTTAGCTCAATGATATGGGACCTACTGTTTATCGCCGAGTCCGAACGGCGTGTCTTAAGACACCACTTGTGGAGACAAACTGCCGATTGAAATAACGTGCGCACCTCTTCGGGTCAGTCGACATAACGCCGCCAAACGTGACTGAGGTCCTATATTCCCTCATTTCAGGGTTCGAGAGCGACCTATCCGTTGCGCACAATTCACTTTTAACGGCTCCAATGTTGTTGCAACTCTTCAAATGATTTAACCACTTGTTCCACTTACACGCTCTACGACCTGTTGACTTCCAGTGTCAGATCCCTGACACTATGGTAAATGGCGAGCGCCTACAGCAGTGATTATATCTCAGAACATCGTGTCTGTCACCCGAACATCAGAAGGGTTGGGAGATTTCTGAAGCGGTGATTAGTGAATTCTCTGAAACTCGGCCAATTACCTTTCCCATTATTTAAATTGTGCGGTCTGCTAATGGAGATAATTATGGAGTGTTGGCCTGATCCAAGAAAAATAACGGGTTGCCGGGTAACGTCATTTGTCATACCAGGTGACACGATGTTTATGTCTGTACAACAAAAATCAAAGCGATCGGAGAGCAGCTCCTAAACACAAATATTCCTAAATTTTGTGTGGGAGGTACCCTAAGGAGTGGACCGATTGAGTCCATATTGGAACCTCATCTATGTCTGGGAGAAATTTCACGATGTGCAAAGTATGGACCGAATCGGTTCCTCCCTTCAAGAGTTATAGTGCGGCCAATTTTTCCGATCATTTTGGAACTTTTGTGGGGGAGGTACCCGAAAGAGTGGACCGATATGGCCCATCTTAGAACTTAAACTAAGCTTGAGCCAAATATTACGATACCCAAATGCTGAGGGTATAAAAATGGTTGAAGAGTTGAATTGAGTCTCCTTTGGACTTCTGACTGCTCCCCCATACATTCCATGTACGGGTCATTAGAGCCAGGCTTAAGCGAGATAGATCTGTATTGTACCGACTGGTGCAATAGGAAAGCTAACAGGACCATCACAACGCTATGAGCTGTACTTGTCCACTTTTTACTAGACCTTACCTCGGAGTTAATTGCAATTAAATTGCAAAAAGGATGCATTTTGAGGGATGGAACACGTGTAAAATTGTAATGAAATTTGGAGGGTATAAAAATGGTTAAAGAGTTGTATTGAGTCTCCTTTGGACTTCTGACTGCTCCCCCATACATTCCATGTACGGGTCATTAGAGCCAGTCTTAAGCAAGATAGGTCTGTATTGAGCAGACTGGTACAATAGGAAAGCTAACAGGACCATCACATCGCTATGAACTGTAGTTGTTGTTGAGCTTGGTTTCCTGCACCGCCAAGGCCATGATACTCTTCCGACTCATGAAATCCACTATTTACTCGATCTTACCACGGAGTCCATTGCAATTAAATTGCAAAAAGGATGCAGTTTGAGGGATTGTAAGAATAACACTCCACGTGTCAAATTTTAATGAAATTTGGAGGGTATAAAAATGGTTGAAGAGTAGTATTGAGTCTCCTTTGGGCCTACTGACTGCTCCCCCATACATTCCATGTACCGGCCACTAGAGCCAGGCTTAAGCGAGATCTTACCACGGAATCCATTTCAATTAAATTGCAAAAAGGATGCATTTTGAGGGATTGGAACAACAACACTCCACGTGTCAAATTTTAATGAAATTTGGAGTGCATAACCTATTTAGGCCTGCAAAATTATATTGGATTCGTTTGGGATTTCAATATCGTTCCCATATATATTTTCGTTGTCTGTTCAATTTTGATGACATTTGGAAAATGTGACGGAATTTGGGTGGTGTTGCAGGGTATAACATAGTCGACCCTGCCCCACTTTGATTCTTTTCTTACTTGATTTTATTACTTTTTATACTAATTTTCCAATATCCATCGCGATTTTCAATTAACTCTTTTATTTTTTTTGTGTTCATATCTCTTTAAGATTGAATGCAATTTTCAATTGCTTAGTTGTTTTCAATTATTTTCATACAAACAAATTATTAAGAATGTTTGTATGTGAATGTACGTGTGTGTGAGATTTTTTTCAGTTCGTGAATGTAAGAGGAAATAAAACAGGATAAGGAAATTTAGTTTTACAAAATTTACAAATAAAGAAAATTGGTTTTTCATTGTGTTGGGAACTTTTTTGGGATGACAAACTCCATCCCCACACAATACTGTCGACAAAAGGGGTGGAGTTGGATGGAAATTCTTCTCCCCTCCCACATGCCTTTAGGCATCCTGTCAATTTTGATCCACTTATTCATTCAGTGGATGATGTTCCAGTTTCTTTTTTTTTGCTTCGTTATTTTTCGTGCATTGACTGCCATTGTTTGTGGTTCTCGTCGAATGTAATAACTGTCAAAATCGTTTCTTTTCCTATTAAGCAATCAAATCAATAGGCAAATTCAAGTCAACATGTTACAGACAACCATCACCTCTTCCTCTCTCTCACCTCTTTTCTTGCAGGGGTGTTGTTTTGCCGCAAGCATTCACAAAGAAATCATGTAAATTTTGAAGGGAGTTGTTTTTTTTTGGAACAATGTCTTGTTTTATTGAAACTTTGACAGCCAATCAATCGTCCAAAAAATGTTTATAAATTGATTTTGGTTTGATGCTTATTTTCTAGATTACTGAAAAGATGGTGTTGGGCTGGGAAATGGCACACCTGTGTGACTTTTTTTCATTGGACATGGAAGGAGGAAAGTTAAAGAGAAATTATTGATATGGGACCTCTTATTACCCCCAAGAAGAACGTAGTGCGAGGCTGATGTATAGAATTATAACATAGCAGAAATATTAAAAATATCTAATAAGCATTTACTGAATAGTTCATCCTCCTCAGAAAAATTGTATGATGTCTTGGTATATCAAACCTACAATTTCTTGAATCAAGGGCAGTAAATGAAGCCTTAAAATACTTAAAGTAATTCTGTTTACATCCATTTTTTTTTCTACGTTTTCCCATTTGCCTCAATTCCCCAAGAAGACGGATCACGTAATGTCCCCTTAAGTGGATTTACATAAAACTCGCCAATGATTAATTAAGACAAATACACGCCTCATCCAAAAGACATCTAGAGAACGTCCAAAGCACTTTGGGTAATAGTATAACAAAACAAAAAAACACCCAAAACTGTCAACATAATTTTTAAACATCCAAAAAAGAGAGAGAGAAAAAACTTACACACGCACAACTTTCAACTTTCATTATAAAATTCATTAATTAAGTTTTCAAAACATTTAACTTGAAAAGGGAAGTAAAAAGACAAGACACAGCAAACAAAAAACGAGAAAAGAAAAATTACCACTACTAAGGGACTTTCTTTTTAGAAGATAAGTTTTTACGACATTTTCTTTAAAATTCGGAACTTTTTCCTTTGGAAGTCAATTTTTGTTTTGTTTTTTTGCTTGGAGAAAATAACTCCTTCACCATATAAAAATATGTACATATATTTTGTTTTGAAATAACCCCCATCTCTCAACCACAAACCAAAATGTGCAACACATGCTTAAAGTTTCATTTCCAGCTGTCCATAATGACAAAGATATTGAAAATACTGCCACTGTTCGGAAGCTTACAAGGTTTCAGCATAAACAAACATATACGTTTGTCGTTTTTTTTTTTTTTTTGAAATATTGAACAACAAGAAGTTTTACAAATGCTTTTACCAAAATTTTCTTAATTACCAACAACATATTTGTGTGTTGTTTGTTTTCAATATAAACTAAGAAAAAGTAATTAATTTAAATTTGTTTTCCATTTTGCCAGAGTTGTAATTTTGAGGTAGGGGTGGGAGAGTTTGGAAAAGGTGAATGTTTGGCAACACAACAAAGTTTTTAACAAAATCTCCCAAGAAAACCAAACATAATAAGTTTTGCTTGCCACAGCTGACAATTAGAACATTAAATTGCAATTTATTAATAAAATCCTTAGTAATGGTTGCCACTTGTAGAAGAAACAGACAGTGGAACGAAATCAAATCGGATGAAAACTACAACAATTTATGAAGGAGTGGTTCTGAACTTTGATACATTCTGGGCCCATAACTCAGGAAAGTATTTAATTCGCCTAGCAATAATAAAGCTGAAGCAATCAACATTACATTTTAACGCCATCTACATTTCAATAGTAACACTTTTAAGCTTTTTTACTTTTGTCATTGTGATTTTATACCTTTTCATATTTCCTATTGTGATTGATCTTTACATTTTTAAAGTTAACAGCTAAAAATACACCTCTGTAAATATATTTAATACTACTTTAAGCAACTATGTACTACTAAATTTTATCATACATGACTAAACGACTTTGTCGCTTCTCAAAAGTGAAGCTAAGTAGAATAAAATTCAATAAATTCGTTCATTCCTCTTGAGCAACTTGAACTCTGTACATCAACCTCAGTGCTTCCTTATATAGTTGAAACTGATAGCAGAGCATCACCCGCAATACAGAGAGTGAATCAACCAAACAATCTACGAGGACTACAACAACAAAAGGCTCGTAATTTGTGAAAGCACAGAGTCTTCGCAATCGTCTTGTTTCAAAGAAGACCTATGCAAATGGCCATATAAGACGACGGGTTATTCCTGTAGAACAATTTGAACACTACATATCAACTCGAATGCTTCCAGAAGTACATGAAACCGATAATAGTGCATCATCACGCAATTTGAACACTGTTCATCGACCTCAATGCTTTCTTAAGTACATGAAACTGATAGCAGTGCATCATCACGCAAATTGGATACAAAACATTAACCTCAATGCTTCTGAAGTACATGAAACCGATAATAACGCATCATCAGTACCTACAGAGTGTGGATAAACATCATTTCTGGATCCACCAAATCATGCCGTTCACTTCAACAACAATGCAGAATTACTCCAGGGGGAGGTTCCGTAGAAAGTCTATGGTTTCAGCATCCAACAAGACGAGTTCAACACAATTTTCCTACCATCATTGCAGTTTTAGCAGATTCAACAAACTGGTACCTCAGCAAAATTCAAGAACCCATTATCCTAATACAGTTTACTTAGCAGATCTAACAATCAAGCAGCCCACATACAGTTTAATGTAACAGATTCAACAATCCAATTCCTGATACAGCTTGCCATAGCAGTTCCCACAATCATTTATTTCTGATGCTTCATCGGGACGCTTTCAGCATCAGAGGGGGAGACGGAAGCAATTAACATTTTAATAATTACATTTTAACGCCATCTACATTTCAATAGTAACACTTTTAAGCTTTTGTCATTGTGATTTTATACCTTTTCATATTTCCTATTGTGATTGATCTTTACATTTTTAAAGTTAACAGCTAAAAATACACCTCTGTAAATATATTTAATACTACTACTTTAAGCAACTATGTACTACTAAATTTTATCATACATGACTAAACGACTTTGTCGCTTCTCAAAAGTGAAGCTAAGTAGAATAAAATTCAATAAATTTGTTCATTCCTCTTGACCAACTTGAACTCTGTACATCAACCTCAGTGCTTCCTTAAGTAGTTGAAACAGATAGCAGAGCATCATCCGCAATACAGAAAGTGAATCAACCAAACAATCTACGAAAATCGTGTTTGCTTTAAAGCTGTTAAGCCAAGACGATCCGAGAAGTAGCCTTATACACGATTAAAGTGCAAAAGTATTGAAATTTCTAATTTTGGAAGCCATTCCTTACTATAGTTATTGTGCCAATTATAAATAGTTACCGTAGGATTTTCTAGAACACGCTTAAATTGTAAATAAACGAAAATTGCAAAGGCCTTAGCCTGTACTTCAGGTAACATGTTGAACTTTTGTGAGCGAGGTACCGTAAGGAGTTGTGTGATACAGTCCATCTTCGAACATGACTTATGTTTGAGATAAATATCATACTGTCCACTAGAGTTGGGTTATCTAGTTCCTTGTTCACTTTACTAGTTCCAAAACGTATGAGTAACGTTATAAAATCTAACGTGTGACATTAAGTATTCGCACGTTGGCCCATACAAATGATATGGACCATTGGAACTTCGTAGTGAACTAGATAGTTCCATATAGTTCATTTGGCACAACTGTACTGTTCTTTCGATAGTTGTCGTGACCACCTGCCATTTTAGTTCCGCACCATAGGTCACTATGTTAGGAAGCATAGACTTGCCCATGAAAAATATTATATCGTTTCACAGGCTTATATCAAGACCATAAAGTTACTTTCAGTTAAAATGTTAAAACTATCTTCGACGAGCCCTTAAACTGTACTTAAGCGGCAATGTTAAAATATTGTGAGAGAGCGAGGTATCCAAAAGCCGATTTATAACTTCCTGGGATTTTACGTACATTTTGGGAGAAATTTTACGATGTACAAACTGCCAAACAGGATACCTAGTTCGTAAATTATCGAGTTCAACAGTCAGGGTGCCGACAGGTATTTTGAGCCATTATCACAGGACCTCTTAAGGTCGTCTATACCCAACAGAATAGGTTTGAAATCTCCCATTGGCAACAGAATTAGTCTTGAAGTATTTTATATGTACATGTTGAAGACTTCTATAGGGGCCAGAAGTTGTCTTTAGGTCTTGCATAGACAAGAGAAGACCTCTTAAAGTCTTCTACAACCAACACAGTAGGTCTAGAAGTCTTTTATATGCAACAGAATTGGTCTTGGATTTTTCCATATTATCTCAGGACCTCTTGAGATCGTCTATACTCAACAGAATAAGTTTGAAATCTCCTACAGGCAACAGAATTGGTCTTGAAGACTTTTGTATGTACATATTGAGGACTTCTATAGGGGCCAGAAGATGTCTTGTCATAGACAAGAGAAGACCTCTTGAAGTCTTCTATAGTCAACAGAATAGTTCTTAAAGTCTTCTACAGGTAACAGACTAGATTTTGAAGTTTTCTATTCGAAACAAAATACGCCTTGAGGTTTCCTATAGACAACAGACGACTTCATAAGGACTTCTATAGACAAAAAAACCTCTTAAGGTATCCTATAGGCAACGAAAGACTTCTTGAAGTGTTCTATAGACAACAGAGGACCTATTGAGGTCTTCTCTAGATAACAGAAGTCATCTTAAGGCTTTCAACAGAAGATATCGTGAAATATTATACAGGCAATAGAGGACTTTTATAGAAAACAGAGGGCCTCCAATAGACCTATTGAGGTCTTCTGTAGGCAGCAGAACACCTATTGAGGCCATATACACGCAACAGAAGACTTATTGATGTCTTCTCTAGAGGTCTACTATAGCCAACAGAAGTCTTTTCGGAGACGTCTACAGGCAACAACAAACCCAGTGAGGTCTTCCGTAGGCAGCAGAAGGCCTATTGAAGTGTTCTTATACAAAAGAAGACCTCTCTAGATTTTCTATAGAGAACAGAAAGAATCCAGAGGTATTCTACGGGCAACGGAAGACCTATTGAAGTAATTTATATACGACAGAGAACTTCTTGAGATCTTCTATGAAAAACAGAAGATCTCTTGAAGTCTTTTATAGACAACAGGGGACCAATTGAGGTCTTCCATAGGCTACAGAAGCCCTATTGAGCTCTTTTATAGACAACAGAAGACTTCTTGAGGTCTTCTATAGACAAGAGAAAAGATTCTTAAGAGTTCTGCAGGCAACAGAAGACTTATTGCGGTCTCCTATAGACAACAGAACATATGTTGATATCTACTATAGCCAACAGAAGACTTCTCGGAGCCGCCTACAAGCAACAACAACCCTATTGAGGTCTTCCGTTGGTAGCAGAAGGCCTGTCGAAGTCTTATATTGAAGTCTTCTACAGGCAACGGAAGACCTATTGAAGTAATTTATAGAGGACACAAAACTTCTTGAGATCTTCTATGGACAACAGAAAATCTCTTGAGCTCTTCCATAGGCAACAGAAGCCCTATTGAGCTCTTTTATAGACAAGAGAGGACTTCTTGAGATCTTCTATAGACAAGAGAAAAGATTCTAAAAGTTGTGCAGGCAACAGAAGGCTTACTGAAGTCTTCTATAGACAACAGAACATCTGTTGAGGTCTACTATAGCCAACAGAAGGCTTCTCGGAGTCGTCTACAGGCAACAGCAGACCTCTGGAGGTCTTCCGTAAGTAGCTAAAGTCTTATATATGCAACAGAAGACCTCTTTACGTTTTCAAGTATTTTAAGCCATTATCTCAGGACCTGGGGACCGAATTTTTTCTATAGAACAAATGGGTCAGAGGACCGATTTTTTTTATAGAAAACAATGCGGAATTATTTCTATAGAAAAAATTATGCAAAAATTTCTCAGTAGCTGATGACGTAATTATACCCTCAGCCTTTAGGCTAATGAGGGTATATACACTTTGATACGACCAAAAATGTGCCTCATCGAAATAATGGTTTTAGACCCCAAGTATGTTTGTACGATATCCGTTTCAGACAATTTTGTCCGTCTGTCTGGCTTTCTGGTGCGCACGATAACTCTCGAACGGATCAATCGATTCGGTTCAAATTTTGGGTATCGAAATATTTTGTCCAGATTTAATTTAAGTTCGAAGATGGGCCATATAGGTCCACTCCTTCAGGTACCTCCCCCACAAATGTTCAAAAATTGTCGCAAAACTTGTGCGCACGATAACTCTTGCAGGGAATAACCGATTTGGTCCATACTTTGCACATCGTGTAATTTCTACCAAACTTAGATGAGGTTCCAATATGGACTCAATCGGTCCACTCCTTCGGGTACCTCCCACACAAAATTTCGGAAAAGTTCAGTTTAGGACCTGCTCTCGAATCGCCATGGTTTTTGTTGTAGCATCTTGTATTCACTGTCCCCTATACGAAGGTACAAGTTTCCTCAGGGGCAAGTCCATACTTCCTGAAAAAATAGCCTGAAAGTTGAAAAAACCCTATGACACCATGTTTATGGGTGGAAGCCAAGATAATTCTCGAACGGGAATGCCGATTCCGGCCAAAATTTGGCCTTCGTAATATTGTTTCCAAACTTAGTTTAAGTTCGTAGATAAGCCATATCGGTCCACTCCTTCAGGTACCTACCCCACAAAAGTTCAAAAATATTCGGAAAAATTGAGCGCACGATAACTCTTGATGGGAGTGACCGATTTGGTCCATACTTTACACATTCTCATTATGTCTACCAGATATAGATCAGGTTCGAATATGGACTATATTTGTCCACTCCATCCCGTAACTCCCACACAAGATTTTGGATAAGTTCAATTTCAATTACGATGGTAAAAGTTGTTTCAGGGGCAAGTCCATACTTCTTGAGAATACAGCCCGTAGGGTGTAAAAACTCCCTATGGCACCCCCATGGTCTATGTCGGCCCATTCCTTTAAGTACCTTTTCCGCAAAATTTTTGAACTGTAATCCTAATCAACATTTTTGTCGGTTCATACGACCAAAATTTTGAAACCCCCTAAATACATAAGTTTTTTGTGAAAAAAGTGTTTCAATTTGCACAGGCTGAGGGTATATCTCTGTCAGCTCAGCTGACTGATACTTTCTTACTTGTTTTTTTCTTTTTTTGTTTTGTTTTTTTTTTTATTTTTTTTTTTTTTTTGTAGACAACAGAGGGCCTCTTGAGACCTTCCCTAGGCAATATGCCTCGGAAACTGGGACCTACATTTGTTCCAATAGGAAAAATGCCTCAGAAGCATTTTGCTAACGAGGGTATATACAATTTGATACGGGCAAAACGTGCCTCATCAAAATAATGGTTTTAGACCCCAAGTATGTTTGGACGAAATGTGTTTTAGATAACTTGGAGTCGATTGAGCAATGTCCGTCCGTCTGCCTGTCTGTCTGGCTGGCTGGAGCGCAAGATAACTCTAGAACGGATCTGCCGATTCGGTCTAACATTTGGCCTTAGTAATATTTTGTCCAAACATAGTTTAAGTTCGAAGATAAGCCATATCGGTCCACTCCTTCAGGTACCTCCCCCACAAAAGTTCAAAAATTTTCGGAAAAATTGTTCGTACGATAACTCTTGAAGGGAATTGCCGAATTGGTCCATACTTTGCACATCCTAATATATCTACCAGATATAAATCAGGTTCAAATATGGACTATATTTGTCTACTCCATCCGGTACCTCCCACACAAAATTTCGGATAAGTTAACTTTAAGACCTGATATCGAATCACTTTGATTTTTGTTGAAGCAACTTGCATTCGCTGTCTCAATTACGATGGTAAAAGTTTTTTTCAGGGGCAAGTCTACAAAGTGGAGTCTTCGGACTCGGCGATAAACAGTAGGTCCCATATCATTGAGCTAATTTGAATCGGGGGGGGGGGGGGGGGGGGCACTCATTGATATGAGAGAAGTCTCCCTTGTCCCGTATGGGATGTTCGTGGAACAATTATTATATTATTATACTAGCTGAACCCGGTGCGCTTCGCTACCCCTTTAGATTGATATGCATTTGAAATTTTACGGATTTTTTGAGATCAGAAAGAAATCAAATTCAAAAATTTAAAGTAAAGTATTCATTGTAATACTTTAGGATATACAATGTTTTTTTGTTTTTCCTTCAGGAGCGTAAACAAACAAATCGGCCGGTCTACCAACACGTGAACATGCAACGTAGAGCTGACCATTAGAAAAGCAAGAACATGCTAAATTTAGGCCGCATACACGAAGAGTCTGTCCTTGGGATTTATTTATAGTCATTGCAAATGCCAAACGTACAGGAAACTGCAATCTTTTAAAATTGAAGGGCGTTTCTGTTGCTATTAGAGGGAGTCGAGGTAGAAGTACATCTGAACCTATGTATATACTTCCCAGTAATAATCGTTGCCTCAATTAAATAGTTATGTAGTTTTTTTACTGTTAAACTTGGACCATTGCAAAGGCGAGGTGGGTCTATGTTTCTTAATAAAATAAAAGGAACACCAACTTTTAGCACTAAATTATGTGGTGGAAAGCCTGGAAGGTCCAACGAATTTAGGAATTCAGCTGGATAGTTAACCGCATCGTCATCAGTTGCCACAGTATCAATGGATTTGTACGTTCGTGCATTTCCTGAAATTCTGTTGACTGAAATTCTTTCAATATAATTTACCAATTTGTTTTGTAGACCAATTCCCGCCACATATTCCAAATTTCATTGAAATTGGGCTTACATAGCGTGTTTGGTGCATCAAATACATGAAATCGGCCGAAAATATATATGGGAGCTATATGTAAATCTAAACCGATTTCAATATAATTTGACAAATTTTTTTGTAGATCAATTTCCGCCACATATTTCAAATTTCATTGAAATTGGACAAACATAAGGTGTTTATTGCATAAAATACATAAAATCGGCCAAAAATATATATTGGAGGTATTTCCAAATCTGATCCGATTTCAATATAATTTGGCAAACTAATTTCTAGGATCAATTCCGTCAAAGATTTCAAATTTCGTCAAAATTGAACATACATGGCGTGTTTGGTGTAGAAAATACATGAAATCTGCCGAAAATATATATGAGAGCTATATCCCAATCTGAACCGATTTCAAAATAGTTTGGAACATTTATTCCTCCAATAAATTCCGTCACACATTCCAAATTTCATTGGAATTGGGCATACAAAACGTGTTTTATGCATCAAATGTATTAAATCGGCCGAAAATATATATCCAAATCTGAGCCGATTTCAAATTACTTTGGCAAATTTATTTTTAGAACAAATTCCGTCACACGTACTAAATTTGAAAACTATATCGATAATCGTTCGTTAGATATCAGCATACAAAGTCTACAGTTTCTGGAGGTACTTCCGATCCTGAGGCTATATCTCCAGATCGGGGCGGAATTTTTAAGATTTATATAGCCTGTGCCATGTGGTAATATATTCTGAAAGTTTCAGGAAGATCGGTTCAGCGGTTTTTAAGTCCATAAACTTCAAACAAACAAACGTACAAACATTTTCCTCCGTTATAGATATACTCGTAGATACCGCACAAATTTCATTGAAATAAATATATCAACACCGATTTCAATACTTATTTCTACTCCAAATTTAGTTACACATTGGACATACATAGCGTGTTTGGGGCATCAAATACATGAAATCGGCCGAAAATATATATAGGAGCTATATCCAAATCTGAACCGATTTCAACATAATTTGGCATGCTCATTTCTGCAAAAAAATTAGCCACACACTCCAAATTTCATTGAAATTGGACATACATAGTGGGTTGGGTGCATCAAATACATGAAATCGGCTGTAAATATATAAGGAGCTATATCCAAATCTGAACCGATTTCAATATAATTCGGCATACACATTTCTACAACAAATTTAGTCACACATTCCCAATTTCATTGAAATTGGTCATACATAGTGGGTTGGGTGCATCAAATACATGAAATCGGCCGAAAATATATATAGGAGCTATATCCAAATCTGAACGGATTTCAATATAATTCGGCATACACATTTCTACAACAAATTTAGTCACACATTCCCAATTTCATTGAAATTGGTCATACATAGTGGGTTGGGTGCATCAAATACATTAAATCGGCCGAAAATATATATAGGAGCTATATCCAAATCTGAACGGATTTCAATATAATTCGACATACACATTTCTACAACAAATTTAGTCACACATTCCCAATTTCATTGAAATTGGTCATACATAGTGGGTTGGGTGCATCAAATACATGAAATCGGCCGAAAATATATATAGGAGCTATATCCAAATCTGAACGGATTTCAATATAATTCGACATACACATTTCTACAACAAATTTAGTCACACATTCCCAATTTCATTGAAATTGGTCATACATAGTGGGTTGGGTGCATCAAATACATGAAATCGGCCGAAAATATATATAGGAGCTATATCCAAATCTGAAGCGATTTCAACATAATTTGGCATGCTCATTTCTGCAAAAAAATTAGCCACACATTTAAAATTTCGTTGAAATTGGACATACATAGTGGGTTGGGTGCATCAAATACATGAAATCGGCTGTAAATATATAAGGAGCTATATCCAAATCTGAACCGATTTCAATATAATTCGGCATACTCATTTCTACAACAAATTTAGTCACACATTCCAAATTTCATTGAAATTGGTCATACATAGTGGGTTGGGTGCATCATATACATGAAATCGGCCGAAAATATATATAGGAGCTATATCCAAATCTGAACCGATTTCAACATAATTTGGCATGCTCATTTCTGCAAAAAAATTAGCCACACACTCCAAATTTCATTGAAATTGGTCATACATAGTGGGTTGGGTGCATCAAATACATGAAATCGGCCGAAAATATATATAGGAGCTATATCCAAATCTGAACGGATTTCAATATAATTCGACATACACATTTCTACAACAAATTTAGTCACACATTCCAAATTTCATTGAAATTGGACATACATAGTGGGTTGGGTGCATGAAATACATGAAATCGGCCGAAAATATTATAGGAGCTATATCCAAATCTGAACCGATTTCAATATAATTCGGCATACTCATTTCTACAACAAATTTAGTCACACATTCCAAATTTCATTGAAATTGGTCATACATAGTGGGTTGGGTGCATGAAATACATGAAATCGGCCGAAAATATATATAGGAGCTATATCCAAATCTGAACCGATTTCAATATAATTCGGCATACTCATTTCTACAACAAATTTAGTCACACATTCCAAATTTCATTGAAATTGGTCATACATAGTGGGTTGGGTGCATCAAATACATGAAATCGGCCGAAAATATATATAGGAGCTATATCCAAATCTGAACCGATTTCAATATAATTCGGAATACTCATTTCTACAACAAATTTAGTCACACATTCCAAATTTCATTGAAATTGGTCATACATAGTGGGTTGGGTGCATCAAATACATGAAATCGGCCGAAAATATATATAGGAGCTATATCCAAATCTGAACCGATTTCAACATAATTTGGCATGCTCATTTCTGCAAAAAAATTAGCCACACATTCCAAATTTCATTGAAATTGGACATACATAGTGGGTTGGGTGCATCAAATACATGAAATCGGCCGAAAATATATATAGGAGCTATATCCAAATCTGAACCGATTTCAATATAATTCGGCATACTTAATTCTGCAACAAATTTAGTCACACATTCCAAATTTCATGGAAATCGGACATATATAGCGTGTTTGGTACATCAAATACTTGAAATCGGACGAAAATATATATGGGAGCTATATCCATATCTGAACCGATTTCGATATATTTTGGCACATTTATTTTTAGGCTAAAATCCATCACACATTTCAAATTTGGAGTCTGTATCTGTAACCGTTCTATAGATATTTGCATACAAAGTTTAAATTTTTTTTGGAGGTTCCTCCGATTCTAATGCTATATCTCCGGATCAGAGCGGAATTTCGAAACTTTTTATAGCCTATATTACTTTCAGGCGTTGTAGTAATATACCCTGAAAATTTCAGCAAGATCGGTTCAGCGGTTTTTGAGTCTATAAATTTCAAACAAACAAACAAACAAACAAACAAACATACAAACATTTTTCTATTTTATATATATAGATTATATACACAGGCTGAAGGTATAGCTGACTGATACTTTTTTACTAGTTCTAAAGAAAATATGCCTCAAGTTCGGGTATGTATAGAAAAAAAATGCCAGATGTGCTGAAGGTCAATGTTTTTCTATAGAGAAAATGCGTCAGAAATTAAGGAACGAATATACGAACGAATACATTACAAGCTGAGGACCGATTTCTTTTTCTATAGAAAAAATGCATCGCAAACCGAGGACTTAATTTTTTCTATAGAAAAAGCTGATGGCCGATTTTTTTTAGAAAAAAATGTGTCTGAACCTTCGGACCGAATATTTGTCTATAGAAGAAAATAGGCCAGATACCGATTTTTTATAGAAAAAATTCAGAATTATTTCTATAGAAAAAATGCATATTTTTTATAGAAAAAAGTGTCAGTAGCTGAGGACGTACTTTTTTATATGACCGATTTTTTTTCTGTGTAAAAAACAACGTCAGAATCTGAGGACTGAATTTTTTAAGGGAAAAACATGCTTTTGAAACTGAGCCCCGAAATTGTTTCTATAGAAATAATGGCTCTGATTTATGGACTTTTTTGTTTCATAAAAATAGAAAAATACCTAAGAAGCTAATTATCGATTTTTCTTTAGAAAAAAATGCAACATTAGGTGAGGACCGAACTATTTTCTATAGAAAAAAGTCTCCGATGCTCAGGACCGAATTTTTTTCTATAGAAAAAAGTGCCTCGGAAACTGAAGGCCGATATTTTTCTGAATTATGAAAGTATTTTTATAGAAAAAGTGCCTATGAAATATGGACGTTTTTCTATAGAAAAAATCCCTCTGAGTTATGGACGTCTTTCTATAGAAAATCCACAGCAGCAGAAAAGCAAGTTTTCGATCGTAGCAAATACGTGAAATCGACCGAAAATATATATGGGAGCTATATCCAAATCTGAACCGATTTCAATATAATTTGGCACATTTATTTCTAGACCGTATTCATTCACACATTCCAAATTTCATTAAAATCGGAAGTATATAGCGTGTTTGGTGCAGCAAATTCGTGAAATCGGTCGAAAATATATATGGGAGCTATATCCAAATCTGAACCGATTTTCACCAAAAGCAATAGCGTTCTCCTATTGCTAAAAAAGTTATATTCCCTAATTTTCATCTGAATCGGACAATAAATGCGACCTGTACATTGCGAACAAAAATACATAGGCAGACGGACGGACCAACAGACATGCATAAACTATGGGTCTTTCTCGTTTCCTTGTGTATGTTACATACAAATGCACAAAGACATAATACTCCTTACCACAGTGTGGTGTAGGGTATAAAAATGCCTCAAAAGCGGAGGACCGAATGTTTTCTACAGAAAACTGAGGACCACATTTTTTCTATAGAAAAAAATGCCTGCGAATTATGGAAGTTTTTTTATAAAAAAAATCCTCAGAAACTGAGGACCGATTTTTTTCTACAAAAAAAATATTTCTCATAAACTAAGGACCGAATTTTTTCTATATAAAAAAAATCCTCAGAAAATGAAGACAGACTTCCTTCTATAGAAAAAAATGGAACAATTTTTTTTCTATATAAAAAAAATACCTCAGAATCTGAGCATCATATTGTTCTCTATAGAAAAAATTGCCTCAGATGCTGTGGAACTGAATAAAATGTACATAAAGTTCTTTACATTTATAACGTTTAAAAGCTTATATTCCAATTTTTAAATAATTATTTTCACAATCCTTGCGTCTCTAAAATGAACACGTTTTTCAAACTTCCAAAATTAGTTTTTCAAACATAATTTGTCACTGGTACCACTGTCATGTTCTGACCTCATGTAAAATTTTCTCCTTGGCAATGAATTTATAAATTACAATTAAAACAACAAACAAAAACATACAAAACAATTAAAAAGTTAATTTTGAACAAAATTTCCATTCCCTACTCCTATTACCAAATCACCATGGCAACGAAGTTTTGAATTTTGAGAAATATTGTTTTAAGTAATTAATATTAATTAATAATGAACCAAAATAATCTTCCTTCAGGATGGATAAGCTTATGCTGCAGTGTATCTTTAAAGATATCTTCAATAGAAACACACGAAATTAATTATGGACATTTGTATGGCTTGTAATAAGTCAATTTATTTAGAGTGGGATTTCCAAAAAAAAGGCCAAAAATATTTTGTAGATTTAAAAGAAACCTTGCAACAAAATTTCGAGAAATCTTAGATGAAAATTGTGTAAGCTTGTAATCATGTACTGTTTATACATTGTATTTCAATACATTGCTAAAAGCTATAGAATTATGAAACCTCCAAACAAAGCGACCTGTATATAATGATCGCAACAATAAGAAGCTTATTCACCATTTAGAGTTGATTGAAATGATTACTTTTGCCATTTATACTCCTAATCTGGGGTAAATTCACAATACAAAATACCTCGCAGAATCCATTCTAAATCCCATTTCCTCCTTCTCTTCCGTTTCATAATATCAGCAATATTCATAATAGCAATTCTATTGTTTCACTTTTCCCAAAGAATAGCAGATGATGATTGTCGTAAATAAATTAAATAATAACTATTTATCGAACAGCTATATTTGTCACAAATTTGCACTCTATGCAATAAATTGATAGAAGATTGTCGCAATAGAGATAAATGCTATACAAATACGCAGAGCAATAACCAGTAACAAGGAGATGAAGGGAATACGGAGCGAAGAAGAAAGAAACGAATAAAATAATAATAAAGAATAAAATAATAAAATCTGTATTATTGATGGTTGATTTAACACGAGAGCTAACAAACCAGCCAGCCAGCCAAGTCAGGCAACCAACGACAATCATCATAAAAAAATAATCCCCAAGAATATTTTTATGGCAGTATTAACACCATTGGAACGAAAGCGGACACACACACATAACACCACATAGATATTGTCACATCTTTAACACATACTTACAGAAAGACATATAAATATAACAACAATAAAATGCAATAAATCGCAAGCAAAATGAAACAGAATTCAACTATGGAAACGTAGCGTATAAATACCAACAATCTACACGCATCCCATTGTTGCATATTGTCCTGCTTTGATGTGAAGCAAGTGTTGTTCTTTTCACACGGAAACACCATAGAACAAACTTGTAAAAAAAAAAACTCGTGGTGAGGTTGGTATTCCACCCCATCGATGAAATGAAAATGACCATAAAATACGTATTTATGATAACAGACAATGCAATAAAAGTCACCACAAATACCACTTCCCCTTTCCGTTTTTTCTTTCAGCATGATTTTTCTTATTTGTTTACACACACACACACAAACACAATAGCTTAGAAGACATGATTGTTAGCAAGGAATTTGTTAATGTATGGCACACAGATCCATAAAGTCAAAGATAGAAGGGGATCTTCATTGGCATATTCAGCCATTCGTCCAACCATTGAAAAATGTTGTCCAATTGGTAATGTGGACGAACAGTCATTGGTCACAGAAACAAAAACTCCAAGCCTCTAGGGCTGAAGTTGGTCTCAAAAATGTATTTAAAAAGCCCACGCCTCTATAGCTGAAGTTGGCCTCAAAAATGCATTTAAAAAGCCCACGCCTCTATAGCTGAAGTTGGCCTCAAAAAATTATTTAAGAAGCCTACAACTCTAGAGCTGAAGTTGGCCTCAAAACTTTATTTAAAAACCCCTCGCTTATGAAGTCGAATTAGGCCTTAAAATGCATATAAAAATCCACGCCTATGGAGCCGAATTAGGCCTCAAAAATGTATATAAAAAATCCACGACTTTAGAGCCCAATTGGGCCTCAAAAATTTATATAAAAAATCCACGACTATGGAGCCGATTGGGCCTCAAAAATTTATATAAAAAATCCACGCCTATGGAGCCGAATTGGGCCTCAAAAATGTATATAAAAAATCCACGCCTATGGAGCCGAATTGGGCCTCAAAAATTTATATAAAAAATCCACGCCTATGGAGCCGAATTGGGCCTCAAAAATTTATATAAAAAATCCACGCCTATGGAGCCGAATTGGGCCTCAAAAATGTATATAAAAAATCCACGCCTATGGAGCCGAATTGGGCCTCAAAAATGTATATAAAAAATCCACGCCTATGGAGCCGAATTGGGCCTCAAAAATGTATATAAAAAATCCACGCCTATGGAGCCGAATTGGGCCTCAAAAATGTATATAAAAAATCCACGCCTATGGAGCCGAATTGGGCCTCAAAAATGTATATAAAAAATCCACGCCTATGGAGCCGAATTGGGCCTCAAAAATGTATATAAAAAATCCACGCCTATGGAGCCGAATTGGGCCTCAAAAATGTATATAAAAAATCCACGCCTATGGAGCCGAATTGGGCCTCAAAAATGTATATAAAAAATCCACGCCTATGGAGCCGAATTGGGCCTCAAAAATGTATATAAAAAATCCACGCCTATGGAGCCGAATTGGGCCTCAAAAATGTATATAAAAAATCCACGCCTATGGAGCCGAATTGGGCCTCAAAAATGTATATAAAAAATCCACGCCTATGGAGCCGAATTGGGCCTCAAAAATGTATATAAAAAATCCACGCCTATGGAGCCGAATTGGGCCTCAAAAATGTATATAAAAAATCCACGCCTATGGAGCCGAATTGGGCCTCAAAAATGTATATAAAAAATCCACGCCTATGGAGCCGAATTGGGCCTCAAAAATGTATATAAAAAATCCACGCCTATGGAGCCGAATTGGGCCTCAAAAATGTATATAAAAAATCCACGCCTATGGAGCCGAATTGGGCCTCAAAAATGTATATAAAAAATCCACGCCTATGGAGCCGAATTGGGCCTCAAAAATGTATATAAAAAATCCACGCCTATGGAGCCGAATTGGGCCTCAAAAATGTATATAAAAAATCCACGCCTATGGAGCCGAATTGGGCCTCAAAAATGTATATAAAAAATCCACGCCTATGGAGCCGAATTGGGCCTCAAAAATGTATATAAAAAATCCACGCCTATGGAGCCGAATTGGGCCTCAAAAATGTATATAAAAAATCCACGCCTATGGAGCCGAATTGGGCCTCAAAAATGTATATAAAAAATCCACGCCTATGGAGCCGAATTGGGCCTCAAAAATGTATATAAAAAATCCACGCCTATGGAGCCGAATTGGGCCTCAAAAATGTATATAAAAAATCCACGCCTATGGAGCCGAATTGGGCCTCAAAAATGTATATAAAAAATCCACGCCTATGGAGCCGAATTGGGCCTCAAAAATGTATATAAAAAATCCACGCCTATGGAGCCGAATTGGGCCTCAAAAATGTATATAAAAAATCCACGCCTATGGAGCCGAATTGGGCCTCAAAAATGTATATAAAAAATCCACGCCTATGGAGCCGAATTGGGCCTCAAAAATGTATATAAAAAATCCACGCCTATGGAGCCGAATTGGGCCTCAAAAATGTATATAAAAAATCCACGCCTATGGAGCCGAATTGGGCCTCAAAAATGTATATAAAAAATCCACGCCTATGGAGCCGAATTGGGCCTCAAAAATGTATATAAAAAATCCACGCCTATGGAGCCGAATTGGGCCTCAAAAATGTATATAAAAAATCCACGCCTATGGAGCCGAATTGGGCCTCAAAAATGTATATAAAAAATCCACGCCTATGGAGCCGAATTGGGCCTCAAAAATGTATATAAAAAATCCACGCCTATGGAGCCGAATTGGGCCTCAAAAATGTATATAAAAAATCCACGCCTATGGAGCCGAATTGGGCCTCAAAAATGTATATAAAAAATCCACGCCTATGGAGCCGAATTGGGCCTCAAAAATGTATATAAAAAATCCACGCCTATGGAGCCGAATTGGGCCTCAAAAATGTATATAAAAAATCCACGCCTATGGAGCCGAATTGGGCCTCAAAAATGTATATAAAAAATCCACGCCTATGGAGCCGAATTGGGCCTCAAAAATGTATATAAAAAATCCACGCCTATGGAGCCGAATTGGGCCTCAAAAATGTATATAAAAAATCCACGCCTATGGAGCCGAATTGGGCCTCAAAAATGTATATAAAAAATCCACGCCTATGGAGCCGAATTGGGCCTCAAAAATGTATATAAAAAATCCACGCCTATGGAGCCGAATTGGGCCTCAAAAATGTATATAAAAAATCCACGCCTATGGAGCCGAATTGGGCCTCAAAAATGTATATAAAAAATCCACGCCTATGGAGCCGAATTGGGCCTCAAAAATGTATATAAAAAATCCACGCCTATGGAGCCGAATTGGGCCTCAAAAATGTATATAAAAAATCCACGCCTATGGAGCCGAATTGGGCCTCAAAAATGTATATAAAAAATCCACGCCTATGGAGCCGAATTGGGCCTCAAAAATGTATATAAAAAATCCACGCCTATGGAGCCGAATTGGGCCTCAAAAATGTATATAAAAAATCCACGCCTATGGAGCCGAATTGGGCCTCAAAAATGTATATAAAAAATCCACGCCTATGGAGCCGAATTGGGCCTCAAAAATGTATATAAAAAATCCACGCCTATGGAGCCGAATTGGGCCTCAAAAATGTATATAAAAAATCCACGCCTATGGAGCCGAATTGGGCCTCAAAAATGTATATAAAAAATCCACGCCTATGGAGCCGAATTGGGCCTCAAAAATGTATATAAAAAATCCACGCCTATGGAGCCGAATTGGGCCTCAAAAATGTATATAAAAAATCCACGCCTATGGTGCCGAATTGGGCCTCAAAAATGTATATATAAAAATCCACGCCTATGGAGCCGAATTGGGCCTCAAAAATGTATATATAAAAATCCACGCCTATGGAGCCGAATTGGGCCTCAAAAATGTATATATAAAAATCCACGCCTATGGAGCCGAATTGGACCTCAAAAATGTATATATAAAAATCCACGCCTATGGAGCCGAATTGGGCCTCAAAAATGTATATATAAAAATCCACGCCTATGGAGCCGAATTGGGCCTCAAAAATGTATATATAAAAATCCACGCCTATGGAGCCGAATTGGGCCTCAAAAATGTATATATAAAAATCCACGCCTATGGAGCCGAATTGGGCCTCAAAAATGTATATATAAAAATCCACGCCTATGGAGCCGAATTGGGCCTCAAAAATGTATATATAAAAATCCACGCCTATGGAGCCGAATTGGGCCTCAAAAATGTATATATAAAAATCCACGCCTATGGAGCCGAATTGGGCCTCAAAAATGTATATATAAAAATCCACGCCTATGGAGCCGAATTGGGCCTCAAAAATGTATATATAAAAATCCACGCCTATGGAGCCGAATTGGGCCTCAAAAATGTATATATAAAAATCCACGCCTATGGAGCCGAATTGGGCCTCAAAAATGTATATATAAAAATCCACGCCTATGGAGCCGAATTGGGCCTCAAAAATGTATATATAAAAATCCACGCCTATGGAGCCGAATTGGGCCTCAAAAATGTATATATAAAAATCCACGCCTATGGAGCCGAATTGGGCCTCAAAAATCTATATATATAAAAGAGCGGTGAGGTGAGGTATTCACTGACTGATTCATCAGCGCCCAGACGAAACCGCTGAAGCTAGAAAGTTGAAATTTTGGGTGTAGGTTGCTGTTGGTGTGTAGGGGTGAGATAAGGATGGGTTTTTGGAAATTCGACCTAGAAGTGTACGAAAAGTACTAAAAGGTACTAAATATGGTACCCTTTGTATTAGGCAAACGGTAAGAGCTAGAATATTGAAATTTGGAATGAGGGTCACTGATGGAGAGTTAGAAAGATGTACCAAATGGTTATTGGAAATTCGAACTATAAGTGTACGAAAAGTACTAAAATTTACAAAATTTAGTACCAATTGTATATTTTGAACGGATATAGCTAGAACCATGGAATTTGGTATGGAAATCAAGGTTGGGAAGTGGTGTTGATGTAATTAAATGGTTTTGGAAAATCGTACGAAAAGTACTAAATGGTACTAAATTAAGTACAACTTGGATTTGGGTGAACGGATAGAGCTGGAATCCTGAAATTTGGAATGAGGGCCACTGATGAAGAGTAACAATGAAAGGTTTTTGGAAATTCGAACTATTAGGGTACGAAAAATACGAAATGGTACTAAATTTAGTACAAATTGGATTTGGGTGAACAGATAGAGCTGGAATCCCGAAATTTGGAATGAGGGTCACTGATGAAGAGTAACTATGAAAGGTTTTTGGAAATTCGAACTATAAGTGCACGAAAAGTACTAAATGGTACCAAATTTAGTACAGTTTGAAATTAGGTGAACGGATTGAGTTGGAATCCTGAAATTTGGAATGAGGGTCACAAATGGAAAGTAACAAAGAAAAGTTTTTGGAAATTCGAACTATAAGGGTACGAAAAGTACGAAATGGTACTAAATTTAGTACAATTTGAATTTGGGTGAACGGATTGGGTTGGAATCCTGAAATTTGGAAAGAGGGTCACTAATGGAAAGTAACAAGGAAAAGTTTTTGGCACTTCGAACTACATGTGCACGAAAAATAATAAATGGTACTAAATTTAGTACAATTTGGATTTGGGTGAACAGATAGAGCTGGAATCCCGAATTTTGGAATGAGGGTTACTGATGAAAAGTAACAATGAAAGGTTTTGGAAATTCGAACTATAAGTGCACGAAAAGTACTAAATGGTACTAATTTTAGTACAATTTGGATTTGGGTGAACGGATAGAGCTGGAATCCCGAAATTTGGAATGAGGATTACTGATGAAAAGTAACAATGAAAGGTTTTTGGAAATTCGAACTAAAGGGTACGAAAAGTACGAAATGGTACTAAATTTAGTACAGTTTGAAATTAGGTGAACGGATTGAGTTGGAATCCTGAAATTTGGAATGAGGGTCACAAATGGAAAGTAACAAAGAAAAGTTTTTGGAAATTCTAAGTCCCAATTTACATTAGGCGAGTTTACTTGCGGCAATTGTCAGTTTGTATGTGAGAGAGGGTGCTGAGAGGCAAAGGGTTACCATATGCCTCACCTCTCTCTCCTACAAAATGAAAATTGCCGCAAGTAAACTCGCCCAATGTAAATTGGGACTAACTATAAGTACACGAAACGTACTGAATTTAGTACACTTTGGATTTGGGTGAACGGATAGAGCTGGAATGCTGAAATTTGGAATTAAGATTACTGTTGGAATCTAGAATTGAGATATGGAGGTAGCTTTGGAAAATCGTTCTAATGTGGACGAAGCAGTGCTAAATGGTACTAAATTCGATACAAGTTGTATTTGCGTGAACAGATTACTGTTGGAGTGTAGGATTGAGGTAGTTTTGGAAATGCGTACTTATGGAAAAGTGCCAAATTGAACTACATTGCAGATATATGAAAGTAGTTATTGGAAAGTCGTGTACGAAAACTGCTAAATGGTACAAAATTTGGTACATTTTGGTATTTGCTATATGGTACAGAATTTTGTTCAATTTGTGATTTTGTAAAGGGGTAGAACTGGAATTTTGAAATTCGGTTTTAGATTAGAAATTGGTGTTTAGAGAGGTGGTTTAAAGGAGGTTTTGAAAATGCTTATTTATACAAAAAGTACTAAATAGTATTATAATTGGTTTCAGAGGAACAGATAAAACTGGAAAAGTGAATTGTGGTTGGTATTTATGTTGAATATTAGAAGTAATTTTCGAAACCTACCTACATATGTGTACGAAAAGTTTGGTAACATGTTGGTACCAAAACCATGTTGGTATTGTGTAAACGGTTAAAGTGAGAACTGCATACTATAGGGGAACGAAAAGTACTAAATGGTACTAAATTTGGGCTCGGTGTAGGAACAAAGCTTGGATTATATAATTTGGACAAAAAACTACGAAATGGAAAAATATTTGTTAAGAAGATCATTCTGAAATTTAGATAAAGTTCGGAGTTTAAAAATTGTACTGAATATTGTTCTATTGATTTTATGCTAACGCGAAGGTGTTTCTAAATAATAAAAATAATGTACTGGAAGTATGTAGTTAAACGTGAAGTATCTTTTCAATTTTTTGTTTGTTTTTTTATGTTAATTTGAAAACGTGGTTCAATGCGACAATTTTGTTAACTAGAAGGTTATTATCCCCTGATAATAAAAAGGCTTAAATTGAAATGCATCAAAAAATGTACCGTTATATAGGGTTAACATACCCGTGCACATTAACTAAAATTTTTTGTAAAAAAGTTTTTTTTTTCTAACCACAAATTCCGAATTTCGGTCGGAAAATGTGCATAAAATCTTCAAATTACTCTAAGTCTTCAAAATATCTCTTCTAATAAAAGTGGATTAAAGTAGACATTTTTTTAAATGAAACTTTTGTATCCTCTGAGTATACAAGGTCCAAATTTAAAGAAAATTTGGCAATATAGATTTGTTCTATTTTTAAAATACACTAAGTCGAGGGGTACTGTTATATGGTGATATACAAATTTTTGTGGTCATTTTGAATTCCGAAAATTAGGTTCGTAGAATTTTCGGCATTCGTAGAATTTTCGGGTTCTTGGCGAAACCGCTGAAGCTAAAACCTTGAATTGTTGTGAAAGGGTGAGATAAAGTTTAGTGTTTGGAAACTCGTACTGGAAGGGAATGCTGTGTTAGTGAAGGGGTAAAACCAAAAGTCAAGTCTGAAATTAGCAATATGAGTAGCTGTTGGTGTATGTCTGTGATATGAGGTCGTAGTATTGGTAATTCGAAATAAAAAATATAGTAGGGGTGCAATACGGCAGATATTTTTTTTTTTTTTTTTTTTGGGAAATTCGAAATACAGTATACAGTATTAAAAGGAATTAAATCAATTAAATGTTGGTATTAAAAATAGGTTTTAGTTCAACAGAATCGCCAGTGTTCACCTCTTCCATATTAAATATTGTTCATATATATTTTATTCCCTTTCCGCATACGAAGTAGCGGGCATTTGCTAGTGTATATATAAAAATCCACGCCTATGGAGCCGAATTGGGCCTCAAAAATTTATATAAAAAAACCAAGCCTATGGAGCAGCTTTGGGGAAAAAACCGCATCTATAGAGCAGATTTGGGGCTCAAAAATTTATTTAAAAAACCCACGCCGATGGAGCAGATTTCGGGCTCAAGAATTAGTTTTAAAAACCCTCGTCTATGGAGCCGAATCGGGCCCCAATATTTAAACAAAAACATGCCTATAAAGCCGAATTGGGCTACAAAATTTTCTAAAAAAAACACACGCCTATGGTGCCATATAGAACTTAAACAATTTAAGAAGAAAAGCACGCCTATGGATCCGAATTGGACCTTAAAACAGATTTGGGACTCAAAAACGGCTAACTTGTGCTTCATAACATTTTTTAATCCTGACCTGTACAGCTAGTCAATCCCACTTCACTGTCCAATGACTATATGTATGTTTAGATGTTAACATTATTATGGTTTTTTTTCCTCATTTCGTTCGTCTCCATGTGCCAAAGTAAGATTGACATTTTAGATAGGTGGGTATAAATTTCACCAAATCCATTTGCTAGCCATAAACGGAAATGTATTCACACACATGGATGCACACATCACTTGGACTTGGACTCAAACATCTACATACATACATTCGACAGCCAACCGTACATCCCCACATGCAAACCTACATAAATAAAAAGGAGTCATAAATTCAAAACGGAAGTCACATGAATAGTATTCCAGCATCCTTTAGCATGGCTCATCCTTGTCCATTGTTGACTTTAATCTTCTTAACGACGACAACAAGAATAACATCATCAGTACGAAGAAGAACAACAACAAAAACGACCTACATACATACAGATGTAGAAAATGTTTGTTGCGTGTAGACTACGTTCAAAATTTATGTCAATGTTGGCCTACTTGGCGTATTAGAAACTCATAAAGTTTTAGCAGGAATAAACTGTTTAAACAAGGAAAAAAAGGTGGAAGAGGAATAGAAGGACGAGTTGTTACAAATGAGAGAATTACCTAGAGTAGCACTTACATTACGTTTTCTCGTTATTTTAATACGTTTGTTGCATAAACATGGTTTTAATTTAATTGGATTTGTTGGCATAAATTAAATTGCAATTAGAAAATATTTTTTGTTTTTTTTTTTTTTTTTTTTTTTGTATAAAGGGTTTTTTCATACAATGCATAGATATCAGGATTAAATCTAGGCGGCATATGATGTTGCCCATACGACATTTCGAACTATTGAACCCACGTAGATGATATGTAGTTCATGCATAGCACCATAGACAAATTACACTGTGACACAAAATGGAACTCAAAGTCTGGGGGTGGAAAATTCCTTTTGGAGATGAAAGCCCTTGGTGAGTATATTAAAAACCCACAAGGAAATTTTCCCCATAGGTCAAGTTCCTGAGATACCACGTAATGATTTTTTTTATTTTCCCCTATAATACTTGGGAAAATAGATTCGTATCTCTCTTTGGCGTTATTTTAACTTCGTTTTGAGAATACAATATTTCGCAGCCGGAAGGACAGTTATGCCGTAGGTCAAACTTCTGAGAGAATAAAGAAGTATTATCTAATGAAAATTTGCATAGTCTGGCATAAGACTATACAATTCATTTGTCTATGATAGCACCCTAGTGGTAAATTCCACCAACAGAGAAATAGTAAACGTAAATGACAGCAATTAAAGCTAACCTCAAAAAAATTCTGTAAACATCCTAAGCCTCCAGAGGTGATGCTAGCCCCAAACAATTGCTAGACCCTAAAGACAAAAAACCCTTTTTGGGTTTTGTTTTGTTAGATCGGGTTCGGATTTTATGGCCCTATCTAAACATGGATGAATATTGACTTATTAAAGCAAATCGGGGCTATATCTCCGAAACTCATACGAATTTTTTCGTGACCTTGGCAGCAAACTTGTAGATAAGAAAACCGCTAAATTTTTCGTAGTGTTATCTACGAGAAAAATATTCGCTGGAAAGTAGTACACAGCTCTTTAGAACATTCCACTGTTGTAAAATGTTTCCATCGCTTTATTTCTAGCATATTTTTCAATGACAATTTGATAAATATATCAACAATTCATTGAAAGGGCTGCACGAAAACTACCTGGACTAGACAACACCGCGTATTGCCAGGCGCCATTTGAAAATTTTGTTGGAAAGTTTGACAGTTTTTAGCCTAGTCTTACTCAGAACAGTTTGTCGTACGACCAAGTTATGTGTACCGGGCCACCAGTACCGATTCCGTTTGGGGACCAACTGGTAGTAGTCTTATGGTTACGAGGTGGTACCAGAGACTTAATTCTGGGACCACGGGTACCAGTTGCCCCTAGGTCAAATGGCCTAGTCTGGTAGTTGGTGTCGGCACCCTTGTGGGAGTATCGTGGTGGCTGTAGTTGCACCCAAATCGCGGGGAGAGTCTTCGGCTTAAATGTGGAGTTGCATTAACAACCGGCTGTCTGGGCCATAGAAAGACAGGAGCTTTCGATGGTGCTCCGCACCAAATCAAGATGGTGAGCAGGGCAAGCACTTGAACACAATTGGTACCTCACTACGATGCAAGGGGCGTTGGTTGGTCACCTGTAATCAACCCGGTGCTGAGAACACCGTGGGGTTGAGCCGTCAAGGCAGGTACCAACGCTAATCATTCAATTGTGCCAAAAAAAAAATATGCCGTGCATGAACGGATAATGCGAGATCACCATGTTAAATACCATCCTTGGGCAATTCTTGTAACAAATAACATTTGATATTGCATAAACATCTGGCCGTAAAAGTTTATTTTTCTCGTAAGATCCAGCAAAATTGGACAATCGCTCAAAAAAGGCTCCTGTGAATTGGTTCAAAGAAAGTGTGCATAAAATTGATCGCGGTGCTTCAAACGATGTTTATAAGATCGTCACAGACAACGAATCTAGATTCTATGCTTACGAGCCTGAAACAAAGCAGAAATCGGTCATTTGGGTCTTCGAAAGCGAGCCAAATCAAACGAAAGTTGTTCATGTAAGAAGCACTACGAAGCAAAGGGTTGCCTGTTTCTTCAGAAAAACTGACCGTTTGGCCACTATATGGCTTGAAAAATATAGGACAGTATATTCTGATTGGTGCACTATAATTTGTTTGCCTGAAGTCTCCTGAGAAATTCGAAAAACGAACAAGAGAAGAAAAATCATTCTGCATCATGACACTCACACATCGACTCAAACCAGTGTCTGTTTGACAGAACAAAACGTGGAATTGGTCATACGCCGTACAGCCCTGTCTAGGGATCCAATGACTTCATTTGATTCCAGCACATCAAGAAAAAAGCCGTGGTCAACAATTTCTGTTGACTGAAGCTCCTGTAAAAGCGTTCTAAAACCATGTTTTGGAGGTGTCTCAATAGGAGTGAAAAAGTGCTTCGCCAATAGGTTTGACCGCACGAAAAAGTGTATGAATCATGCTGGAGACTACTTAAGAAAACAATAAATATTCGCGTATTCATTGTTAGGCCTGATAGTTTTCGTTCAGCCCTCGTAAACAGCCTGTATGAACATTGTTTGAAATATGTTGTGTAGAAAATATGATATAAAATGCCGCCTAAATAGCATGAAATAAGTATTTTACAGTTTCAGAATGTTCTGAAGAATTGCTGAGCACATTATTTGGAAAATTTTTGCGAAAGATTACTTGGTTCAACTTTTAATAGTTTAGCTTTTACTGGCCAAAATTCCACTTTTCTATATTTTATCATTTTTGATGCACTAGATGCATTTTTCCTCTTTAGTCTGTTTGACACTTAAGTTCCACTACTTTAGGGCTACAATACTGCTGAAGACCTCAAAGCAAAATTCTAATTAGTTTCAGAGATAAATCCCGGATCAATAGAAAAAAGTGTCGTTTTAGCCCGGTTTAGATGAGACAATTAAATCCAAACCCGATCTAAAAACCCGAAACCCAAATATGGGTTTCGTAGTCTTAATATGTAATTTCAGAAAATGCCCACTAGGAGTAGTTTGCATTTTCAGTGTTGCACAGGGTGATTAATTAATTTATTTAAAAAATTATCATTTTTATACCCTCCACCATAGTATGGAGGGTATATTAAGTTTGTCATTCCGTTTGTAACACATCGAACTAATCATTTGCGACCCTATAAAGTATATATATTCTTGATCAGGATAAAATTCTAAGACGATCTAGCCATGTCCGTCTGTCTGTCCGTCTGTTGTAATCACTCTAGCGTCCGCAATAATTGAGATAGAGTGCTGAAATTTTGCACCCGAAGGTCTTTTTTCCATAGGCAGGTCAAGTTCGAAGATGGGCTATATTGGTCCACTCTTTGGTATAGCCCCCATATAACGGTACCTCCGGATTTGAGGTATTTTGACGTTCTTCGCCACATTTACAGACCGAATTAGAATTTTACACTTAGGCTTCCTAGTGATCAACAAACGTATATCTCAAAGTATATGGACATAGGTCCATGTTTTGGTATAGTCCCCATATAACGGTACCTCCCGATTTTCGGTATTTTAAGAATTTTAGCCACAAGTTTTAACCGAACTCTCTGCAGTTTGACATTTGAGGTTTTCAGTGGTCATAAAACATCTCCACGAAACATCGTCTACATAGGTCCATGTTTTGGTATAGCCCCCATATATCAGTTCCTCCCGATTTTCGGTATTTTGAGAATTTTAGCTACAAATTTTAACCGAACTAGCTGTAATTTGCCATTTGAGGTTTTCAGTGGTCATAAAATATCTCCACCAAGCATCGTCAACATAGCCCCCATATGACGGTTTTTTCGGTATTTTGAGAATTTTAGCCACAATTTGTAACCGAACTATCTGCAATTTGACATTTGAGGTTCTCAGTGGTCATGAAATATCTCCACCAAAAATCGTCAACATAGGTCCATGTTTTGGTATAGCCCCCATATAACGGTAACTCCCGATTTTCGGTATTTTGAGCATTTTAGTTACAATCTCCATCAAACATCGTCAATATAGGTCCATGTTTTGGTATAGCCCCCATATAACGGTATCTCCCGATTTTCGGTATTTTGAGAATTTTAGCTGCAATTTTTAACCGAACTAGCTGTAATGATCGGTATTTTGAGAATTTTAGCTACAATTTTGTCTATTCAAAAATAATCGTCAATATAGGTCCATGTTTTGGTATATCCCTCCATATAACTGTACCTCCCGATTTTCGGGAATTTTCAGTGGTCACGAAATTTCTTCACTAAAATTCGACAACATGGGTCCATTTTTGAGGGTCTACATTGTTTTGATGAAACTACCCTCAATTTGACTCTTGAAGTTCCCTGCAGCTATAAAACTTTTCCGCCAAAAAATTTAAAAATAGGTGGACTCTTTGATATAGCCCCGTATGTGGTACCTTTCACCTCGCTGAACACATTTTTTTAGATTAGATTAGATAACACTGAGCAACAAAATGGAGGTGAAAGTCTGGGGCACGGAAAATTCCTCTTGGGGAAGATAGGCCTTGGTGGATATATTATGAACCCCGAAGGGCAGATCCGCCGTGAGTCGAACTTCCGAGTTATGGCGTGATGAAATTTTTGTTAGAGACCCTGTGGGCCATCAGGAATTAGCGTTATATCTTTGTTCACTGTTGCTTAAGTGATCTACAAAAACAACAAACAAAGATATAATGCTAATTGATGATGGCTTGCAGGGTCTCTTGCAAAAACTTCATCACGCCATAACGCTGAAGTTCGACTCACGGCGCATCTGTCCTTCGGGGTTTTTAACATACACACACCAAGGGCTTTCATCTCCAAAAGGAATTATCTCTGCCCCAACATGTGTGTTCACAGTGTAATTCAAGCACCAGTAGGAGTCTATCCATTGTCGAAAAGTTGTTCCACCTAAAATTGTAAAAGGACCCTAATTATTCCATTTTAATTAAGACTATATTATGGTGGAGGGTATAAAAAGTTCGGCCCGGCTGAACTTAACGAATTTTTACTTGTTTTTTTTTTTTTGTAAATTCCTCTTCTTGTTCATCCTATCAGAGCCTTTGCCTTCCCGATCTACATGTACTGCCATTTGGTCTGTATTGCTGTTTAACAGATTTATAATCCCAGTAGAGATGTGGTCAGTGAACATGTGTGTGTATGGATAGGATTAAAGCTCAACAATTTGCGGGGATAACGATAGAAAGGGCTTTTTTATCACACTAGCTTACGAATAACATAATATCGCTGTAAACAGGGCCACTAGGAAAACCTTCGGTAAAAATGTCCAAAGGATCCTCGAACAGACCCTTAACTATAAAAAATTGTTGAACATTTATGTGGGTGGTACCACAAGGATTGGACAGATAGGGCCCAAATTTGAACATAAACTAAGTTTTACAATATTTAGAGATCCAACGTTCGGACCAAATCGGTTGCTGCGTTTTTGAGAAATCGCGCGTACCATTTTAGCGAATATTTTCGAACTTTTGTGGGGGAGGTACCGGAAGGAGTGGACCTATAAGCACCACCTTCGAATTTCATCTAATATTCGAAGAAACATTATAATATCCAAAGTTTGGACGAACGCAGTATTCGGTTCCAGCCACTACATATGGTGCCATAGGGGTTTTTAACAACTTTCGGGCTGTTTTCCCAAGAAGTATGGACTTGCCCCTGAAAAAACGTTTACTGTTGTAATCGAGGCGAATACAAGTTGTTTCAACAAAAATCAAAGTGATTCGAGAGCAGGTCTTAAAGTGAATTTATCCAAAATTTTGTGTGGGAGGTACCCGAGTGGAACTTAAACTAAGTTTGGACAAAATATTACGAAAGCCAAATTTTGGACCGAATCGGTTGATCCGTCCGAGAGTTATCACGCGCTCCAGCCAGCCAGACTGATGGACATGGCTATATCAACTCCAAATTGTCTGAAACACATTTCGTCCAAACATACTTGGGGTCTAAAACCATTATTTCGATGAGACACATTTGAAAGTGTATATGGGCAAAACTGCCAATTATTTCATATTCCATTTCCAAAAAATTGATTTTTTTCTTTTCGCGCTACATCAACGATTTTTGGTACATAGGTTAAGAAAAAATTCCCCAGTACAAATCCGCTCGCGAGCAAATTTTTGGTTGTTGCGGACAAAAGTTATCGCGGTTTTACTTCTGCTTTTAAGAAAAAATTATTAAAAAAATGTTAATTGCATTAACGCGCGCAAATCTCACTAAAAATGTATCTCGAGGTGACTTGAGTTTTAAGAATGCATATTATTTGGTAAATGTTACTTAGTACTCGCGGAATGTATAATAAATTGATAAATTATTGAATGTAAGTCAACTTTTTGCAAAATAAAGGTCCATTTACCCGCTATAAAATTACGAAAAAAAATCGTATGGAAGCAAAACTTCACGGCGAATCAAATGAGACTAAAATCATAAAGATTAGTATTATAGTTTCGTTGTCACAGCCAAAATAAACACATATTTTGGTTAAAAAAATAATTCTTTGTTTGAAAAAATTATTTTTCACATTCATTATGTAGTATAAAATTTTGGAAAAATGTATAGGAATACTTCCTTTATTTTGCTTAAATCTCCCATTAAAATATACGGATTTTGCTTTATAGACATTCATATAAAATATTTCCTATTGAGGAAGATAATTGGATTGCTGAGGATATATCTCAAGGCTTCTAAAATGGAAATAGAGGTCACATAACCCATTTTAATTTATAAGCATTTTAAAATACGTGTAAGTCGCGTAATTATCAAAATCATTTTGTCCGCATGTGATTTTCATGTACAGCAAGACCATATCTTTTAATTTGTATATATATTTCGAAATATAGTTTGGACGCTAAGATGTAGCATCGGCTGCATCTTAGCATTAAAAAACCTATAAAACATCGCTAATTTGCGCAAAGTTCATACAATTTCGTTCCGCATCCGGTTTTGGTGTCACCATGAAAATCTGCATCGATATATACCTATTTCAAGGCAATCAGTCAAGAACCGTGGATGTAGCATCACACACTATTTTTGGGATAAAATGAATGTAGTTCCCTTATCAGTGAAGTTTTTAAATCTCTGTTTTCGCAAAAAGGAAGATGCTGCACTAGTTTTTTCATAGCAGTGTAAGCGGCCGACAATTTACGCGATAAAATGCGCGATATTTTCAAAAACAATATTAGGTGATTTTCCTACCTTGGAATTTCTCCTATCTCGCGTTTTAGAAGATGGTTTTTAACGAATAATGATTTATTAGATCCGCAACGTGAAAATCCAAAATTTGCAATCATGCACGAGTAAATCGAATGCCAATTGTACAAATTAGACCCGAAATATATGATTTTTAGAAATTTGTTCGCACAAAATTTTCGTATTTGGATACAGATTTCTCTGAAGCTGTGTAGGCTACATTCACGACACATATATCAAATAACTTAGAATCGTGAGTTCTTCATTCTTATATATGATTTTTTGAAAAACCTGTTTGCGGAACGAAATTTTAAGAAAATTTCAAAAAACACTTAAAATCTGGCTTCAATATGTCAGCATCATTTAATGGTAGACGCAGATCAAATTTTGAGAAGTTATACACTAGTGAGATGATCCTTATTTAGTTGCCTTCTACTTTTACTTTGACGGGAAAATCGTGAAAAGTGTGGTTTAATCACAAATCGAGAGAAAACAAAAAAAGACACGTTGGCTTCAACCCATTTTTACCCATTTTTTAACATAAATATAGCCACAGCTTCCACGCAAATCAACTTTGAAGGCCAATATTTTTTGCCAAGTCTAAAAACATTTCATTTTATCCAAAAGCATGTAAATTGTACAATATACTACCACTATTCGCGAGTTATAAACGAGTAAACCTTGGCTTCAACGATGTTAAATTTTCAATAATATTGCCCATATACCCTCGTTAACATAAATGCTGAGGGTATAAAAATATTTTTCAAGGTATTTTGAAGGTTTTAGCCTCGTAATGACACCAAAATGGCTGAAAGTTGGTAATTAGTCTTCGTTGGGGGAATAAAACTGGCCCCCTTAAATTTGTCAGTGTAGGTCCACGCTTTCATATAGCCCCCATAGAACGATACCTCCAGATTTTCAGTATTTTGAGGGTTGTGACCACAATAATCCACTAAATTGGCTGAAATTTGGTATTTGGTATTCATTTGGGGTATTAAACGTTCCATATGAAATTTGTCGGTATAGGTCCTTGCCTTCATATAGCTCCCATAGAAACATAACTCCCAATTTTCGGTGTTTTGATCCATTTCTGAGGAATATTTAGGCCACATATTCCTCAGAAATGGATCAAATTTGGTATTTAGTCTTCGTTAGGTGGATAGAACTTTCCCCCAGAAACTTGTCGGTACAGGTCCACGCCTTAGTATAGCCCCCATAGAACGGTACCTCCCTATTTCCGGTATTTTAAAGGCTGTGGCCTCAATATTCCACCGAAATCGCTGCAATTTGGTATTTGGCCTTCATTTGGGATATAAAACGTTCCAAATGAAATTTGTCGGTATAGGTCCACACCTTAGTATAGCCCCCATAGAACGGTACCTCCCTATTTTCGGTATTTTGAAGATTGTGGCTTCAGTATTCCACCGATATGGCTAAAATTTGGTATTTGGTCTTCATTTGGGGAACTAAACGTTTAATAAGAAATTTGTTGGTATAGGTTCACGCCTTAGTATAGCCCCCAAAGAACGGTAACACCTGATTTTCGGTATTTTGAAGGTTTTAGCCTCATTATCACACCGAAATGGCCCAACTGTCCCCAGAAATTTGTTGGTATAGGTCCACGCCTTCATATTACCCCCATAGAGCGGTACCTTACGATTTTCGGTATTTTGAAGGTTGTGGCCACAGCAACCCACCGAAATGGCTGCAATTTTGTATTTAGTCTTCTTCATAAAAGAAAGGAAAATAATTGTTCCATTTTACTTCAATACAACTTGTGGTGGAGGGTATAACAAGTTCGGCCTGACCAAACTTAACGCCGTTCTTACTTGTTACTTGTTCATATATCACGGTGCTCTTGTAGCAAACTTTAAATGGAAGGTACTCGCACCTGGGAAGTTTTATTCAGAGATGAGAAAAATTAAAAAACAAAAACAATCGCCGGAGCGCTTTTTAAATAAATCGCGATTCAAGTAGACATTTTTAGGGTTTTTTTAGGTTTTCAGGATTTTGCTTGGAAATCGCAAGTCCTATCAAAATGAAAATAAAGAAAATGTTGTAGCTATGAAAATTCTCTACAAGATTGATCTTTATGGTAATTTCATAGGTTTTACCGTTTTTGAGATATTGAAGTTCATATTGGGACAATACATTAACTTTATCGCTACCTTATAAAACAAGTTCATACATGATGCGCCTTAACTAACTTTTAGTGAAAACCGCTTACACCTCGGAAATTTTTTGCAGATTTTAGAACAGCAATATTCATAGGTGAGAAAAATCCAAAAACAAGAAAAAATCACTTGAGGGATTTTTAAATAAATCGCGGTCAAAATACACATTTTTAAGTTTATTTTAGGTTTTCGCGATTTTGCTTGGAAATCGCAAGTCCTATCGAAATGGGGCTAAAGGAAATGTTGTAGCTGTAAAAATTATGTAAATGTTATGATTTCTTCAAAGGTTTTACAATTTTTGAGAAAGTGTGACCTGAACTTTTAGTTTTTGGTAAGGTTTTCACGATTTGCTTGAAAACGATAAGTCTTATCGAAATGGGACTAGAGAGAATCTTTTAGCTGTAAAAATTCTCTACAAGATTGGCTTTCGTAATTTTTTCCTAAGTTGTACCATTTTCGAGATATATAAGTTTAAGTTGGGAAATTGCAGTCATGACATTGTTGTATAAGGAGGCGATACAGTCAATGCATTATCTATATCTCAATAACGCTAAAACCTATGAAATTACCATAAAGGCCATTCTTGTAGAGAATTATCATGGCTACAACATTTTTTTATTTCCATTTTGATAGGACTTGCGGTTTCCAAGCAAAATCGTGAAAACCTAAAAAACCCGTAAAAATGTCAACTTAAATCGCGATTTACTTAATGCGGTTATTCGCAAAAATTGTAGGCATATGTATGTAGGTCCACATATGATGGTTCCTCTCAACTGATGATACTGTAATTTCGTACCACGGGTCCTCAGATTGTAAGGTAAAAGATACTGCCCAATGTGAAGACTTTTAAAGGAACGTAAAGCCGTTTTTTTCTTGCACACTGTGTTGATTGCACATGGAATAGTCATAGAAAGGCATTCTTCAAAAACCACCGAATATTCCTATGATAATCCTTGTTTTTTTAATTAGCGGTTATTACTCTGACAATCCTTGAAAATGTTATATAAAAATTCACGATTATTGTTCTGATAGCTTTTGTCAAATGTTCTATAAAATACCACAAGCAATGCACTACTAATACCTTATGAAAATTATCCTTTCTACCTTAAATAAAAATTCTTTAGGGGGTATAGACGGACTTAATCACCATGTTGCAGATTGTCTTCTACGTTGTTGGTAATTGACAATTTTACCAATGATATAATATCAGTATTTAAATATAATTTATTTATAAATTAAAATAAAAATAGAAATTGGTTTAAACTTTATTTAATGATGGCACTGATGCTCCTGTCACATTCCGACCATATTAATTACATTAAGCGTTAACAAAACAAATTAAAGGGCTTAATCAAAATTAATGTTTTTTCCACAATTGCATTATTTGTTTGTTATTTGTGGATAATACTCTATATGTGTGTGCATGTGTTTGTATTTTTATTCCAATTAATTATAAATTATATCTTTTTATTAGGGATGTGTGGGGCTTAGCTGTTAATTATTTGTCCAATGCAATGTTAATTGGCAAGCAATAATAAAACGGTAAACAAATACAAATACATTTCGATATATGCACATAGATATGTATTTATGTATATGACTCTATAATGCAAAATCATTAAAATCCACATATATATGTTTATATTAAACATATTAAATTAATTAATTAGTTGTTATTTTAAGGATATATAATAAAAAAACAACAAATTCCCCGGTTTTTTTATGTTTTAACATTTTAATATGATTTTTGTTAAGATTAAAATATATGGGCCATAAAAAACGCAGAAAAAATAACAACATTATTTTCAGTTGGAAAAATCACACACACACACGCACACTCATACTCTTTCTATCTTACAAACAATACCCATACACATATGTATGTGTGGATTTTATGTGTATGTATACATTTAACAGATTATTGCCAACTGATTTATCTATGACGATAAAGCCAATAAATGAATGAATGATTGACTGACAGCTCGACAGCCAGACAGACATACATCCCGACTGACAGCAGAGACGGAATGACTTATGGCTGGCTGCTGACTTGACTCGCTGAACAACGTGATATAATGAAACAGTTGAATGTGCATAAATAACAGTTTTGCTCTTTGCTGTCTGGTAGCGGGTGAAGAGAGGAGAGGAAAATCAGACAACGAGAAGAAGAATTACAGCCGTTGATAGTAAAAAACATAAAAACAATAAATTATTCAATCAGACTCTTGTAAATAGACCATAATAAATTCTCACGAGATTTAAATGCTGAAAATACTAATTTCCACTAAAGTCATCACCCTGGACCGACAAGGGGTGACATGCAGTTGATTGCAGGCACAGTATTTATTATAGCTTGTTAACAAATTTTATAAAAAAATAAAAAAAAATAAACTAGTGGATTTATATTGATTTGTGCTACTAACAAATGGGATAAATACATGGTTTGTTTCTTTATCCTCGATAAATTTATGGGGTTAGGTTTAAACACTAAAAATGGCTCAGATTTTGGTCGGTAAAATCCATAAAGGACTTAAAAATAAGTAAAAGAATTAATTAATGACATTTTCATAGATGTCAAAAGGAAATTTTAAATTTGCCCTAGTACATTTTTAGGCAGTTGTGGGTTAGGTGGTGTAAACAGTGAGACTTACAGACCCAATCCACACAGTCTACACCAAATTCTCCATTCATTCCAAGAATACCATTATGGAGAAAAGTATGCAGAATAAAATTATGCCATTGTCACAAACAACATAAAGCCTCCCTAAAGTCTCTATAAAAAATCCTACGGTAAACAAATAAAATGACTAGGTTCATTATAGTTAGAATCTTCTCTACAAAAGTTCAACACTTTTGCTCTTCAACCCAGTTAAAGAACTCTTTCGGATCGTGCTAAAATTTAAATTGCGGGGTAGAAGACCTCCTGAGGTGGTCACAAACAAAGTAACAAAGAACACAAAGCATTAATGCGTCGGCAGGTCCACGCTTTTTGATACAATGATCCAAAAGCTCTAAAAAATCCTACGGTAACCAAATAAATTGGCGCGGTCCATTATATTTGGAACCTTCTCCGCGAAAGATCAATACTTTTGTCCTTCCCTCCAGTTTAAGAACACCTCTCGAATTGTGTTAAAATTTCAATTGCGAGGTGGAGTTCTTCTGTATATAGAAGACCTCCTGAGGTGGTAATGTGCAAATTGAACACCTCAGGAAGAGGTCCCCTGTAGCAAACAAACCTCCTCAAAAGACATTCGGTTGAGAAAAGGCCTCCTGAAGATATATTCCCTAGATAGAAGACATCCTGAGTGGGTCTTCTGTAGATAAAATTCCTCCTAAAGACGTCTTCTGTAGATAGAAGACCATCTAAAGGTCCCAAAAAGGGTATTCTAAAGATTGAATACCTCTTAAAGGGATCCATTACAGATAGGCAGGTCCATGCTTTCTAACACAATGGCCCAAAAGCTCTAAAAATCCTACAGTGATCAAATAAAATGGCTCGGTACATTATATTCGGAACTTTCTACGCAAAAGTTCAACACTTTTGCACTTCAACTCAGTTTAAGAACACGTCTCGGATCGTGTTAAAATTTTAATTGCATGTTGGGGTTCTTTTGTGGATAGAAGACCTCCAGAAGTCGTCATTTGCAGACAGAACTACTCTTGTCTAGATACAAAAAAAACCAAACGAACCTTCTCTGAATAAAAGACCTCTCCACGATATAAGACCTCTTGCCTATATAAAAGATATTCGGAATGCGTCTTATGTACATAGAATAGGTTTTCTGTAGGTGGAAGATCACCTAAAAGGGTAAAATATCGTTTGAAGGCCTTTAAAAAAGGGTCTTATATGGATAAAAGAGTTACAAAAGGAATTTTCTGTAGATTGAAGACCTAATATACATATATGAGGCCTTCTTTAGGATCCTTTCCTACAGGAGCCTTCTGTAGATAGAATACCTCCTTAAAGGAACATCTTTAGAGAGAAGATCTAAAGCAGCAGCAAAAAGGAAATTCTCTGAATAAAACACCTCTCCAAGATATAAGACCTATTGCTTATATAAAAGATATTCGGAATGGGTCTTCTGTACATAGAAGAGGTCTTCTGTAGGTGGAAGACCACCTAAAGGGGTATAACATTGTTAGAAGGCCCTCAAAAAGAGTCTTCTATGGATAGAACAGTTACAAAAGGGATATTCTATAGATTGAAGACGAAATGTATATGAGACCTTCTATAGCATCCATCCATACATAGAAGACCTCCTTAAAGGATCTTCTATAGATAGACGATTTCTTAAATGGTTTTCTTTAGATGGAAGACTGTTTAAAGCGTCTTCTTTAAATAAAGTGCATCTTCAATGGATGGAAAAGTTTCAAATGGGATCTTATGTTGTTAGAAGGTTTCCCACAGGAGCCTTCTGTGGATTGAATACCTCCTTAAAGGCACATCTTTAGAGAGAAGACCTCCTAAAGCAGCACCAAAAGGGACCTCTTCTGGATAAAAGACCTCTCCAAGATATAAGACCTCTTGCGTATATAAACTACATCCGGAATGGGTCCTCTGTACATAAAAGAAGTCTTCTATATACCCAAAAGGGGTATAACATCGTTAGAAGGCCCTCAAAACGGGTCTTCTATGGATAGAAGGGTTACAAAAGGGATGTTCAATTGATTGAAGACCAAATGTATATGAGACCTTCTATATGAGCCTTTCATACATATGTAGTAGGCCTCCTTAACGGATCTCCTATATATAGACGGTTTCTTAAATGGTTTTCTTTAGATGGAAGACCTGCTGAAAGGGATCTTCTTTAGATAGATCGATATGGAAAAAAGACGCTATAAAAGGGTATTATATAGATATAAGGCCTCCTAAAAGCATCTTCAATGGATAGAAGAGTTCCAAGAGGGATCTTATGTTGTTAGAAGGCTTCCTACAAGAGCCTTCTGTAGATAGAATACCCCCTTAATGGAACTTCTTTAGAGAGAAGACCTCCTAAAGCAGACTTCTAGCTATAAGAAACCTCTTAACTGGTTGTTCTGTGGGCAGCAAAGCTCTTCTGTATATCAAAGACTTCTTAAAGGGTTTTCTGTGGATTGAAGAATTCTGCAGATAGAAGACTTCCTAAAGGGATTTCTTTACATGTAAGACAGCACAAAAGGGTCTTCTATAGATGGAAGGCCTAATGAAAGGGTACAAGACCTCCCAAAGGGGTGTTATATAAATATAAGCCTCCTAAAAGGGTCTTCTATGGATATACGAATTGCAAAGGGGATCTTCTGTAGATTGAGGGCCTCCTAAAGCGGTATTCTGCAGACAGAAGACTATAGGAGACTATAGGAGCTATATGAGCTTCCTGTAGATAAAGACCTACTTAAAGTAACTTCTATGGATAGAATGTTTCTTATACGGTTCTTCTATATATATATAGAAAACCACCTAAAGGTGTCTTCTATGTATAGAAGTCCTCCTTAAGTTGTCTTCTATAGATAAAATACTTCTTACAGAGATTTTCTATAGATGGAAAACCGCTTAAAGGAGTTTTCTATAGATGGAAGACCGCTTAAATGGGTTCTCTATAGATTAAAAAACCCTTAAAGAGGTCCTCAGTAGACCTAAAATAATTCTAAAATAATCTTTCCTAAATAGAAAAACTTTTAAAGGGGTGTCTTTAAGTGGAAGACCTAGTAAAAAGTTTTCTTTAGATAAAACCTCTTCTATAAATATAAGACCTCCGAAACGGGGTATTATATAGATATAAGGCATCCTAAATTCGTCTTCTATGGTTAGACTGTCTTCTGTAGATTGAATACCTCTTAAAGTGGTCCTTTGTACGTAGACGGCCCTTTACAGGTGTCTCCTGTAGATAAAATACCTTCTTTAAGGAACTTCTTTAGACAGAAGACTTCTTAAAAGTGTTTTCTTTATATAGAAGACTTCCTATATGGGTCTTCTGTAGACAGAACGCCTCTTAAAGGCGATTTCTATAGATGGAAGGTTCGTTCATAGACGGAAGACCTCTGAAAGGGGTTTTCTGTAGATAAGATACCACTTGGAAGGTTTTCTATAGATGACAGACGTCTTAAGAGGTCTTCTATAAATAGAAGACCTCCCAAAGCAATCTTCTGTAAACAGAAAACCTCTTAAAGGGTTTTCTATAGATAACATACCTTCTAAATGGGTACAGTTGAAATCGCTTATAACGTCAGGATTTATAACGACATATCGGTTATAACGACGAAATCCAATAGTCCCAAATTTCTGCGGATCTTTATATCCCACACAAAAAAAATATCGGTTATAGCGACCAATTCTGTCAGTATTATACAGAGAGAAGGTCTCTTAAAGGGGTCTTCTATGGATGGAAGAGTTCCTAAAGGAGCAGATTTCCTAATAGGATATACTGTAGATCTTAAAGGGGTTTCTATAGATGGAAGACCGTTTAAGAGGTTATATATAGAAGATCCTTTAGAAAGTCTGCTAACTAAAGAAAACCCTTTAAGAAGTCTTCCACCTACAGAAACCCCTTCCATCTATAGAAAACCCCTTTTTGGACAGAACATCACTTTTAGAAGAATGTCTCTAGAGAATAGCCCTTTTAGGATGGCTTCTAACTGTAGAAGATCTCTTTAGAAATCTTATTTTTAGGTCTTCTTACCATAGAATACAGTTTTAGGAGTTATTCTTACCCAAGAAGACTGTTTTGGGAGGTCTCATCATCTTCTGTCTAAACAAGACCCCTCTAAGAGTTCTTTAATTTATAGATGATTCCTCTTCTATCTAAAGATGACCCCTTTCCATCTATAGAACAAGCAGATTATTTGAAGACCCTTCAGTAGACATTCTATCTACACACGACCTTTTCGGGAAGTTTTCTATCTACAAGTTTTCTATCAGGAGGACTTCTATCTATCCATTTCGGAGGTCTGCTATCTACACAACACCCCTTTAGAAGTTTTTTCATCTACTGTGGTCTTTAATGTATGCAGCAGTCGTCCAGAGGAGGTATTCTATTTATCCTTCAGGATGTCTTCTATCTATTCTTACTATATTCAGGATGCTATCTATACAAGACCGCTTTAGGTGGTATTTATGTTGGAGGATTTTTTTATTTACGGAAGACACCTTTCGAGCAGTCTTCTATCTCCACAAGACAACTTCAGGAGGTCTTCTAACTGATATTCTCAATAAATTCTCATAGCTGCAAAAATTGTCTTAAACAAATACACATCGTTAGTGCTTGAAAAAATATCTTAAGAAGTTAAGGAGGTCGATTTACCTGGTGGCTACCCTAAGCAAAATATCATCCTTTTTCACTTGCAAAAATCATCGTTCTTTAAGCTCGACTCCAACAAGAAATTAATTAAAACTTATATTAAAAATGATCTTCGTACTTATAGGCAAAATTTTCAAATAAATAAAAATCAGCTTGAGCCAGGCTGGGGTTTGAACCCACGTCCTTCAAGAACGCGTGAAAAAGTTTTGTCACGACTACGCTAAGCGTTTGTCATGGACGCCATACAATGAATGAAAGAACTTTCATCGTTGTAAAACAAAACAAATTGCATTTGAAAGAGGAAAAGTTAGATGACAGCGAAGTCGCTCCACAGCCAATATGTCTGATGAGCCTCTGCAAAGGCGAAACATGTCACATAGTGGTTGTGTGGATTCGAATCTTCGGCTTTCCTTTTCCACTTGTAAAAACCATCGGTAATTAAGCTCAAGGAATTAAATAAAATCATACTGAATATTCCAGCTGTAAAACCTCTCTACAGTAGTGATTTTCAATTTTAAAAGACGATAAAAAATCATTTGGTCAATAATAGAATCGGGCTGTACTCTTTTTTTATTTATTAAGTATCCCTTGTTTCTTGATGGACGTTCACGTTGCTTTGCGTGTTGATAAGTCTCGTAAAAGGAAGTCATTGAAGCATATTGTGGCTTAAAAGATCAAGTCTTTCTAACATGTTCATATATTGGGTTGGCTCTACCTCCCCCATGATCATGATGGCACAACCAAAATAAATCCAACAAGTAAAAAGTCGCTAGGTTCCACCGGGCCGAACTTTTTATACCCTCCACCATAAAATAGTCATAATTAAAATGGAATGGATAAGCCAAATGCCAAAATTATCTAATCTAAGACATGTTTTCAGCCAGGTGAAAGGTATCACCTATGGGGCAATACCAAAGTGTCGACCTATCTTTACAATTTTTGGTGGAAAAGTTTTATAACTGTAGGGAACCTCAAAAGTCAAATTACGGATATTTCGTCTAACAATATAGCTAAGACTTTCAAAATACCGAAAGTCGGGAGGTACCGTTATAATTTTAAGAGCTGTACTAAAACTTGGACCTATGTTGATGATTTTTAGTGAAGAAGTTTCATGACCATTAAAATGTTAACGCCGAGTTATAGCTAGTTCGATGTTTAGTGAAGAAGTTTCGTGACCACTGAGAACCTTAAATGTCAAATTACAGCTAGTTTGGTTAAATATTGTAGCTAAACCCCTCAAAATACCGAAAATGGGGAGGTACCGTTTAATGGGGGTTATACCAAAACATGGACCTGTGTTGATGATTTTAGGTGGTGAAGTTTCGTGGCCACTTAGAACCGCAAATGTCAAATAACAGCTAGTTCGGTTAAAAATTTTAGCTAAAATATTCAAAATACCGAAAATCGGGAGGTACCGTTATATGGGGGCCATACCAAAACATGGACCTATGCCCATAATTTTTAGAATATATGTATGTGTGTTGATGACTAGGAACCCTAAATGTCAAATTTTAGCTAATTCGGTTCGAAAATGTGACTAAAAACGTCAAAATATCTGAAATCGGATGGTACCGTTATATGGGGGCTACACCAAAACGTGGACCGATATAGCCCATCATCGAACTTGACCTGCCTGCAAAAGAAGAAGCATCTTTCCAAAAGTTCAACGTCATATCTCCATTTTTTGTGGATGCTAGAGTGATTACCACAGACGGACGGACGGACATGCATAGCTTGACTCAGAAATTTACCCTGATCAAAAATATATGTATATACAGACTTTATATACCCCCCACACTGTGGTGGAGGGTATAAAAATCACCAAAAAACATTTGTTCTTTCGCATTAACTGCACATTTTGATACTTGAGCTAAAAAAATCTCAGCAACTTAATATTTTTCGTTTTGTTTTTATGCTATCTAAGCAAGGACAAATTTAACAACAACCCAATTATTGAGTGGATGAATGAATGAACGTGAAGGATTCGGTAAACAATAAAACAAACCAACAAAATAAACAAAAGCGACAAACTGAAAAACATAATTTTTCAATTCTCACATTTCAAAAGCAGCAGCAGCAGTAGAATGAGAATTCATTTCATTTAAGTGGCCTTCTTTGGTTGTGATAGTGTCGCTGCTGATGCTGCTACTGCTTCAGCCTCTGCTAAACATTAACACAACGCTTTTTTCTGTCCTTTGTTTGCAATGTCCTTGTTAAAAACAAATAGCTATCGTTGTTGTGTTCGGTGGCAGCACTATGTGCTGTTTAGCTTCTCGTAAAGGAATTACAAATAGTGAAAAATTAGTGGCAAGCCGTTAGAAATCTAAAAATGGAAATGGCAGTTGAAGAGTAAAAGAAAAAACAAGAAAAGAAACAGCACGGCAGCAGCAGCAGTTGAGAATTCAAACAAAAAGAAAACCGGAAATATACTACGGCTCACAGTTAAAAGCACTTAACTAAAATTATTGTTTTCTAAACAATCACACAAACACACACACACCGAACTACACACATACCAGCTAACACAAAGCCATAGAATTTTGCTGCAACAACAACAACAACAACGAACGATATTATTGAAAGCATTCTTAAATAACAACAAAAGAAAACCGTTGTATTTACACTTTGCTTTCGGTGTCTTTGCTATTTGTGTTCATTCAAGCGTTTAGTCGTCTTTCACTCAGTAGGTCGTCTATGGCGTCAGGATTTTTAGTGTTTAAATGTTGTTGTTGTTGCTTTTTAAGTTTAATATATGTTGACTGCTATCAAGTGTAGAGTTTTGTATAGTGAAAAGTTAAAAATCTCTTAAGACCATTTTTTTCCTGAAAATAGATCATACAAATTATCGTCTACGAGGGCTGCATGAAAACTATCTGGCCTATGCAACACGGCATGTTGCCAGGCGCCATTTGAATTTATTTTTGAAAAGGTTGAAAAGCCTAAACGTACTTGAACGGATAATGCAACATTGCCATGTTATACACCGTGAGATAGAGGCATCCTTGGTAATTTCTTCCACAAACTAACATCTGATATTGCATGAACACATAGTCGCTAAAATGGATTTTTCTCGTGAGATCCGCAAATTTGGACAATTTCTCAAAAAAAAAACTCTTGTGGATTCGTGCAAGGAAATTGTGAATAAAAACGTACACGGTGCTTCAAAGGACGTTTATAAGATCGTCACAGACGACGAATTTTGGATCTATGTGTATGAGCCCGAAACAAAATAGCAATCGACAGTGTGGGTCTTGAAAAGCGAGCCAAATCTAACAAAAGTTTTTCATGGAAGAAGCACTTCGAAGCAAATGGTCGCCTGTTTTTTGATTAAATTGACCATGTGGTTAATATACGGCTTGAGGAAAGTAGGATGGTTAATTCTGAGTGATACACTACAATTTGTTTGCCTGAAGTCACCTGAGAAATTCGAAAAACGAACAGGAGAAAACGAATAATTCGGCATCATCACAATGCGAGCTCCCACACATCGATTCAAACCAGCTCCTGGTAACCGGACAAAACGTGGAATTTATGGTCATCCGCCGTACAACCGTGACTTACTTACTTAGCTGGCCCATTACAGATCACGTGTTCCATAGACCGAACTAATACCGCTTTTTGGAATACCGCGCCTTGTCATCTCTTCATCCACTTGTTTGCGCCATCTATTCTTTGGCCTGCCAATTTTGCGTGCACCGCCGTGTGGCTCGAATTTATACGACTTTTTAGCGGGTTCATCATCGCTGATTCTTATTATATGGCCTAGCCAACGCAATCGCTGCATCTCGATACGTTTAACTATACTGATGTCGTAGTATAGCAGATACAGCTCGTGGTTCATACAACGTCGATATTCACCGTCAACGCAGATCGGTCCGTAGATCTTTAGAAGAATTTTTCTCTCAAACACGCCAAGCACTGCCTTATCTGCTTGCTCAAGTACCCAGGCATCGGAACCATACATCAGCACGGGTAGTATCAGTGTTTTGTAAAGCGTTAATTTGTTTGACGAATTGTGGCTTTGTTTTTAAAGTGCTTACTTAAGCCAAAGTAGCATCTGTTGGCCAATACAATTCTTCTTTTTATTTCACAACTGATGTCGTTTGTTGTGTTTACGGCGGTGCCTAGGTATACGAAGTCTTTTACTACCTTAAAATTATCGGAACCAACTTCAACAGTTGGTCCGAGCTCTATGGACGCATTTCGCGTCGACACCATCAACTTGGTCTTCTCGCCGTTTACCGCCAGACCCACTTTAGCAGATTCTCCTTCGAACTTCACAAAGGTATCGGTTACTTCTTTTACTGATCGTCCCATGATGTCTATATCATCAGAATAAGCAAGTAACATGTGGCTATTGGTGTAGATTGTGCCACTTCTTTTGACCTTTCCCTCCCGTATAACCTTTTCTAGCAGGATGTTGAAAAGATCACACGAAAGGCTGTCTCCTTGTCTGAAACCTCTTTTGGTACAAAACTCTTCGGAGAGGTTCTTTCCTATTTTAACTGAAGATCTTGTGTCAGTTAGGGTCATTTTACAAAGCCGAATGAGCTTTGCGGGAATACCAAATTCAGACATAACTTAGAATACCTTTGAACGTAGCGGGCTGTGGAAGGCTGCTTTATAATCGACAAAAAGGTAGGTGGTAGGTGTCGATCTACATCTCTTGGGTCTTTTCCAGGATTTGCCGCAGGGTAAATATCTGGTCAATGGTGGATTTGCCAGGTCTAAAGCCGCATTGGTATGGTCCAATTATTTCGTTGACCATGGGCTTTGGTCGTTCGCACAATATCCCTGACACTGTCTTGTAGGCGATAGGGAGAAGACTTATGCCCCAATAGTTGGAGCATAAAGTCTTATTTCCTTTCTTATGGACGGGACACAGGATGCTCAGGTTCCAATCGTGATGCATACACCTTATCAGCATGTCGCCTCCGGTTCTAAACAGCTCGATTGGTAGGCCATCAGCTCCTGCTGCCTTATTATTCTTCAGCCGGTTTATTGCTGTCTTTACATCATCTTGGCCGGGTGGTATACAGTCAATACCATCTTTTGGGACTGAGTCTGTGGTATCTTCGTCATCTTCGCTGCTATTGGATACCAACAGTTTGGAAAAATGCTCTTTCCATATCCTAAGCACACTATCTGTATCAGTTACCAGATTACCTTGCTGGTGTCTACAGGAGGATGTGCCAGTTCCAAAGCCATCAGTTTGATGTTTCACTCTTTGGTAGAATTTTCGGACTCCATTCGGAAAAAGAGAGATTTGTTCATACTCCCGCTTTCCCTTTTGTCTCTTTTTCCTTCGGAAAAGACGTTTCTCCTCTTTCCTTTTCTCCCGATACCTCTCTTGTACGCTACGCATTGCTACTGATTGTAAAGTAGCCCTATATGCCGCATTTTTCTCTTCGGTAGCAGCACGACACTCCTGGTCATACCATGGATTCCTTGGTGGAAGTATCTGGTATCCAAGTACTGATTTTGCGGCTGTTTGCATGGAGTGGGCAATGTCTTGCCATTGTCCTGATATGTTATCGGGACGAGGAGTGCTTTGATTAAGCAGTTGGACCAGTTGAGTGGAATATGCTGTGGCTATCTGTTGTGATTGCAGCTTACCGATGTCCAACTTCCGTGTTGTGTCTGTTCGCACTTTGTTTGCTACGTTTAATGTGGTACGTACTTTGCTGCAACAAGGTAGTAGTCCGAGTCTATGTTTGCACCTTGGAACGATCGTACATCCAACACGCTTTATGCATGTCTTCCATCTATCACAACGTGATCAATTTGATTTCCTGTTTTTTGATCTGGCGACAGCCATGTGCCCTTATGAATATCGAGATGCTTAAATCTGGTACTGCTAACTACCATGTTTCTTGCAGCTGCAAAGTCTATGGTATGAGGCTACCATTGTCAGATGTTTTACTGTGGAGACTGAATTTTCTTCTATAGTTAGAAGACATTATAACTGGGTCTACTATATAGAGAATACCACTTAAAGGAGTCCCCTTTGTATACAAGACCTTTTAAAGGGATCTTCTATAGTCTTCTGTAGACTTATATAAATTGAAGGCCTCCTAAAAAGGTCTTCTGAAGACATTAGACCTCTTAAAGGGGTCTCCTAAAGTTACGAGACTTTAAAAAGGGGTCTTCTGTAGAAAAAAAACTCTTAAAGGAGTTTTCTGTAATTAGAAAACCTCTTAAAGGGGTCTTCAATAGCTAACAGACTTCTTAAGGTATCTTCTTTAGAGAGAAGACTTCACAAAGGGGTCTTCTATAAAAAGAATAACTTACAATTATAGAAGAATTCTTAAATAAGAAACTTCTTAGACAAAACTCCACCGGAATGGATCTTCTATGGATATATGTAATTTAAGAGGTCTAAATTGTTCTTCTATAGATAGATAAGTAGTCCTTATAAAAGGGTCTTCTATAGATAGTGAGTCTCCTAAAGGAGACTTCTGAAGACAGAAGACCTCTTAACGAGGGTTTCTATAGTTTGAAGGCCTCCTGAAGGGGTCTTCTGAAGGTATTAGACCTCTTAAAGGGGTCTTAAAGGAGTCCTGTAAATTTGAAAACATCTTCGTTAGATGGAAGACATCTTAAAGTGATCTTCTATAGGTAGAAGACCTCTTAAAGCGGTCTTCAATAGATAGAAGACCTCTTAGAGGGGTCATCAAAAGATAAAGACCTCTGAAAAGGATCTTCTATAGATAGAAAACCTCTTAAAGTTTTCTTCTATACCTAAAGGACTTCTTAAAGGTATTTTTTCAATTAAAGGAGTCCTCTTTACGAGGTTCTATCTATGGAGAGTCCTTTAAGAGGACATCACTAGACTTGCGCAATCTAGTTCCTGGAGCGGATTGATCTTTCTAGTTCCTTTTGCCAAAAGGAACTACTTTCTTAATATAGTTCCATAATTCCAAATAGTTCCGAGAGCGATTTAGTTCAGTGAATCTGTCTCTTTCATTGTTCTTTCTATGTCCTTCGTTCCAAATAGTTCCGAGACCGATATAGTTAAATGAATCTTTCGTCGTTCTTTGATTTCCTTCGTTTCAAATAGTTCCGAGAGTGAAATAGTTTAACGAATCTTTCTTTTTGTTTTCATCTTTTAATGGATGAATTCACATAACAACAAATAAATTGCAGCGATGTAACGAGGATGTAATTTACGTTTATTTAACAATGTGGCCGCATCTGAATGATGAAGGAACCGAACGTGAAAGGTCGAAGTGAGTGTGGAATTTAATAAAGAAAATGAGAAATACAAATGAAAGGAACTATATTCACGGCTGGAACTATATGAGCTAAAGGAACTATATAAATGAAAGAGCCGGATATAGTTCCAATAGTTCCTTGTCCGGAATAGTTCCTTGGAACTAGTTCGTTCCGGAACTACACAACTCTAGACATCACCAAGGGGTCTTCTATAAATAGGAGATCTCTTAAAAGACTCTTCTATATAAAGAAACTTCTAGAGTGGTCTTTTTTAATTGATAAATTGGAAGACCTCCTAACGGGGCATTTTTACTTAGTAGAAACCTATTGCACCTCATTTAAATAAGTTTCTTTGGAATCTATCTCTTTAAAATTATAAGACGTTTTAGAGCTTGAGGTCAGTGTTTTTGTGAATCTATTTAATATATATTTATAGGCTATATAAATGTAAAATTGTTATAAAAATAAAAAAATGTCCACCACGAAATTTTCAAATATGAAGCTTCAACCACACATTTCCGTCCGTCCATTTGCATTGTCACAAATAAAAACCCTGCAGAAGGATATTTGTAAAATCGAAAAGAAATCTGTTTTATATCATTAAATAAACGAAATTTATTTATGCACGTAAATAATACCATAATACATACAACCATAACAACATGAAAAATATTAATACAACTAAAAACATCCACAAATGGAGTGTAAATGTATATGTGTGTATACAGTATGTGTGTGGTATATTTTTGTTTAACACCGGATATAAATGTCACCAACTACTCACACTTGGAACTAGACAAACACATTCATGCACACACACCCAAACACAAGGATTATCAATAGTTGTCCCATATATGCATACATATGTACATGAGCGTGGACAGCAGAAAACCCAATAACTACCACATTGCCAAATACAGGACTAAAAATAGTATGCGAAGTAATAATGATTATCTGTAGTCCTCTACGTGAATTGGTAAATTGTTGAAATCGTTTGTCTGTATGTAAATAATAGCTGTCACATGAATCGGCATGAGATGAAAACAATTCAATACTCATTTACTTAAATACGTTTGTAGCACACACACACACAAAAAGCTGTAAGCCGAAAGAGTGGAAATGTTCATGTATTTGTATATTTAACACACATGTCCTTTATAAAAGTGTTTATTTGTGTACGAAAACCCCCACAATGTTAAAAGGTTTCAAGTGTTCGAAAGGTGGTATTTTATTTTTAACAATGGATTTTATTCCAATTAATTTTTTCAAAAATCAATCACTTTTAACATCGGCAAGTCGTTAACAACGTAAAACAATCATTATTATCAACAGTATTACCATCATCATCATGGAATCACTTCTGGATTAAAGCCACATTATCATTATTGAATTTTAACTTTTATTGGAAATTTAAAAAGCAGGAATGAAAATTACTAAAAAGTTATTAAGGTTTAAATTAACAAAACGTGGATTTTTAAAAAATATTTTTTCACCCACCAACATTGACAAAACGTGGATTTTTAAAGAATATTTTTTATCCACCAACGTTGACAAAACGTGGATTTTTAACGAATATTTTTACTACACCAGCATTGACAAAACGTGGATATTTAAAGAATATTTTTTGCTACACCGACATTGACGAAACGTGGATTTTTAAAGAATATTTTTTCATACAACAACACTGACAAAACGTGGATTTTTAAAGAATATTTTTTCATACGTCAGCACTGACAAAACGTGATTTTTTTAAAGAATATTTTTTGCATACACCATCATTGACAAAGCTTTGATTTTTAAAGAATATTTTTTCATACGTCAGCACTGACAAAACGTGTATTTTTTAAAGAATATTTTTTCATACACCAACCCTGACAAAACGTGGATTTTTTAAAGAATATTTTTTCATACACCAACCCTGACAAAACGTGGATTTTTTAAAGAATATTTTTTCATACACCAACCCTGACAAAAAGTGGATTTTTTAAAGAATATTTTTTCATACACCAACCCTCACAAAACGTAGATTTTTTAAAGAATATTTTTTCATACACCAACCCTGACAAAACGTGGATGTTTTTAAAGAATATTTTTTCATACACCAACCCTGACAAAACGTGGATTATTTAAAGAATATTTTTTCACACACCAACCCTGACAAAACGTGGATTTTTTAAAGAATATTTTTTCAACACCAACCCTGACAAAACGTGGATTTTTTAAAGAATATTTTTTCATACACCAACCCTGACAAAACGTGGATTTTTTAAATAATATTTTTTCATATACCAACCCTGACAAAACGTGGATTTTTTAAAGAATATTTTTTCATACACCAAACCTGATAAAACGTGGATTTTTTAAAGAATATTTTTTCATACACCAACCCTGACAAAACGTGGATTATTTAAAGAATATTTTTTCATACACCAACACAGACAAAACGTGGATTTTTTAAAGAATATTTTTTCATACACCAACCCAGACAAAACGTGGATTTTTTAAAGAATATTTTTTCATACACCAACCCTGACAAAACGTGAATGTTTTAAAGAATATTTTTTCATACACCAACCCTGACAAAACGTGGATTTTTTAAAGAATATTTTTTCGTACACCAACACTGACAAAAAGTGGATTTTTTAAAGAATATTTTTTCATACACAAACCCTGACAAAACGTGGATTTTTTAAAGAATATTTTTTCATACACCAACCCTGACAAAACCTGGATTTTTTAAAGAATATTTTTTCATACACCAACCCTGACAAAACGTGGATTTTTTAAAGAATATTTTTTCATACACCAACCCTGACAAAACCTGGATTTTTTAAAGAATATTTTTTCATACACCAACCCTGACAAAACATGGATTTTTTAAAGAATATTTTTTCATACACCAACCCTGACAAAACCTGGATTTTTTAAAGAATATTTTTTCATACACCAACCCTGACAAAACGTGGATTTTTTAAAGAATATTTTTTCATACACCAACCCTGACAAAACCTGGATTTTTTAAAGAATATTTTTTCATACACCAACCCTGACAAAACGTGGATTTTTTAAAGAATATTTTTTAATACATCAACGCTGAAAAAACGCGGATTTTTTAATATTTTTTCATACACCAACACTGGCAAAGCGTGGATTTAAAAAAAAAAAATATTTTTTCATCCACCAACAGTGAAAAAACGTGGACATTTTAGGAATAATTTTTCATACACCAACACTGACAAAACGTGGTTTTTTAAAAAAATATATTCATACACCAACACTGACAAAACGTGGATTTTTAAAGAATATTATTTCATACACCAACCCTCACAAAACGTGGATTTTTTAAAGAATATTTTTTCATACACCAACACTGACAAAACGTGGATTTTTAAAGAATATTTTTTGATACATTAACACTGACAAAACGTGGATTTTTTTAAAGAATATTTTTTCATACACCAACACTGTCAAAACGTGGATTTTTTTAAGAATATTTTTTGATACACCAACACTGACTAAACGTGGATTTTTTATAAAATATTTTTTCATACACCAACACTGACAAAACGTGAATTTTTTAATGAATATTTTTTCATACACCAACACGGACAAAACGTGGATCTTTTACAGAATAATTTTTCATAAGAAAAATTTTTCGTCCATGTGTTTTTTTAAAGAATATTTTTTCGTCCACCATCAGACCACAAAACGTGGATCTTTTACAGAATAATTTTTCATAAGAAAAATTTTTCGTCCATGTGTTTTTTTAAAGAATATTTTTTCGTCCACCATCAGACCACAAAACGTGGATTTTTTAAAGAATATTTTTTCGTCCACCATCAGACCACAAAACGTGGATCTTTTACAGAATAATTTTTCATAAGAAAAATTTTTCGTCCATGTGTTTTTTTAAAGAATATTTTTTCGTCCACCATCAGACCACAAAACGTGGATCTTTTACAGAATAATTTTTCATAAGAAAAATTTTTCGTCCATGTGTTTTTTTAAAGAATATTTTTTCGTCCACCATCAGACCACAAAACGTGGATTTTTTAAAGAATATTTTTTCGTCCACCATCAGACCACAAAACGTGGATCTTTTACAGAATAATTTTTCATAAGAAAAATTTTTCGTCCATGTGTTTTTTTAAAGAATATTTTTTCGTCCACCATCAGACCACAAAACGTGGATTTTTTAAAGAATATTTTTTCGTCCACCATCAGACCACAAAACGTGGATTTTTTTAAAGAATATTTTTTCGTCCACCATCAGACCACAAAACGTGGATTTTTTAAAGAATATTTTTTCGTCCACCATCAGACCACAAAACGTGGATTTTTTAAAGAATATTTTTTCGTCCACCATCAGACCACAAAACGTGGATTTTTTAAAGAATATTTTTTCGTCCACCATCAGACCACAAAACGTGGATTTTTTAAAGAATATTTTTTCGTCCACCATCAGACCACAAAACGTGGATTTTTTTAAGGATATTTTTCGTCCACCATCAGACCACAAAACGTAGATTTTTTATAGAATATTTTTTCGTCCACCATCAGACCACAAAACGTGGATTTTTTAAAGAACATTTTTTTCATTCACAAAATGGGGATATTTTAAAGAATATTTTTTTCATTCACAAAACGTGAATATTTTAAAGAATAGTTTTCATACCCACCAACACTGACCAGATGTGGATATGAAAGCCGAGTTTTTTAAATGTGCAAAGCCTATCAATCTCACCGTTTTGTCCGATATATCATTGTGGAGACTGAATTTCTCAACTGTTGGACCAAAGATATTGTCCATTACAATTTTGTCATTAAAACCTTTTGAAATAAGGTCAATGAACCCATAACAAGTTTTGACTGCAAAATCTGTTCCTTAATTCACTATTGACATGCACACAAAATCCATAACAACATAACTTCCTTGTATTAATAAAAACCTCATTTTGTCGCTTCCAAAGACACCTACCTACCTCCTCGTATGGCAACAAACCCACTCATTTTGTTTTATTACCAAAATTAAAAGGCATTAAGGCTGTAACAACTTTAATGAAAAATTATTCTTTACAATATACTTTTTTGATTATCGTAATTTGTAAAGTGTGTGTGTGTGTAGGGCTCTTTCTGTTTTGTTGGCGTAGCATATTGTTGTTGCTGCTGTCGCTGAAGAGGATATTACTTAAAATCACCTTATGTACATTATATTGGCTTTTGTCTACCTCACATTGTTAACCTTACAACACAAAAGCCAACAAAAACACGCCCAAAAACACCAACATAACACCTTTACATGTGTCAAACAAGATACGCATGAGAGATATATGTGGATATAATATGCCAATATCACACCATTATGAATTGCCATGGCGGAATGAAATATTACTGCAACTTCTATATGTAATGAATCTGAGTTTTTTTGTCTTTTATATTTTAAGGCAAATACACACGCATTCATTTTTACTACACAATGAGGCACTTAAACACAATAAAAATCTACCTACCGAAATTTGTGTCTTGCCATTATCATGTCACGCACACCATCACACACACGATCGCATATACATGCGACAACATTTATGAGGGAATATGTGCTTGTCAACAATAACAACTATAAAAGATTTAGGAGGTTAGTAAAATAATGAGAGGTAAACTAAACACTGTAGTTTTAGGGCAATTTCAAAAAATCCACGTTTTGTGGTCTGTAGTTTTTTGAAAAAATATTCTTTAAAAAATCCACGTTTTGTGGTCTGATGGTGGATGAAAGAATATTCTTTAAAAAATCCACGTTTTGTGGTCTGATGGTGGATGAAAAAATATTCTTTAAAAAATCCACGTTTTGCTGGCGGATGGTGGTTGTAAAAATATTCTTTAAAAAATCCACGTTTTGTGGTCTGATGGTGGATGAAAAAATATTCTTTAAAAAATCAACGTTTTGTGGTCTGATGGTGGATGAAAAAATATTCTTTAAAAAATCCACGTTTTGTGGTCTGATGGTGGATGAAAAAATATTCTTTAAAAAATCAACGTTTTGTGGTCTGATGGTGGATGAAAAAATATTCTTTAAAAAATCCACGTTTTGTGGTCTGATGGTGGATGAAAAAATATTCTTTAAAAAATCCACGTTTTGTGGTCTGATGGTGGATGAAAAAATATTCTTTAAAAAATCCACGTTTTGTGGTCTGTTGTTGTTTGAAAAAATATTCTTTAAAAAATCCACGTTTTGAGTTTTGTTGTTGTTTGAAAAAATATTCTTTAAAAAATCCACGTTTTGTGGTCTGTTGTTGTTTGAAAAAATATTCTTTAAAAAATCCACGTTTTGTGTTTTGTTGTTGTTTGAAAAAATATTCTTTAAAAAATCCACGTTTTGTGTTTTGTTGTTTGAAAAAATATTCTTTAAAAAACACTGTGCAACATTTTCAAGGTAATTTTGTGCAAACAATTTCATATGCGGTTTTTATTAAAGTACAGACGCAATAGATAAAAACCCTCTTTGGATTTTGTTTTGTTAGATCGGGTTCGGATTTTATGGCCCTATCTAAACATGGCTGGCTAAATATTGACTTTTTAAAGAAAATCGGGGCTATATCTTTCAAACCAATACGAATCTTTCCACGACATCCGCAGCAAACTTGTAGATAAGAACAAGAAGAATATATTTGGAAACATAATGAACACGAATAACCTCATTTATTGCCTCAAATTGTATAATATATCTAAAATTTCCGTGATTTGTATATATTTCGCAGCGTATCTCCAAAATTGTCAAATTTTTCTTAATGTTATCTTTGGAAAAAATATTCACTGGAATATAATACTCAACTCTTCAGAACATATTATTGTTGTAAAAGCCTCTATCGCGTTGTTTCTAGCATATTATTCAACGACAATTTGATAAATATATCAACAATACATTGAAATTTCAAATATGAGAATAAGCAGCCTGTGTGAACCTTGTTTGAAATATGTTTTGTAGAAAGTATGATATGAAATACCGCCTAAACAACATGAAATAACTGTTTTACAGTTTCAGCATGTTCTGAAGAATTGCTAAGGACATTATTTGGAAAGTTTTTGCGAAAGGCTACTTGGTTCAACTCTCAAAAGTTTGGCAATTACTGACCATAATTCCAAAAATTATGTAATCTTTCCTATATTTTATCAATTTTGATGCGCTATATGCGGTTTTCGTAGTTCGTATGTCAGACATATAAGTTCTACTAATTTAGGACTACAATATTGTGAAGACCGCAAAGCTAAATTCTTATTAGTTTCTGAGATAATGCACGAATCAATTAAAAAAGGGGTCGTTTTAGCCCAGTATAGATGAGGCCATAAAATCCATGCCCGATCTAAAAACACGAAACCCAACTACGGGTTTTGTAATCTTAATATGTACTTTCAGAAAATGTCCACTAGAAGTTGTTTGCATTTTTAGTGTTGCACAGTGAAATCAACGATTTGTGTTTTGTTGTTGTTTGAAAAAATATTCTTTAAAAATCCACGTTTTTTGTTTTGTTGTTGTTTGAAAAAATATTTTTTAAAAAATCCACGTTTTTTGTTTTGTTGTTGTTTGAAAAAATATTTTTTAAAAAATCCACGTTTTGTGGTCTGTTGTTGTTTGAAAAAATAGTCTTTAAAAAATCCACGTTTTGCGGTCGAAAAGTTGTTGTTTGAAAACATATTCTTTAAAAAACCACGTTTTGTGGTCGGATGGTTGTTGTTTGAAAAAATATTCTTTAAAAAACCACGTTTTGTGGTCGGATGGTTGTTGTTTGAAAAAATATTCTTTAAAAAATCCACGTTTTGTGGTCGGATGGTTGTTGTTTGAAAAAATATTCTTTAAAAAATCCACGTTTTGTGGTCGGATGGTTGTTGTTTGAAAAAATATTCTTTAAAAAATCCACGTTTTGTGGTCGGATGGTTGTTGTTTGAAAAAATATTCTTTAAGAAATCCACGTTTTGTGGTCGGATGGTTGTTGTTTGAAAAAATATTCTTTAAAAAATCCACGTTTTGTGGTCGGATGGTTGTTGTTTGAAAAAATATTCTTTAAAAAATCCACGTTTTGTGGTCGGATGGTTGTTGTTTGAAAAAATATTCTTTAAAAAATCCACGTTTTGTGGTCGGCTGGTTGTTGTTTGAAAAAATATTCTTTAAAAAATCCACGTTTTGTGGTCGGATGGTTGTTGTTTGAAAAAATATTCTTTAAAAAATCCACGTTTTGTGGTCGGATGGTTGTTGTTTGAAAAAATATTCTTTAAAAAATCCACGTTTTGTGGTCGGATGGTTGTTGTTTGAAAAAATATTCTTTAAAAAATTCACGTTTTGTGGTCGGATGGTTGTTGTTTGAAAAACTATTCTTTAAAAAATCCACGTTTTGTGGTCGGATGGTTGTTGTTTGAAAAAATATTCTTTAAAAAATCCACGTTTTATGGTCGGATGGTTGTTGTTTGAAAAAATATTCTTTAAAAAATCCACGTTTTGTGGTCGGATGGTTGTTGTTTGAAAAAATATTCTTTAAAAAATCCACGTTTTGTGGTCGGATGGTTGTTGTTTGAAAAAATATTCTTTAAAAAATCCACGTTTTGTGGTCGGATGGTTGTTGTTTGAAAAAATATTCTTTAAAAAATCCACGTATTGTGGTCGGATGGTTGTTGTTTGAAAAAATATTCTTTAAAAAATCCACGTTTTGTGGTCGGATGGTTGTTGTTTGAAAAAATATTCTTTAAAAAATCCACGTTTTGTGGTCGGATGGTTGTTGTTTGAAAAAATATTCTTTAAAAAATCCACGTTTTGTGGTCGGATGGTTGTTGTTTGAAAAAATATTCTTTAAAAAATCCACGTTTTGTGGTCGGATGGTTGTTGTTTGAAAAAATATTCTTTAAAAAATCCACGTTTTGTGGTCGGATGGTTGTTGTTTGAAAAAATATTCTTTAAAAAATCCACGTTTTGTGGTCGGATGGTTGTTGTTTGAAAAAATATTCTTTAAAAAATCCACGTTTTGTTGTTGTTTGAAAAAATATTCTTTAAAAAATCCACGTTTTGTGGTCGGATGGTTGTTGTTTGAAAAAATATTCTTTAAAAAATCCACGTTTTGTTGTTGTTTGAAAAAATATTCTTTAAAAAATCCACGTTTTGTTGTTGTTTGAAAAAATATTCTTTAAAAAATCCACGTTTTGTTGTTGTTTGAAAAACTATTCTTTAAAAAATCCACGTTTTGTTGTTGTTTGAAAAAATATTCTTTAAAAAATCCACGTTTTGTTGTTGTTTGCAAAAAATATTCTTTAAAAAATCCACTTTTTGTTGTTGTTTGAAAAAATATTCTTTAAAAAATCCACGTTTTGTTGTTGTTTGAAAAAATATTCTTTAAAAAATCCACGTTTTGTTGTTGTTTGAAAAAATGTTCTTTAAAAAATCCACGTTTTGTGTTTTGTTGTTGTTTGAAAAAAATATTCTTTAAAAAATCCACGTTTTGTGTTTTGTTGTTGTTTGAAAAAATATTCTTTAAAAAATCCAAGTTTTGTGTTTTGTTGTTGATTGAAAAAATATTCTTTAAAAAATACACGTTTTGTGTTTCGTTGTTGTTTGAAAAAATATTCTTTAAAAAATCCACGTTTTGTGTTTTGTTGTTGTTTGAAAAAATATTCTTTAAAAAATCCAAGTTTTGTGTTTTGTTGTTGTTTGAAAAAATATTCTTTAAAAAATCCACGTTTTGTGTTTTGTTGTTGTTTGAAAAAATATTCTTTAAAAAATCCACGTTTTGTGTTTTGTTGTTGTTTGAAAAAATATTCTTTAAAAAATCCAAGTTTTGTGTTTTGTTGTTGTTTGAAAAAATATTCTTTAAAAAATCCACGTTTTGTGTTTTGTTGTTGTTTGAAAAAATATTCTTTAAAAAATCCACGTTTTGTGTTTTGTTGTTGTTTGAAAAAATATTCTTTAAAAAATCCACGTTTTGTGTTTTGTTGTTGTTTGAAAAAATATTCTTTAAAAAATCCACGTTTTGTGTTTTGTTGTTTTTTGGAAAAATATTCTTTAAAAAATCCACGTTTTGTGGTCTGTTGTTGTTTGAAAAAATATTGTTTAAAAAATCCACGTTTTTGTGGTCTGTTGTTGTTTGAAAAAATATTCTTTAAAAAATCCACGTTTTGTGGTCTGTTGTTGTTTGAAAAAATATTCTTTAAAAAATCCATGTTTTGTGGTCTGTTGTTGTTTGAAAAAATATTCTTTAAAAAATCCACGTTTTGTGGTCTGTTGTTGTTTGAAAAAATATTCTTTAAAAAATCCACGTTTTGTGGTCGGATGGTTGCTGTTTGAAAAATATTCTTTAAAAAATTCAGGGTTTTATGGTCGGATGGTTGTTGTTTAAAAAAATATTCTTTAAAAAATCCACGTTTTGTGGTCGGATGGTTGTTGTTTGAAAAAATATTCTTTAAAAAATCCACGTATTGTGGTCGGATGGTTGTTGTTTGAAAAAATATTCTTTAAAAAATCCACGTTTTGTGGTCGGATGGTTGTTGTTTGAAAAAATATTCTTTAAAAAATCCACGTTTTGTGGTCGGATGGTTGTTGTTTGAAAAAATATTCTTTAAAAAATCCACGTTTTGTGGTCGGATGGTTGTTGTTTGAAAAAATATTCTTTAAAAAATCCACGTTTTGTGGTCGGATGGTTGTTGTTTGAAAAAATATTCTTTAAAAAATCCACGTTTTGTGGTCGGATGGTTGTTGTTTGAAAAAATATTCTTTAAAAAATCCACGTTTTGTGGTCGGATGGTTGTTGTTTGAAAAAATATTCTTTAAAAAATCCACGTTTTGTGGTCGGATGGTTGTTGTTTGAAAAAATATTCTTTAAAAAATCCACGTTTTGTTGTTGTTTGAAAAAATATTCTTTAAAAAATCCACGTTTTGTGGTCGGATGGTTGTTGTTTGAAAAAATATTCTTTAAAAAATCCACGTTTTGTTGTTGTTTGAAAAAATATTCTTTAAAAAATCCACGTTTTGTTGTTGTTTGAAAAAATATTCTTTAAAAAATCCACGTTTTGTTGTTGTTTGCAAAAAATATTCTTTAAAAAATCCACTTTTTGTTGTTGTTTGAAAAAATATTCTTTAAAAAATCCACGTTTTGTTGTTGTTTGAAAAAATATTCTTTAAAAAATCCACGTTTTGTTGTTGTTTGAAAAAATGTTCTTTAAAAAATCCACGTTTTGTGTTTTGTTGTTGTTTGAAAAAAATATTCTTTAAAAAATCCACGTTTTGTGTTTTGTTGTTGTTTGAAAAAATATTCTTTAAAAAATCCACGTTTTGTGTTTTGTTGTTGATTGAAAAAATATTCTTTAAAAAATACACGTTTTGTGTTTCGTTGTTGTTTGAAAAAATATTCTTTAAAAAATCCACGTTTTGTGTTTTGTTGTTGTTTGAAAAAATATTCTTTAAAAAATCCAAGTTTTGTGTTTTGTTGTTGTTTGAAAAAATATTCTTTAAAAAATCCACGTTTTGTGTTTTGTTGTTGTTTGAAAAAATATTCTTTAAAAAATCCACGTTTTGTGTTTTGTTGTTGTTTGAAAAAATATTCTTTAAAAAATCCACGTTTTGTGTTTTGTTGTTGTTTGAAAAAATATTCTTTAAAAAATCCACGTTTTGTGTTTTGTTGTTTTTTGGAAAAATATTCTTTAAAAAATCCACGTTTTGTGGTCTGTTGTTGTTTGAAAAAATATTCTTTAAAAAATCCACGTTTTTGTGGTCTGTTGTTGTTTGAAAAAATATTCTTTAAAAAATCCACGTTTTGTGGTCTGTTGTTGTTTGAAAAAATATTCTTTAAAAAATCCATGTTTTGTGGTCTGTTGTTGTTTGAAAAAATATTCTTTAAAAAATCCACGTTTTGTGGTCTGTTGTTGTTTGAAAAAATATTCTTTAAAAAATCCACGTTTTGTGGTCGGATGGTTGCTGTTTGAAAAATATTCTTTAAAAAATTCAGGGTTTTATGGTCGGATGGTTGTTGTTTAAAAAAATATTCTTTAAAAAATCCACGTTTTGTTGTTGTTTGAAAAAATGTTCTTTAAAAAATCCACGTTTTGTGTTTTGTTGCTGTTTGAAAAAATATTCTTTAAAAAATCCACGTTTTGTGGTCTGTTGTTGTTTGAAAAAATATTCTTTAAAAACCCCACGTTTTGTGGTCGAATAGTTGTTGTTGGAAAAAATATTCTTTCTTTTGAAAAAATATTCTTTAAAAAATCCACGTTTTGTGTTTTGTTGTTGTTTGAAAAAATATTCTTTAAAAAATCCACGTTTTGTGTTTTGTTGTTGTTTGAAAAAATATTCTTTAAAAAATCCACGTTTTGTGTTTTGTTGTTGTTTGAAAAAATATTCTTTAAAAAATCCACGTTTTGTGTTTTGTTGTTGTTTGAAAAAATATTCTTTAAAAAATCCACGTTTTGTGTTTTGTTGTTGTTTGAAAAAATATTCTTTAAAAAATCCACGTTTTGTGTTTTGTTGTTGTTTGAAAAAATATTCTTTAAAAAATCCACGTTTTGTGTTTTGTTGTTGTTTGAAAAAATATTCTTTAAAAAATCCACGTTTTGTGTTTTGTTGTTGTTTGAAAAAATATTCTTTAAAAAATCCACGTTTTGTGGTCGGATGGTTGTTGTTTGAAAAAATATTCTTTAAAAAATCCATGTTTTGTGGTCTGTTGTTGTTTGAAAAAATATTCTTTAAAAAATCCACGTTTTTGTGGTCTGTTGTTGTTTGAAAAAATATTCTTTAAAAAATCCACGTTTTGTGGTCTGTTGTTGTTTTAAAAATATTGTTTAAAAAATCCACGTTTTGTGGACTGTTGTTGTTTGAAAAAATATTCTTTAAAAAATCCACATTTTGTGTTTTGTTGTTGTTTGAAAAAATATTCTTTAAAAAATCCACGTTTTGTGGTCTGTTGTTGTTTGAAAAAATATTCTTTAAAAAATCCACGTTTTGTGGTCTGTTGTTGTTTGAAAAAATATTCTTTAAAAACCCCACGTTTTGTGTTTTGTTGTTGTTTGAAAAAATATTCTTTAAAAAATCCACGTTTTGTGTTTTGTTGTTGTTTGAAAAAATATTCTTTAAAAAAATCCACGTTTTGTGGTCGAATAGTTGTTGTTTGAAAAAATATTCTTTAAAAAATCCACGTTTTGTGGTCGAATAGTTGTTGTTTGAAAAAATCTTCTATAAAAAAATCCACGTTTTGTGGTCGAAAAGTTGTTGTTTGAAAAAATATTCTTTAAAAAATCCACGTTTTGTGGTCGGATGGTTGTTGTTTGAAAAAATATTCTTTAAAAAATCCACGTTTTGTGGTCGGATGGTTGTTGTTTGAAAAAATATTCTTTAAAAAATCCACGTTTTGTGGTCGAATAGTTGTTGTTTGAAAAAATATTCTTTAAAAAATCCACGTTTTGTGTTTTGTTGTTGTTTGAAAAAATATTCTTTAAAAAATCCACGTTTTGTGTTTTGTTGTTGTTTAAAAAAAATATTCTTTAAAAAATCCACGTTTTGTGGTCGAAAAGTTGTTGTTTGAAAAAATATTCTTTAAAAAATCCACGCTTTGTGATCTGTTGTTGTTTGAATAAATATTCTTAAAAATCCATCCAAATCCATACGTTTTCCATACCTCCCCCCATTCTTAAGTTTTTTTGCGACCGAAACGATTTCTTTGAATGTCATCATAAAAGTTGTTCATCATCCATTTATTTACAGAGATTCGACAATGTGATGCATACGTGTCTGTTCCTCATATTTTTTCGCTTACGTGTGTATGTGTTTGCTCTTAAGTGTATACGCCACTAATAAGCTTTTCCGCTTTGTGCCACAATATAAAATTCGCATTACTTTAGGCCAACCAACCATCAGTGTGTGGTTGGTAATGTTTTTGTGGGCGGAAAGATATTTGGTGGCATAATGGCCCGACACAGTCACTCATTCAGTCGTTCATTCATTCATTCCTTCAGTTGCTGGTTATTAAAACAATTGCGTAAATTTCATTTTTAAGCTAAAATTATGGACGTTTTGAATGTGCTGCTGACAAAATAAAAGGTTTATTTGTATGCTGCAAACACATTTGCGTGTGAGTGTGACTGTTTTTGATTCCTTTTTTTGTTTGCTTCCTAACTACCGGAGTATTGTGGCTAAAAGTATTCATGTTGTTTATTAGTGTTGATTAGTATAAATGGCTAAGTATGAGTAAGTGCCTTAACGCACACACACACATCTATGTTTTCCCTCTCCCCTCGTATTTCATTCACTACATTTGTATCTGTGCCTAAGAGTTGTGTAAGAAATGACTTTAGTCATCATAAAGTAGGGTATTATGTAGCATTTTCCAAGGTTGTGCATGAATTGTTTATATGTTAGTGTTCTGCCTTTACCACCACCACCAATCACGAGCATCATTTTATACGCAAAATAATATTTTATACCCTTTATAGGCTTATGTTTTCCAACGCGCGAGGTGTGAGGAACTGAGGGGGGTCTTAGGAGCTTACGTGCATGCGTGTATGTATTAAAGTAGCTTAATTTTGGCAATTCATGTTAATTTCTCAACGAGTATTTATGTTAGTTGCAAACATTGCGCACCATTCCGACACAAATACATACTCACTCACTCGGGTGTGTGTGTAACTATAAAGCGAACGCATAGCAATTTAAATGTATGGCATTGTGTATCCAAAACTCAAGTTAAATACCTTGGCAAACACATACACACATATTAATGCAGGCACACAACGCAATTGTCTCACACACACACAAACACATAGACGCACACACAAATTCTTATTAACCGCATGCATATAAAGGCAATTAAAGTCAATTGACTGTAAATCACGGTAATACCACTTCTTGCTGAACTTGTATTTGTACAAAGGCAACAATAACAACAACAACAACAAATTCGCGATTCAATGGGGGAAATCGCAGTCAAAGCTACTCAAGGTATCAAGGTTATAATGGATTTGATGTAAGATTTATTTGTAAGACCAAAAGCGGGGCCTAGAATAAATGCGAACTAATCTGTTGAAGACGGATTTCAGTAGAAGAAAATTTCCAGAGCTTCTAAGGAGATTTCTTCTATAGAAAAAATTAATAATTGAAGAAATTTAATACAGCAGAAAAATTGTCAGACGCTAAGGTCCGATTTTTTTCTACAGCAAAATATTCCAAAACTATGTTTCCACTTAAAAATATTTTTTCTTTTCCCAAACCAAATACTAAAAACAAAATATCTTCACCTCCTCTCTTTACAGATTGTCAATGAATACACAGATTGGGATCGTGCCTCACAACATCCGATTAATACCCGTGATACGGCGGTGGCTGCCCTTTCGGATGCCCAATTTGTTGCACCGCTTATAAGGACAGCTGACATTTTTGCCGCCAATTCCCCACCACCAATGTCAAGTTCTTCAGGCGGCAGTGGTGGTACAGCATCTGCATCCACCCAATATCCTGGACAATCGGGTCGCTGTTATTTTTATGTTTTCGATTATCAAACAAAAGACGGTGATTATCCACAGCGTATGGGCACCGTGCACGGGGAAGATTTGCCATACATCTTCGGGGCACCCTTGGTAGATGGTTTCAGTCATTTCCCACAAAATTACACAAAATCGGAAATTGCTCTCTCCGAAGCGGTCATAACATATTGGACAAATTTTGCCAGAACGGGGTGAGTAAACTATATATTTTTATTTATTTATTATTTTTAAGGACTATAAGGGTAATTTTTAAAGAATATTTTTCAAGGACTATTCAGAAAAATTATAGGGGATTTTTTAAATATTTTTTTCGAAGAATATCAGAACAATTAAATTTATTTTTTTAAAGAATATTTTTCAAGGACCATCAGAACAAATAGCGTGGATTTTTTAGAGAATATTTTTCAAGGACTATCAGAAGAAATAGAGTGGATTTTTTAAATAATTTTTTTCGATGAATATCAGAAAAAATAGCCTGGATTTTTTAAATAATTTTTGTTTTAAGGATTATCACAACAAACAGCGTGGATTTTTTAAAGAATATTTTTCAAGGATCATCACAAAAAACAGCGTGGATTTTTTAAAGAATATTTTTCAAGGATCATCACAACAAACAGCGTGGATTTTTTAAAGAATATTTTTCAAGGACCATCAGAACAAACAGCGTGGATTTTTTAAAGAATATTTTTCAAGGATCATCACAACAAACAGCGTGGATTTTTTAAAGAATATTTTTCAAGGATCATCACAACAAACAGCGTGGATTTTTTAAAGAATATTTTTCAAGGATCATCACAACAAACAGCGTGTATTTTTTAAAGAATATTTTTCAAGGATCATCACAACAAACAGCGTGGATTTTTTAAAGAATATTTTTCAAGGATCATCACAACAAACAGCGTGGATTTTTTAAAGAATATTTTTCAAGGATCATCACAACAAACAGCGTGGATTTTTTAAAGAATATATTTCAAGGACCATCAAAACAAACAGCGTGGATTTTTTAAAGAATATTTTTCGAGGACCATCAGAACAAACAGCGTGGATTTATTAAAGAATATTTTTTAAGGACCATCAGAACAAACAGCGTGGATTTTTTAAAGATAATTTTTAAGGACCATTAGAACAAACAGCGTGGATTTTTAAAGAAAAAATTTCAATTTTTTAAAGAATATTTTTCAAGGATCATCACAACAAACAGCGTGGATTTTTTAAAGAATATTTTTCAAGGATCATCACAACAAACAGCGTGGATTTTTTAAAGAATATTTTTCAAGGATCATCACAACAAACAGCGTGGATTTTTTAAAGAATATTTTTCAAGGATCATCACAACAAACAGCGTGGATTTTTTAAAGAATATTTTTCAAGGATCATCACAACAAACAGCGTGGATTTTTTAAAGAATATTTTTCAAGGATCATCACAACAAACAGCGTGGATTTTTTAAAGAATATTTTTCAAGGATCATCACAACAAACAGCGTGGATTTTTTAAAGAATATTTTTCAAGGACCATCAAAACAAACAGCGTGGATTTTTTAAAGAATATTTTTCAAGGATCATCACAACAAACAGCGTGGATTTTTTAAAGAATATTTTTCAAGGATCATCACAACAAACAGCGTGGATTTTTTAAGAATATTTTTCAAGGATCATCACAACAAACAGCGTGGATTTTTTAAAGAATATTTTTCAAGGACCATCAAAACAAACAGCGTGGATTTTTTAAAGAATATTTTTCAAGGATCATCACAACAAACAGCGTGGATTTTTTAAAGAATATTTTTCAAGGATCATCACAACAAACAGCGTGGATTTTTTAAAGAATATTTTTCAAGGATCATCACAACAAACAGCGGGGATTTTTTAAAGAATATTTTTCAAGGATCATCACAACAAACAGCGTGGATTTTTTAAAGAATATTTTTCAAGGATCATCACAACAAACAGCGTGGATTTTTTAAAGAATATTTTTCAAGGACCATCAGAATAAACAGCGTGGATTTTTTAAAGAATATTTTTCAAGGACCATCAGAATAAACAGCGTGGATTTTTTAAAGAATATTTTTCAAGGACCATCAGAACAAACAGCGTGGATTTTTTAAGAATATTTTTCAAGGATCATCAAAACAAACAGCGTGGATTTTTTAAAGAATATTTCTCAAGGACCATCAAAACAAACAGCGTGGATTTTTTAAAGAATATTTTTCAAGGACCATCAGAACAAACAGCGTGAATTTTTTAAGAATATTTTTCAAGGATCATCACAACAAACAGCGTGGATTTTTTAAAGAATATTTTTCAAGGATCATCACTACAAACAGCGTGGATTTTTTAAAGAATATTTTTCAAGGATCATCACAACAAACAGCGTGGATTTTTTAAAGAATATTTTTCAAGGATCATCGCAACAAACAGCGTGGATTTTTTAAAGAATATTTTTCAAGGATCATCACAACAAACAGCGGGGATTTTTTAAAGAATATTTTTCAAGGATCATCAAAACAAACAGCGTGGATTTTTTAAAGAATATTTTTCAAGGATCATCACAACAAACAGCGTGGATTTTTTAAAGAATATTTTTCAAGAACCATCAGAGCAAACTGCGTGGATTTTTTAAAGAATATTTTTCAAGGACCATCAGAACAAACAGCGTGGATTTTTTAAAGAATATTTTTCAAGGACCATCAGAACAAACAGCGTGGATTTTTTAAAGAATATTTTTCAAGGACCATCAGAACAAACAGCGTGGATTTTTTAAAGAATATTTTTCAAGGACCATCAGAACAAACAGCGTGGATTTTTTAAAGAATATTTTTCAAGGACCATCAGAACAAACAGCGTGGATTTTTTTAAGAATATTTTTCAAGGACCATCAAAACAAACAGCGTGGATTTTTTAAAGAATATTTTTCAAGGACCATCAAAACAAACAGCGGGGGTTTTTTTAAAGAATATTTTTCAAGGACCATCAGAACAAACAGCGTGGATTTTTTAAGAATATTTTTCAAGGACCATCAAAACAAACAGCGTGGATTTTTTAAAGAATATTTTTCAAGGACCATCAAAACAAACAGCGTGGATTTTTTAAAGAATATTTTTCAAGGACCATCAAAACAAACAGCTTGGTTTTTTTAAAGAATATTTTTCAAGGATCATCACAACAAACAGCGTGGATTTTTTAAAGAATATTTTTCAAGGATCATCACAACAAACAGCGTGGATTTTTTAAAGAATATTTTTCAAGGATCATCACAACAAACAGCGTGGATTTTTTAAAGAATATTTTTCAAGGACCATCAGAACAAACAGCGTGGATTTTTTAAAACATATTTTTCAAGGACCACCAGAACAAACAACGTGGATTTTTTAAAGAATGTTTTTCAAGGACCATCACAACAAACAGCGTGGATTTTTTAAAGAATATTTTTCAAGGATCATCACAAAAAACAGCATGGATTTTTTAAAGAATATTTTTCAAGGATCATCACAAAAAACAGCATGGATTTTTTACAAAATATTTTTCAAGGATCATCACAACAAACAGCGTGGATTTTTTAAAGAATATTTTTCAAGGATCATCACAACAAACAGCGGGGATTTTTTAAAGAATATTTTTCAAGGATCATCACAACAAACAGCGTGGATTTTTTAAAGAATAATTTTCAAGGACCATCAGAATAAACAGCGGGGATTTTTTAAAGAATATTTTTCAAGGATCATCACAACAAACAGCGGGGATTTTTTAAAGAATATTTTTCAAGGATCATCACAACAAACAGCGGGGATTTTTTAAAGAATATTTTTCAAGGATCATCAAAACAAACAGCGTGGATTTTTTAAAGAATAATTTTCAAGGACCATCAGAATAAACAGCGTGGATTTTTTAAAGAATATTTTTCAAGGACCATCAGAATAAACAGCGTGGATTTTTTAAAGAATATTTTTCAAGGACCATCAGAACAAACAGCGTGGATTTTTTAAAGAATGTTTTTCAAGGATCATCACTACAAACAGCGTGGATTTTTTAAAGAATATTTTTCAAGGATCATCACAACAAACAGCGTGGATTTTTTAAAGAATATTTTTCAAGGATCATCGCAACAAACAGCGTGGATTTTTTAAAGAATATTTTTCAAGGATCATCACAACAAACAGCGGGGATTTTTTAAAGAATATTTTTCAAGGACCATCAGAACAAACAGCGTGGATTTTTTAAAGAATATTTTTCAAGGACCATCAGAACAAACAGCGTGGATTTTTTAAAGAATATGTTTCAAGGACCATCAGAGCAAACTGCGTGGATTTTTTAAAGAATATTTTTCAAGAACCATCAGAGCAAACTGCGTGGATTTTTTAAAGGATACTTTTCAAGAATATTTTTCAAGGACTCTCAGAACAAGATTATTTTTAAGGCATTTTTAAAAGATAGTTTTAAGGAACTTTTAATGAATATTTTTGAGGAATTTTTAGAGAATATTTTTGAGGGATTTTTAAAGAATACTTTTGAGGGATTTTTAAAGAATATTTTTGAGCAACTATGAGAGCAATACGTGTGGATTGTAACGATTTAGTTAGAAGCTATCATAGATTTTAAATAAAATATTTAAATTTTAAATCGCGGTTTATTAAAGAATATTTTTTTAAAATATGCCGTTAAATGCTAAATAAATATTTTTTATATATAATTTTAATATTTTCCAAGAAACACCCTAAAGCTTCGAGTAATATCTCCAAACTTTCCCAAATTTCATTAACTTAATGTGTTAATGAAATTCTAAAAAATACGAAATTGAAGACATTATCCTTTAATATTCCCCATCCATGTGCTTTTATTAAAATCCCACTCCTATCTCATATAGCTAACCCAGTAGCTGTTTAACTTATTTGTCCTTGTTTATTATCATTTGTGTTTATTTTATTTTCTTCCACCCAAAGAGAAAGGAAAAATTAGAACATGTTGTAGAGATTTGTTTGAACCCTTTTCATTTTCATGCTTTGCAAGCATAAATGTTAGTAGAACTTTTTTCTATTTTTTCGCTCTGAAATTACATTTTCTAAAATCGTTTTCAATCTCAGACAGCATGTAATGACCTACTTAAGTGTCGTTAGATTTAAATAGAATTATTCACCTCTTTTGCTCATTTCATTTTCATGGATGTTTAAACATAACGGCAAAATTATTGCCTTTGTTTTCGGATGATGTTCCAATGAATGAACGAACGAGGAACTACCTATGTATAGACAGACAAATATATATATGTATGTACGTGCATCTACAGCTTTCATTCCAGTGCTTACGGTTGAGCCTAGAACTGATGTCAGTTCATTTTATTTTTCTCTGTATGCCATTTTGTTTTCTTTTTTTTTAATATTTTTGCACCATGTTTTGCTGTTCTTTTTGTGAAGTGAGAACATGTGTGGCACTTTTTTCCTCTTCATATCCATTTCAAGTGGAAAACATTAACAACTTTAAGTGTGTGATTTTTTTCCACAACATGTTCGCTCACAGGCTCGCTTAAAATACAAAAACAAGATACAAGATACTGGCACGCTGATGAAATGCAAGCGGCAAAAACGGCAATAGCTCAAAAAAAAACTTGAAATTTGTTTTAATATGGAAAATTTATAATATCTAGATAGGAATATTTCATATGCAGGGTCATGGGGGCACATGGAGAAAAAAATTTAGAGAGGAATATATTTTGAAGACGACAAGTCCAATAAGGGTAATTTTTAAATAAATATGTTTAAGGTCCACGGGCCCAAAAAAACGTGGATTTATTTAAGACATATTTTTACGGTCCCCAGGCCCCTTAAACGTGGATTTACTTAAAGAATATTTTTAAGGTCCACAGGCCCAATAAACGTGGTTTTTATAAAGGAATATTTGTAAGGACCTTAGAACGAATAAACGTGGATTTTATAAAGGAATATTTTTAAGGACCTTAGAACCAATAAACGTGGTTTTTAAAAAGGAATATTTTTAAGGACCTTAGAACCAATAAACATGGCTTTTTAAAAAGAATATTTTTAAGGACCTTAGAACCAATAAACTTGGTTTTTATAAAGGAATATTTTTAAGAACCTTAGCACCAATAAACGTGGTTTTCATAAAGGAAAATTTTTAAGGACCTTAGGTCCAATACACGTGGTTTTAATAAAGGAGTATTTTTAAGGACCTTGGAAACAATAAACGTGGTTTTTATAAAGGAATATTCTTAAGGACCTTAGAACCAATAAAATTGGTTTTTATAAAGGAATATTTTTAAGGACCTTAGAACCAATAAACGTGGTTTTCATAAGGGAATATTTTAAGGACCTTAGAACCAATAAATGTGGTTTTCATAAAGGCATATTGTTAAGGACCTTAGAACCAATAAACGTGGTTTTCATAATGGAATATTTTCAAGGTACTTAGAACCAATAAACGTGGTTTTTATAAAAGAATTTTTTTAAGGACCTTAGAACCAATAAACGTGGTTTTAATAAAGGAATTTTGTTAACGACCTTAGGACCAATAAACTTGGTTTTCATAAAGGAATATTTTTAAAGACTTTAAGACCAATAAATGTGTTTTATATAAAGGAATAATTTTAAGGACCTAAGAACCAATAAACGTGGTTTTTTAAAAAGGAATATTTTTAAGGACCTTGGAACCAATAAACGTGGTTTTTTTAAAAAGGAATATTTTGAAGGACCTTAAGACCAATAAACGTGGTTTTTTCAAAGAAATATTTTTAAGGCCCTTAACACCAATAAACATGGTTTTTACAAAGGAATATTTTTAAGGACCTTAAGACCAACAAACTTGGTTTTTACAAAGGAATATTTTAAAGACCAATGAACGTGGTTGTTACAAAGGAATATTTTTAAGGACCTTAGAACCAATAAACGTGGTTTTTGTAAAGGAATGCTTTTAAGGACCTTAGAACCAATAAACGTGGTTTTTATAAAGGAATGCTTTTAAGGACCTTAGACCAATAAACGTGGTTTTTATAAAGGAATGCTTTTAAGGACCTTAGAACCAATAAACGTGGTTTTTATAAAGGAATGCTTTTAAGGACTTTAAAACCAATAAACGTGGTTTTTTAAAAAGGAATATTTTTAAGGACCTTAGAACCAATAAACGTGGTTTTGTTTAAAAAGGAATATTTTTAAGGACCTTAGAACCAATAAACGTGGTTTTTTAAAAAGGAATATTTTTAAGGACCTCAGAACCAATAAACGTGGTTTTCATAAAGGAATTTTGTTAAGGATCTTAGGACCAATAAACGTGGTTTTCATAAAGGAATTTTGTTAAGGATCTTAGGACCAATAAACATGTTTTCATAAAGGAAATTTGTTAAGGATCTTAGGACCAATAAACATGTTTTCATAAAGGAATTTTGTTAAGGATCTTAGGACCAATAAACATGTTTTCATAAAGGAATTTTGTCATGGATCTTAGGACCAATAAACATGTTTTCATAAAGGAATTTTGTTATGGATCTTAGGACCAATAAACCTGGATTTATTTAAGGATTATTTTTAAAGACATTAGGACCAATGAACGTTGTTTTCATCTTAGGACCAATAAACGTGGTTTTCATAAAGGAATTTTGTTAAGGATCTTAGGACCAATAAACGTGGTATTCATAAAGGAATTTTGTTAAGGATCTTAGGACCAATAAACGTGGTTTTCATAAAGGAATTTTGTTAAGGACCTTAGGACCAATAAACGTGGTTTTCATAAAGCAATTTTGTTAAGGATCTTAGGACCAATAAACCTGGATTCATTAGGACCAATGAACGTTGTTTTCATCTTAGGACCAATAAACGTGGTTTTCATAAAGGAATTTTGTTAAGGATCTTAGGACCAATGATCGTTGTTTTCATAAAGGAATTTTGTTAAGGATCTTAGGACCAATAAACGTGGTTTTCATAAAGGAATTTTGTTAAGGACCTTAGGACCAATAAACGTGGTTTTCATAAAGAAATTTTGTTAAGGATCTTAGGACCAATAAACGTGGTTTTCATAAAGAAATTTTGTTAAGGATCTTAGGACCAATAAACGTGGTTTTCATAAAGGAATTTTGTTAAGGATCTTAGGACCAACAAACGTGGTTTTCATTAAGGAATATTTTTAAGGATCTTAGGAGCAATAAACGTGGTTTTCATTAAGGAATATTTTTAAGGATCTTAGGACCAATAAACGTGGTTTTCATTAAGGAATTTTGTTAAGGATCTTAGGACCAATAAACGTGGTTTTTAAAAAGAATTTTGTTAAGGATCTTAGAACCAATAAACGTGGTATTTATAAAGGAATATTTCTAAGGACCTTAGAACCAATAAACGTGGTTTTTATAAACGAATATTTTTAAGGACCTTATAAATAAATGAGGTTTTCATAAAGGAATATTTTTAAGGACCTTAGGACCAATAAACGTGGTTTTCATAAAGTAATATTTTAAGGACCTTAGAACCAATGAACGTGGTTTGCATAAAGGAATATTTTAAGGACCTTAGAACCAATAAACGTAGTTTTTATAAAGCAATATTTTTAAGGACCTTAAGACCAATGAACTTGGTTTCTACAAAGGAATATTTTTAAGGACCTTAGAACCAATAAACGTGGTTTTTATAAAGGAATATTTTCAAGGACCTTACAACCAATAAACGTGATTTTTTAAAAAGGAATATTTTGAAGGACCTTAAAACCAATAAACGTGGTTTTTATAAAGGAATATTTTGAAGGACCTTAGAACCAATAAACGTGGTTTTTTAAAGGAATATTTTTAAGGACCTTAGAACCAATAAACGTGGTTTTTATAAAGGAATATTTTTAAGGACCTTAGAACCAATAAAAGTGGTTTTTATAAAGGAATATTTTTAAGGACCTTAGAACCAATAAATGTGGTTTTTATAAAGGAATACTTTTAAGGACCTTAAGGAAACATGGTTTTTATAAAGGAATGTTTTTAAGGACCTTAGAACCACTAAACGTGGTTTTTATAAAGGAATATTTTTAAAGACCAAAAAGAATCGTTGTTTTTATAAAGGAATATTTTTAAGGACCTTAGAACCAATAAACGTGGTTTTTATAAAGGAATATTTTTAAGGACCTTAGAACCAATAAACGTGGTTTTTATAAAGGACTATTTTTTTGGACTTGGAACCACTTAACGTGGTTTTTATAAAGGAATATTTTTTTGGACCTTAGAACCAATAAACGTGGTTTTTATAAAGGAATATTTTTAAGGACCTTAAAGAAACGTGGTTTTTATAAAGGAATATTTTTAAGGACCTTAAAGAAACGTGGTTTTTATAAAGGAATATTTTTAAGGACCTTAAAGAAACCTGATTTTTATAAAGGAATATTTTTAAGGACCTTAAAGAAACGTGATTTTTATAAAGGAATATTTTAAGGACCTTAAAGAAACGTGGTTTTTATAAAGGAATATTTTAAGGACCTTAAAGAAACGTGGTTTTTATAAATGAATATTTTGAGGACCTTAAAGAAACGTGATTTTTATAAAGTAATATTTTAAAGGACTTTAAAGAAACGTCGTTTTTATAAAGGAATATTTTAAGGACCTTAAAGAAATGTGGTTTTTATAAAGGAATATTTTAAGGACCTTAAAGAAACGTGGTTTTTATAAAGGAATATTTTTAAGGACCTTAGAACCACTAAGCGTGGTTTTTATAAAGGCATATTTTAAGGACCTTAAAGAAACGTGGTTTTTATAAAGGAATATTTTTAAGGACCTTAAAGAAACGTGGTTTTTATAAAGGAATATTTTTAAGGACCTTAGAACCACTAAGCGTGGTTTTTATAAAGGCATATTTTAAGGACCTTAAAGAAACGTGGTTTTTATAAAGGAATATTTTTAAGGACCTTAAAGAAACGTGTTTTTTATAAAGGAATATTTTTAAGGACCTTAAAGAAACGTGGTTTTTATAAAGGAATATTTTTAAGGACCTTAAAGAAACGTGGTTTTTATAAAGGAATATTTTTAAGGACCTTAAAGAAACGTGGTTTTTATAAAGGAATATTTTTAAGGACCTTAAAGAAACGTGGTTTTTATAAAGGAATATTTTTAAGGACCTTAAAGAAACGTGGTTTTTATAAAGGAATATTTTTAGGGACCTCAGGCCCAAAGGATTATTAAAGTTTTTTTTATTTTAAATTTAAAGGATTGTGTCGTCCAATTGTCCCATTGTGGATTCAAAGGTATAACCCTTCTCGCATATTTAGGCTTAAAAAAAACAACTCATCCACCTCTAATGTACATTTCAATTTGTGTGTTGTTTTCCTTTTCCTTTTAGTTTTATTTTTTGTTTTTTTTTCAGTAACATGAGATAGTATTTACGTTTACAACAAAAACATAATCTAAAGGGGTTATGATGGAACACCGACAAAACAATATAAAACAACACACCATAACCATTTAAAGCTTACAAATATTCACATTCTTTTCTTTTCTCATTTTTTTTTCTAGAAATCCAAATGAACATCATCGTCAAGAATCTGTGCTGCCAGCCTCTAAGGAACGTAGTCGTTTTCGCAGTATCACCTGGGATAACTACGATCCGTTACATCAAAAATATTTGGAAATTGGTAAGTGTTGTGTGTATGTGTGTCTAGGTGAGTGTATGTCAAAACAATAAAAACAAATGTTGATGATAACACCTCTCCGGCAAGGACATCCTTTAAATCTTTTCTTCAACGGGGGGGGGCTTTTTCTTTATTCTTCTTGTTGCTCATAAAATGGCATTCCATTTGCCATAAATGTAAGGATTGCATTGTCCTTCAAGCCGAAAGTGGTAATTTGCTGAACATAATAGTGATGGTTGTGTATGAAAAGATTAGATGTAGGACCATTAAAAATAAAACTTTTTTTCTCTGGTTTTTGTGGAAACATTCTTTTGTTTTCTTAAGGATCATCATCAGCAGCCTCATCATCATCAGTATCACTGCCCAGGCAGCTTGATATTCCATTATATTTTCTACTTTCCCCAAATGGAATTTTGTTTTGGGGTTTGATAATTGCCAAAGTTTTATTTTGTTTCAAGTGTTTTTTTTTCTTCTTCTTTCACTTCCTTTCGTTTCTTGTGTCCATTTTCATTATAATAACCAAACATTCATAATAAAGTACACTTCACTTCATAGTCATCCACTTTAGCTTCAGGTGATTATGACTTTGCAGCTTTTGAAACTGCCGTTTTGAAGATAAGTGTTTTGCTGGTATTCTTAATTTTTTCCCCAATTTTTTTTGTGCTGCCTGCTTCTTTTGTAGCTTGTGAATGCAGACCGCTGGCTTAGACAATTATGGACAAAAGAACCCAAAAAAGTAGGCAGTTTTATTATCGACCAACACTTATATGGACTTTTCTTTAAGTGTCCCAAATTATGTGACAAATTTCAGGAGGGCTGTATGGGGGATAGGTGATTCCTTCCTTCACCACTAAATTAACGACTTTCACATACAGACCATAAAATCATAAATTAATCATTTAATTCTAGTTAACTTAGCAAGCATTAAGTTTGTTTTTTAATTGGCTAATGATATTTGGAACTTTTCTCCCTTTTTGGTTTCAAGTGGGAATTATCTCAAAATGCCAGTTTTCTTAGGCTTTATTAATGATGTTGCTGAATTATTTAAATCAAAAAAGGGAAAATTAAATGTTTGGCACAGATGTCCTAGGGATCCTTCATATCCATCAGCAGTGTTCACAAAACAATATTTTATTTTCAAGGACCTGTGGCCCAATAAACGTGGATTTATTTAAGGAATATTTTAATAGGCATAATAAACGTGGATTTTTTAGGGAATATTTTCAAGGACCTCTGGACCAATAAACGTGGATTTATTTAGGGAATATTTTCAAGGACCTCTGGACCAATAAACGTGGATTTATTTAGGGAATATTTTCATGGACCTCTGGACCAATAAACGTGGATTTATTTAGGGAATATTTTCAAGGACCTCTGGACCAATAAACGTTGATTTATTTAGGGAATATTTTCAAGGACCTCTGGACCAATAAACGTGGATTTATTTAGGGAATATTTTCAAGGACCTCTGGACCAATAAACGTGGATTTATTTAGGGAATATTTTAAAGGACCTCTGGACCAATAAACGTGGATTTATTTAGGGAATATTTTCAAGGACCTCTGGACCAATAAACGTGGATTTATTTAGGGAATATTTTCAAGGACCTCTGGACCAATAAACGTGGATTTATTTAGGGAATATTTTCAAGGACCTCTGGACCAATAAACGTGGATTTATTTAGGGAATATTTTCAAGGACCTCTGGACCAATAAACGTGGAATTATTAAGGGAATATTTTTAAGAACCTCAGACCCAATAAACGTGGATTTATTTAGGGAATATTTTTAAGGACCTCAGCCCCAATAAACATGGATTTATTAAGGGAATATTTTTGAGGACCTCAGGCCCAATAAACGTGGATTTATTTAGGGAATATTTTCAAAGACCTCAGGCCCAATAAACGTGGATTTATTTAGGGAATATTTTCAAAGACCTCTGGACCAATAAACGTGGATTTTTTAGGGAATATTTTAAGGACTTCAGGCCCAATAAACGTGGATTTATTTAGGGAATATTTTTAAGGACCTCAGACCCAATAAACGTGGATTTATATAGGGAATATTTTTATGGACCTCAGGCATAATAAACGTGGATTTATTTAGGGAATATTTTTAAGGACCTCAGGCCCAATAAACGTGGATTTAGTTAGGAAATACTTTTAAGGACTTCAGGCCCAATAAACGTAGATTTATTTAGGGAATATTTTTAAGGACCTCTGTACCAATAAACGTGGATTTATTTAGGGAATATTTTTTGAGCATCACCGACCCAATAAGCTTGGATTTTTCAAACAATATTTTTTGAGCATCACCGACCCAATAAGCTTGGATTTTTCAAACAATATTTTTTAAGCATCACCGGCGAAATAAGCGTGGTTTTCAAAGAAAGCGTGAAAAAAATTAAATTTAAATTTAAATTACTTTCCTGGAGGAACTTTCGCTTAAAAACAACTCCTTGCTGTTTTTGCTTTTGTAATTTCTTTCTTTACTGTGACTTCAATGACTACGCTTTAAATGACAAGGTCGCTCTCTCCCCCTTAGAATTTATGAAGAAAGTTACCTGGATCGTTCTTATACAAAGACGTTGATGAAGCTTCTTGTCACAACATTGTGCTGATGGACAGATAATAAAGGCAAACGAAAGGAGAAAAAATCGCTTAACCCAATATTTTCATCAACTATTTTTCATCAGTTATTTATTCTCCTCTTCTTGTCGTCTAATCTTAGTCAACACACTTAAACCAACCTAGCACCACCAACCCGGCTACCACCTCCATTACTCTTTACACATTTAACGAAATTGCTTGTCACACACATACCAGCTACCGGAGGTCTTAATGTTTATTTTAATAATAAGAGAAATGAACTTCTCTTGAAGATGGCAGCTTAAATGCATTGAAACGAAGCAGGAAAAAATGAAGCAAAAATTGATGGAGTGAGTTATCGTTGATGAAATAAGTCTTACAAATCCACAAATACCACACACAACCACCCTTTCTTTCATTGGTAACTTACCTTGAAGAACAAACTACAGCGAACGAAGAAAAAACTGCTTCCGTAAATGACAATGTCATATCTTCTTCCACCAACATTTGCTGAATAATAATTCGTCTTATCTTACCATGACATTGTGTGTGCAGGGTGTGACTAACCTCCAGCTAAATTGTGTGTAGTATATATCTTCAACACTCATCCTACGTAGAACAATCTACATCCACCTTAAGAAATCTTATATCTTTATCATTTTTCCCGTACCCAACTCCCAACTCGCTTTATTGCAAGCATCTTGTATGCTGAACGTTTAATGAGTGCGTATGTCAAGCGTTTTGTCATAGAGGTTGTTGGATTTTTTTTTCTTTTTCCTTTGTCGTATTTCACGGTTTACCTTCGTTCCCTGTGATGGGTTAAGCCAATATCAAATGTATGTTCGAAGACGTGTGCCAGTGATAACATGCCTCACCATACCAATTATATCTAAGATTTTAGGGCGTTCCAGGCACTTAAAATGAAATTAAAAACATGAAAACCTCAACACACACATACCAACATGGATATGGTGTGCTGCTATCTGGTTGCGGAAAGAGATTGTGAGGAAGGGTGTTATATGTTTTTTTGTGTTATTATTGTAGGTAATATTCAAAACAGATGTTATTGTTGTGAAAACACAAAAATAAGCTATTTCAGGTTTATGGGCGCGGATTTTTAAAAATGTTTTTTCAAGCTATTTCAGGTCTGTGGGCGCAGACTTTTTAAACTTTTTTTCAAGCTATTTCAGGTTATGGGCGTGGAATTTTTTAAAAACCATTTTTTCAACCATTTTTTTTTAAATATTTTTTCAAGCAATTTGAAACTTATGGGTGTGGATTTTTAAAAATATTTTTTTCAAGCAATTTGAAGCTTATGGGCGTGGATTTTTAAAAATATTTTTTCAAGCAATTTCAGGCCTATGGGCGTGGATTTTTAAAAATATTTTTTTCAAGCAATTTCCGGCCTATGGGCGTGGATTTTTAAAAATATTTTTTTCAAGCAATTTCCGGCCTATGGGCGTGGATTTTTAAACAGATTTTTTTAAGCTATTTCGGGCTGGCCTATTGGCGTGGATTTTTAAAAATATGTTTTAAGCTATTTCAGGCTGGCCTATGGGCGTGGATTTTAAAAAATATTTTTTAAGCTATTTCAGGCTGGCCTATGGGCGTGGATTTTAAAAAATATTTTTTAAGCTATTTTTTTAAGCTATTTCAGGCTGGCCTATGGGCGTGGATTTTTAAAAATATTTTTTTAAGCTATTTCAGGCTGGCCTATGGGCGTGGATTTTTAAAAATATTTTTTTAAGCTATTTCAGGCTGGCCTATGGGCGTGGATTTTTAAAAATATTTTTTTAAGCTATTTCAGGCTGGCCTATGGGCGTGGATTTTTAAAAATATTTTTTTAAGCTATTTCAGTCTGGCCTATGGGCGTGGATTTTTAAAAATATTTTTTTAAGCTATTTCAGGCTGGCCTATGGGCGTGGATTTTTAAAAATATTTTTTTAAGCTATTTCAGGCTGGCCTATGGGCGTGGATTTTTAAAAATATTTTTTTAAGCTATTTCAGGCTGGCCTATGGGCGTGGATTTTTAAAAATATTTTTTTAAGCTATTTCAGGCTGGCCTATGGGCGTGGATTTTTAAAAATATTTTTTTAAGCTATTTCAGGCTGGCCTATGGGCGTGGATTTTTAAAAATATTTTTTTAAGCTATTTCAGGCTGGCCTATGGGCGTGGATTTTTAAAAATATTTTTTTAAGCTATTTCAGGCTGGCCTATGGGCGTGGATTTTTAAAAATATTTTTTTCAAGCAATTTCCGGCCTATGGTCGTGGATTTTTACAAATATTTTTTTCAAGCAATTTTAGGCCTATAGGCGTGGATTTTTAAAAATATTTTTTAAGCTATTTCAGGCTGGCCTATGGGCGTGGATTTTTAAAAATATTTTTTAAGCTATTTCAGGCTGGCCTATGGTCGTGGATTTTTAAAAATATTTTTTAAGCTATTTCAGGCTGGCCTATGGGCGTGGATTTTTAAAAATATTTTTTAAGCTATTTCAGGCTGGCCTATGGGCGTGGATTTTTAAAAATATTTTTAAGCTATTTCAGGCTGGCCTATGGGCGTGGATTTTTAAAAATATTTTTTAAGCTATTTCAGGCTGGCCTATGGGCGTGGATTTTTAAAAATATTTTTTAAGCTATTTCAGGCTGGCCTATGGGCGTGGATTTTTAAAAATATTTTTTAAGCTATTTCAGGCTGGCCTATGGGCGTGGATTTTTAAAAATATTTTTTACGCAACTTTAAGACCTATAGGCGCGGATTTTTTAACAATATTTTTCAAGGAACATTCACGCCCATACGGCTCTCAAATTGGACATTTATATGTAAAAGATCTCCGAAAATATACGTCTTGAAGGGTATTCATAAATTATTTTGTAAAAAAAATCCGCCCTTAGGCCTGAAATATTTTTTTAAACAATATTTTTCAAAATGTTTCAATCTATATGCGCTGGTTTTTTAAAAAATATTCTTTCACAATATTTGATGCCCGAGGACTAATTTTTTAAACAATATTTTTCAAAATCGTTGATGCCTTTTTAACAAAATTTTTTTAACAAAATTGTTTCATGCGCAGATGTTTTTTAAATAATATGTTTTCAAAATATTTCAGGCAGAAGGTCGGATTTTTTTACAAAATAAGTTATGAATGCCCTTCAAGACGTGTATTTTCGGAGATCTTTTACATATAGTTGCCCCACTTGTCCGCTTTGGGAAGTCTTATAGACATGGAAGACTTCTTTGTTAGATCTTCTACTAAAATACCATTCCGAGGTCTTTTAGATACAGAAGATCTTATTGAGAATATCTTCTATCTATAGAAAATAGCTTTGGATGGACTTCTATCCATAGAAATGAAACTTAAAAACAAAATACATTGCGGATGTCGTCCAGGATTTGGATTTGAAAAAATAAATGTAAAGGCTATTACTGCCGTGAATTTTTCGAAAAAAAAAAAATTATCAGGGTCATTCTGATCGTGGATTTCTCAAAAAAAAATCCCAAGGCTTTTCAGGCCATTGGTTTTTAAATATATACTTTTTACGACTTTTAGGTATTTAAGCGTGGATTTTTTCAACAATATTTTTCAGGTCTTTATGTCTTTTCTAAGCATATTCTGGCTTTGGATTTTTTATTCTATATTCTTTCAAGGACTTTTATTTCAGCCAAGTACCCTAATTATTACTCCGGGGTGGATCGCCAACAACAGTAACACTTCTGTTAAAGTATACAACACAAGCCATTTACTATATTAACCCTCAGCCATAGGGCTAACGAAATAATGCTTTTGGATCCCAAGTATGCTTGAACTAAATCTGTTTTTGAAAATTTGGAATCTATTTATCTCTGTCCGACTGTCTTTCTGTCAGCAGAATCAACCGATTGGATCGTTTTGATTTTTTTTGCAGCGAGTTGCCCTCGCGGCCCCTATTACGAGAGTACATTTCTTTTCAGGACTAGTCAATGTCCTGATATAAACGCCCTGACGCTCTTAAACCCTATCGGCTGACGAGTACGATAACTTACGAATTGAGTACACCATTTGACCGAAATGTTAAACGTAGAATGTAGTGTTTGTGACCCTGTTAAATGCCTCTTTCAAGTCAGCCTCCTAATAAAAAGAGCATATTTTAAGTCAAGCACCTAATAGACCACTCCTCCTTTAAATCACGCTCTATTAAACCAAGTCACTAATAGACCACCCCCTTTTAAGCCACGCCCTACTAAACCAAGTCCCCTTTTGAGCCACACCCTATTAAATCGAGACACTAGTATGCCAATTCACGCATCTTTGTAGCCACATCCTTAATAAACCAAGCCTCTCTTACCAATTCACACATCTTTCGAGCAACACCCTAATAGACCACGCCTTACACACATCTTTAGAGTCATACCCCTAATAGACCACGCCTTACACACATCTTTAGAGTCATACCCCTAATAGACCACGCATCTCACACATCTTTCGAGCAACACCCTAATAGACCACGCCTCACACACATCTTTAGAGCCATACCCCTAATAGACCACGCCTCTGACAAATCTTTCGAGCCACACCCCTAATAGACCACGCCTCTTACACATCACCCCTAATAGACCACGCCTCTCTTACCAATTTCCACATCTTTCGAGCCACAACCCTAATAGACAACGCCTCTTTTAATTCACACATCTTTGGAGCCACACACCCTTAATTCACGCATCTTTGGAGCCACACTCCTAATAGGCCACGCCTCTTTAGAGCACACACATCTTTGGAGCCACGCATCTTTGGAGCCACACCCCTAATAGGCCACGCCTCTTTAGAGCACACACATCTTTGGAGCCATACATTTTTGGAGCCACACCCCTAATAGACCACGCCTCTTTAGAGCACACACATCTTTCCTTATAGACCACGTCTTTCTTAATTCACATATCTTACGAGCACACCCCTAATAGACCACGCCTCTCTTAATTCACACATCTTTGGAGCCACACCCCTAATAGACCACGCCTCTCTTGCCAATTCAGACATCTTTCGAGCCATACCCCTAATAGACCACGCCTCTCTTACCAATTCACACATCTTACGAGCCATACCCCTAATAGACGACGCATCTCTTACCAATTCACACATTTGGAGCAACACTCCTAATAGACCAGGCCTCTTTCAGTGCACACATCTTTTGAGCCACATCCCAAAAAACACGACTCTTTTAAGCCAAAAGCACGACACTTTTAAGGCACTCTCTAAAAAGATAAATCTTTTAAAGCAATGCTCTTAATAGACCAAGTCCCGAATAGAACACGCATTTTTAAGTCACCCTAATATACCACGATTTTTTAAGCCACACCCTAACAGGCCAAGCCTTTTATAAGCCACATACTTATAGGCCAAGTCCCTTATATACCACAACCTTTAAGCCACGACCTTAATAGACAACGCATTTATAAGCCACACCCTAACATACAAGCCACCCCTTACAGACCAAGCCTTTTGTAAGCCATAGCCTAATAGACCATGTCCCTAAGCCACAATCCTAATTGAACACGCCTTTTTAAACCACGACTCTAATAGACCCCGCCTTTTTAAGGCACGACCCTAATAGACCGCGCCTTTTTAAGCCACGACTCTAATAGACCGCGCCTTTTTAAGGCAGACCCTAATATACCCCGCCTTTTTAAGCCACGACCCTAATAGACCACGCCTTTTTAAGCCACGACCCTAATAGACCACGCCTTTTTAACTACAACCCTAATAGACTTAATAGACCACGCCTTTCTAAACTAAACCGTAACATACCAACCTTTTTTATAAGCCACACGCTGATAGACCAAGTCGCCAAAAAGACACGCCTCTTTTAAGCCACGTCCGAATTAACCACGTCTCTTTCAAGCCACTTCGCTAATTGACTACGCCTCTTAGAAGCCATGCATCTTTTAAGCCGCTCCCCTAATTAACCACGCCTATATAAAACGACGACTCTATTAAACCACACCTCTATTAAACCAAGTCTCTATTTAACCACGCCTGTATTAACCACGGCCTAAATAGACCCCGCCTCTTCTAATTTACATATATTTTATATGTTATTAAATGTATTAAACCATACCTCCAATAGACCATACCCTTATTAAACGACGCCTCTACAAAACCATCAAAATATTAACCACGCCCAAAAGTTTTAAATATCCCTGCCCACACTAAGTAAAATAACGGATGAACAAGATAACTTACTATTTGGATATTTTCAAATCGTAAAACTACTTCCAAACACACATCAAGTCCCAAGATGGTATATATGGGAGAAATCCTTCCTATACGGTGCTGTGACATAACTCCCAACGGACATAATTCCCAAATTAATGTTGGTGTAGAACATAACTCACAACGGTTCTTATGTCAAATGGGGCACATTAGGTTTACCCCAGATAACCTCAGAAATCCTACTTGACAAAATTTCCTTTGAGGTTGTTGGTGTTCTCCATATATTACTACTAAGAGTGACAGCTTACGAAGACCATACAACTGAGTGGGAACCACTGTCCAATGGCTCGAGCTTCAAGTAGATGTTTCTATTAACCAACCAAATGTCTTTATATAGTTGATCATTCAGATAGCTAGATCCACTTCTTCAACACATTAAACACGGTGGTCATCGTACATTGATCTCCTACCATGAACTCTGAATAAGACTTTAGTATAAGACCCAAGTCTTGGGGGATCTGGATCTTTTTAGAAGTGACCACGGAAACCTGACACTTCATATTAGGAACTTCTGCGGATGATTTCAAATTAGTGGGGACCTTTAAAAATATATGAAAACCCAGTCTAGACCGCAGTAGTAACATATGAATCCAGTTTTCTCTATAATATATCTCTGGGCCGAATTAATGACTCTGCATGGCCAGAGTTTTTCTAATAAGGGTTTTCAAGTATTTTCTGGACTATGGGTTTGGGTTTTCCTAGCAATAATTTTCAAGAATTTTCTGGTGAGTACCCTCACCAATGATTACACCGTGGGCCTCTATATACAGATCCACTTTAATAACGGACTCTAACATAAGTTATTCACTTCTTTTGAGACTTCTTAAGATTGACATTTCTATCGATTTACATTATCTGTGGATGTGCACCATTGCTAACTGTTAATTATCACACCTAACTAATAATTTCTAAATTGATTTAATGCGAATTTAATGCTTTGATTTAAACACAAAATAGCACAGTATATTAATATGCCGTTGTATGTTGTCCCAAGGCCGTATTTTTCTTTTTCCCACGGATTCATCTGAAAAAGAATCAACTTTTAATGACGTTGTTTCGAGCAGCAGATGTCAATGGCGCGCCATAACTTTCTTGTTTTCCCCGTAAAAATTCTATTTAAATTTATTAGCAGTAAATGGAAGAATTCTTGGATTTCACTTTCATGTTTTTTTCTTTTGTCATGGCTTAAATTCAGCTCATACATATTTTCACATAGCAAATTCATTTCGCGAAATGAAATGAAAATTCTGCATAGCTTCTTTTTTTCAAGAGAACACATTAAAATTGTCTAGCCATTGTTGCTGGAAGTTTATTTGTATTTATTTATTTTTTTTTTCTGTCTTTTCTGCAGGATAATCAGCAATCATTTTATTATTCCCATGACATTCAGATGAGACTTCTTTTGTGTCAAACTTGTTTTGCTGTGTCACAGGCATTGCATTTAAACCTTATAAATGTTTTTTTTTTCTTTCTATTAAAAACATTTTTGCCAAGAGTATTATTTGCGTTAATGGCGTACCAAAATACTTGAGCTTTCGAATTACCATTAAACGCAAAAGTTAAACAATTGACAAAAAAACACAAAATTGTAAATTGAATAAAAGAATTCAGACACAAATAATTTACCATGAAAATTGTTGTTTTGTTAAGGATTCCTTTTGTTAAAAGTTATGGAAAAATGTATGTTTCTTTAATTCAATATTTTTCTTTTGGAATTTCTCTTTGCAGGCATGAAACCACGCATTAAGAATCATTTTCGGGCCCATCAATTGTCAATTTGGATGCGTCTGATACCGGAATTACATCGCAGCGGCATGGAAGATGTCATTGCGCGCCATAATCTCTTTCGTAATCACGATGATATGGATTTGTATGAAGGTCCCGTCAAACCAGACCCATTTGCTTCACAACGTTTGCTGCTCATAGATGAGGCGCTAATGAAGAAGGGCCGCAGTAATAACACCGGTTATGTGGCGGGAGTATTGGGTGGTAAGTACTAAACGAATGAAAAATATTAAAACATGAAAGCAAATAATTTTAACAATTATTTTAAAATAAGAAAAAGAAAGGTATGAAACGGAATTGCTTCAAGGTAACTTGGGACTGTGGGGACTGTGCCAAGCAATAAGAGGGGGTGTGTAATGTTTAATTATACCTCCACCATAATATGGATGGTCATTCCAATTGTAACACATCGAAATTTAATCGGGGACCCTATAAAGTATATTCTTGATCAGGGTACAATTCTAAGTCGATATAACCATGTACGTCTGTTGAAATCAAGATACAGCTCGCTATTTTTAAGATAGAGTTTTGTAATTTGGTATAGAAGATTTTATTGCTCCTAGAATGTTTGGTATTGCAAATTGGCTATATCGGTCCACGTTTTGATATAGCCCCCATTGAACAGTACCAGCCGATTTCAGGTATTTTGAAGGTTTTAGTTTTATTATCACACCGAAATGGCTGAAATTTGGTACCTAGTCTTCGTTGGGTGTATAAAACTTTTCCTCAGAATTTTGTCGGTATTGCCCCACGCCTTCATATAGCCCCATAGAACGGTACCTCCCGATTTTCGGTATTTTTAAAGTCGTGGCCTCATTATTCCTCTGAAATGGCTGAAATTTGGTATTTAGTCTTCATTTGGGGTATAAAACTTTTCATATGAAATTTGTCGGTATAGGTTCACGCCTTCATATAGCCCCCATAGAACGGTGCCTCTCGATTTTCGGTATTTTGAAGGTTGTGGCCTCAATATTTCTCCGAAATAGCTGAAATTTGGTATTTCGTCTTCATTTGGGGTATAAAACTTTCCACATCAATTTTGTCGGTATAGGCCCACACCTTCATATAACCCCCATAGAACGGTACCTCCCGATTTTCGGTATTTTGAAGGTTGTGGCCTCAATATTCTACCGAAATGGCTGAAATTTGGTATTTCGTCTTCATTTGGGGTATCAAACTTTCCATATGAATTTTGTCGGTATAGGCCCACGCCTTCATATGGTCCTCATTAAACAGTACCTCCCGATTTGCGGTATTTTTAAGGTTGTGGCTCCAATATTTCTCCGAAATGGCTGAAATTTGGTATTTAGTCTTCATTTGGGGTATAACACTTTCCATATGAAATTTGTCGGTATATGTCCACTCCTTCATATAGCTCCCATAAAACGGTACCTCCCGATTTTTGGTATTTTGAAGGTTGTGGCCTCAATATTCCTCCGAAATGGCTGAAATTTGTTATTTAGTCTTCATTTGGGGTATAACACTTTCCATATGAAATTTGACGGTATTGGTCAACGCCTTAATATAGCGCCCATCGAACGGTACCTTCAGATTTTCGGTATTTTCAAGGTTGTGGCCTCAATATTCCTTCGAAATAGCTGACATTTGGTATTTAGTCTTCATTTGGGGTATAAAACTTACCATATGAAATTTGTCGGTATAGGCTCACGCCTTCATATAGTCCCCTTAGAACGGTACCTCCCGATTTTCCGTATTTTTAATGTCGTGGCCTTAGTATTCCTCCGAAATGACTGAAATGTGGTATTTCGTCTTCATTTGGGGTATAAAACTTTCCATATGAATTTTGTCGGTATAGGCTCACGCCTTCATATAGCCCCCATAAAACGGTACCTCCCGATTTTCGGTATGTTTTAAGTCGTGGCCGCAGTATTCCTCCGAAATGGCTGAAATTTGGTATTTCGTCTTCATTTGGGGAATACAACTTTTGATATGAATTTTGTGGGTATAGGTCCACGCCTTAGTATAGCCCCCATCGAACGGTACCTCCAGATTTTCGGTATTTTCAAGGTTGTGGCCAATAAAATACAATACAATATTCTTAAAAAAAAATCCAAGTTTATTGGTCGGGTGCGGCAACGCAAATATGATCGATCGTGTATTATTTCAGATATCAGGTTCTGGTTCCTCGGTATCTACACTCTAAAATTCTGCAACTATAACTGGTTGCGTCCATAAAGAATGAGGAGGCAGGTGAGTGGGATTAGCTGGACCGCTAACCAAATGCAGCATGGCGGGTGGTCCCAATCCACATACCGGGCATGCGCTGTGTATAATAATATCACTCGTGTTTGCCTTCTTCTTCTGCGTTATTCTGCTGCGATGGATGGGGGTGGTCCCTAAGTACCGCATTCACACTGTATTTCTGTACTACATGCGTGAAAGCTTTCCAAGTCTACCTCATAGGCTCGTTGGTCCAGAAGTTCCCTTGGACCTCTCTCTCTCTCTAGATCATGAAGATCTCTCCTGACGTACCTGCGTGGGGAAAGCCTGTCCATTACATCGTGACAGGGATGCTCACAGCGATAACTCCCAACATCCGGTTGTTTTGATGCACCCATAAACGCTTCGCATCTTTATGAAGATGGTCCGCTGGTGTCATGAGCAGGCACCCTGTTGCAGTCTTTAGGGCGGTATTCTGGCAGGTTAAAATATTCTTTCACTACGTAGCGCTAACATTTGCATACCACGCTGGTGCCCCATAGCTCACCACAGACCGGCTTATAGCTTTGTAAGAGGTCAACAAAGTGTCTCTGTCAGCACCTCAAGTGCTGCCGTCCTTGAGAATCTTGTTCCTACTTCTGATCTTATCGCAAATTGTTGTGGCTTGTACGAACGACATAAGCATGCTATCGAACGTTATACCCAATATCTTGGGGTAGATAGTTGACGGAATCAGTACAGCATCTACCAATATGTTCAGCCTAATGAGCCTAATTTCGTCCATGTCACCACATGGGACAGTGGATTTAGCGGCGGATATTTTCCCACGATTGAAGAACTGCACTAGGTCAGCTCTGTAGACATTTATGCCATCGACGATAGAAACCGACGTCAAAATCGTACAATCATCCGCATACCTTACGATCTCTATGCCATCTGGAGGATGTGGAATTTCAGAAGGTAGAGGTTAAACATTTCCGGAGATATCATCCCGCCTTGTAGAACATCTTGTTTCACTACACTGGTTTTGGACTTCTTGTTTCTGAATTCCACAAACGACGACGTAGTTGATTATCTAACGTTTCAAACGCGGGAAGAGAGTGGTCTTCTCTCTATCCTCGGACAGCTTTGCATGGTTGACGGTATCGAAGACCTTCTGCAGGTTCTGGTTCATACCTCTACTGATATGTGTGGGTATGGCTTGTAATACTGTTGTAGTAATATGCACTTTCCGGAGACCATATTGATGTTGGGCAACTGGAAAACTGCTTCTCATCGTAGTGCCCCTAGAATTTTTGCTACTGTCCATAGGAGGGAAATCGGCCTATACGATTCACCTCTGCTGGCATGCTTGCCAGGCTTTATTTGCCAAATTTCCAGGCTTCTGGTACAGCAACGTTGCAAGCCACAGGTGACGGCATCCACGTGGTCGGATGGTTGTTGAAAAAATATTCTTGCTGAAAAAATATTCTTTAAAAAATCCACGTTTTGTGGTCTGATGGTGGATGAAAAAATATTCTTTAAAAAAATCCACGTTTTGTGGTCTGATGGTGGATGAAAAAATATTCTTTAAAAAAATCCACGTTTTGTGGTCTGATGGTGGATGAAAAAATATTCTTTAAAAAAATCCACGTTTTGTGGTCTGATGGTGGATGAAAAAATATTCTTTAAAAAAATCCACGTTTTGTGGTCTGATGGTGGATGAAAAAATATTCTTTAAAAAAATCCACGTTTTGTGGTCTGATGGTGGATGAAAAAATATTCTTTAAAAAAATCCACGTTTTGTGGTCTGATGGTGGATGAAAAAATATTCTTTAAAAAAATCCACGTTTTGTGGTCTGATGGTGGATGAAAAAATATTCTTTAAAAAATCCACGTTTTGTGGTCTGATGGTGGATGAAAAAATATTCTTTAAAAAATCCACGTTTTGTGGTCTGATGGTGGATGAAAAAATATTCTTTAAAAAATCCACGTTTTGTGGTCTGATGGTGGATGAAAAAATATTCTTTAAAAAATCCACGTTTTGTGGTCTGATGGTGGATGAAAAAATATTCTTTAAAAAATCCACGTTTTGTGGTCTGATGGTGGATGAAAAAATATTCTTTAAAAAATCCACGTTTTGTGGTCTGATGGTGGATGAAAAAATATTCTTTAAAAAATCCACGTTTTGTGGTCTGATGGTGGATGAAAAAATATTCTTTAAAAAATCCACGTTTTGTGGTCTGATGGTGGATGAAAAAATATTCTTTAAAAAATCCACGTTTTGTGGTCTGATGGTGGATGAAAAAATATTCTTTAAAAAATCCACGTTTTGTGGTCTGATGGTGGATGAAAAAATATTCTTTAAAAATCCACGTTTTGTGGTCTGATGGTGGATGAAAAAATATTCTTTAAAAATCCACGTTTTGTGGTCTGATGGTGGATGAAAAAATATTCTTTAAAAAATCCACGTTTTGTGGTCTGATGGTGGATGAAAAAATATTCTTTAAAAAATCCACGTTTTGTGGTCTGATGGTGGATGAAAAAATATTCTTTAAAAAATCCACGTTTTGTGGTCTGATGGTGGATGAAAAAATATTCTTTAAAAAATCCACGTTTTGTGGTCTGATGGTGGATGAAAAAATATTCTTTAAAAAATCCACGTTTTGTGGTCTGATGGTGGATGAAAAAATATTCTTTAAAAAATCCACGTTTTGTGGTCTGATGGTGGATGAAAAAATATTCTTTAAAAAATCCACGTTTTGTGGTCTGATGGTGGATGAAAAAATATTCTTTAAAAAATCCACGTTTTGTGGTCTGATGGTGGATGAAAAAATATTCTTTAAAAAATCCACGTTTTGTGGTCTGATGGTGGATGAAAAAATATTCTTTAAAAAATCCACGTTTTGTGGTCTGATGGTGGATGAAAAAATATTCTTTAAAAAATCCACGTTTTGTGGTCTGATGGTGGATGAAAAAATATTCTTTAAAAAATCCACGTTTTGTGGTCTGATGGTGGATGAAAAAATATTCTTTAAAAAATCCACGTTTTGTGGTCTGATGGTGGATGAAAAAATATTCTTTAAAAAATCCACGTTTTGTGGTCTGATGGTGGATGAAAAAATATTCTTTAAAAAATCCACGTTTTGTGGTCTGATGGTGGATGAAAAAATATTCTTTAAAAAATCCACGTTTTGTGGTCTGATGGTGGATGAAAAAATATTCTTTAAAAAATCCACGTTTTGTGGTCTGATGGTGGATGAAAAAATATTCTTTAAAAAATCCACGTTTTGTGGTCTGATGGTGGATGAAAAAATATTCTTTAAAAAATCCACGTTTTGTGGTCTGATGGTGGATGAAAAAATATTCTTTAAAAAATCCACGTTTTGTGGTCTGATGGTGGATGAAAAAATATTCTTTAAAAAATCCACGTTTTGTGGTCTGATGGTGGATGAAAAAATATTCTTTAAAAAATCCACGTTTTGTGGTCTGATGGTGGATGAAAAAATATTCTTTAAAAAATCCACGTTTTGTGGTCTGATGGTGGATGAAAAAATATTCTTTAAAAAATCCACGTTTTGTGGTCTGATGGTGGATGAAAAAATATTCTTTAAAAAATCCACGTTTTGTGGTCTGATGGTGGATGAAAAAATATTCTTTAAAAAATCCACGTTTTGTGGTCTGATGGTGGATGAAAAAATATTCTTTAAAAAATCCACGTTTTGTGGTCTGATGGTGGATGAAAAAATATTCTTTAAAAAATCCACGTTTTGTGGTCTGATGGTGGATGAAAAAATATTCTTTAAAAAATCCACGTTTTGTGGTCTGATGGTGGATGAAAAAATATTCTTTAAAAAATTCACGTTTTGTGGTCTGATGGTGGATGAAAAAATATTCTTTAAAAAATCCACGTTTTGTGGCCTGATGGTGGATGAAAAAATATTCTTTAAAAAATCCACGTTTTGTGGTCTGATGGTGGATAAAAAAATATTCTTTAAAAAATCCACGTTTTGTGGTCTGATGGTGGATGAAAAAATATTCTTTAAAAAATCCACGTTTTGTGGCCTGATGGTGGATGAAAAAATATTCTTTAAAAAATCCACGTTTTGTGGTCTGATGGTGGATAAAAAAATATTCTATAAAAAAATCCACGTTTTGTGGTCTGATGGTGGATGAAAAAATATTCTTTAAAAAATCCACGTTTTGTGGCCTGATGGTGGATGAAAAAATATTCTTTAAAAAATCCACGTTTTGTGGTCTGATGGTGGATGAAAAAATATTCTTTAAAAAATCCACGTTTTGTGGCCTGATGGTGGATGAAAAAATATTCTTTAAAAAATCCACGTTTTGTGGTCTGATGGTGGATGAAAAAATATTCTTTAAAAAATCCACGTTTTGTGGTCTGATGGTGGATGAAAAAATATTCTTTAAAAAATCCACGTTTTGTGGTCTGATGGTGGATGAAAAAATATTCTTTAAAAAATCCACGTTTTGTGGTCTGATGGTGGATGAAAAAATATTCTTTAAGAAATCCACGTTTTGTGGTCTGATGGTGGATGAAAAAATATTCTTTAAAAAATCCACGTTTTGTGGCCTGATGGTGGATGAAAAAATATTCTTTAAAAAATCCCCGTTTTGTGGTCTGATGGTGGATGAAAAAATATTCTTTAAAAAATCCCCGTTTTGTGGTCTGATGGTGGATGAAAAAATATTCTTTAAAAAATCCACGTTTTGTGGCCTGATGGTGGATGAAAAAATATTCTTTAAAAAATCCACGTTTTGTGGTCTGATGGTGGATGAAAAAATATTCTTTAAAAAATCCACGTTTTGTGGTCTGATGGTGGATGAAAAAATATTCTTTAAAAAATCCACGTTTTGTGGTCTGATGGTGGATGAAAAAATATTCTTTAAAAAATCCACGTTTTGTGGTCTGATGGTGGATGAAAAAATATTCTTTAAAAAATCCACGTTTTGTGGTCTGATGGTGGATGAAAAAATATTCTTTAAAAAATCCACGTTTTGTGGTCTGATGGTGGATGAAAAAATATTCTTTAAAAAATCCACGTTTTGTGGTCTGATGGTGGATGAAAAAATATTCTTTAAAAAATCCACGTTTTGTGGTCTGATGGTGGATGAAAAAATATTCTTTAAAAAATCCACGTTTTGTGGTCTGATGGTGGATGAAAAAATATTCTTTAAAAAATCCAGGTTTTGTGGTCTGATGGTGGATGAAAAAATATTCTTTAAAAAATCCACGTTTTGTGGTCTGATGGTGGATGAAAAAATATTCTTTAAAAAATCCACGTTTTGTGGTCTGATGGTGGATGAAAAAATATTCTTTAAAAAATCCACGTTTTGTGGTCTGATGGTGGATGAAAAAATATTCTTTAAAAAATCCACGTTTTGTGGTCTGATGGTGGATGAAAAAATATTCTTTAAAAAATCCACGTTTTGTGGTCTGATGGTGGATGAAAAAATATTCTTTAAAAAATCCACGTTTTGTGGTCTGATGGTGGATGAAAAAATATTCTTTAAAAAATCCACGTTTTGTGGTCTGATGGTGGATGAAAAAATATTCTTTAAAAAATCCACGTTTTGTGGTCTGATGGTGGATGAAAAAATATTCTTTAAAAAATCCACGTTTTGTGGTCTGATGGTGGATGAAAAAATATTCTTTAAAAAATCCACGTTTTGTGGTCTGATGGTGGATGAAAAAATATTCTTTAAAAAATCCACGTTTTGTGGTCTGATGGTGGATGAAAAAATATTCTTTAAAAAATCCACGTTTTGTGGTCTGATGGTGGATGAAAAAATATTCTTTAAAAAATCCACGTTTTGTGGTCTGATGGTGGATGAAAAAATATTCTTTAAAAAATCCACGTTTTGTGGTCTGATGGTGGATGAAAAAATATTCTTTAAAAAATCCACGTTTTGTGGTCTGATGGTGGATGAAAAAATATTCTTTAAAAAATCCACGTTTTGTGGTCTGATGGTGGATGAAAAAATATTCTTTAAAAAATCCACGTTTTGTGGTCTGATGGTGGATGAAAAAATATTCTTTAAAAAATCCACGTTTTGTGGTCTGATGGTGGATGAAAAAATATTCTTTAAAAAATCCACGTTTTGTGGTCTGATGGTGGATGAAAAAATATTCTTTAAAAAATCCACGTTTTGTGGTCTGATGGTGGATGAAAAAATATTCTTTAAAAAATCCACGTTTTGTGGTCTGATGGTGGATGAAAAAATATTCTTTAAAAAATCCACGTTTTGTGGTCTGATGGTGGATGAAAAAATATTCTTTAAAAAATCCACGTTTTGTGGTCTGATGGTGGATGAAAAAATATTCTTTAAAAAATCCACGTTTTGTGGTCTGATGGTGGATGAAAAAATATTCTTTAAAAAATCCACGTTTTGTGGTCTGATGGTGGATGAAAAAATATTCTTTAAAAAATCCACGTTTTGTGGTCTGATGGTGGATGAAAAAATATTCTTTAAAAAATCCACGTTTTGTGGTCTGATGGTGGATGAAAAAATATTCTTTAAAAAATCCACGTTTTGTGGTCTGATGGTGGATGAAAAAATATTCTTTAAAAAATCCACGTTTTGTGGTCTGATGGTGGATGAAAAAATATTCTTTAAAAAATCCACATTTTGTGGTCTGATGGTGGATGAAAAAATATTCTTTAAAAAATCCACGTTTTGTGGTCTGATGGTGGATGAAAAACTATTCTTTAAAAATCCACGTTTTGTGGTCTGATGGTGGATGAAAAACTATTCTTTAAAAATCCACGTTTTGTGGTCTGATGGTGGATGAAAAACTATTCTTTAAAAAATCCACGTTTTGTGGTCTGATGGTGGATGAAAAACTATTCTTTAAAAAATACACGTTTTGTGGTCTGATGGTGGATGAAAAAATATTCTTTAAAAAATCCACGTTTTGTGGTCTGATGGTGGATGAAAAAATATTCTTTAAAAAATCCACGTTTTGTGGTCTGATGGTGGATGAAAAAATATTCTTTAAAAAATCCACGTTTTGTGGTCTGATGGTGGATGAAAAAATATTCTTTAAAAAATCCACGTTTTGTGGTCTGATGGTGGATGACAAAATAGTCTTTAAAAAATCCACGTTTTGTGGTCTGATGGTGGATGAAAAAATATTCTTTAAAAAATCCACGTTTTGTGGTGGATGAAAAAATATTCTTTAAAAAATCCACGTTTTGTGGACTGATGGTGGATGAAAAAATATTCTTTAAAAAATTCACGTTTTGTGGTCTGATGGTGGATGAAAAAATATTCTTTAAAAAATCCACGTTTTGTGGTCTGATGGTGGATGAAAAAATATTCTTTAAAAAATCCACGTTTTGTGGACTGATGGTGGATGAAAAAATATTCTTTAAAAAATCCACGTTTTGTGGTCTGATGGTGGATGAAAAAATATTCTTTAAAAAAATCCACGTTTTGTGGTCTGATGGTGGATGAAAAAATATTCTTTAAAAAATCCACGTTTTGTGGTCTGATGGTGGATGAAAAAATATTCTTTAAAAAATCCACGTTTTGTGGTCTGATGGTGGATGAAAAAATATTCTTTAAAAAATCCACGTTTTGTGGTCTGATGGTGGATGAAAAAATATTCTTTAAAAAATCCACGTTTTGTGGTCGGATGGTTGTTGAAAAATATTCTTTAAAAAATCCACATTTTGTGGTCTGATGGTGGATGAAAAAATATTCTTTAAAAAATCCACGTTTTGTGGTCTGATGGTGGATGAAAAAATATTCTTTAAAAAATCCACGTTTTGTGGTTTGATGGTGGATGAAAAAATATTCTTTAAAAAATCCACGTTTTGTGGTCTGATGGTGGATGAAAAAATATTCTTTAAAAAATCCACGTTTTGTGGTTTGATGGTGGATGAAAAAATATTCTTTAAAAAATCCACGTTTTGTGGTCGGTTGATTGTTGAAAAAATATATTTTAAAAGTCCACGTTTTGTGGTCGGATGGTTGTTGAAAAAATATTCTTAAAAAAATTCACGTTTTGTGGTCGGATGGTTGTTGAAAAAATATTCTTTAAAAAATCCACATTTTGAGGTCTGATGGTGGATGAAAAAACATTCTTTAAAAAATCCACGTTTTGTGGTCTGTTGATGGTTGAAAAAATATTTAAAAATCCACGTTTTGTGGTCTGTTGATGGTTGAAAAAATATTTAAAAAATCCACGTTTTGTGGTCTGTTGATGGTTGAAAAAATATTTGAAAAATCCACGTTTTGTGGTCTGTTGATGATTGAAAAAATATTTAAAAAATCCACGTTTTGTGGTCTGTTGATGGTTGAAAAAATATTTAAAAAATCCACGTTTTGTGGTCTGTTGATGGTTGAAAAAATATTTAAAAAATCCACGTTTTGTGGTCTGTTGATGGTTGAACAAATATTCTTTAAAAAAATCCACTTTTGTGATCTGCTGGTCCCTGGGGAAAATATTTCCTTAAAAGTATTGTTAATATGTTCCCTCTTTTGAGAACGCACACACACACACAACTTGGCATATTACAATATTCGATATTTAAGTTGAAGTTAGAACTGTCATTTAATCTTTATTGACAAACGTTAGATTTCATTGACAGTTGACACAAAGCCAGTCAAACATTTACATATGTATGTATGTATATGTATATATCCATGTGCATGTGATTTTGGTTGACACACCTTTATGTTGTACGTGTCTGCCAGAAAATTTGCTGCTGTACCGGAAAACGGATGATGTGGGTGGGTAGTGTGAGTCTGGGCTCCCTCTAGAGACAGCAAATATTTATGCAACTACACAAAGGATGTAAGCACCACCGCCTCAAACTCTTCCGATTAACTGACAAACTAACTCAACATTGTTGTAAGATTGTTTGTGTTAATCTCTTTTTATTTTTTTGCTGCCATACCTTCATGGAATTCCTTTTTTAATGAAAATGACAGATAATGAAAGAGTTCCAGGCAAAAAAAAAAAATAAATGATAAGGAAATTTTATTAAAGAAATAAAATATCAAAAGAAATGCTGAAACGCATGAATAAGCAGAAAATGAAATTGTGTAAACTAATTTTGTAATTTTGTTTGTTCATAGGCAGCATAATCACATGTGTGTAATGCGGTTATTGGGGAAGGAGAATAGGTTTAGGTTATCACCAGGGTTTCTGTGGGCTTATCACAAAGCAAATAACCGTAAGAAAAGAATTTTAAAAACAAATTAGTAATTAGAATACATATTATTAGAATAAAAGAAAGTCATATATACAATGGAACTATTGAAAGTTATGACCCATTTCAAGCTCCTTTAGCTGTGTATATGAACAGCGTAAGCTAAAGTAGAACCCGATTGATATAAAACCTGTGTTAATTAAATCACGTATATAGTGTTAATTAAATCATATCATTCATCATACGCCACCCTAATATTATATTAAAATACCGATTTTAAAACAGAAATTTCAGTAGACTTGAAACAAACATACAATTTGTATAGTTTTTCTTTTTGATGATCTCTTTTGTCATCATTTGGGATAAAATGTTTAGCATAACAATTACGAAATTATGATTTCAATTACAAAAAATTACCACCCAAAAAGAATAACAGACGCACACACATACACACACTGAGAGCAAATTAATTTTTCTAAAACCAGAAATACAACAGGATATCAAGGATCAAATCAGCAGCAACTCTAACATCAACCACAATGTCAGCAATTTCAAGAATAAATGAACAAGGATGATAAGATAGGCAGAGAATAAGAAAGCAGAAAAAAACACAACACTCCTCATATGGTCTAAAATCACACATGTGTTGCAATTACTCAAGTATGTCTGATTGTATGTGTGTGTGTTGTTTTATATGTGTAATTGAGTGTAAAGGAGCCTATAGTCCATTTAAAGACATACACATCTTCTATATGTGTGCTTAACGTTAGCTCGTATTCAACAGTGTTGTGTTTAAATAAGTGTGTATACGAATGCGTTTCTGTGTGTGTGAGTGCTTTTGTATGTATTAAATTTGCTGACATTAAAATGATGAAAATCATTGTCAGCACATTAAAAAGTAAACAAAATATTTTTCCACAAACAAAATCTTACAGAAATATTCTCTGCAATGTGTCCTTGTTAAATAGAAACGTGTCAAAAACAGCAATTGAGACAAGATAAGAATTTGAATATATACATGTGTATGTCACTCTAGTGTGCCCGAGTCAGGGGTTATTCAAAAAGTTCTATAGGGGCAAGTTTGTATAAGGGGTTAATAATAAGAAAGCCTAGACCAAAAAAACGTGTTTTATTTAAAGAATATTTGTTCAAGGACCCACAAAACCTAATTTATTTAAAGAATATTTTTTAAGGACCACAAAATCTGGTTTCTTTAAAGAATATTTTTTAAGGACCCACAAAACCTGGTTTATTTAAAGAATATTTTTTCAAGGACCAATAAAACCTGGTTTATTAAAGAATATTTTTTAAGGACCCACAAAACCTGGTTTATTTAAAGAAAATTTTTTTAAGGACCCACAAAACCTGGTTTATTTAAAGAATATTTTTTCAAGGATCCACAAAACCTGGTTTTTTTAAAGAATATTTTTCAAGGACCCACAAGACGTGGCTTATTTAAAGAATATTTTTCAAGGACCCACAAAACCTGGTTTATTTAAAGAATATTTGTTCAAGGACCCACAAAACCTAATTTATTTAAAGAATATTTTTTTAAGGACCCACAAAACCTGGTTTATTTAAAGAATATTTTTTCAAGAACCCACAAAGCCTGGTTTATTTAAAGAATATTTTTCAAGGACACACAAAACGAGGTTTATTTAAATAATATTTTTTCAAGGACCCACAAAACGTGGTTTACTTAAAGAATATTTTTCAAGGACCCACAAAACGTGGTTTACTTAAAGAATATTTTCAAGGACCCACAAAACGTGGTTTATTTAAAGAATATTTTCAAGGACCCACAAAACGTGGTTTATTTAAAGAATATTTTTAAGGACCCACAAAACGTGGTTTATTTAAAGAATATTTTCAAGGACCTGCAAAACGTGGTTTATTTAAAGAATATTTTTCAAGGACACACAAAACGAGGTTTATTTAAATAATATTTTTTCAAGGACCCACAAAACGTGGTTTACTTAAAAAATATTTTTCAAGGACCCACAAAACGTGGTTTACTTAAAGAATATTTTCAAGGACCCACAAAACTTGGTTTATTTAAAGAATATTTTCAAGGACCTGCAAAACGTGGTTTATTTAAAGAATATTTTCAAGGACCTGCAAAACGTGGTTTATTTAAAGAATATTTTTTCAAGAACCCACAAAGCGTGGTTTATTTAAAGAATATTTTTTCAAGAACCCACAAAGCGTGGTTTTGTTTAAACAATATTTTTTTAAGGACCCACAAAACGTGGTTTATTTAAAGAATATTTTTCAAGGACACACAAAACGAGGTTTATTTAAATAATATTTTTTCAAGGACCCACAAAACGTGGTTTACTTAAAGAATATTTTTCAAGGACCCACAAAACGTGGTTTACTTAAAGAATATTTTCAAGGACCCACAAAACGTGGTTTATTTAAAGAATATTTTCAAGGACCCACAAAACGTGGTTTATATAAAGACTATTTTTCCAAGGACCACACAAAACGTGGTTTATTTAAAGAATATTTTCAAGGACCTGCAAAACGTGGTTTATTTAAAGAATATTTTTTCAAGAACCCACAAAGCGTGGTTTATTTAAAGAATATTTTTTCAAGAACCCACAAAGCGTGGTTTATTTAAAGAATATTTTTTCAAGAACCCACAAAGCGTGGTTTATTTAATAAATATTTTTTCAAGAACCCACAAAGCGTGGTTTATTTAATAAATATTTTTTCAAGAACCCACAAAGCGTGGTTTATTTAATAAATATTTTTTCAAGAACCCACAAAGCGTGGTTTATTTAATAAATATTTTTTCAAGAACCCACAAAGCGTGGTTTATTTAATAAATATTTTTTCAAGAACCCACAAAGCGTGGTTTATTTAAAGAATATTTTCTCAAGAACCCACAAAGCGTGGTTTATTTAAAGAATATTTTTTCAAGAACCCACAAATCGTGGTTTATTTAATAAATATTTTTTCAAGAACCCACAAAGCGTGGTTTATTTAAAGAATATTTTTTCAAGAACCCACAAAGCGTGGTTTATTTAATAAATATTTTTTCAAGAACCCACAAAGCGTGGTTTATTTAATAAATATTTTTCAAGAACCCACAAAGCGTGGTTTATTTAATAAATATTTTTTCAAGAACCCACAAAGCGTGGTTTATTTAATAAATATTTTTCAAGAACCCACAAAGCGTGGTTTATTTAAAGAATATTTTTCAAGAACCCACAAAGCGTGGTTTATTTAAAGAATATTTTTTCAAGAACCCACAAAGCGTTGTTTATTTAAAGAATATTTTTTCAAGAACCCACAAAGCGTGGTTTATTTAAAGAATATTTTTTCAAGAACCCACAAAGCGTGGTTTATTTAAAGAATATTTTTTCAAGAACCCACAAAGCGTGGTTTATTTAAAGAATATTTTTCAAGAACCCACAAAGCGTGGTTTATTTAAAGAATATTTTTTCAAGAACCCACAAAGCGTGGTTTATTTAAAGAATATTTTTCAAGAACCCACAAAGCGTGGTTTATTTAAAGAATATTTTTTCAAGAACCCACAAAGCGTTGTTTATTTAAAGAATATTTTTTCAAGAACCCACAAAGCGTGGTTTATTTAAAGAATATTTTTTCAAGAACCCACAAAGCGTGGTTTATTTAAAGAATATTTTTTCAAGAACCCACAAAGCGTGGTTTATTTAAAGAATATTTTTCAAGAACCCACAAAGCGTGGTTTATTTAAAGAATATTTTTTCAAGAACCCACAAAGCGTGGTTTATTTAAAGAATATTTTTCAAGAACCCACAAAGCGTGGTTTATTTAAAGAATATTTTTCAAGAACCCACAAAGCGTGGTTTATTTAAAGAATATTTTTTCAAGAACCCACAAAGCGTTGTTTATTTAAAGAATATTTTTTCAAGAACCCACAAAGCGTGGTTTATTTAAAGAATATTTTTTCAAGAACCCACAAAGCGTGGTTTATTTAAAGAATATTTTTTCAAGGACCCACAAAACGTGGTTTATTTAAAGAATATTTTTTCAAGGACCCACAAAACGTGGTTTATTTAAAGACTATTTTTTCAAGGACCCACAAAACGTGGTTTATTTAAAGAATATTTTTCAAGGACCCACAAAACGTGGTTTATTTAAAGAATATTTTTCAAGGACCCACAAAACGTGGTTTGTTCAAAGAATATTTTTCAATGGCCCACAAAGCGTGGTTTTGTTTAAAGAATATTTTTTCAAGAACCCACAAAGCGTGGTTTTGTTTAAAGAATATTTTTTCAAGAACCCACAAAGAGTGGTTTTGTTTAAAGAATATTTTTTCAAGAACCCACAAAGCGTGGTTTTGTTTAAAGAATATTTTTTCAAGAACCCACAAAGAGTGGTTTTGTTTAAAGAATATTTTTTCAAGAACCCACAAAGCGTGGTTTATTTAAAGAATATTTTTTCAAGAACCCACAAAGCGTGGTTTATTTAAAGAATATTTTTTCAAGAACCCACAAAGCGTGGTTTATTTAAAGAATATTTTTTCAAGAACCCACAAAGCGTGGTTTATTTAAATAATATTTTTTCAAGAACCCACAAAGCGTGGTTTATTTAAATAATATTTTTTCAAGAACCCACAAAGCGTGGTTTATTTAAATAATATTTTTTCAAGAACCCACAAAGCGTGGTTTATTTAAAGAATATTTTTTCAAGAACCCACAAAGCGTGGTTTATTTAAATAATATTTTTTCAAGAACCCACAAAACGTGGTTTATTTAAAGAATATTTTTCAAGGGCCCACAAAAATTGGATTTTTTTAAAGAAAAATGTTCAAGGACCCACAAAAATTGGATTTTTTTATAGAATATTTTTTTAAGACCCACAAAACGTGGTTTATTTAAAGAATATTTTTCAAGGGCCCACAAAACGTGGTTTATTTAAAGAATATTTTTCAAGGACCCACAAAACGTGGTTTTTTAAATAATATTTCAAGGACCCCCAAAACCTTTTTCATGTACCCACAGAACATGGTTTATTTAAAGTATATATTTTCATGTACCCACAAAACGTGGTTTATTTAAGGAATTAAATTTGAAAAAAAGTGTGCACAGACTTTATATTAATTGAAATTATGTTGCCGAAACTTAAAACCCTATTTGGTTTTTCCTTTTAAAACCACTACAAAGATCTTTATTTTGGAAACAAAAAAATGAATCCTAAAATGTCATGAAATTACTTTGGTATTTTAAAAGTGTATGCACATATATTCCCTTTACAAATAGAATGTTAGTCTTATATTAGAAACAAAATCAACATTTCTGATGATATTCCGAAAAAATGGCTTATGGCTCAAGACAAAATTCATATAAATGACAATAAGTGAAATAGCCTAAAAGCAACAGTACCAAAAATCCCTTACACAAAAATAGACATTTCCAGGAAAACACATACAGTACATACATATAGATGTATCCTCTAACAAAACAGATACATACATTAAGGAAGGTCCTAACCTGTTTACCGCTGCCTAGATTCTGACTAACACAATGTGTGAATGGATGCCACATCTACAACGGCTATTGTTATATAGGTTCGTATGTATGTATGTAGTTTTGCTATTTGTAGCCTTGTTTTGCCAGAATTTTTACTGGTCATGTCATACAATGGGCATTTTGACCAAACGGCTTATAAGACCATCGACGAAAACTTGTGGTGCAACATTCAGAGGCAAAATCGAGAGAGAGAGAGAGAGATACCGACAAAAAGGAAAGAGTTCAAGCTATGAAGAAATAATTTGAAATGGAAAACTCTAAGCCATGGTGACATCAATAACAACGACCACAAAGAACACACTCACAGAGAGGTCTTCGGTCAAATACCCCCACTCAACTTGTATACCAAATCCCACTCACATTAGGCATTGGACCTGGTAACCATTGTGGCCAGTTTTGTTATTACTACTGTATGGTCCATACAGTACATACATCAAAATCTTTGCTTGATTGTAATGGTCTTCGCAGGCTAGGCAGCCATAGTAACGAAAAGTCATGCTGGTCAACACCAACAACAATTTGACTTAAACTCACCTCATTTGAAATTCCCCAAATTATACAGCAATGACTCAAATGTGAACTTCTGTGAACCATAAATGTGAAAGGACATTGCAGCGTATTTCTTAGAACTTCAACAACAACAGCCGAAGGAAACATGGATTTATTATGCAAATTTAATAAAGAAAATTCTATGAAAATTTATTTAATACACATTCACATATCAATTAATTTCAAAGTTGTTGGAACTTGGGTACTATATTTTTAGTGCATTTATATTAATTAAATGTAAACAGAAGAAGTATTTTGTCATAGAAACTGGAGGCGTTGGGAACATTAAATCCATTAAATTTTAGTAAAACAACTGTTATAATAGACTGGCATTACCAATAAAAGAGATTGAAAACTTGAGTTTCAAATTTGAAAATCATTTAAATAAACCTTGAAAAATATTCTTTAAATAAACCACGTTTTGTGGGTCCTTGAAAAATATTCTTTAAATAAACCACGTTTTGTGGGTCCTTGAAAAATATTCTTTAAATAAACCACGTTTTGTGGGTCCTTGAAAAATATCCTTTTAATAAACCACGTTTTGTGGGTCCTTGAAAAATATTCTTTAAATAAACCACGTTTTGTGGGTCCTTGAAAAATATTCTTTAAATAAACCACGTTTTGTGGGTCCTTGAAAAATATCCTTTTAATAAACCACGTTTTGTGAGTTTTTGAAAAATATTCTTTAAATAAACCACGTTTTGTGGGTCCTTGAAAAATATCCTTTCAATAAACCACGTTTTGTGGGTCCTTGAAAAATATTCTTTAAATAAACCACATTTTGTGGGTCCTTGAAAAATATTCTTTAAATAAACCACGTTTTGTGGGTCTTTGAAAAATATTCTTTAAATAAACCACGTTTTGTGAGTCCTTGAAAAATATTCTTTAAATAAACCACGTTTTGTGGGTCCTTGAAAAATATTCTTTAAATAAACCACGTTTTGTGGGTCCTTGAAAAATATTCTTTAAATAAACCACGTTTTGTGGGTCCTTTGAAAATATTCTTTAAATATACCACGTTTTGTGGGTCCTTGAAAAATATGCTTTAAATAAACCACGTTTTGTGGGTCTTTGAAAAATATTCTTTAAATAAACCACGTTTTGTGAGTCCTTGAAAAATATTCCTTAAATAAACCACGTTTTGTGGGTCCTTGAAAAATATTCTTTAAATAAACCACGTTTTGTGGGTCCTTGAAAAAAATGCTTTAAATAAACCACGTTTTGTGGGTCCTTGAAAAATATTCTTTAAATAAACCACGTTTTGTGGGTCCTTGAAAAAAATGCTTTAAATAAACCACGTTTTGTGGGTCCTTGAAAAATATTCTTTAAATAAACCACGTTTTGTGGGTCCTTGAAAAAAATGCTTTAAATAAACCACGTTTTGTGGGTCCTTGAAAAATATTCTTTAAATAAACCACGTTTTGTGGGTCCTTGAAAAAAATGCTTTAAATAAACCACGTTTTGTGGGTCCTTGAAAAATATTCTTTAAATAAACCACGTTTTGTGGGTCCTTGAAAAATATTCTTTAAATAAACCACGTTTTGTGGGTTCTTGAAAAATATTCTTTAAATAAACCACGTTTTGTGGGTCCTTGAAAAATATTCTTTAAATAAACCACGTTTTGTGGGTCCTTGAAAAATATTCTTTAAATAAACCACGTTTTGTGGGTCCTTGAAAAATATTCTTTAAATAAACCACGTTTTGTGGGTCCTTGAAAAATATTCTTTAAATGAAACACGTTTTGTGGGTCCTTGAAAAAATATTCTTTAAATGAACCACGTTTTGTGGGTCCTTGAAAAATATTCTTTAAATAAAAAATGTTTTGTGGGTCCTTAAAAATTTTCCTTAAATAAACCATGTTTTGTGGGTCCTTGAAAAATTGTCCTTAAATGAACCACGTTTTGTGGGTTCTTGAAAAATTGTCCTTAAATAAACCACGTTTTGTGGTTTAACTTAAAAAAATCCTAGGTTTTTGGTCTTGCGGTCCTTAAACAAATATTTTTTAATTTTTCTTTTTAATTCAATATTTTTCATTGTGAAAAATCTACCAAACTATTGTTTAAATATATTCCATTATTTCATAAATGAAAGTATGTGCTCAATTTGTTAAACTCGTAACTTCAAACGGAAACTCTCTAAAAGTTTAAATATCCTTCGTCAACCTCATCGTTGCTTGTTCTCCTTTCATTATATTTTATTTTACAAATATTTACATTAAAAACAAACAAACAAACAACCCACACAAAAACAAACAACCAACTACATTTTTTAGACAAATATTACGAAAAGGATTTGAATGTCATTTAACTATAATAACCGGACTTACAATTTTGACAAGCATTGCAAAAATCCTTATTCAAATAAAAATCTACAAATAAAACAACTACAAACAAAAACGAGTCGACAAACCCCCAAACACACACACACACAGTCTAAATAAATTATAGATGTTCAACATTTAAAAGTGTAGATAATATTGATTTATGTCCAGAGGGACGAATGACTAGCTGGCTGCCCGGCTGGCTGTAGAAAAACTTTGAATAAATATTAAATAACCCAAACCAAGTATACTTGGTCAGAAACAAAGATTTAACCATTCTCTTCTGGCTATTTGAATAAAACAATGAGTGGGAAGAGGGCCAAGCTAACCAACGCACACACAATGGTAGAAACGAGGAAGTTCTTCAAAACCACATTCTGAGTAAATGCCATAGTTGCGAATGGAAGTGCTTAAATAAATTTAAAAACTAGCCTCAACCTTAAAATATAGTTGTACGCACACACATTGTTGTATACATACGCAAAACATTTACATTCACATTTGAGACATGCGGAAAAGTTTTATTACATTAAATCTTCTTCTTAATTAACAAACATTATTTACTTTTCCTTTCCTTTGCGGTTAAAGAGAAGACTACAAAACTGTGGTAATGAAGGGAATTGAAAAATATAACAAAAATATTTTTTAGACCAAAAAACGTGGATTTTTTAAAAAAAATATTTTTCAAGAACATCACCACAAAACGTGGATTTAGAAAAAATTCAAGGGCCTCAGCACAAGACGAGGATTTTTTAAAAAAATATTTTTTCAAGGACCTCAACACAAAACGTGGATTTTTAAACAATATTTTTTTCAAGCACCTCAACACAAAACGTGGATTTTTTAAACAATATTTTTTTCAAGCACCTCAACGCAAAACTTGGATTTTTTAAAAAATATTTTTTCAAGGAACGCAACACAAAAAGTGGATTTTTTAAAAAATATTTTTTCAAGGACCTCAACACAAAAAGTGGATTTTTTAAAAAATATTTTTTCATGGACCTCAACACAAAACGTGGTTTTTAACAAAATATTTTTGTAAGAATTTTTAACAATATTTTTCAAGGACATTCATCCACAAAACGTGGATTTTTAAAACTATTATTCAAGGACCTTCATCCATAAAACGTGGTTTTTAACAAAATATTTTTGTAAGAATTTTTAACAATATTTTTCAAGGACATTCATCCACAAAACGTGGATTTTTAAAACTATTATTCAAGGACCTTCATCCATAAAACGTGGTTTTTAACAAAATATTTTTGTAAGAATTTTTAACAATATTTTTCAAGGACATTCATCCACAAAACGTGGATTTTTAAAACTATTATTCAAGGACCTTCATCCATAAAACGTGGTTTTTAACAAAATATTTTTGTAAGAATTTTTAACAATATTTTTCAAGGACATTCATCCACAAAACGTGCATTTTTAAAAACATTTTTCAAGGACCTACATCCACAAAACGTGGATTTTTAAACATATTTTTCAAGAACCTTTATCCACAAAACGAGAATTTTTAAAAATATTTTTTCAAGGATTTGGCTCAACAACTTGGATTTTTAAAAATATTTTTTCAAGGACTTTGGCTAAACAACTTAGATTTTTAAAAATATTTTTCAGGGACCTTTATCCACAAAACGTGGATTTTTAAAAATATTTTTTCAAGGACCTTTATCCATAAAACGTGGATTTTTAAAAATATTTTTCAAGGAGCCTCATCCACAAAACGTGCATTTATAAAAATATTTTTCAGGGACCTTTACCCACAAAACGTGGATTTTTAAAAATATTTTTTCAAGGACCTTCATCCACAAAACTTGGATTTTTAAAAATATATTTCAAGAACCTTCATCCACAAAACGTGGATTATTAAAAATATTTTTTCAAGGACCTTTATCCACAAAACGTGGATTTTTAAAAATATTTCTTCAAGGACATTTATCCACAAAACGTGGATTTTTAAAAATATTTTTTCAAGGACCTTTATCTACAAAATGTGGATTTTTAAAAATATTTTTCAAGGACCTTAAAAATATTTTTAAGGACCTTTATCCACAAAACGTGGATTTTTAAAAATATTTTTCAAGGACCTTAAAAATATTTTTAAGGACCTTTATGCAAAAAACGTGGATTTTTAAAAATATTTTCAAGGACCTTTATCCACAAAACGTGGATTTTTAAAAATATTTTTTAAGGGCATTCATTCACAGATCTTGGATTTTTAAAATAATTTTTTCAGTGACCTTCATCCACAAAAAGTGGATTTTTAAAATAATTTTTTCAAGGATCTTTCATCCACAAAAAGTGGATTTTTTAAAATATTTTTTCAAGGACCTTTATCCACAAAACGTGGATTTTTAAAAAATATTTTTCAAGGACCTTTATCCACAAAACGTGGATTTTTAAAAATATTTTTTAAGGGCATTCATTCACAGATCTTGGATTTTTAAAATAATTTTTTCAATGACCTTCATCCACAAAAAGTGGATTTTTAAAAATATTTTTCAAGGACCTTTATCCACAAAACGTGGATTTTTAAAAATATTTTTCAAGGACCTTTATCCACAAAACGTGGATTTTTAAAAATATTTTTCAAGGACCTTTATCCACAAAACGTGGATTTTCAAAAATATTTTTCAAGGACCTTTATCCACAAAACGTGGATTTTTAAAAATATTTTTCAAGGACCTTTATCCACAAAACGTGGATTTTTAAAGAATATTTTTTCAAGGACCTTTGTCCACACAACGTGGATTTTTTAAAAATATTTTTTCAAGTACCTTTATCCACAATCGTGGATTTTTAAAAATATTTTTTCAAGGACCTTTAGACCACAAAACGTGGATTTTTTAAAGAATATTTCTTCAAGGACCTTTAGACCACAAAACGTGGATTTTTAAAAGAATATTTCTTCAAGGACCTTTAGACCACAAAACGTGGATTTTTTAAAGAATATTTCTTCAAGGACCTTTATCCACAATCGTGGATTTTTAAAAATATTTTTTCAAGGACCTTTAGACCACAAAACGTGGATTTTTAAAAGAATATTTCTTCAAGGACCTTTAGACCACAAAACGTGGATTTTTTAAAGAATATTTCTTCAAGGACCTTTAGACCACAAAACGTGGATTTTTTTAACGAATATTTCTTCAAGGACCTTTAGACCACAAAACGTGAATTTTTTAAAGAATATTTCTTCAAGGACCTTTAGACCACAAAACGTGGATTTTTAAAGAATATTTCTTCAAGGACCTTTAGACCACAAAACGTGGATTTTTAAAGAATATTTCTTCAAGGACCTTTAGACCACAAAACGTGGATTTTTTAAAGAATATTTCTTCAAGGACCTTTAGACCACAAAACGTGGATTTCTTCAAGGACCTTTAGACCACAAAACGTGGATTTTTTAAAGAATATTTCTTCAAGGACCTTTAGACCACAAAACGTGGATTTTTAAAGAATATTTTTTCAAGGACCTTTATCCACAAAACGTGGATTTTTTAAAAATATTTTTTCAAGGACCTTTATCCACAATCGTGGATTTTTAAAAATATTTTTTCAAGGACCTTTAGACCACAAAACGTGGATTTTTTAAAGAATATTTCTTCAAGGACCTTTAGACCACAAAACGTGGATTTTTTAAAGAATATTTCTTCAAGGACCTTTAGACCACAAAACGTGGATTTATTAACAAATATTTCTTCAAGGACCTTTAGACCACAAAACGTGGATTTTTTTAAAGAATATTTCTTCAAGGACCTTTAGACCACAAAACGTGGATTTTTTAAAGAATATTTCTTCAAGGACCTTTAGACCACAAAACGTGGATTTTTTAAAGAATATTTCTTCAAGGACCTTTAGACCACAGAACGTGGATTTTTTAAAGAATATTTCTTCAAGGACCTTTAGACCACAAAACGTGGATTTTTTAAAGAATATTTCTTCAAGGACCTTTAGACCACAAAACGTGGATTTTTTAAAGAATATTTCTTCAAGGACCTTTAGACCACAAAACGTGGATTTTTTAAAGAATATTTCTTCAAGGACCTTTAGACCACAAAACGTGGATTTTTTAAAGAATATTTCTTCAAGGACCTTTAGACCACAAAACGTGGATTTTTTAAAGAATATTTCTTCAAGGACCTTTAGACCACAAAACGTGGATTTTTTAAAGAATATTTCTTCAAGGACCTTTAGACCACAAAACGTGGATTTTTTAAAGAATATTTCTTCAAGGACCTTTAGACCACAAAACGTGGATTTTTTAAAGAATATTTCTTCAAGGACCTTTAGACCACAAAACGTGGATTTTTTAAAGAATATTTCTTCAAGGACCTTTAGACCACAAAACGTGGATTTTTTAAAGAATATTTCTTCAAGGACCTTTAGACCACAAAACGTGGATTTTTTAAAGACTATTTCTTCAAGGACCTTTAGACCACAAAACGTGGATTTTTAAAGAATATTTCTTCAAGGACCTTTAGACCACAAAACGTGGATTTTTAAAGAATATTTCTTCAAGGACCTTTAGACCACAAAACGTGGATTTTTTAAAGAATATTTCTTCAAGGACCTTTAGACCACAAAACGTGGATTTTTTAAAGAATATTTCTTCAAGGACCTTTAGACCACAAAGCGTGGATTTTTTTAAAGAATATTTCTTCAAGGACCTTTAGACCACAAAACGTGGATTTTTTAAAGAATATTTCTTCAAGGACCTTTAGACCACAAAACGTGGATTTTTTAAAGAATATTTCTTCAAGGACCTTTAGACCACAAAACGTGGATTTTTTAAAGAATATTTCTTCAAGGACCTTTAGACCACAAAACGTGGATTTTTTAAAGAATATTTCTTCAAGGACCTTTAGACCACAAAACGTGGATTTTTTAAAGAATATTTCTTCAAGGACCATTAGACCACAAAACGTGGATTTTTTAAAGAATATTTCTTCAAGGACTTTTAGACCACAAAACGTGGATTTTTTAAAGAATATTTCTACAAGGACTTTTAGACCACAAAACGTGGATTTTTGAAAGAATATTTCTACAAGGACCTTTAGACCACAAAACGTGGATTTTTTAAAGAATATTTCTACAAGGACCTTTAGACCACAAAACGTGGATTTTTTAAAGAATATTTCTACAAGGACCTTTAGACCACATAACGTGTATATTTTAATAATAAAAAAAACTAAAACGTGGATTTTTTAAAAAAATATTATTCAAGGACGTGCAGAAGCTCTATTGTTAAAAGGCCTTTGCACTTTTTTTAAATAGAAAACCTTTGAAGTGGCTTCTTCAAAGGTCATACAAATATAAAAGGATCGCCCAAGTATCTTCCATACCACTGTCTTGTAATTTCAATGTTTAACCATTAACATTATCTCACTTTTCTGCTTCCATGGAATAAGCTAAGAAAATAAAAACGAAAACATTTAAATTCATTTCTTCGTTATTGCAATGCATTCAATCTTCTTTGGTTTCCTTGCCATTACTTCATTTTCATCTTGTCTCGGAGCTAAAGCAAGAAAACAAAGAAATTGAAGAAAGACAGCTTTTAAGTTCATTTCAAAGTTTTTTTTTTTTGGTATTTTCAAAATCTTTGTCTTGTTTCGAGTGCCTGTGTGTTTGAATTTCGACAGTACCGTATTCTCTGTGATGGTATGCCACCACCAAGAAGACAAAGATAACCGCAAGAAATGAGCAAAAGGGAAAAAACGTATAAACCAAGCCACATTATCTAGCTTAAAAACGACCTGTCAAACTACAGCCAACCAACCTACCATTCAACCAAAGTCATCTAGGCAGTCACAAAACAAATATACCGTAAAAGACAAAGAGTGGCAAGCCAAAAGTTGGTCAACCACAAAGTCAAAAAAAGAAACATGGATGGTCGAACACATTTCTTTGCGAAAGTCATTCGCTTCGGTGCTTCTTAAGTTTTGTCACTTCCCATTGACACCCATTGGAGAACAACTGTCGGTCGTTTCGTTTTTCTATCGAGAAAAGCAGAGAAAACCAAACTTAATTTTCTTAAGAATATTCACCATCCTTTGATGGTATTTCGTCGGAAATCATTACTGGACCAAAAAGAAAAAAAGAAGGTAATGTCATTGGTTAACCAAATTCACATTAAAACTTTGCGACAGTACTGACAATGGTAAAATAAGTCCATCCGTAAACGCCTCATTGTATTGGTTGCCACCATTAGTTGTTGTCTTTTGGGAGATTCTATGGTGATTGACAAACATGGCCGTTTGAGGCATTTATGGTAGGCTTATTAAGCAACACAATACTCCTGCTAATACTCTACTCTTTTTTGTACTGTTGGTTGGCATTACATGGAGTGTCTTTTAGGATAAAAAAAAGTTCGATTCTACTCCCAAGGTTGTCTTGCCCAATATTTAGATTCATTGGTTTCTTCTGTCGGTTACTGTCATGTTTGCGGACATCTATTTCATCATCTTGACTTTCACCATCAGCATCAGCATCATCCTCATCCTCACTAAAACCATTATTGTGTCAACACAAATTTGCCATTCATCATCAAAATCCAATAACCAAAACAACAACAACAACATTTCTTAACTTAATATTATTTTGATAAAAATCAATCAATCCATCATTGATTTTGCCATTGTCTGAATATAATGAGTTTTCTAAACCCGAAAAGAAAATAAAGAAGAGTAGAAATTTATGTATGGACAATAATGGACATTATTATCATCAACATTGACATCGTTATTGTTATTGTATTAGTTGATGAAAGGACAATGGACATGTTATGAGCAATCGATTGACTTTGAAAAGGCTGTGGTGGCATGCATAAATAACTAATCGATCATTTATATTTAAAGTAAAGAGACAAAATTGGCAGTATTGCTAGCCAGTTAATTTAAGAATAATAAATTTAATTAGGTTGTACACATGGCACAATTACCAAGGTAGTGGCATCGTAAAATTTTGAATATGTTATGTCAAAACTTTCTTTATTTTGGTGGGGGAAATTACAACAAAAATATTTTTTTTATAAAGGATTTGACTTTTCATATTCGATCAGCTGGTGTGATACCACTACCTGGTAGTTCTGCAATGGTTGTACAGCAAGGCTTTTAGAATATAAAAGAAACTTAGAAGGCCAAAACAAAAGACATGTCAATGTAGTCAAGTTACAAAAAAGGTTCTAAGATCAGTCCAACTGACACCACAGTGTATGCAGTTTAGGCTTTCTCCTCTGATTTTCATTGAAAATATATTTATTTAAAATAAAAATCAACGTTTGTGTACTTGAAAAATATTCTTTAAAAATTCCACGTTTTGTGGTCTGTGGATACTTGAAAAATATTCTTTAAAAATTCCACGTTTTGTGGTCTGTGGATACTTGAAAAATATTCTTTGAAAAATCCACGTTTTGTGGTCTGTGGATACTTTAAAAATATTCTTTAAAAAATCCACGTTTTGTGGTCTGTGGATACTTGAAAAATATTCTTTAAAAAATCCACGTTTCAAGGTCTGTGGATACTTGAAAAATATTCTTTAAAAAATCCACGTTTCGAGGTCTGTGGATACTTGAAAAATATTCTTTAAAAAATCCACGTTTTGTGGTCTGGAGGTCCATGAAAAAATATTTTTTAAAAGATCCACGTTTTGTGATTTAAAGGTCAATGACAAGATATTTATTAAAAAATCCATGTTTTGTGGTCTGCAGGTCTATGAAAAAATATTTTTTAAAAGATCCACGTTTTGTGGCCTGAAGGTCTATGAAAAAATATTGTTTAAAAAATCCACGTTTTGTGGTCTGGAGGTCCATGAGAAAATATTTTTTAAAAGATCCACGTTTTGTGATTTAAAGGTCAATGACAAGATATTTATTAAAAAATACATGTTTTGTGGTCTGAAGGTCTATGAAAAAATATTTTTTAAAAAATCCACGTTTTGTGGTCTAATGGTCAATTAAAAAAATATTTTTTAAAAAAATCCACGTTTTGTGGTCTGAAGGTCAATAAAAAAAATATTTTTTTTAAAATCCACGTTTTGTGGTTTGAAGGTCAATAAAAAAATATTTTTTAAAAAAATCCACGTTTTGTGGTCTGAAGGTCAATAAAAAAAATATTTTTTTTAAAATCCACGTTTTGTGGTTTGAAGGTCAATAAAAAAATATTTTTTTTAAAAATCCACGTTTTGTGGTTTGAAGGTCCATGAAAACTGTTTTTAAAATAATCCATGTTTAGTGGTTTGCAGGTACTTGAAAATATTTAAAAAAAATAACGTATTGTGGTCTGAAGGTACTTGAAAATTTTAATTTTTTAATTGGAAAATATTTTTTTTTTTAAATCCACGTTTTGTGGAAAAATATTTTTTCAAAAAAACCAAGTTTTGTGTTAATCCTTAAAAAGATATTTTTTTAATCCTAGTTTTGTGTTAAACCTGCGAAAAATATTTTTTTAGAAATTCACGTTTTGTAATAATCCTTGAAAATATTTTTTAAATTCACGTTTTGTGGAAAAATATTTTTTCAAAAGAAAAACAAGTTTTGTGTCAATCCTTGGAAAAATATTTTTTAAAAAAATCCACGTTTTGTGGAAAAATATTTTTTCAAAAGGAAAACAAGTTTTGTGTCAATCCTTGGAAAAATATTTTTTAAAAAAATCCACGTTTTGTGGAAAAATATTTTTTTCAAAAAAAAACAAGTTTTGTGTTAATCCTTGAAAATATATTTTTAAATCCTAGTTTTGTATTAAACCGTGAACATATATTTTAAATCCTAGTTTTGTATTAAACCGTGAAAAAATAATTTTTAAAAAATCCACGTTTTGTGACAATCCTTGGAAAAATATTTTTTTAAAAATCCACGTTTTGTGGTCTGTTGTTGGCTTTTGTTATGGTCCTTTAAAATATATATTTTTTTTTTTAAAAAAAAATTCACGTTTTGTGTTAATCCTTGAAAAATATTTTTAAATCCTAGTTTTGTGATGATGGTCGTTGAAAAAAATTTTTTTTTAAAAATCTACGTTTTGTGTTACACCGTAAAAAGTAAACACATTTTTAAAAAAATCCACGTTTTGAGATGGATTTTGAAAAAATATTTTTTTTTAAATCCACGTTTTGTGATAGTATTTAAGAGAATATTTAAAATAAATATTTTTTTTAAATCCACGTTTTGTGATAGTATTTAAGAGAATATTTAAAATAAATATTTTTGTTTTAAATCCACGTTTTGTGATAGTATTTAAGAGAATATTTAAAATAAATATTTTTTTAAAAATCCACGTTTTGTGATAGTATTTAAGAGAATATTTAAAATAAATATTTTTGTTTTAAATCCACGTTTTGTGATAGTATTTAAGAGAATATTTAAAATAAATATTTTTTTAAAAATCCACGTTTTGTGATAATCCTTAGAAAAATATTTTTTTAAAAATCCACGTTTTGTGATAATCCTTAGAAAAATATTTTTTTAAAAATCCACGTTTTGTGATAATCCTTAGAAAAATATTTTTTTAAAAATCCACGTTTTGTGATAATCCTTAGAAAAATATTTTTTTAAAAATCCACGTTTTGTGATAATCCTTAGAAAAATATTTTTTTAAAAATCCACGTTTTGTGATAATCCTTAGAAAAATATTTTTTTAAAAATCCACGTTTTGTGATAATCCTTAGAAAAATATTTTTTTAAAAATCCACGTTTTGTGATAATCCTTAGAAAAATATTTTTTTAAAAATCCACGTTTTGTGATAATCCTTAGAAAAATATTTTTTTAAAAATCCACGTTTTGTGATAATCCTTAGAAAAATATTTTTTTAAAAATCCACGTTTTGCGATAATCCTTAGAAAAATATTTTTTTAAAAATCCACGTTTTGTGATAATCCTTAGAAAAATATTTTTTTAAAAATCCACGTTTTGTGATAATCCTTAGAAAAATATTTTTTTAAAAATCCACGTTTTGTGATAATCCTTAGAAAAATATTTCTTTAAAAATCCACGTTTTGTGATAATCCTTAGAAAAATATTTTTTTTAAAAATCCACGTTTTGTGATAATCCTTAGAAAAATATTTTTTTAAAAATCCACGTTTTGTGATAATCCTTAGAAAAATATTTTTTAAAAATCCACGTTTTGTGATAATCCTTAGAAAAATATTTTTTAAAAATCCACGTTTTGTGATAATCCTTAGAAAAATATTTTTTAAAAATCCACGTTTTGTGATAATCCTTAGAAAAATATTTTTTAAAAATCCACGTTTTGTGGTAATCCTTAGAAAAATATTTTTTAAAAATCCACGTTTTGTGATAATCCTTAGAAAAATATTTTTTAAAAATCCACGTTTTGTGATAATCCTTAGAAAAATATTTTTTAAAAATCCACGTTTTGTGATAATCCTTAGAAAAATATTTTTTAAAAATCCACGTTTTGTGATAATCCTTAGAAAAATATTTTTTAAAAATCCACGTTTTGTGATAATCCTTAGAAAAATATTTTTTAAAAATCCACGTTTTGTGATTATCCTTAGAAAAATATTTTTTAAAAATCCCCGTTTTGTGATAATCCTTAGAAAAATATTTTTTTAAAAATCCACGTTTTGTGGTAATCCTTAGAAAAATATTTTTTAAAAATCCACGTTTTGTGATAATCCTTAGAAAAATATTTTTTAAAAATCCACGTTTTGTGATAATGCTTAGAAAAATATTTTTTAAAAATCCACGTTTTGTGATAATCCTTAGAAAAATATTTTTTAAAAATCCACGTTTTGTGATAATGCTTAGAAAAATATTTTTTAAAAATCCACGTTTTGTGATAATCCTTAGAAAATATTTTTTTAAAAATCCACGATTTGTGATAATCCTTAGAAAAATAGTTTTTAAAAATCCACGTTTTGTGATAATCCGTATAAAAATATTTTTTAAAAACCCCCGTTTTGTGATAATCCTTAGAAAAATATATTTTTAAAATCCACGTTTTGTGATAATCCTTAAAAAATATTTTTTAAAAATCCACGTTTTGTGATAATACTTAGAAAAATATTTTTTAAAAATCCACGTTTTGTGATAATCCTTAGAAAAATATTTTTTAAAAATCCACGTTTTGTGATAATCCTTAGAAAAATATTTTTTAAAAATCCACGTTTTGTGATAATCCTTAGAAAAATATTTTTTAAAAATCCACGTTTTGTAATAATTCATGGAAAAATATTTTGTTTAATCCACGCTTTGTGATAATCCCTGGAAATATATTTTTTTTAAATCCACGTTTTGTGATCTGTTGTTGGTTGAAAAAATATTCTGGTCCCTGAAAGAATATTTTTTTAATCAACGTCCTGTGATGGACATTGAAAAAATATTTTTTTAAAAAATCCACGTTTTGCAATGGTGAAAAAAATTATTCTTTAAATAAAAAATGCAACCTTTGCTCACGTTTACCATTATTACCATCTACTTTAAATTTTCGAAACTATTTCCTAATCGACTCGAACAAATTTCCGAGCATTAAACTGCTTAAACTTCATTTAGTCGTTAACAATTTTAAATAGCCCAACTGACGTTAACTAACAACATTAGATTGTAAATCTTGCATCTTTTCTAAAGAATAGCTAATTAGTTTTGGTCATTACCAACTCAAAGAATCAATTTAATAGCTGACCTAGAATCCCACAGCTACTGGGCGAAAATCTCGTCCAACACTTTCTCTCGTTTGCCATCGTCATTATCTGCGTCCCCTCTACTCATCTTCCTTACCCCTTTAATTATGTTTTCCTCTTTGCGAAATTGGCTGCTAACAAACGGTTGCTTTGCCCCGTTAACGAGTTCAAGATTTATCACCACCGCAAACGACGATGTTCAAAATTTTGAATTTGCCTCCTAAGGGGTTGATTGTTTCACAAGCATGGCGTATACAGTTGGGAGCAAGGAGCATCATATATATGTATGTATGTATGTGAATCTGAATTTCTGTGTGTGTGCGAGTTCAACTATGTTTATGAGATGACAGTTCCATTGTTGCGGTCGTCATCAACACTTGCCGTTTGTTGTTGCTTCTTGACTCGCTTTTAGTGTTTTAGATGGCATTATAATTTTACCTCTTAAGTTGGTCTTTCCTTGGCCTTTTTGACGTTGTTGTCGTTTCTGTTTTCTTCTTTATTTTTATTTTCTGTTTGTGTGAGTGTGTCAGTTTTCGTATTTTGTTTTTGTATTTATTTCAAAGCAACATAATTGGGTCAACAACTACTGAGATGCAGTTCCAGCTGTAGTTACAATAACAAAAAAAAAATTAAATAAGACCTCATGGTTTTTAGGATGAGCGGTGATAGATGCAAACAAAATTTAATAGAGTTAGGGATGCCGTTTAAAATTGGTTTTAGGATTTTGGTTTTTAGTGGGAAATTACAGGAATAAACATATTTTTAAAAAATCCACGTTTTTTGGTCTGTTGTTGGTTGAAAAAATATTCTTTAAAAAATCCACGTTTTTTGGTCTGTTGTTGGTTGAAAAAATATTCTTTAAAAAATCCACGTTTTTTGGTCTGTTGTTGGTTGAAAAAATATTCTTTAAAAAATCCACGTTTTTTGGTCTGTTGTTGGTTGAAAAAATATTCTTTAAAAAATCCACGTTTTTTGGTCTGTTGTTGGTTGACAAAATATTCTTTAAAAAATCCACGTTTTTTGGTCTGTTGTTGGTTGAAAAAATATTCTTTAAAAAATCCAAGTTTTTTGGTCTGTTGTTGGTTGAAAAAATATTCTTTAAAAAACCCACGTTTTTTGGTCTGTTGTTGGTTGAAAAAATATTCTTTAAAAAATCCACGTTTTTTGGTCTGTTGTTGGTTGAAAAAATATTCTTTAAAAAATCCACGTTTTTTGGTCTGTTGTTGGTTGAAAAAATATTCTTTAAAAAATCCACGTTTTTTGGTCTGTTGTTGGTTGAAAAAATATTCTTTAAAAAATCCACGTTTTTTGGTCTGTTGTTGGTTGAAAAAATATTCTTTAAAAAATCCACGTTTTTTGGTCTGTTGTTGGTTGAAAAAATATTCTTTAAAAAATCCACGTTTTTTGGTCTGTTGTTGGTTGAAAAAATATTCTTTAAAAAATCCACGTTTTGTGGTCTGTTGTTGGTTGAAAAAATATTCTTTAAAAAATCCACGTTTTGTGGTCTGTTGTTGGTTGAAAAAATATTCTTTAAAAAATCCACGTTTTGTGGTCTGTTGTTGGTTGAAAAAATATTCTTTAAAAAATCCACGTTTTGTGGTCTGTTGTTGGTTGAAAAAATATTCTTTAAAAAATCCACGTTTTGTGGTCTGTTGTTGGTTGAAAAAATATTCTTTAAAAAATCCACGTTTTGTGGTCTGTTGTTGGTTGAAAAAATATTCTTTAAAAAATCCACGTTTTGTGGTCTGTTGTTGGTTGAAAAAATATTCTTTAAAAAATCCACGTTTTGTGGTCTGTTGTTGGTTGAAAAAATATTCTTTAAAAAATCCACGTTTTGTGGTCTGTTGTTGGTTGAAAAAATATTCTTTAAAAAATCCACGTTTTGTGGTCTGTTGTTGGTTGAAAAAATATTCTTTAAAAAATCCACGTTTTGTGGTCTGTTGTTGGTTGAAAAAATATTCTTTAAAAAATCCACGTTTTGTGGTCTGTTGTTGGTTGAAAAAATATTCTTTAAAAAATCCACGTTTTGTGGTCTGTTGTTGGTTGAAAAAATATTCTTTAAAAAATCCACGTTTTGTGGTCTGTTGTTGGTTGAAAAAATATTCTATAAAAAATCCACGTTTTGTGGTCTGTTGTTGGTTGAAAAAATATTCTTTAAAAAATCCACGTTTTGTGGTCTGTTGTTGGTTGAAAAAATATTCTTTAAAAAATCCACGTTTTGTGGTCTGTTGTTGGTTGAAAAAATATTCTTTAAAAAATCCACGTTTTGTGGTCTGTTGTTGGTTGAAAAAATATTCTTTAAAAAATCCACGTTTTGTGGTCTGTTGTTGGTTGAAAAAATATTCTTTAAAAAATCCACGTTTTGTGGTCTGTTGTTGGTTGAAAAAATATTCTTTAAAAAATCCACGTTTTGTGGTCTGTTGTTGGTTGAAAAAATATTCTTTAAAAAATCCACGTTTTGTGGTCTGTTGTTGGTTGAAAAAATATTCTTTAAAAAATCCACGTTTTGTGGTCTGTTGTTGGTTGAAAAAATATTCTTTAAAAAATCCACGTTTTGTGGTCTGTTGTTGGTTGAAAAAATATTCTTTAAAAAATCCACGTTTTGTGGTCTGTTGTTGGTTGAAAAAATATTCTTTAAAAAATCCACGTTTTGTGGTCTGTTGTTGGTTGAAAAAATATTCTTTAAAAAATCCACGTTTTGTGGTCTGTTGTTGGTTGAAAAAATATTCTTTTAAAAATCCACGTTTTGTGGTCTGTTGTTGGTTGAAAAAATATTCTTTAAAAAATCCACGTTTTGTGGTCTGTTGTTGGTTGAAAAAATATTCTTTAAAAAATCCACGTTTTGTGGTCTGTTGTTGGTTGAAAAAATATTCTTTAAAAAATCCACGTTTTGTGGTCTGTTGTTGGTTGAAAAAATATTCTTTAAAAAATCCACGTTTTGTGGTCTGTTGTTGGTTGAAAAAATATTCTTTAAAAAATCCACGTTTTGTGGTCTGTTGTTGGTTGAAAAAATATTCTTTAAAAAATCCACGTTTTGTGGTCTGTTGTTGGTTGAAAAAATATTCTTTAAAAAATCCACGTTTTGTGGTCTGTTGTTGGTTGAAAAAATATTCTTTAAAAAATCCACGTTTTGTGGTCTGTTGTTGGTTGAAAAAATATTCTTTAAAAAATCCACGTTTTGTGGTCTGTTGTTGGTTGAAAAAATATTCTTTAAAAAATCCACGTTTTGTGGTCTGTTGTTGGTTGAAAAAATATTCTTTAAAAAATCCACGTTTTGTGGTCTGTTGTTGGTTGAAAAAATATTCTTTAAAAAATCCACGTTTTGTGGTCTGTTGTTGGTTGAAAAAATATTCTTTAAAAAATCCACGTTTTGTGGTCTGTTGTTGGTTGAAAAAATATTCTTTAAAAAATCCACGTTTTGTGGTCTGTTGTTGGTTGAAAAAATATTCTTTAAAAAATCCACGTTTTGTGGTCTGTTGTTGGTTGAAAAAATATTCTTTAAAAAATCCACGTTTTGTGGTCTGTTGTTGGTTGAAAAAATATTCTTTAAAAAATCCACGTTTTGTGGTCTGTTGTTGGTTGAAAAAATATTCTTTAAAAAATCCACGTTTTGTGGTCTGTTGTTGGTTGAAAAAATATTCTTTTAAAAATCCACGTTTTGTGGTCTGTTGTTGGTTGAAAAAATATTCTTTAAAAAATCCACGTTTTGTGGTCTGTTGTTGGTTGAAAAAATATTCTTTAAAAAATCCACGTTTTGTGGTCTGTTGTTGGTTGAAAAAATATTCTTTAAAAAATCCACGTTTTGTGGTCTGTTGTTGGTTGAAAAAATATTCTTAAAAAAATCCACGTTTTGTGGTCTGTTGTTGGTTGAAAAATATTCTTTAAAAAATCCACGTTTTGTGGTCTGTTGTTGGTTGAAAAAATATTCTTAAAAAAATCCACGTTTTGTGGTCTGTTGTTGGTTGAAAAAACATTCTTAAAAAAATCCACGTTTTGTGGTCTGTTGTTGGTTGAAAAAATATTCTTAAAAAAATCCACGTTTTGTGGTCTGTTGTTGGTTGAAAAAATATTCTTAAAAAAATCCACGTTTTGTGGTCTGTTGTTGGTTGAAAAAATATTCTTAAGAAATCCACGTTTTGTGGTATGTTGTTGGTTGAAAAAATATTCTTTAAAAAATCCACGTTTTGTGGTCTGTTGTTGGTTGAAAAAATATTCTTAAGAAATCCACGTTTTGTGGTCTGTTGTTGGTTGAAAAAATATTCTTAAGAAATCCACGTTTTGTGGTCTGTTGTTGGTTGAAAAAATATTCTTAAAAAAATCCACGTTTTGTGGTCTGTTGTTGGTTGAAAAAATATTCTTTAAAAAATCCACGTTTTGTGGTCTGTTGTTGGTTGAAAAAATATTCTTTAAAAAATCCACGTTTTGTGGTCTGTTGTTGGTTGAAAAAATATTCTTAAGAAATCCACGTTTTGTGGTCTGTTGTTGGTTGAAAAAATATTCTTAAAAAATCCACGTTTTGTGGTCTGTTGTTGGTTGAAAAAAATTCTTTAAAAAATCCACGTTTTGTGGTCTGTTGATGGTTGAAAAAATATTCTTTAAAAAATCCACGTTTTGTGGTCTGTTGTTGGTTGAAAAAATATTCTTTAAAAAATCCACGTTTTGTGGTCTGTTGTTGGTTGAAAAAATATTCTTTAAAAAATCCGCGTTTTGTGTTCTGTTGTTGGTTAAAAAAATAATCTTTAAAAAATCCACGTTTTGTGGTCTGTTGTTAAATGAAAAATATTCTTTAAAAAATCCACGTTTTGTGGTCTGTTGTTGGTTGAAAAAATATTCTTTAAAAAATCCACGTTTTGTGGTCTGTTGTTGGTTGAAAAAATATTCTTTAAAAAATCCACGTTTTGTGGTCTGTTGTTGGTTGAAAAAATATTCTTTAAAAAATCCACGTTTTGTGGTCTGTTGTTGGTTAAAAAAATAATCTTTAAAAAATCCACGTTTTGTGGTCTGTTGTTAAATGAAAAATATTCTTTAAAAAATCCACGTTTTGTGGTCTGTTGTTAAATGAAAAATATTCTTTAAAAAATCCACGTTTTGTGGTCTGTTGTTAAATAAAAAATATTCTTTAAAAAATCCACGTTTTGTGGTCTGTTGTTGGTTGAAAAAATATTCTTTAAAAAATCCACGTTTTGTGGTCTGTTGTTGGTTAAAAAAATAATCTTTAAAAAATCCACGTTTTGTGGTCTGTTGTTAAATGAAAAATATTCTTTAAAAAATCCACGTTTTGTGGTCTGTTGTTGGTTGAAAAAATATTCTTTAAAAAATCCACGTTTTGTGGTCTGTTGTTAAATGAAAAATATTCTTTAAAAAATCCACGTTTTGTGGTCTGTTGTTAAATAAAAAATATTCTTTAAAAAATCCACGTTTTGTGGTCTGTTGTTGGTTGAAAAAATATTATTTAAAAAATCCACGTTTTGTGGTCTGTTGTTGGTTAAAAAAATAATCTTTAAAAAATCCACGTTTTGTGGTCTGTTGTTAAATGAAAAATATTCTTTAAAAAATCCACGTTTTGTGGTCTGTTGTTAAATGAAAAATATTCTTTAAAAAATCCACGTTTTGTGGTCTGTTGTTGGTTGAAAAAATATTCTTTAAAAAATCCACGTTTTGTGGTCTGTTGTTAAATGAAAAATATTCTTTAAAAAATCCACGTTTTGTGGTCTGTTGTTAAATAAAAAATATTCTTTAAAAAATCCACGTTTTGTGGTCTGTTGTTGGTTGAAAAAATATTCTTTAAAAAATCCACGTTTTGTGGTCTGTTGTTGGTTAAAAAAATAATCTTTAAAAAATCCACGTTTTGTGGTCTGTTGTTAAATGAAAAATATTCTTTAAAAAATCCACGTTTTGTGGTCTGTTGTTGGTTGAAAAAATATTCTTTAAAAAATCCACGTTTTGTGGTCTGTTGTTAAATGAAAAATATTCTTTAAAAAATCCACGTTTTGTGGTCTGTTGTTAAATAAAAAATATTCTTTAAAAAATCCACGTTTTGTGGTCTGTTGTTGGTTGAAAAAATATTCTTTAAAAAATCCACGTTTTGTGGTCTGTTGTTGGTTAAAAAAATAATCTTTAAAAAATCCACGTTTTGTGGTCTGTTGTTAAATGAAAAATATTCTTTAAAAAATCCACGTTTTGTGGTCTGTTGTTGGTTGAAAAAATATTCTTTAAAAAATCCACGTTTTGTGGTCTGTTGTTAAATGAAAAATATTCTTTAAAAAATCCACGTTTTGTGGTCTGTTGTTAAATAAAAAATATTCTTTAAAAAATCCACGTTTTGTGGTCTGTTGTTGGTTGAAAAAATATTCTTTAAAAAATCCACGTTTTGTGGTCTGTTGTTGGTTAAAAAAATAATCTTTAAAAAATCGACGTTTTGTGGTCTGTTGTTAAATGAAAAATATTCTTTAAAAAATCCACGTTTTGTGGTCTGTTGTTGGTTGAAAAAATATTCTTTAAAAAATCCACGTTTTGTGGTCTGTTGTTGGTTAAAAAAATAATCTTTAAAAAATCGACGTTTTGTGGTCTGTTGTTAAATGAAAAATATTCTTTAAAAAATCCACGTTTTGTGGTCTGTTGTTGGTTGAAAAAATATTCTTTAAAAAATCCACGTTTTGTGGTCTGTTGTTAAATGAAAAATATTCTTTAAAAAATCCACGTTTTGTGGTCTGTTGTTAAATGAAAAATATTCTTTAAAAAATCCACGTTTTGTGGTCTGTTGTTAAATGAAAAATATTCTTTAAAAAATCCACGTTTTGTGGTCTGTTGTTAAATGAAAAATATTCTTTAAAAAATCCACGTTTTGTGGTCTGTTGTTAAATGAAAAATATTCTTTAAAAAATCCACGTTTTGTGGTCTGTTGTTAAATGAAAAATATTCTTTAAAAAATCCACGTTTTGTGGTCTGTTGTTAAATGAAAAATATTCTTTAAAAAATCCACGTTTTGTGGTCTGTTGTTAAATGAAAAATATTCTTTAAAAAATCCACGTTTTGTGGTCTGTTGTTAAATGAAAAATATTCTTTAAAAAATCCACGTTTTGTGGTCTGTTGTTAAATGAAAAATATTCTTTAAAAAATCCACGTTTTGTGGTCTGTTGTTGGTTGAAAAAATATTCTTTAAAAAATCCACGTTTTGTGGTCTGTTGTTGGTTGAAAAAATATTCTTTAAAAAATCCACGTTTTGTGGTCTGTTGTTGGTTAAAAAAATAATCTTTAAAAAATCCACGTTTTGTGGTCTGTTGTTAAATGAAAAATATTCTTTAAAAAATCCACGTTTTGTGGTCTGTTGTTAAATGAAAAATATTCTTTAAAAAATCCACGTTTTGTGGTCTGTTGTTAAATGAAAAATATTCTTTAAAAAATCCACGTTTTGTGGTCTGTTGTTAAATGAAAAATATTCTTTAAAAAATCCACGTTTTGTGGTCTGTTGTTAAATGAAAAATATTCTTTAAAAAATCCACGTTTTGTGGTCTGTTGTTAAATGAAAAATATTCTTTAAAAAATCCACGTTTTGTGGTCTGTTGTTAAATGAAAAATATTCTTTAAAAAATCCACGTTTTGTGGTCTGTTGTTGGTTAAAAAAATATTCTTTAAAAAATCCACGTTTTGTGGTCTGTTGTTAAATGAAAAATATTCTTTAAAAAATCCACGTTTTGTGGTCTGTTGTTAAATGAAAAATATTCTTTAAAAAATCCACGTTTTGTGGTCTGTTGTTAAATGAAAAATATTCTTTAAAAAATCCACGTTTTGTGGTCTGTTGTTAAATGAAAAATATTCTTTAAAAAATCCACGTTTTGTGGTCTGTTGTTAAATGAAAAATATTCTTTAAAAAATCCACGTTTTGTGGTCTGTTGTTAAATGAAAAATATTCTTTAAAAAATCCACGTTTTGTGGTCTGTTGTTAAATGAAAAATATTCTTTAAAAAATCCACGTTTTGTGGTCTGTTGTTAAATGAAAAATATTCTTTAAAAAATCCACGTTTTGTGGTCTGTTGTTAAATGAAAAATATTCTTTAAAAAATCCACGTTTTGTGGTCTGTTGTTAAATGAAAAATATTCTTTAAAAAATCCACGTTTTGTGGTCTGTTGTTAAATGAAAAATATTCTTTAAAAAATCCACGTTATGTGGTCTGTTGTTAAATGAAAAATATTCTTTAAAAAATACACGTTTTGTGGTCTGTTGTTAAATGAAAAATATTATTTAAAAAATCCACGTTTTGTGGTCTGTTGTTGGTTGAACAAATATTCTTTAAAAAATCCACGTTTTGTGGTCTGTTGTTGGTTAAAAAAATAATCCTTAAAAAATCCACGTTTTGTGGTCTGTTGTTAAATGAAAAATATTCTTTAAAAAATCCACGTTTTGTGGTCTGTTGTTAAATGAAAAATATTCTTTAAAAAATCCACGTTTTGTGGTCTGTTGTTAAATGAAAAATATTCTTTAAAAAATCCACGTTTTGTGGTCTGTTGTTAAATGAAAAATATTCTTTAAAAAATCCACGTTTTGTGGTCTGTTGTTAAATGAAAAATATTCTTTAAAAAATCCACGTTTTGTGGTCTGTTGTTAAATGAAAAATATTCTTTAAAAAATCCACGTTTTGTGGGCTGTTGTTGGTTGAAAAAATATTCTTTAAAAAATCCACGTTTTGTGGTCTGTTGTTGGTTGAAAAAATATTCTTTAAAAAATCCACGTTTTGTGGTCTGTTGTTGGTTGAAAAAATATTCTTTAAAAAATCCACGTTTTGTGGTCTGTTGTTAAATGAAAAATATTCTTTAAAAAATCCACGTTTTGTGGTCTGTTGTTAAATGAAAAATATTCTTTAAAAAGTCCACGTTTTGTCGTCTGTTGTTAAATGAAAAATATTCTTTAAAAAATCCACGTTTTGTGGTCTGTTGTTAAATGAAAAATATTCTTTAAAAAATCCACGTTTTGTGGTCTGTTGTTAAATGAAAAATATTCTTTAAAAAATCCACGTTTTGTGGTCTGTTGTTGGTTGAAAAAATATTCTTTAAAAAATCCACGTTTTGTGGTCTGTTGTTGGTTGAAAAAATATCCAAAAAATCCACGTTTTGTGGTCTGTTGTTAAATGAAAAATATTCTTTAAAAAGTCCACGTTTTGTCGTCTGTTGTTAAATGAAAAATATTCTTTAAAAAATCCACGTTTTGTGGTCTGTTGTTAAATGAAAAATATTCTTTAAAAAATCCACGTTTTGTGGTCTGTTGTTAAATGAAAAATATTCTTTAAAAAATCCACGTTTTGTGGTCTGTTGTTGGTTGAAAAAATATTCTTTAAAAAATCCACGTTTTGTGGTCTGTTGTTGGTTGAAAAAATATTCTTTAAAAAATCCACGTTTTGTGGTCTGTTGTTGGTTGAAAAAATATTCTTTAAAAAATCCACGTTTTGTGGTCTGTTGTTGGTTGAAAAAATATTCTTTAAAAAATCCACGTTTTGTGGTCTGTTGTTAAATGAAAAATATTCTTTAAAAAATCCACGTTTTGTGGTCTGTTGTTAAATGAAAAATATTCTTTAAAAAGTCCACGTTTTGTCGTCTGTTGTTAAATGAAAAATATTCTTTAAAAAATCCACGTTTTGTGGTCTGTTGTTAAATGAAAAATATTCTTTAAAAAATCCACGTTTTGTGGTCTGTTGTTAAATGAAAAATATTCTTTAAAAAATCCACGTTTTGCGGTCTGTTGTTAAATGAAAAATATTCTTTAAAAAGTCCACGTTTTGTCGTCTGTTGTTAAATGAAAAATATTCTTTAAAAAATCCACGTTTTGTGGTCTGTTGTTAAATGAAAAATATTCTTTAAAAAATTCACGTTTTGTGGTCTGTTGTTAAATGAAAAATATTCTTTAAAAAATCCACGTTTTGTGGTCTGTTGTTAAATGAAAAATATTCTTTAAAAAATCCACGTTTTGTGGTCTGTTGTTAAATGAAAAATGTTCTTTAAAAAATCCACGTTTTGTGGTCTGTTGTTAAATGAAAAATATTCTTTAAAAAATCCACGTTTTGTGGTCTGTTGTTAAATGAAAAATATTCTTTAAAAAATCCACGTTTTGTGGTCTGTTGTTAAATGAAAAATATTCTTTAAAAAGTCCACGTTTTGTGGTCTGTTGTTAAATGAAAAAAGGTTCTTTAAAAAATCCACGTTTTGTGGTCTGTTGTTAAATGAAAAAAGGTTCTTTAAAAAATCCACGTTTTGTGGTCTGTTGTTAAATGAAAAATATTCTTTAAAAAATCCACGTTTTGTGGTCTGTTGTTAAATGAAAAATATTCTTTAAAAAATCCACGTTTTGTGGTCTGTTGTTGGTTGAAAAAATATTCTTTAAAAAATCCACGTTTTGTGGTCTGTTGTTAAATGAAAAATATTCTATAAAAAATCCACGTTTTGTGGTCTGTTGTTAAATGAAAAATGTTCTTTAAAAAATCCACGTTTTGTGGTCTGTTGTTAAATGAAAAAAGGTTCTTTAAAAAATCCACGTTTTGTGGTCTGTTGTTAAATGAAAAATGTTCTTTAAAAAAATCCACGTTTTGTGGTCTGTTGTTAAATGAAAAATATTCTTTAAAAAATCCACGTTTTGTGGTCTGTTGTTAAATGAAAAAAGGTTCTTTAAAAAATCCACGTTTTGTGGTCTGTTGTTAAATGAAAAATGTTCTTTAAAAAAATCCACGTTTTGTGGTCTGTTGTTAAATGAAAAAAGGTTCTTTAAAAAATCCACGTTTTGTGGTCTGTTGTTAAATGAAAAAAGGTTCTTTAAAAAATCCACGTTTTGTGGTCTGTTGTTAAATGAAAAATATTCTTTAAAAAATCCACGTTTTGTGGTCTGTTGTTAAATGAAAAATATTCTATAAAAAATCCACGTTTTCTGGTCTGTTGTTAAATGAAAAATATTCTTTAAAAAATCCACATTTTGTGGTCGGATGGTTGTTGTTTGAAAAAATATTCTTTAAAAAATCCACGTTTTGTGGACTGTTGTTGGTTGAAAAAATATTCTTTAAAAAATCCACGTTTTGTGGTCTGTTGTTGGTTGAAAAAATATTCTTTAAAAAATCCACGTTTTGTGGTCTGTTGTTAAATGAAAACTTTCTTTAAAAAATCCACGATTTGTGGTCAGTTGTTAATTTTAAAATATTTTTTTAAAAAATCCAAGTATGTTTAGAAAACCTTCCAGTGGTCTTTGGTAGTTGGATGACTTCTTGTTATTTTAGTTCTTGCACTTCATTCCTATCCTGAACGACTGTGATTTGTAAGTGAGTTTCTATGACTGCCAACATAATGAAGAAAACAGGCAGTGTTCGTTGTTGTGGTGCCAACAGAAGATTGTAGCTGCTGACTGACTAGTGAAAACCACCAGAGATCAAGTGAAAGTGAAAAATCTCATAGTGGTATCAAGGCTAGTAGTCAAAGGATTTAGTTGGTATTCCTACAACCATTACATAGAACTGCCGCTGTAGCACCAGGGTGAGCTATGTGCACTGCTGTTACACACACACACATACATAGAGCATATTTATGTTTGAGTTTAAAAGTTCAAACAACGTGGTATTTATGTTGAGGATTTCCTTCTTAATTTACTTTGCAGCCATAAATTTCAAAATAATTTTATGAAAATTCAAAACCTAGCAACATATTAAATCCCATTTCTCTTCATTGAGTATAAGACTTGGTAAGAGTATAAAAGTAAGTTTATTTAAAATTTTGCTTATATTAGCAAATATCCTTGCTTCGAACTAATAGATTTGTTTTACTCACATTCTGGGTCAATATGCGTATTCTGGGCATTATTTGTACGCCATCATGTGGAACAACATATGAGTTAACATCTCCTTCACTCATAACTCTGAAAAGGCATCATCAGTTGGCTCTTATTGTTTGCTTTGTTCTTGTGTCTATTCTTTTGCTTTGAAACTGTCAAGTTGACATGATTTTTAATGTCAGGTTTTTTTTCTTTTCTCTCCACATAATCATGTGAACCCATGCCTCTCTCCTTTTGCCAGTCATAGAGGCTTCATCTAAATGCGTAACATGTATGCCAACGAAGCAAAAGATTTTTTTCTGAATCTATATTCTATTTGCTCCACTCTTTATCCGCCTTCCCCTGTCAAGGCTGTCGCAAAAAGCAGGCCAGTTTTTCAAAAAATCTGTGTTCGCCATATTCACATCTGTGCGTTGCGTTGTGTTTTGCATTGTGTATCACTACTGCAGCGGCTGCTGCTGCTGCCGCTCCTTTGCTGTATAGGTCAAATGCTTTTGACAGTTTTTACTCTTTCAATTAGCGTCTAATCAGGCTCATTTTGATCTATAATGACATTGACTGTGTGTATGCGTATCTATTTGTGTGTGCGTTTCCATGTCTCTTGTGATTTGCCATCAAAGACAAGGACTTTGGAGCACAAAAAAAAAAATGACCGATAAGACATTAAATTTAAAAAAAAATAGAAATTTAAAAGTCGAAAGGATTCAGATTTTGTTAGACATGCTTAAGGATAATTTTAATGACATGATTAAGAATGGCGTAGCCAATGGGTAAGTTGTCAGAAAGAATGAATTATTAGAGACTAGACTTTGGGTAAATAAATTAATATTAAAGGCCTAATAATGTGGTTACGGTTGAATTAAAAAAAGCTTTAAGGCGTAAGCTAATGGCATGTCCAAACTTATGCAGAGTGCGGACTTGTGGAATCTGCCAAATTAAATTGTGTTTAAAACCTTTAAAAACTGAAATGTAGCAACCGAGTTAAAAAATGGTCTGTTATTTGAAATTCCACGTTTTTTATAAATTACTGAAGAAAGCAATGGGAATAGATGGAATAAGGAAGATATCTTACTTACTTAGCTGGCCCTTTACAGAACATTTGTTCGATAGGCCGAACTAAGAAAAGATCTTCATTCCTCTCTATTTGTTGCTTCGCACTCTGGAATACCGCGCCTTTTCATCTCATCATCCACTTGTTTGCGCCATATATTCCTTGGCCTGCCAATTCTGCGCGCTCCGCCAAGCAGTCCGTATTTATACGCCTTTTTAGCGGTTCATCATCGCTCATTTTTATGATATGGCCTAGCCAACGCAATCGCTGCATCTCGATACGTTTAACAATATTGATGTCGTTGTATAGCAGATACAGATCGTAGTTCATGCGAAGTCAATATTCAACGTCAACGCAGATTGGTCCGTAGATCTTTCGAAGATTTTTTCTCTCAAACACACCAAGCACTGCCATGTCTGCTTGCGCGAGTACCCAGGCTTCGGAGCCATACATGAGCACGGGTAGTAGCAGTGTTTTGTAGAGCGTTATTTTTGTTTGACGAGATGTGACATTGTTTTTAAACTGCTTACTTAAACCAAAGTAGCATCTGTTGGCCAATACAATTCTTCTTTTTATTTCACAACTGATGTCGTTTGTTGTGTTTACGGAGGTGCCGAGGTAGACGAAGTATTTTACTACCTCAAAATTATAGGAACCAACTTCCACAGTTAGTCCGAGCTCTATGGACGCATTGCGCGTCGACACCATCAACTTGGTCTTCTCACCGTTTACCGCCAGACCCACTTTAGCAGATTCTCCTTCGATCTTCATAAAGGTATCAGTTACTTCTTTTACTGATCGTCCCATGATGTCTATATCATCAGCATAAGCAAGTAAAATGTGGCTATTGGTGTAGATTGTGCCACTTCTTTTGACGTTTGCCTCTCGTATAACCTTTTCCAGCAGGATGTTGAAGAGATCACACGAAAGGCTGTCTCCTTGTCTGAAACCTCTTTTGGTACCAAACTCTTTGGAGAGGTTCTTTCCTATTTTAACTGAGGACCTCGTGTCAGTTAAAGTCATTTTACAAAGCCGGATGAGCTTTGCGGGCATACCAAATTCAGACATTGCATGGAATACCTTTGATCGGAGGGGACTATCGAAAGCTGCTTTATAATCGACAAAAAGGTGATATGCAGGGACGTACGCAGGATTTCATTTCGGGGGGGGGGGGCCCAACTTCACCAAAAATCATGAAAATTAAAAATGTTATGTATCGTTACGTAAAGCTATTTTAAAGGGTTTTTTATGATTTTATGTATGAGGGGCACTAAAAACCTTCTGGCCTAGGCAACACGCAGTGTCGCCAGACGTCATTTGACATAAGCATACTCAGGACAGTTTGACATACGACCATGTGTTGTGTTGTTGAGGCTATTAGCATAATTTTTAAAAATTTGGATTTTCGAAATCCTTTTGGTGGAAGAACTTCCATGCAAAAAGTGCGAATATGTGGAATAGATATGTACAGTGTTTGGAGGATATAAACAGTTCGACCCGAACATAACGCCGTTTATTCTTTAAAGTACATATGGTAAATTTCAAATTTCTTTTGTAATTCCATTGGAAGAAATTTTAAAAAAAATTTTGCGAGCATTCCGCAAATTTTGGAACATAGATTAAGAAAAAAAGTTGTGGTTTCAAACCTTTTCGCTTTCACAAAATTGGATGCTGCGCTCCAAAGTTATGGGGGGTTTTATTCCCTTATAAAGAATAAATATTTTAAAATTAAATTTTTGCTGTAATAAGAAAATGTATATATAAAGCGTTAACAGCATTTAATTTCTATCCGTAGATGCCTAAATATTTACTAAATTTATTTCAGTTTCGCAGAGAATCAAGAAATACTGAAAAAATCTTGGAGTAAATTTAATTTATTCTAATTTAGAGTCCAAATAAAACTCGAAAAAATAAATTAAAAATACGTACAGATTCTAGACAACGCGTAGAAAAATATGAGACCAAAATTTTAACGATAGGATTTATAACTGCCATATTACAGCAACAACAAAAGACAAAAACTTATTGCTGGAATATTATGTCAAAAATATATTTTTTGTTTAATACGAAAAATAGAAAAAACATTTTTGGGAGTTATTCTACTATTTCGCTAAATTTGAATATTACCATATATAACACACTAATTTCAGTGCCATTAAAAACGTTTTGTATCATTGTAAGAAAATAACATTCTTTAAGTGCATAAAAACACCAAAGCTTTACTATTTTACCAGAAGTGATAGAGTCAATGAAATCCAACTAAACATTCAGAAAGTTACATTAAAAAAAATTATCAGGAGCTGGGCGATGCAATCTACGACTCATTGACTCCGAATCCAACTCGTAGTACTGTTTGAAACTTTGCAAAAACATTTTAGCTAAATCCTGAAAAAATAGGTTGAGTCGAAAAACTCCATCTGATACATCAATGGTTTTCAACAACCAATCACTTCTGTCAGCACAGCGGAGGCAAACTTATAAAAATTCATAACTTTTGATTTCTGAAAAACAAGAAAAAGTAACAGTCGGGTTTGCCTACAGAGATATACCCTCAGCATGTGTGAGTTGAGACTTTTACGAGTATATATAAACAGATCGAATACGGGATACATAGCCAATTTTTGTTCTGTAAATTGTATACCCAGGAAGTTTCAGAATTTCGTCTCCTTTCTTGGACGTATAAACTTTCCGAGAATAACTTCGAAATATTTGGGGTGTACATCTTCTCGATTGTTGGCGTTCTGATCAAAAATGTGACTTCGATGAAAGCGCAAAAGTTTTGAATTTTTGTACAGACGATACCTGAAAGAATCGACTGATATCGTCCATTTTGGAAGTGGGCCTAATTTTAATTTGGTCGGCGTAACATTTACAGCTTTTGGACCAATACTGATATAACCATTGACTCACCCACAAAAAATACAATATCGCTGTAAACAGCCCTCAAGTGAATCGATCCATATTCGAAAGTACTCTAGGTCTCGAAAAAATCGAATTGGACTTTGTTCGCGATTTTAGGGAAACATTTTGAAGTCTGGCCGGGGAAGTGTCCAAAGGAAGTTTGAACAAAATATTGGAGATCCAAATTTTGGACAAAATCTTTTGATCTGTTCGAGAGTTATAATGCGCTCGAGCCATACAGACTGACGGACGGACGAACTGGGATAAATCGGCTCCAAATTGTAACGCGGGTTACATTTTTATCATTAGCCTAACAGCTGAGGGTACAATATCACGGTGCTCTTGAACCAACGTTAAACCGGGAAGTTCTTGCGGATTCTGAAACAGCAATATTCATAGACGAGAAAAATCCAAAAACAAAAAAATCGCTGGTGGGATTTTTAAATAAATCGCGGTCAAAGTTTACATTTTTAGGTTTTCGCGACTTTGCTTGGAAACTGCAAGTCCTATCGAAATGGGGCTAAGGAAAATGGTGTAGCTTTGAAAATTGGCTCCTCGGTTGTACCATTTTTGAGATATATAAGTTTAAGTTGGGAAATTGCTGTCATGACATTGTTTTATAAGGAGACGATACAGTCAGTGAATTGTCCCAACTTGAATTTCTATATCTCAAAAATAGTAAAACGTTGGAAAATATCATAAAAGAACAAGAATTTTCACTGCTACAACATTTTCTTTATTTCCATTTGGATAGGGCTTGTGGTTTTCCAGCAAAATGGTCAAAACCTGAAAAACCCTGAAAATGTGTTTTTTTTATTTTTTTCATCTATAAACCCAGGTGTAAGCTTCATTCGTTTAAAGTTGATTCAAGAGCACCGTTATATACAATACAAATAACAGCAGATTTTAATACAATACCAAAGTTTGAGCATTAATTTCGTTTACGGTTGCTTTTAGCTACGAATTTGTTACTGATAGGAAACAATTCAGATGCACAACAATAAATTTTTCTCCATTATTTTCTCCCACTATTTAGCAATAAGTTAATATAAAATAGGATTACAAAATTTTGATACAGGCAGTATATCAATTTGCTAATTGGTTTTCGAGATATACTCCACGGAAACCCCTTGATATGTGGTACATATTGTCCAATAGGCACTTCATTTTATGTACTTCTAATCCGCACAATAATGAATTTGTAATCTTTTGAATACAAAACATAGCCATGGCATAAGGGAGGAATTCAGTTTTACTAGAAGTTTCTTTCAAAGAGCGTATTCAAACAAAAAAATCAATATTTCTTCAGACAACTTGTTGATAAAGTACATTTTCAGTACAGAACCTTCAGAACAATATCAGATTTCATTTGAAATTTCAAATACAAAAATTATGTTAGAGAAAAAATCGTAATAATTTGTTAAAGTAGCTCAAAAAATTTTGTAGGACCAAACCATTTCGGGGGGGCCCGTGCCCCCCCCCCCCGCCCCCCCCCTGCGTACGTCTCTGGTGATATGTGTCGATCTGCATCTCTTGGGTCTTCTCAAGGATTTGCCACAGGGTAAATATCTGGTCAATAGTGGACTTGCCAGGTCTAAAGCCACATTGGTATGGTCCAATTATTTCGTTGACCATTGGCTTTAGTCGTTCGCACATCATACTTGATACCATCTTATAGGCAATATGGAGAAGACTTATGCCCCTATAGTTGGAGCATACAGTCTTATCTCATTTCTTGTGGACGGGACACAGGATGATCAGGTTCCATCTGTTTGATGTTTCACTCTTTGGTAGAATTTTCGGACTTCATTCAGGAGTACATCTCGATTTTTTCACACTCCCGCTTTTCCATTTCTCTCATTTTCTTGCGGAAAAGACGTTTCTCTTTTCTCCTTTTCTCCCGATATCTCTCTCGTGCGCTACGCATTGCTACTGGTTGTAAAGTAGCTCTATATGCCGCATTTTTCTCTTCGGCAGCAGCACGACACTCCTGGTCATACCATGAATTTCTTTTGTGGAGGTCTCTGGTATCCAAGTATAGATTTTGAGGCTGTTTGGATGGAGTGGGCAATATTTTGCCATTGTGTTGTTATGTTATCGGGACAAGGAGTGATCTCATTAAGCAACTGGGCTAGTTGAGTGGAATATGCTCTGGCTATCTGTCGTGTTACGTCATGGCAGCTATAATACAGTGCGTCACCTTTAGGTGTTGTTGTGACGCCTTTCCCAATCCATCATATTTCCCGTATGGCAGTAATATCGGCCTAGTACTTTTCAAGAACGTCTGTCAATGCGAAGACTGCACCTTTTCTATAAAGAGTGCGAACATTCCAGGTACAGATTCGCAGATCATGGTCCTTAAGACGTTTGCGGGGTTCGCAAACTTTAAAGGGGTTTGTTTTTCTTTTCTTTCGTTTTTTCATAGTAGGCTGTTTTTTCTAGGGGAGGGTTATTAACCCGACACCCAAACCCAAGTTTTTAACGTTCTTATGGGTGAACGCGCGGCACATGTTAGCTCACTACCTTTAACGGGTGTTAAAGGCAGTTCCCCAGGTGACACCACGGGGAGCTCAGTGTCCACTTGAGATGAAAGAGGGACCAAGATAAATCCTTGACTTTGCCATGTTAAATTCGGTCAGGACCGTTCCTTGGTATCTTCCATCCCCTACGTCACCCCATATTTCTAGATAAAAATAATTTTAAATAAATCCGCAATTTTTATAAAAATAAATTTAAATAAATCCACGATTTTTGTAAAAATATTTTTAAATAAATCCACGATTTTTGTAAAAATGTTTTTAAATAAATCCACGATTTTTGTAAAAATATTTTTAAATAAATCCAAGATTTTTGTAAAAATATTTTTAAATAAATCCACAATTTTTGTAAAAATGTTTTTTAATAAATCCACGATTTTTGTAAAAATATTTTTGATTACGTCCACGATTTGCGGAAAAATATTTTTATATAAATCCACAATTTTTTTAAAAATAATTTTAAAAAAATCCACTTTTTTTGTAAAAATATTTTTAAATAAATCCACGATTTTTGTAAAGATATTTTTAAATAAATCAAACATTTTTGTAAACATATTTTTAAATAAATCCACGATTTTTTTACAAATATTTTTATATAAATCTACAATTTGTGGAAAAATATTTTTAAGTAAATCCGCGATTTTTTTAGAAAATATTTTTTTACTAAATCCACGAGTATTATAAAAATATTTTTAAATAAATCCGCGATTTTTGTAAAAATATTTTAAGAAAAATCGTGAATTTATTTGAAAATATTTTAACAAAAACCGTGGTTTTATATAAAAATATTTTTCCACAAATCGTGGATTTTATCAAAAATATTTTTACAAAAATCATGGATTTATTTAAAAATATTTTCACAAAAATCTTGGATTTATTTAAAATTGATTTCACAAAAATCGTGGATTTATTTAAAAAAATATTTTTACAAAAATCGTGGATTTATTTAAACAAATATTTTTACAAAAATTGTGGATTTATTTAAAAATATTTTCACAAAAATCTTGGATTTATTTAAAATTGATTTCACAAAAATCGTGGATTTATTTAAAAAAATATTTTTACAAAAATCGTGGATTTATTTAGAAATATTTTCACAAAAATCTTGGATTTATTTAAAAATCATTTCACAAAAATCGTGGATTTATTTAAAAATATTTTCACAAAAATCGTGATTTTATTTAAAAATATTTTCACAAAAATCGTGAATTTATTTAAAATTATTTTTTAAAAATGTCGTGGTAAAAAAATTTTTAAATAACTCCACGATTTTTATAAAAATGGTTTTAAATAAATCCACGATTTTCTGTAAAAATATTTTTAAATAAATTTACAATTTTTGTAAAAATATTTTTAAATAAATAAACAATTTGTGAAAAATAATTTTAAATAAATAAACAATTTGTGAAAAAAAATTTTAAATAAATCAACGATTTCTGTAAAAATATTTTAAAATAAATCCACGATTTTTGAAATATATTTTTAAATAAATCCACGATTTTTTTAAAAATATTTTTAAATAAATCCGCGATTTTTGTAAAAATATTTTAAAAAAATGCAAGATTTGTGGAAAAATATTTTTTAATAAATCCTCAATTTTTGTAAAAATATTTTTAAATAAATCCACAGTTATTGAAAAAATATTTTTAAATAAATCCGCAGTTATTGAAAAAATATTTTTAAAAGTTTTTTGTAAAGATATTTTTAAATAAATCCACAATTTTTGTAAAAATATTTTTAAATAAATCCATAATTTTCGAAAAAAAAAATTTTAAAAAGATCCACAATTTTTGTAAAAATAATTTCAAATAAATCCACAATTTGTATAAAAATAATTTTAAATAAATCAACAACTTTTGTAAAAATAATTTTAAATGAATCCACGATTTTTGTAAAAATATTTATAGATAAATCTTGGATTTATTTAAAATTGATTTCACAAAAATCGTGGATTTATTTAAAAAAATATTTTTACAAAAATCGTGGATTTATTTAAAAATATTTTCACAAAAATCTTGGATTTATTTAAAAATGATTTCACAAAAATCGTGGATTTATTTAAAAATATTTTCACAAAAATCGTGAATTTATTTAAAATTATTTTTTAAAAATGTCGTGGTAAAAATATTTTTAAATAACTCCACGATTTTTATAAAAATGGTTTTAAATAAATCCACGATTTTCTGTAAAAATATTTTTAAATAAATTTACAATTTTTGTGAAAATATTTTTAAATAAATAAACAATTTGTGAAAAATAATTTTAAATAAATCAACGATTTCTGTAAAAATATTTTAAAATAAATCCACAATTTTTGTAAAAATATTTTTAAATAAATCCATAATTTTCGAAAAAAAAAATTTTAAAAAGATCCACAATTTTTGTAAAAATAATTTCAAATAAATCCACAATTTGTATAAAAATAATTTTAAATAAATCAACAACTTTTGTAAAAATAATTTTAAATGAATCCACGATTTTTGTAAAAATATTTATAGATAAATCTTGGATTTATTTAAAATTGATTTCACAAAAATCGTGGATTTATTTAAAAAAATATTTTTACAAAAATCGTGGATTTATTTAAAAATATTTTCACAAAAATCTTGGATTTATTTAAAAATGATTTCACAAAAATCGTGGATTTATTTAAAAATATTTTCACAAAAATCGTGAATTTATTTAAAATTATTTTTTAAAAATGTCGTGGTAAAAATATTTTTAAATAACTCCACGATTTTTATAAAAATGGTTTTAAATAAATCCACGATTTTCTGTAAAAATATTTTTAAATAAATTTACAATTTTTGTGAAAATATTTTTAAATAAATAAACAATTTGTGAAAAATAATTTTAAATAAATCAACGATTTCTGTAAAAATATTTTAAAATAAATCCACGATTTTTGAAAAATATTTTTAAATAAATCCACGGTTTTTGTAAAAATATTTTTAAATAAATCCACGATTTTTGTAAAAATATTTTTAAATAAATCCACGATTTTTTGTAAAAATATGTTTAAATAAATCAACAACTTTGAAAAAATATTTTTAAATAAATCCACGATTTTTGTAAAATTATTTTTACATAAATCCACGATTTTTAGTAAAAATATTTTTAATAAATCCACGATTTTTGTAAAAATATTTTTAAATAAATCCACGATTTTTTGTAAAAACATTTTAAATAAATTCACAATTTTTGTAAAAATATTTTTAAATAAATCCACAATTTTTGTACACATATTTTTAAATAAATCCACGATTTTTTGTAAAAATATTTTTAATAAATTAGTAAAAAATTTTTTTAAAAAATCCACGATTTTTTTGTAAAACAAAATATTAAATAAATCCATAATTTTTGTAAAAATGTTTTTAAATAAATCCACGATTTTTGTAAAAATATTTTTAAATAAATCCAAGATTTTTGTAAAAATATTTTTAAATAAATCCACAATTTTTGTAAAAATATTTTTTAATAAATCCACGATTTTTGTAAAAATATTTTTGATTACGTCCACGATGTGCGGAAAAATATTTTTATATAAATCCACAATTTTTTTAAAAATAATTTTAAAAAATCCACTTTTTTTGTAAAATTATTTTTAAATAAATCCACGATTTTTGTAAAAATATTTTTAAATAAATCAAACATTTTTGTAAACATATTTTTAAATAAATCCACGATTTTTTTACAAATATTTTTATATAAATCTACAATTTGTGGAAAAATATTTTTAAGTAAATCCGCGATTTTTTAGAAAATATTTTTTACTAAATCCACGAGTATTATAAAAATATTTTTAAATAAATCCGCGATTTTTGTAAAAATATTTTAAGAAAAATCGTGAATTTATTTGAAAATATTTTAACAAAAACCGTGGTTTTATATAAAAATATTTTTCCACAAATCGTGGATTTTATCAAAAATATTTTTACAAAAATCATGTATTTATTTAAAAATATTTTCACAAAAATCTTGGATTTATTTAAAATTGATTTCACAAAAATCGTGGATTTATTTAAAAAAATATTTTTACAAAAATCGTGGATTTATTTAAACAAATATTTTTACAAAAATTGTGGATTTATTTAAAAATATTTTCACAAAAATCTTGGATTTATTTAAAATTGATTTCACAAAAATCGTGGATTTATTTAAAAAAATATTTTTACAAAAATCGTGGATTTATTTAGAAATATTTTCACAAAAATCTTGGATTTATTTAAAAATGATTTCACAAAAATCGTGGATTTATTTAAAAATATTTTCACAAAAATCGTGAATTTATTTAAAATTATTTTTTAAAAATGTCGTGGTAAAAAATTTTTAAATAACTCCACGATTTTTATAAAAATGGTTTTAAATAAATCCACGATTTTTATAAAAATGGTTTTAAATAAATCCACGATTTTTATAAAAATGGTTTTAAATAAATCCACGATTTTTATAAAAATGGTTTTAAATAAATCCACGATTTTCTGTAAAAATATTTTTAAATAAATTTACAATTTTTGTAAAAATATTTTTAAATAAATAAACAATTTGTGAAAAATAATTTTAAATAAAAAACAATTTGTGAAAAAAAATTTTAAATAAATCAACGATTTCTGTAAAAATATTTTAAAATAAATCCACGATTTTTGAAAAATATTTTTAAATAAATCCACGATTTTTTTAAAAATATTTTTAAATAAATCCATGATTTGTGGAAAAATATTTTTAAATAAATCCGCGATTTTTGTAAAAATATTTTAAAAAAATGCAAGATTTGTGGAAAAAATATTTTTTAATAAATCCGCAATTTTTGTAAAAATATTTTTAAATAAATCCACAGTTATTGAAAAAATATTTTTAAGTAAATCCGCAGTTATTGAAAAAATATTTTTAAAAGTTTTTTGTAAAGATATTTTTAAATAAATCCACAATTTTTGTAAAAATATTTTTAAATAAATCCATAATATTCGAAAAAAAAATTTTTAAAAAGATCCACAATTTTTGTAAAAATAATTTCAAATAAATCCACAATTTGTATAAAAATAATTTTAAATAAATCAACAACTTTTGTAAAAATAATTTTAAATGAATCCACGATTTTTGTAAAAATATTTATAGATAAATCTTGGATTTATTTAAAATTGATTTCACAAAAATCGTGGATTTATTTAAAAAAAATATTTTTACAAAAATCGTGGATTTATTTAAAAATATTTTCACAAAAATCTTGGATTTATTTAAAAATGATTTCACAAAAATCGTGGATTTATTTAAAAATATTTTCACAAAAATCGTGAATTTATTTAAAATTATTTTTTAAAAATGTCGTGGTAAAAATATTTTTAAATAACTCCACGATTTTTATAAAAATGGTTTTAAATAAATCCACGATTTTCTGTAAAAATATTTTTAAATAAATTTACAATTTTTGTAAAAATATTTTTAAATAAATAAACAATTTGTGAAAAATAATTTTAAATAAATCAACGATTTCTGTAAAAATATTTTAAAATAAATCCACGATTTTTGAAAAATATTTTTAAATAAATCCACGGTTTTTGTAAAAATATTTTTATATAAATCCACGATTTTTGTAAAAATATTTTTACATAAATCCACGATTTTTAGTAAAAATATTTTTAATAAATCCACGATTTTTGTAAAAATATTTTTAAATAAATCCACAATTTTTGTACAAATATTTTTAATAAATTAGTAAAAAATTTTTTAAAAAATCCACGATTTTTTTGTAAAACAAAATATTAAATAAATCCACGATTTTGGTAAAAACATTTTTAAATAAATCCACAATTTTTGTACAAATATTTTTAAATAAATCCACGATTTTTTGTAAAAATATTTTTAATAAATTAGTAAAAAAAATTTTAAAAAAATCCACGATTTTTTTGTAAAACAAAATATTAAATAAATCCACGATTTTGGTAAAAAATATTTTTAAATAAATCCACAATTTTTGTAAAAATATTTTTAAGTAAATCCATGATATTTGTAAAAATTTTATTATATATTTTTAAATAAATCCGCAATTTTTAAAAAAATATTTTTAAATAAATCCACGATTTTTTAAAAATATGTTTAAATTAATCCACGATTTTTTAAAAATATTTTTAGATAGACCCACGCTTTTTTAAAAATATTTTAAAATAAACATATTTTTAAATAAATCGGCGATTTTTTCACAATTTTGAAAATATATTTTTATAAATCAAGATTTTGGCAAAAATATTTTAAAAACTCAACGAGTTTGGATAAAATATTTTAAAAAATCCACGATTTTCGTAAAATAGATACAAAAAATTCAATTTTTTGGAAAAATACTTGTAAACAATGCATAATTTGTAAAAAAAAATATTTTTAAAATCCACAATTTTGGGGAATATGTTAAAAACTCTTCAAAAAATCCACAATTTTGGGAATATGTTGAAAAAAATCTTCAAAAATCCACAATATTTGTGATATGTTAAAAAATCTTCAAAAAAATTTAAGATGTTGAAAAAATATTCTTTAAAAAATCCTCGGTTTTTGGAAATGTGTTCAACAAATATTTTTTAAAAAATCCACGATTTTTGAAAATATTATGATCGCGATTCCAAAAAGTAATACATATATTCTTGATCAGGATAAAATTATGATCCGATATATTCCTGTTCATATGTCCGTCTCTTGAAAACTCTCTTGGGTCCGTAATAATAAAGCTAGAACGGAATATTTTTGCAGCCGAGCGTACTTTTCCCTAGGCAGATCAAGTTCAAACAAGGGCTATATTGGTCGACTTTTTGGTAGTTGGGTAGTTAATTTTAGATTACTGTGTGCGTCTACGTGATCGACAGTGATCATGCGCCGTATTATTTATTTACAGAAATAGAGTTTTCTGTATCTCTTTGATATCTCTGAGACTATATTTAAAAGGTACCAAAAAAGAAAACTTTAAAAAATGTAAAAAATGTCTTTTATATTTATAATATTTATCACCAAACCATTAAAAAGGTTAATTAATAATTAAACTCATGTTTCCACCGACAATGAAGACAGCTTATTTTCTTATCCCTAAAAGTCACTCACCTTCCCATTATAAATAACATTGAAATTGAATCTCATGTCATTTTGGCGATTTATTTTTAACATTGAAGTCTATAAAGTATTCATATTTCCAAACGGACAATGAACCCCCAGCTAATTGTCTTGTACTTAAAGTCAAGCACCTTGGTAATCCTCAATATGCTTGGCATCCTAACTTAATCCCCATTTAATGTTACTTTTAGTTATTTTTGTTTCTCATTCCATGAATATATTGCATTAAATGGTCATTAGCCTTTTTTATGATGCTTTGTGTGTCACTGCAGACACATGAGTATATGGTAAATTTCAAATTTCCTTTGCAATTACATAGAAAAAAAATTAAAAACTTTTTTGGCGAGCACATCCGCCATTTTTGGTACATGGGTTACGAAAAAAATCGTGGTTTCAAATCTGTTCGCGTTCACAAAATTGGATGCTGCACTCAAAAGTTATATGCGGTTTTACTCTCTTGTAAAGAAAAAATATTTAAAAATTCCTATTGTGCTGTAAGAAGAACATGTATATATGAATCGTTAGCAGCATTTGATATCTATCCGTAGATGCTAAAATATTTGCTAAATTTATTTTTATTTTCGCGGAAAATCAAAAAATGTTGAAGAAATCTTGAAATAAATTTTATTTATTCTAAATCAGAGGCCAAAAAATCTCTAAAAAAATAATTTAAAAATACGTACAGAATCTAGACAACGCGTAGAAAAATGTGAGACCAAAATTATAAAGATCGCGCTTATAACTTGCATATTACAGCAACAACAAAGAACGGAAACTTATTGTTGGAAATTATTTCAAAAATATATTTTTGGTTAAATACGAAAAATTTGAAAAATAAATGTTGGTAGTTATTCCATTTTTTCGCTAAATTTCCATCCAAATCCTGAAGTATTTTGCTTAAACTTCTACGAAAAAAGTAATTAGTCATCGTGAAAGTATATTTGCTTTCTGTGATAAGCAATAGAAATAAGAAGTACAGAGTAATATTGAAATCACAATCAAAGAAAAAACACAAAAGTTAAAAAGCGTGTAATTCGCGAATCCGTTTAAATCAGTTGAGGTGCATGTGCTTTTCGGATACAGGGAGTCCATGTCTATCAATATGCATGGATTTTCCCATGTTTCATTCAGCGGCCAAAGTGTGCCACCAGTTGCATCTTACTATTCAAAAAACATTCAAGTGGGCAAAAATTGCGCGATGTGCATATGATTATAAGGTGCATCCGATTTCAATGGCCGCCTATTAAAAATACGTCAATATGAATGATTTTAGACAGATTCGTCAAGAACTGCGGATGTGCCACCACATCCTATTTTGGGATAAATAGGGATATTACTCCCGAATCGTTGTAATTTGTGACACCTCTTTTTGGCAAATATTATAATCGCGTATAAAGGATTACATTTATGTAAAAATAATCAAAGAAAAGCGCGGTTCAATTCGCGGAATTGTCAAAATATATTTTTGCAGAATTTCCTACTTTCAAGGTATATATATCCGGCGTTTTAGTGAATGGATTCGAACGCGAAAGGTCTTATTAGATCCGGCACGTAAAAAAACTAAAATCACGCGGGGTTCAGGGGTACCTGTACGACAGTTGTAAATTTTAAAGCCAAAAAATAGGTTTTTTCAGAAAATTTACGCACCAAATTTTGGCCTTTGGGCTGCTATTACTAGGAAGCTGTAGGGAGCACACTCATGAGATATACATCGAACGACGTGGAATCGCGAGTTCTACAATCTTGTAACTAGTTTGAAAATAGTATCCAGTTGCACCATATAATTATAAGAAAAATTCGAAAAACACTGAAATCAAAACTTCAAAATGTCAGCATCGATTTTAGTGGGATGTAGTGTATATATCGAAAAGTCATGCACTAGAACCATGTTTCCCAAGGGGTATTCTTTAGTTCTTTCTTTGAGCACAGGTTTGAATTTTGCGTGGTTTGGCCAGAAATCAAGAAAGAACACAAAAAAACTTGATTACTTCAACACATTTTTCCCATTTTTTTATATTACCACCAACGCAGCTTCCACGAAAATTATTTGCTATGGTCCATATTATCAGATCGTGGCTAAAACACTTCAATTAATATAAAGATATTCATATTTTATAAAATATATCAACAGTTCGCGACTTATTAAATGGTGAACCTCAACTTCAACGATTGTAAAACTTTTTTGAATATTACCATATACATATGTTGTATTTGTATATACATTGTCCCAATAAACTCGCATCATCCATTAACCACATTTTGTGTAAATTTTTTAATTAATTAAATATTTGTACAGTAGTATAAACCAAAGCCAACAACCAGTTAACCAAATATCCGACCATCCAACCAACCGGTCATCGAATCATTGAACCTTGCAATCCAACGTGGACAGCAAAACACAATTGCGTTATACGGTTGTCATGTTTGTGGTATTTTGTTTCGCTTAACCTGGAGCTGTCATAGTTGTGCATCATTATTTTGAGAATACGAGTATTTTTCCACGAATTCTTGAAAAATTTTTTGAATGATAAATAATTTAAATTGAAAATTATTTTTGTTTGTTTTTTCTTTTTTTGTTTATAAAAAATAGTATTAAATTAATTGGAAAAAAATTTTTTATTTGAGATTTTTAAAGAATATTTTTTGTCTCGTGCATTTTTTAAAGAATAATTTTTTGCTTAAGTCTGGAGTATTCCCCCATTGACTTAACTTCATCATTACTTTCTTTACAGAGAGTAATGTTTACAAAATGCACTGACTGCTTGCAAAATTTACTGATCGCTACCAATATCATGATTTCATCCCGGCGAAGGGAATTACCGATTGGCTTTTCAGTTTTTGAAATGATGATTTTTCTAGTGAAAACCTGAACTCTTTCAGCATCGATTATTCTCATGTTAATGAGAATAATGCTCACTTTTCGGCTTTCCCAAAAAACAACTCGTGGATTTTTTTAAAGAACCCAGCAAAAATACTCATTACAAATTGGCCTACTTTATCATTATTTTAACACGGGCATGTCATAGGGAGTAAGTACTTATTTTTTGGCCACTAAAAAGTAGATAAATAAGTAGTTACTCCCTGGTTACTTCATGTCGTAACTACTTATTTAAGTACTTTTTTATTTACTTTTAAGTACCAAAAAGTAAGTACTTACTCCCTATGACATGCCCGTGTTAAAATAATGAGAAAGTAGGCCAATTTGTAATGAGTATTTTTGCTGGGAATATGGTTTTTTTTAAAGACCATTTTATTTTTGACTCGTGGATTTTTAAAGAATATGTTTTCGACTCGTAGCTTTTTTAACGAATATTTTTCACTAGTGGATTTTTAAAAGAATATTTTTTTGACTCGTGGTTTTTTTAAAGAATATTTTTTATAGAATCGTTGATTTGTTAAAGAAATTTTTTTATTGAATTGTTGATTTTTTAATGACCATTTTTTACTTCATAGAATACTTTTTTGACTCGTGGATTTTTTAAAGAATATTGTTTTTGAATAGTGGATTTTTTAAAGAATATTTTTTGAATTGTGGATTTTTTAAATAACTTTTTTTGAATCGTGGATTTTTTAAGTAACTTTTTTTGAATCGTCGATTTTTAAAATAACTTTTTTTGAATCGTGGATTTTTTAAGGAATATTTTTTTGAATCTTGAATTTTTTAAAGAATATTTTTTTGAATCGTGAATTTTTTAAAGAATATTTTAGACTTTATTTAAGAATACTTTTTTGACTCGTGGATTTTTTAAAGAATATTTTTTTTTTGAATAGTGGATTTTTTAAAGAATATTTTTTGAATTGTGGATTTTTTAAATAACTTTTTCTGAATCGTGGATTTTTTAAGTAACTTTTTTTGAATCGTCGATTTTTAAAATAACTTTTTTTGAATCGTGGACTTTTTAAGGAATATTTTTTTGAATCTTGAACTTTTTAAAGAATATTTTTTTGAATCTTGAATTTTTTAAAGAATTTTATTTTGAATCTTGAATTTTTTAAAGAATATTATTTTGAATCTTGAATTTGTTAAAGAATATTATTTTGAATTGTGGATCTTTTAAAGCATTTTTTTTAATTTTGGACTTTTTAGTTTTTTTTCTTGAATCGAGAATTTTTTATCGTAGATTTTTTAAAGAATATTTTCGTTGCCGCTTAAATTTTTGAATAATACGTTTTTGACACGTGGATTTTTCAAGAAATATTTTTTGAGTTGTGGGTTTTTGAATTTCGTATTTTGTAAAGAACACTTTTTAACACGTGGTTTTATTAAGGAATATTTTTTGACTCATGTATTTTTTAAGAACAGTTTTTTGACTTCTATATTTTTATAGAATCATTTTTTGACTCGTGGAATTTTTAAAGAATAATAGTTTGAATCCTGGATTTTATAATACCTAATTTTTTTGGCTCGTGGATTTTATTAAAAATAAAAATTTTTGACTCGCGGATTTTTTTAAAAATAATTTTTTGACTCGTGTATTTAAAAAAAATAATATTTGACTCTTGCAAATTTTAAAGAACAATTTTTTGACTCGGGGATTTTTTAAAGAATAATTTTTTTTTGGTTTAAATAAAATTAAAATTATTTATTAAAAATAATTTTTTGGCTCGTGGATTTTTTTAAAAATAAAAATTCTTGACTCTCTGATTTTTTTAAAATAATTTTTTGACTCGTTGATTTTTAAAAAGTAATATTTGACTCTTGCAAATTTTAAAGAACAATTTTTTGACTCGTGAATTTTTTAAAGAATAATTTGTTGCCCTGTGGATTTTTTTTAAATATTTTTTTGTCTCTTTTTTTATTGTTTTATTTTTTTTTTTTTGACTAGTGTTTTTTAAATAATTTTTTGACTCGTGAATTCTTTAAAATAATTTTTTTAGTGGATTTTTTAAAAATAGTTTTTTTACGAGTGTTTTTGACTCGTGAATTTTTTAAATAATTTTTTGACACGTGGATTTTTTAAAAATAATTGTTTGACTAGTGTTTTTTTAACAATTTTTAAAATCTTGGATTTTTTTTTAATTTTCTGACTCGTGATTTTTTTTTTAATAATTTCTTGACTCGTGGAATATTTTTAATATTTTTTAATGAGCAATATTTTTGTCATTTGGATTTTTTAAAGAAAATTTTTTGATTCGTGGATTTTTTAAAGAATATTTTTATTGATTTTTTAAAGAATATTTTTATTGATTTTTAATGAATATTTGATTTTTTAAAGAATACTTTTTTTTATTGAATCCTTGATTTTTTAAAGAATATTTTTTACCTCATATATAATTTCAAGAATATTTCTTCGACTCGTTGATTTTTAAAGAATATTGTTTGACTCGTGTTTTTTTAAAGGGTAGTTTTTGACTCGAGGATTTTTTAAAGATTTTTTTAATCGTGGATTTTCTAATGATATTTTTTGAATCGGGGATTTTTTTAAAGTATATATATATATTTTTTTTTTTTTTTTTTTTTGAATCGTGGATTTTTTTAAGGAATATTTTTTGGAACTGTGGATTTTTTTAAAGAATTTGTTTGAATCGTGGGTCTTTTACAAATTATTTTTTTGAATTGTGGATTTTTTAAGGAATTTTTTTTTTAATCTTGGACTTTGTAAAGATTTTTTTTTTGAATCGTGGAATTTTAAAGAGTTTTTTATCGTGGATTTTTAAAAGAATGTTTTTTTTTTGAATCGTGGATTTTTAAAGAATATTTTTTTTATCGTGCATTTTTAAAGAATATTTTTTTTAATCGTGGATTTTTAAAGAATATTTTTTTTGAATCGTGGATTTTTAAAGAATATTTTTTTTTTTTTTTTGAATCGTGGATTTTTAAAGAATATTTTTTTTTTTTTGAATCGTGGATTTTTTTTGAATCGTGGATTTTCAAAGAATATTTTTTTGTTTTGAATCGTGGATTTTTAAAGAATATTTTTTTTTTGAATCATGGATTTTTAAAGAATATTTTTTTAATCGTGGATTTTTAAACAATATTTTTTTGAATATTTTTTTGAATCGTGGATTTTTAAACAATATTTTTTTGAATCGTGGATTTTTAAAGAATATTTTTTTGAATATTTTTTTGACTCGTGTACTTTTTAAAGAATATTTTTTGACTCGTGTGCTTTTTAAAAAAAATGTTTTTGACTCGTAGATTTTTACAGAATAATTTTCTGACTCGTGGATTTTTTAAAGAATAATATTTTGACTCCTGGATTTTATAATAAATACTTTTTGGACTAGTAGACTTTTTTAAAAACAATTTTTTGACTTGTGGATTTTTTAATTAATCATTTTTTGGCTCGTGGATTTTTTTTGAAAATAAAAATTCTTGACTCGCGGATTTTGTTAAAAATATTTTTTGACTCGTGGATTTTTAAAAAATAATATTTGACTCTTGCAAATTTTAAAGAAAAATTTTTTGGCTCGTGGATTTTTTAAAGAATAATCTTTTGGGGATTAATTAAAATTAAAATTAATTATTAAAAATAATTTTTTGGCTCGTGGATTTTTTTTTAAATAATTTTTTGACTCGTGGATTTTTAAAAAATAATATTTGAATTTTCCAATTTTTAAAGAAAAATTTTTCGACTCATGGATTTTTGAAAGAATAATTTTTTCACTTGTGGATTTTATTAATTTTTTTATCTTGTGGATTTTTTTTAGAAATAATTTTTTGATTCGTGAATTTTTTAAAGAATAAGTTTTTGACTTGTGGATTTTTTTTTAAAAATATTTTTTTTTGTCTCGTGGTTTCTTTAATTTTTTTTTTTGACTGGTGTTTTTTTAAATAATTTTTTGACTCGTAAATTCTTTTAAATAATTTTTTAACTAGTGGATTTTTTAATAATAGTTTTTTACGAGTGTTTTTGGCTCTTGAATTTTTTAAATAATTTTTTGACTCGTGAATTCTTTTAAATAATTTTCTAATTCGTGGATTTTTAAAAATAGTTTTTTACGAGTGTTTTTGACTCATGAATTTTTAAAATAATTTTTTGACTCGTGAATTCTTTTAAATAATTTTTTAATACGTGGATTTTTTAAAAATAGTTTTTTACGAGTGTTTTTGACTCATGAATTTTTAAAATAATTTTTTGACTCGTGGATTTTTTAAAAATAATTGTTTGACTAGAGCTTTTTTAATAATTTTTTGACTCGTGGATTTTTTTAATTTTTTTTTTTTTTTTGACTCGTAGTTTTTGATTGAATTTTTTTGACTCGTGGATTTTTAAGAGAACATTTCATAACCTTTTGAATTTTTTACAGAACATTTTTTTGACTTGTGGATTTAAAAAAAAAAAGGTTTTGACTACTGGACAGTGGACAAAATAATTCCTTTGACAAATCCAATCAACACAGTCTAGACGAATAAAATCCATATTCCTTCAACTATTATTAAATGTTTGTTAAATGATTTAATGATAAATCTCGAAAATGTAATAAATGTAATAGATTCATCTCTACAAAGTGTCGTATACGTAATGCAGTAAAGTATACGTCCACAAACACATTTAGAATAAAAGAGTTTTCAAACGAATTGACTATTGGCTATGTGACAATGACGAGCTTTGGTATGGAAAGCGGTCATGACATTCCCCAAGCCACGGTGCCACAGTCCTTCACATAAAACATATGTAGGTGCAAAAGATTGCTGTGTTGTACTCATTAGTATCCCAAAAACTAAAAGTCTTGCAATGAAAAACTTTATATATTACAAGGCCGACACCCCATTAACGGCGCTTAAGCGTTCAGTTTTTGCAACTTAACCCCTCATTTCTAATGCAACTTCCCGACATATTACTAACCCTATTTCTCATAATTGTCCCCTAACATTTCTAATTCTCTCATATTACTTTCATTTACACCCTTTAATTTACAATATCCTTTAGCATTTTCTGTTTTCTTTTTTTATATATATCACATTTCATTTGTATTTTAACATACTTTTTTCTAGACTTTGAATTTCCTTGCCCTCGAAACAAATTTTCTTTTGTTGTTCTAACCCCAGTTGTAGTGTCGTCTTCGAGCAAAAGGGTGTAACGAATGTAGAGAGAAATGGAAATTTAAATCAAGGACATGTTGCAGTCGCTGTGTGTTGGTGGTGATAAAGTAATGACGGAATGTTATATGCCATGATTAAGGATAATTTCAACAACTACAACAAGAAAATTTCTTTTATTCACAGAAATGCAATTAAAACCAAGTTTTACTTTTACTGCTTCCGCTTTTCTGTTCATATTATGACGGTTCAGATGTTTTTTCGCGCATAACACTTAATGCAGATATGTTTCCTTTGTGAGTTTCTTAGAATTGTTAATTTGCAATTGCAATAAGCAGTAATTAATAGTGTAAAAATTAAACTTAGTATGTGCAAAACCATAATAGTTATGTATTGCGTATAACTAATGTCGTTACTTATATGTCATATTGTTCATATGGAATATTAGTTGTTATTTGGTGTGCTTGGTTACGAAAGAATATTTTTTAGATCTCAACAAAACCATTCCCATGGATTTTTTCTTTAAAAGAGTCAAAAATTTTCTTAACAAAATCCTCGAGTAAAAAAAGTATTGTCTAAAAATCCACAAAAATATTCTCCAAAAAATCCACGAGTCAAACATATATTACCCTATGCAACACTGAAAATGCAAACAACTTCTAGTATGCATTTTTAGAAAATACATATTTACCCCCAGTTTTTGTAACTATTTTTTGTTCGTTCATCTATATTCGTAATAATTTAAGCATCCATATCTCTTCCCCCAAAAAACATACAGAACTAATTTTTCGTAGACGCGTTCCATATTTATTAAAGAATACCCCATATAAAAATCAGCGCTCGACATTTGCTCTAAGGCGAGCAAATCCATCTACAAAATTTGACAATTCGTGTGAGAACAATAAATTTTTTTACAAAAACAGGGGGTTAGACTACAAAAACCCTAGTAGGGTTTTGTCCTGTCAGATCCAGTCTTTAGCCTATTGTAGCCCTAAACTAGTAGAACTTATCTTTTGAAAAAAAAAAAAACACATACGAAAAAGTACATCTAGGGCATCATATCTATAAAATATAGAAAAATGTTCATAATTGCTGAAATTCTGGTCAGTATCGGCTAAACTATTGGGAGTTGAACCAAGTAACCTTTAGCAAAAATCTTCCAAATAAAGTTCTCAACAATTCTTTAGAACATTCTGAAACTCTAAAATGCTTACTTCATGTTGTTTCAGCGGTATTTGCATCATATCATTTACAACACGTATTTCAAACACTGTTTACACCAACAGTTTATTCTCGCATTTCGGATTTCACTACATTATTGACATTTTTATTAAATCGTCGTTGAAAAATTTAGTGAAAACAACGGCATAGAAGCATTTTACAACAATGACATGTTCTGAAGAGTTGTGTATTACATTCCAGGGAATATTTTTCCAAAAGAAAATATTCAGAAAAAATTAAAGGTTTTGGAGATACGGTGCGAAATGTATAAAAATTGTGGAATTTTTGCATTTATTTTGAAATTTGAGGCAATAAATGTAGTTTTTCGAGTTCACTATTTCTCCAAATATTTTATTCTTGTCCTTATCTACAAACTTGCTTCAAAACAATATTCTCCAAAAAAATCCACTAGTCAAAACATATTCTTTAATAAATCCACGAGAAAAAACATTCTCCAAAAAATCATACACGAGTCTAAAAATATTCTCTAAAAACACCCACGAAAAAAATACTTCAAAAAAATGTACCAATCAAAAAAATCTAAAATATCCACGAGTCAAAAAAATATTATTTAAAAAATCCACGATTCAAATAATATTTTCTTTAATAATCCACGATTCAAATAATATTTTCTTTAATAATCCACGATTCAAAAAATATTATTTAAAAAATCCACGATTCAAATAATATTTTCTTTAAAAATCCACGATTCAAAAAAATATTATTTAAAAAATCCACGATTCAAATAATATTTTCTTTAAAAATCCACGATTCAAAAAAATATTATTTAAAAAATCCACGATTCAAATAATATTTTCTTTAAAAATCCACGATTCAAAAAAATATTATTTAAAAAATCCACGATTCAAATAATATTTTCTTTAAAAATCCACGATTCAAAAAAATATTATTTAAAAAATCCACGATTCAAATAATATTTTCTTTAAGAAATCCAGGATTCAAATAATATTTTCTTTAAAAAATCCACGATTCAAATAATATTTTCTTAGAAACATTGTGGCGTTTTTATTGGGATAGCGTTTGCAATTTTGTTTTTTCAAAAAAGTTTGGCTTAATCCCATTGTTGTTGTTTTAATATTTTAAAACAACTAGTTTATTAGTGGAAAAGATTTGGCATTGTTCGCCAAGGGGTAAGGCAGGGAATACTATAGTTTCGATTCTCGCCACAAAAATATTCTTTATATATCTTCTTTAAAAAATCCACATGTCAAAAAAAATCTTTAAAAAACCCACTAGTCAAGAAAATATTCTTTAAAAAATCCACGAGTCAGAAAAACATTCTTAAAAAAATCAAATAATATTCTCTAGAAAATCCACGTGTCAAAAAAAATTTCTTTGAAAGAAATTCTTTAAAGATTCCAAGTGTGAAAAAAATTTCCTTAAAGAATCCAAGTACGAAAAAATATTCTTTAAAAAATTCACAAGTCAAAAAAATATTCTTTCAAAAATCCACAAGTCAAAAAAACAATTCTTTAAAAACCACGAGTCAAAAAAATTTAAAAAACCCACGAGTCAAAAAATGTTCCTTCAAAAATCCACGAGTCAAAAAAATATTCATGACTTGTGGTTTAAAAAAAAATTATAAAATCCACACGATTCAAAAAATATTATTTAAAACATCCACGATTCCAAAAATATTCGTTAAAAAATCCAGGAGTTAGAAAAAGATTATTTTAAAAATCCACGAATCAAAAAAAAATTCTTTAGAAGTAGTATTCTTTAAAAAGTCGACTATTGGAAAAATTTTAATTAAAAAATCCACATTTCAAAAAAAATTCTTTAAAGAAATACACGAGTCAGAAAAACATTCTTTAAAAAATCAAATAATATTCTCTAGAAAATCCACGAGTCAAAAAAAAATATTCGTTAAAAAATCTTTAAAGAATCCAGGATTCAAAAATATTCTTTAAAAAGTCCACGGGTCAGAAAAAATTTCAAAACTCCACTAATCAAAAAAAGTCTCTAGAAAATCCACGAGTTTAAAAGTATTCTTTAAAAAGTCAACACGTTTGATAAAGTATTCTTTAAAAAGTCCACGATTGAAAAAATTTTCTTCAAAAAACCACATTTCAAAAAAAAATCGTTAAAAAATCCACGATTCCAGAAAATATTCTTTAAAAAATCCACGAGCCAGAAAAACATTATTTACAAAATCTACGAGTCAGAAAAACATTCTTCAAAAAATCAAATAATATTCTCTAGAAAATCGACGAGTCAAAAAAAATGTCTTTAAAAAAATTCTTTAAAGAATCCACTTGTCAAAAAAAAATATTCTTTAAAGAATCCACCTGTGAAAAAATATTCTAAAACAAGTAAAAAGTCGTTAAGTTCGGCCGGGCCGAACTTTCTATACCCTCCACAATAAAATAGTCTTAATTAAAATGGAATAATTAGGACCCTTTCACAATTTTAGGTGGAACAACTTTTCGACAATGGATAGACTCCTACTGCCTCCCGCTATTGCTTAAATTACACTGTGAACACAAATGGTGGGCAGAGATAATTCCTTTTGGAGATGAAAGCCCTTGGTGTGTGTATACTAAAAACCCCGAAGGACAAATGCGCCGTGAGTCGAACTTCCGCGTTATGGCGTGATGAAGTTTTTGCAAGAGACCCTGTAAGCCATCATTATATCTTTGTTTGTTGCTTTTGTAGAGCACTTAAGTAACAGGGAACAAAGATATAACGCTAATTCCTGATGGCCCACAGGGTCATCACGCCATAACGCGGAAGTTCGACTCACGGCGGATCTGTCCTTCGGGGTTCATAATATACTCACCAAGGCCTTTCTTCCCCAAGAGGAATTTTCCGTGCCCCAGACTTTCACCTCCATTTTGTTGCACAGTATTATCTAATCTAATCTAATCTAATCTAATCTAATCTAATCTAATCTAATCTAATCTAATCTAATCTAATCTAATCTAATCTAATCTAATCTAATCTAATCTAATCTAATCTAATCTAATCTAATCTAATCTAATCTAATCTAATCTAATCTAATCTAATCTAATCTAATCTAATCTAATCTAATCTAATCTAATCTAATCTAATCTAATCTAATCTAATCTAATCTAATCTAATCTAATCTAATCTAATCTAATCTAATCTAATCTAATCTAATCTAATCTAATCTAATCTAATCTAATCTAATCTAATCTAATCTAATCTAATCTAATCTAATCTAATCTAATCTAATCTAATCTAATCTAATCTAATCTAATCTAATCTAATCTAATCTAATCTAATCTAATCTAATCTAATCTAATCTAATCTAATCTAATCTAATCTAATCTAATCTAATCTAATCTAATCTAATCTAATCTAATCTAATCTAATCTAATCTAATCTAATCTAATCTAATCTAATCTAATCTAATCTAATCTAATCTAATCTAATCTAATCTAATCTAATCTAATCTAATCTAATCTAATCTAATCTAATCTAATCTAATCTAATCTAATCTAATCTAATCTAATCTAATCTAATCTAATCTAATCTAATCTAATCTAATCTAATCTAATCTAATCTAATCTAATCTAATCTAATCTAATCTAATCTAATCTAATCTAATCTAATCTAATCTAATCTAATCTAATCTAATCTAATCTAATCTAATCTAATCTAATCTAATCTAATCTAATCTAATCTAATCTAATCTAATCTAATCTAATCTAATCTAATCTAATCTAATCTAATCTAATCTAATCTAATCTAATCTAATCTAATCTAATCTAATCTAATCTAATCTAATCTAATCTAATCTAATCTAATCTAATCTAATCTAATCTAATCTAATCTAATCTAATCTAAACAAATGTGTTCAGCTAGGTATATCAAAGAGTCAACCTATCTTTAAATGTTTTTGGCGGAAAAGTTTTATAGCTGCAGGGAACTTCAAGAGTCAAATTGAGGGTAGTTTCATCAAAACAATGTAGATCCTCAAAAATGGACCCATGTTGACGAATTTTAGTGAACAAATTTCGTGACCACCGAAAATTCCCGAAAATCGGGAGGTACAGTTATATGGGGGGATATACCAAAACATGGACCTATATTGACGATTATTTTTGAATAGACAAAATTGTAGCTAAAATTCTCAAAATACCGATCATTACAGATAGTTCGGTTAAAAATTGCAGCTAAAATTCTCAAAATACCGAAAATCGGGAGATACCGTTATATGGGGGCTATACCAAAACATGGACCTATGTTGACGATGTTTCGTTGGATATGTTTTATGACCACTGAGAACTTCAAATATCAAATTACAGCTATTTCGGTTAAAAACTGTAGCTAAAATTCTCAAAATACCGAAAATCGGGATGTATCGTTATATGGGGGCTATACCAAAACATGGACCTATGTTGACGATGTTTGGTGAAGATGTTTCATGATCACTGAGAACCTCAAATGGCAAATTACAGCTAGTTCGGTTAAATATTGTAGCTAAAATTCTTAAAATACCGAAAATCGGGAGATACATATATAGGGGGGCTATACCAAAACATAGACCTATGTTGACGATGTTTCGTGGAGATGTTTCATCACCACTGAGAACCTCAAATGTCAAATTACTGCTAGTTCGGTTAAAAATTTTAACTAAAATGCTCAAAATACCCAAAATCTGGAGGTACGGTCATAAGGGGGCCATACCAAAACATGGACCTATGTTGACGATGTTTGGTGGAGATGTTTCGTGACCACTGAGAACCTCAAATGTCAAATTGCAGATAGTTTGGTTACAAATTGTGGCTAAAATTCTCAAAATACCGAAAATCGGGAGGTACGGTTATAAGGGGGCCATACCAAAACATGGACCTATGTTGACTATGTTTTGTGGAGATGTTTTATGACCACTGAGAACCTCAAATGTCTAATTGCAGATAGTTCGGTTAAAAATTGTGGCTAAAATTCTCAAAATACCCAAAATCGGGAGGTACCGTTATATGGGGACTATACCAAAACATGGAGCTATGCCCATATCCTTTGGGATATAAGTTTGTTAATCACTAGGAACCCTCAGTGCCAAATTATTGCTAATTCGGTCTGCAAATGTGGCGAAGAACGTCAAAATACCTCAAATCCGGAGGTACCGTTATATGGGGGCTATACCAAAGAGTGGACCGATATAGCCCATCTTCGAACTTGAAAAAAGACCCTCGGGGGCAAAATTTCAGCACTCTATCTCAATTATTGCGGACGCTAGAGTGATTACAACAGACGGACAGACGGACGGACAGACGGACATGGCTAGATCGTCTTAGAATTTTATCCTGATCAAGAATATATATACTTTATAGGGTCGCAAATGATTAGTTCGATGTGTTACAAACGGAATGACAAACTTAATATACCCTCCATACTATGGTGGAGGGTATAAAAAATCCACGAGTCAAAAAAGTTCACTTTAAAAATCCACGAGTCAAAAAAGTACACTTTAAAAAATCCACGAGTCAAAAAAGTACATTTTAAAAAATCCACGAGTCAAAAAAGTTCACTTTAAAAATCCACGAGTCAAAAAGTACATTTTAAAAAATCCACGAGTCAAAAAAGTACACTTTAAAAAATCCACGAGTCAAAAAAGTTCACTTTAAAAATCCACGAGTCAAAAAAGTACACTTTAAAAATCCACGAGTCAAAAAGTACACTTTAAAAAATCCACGAGTCAAAAAAGTTCACTTTAAAAAGCCACGAGTCAAAAAAGTACACTTTAAAAAATCCACGAGTCAAAAAAGTACAATTTAAAAAATCCACGAGTAAAAAAAAATTATAAAAAATCCACAAGTAAAAAATTTTCTTTAAAAAAACACAAGTCGAAAAAAATATATTTAAAAAAAATTATAAAATCCACACGAAATATACTTTAAACAAATCAAGAATCAAAAAAATATTTTTCATAAAATCCATGATTAAAAAATATTTTTTATAAAATCCACGATTAAAAAATATTCTTTAAAAAGTCCACGAGTCAAAAAAATATTCTTAAAAAATCCACGCGTCAAAAAAATGTTCTTTAAAAAATCCTCGAGTCAAAAAAATATTCTTTAAAAATCCTCGAGTAAAAAAATATTATTTAAAGAATCCACGTGTCAAAAAAAAAATATTCTTTAAAAAATCCACGAGTCAAAACAATACTCTTTAAAAAATATACGATTCAAAAAAATATTTTTTAAAATATTTTATTATTTTATTATTTTTTGAGAATATTTTCTTAAGAATATTTATTAATGAGTAATTTTTAAGAATATTTTCTTGATTCGTGGATTTAAAAAAAAAACACATTTTTTTTAATCGTGGATTTAAAAAAAATTAACTCGTAAATATTTTAACGAAAATATTTTGACTCGTGGATTTTTAAGAGAATATTATGGAATATTTTTTGACTAGTTTTTTTTTGATTTTTTAAAGAATACTTTTTTTCACTGGTGAATTTTTTTACCAATATTTTTTTGACTCGTGTATTTTTTTAGAGACGATTTATTGACTCCTGCATTTTGTAAAGAATATTTAATGACTTGTTCATATTTTAAAGAATATTATTTGACTCGTGCATTTTTTAAAGAATATTTTTGACTCGTGCATTTGTTCAAAGGATACTTTTTGACAATTTGATCATTCCCTGTTGGTGTAGGATTTGCATTTTAATTAAATGCACATTAGGAGAATGTTATTTAAGCTACGTTGAACTTTGTGGGGTTTTCCTTAATTTTCCCCTTACTGTATGTGTGTTTAGTCCTTCTTCCTTGCTTGCATTGCCAATTGCGTGAAATAATTCTAGGCACACATATTTTGTGTGTGTGTGTGTAGTGTGAATGTGTTCGTGAATCCGTAGTGCTTTTTGCTGTGTCACAAATAATTTCTTCATTTATTTATGTTGCATTTCTCACTTTTGTTAATTTTTTTGTTCCCATTTCGTTGTCCTTGAGTTGTATATTTTATTTCTGTAAACACTGTATCTGAGCAAGGGTAGTTAAACTAGGGAGAATACCTTAATCCTTTCACCCAATGTGGCAATTTCTTAGAAGCTCCGGGCTTTGTGTATCCCTTGCCTTTGAGTAGTATAAGATGATGAAGATGGCGGTTAATGATTTTTCTTCCGTTTCGACGTGGTTTTTTTCTCAACTGATTCATTTTTATTTGCCTTGTTGACACTTAACTTGGTGTGTGGAAAAGTGTGGAAAATGCGATAAACTGATGATAACGACACACTATCCAAAAGAACTACACAAACAATCAAAATTGTGATTAATTAAGTCTTTCTAGGACTAAAAGGTTTCTTGTGTTTTTATCTATTTTGATTTTAATTTTCCTTTTCCGATATTTAATTTTAATTTGATTGAAAAAGATCAATAACATTTAATTAGTATGCACTCGGCTAAACAGAGTGTGTATATAATAGGGTGAAATGACTTTATGGTCCTTGAAAATATATTATATAAAAAATCCTTCATTATTGTTTGGATGGCCTTTTGAAAAAATTTTATTTAAAAATCCTTCATTATTGTGTGGATGGTCCTTTAAAAATGTTTATTAAAAATGGTTGTTCAAAAATCCACGATTGTTGGTGGGATGGTCCTTGAAAAGATATTGTCTAAAAATCCTAAATTATTGGTTGGAAGGTCCTTGAAAAAATATTGATTAAAAATCCTAACTTATTGGGTGGAAGGTCCTTGAAAAATATCGGTTAAAAATCTACGCTTATTGGTGGGATGGTCCTTAAAAAGACAATATTTAAAAATCCCAACTTATTGGAAAAATATTAGTTTAAATCCACGCTTATTGACCTGATGGTCATTCAAAGAAATATTTAATTTAATCCACCCTAATATATTACCGCATGCCACATATGTACACATTCTCTCGTCCATACAATGTTTGTTTCAACTCATTGACCATGTCAGTTACGGCTGATATAATTAAAAATTTAATGTGTCAACGAATTGTTGAAAGCTGTTCAGGAATTAAAGTAAATCAACCTCGACCGCATTGTAATGCCAAGCCGATGCATATATGCAGACACAAATACACGCATTACATATCTGTACGTGATTGGTATAGTCGTGTGAGTTGTTTTTTATATATAAAAACGTTGAGTGCGTGGACACAGCCGTTTCATGGCGGCTCTTTGGTAGGAAAAAAAATGATGATCACCCAACAGAAGAATACCACAGGAAATACACAATTCGTGAAAATTGTTAAAATTAAATTTGCATATCATTCCGGCAGTGCAATACAGGAACAATCATCCGGTCTGTGTCTGATGACACAAAACAATTTTCAATAATTGCGTGAAGAAAATCGGAAAAACAAAAAAACAACAAAAGGCAACAATTTTTAGGGGGAATTATATATATTTTTTTTTTAAATTTAATTAAAGAAGGAAAAATTTGAAAATAGGAGTTGATGACCTCATCACATGATTACTATTCACACCTCTAAGAAGCGATTTCGAATTCTATATTGAAATAATTGTGTTTCATATTAAGTACTTCTTTTTGTTTCGACAAGAAATCCCCCGACATCCTTACTAAAAATAGTATCTTAAAAAGTTCTCTTTTTTGGCCTATTTATAAAGTCCCTGGATAAAATAAAAAAATGACAGCACTCACATTTAAGTTGCGGATGTAGACATAAACGACCAGACGCCGTCTTAAACAGGGCATAGAACACAGAAAACCAAAGGAGCAGAGAACAAAGAAAACTTATGTAGACATTTTCAAGTGTTTTGGAGAGCAACAAAAAAAAAACAAAACAAACAATTTGCTGTAAAAATATTTCCGCAACATTAATGTGTTGCAACAAAACGCTGTCAACTCAGTGAATATTTATAGAAACAGTGTTACAAAAAATATATGCCATGGACGACAGCTGTCAGGTGCTAAAGAGGTATAACGAAACAAATGATATAAAGGAAAAATATGTACTTAAATATTTAAGAAAACACTTTTCAATTTTGTATACATATTGTGTACAAATATTATTGAATTTTTTTTAAATTGTTCGATAACGTGGATTCAAAAATATATACTTTTCAATAATCGTAGATTTAAAAAAAATTATCAGTCGTGGATTTTTTAAAAAATATTTTTTAACAATCTTGGATTTAAAAAAACAGTTATTTCAATACTGGTGGATTTTTTAAAAAAAATTATTTTTTTAACAGTCTTGGATTTTCTAAAAAACAATTATTTCAATACTCGTGGATTTAAAAAATTTCAATAATCTTGGATTTTTTAAAATTTCTTCAATATTCGAGGATTATATAAAAATATTTTTGGATTATATACATTTTCTTGGGTTATATAAATATTAAAATATTCGTGGATTTTTAAAAAATATTTTTTCAATGTTCGCGGATTTTTTAAAAAAAAATTCATGAACGTGGATTTTTTTTATTATATATATTTTCATATACAAATATTATTATATATTTTATATTATATGCATATATTTTTTCAATAAAAATATTATTTTAAAAAATATTTTTTAATACTCGTAGATTTTTTAAAAATTATTTCTTAAATAATCGTGGATTTTTTCACTTTGACATCGGAAAGTAACCAAAGTAGGCGTAGATTATTAGATTATTAAAAAATATTTTTCAATAATCGTCGATTATTAAAAAATATTTTTTCAATAGTTGTGGTATTTTTCAACACATTTTTTGCAACCTTCGTGGATTTTTTCAAGAAATATTTTCAATGTTTGTGGATTTTTTAAAAGATATTTTTCAAATATTTGTGGATTTTTTAAAAGATATTTTTCCGATATTTGTGGATTTTTTAAATAATGTTTTTTCGATAATTTTCGTGAATTTTTTAAAAGATATTTTTCCAATATTTTTGGATTTTCTAAATAATTATTTTTTTTTTTTTTTTGTTTTTGAACATACATGGATTTTTTCAAAATATTTTTTCAACAGACGGGGATTTTTTCAAAATACTTTTTCAACAAACGGGGATATTTTCAAAAATATCTTTTCAACAAACGTGGATTTTTTTCAGTAATAGTTTTTAACAAACTTTGATTTTTTCAACAGTATATTTTTCAAAAATATAGTTTTCAACTAACGTAGATTTTTCCAAAAAAAATTTTGCAACAAACTTGGATTTTAAAGAATATTTTTACCAACAGCGTGGATTTTTTGAAGAATATTTATTTTAAAATTGTGAATTTTTTAAAGATTTTTGTTTCAAAATCGTGGATATTTTAAATAATTTATTCCAAAATTGTGAATTTATTAAAGAATATATTTTCCAAAATCGTGGATTTTTTAAAGAATATTTTTTTCAACAATGTGGCTTTTTAAAAGAATATTTTTTCCAACAGTGTGGATTTTTTAAAAAATATTTTTCTCAGCAATGTGGATTTTTTAAAGAATATCTTTTCCAACAGCGTGGACTTTTTAAAAATATTTTTTCACAGCGTGGATTTTTTAAAGAATATTTTTTATCAAAATCGTGGATTTTTTAATAAAAAATCGTAGATTTTCAAAAAATACTTTTTCCAAAATCGTGGATTTTTTAAAGACTTTTTTGGATTTTTTAAAGAATACTTTTTCCGTAAATTTTTTAAAGTTTTTTTTTTGAAGAACGTTTTTCCAAAAGAATACATTTTTCCAAAATCGTGTATATTTAAAGAATATTTATTTCCAAAATCGAAGATTTTTTGAAGAACATTTTTTCCAAAATTATGAATTTTTTAAAGAATAATTTTCCAAAATCGTGGATTTTTTAAAGAATATTTTTTTTCAAAATCGTGGTTTTTTTAATTAATATTTTTTTACCAAAATCGTAGATTTTTAAAAAATACTTTTTTCCAAAATCGTGGATTTTTTAAAAGACTTTTTTTTTGGATTTTTTGAAGAATACTTTTTCCGTAAATTTTTTAAAGTTTTTTTTTATGTTTAAAGAACTTTTTCCAAAAGAATATATTTTTCGAAAATGGTGTATTTTTTAAAGAATATTTATTTCCAAAATCGTGGATTTTTTGAAGAATATTTTTTCCAACAATGTGGATTTTAAAAAAATATTTTTTCCAACAGCGTGGACTTTTAAAAAAATATTTTTTTCACAGCGTGGTGTTTTTAAGAATGTTTTTTCCAAAATCGTGGATTTTTTAAAGAATATTTTTTTCGAAAATTGTGGATTTTTTAAAGAATATTTTTTCCAAAATCGTGGATTTTTTAAAGAATATTTTTTCCAAAATCGTGGATTTTTTAAAGAATATTTTTTCCAAAATCGTGGATTTTTTAAAGAATATTTTTTCCAAAATCGTGGATTTTTTAAAGAATATTTTTTTCCAAAATCGTGGATTTTTTAAAGAATATTTTTTCCAAAATCGTGTATTTTTTAAAGAATATTTTTTCCAAAATCGTGTATTTTGTAAAGAATATTTTTTCCAAAATCGTGGATTTTTTAAAGAATATTTTTTCCAAAATCGTGGATTTTTTAAAGAATATTTTTTCCAAAATCGTGGATTTTTTAAAGAATATTTTTTCCAAAATCGTGGATTTTTTAAAGAATATTTTTTCCAAAATCGTGGATTTTTTAAAGAATATTTTTTCCAAAATCGTGGATTTTTTAAAGAATATTTTTTCCAAAATCGTGGATTTTTTAAAGAATATTTTTTCCAAAATCGTGGATTTTTTAAAGAATATTTTTTCCAAAATCGTGGATTTTTTAAAGAATATTTTTTCCAAAATCGTGGATTTTTTAAAGAATATTTTTTCCAAAATCGTGGATTTTTTAAAGAATATTTTTTCCAAAATCGTGGATTTTTTAAAGAATATTTTTTCCAAAATCGTGGATTTTTTAAAGAATATTTTTTTCCAAAATCGTGGATTTTTTAAAGAATATTTTTTCCAAAATCGTGGATTTTTTAAAGAATATTTCTTCCAAAATCGTGGATTTTTTAAAGAATATTTTTTCCAAAATCGTGGATTTTTTAAAGAATATTTTTTCCAAAATCGTGGATTTTTTAAAGAATATTTTTTCCAAAATCGTGGATTTTTTAAAGAATATTTTTTCCAAAATCGTGGATTTTTTAAAGAATATTTTTTCCAAAATCGTGGATTTTTTAAAGAATATTTTTTTCCAAAATCGTGGATTTTTTAAAGAATATTTTTTCCGAAATCGTGGATTTTTTAAAGAATATTTTTTCCAAAATCGTGGATTTTTTAAAGTATATTTTTTTTCGATTGTTTGAGTGGAGTATTCCCCCATTGGCTCAACTTCATTTATTACCCTCTATTACAGAGAGTAATGTTTTTCAAAACGAACTGACAGTGTTGCAAAATTTTACTGATCGCTACCAATATCATGATTTCATCCCGGCGAAGGGAATTATCAATTGGCTTCTCAGTTTTTGAAATGATGCCTTTTTAGCGAAAAACCGAACTCTTTAAGTGTCTAGTATTTTCATATGAATGAGAATCACACTCACTTTTCGGCTTTTCCAAAGAAACACCAAAATCAAAATATTTTGGATCGTGGATTTTTTAAAGAATATTTTTTTTTAAAATCGTGGATTTTTTAAAGAATATTTTTTCCAAAATCGTGGATTTTTTAAAGAATATTTTTTCCAAAATCGTGGATTTTTTCAAGAATATTTTTTCCAAAATCGTGGATTTTTTAAAGAATATTTTTTTACAAAATCGTGGATTTTTTAAAGAATATTTTTTCCAAAATCGTGGATTTTTAAAGAATATTTTTTCCAAAATCGTGGATTTTTAAAGAATATTTTTTTCCAAAATCGTGGATTTTAAAAGAATATTTTTTCCAAAATCGTGGATTTTTTAAAGAATATTTTTTCCAAAATCGTGGATTTTTTAAAGAATATTTTTTCCAAAATCGTGGATTTTTTAAAGAATATTTTTTCCAAAGTCGTGGAGTTTTTAAAAAATATTTTTTCCAAAATCGTGGATTTTTGATCGTGGATTTTTTAAAAAAATATTTTTTCCACAACGTGGATTTTTTAAAGAATATTTTTTTTTTTTCAAAAATGTGGAACGTTTAAAAAATGCGTGGACTTTTAAAAAAATATTTTTTCCACAGCGTGGATTTTTTAAAGAATATTTTTTTCAAAAATGTGGAACTTTTAAAAGAAAATGCGTGGACTTTTAAAACAATATTTTTTTCAAAAATGTGGAACTTTTAAAAAATGAGTGGACTTTAAAAAAAATATTTTTTTCAAAAATGTGGAACTTTTTAAAAAAATTCATGGACTTTTAAAAAAATATGTTTTCCACAGCGTGGATTCTTTAAAGAATATTTTTTTTTTTCAAAAATGTTGAACTTAAAAAAACGCGGACTTTTAAAAAAATATTTTTTCCACAGCGTGGATTTTTTAAAGAATATTTTTTCCAAAATCGTGGATTTTTAATAAATATTTTTTCAAAATTGTGGATTTTTTAAAGATTTTTTTTTTTTTGTTTTTAAAGTTTTTTTTTTTGGATTTTTTAAGAACGTTTTTTACAAAATCGGGTTTTTTTCAAAGAATTTTGTTCCAAAATCGTGGATTTTTTTAAAGATTTTTTTCAAAATCGTGGATTTTTTTAAGAATATTTTTTCCAAAATCATTGATTTTTTAAATAATATTTTTCCCAAAGTCAGGGACATTTTAAAGAATATTTTTCCAAAATCGTGGACACGACTTGAAAAATATTCTTCAAAACATCCACGTCTTGTTGACTCTTGAAAAATATTCTTCAAAACATCCACGTCTTGTTGACTCGTAAAAAATATTTTTTAAAAAAATTCACGTCTTGTTGTCTCTTGAAAAATATTCTTTAAAAAAATCCACGCCTTGTTGACTCTTGAAAAATATTCTTTAAAAAATCCAAGTCTTGTTGACTCGTAAAAAATATTTTTTAAAAAAATTCACGTCTTGTTGTCTCTTGAAAAATATTCTTTAAAAAAATCCACGCCTTGTTGACTCTTGAAAAATATTCTTTAAAAAATCCACGTCTTGTCGACTCGTAAAAAAATATTCTTTAAAAAATTCACGTCTTGTTGACCCTTAAAAAATATTCTTAAAAAAATCCACGTCTTGTTGACTCGTAAAAAAATATTCTTTAAAAAATCCACGTCTTGTTGGCCCTTGAAAAATATTCTTTAAAAAATCCACGTCATGTTGACTCGTAAAAAATATTCTTTAAAAAAATCCACTTCTTGTTGACCCTTGAAAAATATTCTTTAAAAAAATCCACGTCTTGTCGACTCGTGAAAAGATATTCTTTAAAAAAATCAACATCTAGTTGACTCGTGAAAAAAAAACGTAAAATAAAATCCACGTCGTTTTGACTCGTGAAAAAATATTCTTTAAAAAAAATCCACCTCTTGTTGACCCTTGGAAAGATATTCTTTAAACTATCACTGGGAAAGAAGTTTGCTATCCCAATTGACAACAAAAACTTTTCGCCACTACATATATTAGCCGACATTGAAGAATGCATACAAATTTCAGAAGAAAATGACAAGGAGATATGTAGAACAAAGATTGGAAATAGGGTTACCAACTTCAAAAGAAATATATAAAAAATAATTCCAAAGAAAAATTCATTTTGACGATATATAAAAAAACTTTACATTTTTTAAATAAACACGACAACATTATCATTATTCAAGCAGATAAAGGAAATAAAACGGTTGCCATGTACAGGGAAGAATACGAGGAAAAAATGCACAATATTTTAGATGATAAAAATACGTACAGGAAATTAAGAGAGGACCCAACAACGAAACTACAAAAAACAAACAACACCATAATCTCAGAATTGTATAAAAGCAGCATCATTGATCAATGGGAAAAGAAAGAAATGCATTGTTCCGCAGCGACAGCACCACGACTTTATGGTCTACCGAAAATACATAAGCCGAACACTCCCCTAAGACCCATAGTATCATCGACAAATGTACCTTGCTATAGTCTATCAAAATATATTGGACGAATTCTTAAAAATATTATCTCCAAAGAATATAACATAAAAAATTCAATTGAACTAAAAGAAAAATTGGCTAATATTAGGCTTGAAAAAGACGAAGTACTAGTTTCTTTCGATGTCATATCTCTTTTTACAAACATACCGATCAATCTAGCCATCAGAATAATTATGAATAAATGGGACAAGGTCAAAAATCACACAAACATCCAAAAAAGTAAATTTTTACAAATTCTTAATTTCTGTCTCAAAGATAACAATTATTTCAACTACAACAATGATATTTACAATCAAATCTTTGGCATGCCTATGGGAAACCCATTATCACCCACTATAGCAGATATAGTTCTGGACGATCTTCTTGACAATGCTATCAGCGAGCTGACGTAAAAGAACATCACGATGAAATACATAACAAAATATGTAGATGACACTCTATCCATAGTCAAAAAAGACAATGTAAATGAAATTCTAAACGAGTTCAATAAATACAACCAAAAAATTCAATTCACACTTGAAATGGAAACAGATGGCACTATAGCATATCTTGACACCAAACTAAGACGACATGACAACAGCATTATATTTGACTGGTATCAAAAAACTATGGCATCCGGCAGAATCATGAATTACCACAGCACACAACCAAAATCACAAATTATAAACACTGCTAAAAGTTTTGTCACAAGAGTACTTCGCATCAGTGACGAAGAATTTCATCAAACCAACATAAAAACAATAACCCGAATATTAAATAACAATAGCTTTCCCACAAAAGTAATTACCAACATTATTAACGAAATAAGTAGAAAATTGAAATGTAAACATGGTAACCCTAAAACTAATGAAGAGAAAAAACGATATTGCAGCCTCAAATACATACCTGGTTTAACAGATAACAAGAGCATAAGAACGACAATAAACAACACAAACAACATATGTTTTGCCTACAAAGCCAATCAAACAACAAGTAAACTTTTCTCTTACGTCAAAACACCAATAGAAAAACAACAACAAAGCAACATTGTTTATGACGTAGAGTGCAATGGGAATGAAGAAGAAAGCTGTGATCTTGTGTACATAGGCACAACAAAGCGGACTTTACAAACGAGAATGGGGGAACATAAAACTGATATAGAAAAAGGAACACAGAAAACAGCACTGGCTCAACATATATTGAAAACTGGACACAAGGCGAACTTTGAAAATGTCAAAATATTAGATAAGGAAAACAAAGAAAAGAAAAGATACACAATAGAAAGCTTGAGAATTCAACAAAAAATAGAATGAACGTTAAAGAAGATACAAATAACATTAGCATTAGTTACCGCGTTGCAATATAGTATAATCGATCTGTGATTCTAATTTTAAGTTGTGTTTGTTATTAAATGTGCTTCTTGACAAAAACCTTCATGTAAAATATACTTTATTCATTGTAAGTAAATTATAATTTCATGAAGATTAGATTTTAATTTGATGTTTTTAATAAAATAGACGTATCCCCTGAAGATGTCAACAAATATTGACGAAACGTCGGGACAAATGAAATAAAAAGGAATTTTTATTTACAAACACTTAGGTCTAAAGAGCTTAAATAACACAACAATACGATCATTTTGGACCAAGAAATTCAAAATCAAATCAACGTATAGTTGACGCTTTAAAAATATATTCTTTAAACAATCCACGTCTTGTTGACCCTTGAAAAGATATTCTTTAAACAAATCAACGTCTAGTTGACGCTTGAAAAAATATTCTTAAAAAAATCCACGCCTTGTTGACCATTGAAAAAATATTCTCTTAAAATTCTGCATCAATATTTTTATGAAACTGTTGAAGAATTAAACATTTGAATACATAAAATCCATTCGAAGTACTCTCACTCCATTCTTTTCAAACGAAAGAAACACACACTTGATGTACTCAACATTTCCGTCAAAAAGTATTAATGAATATTCATGCAATTTTTTCACCTCTTTCCCACTTTCTTCTTTTCTTATTTGTTTCAGTGACCACCGTTGAGCCAAATATGTATACAACTTGTATACCAGTGGGTGGTGGTAATTACACTGCCGGTGGAGTGTATGCACCCACAACTATGGCCAATGCTACCACCGACACCCTGGCCTCTGGTTTTGAGTCGGCTGGTTACGCTGCGTACTCCACAGCTTTAAGTGTCACCATAGCGATTGGTTGTAGTTTACTCATCTTGAACGTTTTAATATTTGCCGGAGTTTATTATCAGCGCGACAAGACGCGTTTGGAGGTGAAGACCCTGCAAAAACAATATCAACAACGCAGTATGCATCAACAAGTGCCATCGTATCCACCAGATCCCATAAAGCATGCCCACTATCACATGGGACACTCGCAGAGTGCCAATGTTATTGTTGATGTGGAAAATCATGGGGATCAAGGCACCATTCTACTGACAGCCACAGATGTTAAGCCACCACCGCCACATATGTGCTCCAATACGGCCATGCAATTATCCCAACAGCAGCAACAGCAGCAACAAATGTCCAGCGGGCCTCCAGGCATGAATACTGGAGGTGGTGGTGGTGGAGGCATCAATTCCAATTTATGCAGTGCCAAACAAGCAATGGACATTAACTCTGCTGGTGGCCTAATGGGATCGGGAATTATTAATAATGTTACCTACAGCACAACAACCAAACAACAACAGCAGCAACAACAGCAACAGCAATTACAGGCTCAACAGCAGCAACAACAACAACAGCAGCAACATCTTGCTGCCCAACGTGAACATTTACAAATCAAAGGCATGAACTCTGGACAAGTTAATGTTGGTAGTGGCAGTAATACAACAGGGGCCATGACATTACAGTCCGGCTCTAGCCAAACCTTTGGACGCAATCCCACTGTCTCTGTAGCCAGTAACAACAGCATGAACACCGCTTCAAATATTTCATACAATCCCGGCATGATGACACTGCCAAAAGCTGGCACTTTACATCATGCTAGCTCAATAAATTATGGACGCAACCCTGGTGGTGGTGGCGGTGGTGCTGGAAGTGGAGGTGGTAATAGCACCATGACGCTGGCCAGCAGTAGCATTAGTAATGCTCTACTAGATGGCCGTAGCAATATGTTGATGACCAGTACGGGTGGTGGTGATTGCATGACATTGCCAAGAAATTTGTCCATGTCATCACGTCACAATCCATCTTCAGGTGAGTGAAAAGTTTGCTTCCCTTCTTTCTATGCTTTTTGTTGATGTTTATGCATGAGTTATTCTTGAGAATTTTCCAATATGAGGGAAATTTTTTTCACAGTAATAATTATGGTAATGCAGTTTACTTTAGAGGAAAACTGGGAACATTTTTAATAACAACAAAATATTTAATAACAACAGCACCTGGTTGGATAATATGTTCCTTATAAAATAAATTGTTCGATAACAAGTTTTTTTTTCGAAAAAAATGCTCGATAAAAACAAGTTTTTCGACAAAATCAAATTGTTTGAAAAATGGTTTCCCTATAAAGAAATCATTCCATCTCGATAACATTTTTTTATGAGACACTTTCACGATAACAGACTTCTATCCATAACATGCTACAGAACAAATTTCGATAAAAAAAATACAAGATATTATTCTTGTTATCGATTTTTTTATTAACAAAACTGTTTTCTGGGTATAACAAGATTTCTTTGGCGAAAACCTTGCTATCGGGTTTTCTAAGGAAAAAACTTTTTCTAAAAAAACAAACTTTTATCAAACAAAATATATCGAATATTTATTCTACAGAAAAATAACTGTTATCGAACAAGAAAGTCTAGAAAAAATATTAACGAACAAGTTTAGATAAGAAAGCATGTTATAGGCCATAGAAAACCTTGTTATCGAATAAATACTCCCTAGAAAAATTTGTCATAGGAAAACTTTTCATAATAAAAACTTGTTAACGAACAGGTTTTTCAAAAAACATTGCTATCGATTTTTTTCTATAGAAAAACTTGTTATCGAACAGGTTTTCTGTAGAAAAAATTATTATCGAACAAGTTTTCTATAGAAAAACTTGTTATCGAACAAGTTTTCTATAGAAAAACTTGTTATCGAACAAGTTTTCTATAGAAAAACTTGTTATCGAACAAGTTTTCTATAGAAAAACTTGTTATCAAACAAGTTTTCTATAGAAAAACTTGTTATCGAACAAGTTTTCTGTAGAAAAATTTGCTTTCGAACAAGTTTTCTATAGAAAAACTTGTTATCGAACAAGTTTTCTGTAGAAAAATTTGCTATCAAACAAGTTATCTATAGAAAAACTTCTTATCGATCAAGTTTTCTATAGAAAAACTTGTTATCGAACAAGTTTTCTATAGAAAAACTTGTAATCGGACAAGTTTTCTATTGAAAAACTTGTTATAGAACACGTTTTCTGTTGAAAAACTTGTTATCGAACAAGTTTTCTATAGAAAAACTTGTTATCGAACAAGTGATCTGTAGAAAAACTTGTCATCGAACAAGTTTTCTATTGAAAAACTTGTTATCGAACAAGTTTTCTGTTGAAAAACTTGTTATCGAACAAGTTTTCTATAGAAAAACTTGTTATCGAACAAGTTTTCTATAGAAAAACTTGTTATCGAACAAGTTTTCTGTAGAAAAACTTGTTATCGAATAAGTTTTCTGTTGAAAAACTTGTTATGGAACAAGTTTTGTATAGAAAAACTTGTTATCGAACAAGTTTTCTATAGAAAAACTTGTTATCGAAAAGTTTTCTATAGAAAAACTTGTAATCGGACAAGTTTTTTATTGAAAAACTTGTTATAGAACACGTTTTCTGTTGAAAAACTTGTTATCGAACAAGTTTTGTATAGAAAAAACTTGTTATCGAACAAGTTTTCTATAGAAAAACTTGTTATCGAAAAGTTTTCTATAGAAAAAACCCTTTTATCGTATAAGTTTTTTATAGAAAACATTGTTATCGAACTAGTTTTATATAGACAAACTTGTTATCGAACAAGTTTTCTGTAGAAAAACTTGTTATCGAACAACTTTTCTATAGAAAAACTTGTTATCGAACAGTTTTCTATAGAAAAACCTGTTATCTAATAAGTTATTTTATAGAAAACATTGTTATCGAACTAGTTTTATATAGACAAACTTGTTATCGAACAACTTTTCTATAGAAAAAACTTGTTATCGAACAAATTTTCTATTGAAAAACTTGTTATCGAACAAGTTTTCTGTTGAAAAACTTGTTATCGAACAAGTTTTCTGTAGGAAAACAAAATCTTGTTATCGAAAAAGATTTCTATAGAAAACCTTGTTATCGAATAAGTTTTTAAAGAAAACATTGTTATCGAACAACTTTTCTATAGAAAAACTTGTTATCGAAAAGTTTTCTATAGAAAAACTTGTAATCGGACAAGTTTTTTATTGAATAACTTGTTATAGAACACGTTTTATGTTGAAAAACTTTTTATCGAACAAGTTTTCTATTGAAAAACTTGTTATAGAACACGTTTTCTGTTAAAAAAACTTGTTATGGAACAGTTTTTCTATGGAAAAACTTGTTATCGAACAAGTTTTCTATTGAAAAACTTATTATCGAACTAGTTTTCTATAGAAAAACTTGTTATCGAACAAGTTTTCTATTGAAAAACTTGGTATCGAACAAGTTTTCTATAGAAAAAATTTTTGTCGAACAAGTTTTCTATAGAAAAACTTGTTATCGAACAAGTTTTCTATAGAATAACTTGTTATCGAACAAGTTTTCTATAGAAAAACTTGTTATCGAACAAGTTTTCTACAGAAAAACGTGTTATCGAACAAGTTTTCTATTGAAAAACTTGTTATTGAACAAGTTTTCTATAGAAAAACTTGTTATCGAACATGTTTTCTATAGAAAAACTTGTTATCGAACAAGTTTTCTATAGAAAAACTTGTTATCGAACAAGTTTTCTATAGAAAAACTTGTTATCGGACAAGTTTTCTATAGAAAAACTTGTTATCGGACAAGTTTTCTATAGAAAAACTTGTTATCGAACAAGTTTTCTATTGAAAAACTTGTTATCGAACAAGTTTTCTATAGAAAAACTTGTTATCGAACAAGTTTTCTATAGAAAAACTTGTTATCGAACAACTTTTTTATAAAGAACTTGTTATAGAACATGTTTTCTATAGAAAACTTGTTATAGGACAAATTTTCTATAAAAAAACTTGTTATCGAATAAGTTTTTTATAGAAAAACTTGTTATCGAACAAGTTTTCTATAGAAAAACTTGTTATCGAACAAGTTTTCTATAGAAAAACTTGTTATCGAACAAGTTTTCTATTGAAAAACTCGTTATCGAACAAGTTTTCTATAGAAAACTTGTTATCGAGCAAGTTTTCTATTGAAAAACTTGTTATCGAACAAGTTTTCTATTGAAAAACTTGTTATCGAACAAGTTTTCTATAGAAAAACTTGTAATGAAACAAGTTTTCTATTGAAAAACTTGTTATCGAGCAAGTTTTCTGTAGAACACTTATTATCGAACAAGATTTCTGTACAAAAACTTGTTATCGAACCAGTTTTCTGTAGAACAACTTGTTATCGAACAAGTTTTCTGTACAAAAACTTGTTATCGAACAAGTTTTCTGTAGAAAAACTTGTTATCGGGCAAGTTTTCTATAGAAAAACTTGTTATCGAAAAAGTTTTCTTATAAAAACTTAATATCGAACAAGTTTTCTATAGTAAAACTTAATATTTAACAAGTTTTTTAAAGAAAAACTTGTTATCGAACAAGTTTTCTATAGAAAAATTTGTCATCGAATAAGTTTTCTATAGACAAACGTGTTATCAAACATGTTTTCTATAGAAAAACTTGTTATCGGACAAGTTTTCTATAGAAAAACTTGTTATCGAACAATTTTTCTATAGAAAAACATGTTATCGAAAAACTTGTTATCGAACAAGTTTTCTATAGAAAACCTTGTTATCGAACAATTTTTCTATAGAAAAACATGTTATCGAACAAGGTTCCTATAAAAAACTTGTTATCGGACAAGTTTCCTATAAAAAACTTGTTATCGAACAAGTTTCCTATAAAAAAAAAACTTGTCACCAAACAAGTTTCCTATATAAAAAACTTGTTATCGAACAAGTTTTCTATAGAAAAACTTGTTTTCGAACAAGTTCTTCCATAGAAAACTTGTTATCGGACAAGTTTTCTATGGAAGAACTTGTTATCGAACAAGTTTTCTATAGAAAAACTTGTTATCGAACCAGTTTTCTATAGAAATACATGTTATCGACCAACTTTTGTATATTAGAAATTGTTATCAATCGAGTTTGCTATAGAAATAAATTTTCCATAGAAAACCTTGTTATCGAAGAAGAATTCTATAGAAAACATTGTTATCGAACGAGTTTTCGATAGAAAACTATGTTATCGAAAACTATGTTATCATGCATGTTTTCTGTATAGAAAAACTTGTTATCGAACATTTTTCTATAGAAGACATTGTTATCGATCAAGTTTTTCTTAAAAAACTTTGTTATTGATCAAGTTTTCTTTAGAGTTTTCTTTTCTAAAACAAGAAAACTAATTTTTCTATAGAAAATATTGTTGTCTGACAAGTTTTGCTATTGAAAACGGTGTTATCGAAAAAGTTTTCTATCGAAAATGTTGTTATCGAATAAGTATTCTATAGAAACATTTGTTATCGAACATGTTTTCTATAGAAACTCGTTTTATCGAACATATTTTCTATAGAAACGCTTGTCATCGAACAAGTTTTCTCTGGGAAAACTTTTTATCGAACAAATGTTGTATAGGAAAACTTTTCGTCTCACAACAAACAATTGTATAATAATAAGTTTTCCAAAAAAAACTCGTTATCGGCCATGTTTTCTATAGAAACATTTGTTATCGTTCTTTGTTTTCAGTAAATAACATTGTTATCGAACTAGCTTTCAGTTGAAACACTTGTTACCGAAGATGTTTCCGATCATCTTGTTTTTTTATTTCCTATTTCTTCAGTGTAAGCTTTTCGAATCACAGCACCTTCCCATAACTGGTGAAAGCTGTTGATGTCGAAGAGAAACTGAAATGGATGAGCTTTGCTTTGGAACAGGTGTAACTTTTGCATTAAATATGTTTCCACTGAGGAAATTTATAATATTACAATGAGGTAGCAGGGTGTGTATCACATAGAAAGAGAAAGTCTATGTGAGTGTGTGCGTAGTTTAAAATAGAGTTCACTTCCTTTCATTACAAGCTATGCATTAAGTTGAACAAGAAACTTAAATGGCATTTTAATGTTAGTAAAATTAAAAGTTCTTTTTAGCTTGTGTACAGGAAATATTGCAATTGCAACAACACCAGTGAAAAAAAAACAAAAACAAATAATTAATTAAAAACTTTTAGCAATTACATTAATATTGTGTGTTCACCCACCGGCACACATGCTAACAACACGTTTAGATGGATTCATATAAACAACGATAAAAGTCAAGGTTTAAGTTTGCAGATATGGGATTGAATGAAAAGAAAAGTAAATTATATAATGGATGAATTTTGTATAAGGATAAGATATATTTTAAGCTGATTTAGCAATTATGAGTTAACAAAAAACTTAAGGTGCGATTTCTGAAGTTGGTTTATTTAAAATTCCACAGAATCAGATTTAAGTCCAGATTAAAAAAAAACTTCTAAGAGCAAATATATGACTTGTAGGAAATCTCGACTTATGCATTACAATAACTTTAACTAGGAGTAAGTACGATGTAGCAGGAAATCAGCTTTGCTTCCAAAATACTGAAAGAAGAAATAATACTCATTTTGTTATCAGGAAATTCTCCACTCCCCTTCTATAAACAGATATAGTTTTCCACACAATTCTCTGAATTTTTTTTTTTAATTTTGCTATGTTATTTCCTAAAAAATGTATGTTTGTTTGCTTGTATACCAATAACATTAATCCAATCACTTTGCAAGTTACACTATTTTGGTTTTCAATATTCCAACGAGCAAAGCAAAATCTGGAAAAGGACGATACTCTAATGTGGCGTAAAATGCAAATTGTATTGGGTCCGGCAGTAATGATGAAAACACCATTACAAATATTAGCAAAGAAATAAACAAAAACACACGCACACAAACACATATAAAAATGCAATCATGTTAGCTTGAAATGATTAAAGAACACTGTAAACACACAAACCAAAAAAATAATACCAGGCAACAATTCCTAGGAAAATGAAAACGGATGTAAAGTAAATGGTTCTTTCATGTTTCCAAAAGTAGTATTGCAATCCTCCCCATGTTTTAGCAAACGGATGAGGGGCAAAAATTGAAAATTCAAACAGCCTCTTCTTTGTGTGAACGCCTCTGCTTTAGACATTGAAAGTATCCAACAAGAAAAACATTGGTAGGAAAAAAAACACTGCTGGTAACAGCGAAAAATGGAAGGACGATACAACCGGAAGTTGTTCTCAGACTATTAAAGGCCAAAAAGTAACACTCAACAACGGCAAGCCAAGCCAATCTTTGCTTCGAAAAATGAACACAAAATAGACAAAATCAAAGAAATTTGTTTGTAAAAAACTATATGAAAATAATGAAGTTTTCCATAAGCAATCTCTTTCTCTTCCCCTAAATGCCGGATATGATGAAATTACAATGAAAAACTTTTCAGTAAAAGATATAGCTCTAACAATAGACAGGATGGTATTACAACATAAAAGAAATAGAAAATATTAGCTTAAAATAAAAATAATTCAAAAAACATTTGTTTTTTAAATTCACTTTTAGAATTATTTGAAAAATATACTTTTAATATCCACTTAAAAAATATCTGAAAAGAATCTTTAAAAAATCCACAATAACACATTACTTTAAAAAAAATATTCTTTACAACATACACTTTAAGAAATTATGTGAAAAATATTCTTTACAAAATCCACTTAAAAATATCTGAAAAAAATATTCTTAAAAATTGTTTGAACAATATTGCTTGTAAAATTTAACATTTTGTTTTTCTTTTTCAAAATAGTCTGGCTTTATATCATTTGTTTCTTTTCTAATATTTTAAAACAACGAATTTATTAGTGGAGAAAAAAGGGAACTAAGACTACTTAAAAAAAAAAAAACAAAATTGCAACAGCTATCCCGAGAAAAAAACCCCACCAATGTTCTAATATAAAATTTAACTTTAAAAAATATTCTTTATAAGATCCACGTTAAATTAATTAAAAAACATTCTTCACAAAATCTACGTTAAAATAATTAAAAACATATTGTTTATAAAATCCACAGAAATCATATTCTTTATAAAATCCACTTTAAAATAATTAAACAAGTAAGAAAAGTCTATAGTCGGACGGAGCCGACCATGGGATACCCTATACCACTATCCCTGGACAATCGCTCTCCACGGAACTTCATTTCAATGATTGTGAAAATTTAATTATCAAATATCAGAGATGTAATGTGTAATACTTATGACCAAAACCAAAAAGTTATCCAGCATGACAAAGACATTTTTGTAGCAGGAAAGGAAAATTTAGTTCACACAAACTAAAATGTAATGAAACCCCCTTTTGTAGTACTACTACTTCCGTTGTCTAACCGCCACGTTATTGAAATTTTTACCAATTTCACACAAAAGTTTCAGTCCATTTAACCCGCTAAGTATTATCTGATCTTCACGTTGGTTTGTATGCTTCTTCTACATCATAAACTCAAACTTTGTTTAAAATGCGGGTTATTATTTTGACCTACAGAGCCGCTACAAAATTGGTTATTTTGTTTTTGGTCCATTTCATCCCCTGAACATTTCACGATCATCACCAAAAACTAATCATTTCTATTCTGGCCCGAACCCAACCTCCTTAAAAAATTCGTTACAATCGTTCCATAATTGCGGCCTTTAGCTTGTTTACAATTTTTAATGGACGGACACACATCGCTAAATCGCTTTATCTCGTCGAGATATGAATTTTGGCATACCAAATAAGGGGTCTAGGACGAATATTTCGTGGTGTTACATAATCTTTTGGAGAGACAATATGTAGCATGGGATATAAATGAGGTTCTCTACACAGAACCCATTATATATTAGGCAGTAGGCCCGTTATCTAGCAAACACTTAAATGCAATTTGCATCACAGGAAAGGTCAGTAGTTTTTTCCCATATGTAGGCGAAATATATATGTCCTCAAGGAATTAAAATATCGACCAAAAATAAAATTTTTATATTTTTCATACAAAAGTAATGGTCCATTTCACCCGCTAAAGAATATCAGATCATCATTCAAAATTGTAGCCATCTTTTTCGACCTATACTCTTACCCGGTGCAAAATTTCGTGACTATTGATGTATAATTGCGACTTCTAGCGAGTTTATTATTACACTTCAAACAAATAACGGAATATATTAGGCTGTAACTCTGTTATCTGATCATGCACACCAACATAATTGGCATCAATTGAAAGGTCAAGCGTTTCACTTTCAAGTATATCTCACTTGTCTGCAATGTCACTTCCAGGAATTAAGATATAAGCTGTATATTAAAAAATTTCACAATTTTCATACAAAAGTTTTGGTCCATTTAACCTTCTAAATATTATCCGATCGCCATCTCAAATTGCAAACTTCTCCTTTGTGATATATTCCTACCTTATTTAAAATTACGCGTTGATCGGACTATTATTGAGACCTACAGAGCCGCTAGAAAATTGGATAAATATTATGTTTTTGGTCCATTTCACCCGCTAAATATTTCACGATCATCACCAATAAGAATAGGGATCTATTCTGATCTGAACCCGACCTCCATACAAAATTTCGTGACGATCGGTCCACAATTGCGGCCTGGAGCGTGTTTACAATTTATAATGGACAGACGGACGGACGGACTGACGGACGGACACACATCTCAAAATCGCTTTATCTCGTCGAGATATGAAGATTGGTATACCACATTGGGGGTCTCCGACGAATATTTCGCGGTGTTACATGAATTTTTACCAAAACAAACTTATAATACCCTTTTCCACTTTGTGGTATAGGGTATAACAAATAAAAAAGTGTCAATCGGCTTTGCCGACAGAGGTATACCCTCAGCCAATGTGAATTGAAACTTTCATCTACGGACAGATAGAATGTATTTAGCCTCTCTTCAGAATTTTGTGCCCCTTTTTCAACATTTGAACTTGCCGACAAAAATGTGGATTAGGAATTAACACAAATGTTGAACTTTTGGGGGGGAGGTACTCTTAGGGAGGACCGATATGGGACATTTTAGAAGTTAAACTAAATTTTGACAAAATATTAGGAGATCCAAATTTTGGAATAAATTGGTTGCACCATTCAAGCGATATCATCCTAACATTTTAGTGACATTTTTTAAATATTGGGGAAAAGTACCGGAATTGCCCCATGAAATTAAGTTTGGATAAAATATGACGAATACCAAATGTTGCACCAACTCGGTAGAACAGTTCGAGAGCCACATATGGTGACATAGGGCTTTTTACAACTTTCGGGATGTTTTCCCGAGAAATATGGACCTGCTCCTGAAAAAACTTTAACCGTCGTAAGTGAGGAAGCGAATGCAAATCGCTTCAACAAAAATCACAGTGATTCGAGAGCAGGTCTTAAAGTGAACTTATCCGAAATTTTGTGTGGGAGGTACCCAAAGGAGTGCACAAATATAGTCCATATTCGAACCTGATCTATATCTGGTAGATATATTAGGATGTGCAGAGTATGGATTACATCAGTCACTCCCTTCAAGAATTATCGTGCGAATATTTTTTCCGAAGATTTTTGAATTTTTGTGGGGGAAGTACCTGAAGGAGTGGACCGCCATGGTTTATCTTCGAACTTAAACTATGTTTGGACAAAATATTACGAAGACCACATTTTGGACCGAATTGGCAGATCCGTTCGAGATTTATCTTGCGCTCCAACCACTACACACGGTGTCATAGGGGTTTTTTTTTGCACTTTTCAGGCTATTTTCTCAGGAAGTATGGACTTGCCCCTTATAAAACTTATACCGTCGTATGGGGGGCAGCGAATACAAGTTGCTACAACAAAAATCAAAGCGATTCGAGAGCAGGTCCTAAACTGAACTTTTCCGAAATTTTGTGTGGAAGGCACCCGAAGGAGTGGACCGATTGAGTCCATATTTAAACTTCATCTAAGTCTGGTAGAACTTTCACGATGTAAAACGTGTGGGCCAAATAGGTTACTTCCTTCAAGAGTTATCGTGCGCACAAATTTTCCGAACATTTCCGAACATTTGTGGGGGAGGTACCGGACTTAAACTAAGTTTTGGCAAAATATTACGAAAGCCAAAATTTGAATCGGTTCATCCGTTCGAGAGTTATCGTGCGCACCAGCCAGACAGACGGACGGACATTGCTCAATCGACTCCAAATCGTCTGAAACACATTTCGTCCAAACATACTTGGGGTCTAAAACCATTATTTCGATGAGGCACATTTTGCCCGTATGAAAGTGTATATACGTTAGCATAAATGCTGAGAGTATAATAATCTTAAAAAAAAAAAATAATAAACAACCGAAATTATTTGAAAAATCTCCCTTAAAAATGTAAGGTTCAGAAATTATTTAAAAAAATCCTTAAAAAATTCCACTTTAAACAGTTATTTGAATAAATATTCTTAAAAAATCCACTTAAAAAATATTTGAAAAAATATTTTTTAATTTTTTTTAAATCCTTACCAAATTCTACGATAAAAATTTATTTGAAAAACAAGTAAGAAAAATCTATAGTCGGATGGAGCCGACCATGGGATACCATATACCACTATCCCTGGACAATCGCTCTCCATGGAACTTATTTTCAATGATTGTGAAAATTTAATTATCAAATATCAGAGATGTAATGTATAATACTTATGACCAAAACCAAAAAGTTATCTAGCATGACAAAGACATTTTTGTAGCAGGAAAAGAAAATTTAGTTCACAAAAACTAAAATGTAATGAAACCCACTTATGTAGTACTACTACTTCCGTTGTTTAACCGCTACGTTATTGAAATTTTTACCAATTTCACACAAAAGTTTCAGTCCATTTAACCCGCTAAGTATTATCTAATCTTCACGTTGGTTTGTACGCTTCTTCTTCATCATAAACTCAAACTTTGTTTAAAATTTTGCGGGTTATTATTTTGACCTACAGAGCCGCTACAAAATTGGTTAAAATTTTGTTCTTGGTCCATTTCATCCCCTGAACATTTCACGATCATCACCAAAAACTAATCATTTCTATTCTGGCACGAACCCAACCTCCTTAAAAAATTCGTTACAATCGGTCCATAATTGCGGCCTTTAGCTTGTTTACAATTTTTAATGGACGGACACACATCGCTAAATCGCTTTATCTCGTCGAGATATGAATTTTGGCATACCAAATAAGCGGTCTAGGACGAATATTTCGTGGTGTTACATACACTTTTGGAGAGACAATATGTAGCATGGGATAAAAATGTGGTTCTTTACACAGAACCCATTATATATTAGGCAGTAGGCCCGTTATCTAGCAAACACTTTATTGCAATTTACATCAGAGGAAAGGTCAGTGGTTTTTTCCATATGTAGGCTACTTTGCGAAATATATATGTCCTCAAGGAATTAAAATATCGACCAAAAATAAAATTTTTATATTTTTCATACAAAAGTAATGGTCCATTTCACCCGCTAAAGAATATCAGATCATCATTCAAAATTGTAGCCATCTTTTTCGACCTATACTCTTACCCGGTGCAAAATTTCGTGACTATTGATGTATAATTGCGACTTCTAGCGAGTTTATTATTACACTACAAACAAATAACGGAATATATTAGGCTGTAACTCTGTTATCTGATCATGCACACCAACATAATTGGCATCAATTGAAAGGTCAAGCGTTCCACTTTCAAGTATATCTCACTTGTCCGGAATGTCATTTCCAGGAATTAAGATATAAGCTGTATATTACAAATGTCCACAATTTTCACACAAAAGTTTTGGTCCATTTAACCCTCTAAATATTATCCGATCGCCATCTCAAATTGCAAGCTTCTCCTTTGTGATATAATCTTACCTTATTTAAAATTACGCGTTGATCGGACTATTATAGAGACCTACAGATCCGCTAGAAAATTGGATAAATATTATGTTTTTGGTCCATTTCACCCGCTAAATATTTCATGATCATCACCAATAAGAATAAGGATCTATTCTGATCTGAACCCGACCTCCATACAAAATTTCGTGACGATCGGTCCATAATTGCGGCCTGGAGCTTGTCTACAATTTATAATGGACAGACGGACGGACGGACACACATCTCAAAATCGCTTTATCTCGTCGAGATATGAAGATTGGTATACCACATTGGGGGTCTCCGACGAATATTTCGCGGTGTTACATGAATTTTTACCAAAACAAACTTATAATACCCTTTTCCACATTGTGGTATATGGTATAATGATATTTAAAAAATGTCCCTAAAAAATCCACATCCAGAAATTATTTGAAAAAAAAAAATTACACGTTCAGAAATGTTGGAAGTACCAAATGTATGTGTAACACTATGGCAACACACATACATGGTAGGTAATTGAAATGTAATTAGGATCATGCACACACATTGTAAATAGTTCTATGTGTAGAAATAAGGTTTCGTGTGTAGCATTTGAGTAGAATAAGATCACTCTCAATAAAGATGCCGAACAGTAAAGACCAGCCTTTCACTCCATAGAAGATAAAGAGTGACATCGCCATCCATACAGTAAAACCTAAATTGTTTCAATAAGAAATTATTTAAAAAAATATTTAAAAAATCCACGTTAAAAATTATTTGAATAAATATTCTTAAAAATCCACTTAAAAAATATTTGAAAAAATATTTTTTAAAAAATCCTTACCAAACTCCACGACAAAAAGTTATATGAAAAACAATTTTTAAAAATGTTTTTTTTTAATTGTTTAAAATATATTCCTCACAAAATTCCACGTGGTAGAAAAAATATTCTTCAAAAAATCCGCCTGGTTGAAAACTTATTCTTTAAAATATCCACGTGGTTGAAAAATGTTCTTTAAAAATCCACGTGGTTGAAAAAATATTTTTTAAAAAATCCACGTGGTTAAAAAATATTTTTTAAAAAAATCCATGTAGTTGAACACACATTCTTTAAAAAAAACACGTGGTTAAAAAAATATTCTTTAAAATATTCACAAAAGAATATAACATTTAACAAAATATTCTTTAAAACATCCACGTGGTTTTAAAAATATTCTTTAAAAAAATACCATGGTTGAAAAAATATTCTTTAAAAAATCCACCTGGTTGAAAAAATATTTTTAAAAAATCCACCTGGTCGAAAAAATATTCATTACATATCCACGTGGTTGAAAAAATATTCTTTTAAAAAATTCACGTGGTTTAAAAATATTCTTTAAAAATCCACGTGGTTGAAAAAATATTCTTTTAAAAAATCCACGTGGTTTAAAAATATTCTTTCAAAAATCCACGTAGTTGAAACAATATTCATTAAAAAATCCACGTGGTAGAAAAAATATTCTTTAAAAATCCGCGTGGTTGAAAAAATATTATTTAATAAATCTTCGGGGTTGAAAAAAAAAATATTCTTTAAAAAAATCCTCGTGGTTGAAAAAATATTCTTTAAAAAACCACGTAGACGAAAAAATAATGTTCAAAAAATCCTCGTGGTTGAAAAAAATCGTTAAAAGATCAAAGTGGTTCAAAAAAATATTCTTTAAAAAATCAATGTGGTTGAAAAAATATTCTTTAAAAATCCGCGTGGTTGAAAAAATATTCTTTAAAAAATTCACGTGGTGATTTTTAAAAATATTTTTTCAAGCGTGGTTTTTTCAAATTAATTTTTCAATCGTGGATTTTTAAATTTTTTTTCAAGCGTGGATTTTTGTTTATATATTTTTTTAAACGTAAATTTTTATTTATATATTTTTAAAACGTGGACTTTTATGTATATATTTTTTTTAAACGTGGATTTTTATTTATATATTTTTTAAAACGTGAATTTATATTCATATATTATTTAAACGTGGATTTTTATTTATATATTTTGTTAAACGTGGACTTTTATTTATATATTTTGTTAAACGTGGACTTTTATTTATATATTTTGTTAAACGTCGACTTTTTTAAAACTATTTTCTTCAAGTGTGGATTTTTTAAAAATATTTTTCAAGCGTGGATTTTCTAAAAATATTTTTCCAAGCGAGGACTTTCTTAAAAAAAAATTTAGCGTGGATTAAAAAAAAAATAATTTTTTAAGCGTGAATTTAAGATAACTCTAGAACGGATCTGCCGATTCGGTCCAAAAATTGGACTATATTAGTCCACTCCATCCGGTACCTCCCACACAAAATTTCGGATAAGTTCACTTTAAGACCTGCTATCGAATCACTTTGATTTTTGTTGAAGCAACTTACATTCGCTGCCTCAATTACGATCCCAGCAAAATTTGAAGGAATGGGTTCCATGCGATGACGTGATGTCATGGCATCTTTTGTATTGGTTCAAACGAAGTCGTGAAAGATCCGATTTTTTCATTAGCATTTGAACCATTGCAAAGGAAGTCGTGAAAGATCAGATCTTTTCATCAGCATTTGAACCCATGCAAAGGAAGTCGTGAAAGATCCGATAATTTCATCAGTATTTGAACCCATTCCATCGATCCAATAGAGATGAATTTTGTGTTTTTATGTATTAAAATTTTCTAAATATATAAGTTTAATTATTAAAAAAAATAAAAATAGGCTTGATGTTGTCGTAGACTCGAAACCACAACCAACGTTGTAAAAACTCTCGTCGTAATGATAATGTCATTGCAAAGGGTTGGTGAAAATGACATGCCAAAGCATTGGTGGAAATGACATGACAAAGCATTGGTTAAAATGAAATGTCAAAGCATTGGTGTAAATGATATGCTTTGGATCCAAAAATGAATAGCATCTTTTGGGGTCCACGCTCATATAAAATTCATCGATGAAGATGCTAAAAAGATGACATGCCAGATCACTTGCACCCATGATTGAATGACATCTTTGGCATCGAACATTTTGCTGGGATGGTAAACGTTTTTTCAGGGGCAAGTCCATACTTCTTGACCAAACATCCCGAAGGGTGTAAAAACCCCCTATGACACCATGTGTAGTGGCTGGAGATCCACTTCCATAATGGTTAATGTAGATCCATTCCTTTTAGTATCTCCTCCTCAAATCTTTTGATCTCTAATCCTAATGAACATTTTTGTCGGTTCAAATTCCTAAAATTTTTAAAAACCCCTAAATACATACGTTTTTTGGAAAAAAAAATGTTTCAATATATACAGGCTGAGGGTATATCTCTGTCGGCAAAGCCGACTGATACTTTTTTACTTGTTTTTATTATTTTTTCAAGCGTGGATTTTCGAAAATCTTTACTTTATTATTACTTTTTCAAGCGTGGAAATTTTGAAATGTTTATTTTATTCTTTTTTCAAGCGTCGGCTAGCTTAAAATGTTTTTTACTATTTTTTCAAGCGTGAATTTTTTAAATTTTTTTGTTATTATTTTTTAAACCGTGGATTTTTTGAAATGTTTTTTAATATTTTTTCAAGCGTGAAATTTTTAAAATGTTTTATTTTTATTATTTTTCCAAGCGTGCATTTTTTTAAATGTTTTTTTATTATTTTTTTAAGCGAGAATTATTTGATATTTTTTTTTAATATTTTTTCAAGCGTGGATTTTTGAAAATGTTTTTTATTATTTTTTTCAAGCGTAGATTTTTTAAAATGTTTTGTATTATTTTTTTCAAGAGTGGATTACTAAAAATGTTTTTTTTTAATCATTTTTAACGTGGATTTTTTAAAATGCATGTTTTTATTATTTTTTTAACGGGGACTTTTTTAATTTTGTTTTGTAACATTTTTAATGTAGATTATTTAAAAATTTAGTTTTTTAATATTTTTAAGCGTGAATTTTTTTTTAAATTTTTTTAATGTTTTTTCAAGCGTGGACTTTTTAAATATTTTTTTCTAGAAAAACAAAAAATCTTTAAAAAATCCATGCCTAATGTAGTTTTAAAGCAGATCAATATACTAGTATTCTTCTTCTCCCACGTCATTCATTCTTAAATGTTTACTTTTATAAAATTCCCCACATCACTTAACATCTAACGGAAGCTACACGCAATCATTGCTTACCGACCACACTGGCACAAACAACGCATTTCTTGCGCCTTCCTTTCAAACGTTAATTGTTTTGTTATCCTTAGGCCAAAATGTAAACGAACGCACGCGTTTACAATCAAGTCCATTGAACCTCAATAGCCAAATAGAAATTTTCTTGCCTGGTGCACAAAATCAACATCATCATCATCGTTATCATGCAATCGTGGCCATAACCACGTTTACATACTATATTCCAATATCCAAACGTTAGTGTGGTTTATAGGCTTCTCGTTTTTTTATATCACGTTCAACTGAAAACCATAACTACAGTGTAGTTTAGGGTTTCGTTTCTTGCTCTAGCCTTCTCATTTCCTCCTCTCTTCTGCCTGGTTTATTTTCCTTCAGTTATCAATAAAACATATTCTATAATGAAATACATCACATTTTCCGTATTTTATGTTTTTGGGATGCGGTGTAAATGCTTGTTAGTAAATTTGTTGGCTTCAGACTGACTGTAGGCAAGAAGCCTTGTATATTTTTCACATAAATATATACCTAGACAAACGACACTATTCCTTAATCCTTGGAATATTAGTTCAATTTCAATTTTCTCATGCTTTTACTTGAGGGTAAATCAGCATCAATGTCTGTCGTAGTTAAATATGAGACATTGCAAATATTTGGGGAAATGTTTTAAACAATATTTCCACTAAGTGTGGATTTTTAAAGAATATTCTTTAAAAAATCCACGTTTGTGGTGTGTTGCTGCTTGGAAAAATATTCTTTAAAAATCTACGTTTGTGGCGAGTTTATACTTGGAAAAATATTCTTTAAAAATTTACGTTTGTGGCGAGTTGATACTTGGAAAAATATTCTTTAAAAACTCCAGGTTTTGAAGCTTGCTGATGATGGTAAAATATTCTTTAAAAAATCCACGTTTTGTGGCCTGTTGATCCTTGGAAAAATATTTTTTAATAAATCCACGTTTTGTGGCCAGTTGATCCTTGGAAAAATATTCTTTAAAAAATCCACGTTTTGTGGCCTGTTGATCCTTGGAAAAATATTCTTTAAAAAATCCACGTTTTGTGGCCTGTTGATCCCTGGAAAAATATTCTTTAAAAAATCCACGTTTTGTGGACTGTTGATCCTTGGAAAAATATTCTTTAAAAAATCCACGTTTTATGGAAAAATATTCTTTAAAAAATCCACGTTTTATGGAAAAATATTCTTTAAAAAATCCACGTTTTATGGAAAAATATTCTTTAAAAAATCCACGTTTTATGGAAAAATATTCTTTAAAAAATCCACGTTTTATGGAAAAATATTCTTTAAAAAATCCACGTTTTATGGAAAAATATTCTTTAAAAAATCCACGTTTTATGGAAAAATATTCTTTAAAAAATCCACGTTTTGTGGTCTGTTGATCCTTGGAAAAATATTCTTTAAAAATCTACGTTTAGTGGCCTGTTCACGCTTGAAAAATGTTCTTTAAAAAATCCACGTTTTGTGGTCTGTTGATCCTTGGAAAAATATTCTTTAAAAATCTACGTTTAGTGGCCTGTTGACGCTTGAAAAATGTTCTTTAAAAAATCCACGTTTTGTGGACTGTTGATGCTTGAAAAATGTTCTTTAAAAAATCCACGTTTTGTGGACTGTTGATGCTTGAAAAATGTTCTTTAAAAAATCCACGTTTTGTGGCCAGTTGATCCTTGGAAAAATATTCTTTAAAAAATCCACGTTTTGTGGTCTGTTGATCCTTGGAAAAATATTCTTTAAAAAATCCACGTTTTGTGGCCTGTTGATCCTTGGAAAAATATTATTTAAAAAATCCACGTTTTGTGGCCTGTTGATCCTTGGAAAAATATTCTTTAAAAAATCCACGTTTTGTGGTGTGTTGCTACTTGAAAAATATTCTTTAAAAAATCCACGTTTTGTGGTGTGTTGCTACTTGAAAAATATTCTTTAAAAAATCCACGTTTTGTGGTGTGTTGCTACTTGAAAAATATTCTTTAAAAAATCCACGTTTTGTGGTGTGTTGCTACTTGAAAAATATTCTTTAAAAAATCCACGTTTTGTGGTGTGTTGCTACTTGAAAAATATTCTTTAAAAAATCCACGTTTTGTGGTGTGTTGCTACTTGAAAAATATTCTTTAAAAAATCCACGTTTTGTGGTGTGTTGCTACTTGAAAAATATTCTTTAAAAAATCCACGTTTTGTGGTGTGTTGCTACTTGAAAAATATTCTTTAAAAAATCCACGTTTTGTGGTGTGTTGCTACTTGAAAAATATTCTTTAAAAAATCCACGTTTTGTGGTGTGTTGCTACTTGAAAAATATTCTTTAAAAAATCCACGTTTTGTGGTGTGTTGCTACTTGAAAAATATTCTTTAAAAAATCCACGTTTTGTGGTGTGTTGCTACTTGAAAAATATTCTTTAAAAAATCCACGTTTTGTGGTGTGTTGCTACTTGAAAAATATTCTTTAAAAAATCCACGTTTTGTGGTGTGTTGCTACTTGAAAAATATTCTTTAAAAAATCCACGTTTTGTGGTGTGTTGCTACTTGAAAAATATTCTTTAAAAAATCCACGTTTTGTGGTGTGTTGCTACTAGAAAAATATTCTTTAAAAAATCCACGTTTTGTGGTGTGTTGCTACTTGAAAAATATTCTTTAAAAAATCCACGTTTTGTGGTGTGTTGCTACTTGAAAAATATTCTTTAAAAAATCCACGTTTTGTGGTGTGTTGCTACTTGAAAAATATTCTTTAAAAAATCCACGTTTTGTGGTGTGTTGCTACTTGAAAAATATTCTTTAAAAAATCCACGTTTTGTGGTGTGTTGCTACTAGAAAAATATTCTTTAAAAAATCCACGTTTTGTGGTGTGTTGCTACTTGAAAAATATTCTTTAAAAAATCCACGTTTTGTGGTGTGTTGCTACTTGAAAAATATTCTTTAAAAAATCCACGTTTTGTGGTGTGTTGCTACTTGAAAAATATTCTTTAAAAAATCCACGTTTTGTGGTGTGTTGCTACTTGAAAAATATTCTTTAAAAAATCCACGTTTTGTGGTGTGTTGCTACTTGAAAAATATTCTTTAAAAAATCCACGTTTTGTGGTGTGTTGCTACTTGAAAAATATTCTTTAAAAAATCCACGTTTTGTGGTGTGTTGCTACTTGAAAAATATTCTTTAAAAAATCCTCGTTTTGTGGTGTGTTGCTACTTGAAAAATATTCTTTAAAAAATCCACGTTTTGTGGTGTGTTGCTACTTGAAAAATATTCTTTAAAAAATCCACGTTTTGTGGTGTGTTGCTACTTGAAAAATATTCTTTAAAAAATCCACGTTTTGTGGTGTGTTGCTACTTGAAAAATATTCTTTAAAAAATCCACGTTTTGTGGTGTGTTGCTACTTGAAAAATATTCTTTAAAAAATCCACGTTTTGTGGTGTGTTGCTACTTGAAAAATATTCTTTAAAAAATCCACGTTTTGTGGTGTGTTGCTACTTGAAAAATATTCTTTAAAAAATCCACGTTTTGTGGTGTGTTGCTACTTGAAAAATATTCTTTAAAAAATCCTCGTTTTGTGGTGTGTTGCTACTTGAAAAATATTCTTTAAAAAATCCACGTTTTGTGGTGTGTTGCTACTTGAAAAATATTCTTTAAAAAATCCACGTTTTGTGGTGTGTTGCTACTTGAAAAATATTCTTTAAAAAATCCACGTTTTGTGGTGTGTTGCTACTTGAAAAATATTCTTTAAAAAATCCACGTTTTGTGGTGTGTTGCTACTTGAAAAATATTCTTTAAAAAATCCACGTTTTGTGGTGTGTTGCTACTTGAAAAATATTCTTTAAAAAATCCACGTTTTGTGGTGTGTTGCTACTTGAAAAATATTCTTTAAAAAATCCACGTTTTGTGGTGTGTTGCTACTTGAAAAATATTCTTTAAAAAATCCACGTTTTGTGGTGTGTTGCTACTTGAAAAATATTCTTTAAAAAATCCACGTTTTGTGGTGTGTTGCTACTTGAAAAATATTCTTTAAAAAATCCTCGTTTTGTGGTGTGTTGCTACTTGAAAAATATTCTTTAAAAAATCCACGTTTTGTGGTGTGTTGCTACTTGAAAAATATTCTTTAAAAAATCCACGTTTTGTGGTGTGTTGCTACTTGAAAAATATTCTTTAAAAAATCCACGTTTTGTGGTGTGTTGCTACTTGAAAAATATTCTTTAAAAAATCCACGTTTTGTGGTGTGTTGCTACTTGAAAAATATTCTTTAAAAAATCCACGTTTTGTGGTGTGTTGCTACTTGAAAAATATTCTTTAAAAAATCCTCGTTTTGTGGTGTGTTGCTACTTGAAAAATATTCTTTAAAAAATCCACGTTTTGTGGTGTGTTGCTACTTGAAAAATATTCTTTAAAAAATCCACGTTTTGTGGTGTGTTGCTACTTGAAAAATATTCTTTAAAAAATCCACGTTTTGTGGTGTGTTGCTACTTGAAAAATATTCTTTAAAAAATCCACGTTTTGTGGTGTGTTGCTACTTGAAAAATATTCTTTAAAAAATCCACGTTTTGTGGTGTGTTGCTACTTGAAAAATATTCTTTAAAAAATCCACGTTTTGTGGTGTGTTGCTACTTGAAAAATATTCTTTAAAAAATCCACGTTTTGTGGTGTGTTGCTACTTGAAAAATATTCTTTAAAAAATCCACGTTTTGTGGTGTGTTGCTACTTGAAAAATATTCTTTAAAAAATCCACGTTTTGTGGTGTGTTGCTACTTGAAAAATATTCTTTAAAAAATCCACGTTTTGTGGTGTGTTGCTACTTGAAAAATATTCTTTAAAAAATCCACGTTTTGTGGTGTGTTGCTACTTGAAAAATATTCTTTAAAAAATCCACGTTTTGTGGTGTGTTGCTACTTGAAAAATATTCTTTAAAAAATCCTCGTTTTGTGGTGTGTTGCTACTTGAAAAATATTCTTTAAAAAATCCACGTTTTGTGGTGTGTTGCTACTTGAAAAATATTCTTTAAAAAATCCACGTTTTGTGGTGTGTTGCTACTTGAAAAATATTCTTTAAAAAATCCACGTTTTGTGGTGTGTTGCTACTTGAAAAATATTCTTTAAAAAATCCACGTTTTGTGGTGTGTTGCTACTTGAAAAATATTCTTTAAAAAATCCACGTTTTGTGGTGTGTTGCTACTTGAAAAATATTCTTTAAAAAATCCACGTTTTGTGGTGTGTTGCTACTTGAAAAATATTCTTTAAAAAATCCACGTTTTGTGGTGTGTTGCTACTTGAAAAATATTCTTTAAAAAATCCTCGTTTTGTGGTGTGTTGCTACTTGAAAAATATTCTTTAAAAAATCCACGTTTTGTGGTGTGTTGCTACTTGAAAAATATTCTTTAAAAAATCCACGTTTTGTGGTGTGTTGCTACTTGAAAAATATTCTTTAAAAAATCCACGTTTTGTGGTGTGTTGCTACTTGAAAAATATTCTTTAAAAAATCCACGTTTTGTGGTGTGTTGCTACTTGAAAAATATTCTTTAAAAAATCCACGTTTTGTGGTGTGTTGCTACTTGAAAAATATTCTTTAAAAAATCCACGTTTTGTGGTGTGTTGCTACTTGAAAAATATTCTTTAAAAAATCCACGTTTTGTGGTGTGTTGCTACTTGAAAAATATTCTTTAAAAAATCCACGTTTTGTGGTGTGTTGCTACTTGAAAAATATTCTTTAAAAAATCCACGTTTTGTGGTGTGTTGCTACTTGAAAAATATTCTTTAAAAAATCCTCGTTTTGTGGTGTGTTGCTACTTGAAAAATATTCTTTAAAAAATCCACGTTTTGTGGTGTGTTGCTACTTGAAAAATATTCTTTAAAAAATCCACGTTTTGTGGTGTGTTGCTACTTGAAAAATATTCTTTAAAAAATCCACGTTTTGTGGTGTGTTGCTACTTGAAAAATATTCTTTAAAAAATCCACGTTTTGTGGTGTGTTGCTACTTGAAAAATATTCTTTAAAAAATCCACGTTTTGTGGTGTGTTGCTACTTGAAAAATATTCTTTAAAAAATCCTCGTTTTGTGGTGTGTTGCTACTTGAAAAATATTCTTTAAAAAATCCACGTTTTGTGGTGTGTTGCTACTTGAAAAATATTCTTTAAAAAATCCACGTTTTGTGGTGTGTTGCTACTTGAAAAATATTCTTTAAAAAATCCACGTTTTGTGGTGTGTTGCTACTTGAAAAATATTCTTTAAAAAATCCACGTTTTGTGGTGTGTTGCTACTTGAAAAATATTCTTTAAAAAATCCACGTTTTGTGGTGTGTTGCTACTTGAAAAATATTCTTTAAAAAATCCACGTTTTGTGGTGTGTTGCTACTTGAAAAATATTCTTTAAAAAATCCACGTTTTGTGGTGTGTTGCTACTTGAAAAATATTCTTTAAAAAATCCACGTTTTGTGGTGTGTTGCTACTTGAAAAATATTCTTTAAAAAATCCACGTTTTGTGGTGTGTTGCTACTTGAAAAATATTCTTTAAAAAATCCACGTTTTGTGGTGTGTTGCTACTTGAAAAATATTCTTTAAAAAATCCACGTTTTGTGGTGTGTTGCTACTTGAAAAATATTCTTTAAAAAATCCACGTTTTGTGGTGTGTTGCTACTTGAAAAATATTCTTTAAAAAATCCACGTTTTGTGGTGTGTTGCTACTTGAAAAATATTCTTTAAAAAATCCACGTTTTGTGGTGTGTTGCTACTTGAAAAATATTCTTTAAAAAATCCACGTTTTGTGGTGTGTTGCTACTTGAAAAATATTCTTTAAAAAATCCACGTTTTGTGGTGTGTTGCTACTTGAAAAATATTCTTTAAAAAATCCACGTTTTGTGGTGTGTTGCTACTTGAAAAATATTCTTTAAAAAATCCACGTTTTGTGGTGTGCTGCTACTTGAAAAATATTCTTAAAAAATCCAGGTGTTGTGGTGTGTTGCTACTTGAAAAATATTTTTTAAAAAATCCACGTTTTGTGGCCTGTTGATCCTTGGAAAAATATTCTTTAAAATATCCAATATTTTATTAAATATATTTGTCTCATATGTGATTGATTATCCGGCTCCATCTTTACTGTCATAGGCTACGAACGCCCTCATATTCTCATCTATGTGAAGCATATCCTTATTTTCAATATTAAGGCTGCCTTTATTTCGTTCTCTTCTATTTTTTTCTCTTTCATATTTCATTTATTCGAATTGGAATATTTTACCGGAAGACAGGATTTATGCATAACCTTCCCCGTTTTGCTAAATAGCGACATAGACTTTTCTGCTGCTACTGCTGCATTGAACGGAAATTTGTTTATTTAATAGAAATATAAGCAGCGAATTGAACGAGCGATGGAAAAACAGCAAAAAAGGACGACGAAGAAAATCGCAAATTTATGAATTCTGTCGAAGGCGATGACGATAAAACTGAGAATGTTAAGACCAACAATGTCGATATTCAAGTTCCTGTCTACAACTACCATCAGTGATGCTGCTGCTGGTAGGGCCTCTTGCTTCTATGTCAACACTATCTTCGATGGCGCACCACCAGATGAAGCAACAACACAAGTCCTGCGGTGGTAAAAAAAAATCTTTAGCAAAAAGGAAATTTCCAATCGCATTCACATTGTAAGCAACCATAAAAGTGGAAACTAGTTTTTTGTACGGGTTTCTTCCTATTTCCAATTTTTTCCCATTGCCATTCAACATTTTTACATTACGGACAACATCATCGTCGTCATCCTCGTCTTATAAGAATTCTTCTTCTCCTTCAATACTCTGTTCGCATATTCACAAATAACAATTTACCAAAAAAAAATGTTTATAAGGTTTTTTCTTTCTTCTTCTTCGCCGAACATTGAAGATTTTCTCATGTCCGGAGTTTATCTATAGCAGCAGCTTATATTCAAATTTTCAGTTTTCTTTGTGTGGAGATGATCTGTTTTTTGCGGGCATTTTTTGTTGTTGAATATATACGAAGGAAGATTTGGTTTTATGTTGAAAACAGTTTGTTGTTGGTGTTGTTGTTTTCCTAAAATGTTAACAAATATCTCAAGAATTTTAATTTGTTAAAGTATTTTTTTTTTTCAAGGGAAAGTTAATTTAACTAAAATTCGGATAAAATAATTAATTTAGCAGGAAATTGTAGAACATACTGCCACATGTTCAAAACACACACACATCAACAACAAACACGTGTTTGAGTTAATGAATTGCGTCTTATAATACACTCTTTGTCATGCGGGGGTGGACCTGGAAATTGGTTATTCCATTTAAACGCACTTTTAAAAATCTGTTGTGGGTCGAAAAGATTTTTAATGGTTGGTTATTGTGGGAAAAAATACTGTTTTTCAAAATAGTCAGGCTTAATCCCATACTTACTTACTTAGTTGGCCCATTACAGAACATTTGTTCCATAGACCGAACTAAGAAAAGATCTCCATTCCTCTCTGTTTTTCGCTTGACATTTTGGAATACCGCGCCTTTTCATTTCTTCATCCGCTTGTATGCTCCATCGAACCTTAGGCCTGCCGATTCTGCGTGCACAGCCATGTGGCATGTATTCATACGCCTTTTTAGCGGGTTCATCATCGCTCATTCTTATGATATGGCCTAGCCAACGCAATCGTTGCATCTCGATACGTTTAACTATATTCATGTCTTTGTATAGCTTATATAGCTCGTGGTTCATACGACGTCGATATTCACCGTCAACGCAAATCGGCCCGTAGATCTATTGAAGAATTTTCCTCTCAAACACACCAAGCACTGCCTTATCTGCTTGCGCAAGTACCCATGCTTCGGAGCCATACATTAGCACGGGTAGTATCAGCGTTTAGAATAGTGTTATTTTTGTTTGACGAGATGTGACTTTGTTTTTAAATTGCTTACTTAAACCATAGTAGCATCTATTGGCCTGATGTTGTTTGTTGTGTTTATGGCAGTGCCGAGGTAGACGAAGTCTTTAACTACCTCAAAATTGTAGGTACCAACTTCCACAGTTGGTCCGAGCTCTATGGACGCTTTGCGCGTCGACACCATCAATTTGCTCTTTTCGCCGTTTACCGCCAGACTCACTTTTACAGATTCTCCTTCGAACTTCCTAAAGGTATCAGTTACTTCCTTTACTGATCGTCCCATGATGCCTATGTCATCAGCATAAGCAAGTAACATGTGACTATTGGTGTAAATTGTGCCATTTCTTTTGACATTTGCATCTCGTATTACCATTTCCAGCAAAATGTTGAATAGGTCAGACGAAAGGCTGTCTCCTTGTCTGAAACCTCTTTTGGTACAAAATTCTTCGGAGAGGTTCTTTCCAATTTTAACTGAGGACCTAGTATCGGTTAAAGTCATCTTACAAAGCCGGATGAGCTTTGCGGGGATACCAAATTCAGACATTGCATGGAATACCTTTGATCGGAGGGGACTGTCGAATGCTGCTTTATAATCGACAAAAAGGTGATATGTGTCGATCTGCATCTCTTGGGTCTTCTCCAGGATTTGCCGCAGGGTAAATATCTGGTCAATGGTGGACTTGCAAGGTCTAAAGCCACATTGGTATGGTCCAATTATTTCGTTGACCATTGGCTTTAGTCGTTCGCACAATATCCCTGACACTATCTTATAGGCAATAGGGAGAAGACTTATGCCCCTATAGTTGGAGCATACAGTCTTATCTCCTTTCTTGTGGACGGGACAAAGGATGCTCAGGTTCCAATCGTCGGGTACGCGTTCTTCCTGCCAGATGGTGCTAACTAGCTGATGCATACACCTTATCAGCGCGTCGCCTCCGGTTTTAAATCGCTCGGCTGGTAAGCCATCGGCTCCTGCTGCTTTATTATTCTTCAGCCGGTTGATTGCTGTTTTTACCTCACCTTGGCCAGGCGGTATACATTCTATACCATCTTCTGGGTTTGGATCTGTGGTATCATCGTCTTCGCTACTATTGGATACCAGCAGATTGGAGAAATGTTCCTTCCATATCCTGAGCACGCTATCTGTATCAGTTACCAGATTACCTTGTTGGTCTATACAGGAGGATGTGCCTGTACCAAAGCCATCTGTTTGATGTTTCACTCTTTGGTAGAATTTTCGGACTTTATTCTGGCTCCTGTACATCTCGATTTGTTCACACTGCCACTTTTCCATCTCTCTCTCTTTTTCCTGCGATACCTCTCTCGTGCGCTACGCGTTGCTACTGATTGTAAAGTAACCCTATATGCCGCATTTTTCTCTTCAGTAGCAGAACGGGTGCCACCGTGGTGGGTTCGATTCCCCGGCCAGTCAACATCAAACACTTTTCAACGGTGGCAAAATACCCCTCAGTAATGTTGGCGACATTTTCTGAGTATTTCAGCCTTGTACAACTTCTCTACAAGTGGTGTCTTAGACACGCCGTTCGGACTCGGCGATAAACAGTAGGTCCCATATCATTGCGGCTGTTTGCATGGAGTGGGCAATGTTTTGCCATTGTCCTGATATGTTATCGGGACGAGGAGCCCTTTGATTAAGCAGTTGGGCCAGTTGAGTGGAATATGCTGTGGCTATCTCTTGTGATTGCAGCTTACCGATGTCCAACTTACGTGTTGTGTCTGTTCGCACTTTGTTTGCTACGTTTAACCTGGTACGTACCTTTGCTGCAAGAAGGTAGTGGTCCAAGTCTATGTTTGCACCTCGGAACGATCGTACATCCAACACGCTTGATGAATGTCTTCCATCTATCACAACATGATCAATTTGATTATTTGTTCTTTGATCTGGAGACAGCCAGGTGCCCTTATGAATACCGAGATGATTAAATCTGGTACTGCTAACTACCATGTTTTTTGCAGATGCAAAGTCTATCAGCCTCATACCATTGTCAGATGTTCACTGTGGACACTGAATTTCCCGACTGTTGGGCCAAAGATATTCTCCTTTCCAATTTTGGCATTAAAATCGCCTAGAATGATTTTAATGTCATGGGCAGGGCCACGGTCATATGTTTCTTCTAAGCGCTCGTAAAATATATCTTTGGTCTGTTCGTCCTTCTCCAGGTGCAGATTCGCAGATCATGGTCCTTAAAACGTTTGCGGGGTTCGTCAACTTTAGAGGAGTTTGTTTTTCTTTTCTTTCGTTTTTTCATAGTAGGCTGTTTTTTCTAGGGGAGGGTTACTAACCCGACGCCCAAACCCAAGTTTTTAAGGTTCTTATGGGTGAACGCGCGGCACATGTTAGCTCACTACATTTAACGGGTGTTAAAGGCAGTTCCCCAGTTGACACCACTGGGAGGTCAGTGTCCACTTGAGATGAAAGAGGGACCAAGATAAATCCTAGGCTTTGCCATGTTAAAACCGGTCAGGACCGTTCCTTGGTATCTTCCATCCCCTACGTCACCCAAATAATGGAAAATATATTCTTTAAATATCCACGATTAATGACAAAAATATTCTTAAAAAAATCCACTATTAATGGAAAAATATTCTTTAAAAAATCCACCAATATTGACAAAAATATTCTTAAAAAATCCACTATTAATGGAAAAATATTCTTTAAAAAATCCACCATTATTGACAAAAATATTCTTAAAAAATCCACTATTAATGGAAAAATATTCTTTAAAAAATCCACGATTAATGACAAAAATATTCTTAAAAAATCCAATATGAATGGAAAAATATTCTTTAAAACTCCACGATTAATGAAAAAAATATTCTTAAAAAAATCCACTATTAATGGAAAAATATTCTTTAAAAAATCCACCAATATTGACAAAAATATTCTTAAAAAATCCACTATTAATGGAAAAATATTCTTTAAAAAATCCACCATTATTGACAAAAATATTCTTAAAAAATCCACTATTAATGGAAAAATATTCTTTAAAAATCCACTATTAGTGGAAAAATATCTTTTAAAAAATCCACGATTAATGAGAAAAATATTCTTTAAAAATGCACTATTAATGGAAAAGTATTCTTTAAAAAATCCACGATTAATGACAAAAGTATACTTTAAAAATCCACTATTAATGGAAAAATATTCGTTAAAAATCCACTATTAATGACAAAAATATTCTTTAAAAATCCACGATTAATAACAAGCATATTCTTTAAAAATCCACTATTAAAGGAAAAATATTCTTTAAAAATCCACTATTAAAGGAAAAATATTCTTTAAAAATCCACTATTAATGGAAAAATATTCTTTAAAAATCCACTATTAATGGAAAAATATTCTTTAAAAATCCACTATTAATGGAAAAATATTCTTTAAAAATCCACTATTAATGGAAAAATATTCTTTAAAAATCCACTATTAATGGAAAATATTCTTTAAAAATCCACTATTAATGGAAAAATATTCTTTAAAAATCCACTATTAATGGAAAAATATTCTTTAAAAAATCCAGGCTGTTGGAAAAAATATTCTTTAAAAAATCCAGGCTGTTGGAAAAAATATTCTTTAAAAAATCCAGGCTGTTGGAAAAATATTCTTTAAAAAATCCACGCTGTTGGAAAAATATTCTTTAAAAAATCCACGCTGTTGGAAAAAATATTCTTTAAAAAATCCACGCTGTTGGAAAAAATATTCTTTAAAAAATCCACGCTGTTGGAAAAAATATTCTTTAAAAAATCCACGCTGTTGGAAAAAATATTCTTTAAAAAATCCACGCTTTTGGAAAAAATATTCTTTAAAAAATCCACGCTGTTGGAAAAAATATTCTTTAAAAAATCCACGTTGTTGGAAAAAATATTCTTTAAAAAATCCACGCTGTTGGAAAAAATATTCTTTAAAAAATCCACGCTGTTGGGAAAAATATTCTTTAAAAAATCCACGCTGTTGGAAAAAATATTCTTTAAAAAATCCACGTTGTTGGAAAAAATATTCTTTAAAAAATCCACGCTGTTGGAAAAAATATTCTTTAAAAAATCCACGCTGTTGGGAAAAATATTCTTTAAAAAATCCACGCTGTTGGAAAAAATATTCTTTAAAAAATCCACGTTGTTGGAAAAAATATTCTTTAAAAAATCCACGCTGTTGGAAAAAATATTCTTTAAAAAATCCACGTTGTTGGAAAAAATATTCTTTAAAAAATCCACGCTGTTGGAAAAAATATTCTTTAAAAAATCCACGCTGTTGGAAAAAATATTCTTTAAAAAATCCACGCTGTTGGAAAAAATATTCTTTAAAAAATCCACGTTGTTGGAAAAAATATTCTTTAAAAAATCCACGCTGTTGGAAAAAATATTCTTTAAAAAATCCACGCTGTTGGAAAAAATATTCTTTAAAAAATCCACGCTGTTGGAAAAAATATTCTTTAAAAAATCCACGCTGTTGGGAAAAATATTCTTTAAAAAATCCAAGCTGTTGGGAAAAATATTCTTTAAAAAATCCACGCTGTTGGAAAAAATATTCTTTAAAAAATCCACGCTGTTGGAAAAAATATTCTTTAAAAAATCCACGCTGTTGGAAAAAATATTCTTTAAAAAATCCACGCTGTTGGAAAAAATATTCTTTAAAAAATCCACGCTGTTGGAAAAAATATTCTTTAAAAAATCCACGCTGTTGGAAAAAATATTCTCTAAAAAATCCACGCTGTTGGAAAAAATATTCTTTAAAAAATCCACGCTGTTGGAAAAAATATTCTTTAAAAAATCCACGCTGTTGGAAAAAAATATTCTTTAAAAAATCCACGCTGTTGGAAAATATATTCTTTAAAAAATCCACGCTGTTGGAAAAAATATTCTTTAAAAAATCCACGCTGTTGGAAAAAATATTCTTTAAAAAATCCACGCTGTTGGAAAAAATATTCTTTAAAAAATCCACGCTGTTGGAAAAAATATTCGTTAAAAAATCCACGCTGTTGGAAAAAATATTCTTTAAAAAATCCACGCTTTTGGAAAAAATATTCATTAAAAAATCCACGCTGTTGGAAAAAATGTTCTTTAAAAAATCCACGCAGTTGGAAAAAAATATTCTTTAAAAAATCCACGCTGTTGGAAAAAAATATTCTTTAAAAAATCCACGCTGTTGGAAAAAAATATTCTTTAAAAAATCCACTCTGTTGGAAAAAATATTCTTTAAAAAATCCATATTCTTTAAAAAATTATCAGAATTTTGTTGAATTTTTGAATATATATTTTCAGTTTTGCAATGGTCATTAACTTCCCTTTTAAAACATTTTACTCATTGCTTTGAACAACCAATCAATTGTCCAATAAAACAAAGAAATAGTTGAAAATAATTTAGGAAATATTTCCTGCTCAATCAATGCCTTCTTCAATCAGTTGAGAAATTTCATGAAATCCTTATTCAAAAATTTATCATAACTTGATTAAGCATGTGATTCGAATGGGGCTGAGTAAGATGAAAACAAGTCATGGCAGATAATCAGTAAATTTTTGTGCTTCTTAAAGGCCACTTGAAATCTCTTGAGAAGTTTTCAACGTCGTTGTAGTGGAAAAGGAATGAACAAAAGCAAGAGAACTTTTTCAAGGTCATGTAATTTGCTTGATTTTATTTTCCAACAAGCCAAACGGACTAAAAGAAGAAAAAGAAAACATGGAAATGAAAATTCAAGCAAAAGCAAAAACGGTGAACAGCCGCAGTTCAAGATAAAGACTTAAAAGGAAAATCATGGCAAATTAAGTCAGGAATCATTCTTCATTGGTACTTCAACGGGTATAACCAGAGTGCTTAATTAAAGATACTTGTGTTCTCTTGCGTGTCTCTTCATCTTCTGTTGCTTTTTGTCCTCCCCCATTCCTCTCCATCTGATGACAACATGGCTCTTGTCTGTTTTGCATCATTGTCATTATATCGATGTCCAACAAGGCCTCGACATCATCAACAATTACCATTAAAACCGAGAAAATCCTGTAGAGGCTGTTGTTGCTGAGAGGGAAAATAAGATAATTTTTGTTAAATTAATCGACATACATATGTTGGCTATGCTTGTGATGTCTCTCCTTTGTGCGAACATTGCTGCGAACTATACAAAAAAGGAGTGGCTGGTGTGCGATAAATTAAAGAAAATTTTCGTTTGGGAAAAGTTAAAGGAAAATACATTTGTTGATTTTAATTAACTAGGCCTTCCTAATTAGGATGTATGCATATTTATTCTTAAGAAAATCTTAAAAGCTTATATAACAATGAATTGTAGGTGTAGGCGGCGAATGTTAATCTCTCCATTGAGTGTCAAAGTTTAAATTAATCCAATTTGAATAAAGTTTTCACAAAACATTTTAATTAATTTTTTCTATATTGTGGATTTTTTAAACAATATTTTCTCAAGCATACCACATAACGATCCAAGCATTCACAAGACGTGGATTTTTTAAACAATATTTTTTCCAAGCATTCACAAGACGTGGATTTTTTAAAGAATATTTTTTCCAAGCATTCACAAGACGTGGATTTTTTAAAGAATATTTTTTCCAAGCATTCACAAGACGTGGATTTTTTAAACAATATTTTTCCAAGCATTCACAAGACGTGGATTTTCTAAACAATATTTTTTCCAAGCATTCACAAGACGTGGATTTTTTAAAGAATATTTTTTCCAAGCATTCACAAGGCGTGGATTTTTGAAAGAATATTTTTTCTAAGCATTCACAGGAAGCGGATTTTTTAAAGAATGTTTTTTCCAAGCATCCACAGGACGTGGATTTTTTTAAAGAAATTTTTTCAAGCATCCACACGACGTGGTCTTTTTTAAAGAAATTTTTTCAAGCATCCACAGGACGTGGATTTTTTTAAAGAAATTTTTTCAAGCATCCACAGGACGTGGATTTTGTTAAAGAAATTTTTTCAAGCATACACAGGACGTGGATTTTTTAAAGAAAATTTTTTTCAAGCATCCACAAGACGTGGATTTTTTAAAGAAATTTTTTTTCAACCATCCACAAGACGTGGATTTTTTAAAGAAAATTTTTTTCAAGCATCCACAAGACATGGATTTTTTAAAGAAAAATTTTTTCAAGCATCCACAAGACGTGGATTTTTTAAAGAAAATTTTTTTCAAGCATCCACAAGACGTGTATTTTTTAAAGAAAATTTTTTTCAGGCATCCACAAGACGTGGATTTTTTAAAGAAAAATTTTTTCAAGCATCCACAAGACGTGTATTTTTTAAAGAAAATTTTTTTCAAGCATCCACAAGACGTGGATTTTTTAAAGAAAAATTTTTTCAAGCATCCACAAGACGTGGATTTTTTAAACAAAATTTTTTTTCAAGCATCCACAAGACGTGGATTTTTTAAAGAAATTTTTTTTCAAGCATCCACAAGACGTGGATTTTTTAAAGAACATTTTTTCGAGCATCCACATTACGTTGATTTTTTTAAAGAAAATTTTTTCGAGCATCCACCAGACGTGGATTTTTTTAAGAACATTTTTTTAAAGCATCCACAAGACCTGGATTTTTTAAAGAACATTTTTTCGAGCATCCACATTACGTTGATTTTTTTAAAGAAAAATTTTTCGAGCATCCACAGGACGTGGATTTTTTAAAGAAATTTTTTCAAGCATCCACAGGACGTGGATTTTTTAAAGAAATTTTTTCAAGCATCCACAGGACGTGGATTTTTTAAAGAAAATTTTTTCAAGCATCCACAGGACGTGGATTTTTTAAAGAAAATTTTTTCAAGCATCCACAGGACGTGGATTTTTTAAAGAAAATTTTTTCAAGCATCCACAGGACGTGCATTTCTTTAAATTTTTTTTCAAGCATCCACAGGACGTGGATTTCTTTAAATTTTTTTCAAGCATGCACAGGACGTGCATTTCTTTAAATTTTTTTTCAAGCATCCACAGGACGTGCATTTCTTTAAATTTTTTTTCAAGCATCCACAGGACGTGGATTTTTTAAAGACAATTTTTTCAAGCATACACAGGACGTGGATTTTTTAAAGAAAATTTTTTCAAGCATCCACAGGACGTGCATTTATTTAAATTTTTTTTAAACATCCACAGGACCTGGATTTTTTAAAGAAAATTTTTTCAAGCATCCACAGGACGTGCATTTCTTTAATTTTTTTCAAGCATCCACAGGACGTGGGTTTTTTAGAAAAAAAATTTCAAGCATCCACAGGACGCGCATTTCTTTAAAATTTTTTTCAAGCATCCACAGGACGCGCATTTCTTTAAATTTTATTTTCAAGCATCCACAGGACGTGGTTTTTTTTTTAGAAAAAAATTTCAAGCATCCCCCAGACGTGGATTTTTTTAAAGAAAAATTGTTCAAGCTTCCCCAAGACGTGGAATTTTTAAGAAAAATGTTTTCAAGCATCCACAAGACGTGGAACAATTTCAAGCTTTCACAAGATGTGGATATTCCTAAAGAAACATTTTCAAGCATCCGCAGGACGTGGATTTTTTTAAAGAAATTTTTTCAAGCATCCACAGGACGTGGATTTTTTTAAAGAGATTTTTTCAAGCATCCACAGGACGTGGATTTTTTTAAAGAATTTTTTTCAAGCATCCACAGGACGTGGATTTTTTTAAAGAAATTTTTTCAAGCATCCACAGGACGTGGATTTTTTTAAAGAAATTTTTTCAAGCATCCACAGGACGTGGATTTTTTTAAAGAAATTTTTTCAAGCATCCACAGGACGTGGATTTTTTTAAAGAAATTTTTTCAAGCATCCACAGGACGTGCATTTTTTAAAAGAAATTTTTTCAAACATCCACAGGACGTGGATTTTTTTAAAGAAATTTTTTCAAACATCCACAGGACGTGGATTTTTTTAAAGAAATTTTTTCAAACATCCACAGGACGTGGATTTTTTTAAAGAAATTTTTTCAAACATCCACAGGACGTGGATTTTTTTAAAGAAATTTTTTCAAACATCCACAGGACGTGGATTTTTTTAAAGAAATTTTTTCAAACATCCACAGGACGTGGATTTTTTTAAAGAAATTTTTTCAAACATCCACAGGACGTGGATTTTTTTAAAGAAATTTTTTCAAGCATCCACAGGACGTAGATTTTTTAAAGAAATTTTTTCAAGCATCCACAGTACGTGGATTTTTTTAAAGACAATTTTTTAAGCATCCACAGGACGTGGATTTTTTTAAAGAAATTTTGTCAAGCATCCACAGGACGTGGATTTTTTAAAGAAATTTTTTCAAGCATCCACAGGACGTGGATTTTTTAAAGAAATTTTTTCAAGCATCCACCGGACGTGGATTTTTTAAAGAAAATTTTTCAAGCATTCACAGGACGTGGATTTTTTAAAAAAAAAATTTTCAAGCTTCCACAGGACGTGGATTTTTTAAAGAAATTTTTTTCAAGCATCCACAGGACTTGAATTTTTTTAAAGAAATTTTTTCAAGCATCCACAGGACGTGGATTTTTTAAAGAAATTTTTTCAAGCATCCACAGGACGTGGATTTTTTAAAGAAATTTTTTCAAGCATCCACAGGACGTGGATTTTTTTAAAGAAATTTTTTCAAGCTTCCCCCAGACCACCATAGTTTTTTATACCCTCCACCATAGTATGGAGGGTATATTAAGTTTGTCATTCCGTTTGTAACACATCGAACTAATCATTTGCGACCCTATAAAGTATATATATTCTTGATCAGGATAAAATTCTAAGACGATCTAGCCATGTCCGTCTGTCCGTCTGTCTGTCCGTCTGTTGTAATCACTCTAGCATCCGCAATAATTGAGATAGAGTGCTGAAATTTTGCACCCGAGGGTCTTTTTTCCCTAGGCAGGTCAAGTTCGAAGATGGACTATATCGGCCCACTATTTGGTATAGCCCCCATATAACGGTACCTCCGGATTTGAGGTATTTTGACGTTCTTCGCCACATTTGCAGACCGAATTAGCTATAATTTGGCACTTGGGGCTCCTAGTGATCAAAAAACTTATACCCCAAAGGATATGGGCATAGGTCCATGTTTTGGTATAGTCCCCATATAACGGTACCTCCAGATTTTCGGTATTTTGAGAATTTTAGCCAGAATTTTTAACCGAACTATCTGCAATTTGATATTGGAGGTTCTCAGTGGTCACGAAACATCTCCACCAAACATCGTCAACATAGGTTAATGTTTTGGTATAGCCCCCATATAACGGTACCTCCCGATTTTCGGTATTTTGAAAATTTTAGCCACCATTTGTAACCGAACTATCAGCAATTCGACATTTGAGGTTCTCAGTGGTCATGAAACATCTCCACCAAACATCGTCAACATAGGTCAATGTTTTGGTTTGGCTCCCTTATAACCGTACCTCCCGATTTTCGGTATTTTGAGCATTTTAGTTACAATTTTTAACCGAACTAGCTGTAATTTGAGATTTGAGGTTCTCAGTGCTCATGAAACATCTCCACGAAACATCGTCAACATAGGTCCATGTTTTGGTATAGCCCCCATATATCAGTACCTCCCGATTTTCGGTATTTTGAGAATTTTAGCTACAATTTTAAACCGAAATAGCTGTAATTTGACATTTGAAGTTCTCAGTGGTCATAAAACATCTCCAACGAAACATCGTCAACATAGGTGCATGTTTTGGTATAGCCCCCATAAATCGGTATCTCCCGATTTTCGGTATTTTGAGAATTTTAGGTGCAATTTTTAACCGAACTAGCTGTAATGATCGGTATTTTGAGAATTTTAGCTACAATTTTGTCTATTCAAAAATAATCGTCAATATAGGTCCATGTTTTGGTATATCCCCCCATATAACTGTACCTCCCGATTTTCGGGAATTTTCAGTGGTCACGAAATTTCTTCACTAAAATTCGTCAATATGGGTCCATTTTTGAGGGTCTACATTGTTTTGATGAAACTACACTCAATTTGACTCTTGAAGTTCCCTGCAGCTATACAACTTTTCCGCCAAAAAATTTAAATATAGGTTGACTCTTTGATATAGCCCCAATGGTGGTACCTTTCACCTAGCTGAAAACATTTTTTAGATTAGATAACACTGTGCAACAAAATGGAGGTGAAAGTCTGGGGCACGGAAAATTCCTCTTGGGGAAGAAAGGCCTTGGTGAGTATATTATGAATCCCGAAGGACAGATCCGCCGTGAGTCGAACTTCCGCGTTATGGCGTGATAAAATTTTTGATAGAGACCCTGTGGGCCATCAGGAATTAGCGTTATATCTTTGTTCACTGTTGCTTAAGTGCTCTACAAAAACAACAAACAAATATAGAATGCTAATTCATGATGGCTTACAGGGTCTCTTGCAAAAATTTCATCACGCCATAACGCGGAAGTTCGACTCACGGCGCATCTGTCCTTCGGGGTTTTTACTGTACACACACCAAGGGCTTTCATCAATAGTGGGAGGCAGTAGGAATTTATCCATTGTCGAAAAGTTGTTCCACCTAAAATTGTGAAAGGACCCTAATTATTCCATTTTAATTAAGACTATTTTATGGTGGAGGGTATAAAAAGTTCGGCCCGGCCGAACTTAACGAGTTTTTACTTGTTTTTCTTCTAAAAAGATTATCGGAATTCCACTGCAATATTCTTCAAAAGTTTCTATTCTGTATTAATTATTATTTCAAAATTTCCCAAAACTATAATATAAAGATTTTCAATTTGTTAGAATTTGTTGGGAATTCTTGTAACTAAGTGATATATGGCGGGCGAGGAAAACTTCCTCAACTATGAATGTAGTTAATATCCAAATGCCTTGATTGTTTCATCTTTCCTGCTTCCTGCAATTATCTTTCAAATTGAATAACCTGCTTTTGAGAAGGTAATACGAAAAATACTAACGATGGAAATCGTAAAGCAGTGCCGAGTACACTATGCGCTTCTTCTTGTAATGAAGGTGGCTCTGAAGAACATGATGATGATGATGATGTACTTTAATGCTTGAGGGTTTTCTACTCTTTTAGAGGATTTTCATAAATTTATGAAAACTGATTTCTCTTTCTTCCAACTGGTTTCGGTGTTAGTGAGTGTAAACACACATACATTTATACATGAATACAATCAGCCACCTCTTTATTTAGTTAGAATGTTCAGTACATTTTGCTATGCGTCGTGAAGAGACTTTCAATTCGTCAAAAGAAAGTACTTCAGTGTGAGCTCTGTTTCTGCTTTTGTTTGTTTGAATATGTATGTATGTATGTGTTGTGTATTTTACATATACATCATTATTATTATATTAGAAATTTCGTGTTGTTGTTGTAAGTGCATAAAATTGTGAATCATCAGCAACAAAATCCACGAATAATAGCGAAATGCCGTTAAGTGCTTGCTCTTGTAGAACATCGTTATTTCTCAACAAGATTCTTCTAGTCTCAGCGTTTTTTTTTCTAAAGAATTACGCTATCCATCATCTTATCAAATCCCATCACCAGCAACATAATCAAGTAAAAATATGTTTTTTTTTCTTGTTGATGTTGTTGTCGTTGCTATTTTCTTTTTTGGTTAAGCTGATGTTGCTGTTAGTGCTGATGCTTGTCAAGCGGCTGATGAGGATAATGAGATTAGTTGATTATAGAATTTCCATGAATTTTGTTTACCCTTTGGGTGAATGTGCTTAAGTGAGTATTTGAGGGCAGCTGGCACTAAGGATGATAGATGTCAAGGAAAAAGTCTGAATTCAGGATTCATGTAAAAAAATTGAACTTGGCTTGGAGGAGTTACCAGAGGCTGAGGATCCTTGAAAACATATTGTTCAAAAAATCCACGTTTATTAGAAAAAAATTCTTTAAAAAATCCACGTTTATTAGAAAAAAATTCTTTAAAAAATCCACGTTTATTAGAAAAAAATTCTTTAAAAAATCCACGTTTATTAGAAAAAAATTCTTTAAAAAATCCACGTTTATTAGAAAAAAATTCTTTAAAAAATCCACGTTTATTAGAAAAAAATTCTTTAAAAAATCCACGTTTATTAGAAAAAAATTCTTTAAAAAATCCGCGTTTATTAGAAAAAAATTCTTTAAAAAATCCACGTTTATTAGAAAAAAATTCTTTAAAAAATCCACGTTTATTAGAAAAAAATTCTTTAAAAAATCCACGTTTATTAGAAAAAAATTCTTTAAAAAATCCACGTTTATTAGAAAAAAATTCTTTAAAAAATCCACGTTTATTAGAAAAAAATTCTTTAAAAAATCCACGTTTATTAGAAAAAAAATCTTTAAAAAATCCACGTTTATTAGAAAAAAATTCTTTAAAAAATCCACGTTTATTAGAAAAAAATCTTTAAAAAATCCACGTTTATTAGAAAAAAATTCTTTAAAAAATCCACGTTTATTAGAAAAAAATCTTTAAAAAATCCACGTTTATTAGAAAAAAATTCTTTAAAAAATCCACGTTTATTAGAAAAAAATTCTTTAAAAAATCCACGTTTCTTAGAAACGATTCTTTAAAAGATCCAAGTTTATTAGAAAAAATTCTTTAAAAAATCCACTACTATTAGAAAAATTCTTTAAAAAATCCACGATTATTAGAAAAATTCTTTAAAAAATCCACGATTATTAGAAAAAAATCTTAAAAAAATCCACGATTATTAAAAAAAAAATCTTTAAAAAATCCACGTTTATTAGAAAAAAATTCTTTAAAAAATTACGTTTATTAGAAAAAAATTCTTTAAAAAATCCACGTTTATTAGAAAAAAATTCTTTAAAAAATCCACGTTTATTAGAAAAAAATTCTTTAAAAAATCCACGTTTATTAGAAAAAAATTCTTTAAAAAATCCACGTTTATTAGAAAAAAATTCTTTAAAAAATCCACGTTTATTAGAAAAAAATTCTTTAAAAAATCCACGTTTATTAGAAAAAAATTCTTTAAAAAATCCACGTTTATTAGAAAAAAATTCTTTAAAAAATCCACGTTTATTAGAAAAAAATTCTTTAAAAAATCCACGTTTATTAGAAAAAAATTCTTTAAAAAATCCACGTTTATTAGAAAAAAATTCTTTAAAAAATCCACGTTTATTAGAAAAAAATTCTTTAAAAAATCCACGTTTATTAGAAAAAAATTCTTTAAAAAATCCACGTTTATTAGAAAAAAATTCTTTAAAAAATCCACGTTTATTAGAAAAAAATTCTTTAAAAAATCCACGTTTATTAGAAAAAAATTCTTTAAAAAATCCACGTTTATTAGAAAAAAATTCTTTAAAAAATCCACGTTTATTAGAAAAAAATTCTTTAAAAAATCCACGTTTATTAGAAAAAAATTCTTTAAAAAATCCACGTTTATTAGAAAAAAATTCTTTAAAAAATCCACGTTTATTAGAAAAAAATTCTTTAAAAAATCCACGTTTATTAGAAAAAAATTCTTTAAAAAATCCACGTTTATTAGAAAAAAATTCTTTAAAAAATCCACGTTTATTAGAAAAAAATTCTTTAAAAAATCCACGTTTATTAGAAAAAAATTCTTTAAAAAATCCACGATTATTAGAAAAAAATTCTTTAAAAAATCCACGTTTATTAGAAAAAAATTCTTTAAAAAATCCACGTTTATTAGAAAAAAATTCTTTAAAAAATCCACGTTTATTAGAAAAAAATTCTTTAAAAAATCCACGTTTATTAGAAAAAAATTCTTTAAAAAATCCACGTTTATTAGAAAAAAATTCTTTAAAAAATCCACGTTTATTAGAAAAAAATTCTTTAAAAAATCCACGTTTATTAGAAAAAAATTCTTTAAAAAATCCACGTTTATTAGAAAAAAATTCTTTAAAAAATCCACGTTTATTAGAAAAAAATTCTTTAAAAAATCCACGTTTATTAGAAAAAAATTCTTTAAAAAATCCACGTTTATTAGAAAAAAATTCTTTAAAAAATCCACGTTTATTAGAAAAAAATTCTTTAAAAAATCCACGTTTATTAGAAAAAAATTCTTTAAAAAATCCACGTTTATTAGAAAAAAATTCTTTAAAAAATCCACGTTTATTAGAAAAAAATTCTTTAAAAAATCCACGTTTATTAGAAAAAAATTCTTTAAAAAATCCACGTTTATTAGAAAAAAATTCTTTAAAAAATCCACGTTTATTAGAAAAAAATTCTTTAAAAAATCCACGTTTATTAGAAAAAAATTCTTTAAAAAATCCACGTTTATTAGAAAAAAAATCTTTAAAAAATCCACGTTTATTAGAAAAAAATCTTTAAAAAATCCACGTTTATTAGAAAAAAATTCTTTAAAAAATCCACGTTTATTAGAAAAAAATTCTTTAAAAAATCCACGTTTATTAGAAAAAAATTCTTTAAAAAATCCACGTTTATTAGAAAAAAATTCTTTAAAAAATCCACGTTTATTAGAAAAAAATTCTTTAAAAAATCCACGTTTATTAGAAAAAAATTCTTTAAAAAATCCACGTTTATTAGAAAAAAATTCTTTAAAAAATCCACGTTTATTAGAAAAAAATTCTTTAAAAAATCCACGTTTATTAGAAAAAAATTCTTTAAAAAATCCACGTTTATTAGAAAAAAATTCTTTAAAAAATCCACGTTTATTAGAAAAAAATTCTTTAAAAAATCCACGTTTATTAGAAAAAAATTCTTTAAAAAATCCACGTTTATTAGAAAAAAATTCTTTAAAAAATCCAAGTTTATTAGAAAAAAATTCTTTAAAAAATCCACGTTTATTAGAAAAAAATTCTTTAAAAAATCCACGTTTATTAGAAAAAAATTCTTTAAAAAATCCACGTTTATTAGAAAAAAATTCTTTAAAAAATCCACGTTTATTAGAAAAAAATTCTTTAAAAAATCCACGTTTATTAGAAAAAAATTCTTTAAAAAATCCACGTTTATTAGAAAAAAATTCTTTAAAAAATCCACGTTTATTAGAAAAAAAATCTTTAAAAAATCCACGTTTATTAGAAAAAAATTCTTTAAAAAATCCACGTTTATTAGAAAAAAATCTTTAAAAAATCCACGTTTATTAGAAAAAAATTCTTTAAAAAATCCACGTTTATTAGAAAAAAATTCTTTAAAAAATCCACGTTTCTTAGAATCGATTCTTTAAAAGATCCAAGTTTATTAGAAAAAATTCTTTAAAAAATCCACTACTATTAGAAAAATTCTTTAAAAAATCCACGATTATTAGAAAAATTCTTTAAAAAATCCACGATTATTAGAAAAAAATCTTTAAAAAATCCACGATTATTAAAAAAAAAATCTTTAAAAAATTACGTTTATTAGAAAAAAATTCTTTAAAAAATTACGTTTATTAGAAAAAAATTCTTTAAAAAATCCACGTTTATTAGAAAAAAATTCTTTAAAAAATCCACGTTTATTAGAAAAAAATTCTTTAAAAAATCCACGTTTATTAGAAAAAAATTCTTTAAAAAATCCACGTTTATTAGAAAAAAAATTCTTTAAAAAATCCACGTTTATTAGAAAAAAAATCTTTAAAAAATCCACGTTTATTAGAAAAAATTCTTTAAAAAATCCACGTTTATTAGAAAAAAATTCTTTAAAAAATCCACGTTTATTAGAAAAAAAATTCTTTAAAAAATCCACGTTTATTAGAAAAAAATTCTTTAAAAAATCCACGTTTATTAGAAAAAAATTCTTTAAAAAATCCACGTTTATTAGAAAAAAATTCTTTAAAAAATCCACGTTTATTAGAAAAAAAATCTTTAAAAAATCCACGTTTATTAGAAAAAAATTCTTTAAAAAATCCACGTTTATTAGAAAAAAAATCTTTAAAAAATCCACGTTTATTAGAAAAAAATTCTTTAAAAAATCCACGTTTATTAGAAAAAAATCTTTAAAAAATCCACGTTTATTAGAAAAAAATTCTTTAAAAAATCCACGTTTATTAGAAAAAAATTCTTTAAAAAATCCACGTTTATTAGAAAAAATTCTTTAAAAAATCCACGTTTATTAGAAAAAAAATCTTTAAAAATCCACGTTTATTAGAAAAAAATTCTTTAAAAAATCCACGTTTATTAGAAAAAAATTCTTTAAAAAATCCACGTTTATTAGAAAAAATTCTTTAAAAAATCCACGTTTATTGGAAAAAAAATCTTTAAAAAATCCACGTTTATTAGAAAAAATTCTTTAAAAAATCCACGTTTATTGGAAAAAAAATCTTTAAAAAATCCACGTTTATTAGAAAAAAATTCTTTAAAAAATCCACGTTTATTAGAAAAAATTCTTTAAAAAATCCACGTTTATTGGAAAAAAAATCTTTAAAAAATCCACGTTTATTAGAAAAAATTCTTTAAAAAATCCACGTTTATTGGAAAAAAAATCTTTAAAAAATCCACGTTTATTAGAAAAAAATTCTTTAAAAAAATCCACGTTTATTAGAAAAAAATTCTTTAAAAAATCCACGTTTATTAGAAAAAAATTATTTAACAAATCCACGTTTATTAGAAAAAAATTCTTTAAAAAATCCAGGTTTATTAGAAAAAAATTCTTTAAAAAATCCACGTTTATTAGAAAAAAATTCTTTAAAAAATCCACGTTTGTTAGAAAATGATTCTTTAAAAAATCCACGTTTATTAGAAAAAATTCTTTAAAAAATCCACGTTTATTAGAAAAAAAAATCTTTAAAAAATTCACGTTTATTAGAAATAAAAATTCTTTAAAAAATCCGTGTTTATTAGAAAAAAATTCTTTAAAAAATTCACGTTTATTAGAAATAAAAATTCTTTAAAAAATCCGTGTTTATTAGAAAAAAATTCTTTAAAAAATCCACGTTTATAAGAAAAAATTCTTTAAAAAATCCACGTTTATTAGAAAAAAATTCTTTAAAAAATCCACGTTTATTAGAAAAAAATTCTTTAAAAAATCCACGTTTATTAGAAAAAAATTCTTTAAAAAATCCACGTTTATTAGAAAAATCCACGTTTATTAGAAAAAAATTCTTTAAAAAATCCACGTTTATTAGAAAAAATTCTTTAAAAAATCCACGTTTATTAGAAAAAAATTCTTTAAAAAATCCACGTTTATTAGAAAAAAATTCTTTAAAAAATCCACGTTTATTAGAAAAAAATTCTTTGAAAAATCCACGTTTATTAGAAAAAAATTCTTTAAAAAAATCCACGTTTATTAGAAAAAAATTCTTTAAAAAATCCACGTTTATTAGAAAAAAATTCTTTAACAAATCCACGTTTATTAGAAAAAAATTCTTTAAAAAATCCAGGTTTATTAGAAAAAATTCTTTAAAAAATCCACGTTTGTTAGAAAATGATTCTTTAAAAAATCCATGATTCTTTAAAAAATCCACGTTTATTAGAAAAAAATTCTTTAAAAAATCCACGTTTATTAGAAAAAATTCTTTAAAAAATCCACGTTTGTTAGAAAATGATTCTTTAAAAAATCCATGATTCTTTAAAAAATCCACGTTTATTAGAAAAAAATTCTTTAAAAAATCCACGTTTATTAGAAAAAAATTCTTTAAAAAATCCACGTTTATTAGAAAAAATTCTTTAAAAAATCCACGTTTGTTAGAAAATGATTCTTTAAAAAATCCATGATTCTTTAAAAAATCCACGTTTATTAGAAAAAAATTCTTTAAAAAATCCACGTTTATTAGAAAAAAATTCTTTAAAAAATCCACGTTTATTAGAAACAAAAATTCTTTAAAAAATCCACGTTTATTAGAAACAAAAATTCTTTAAAAAATCCACGTTTATTAGAAACAAAAATTCTTTAAAAAATCCACGTTTACAAGAAACAAAAATTCTTTAAAAAATCCACGTTTATTAGAAAACAAAAAATTCTTTAAAAAATCCAAGTATATTAGAAAACAAAAAAATTCTTTAAAAAATCCACGTTTATTAGAAACAAAAATTCTTTAAAAAATCCACGTTTATTAGAAACAAAAATTCTTTAAAAAATCCACGTTTATTAGAAACAAAAATTCTTTAAAAAATCCACGTTTATAGAAACAAAAATTCTTTAAAAAATCCACGTTTATTAGAAAAATTCTTTAAAAAATCCACGTTTATTAGAAAAATTCTTTAAAAAATCCACGTTTATTAGAAAAATTCTTTAAAAAATCCACGTTTATTAGAAAAATTCTTTAAAAAATCCACGTTTATTAGAAAAATTCTTTAAAAAATCCACGTTTATTAGAAAAATTCTTTAAAAAATCCACGTTTATTAGAAAAATTCTTTAAAAAATCCACGTTTATTAGAAAAATTCTTTAAAAAATCCACGTTTATTTATTATTATTTATTAGAAACAAAAATTCTTTAAAAAATCCACGTTTATTAGAAACAAAAATTCTTTAAAAAATCCACGTTTATTAGAAACAAAAATTCTTTAAAAAATCCACGTTTATTAGAAACAAAAATTCTTTAAAAAATCCACGTTTATTAGAAACAAAAATTCTTTAAAAAATCCACGTTTATTAGAAACAAAAATTCTTTAAAAAATCCACGTTTATTAGAAACAAAAATTCTTTAAAAAATCCACGTTTATTAGAAACAAAAATTCTTTAAAAAATCCACGTTTATTAGAAACAAAAATTCTTTAAAAAATCCACGTTTATTAGAAACAAAAATTCTTTAAAAAATCCACGTTTATTAGAAACAAAAATTCTTTAAAAAATCCACGTTTATTAGAAACAAAAATTCTTTAAAAAATCCACGTTTATTAGAAACAAAAATTCTTTAAAAAATCCACGTTTATTAGAAACAAAAATTCTTTAAAAAATCCACGTTTATTAGAAACAAAAATTCTTTAAAAAATCCACGTTTATTAGAAACAAAAATTCTTTAAAAAATCCACGTTTATTAGAAACAAAAATTCTTTAAAAAATCCACGTTTATTAGAAACAAAAATTCTTTAAAAAATCCACGTTTATTAGAAACAAAAATTCTTTAAAAAATCCACGTTTATTAGAAACAAAAATTCTTTAAAAAATCCACGTTTATTAGAAACAAAAATTCTTTAAAAAATCCACGTTTATTAGAAACAAAAATTCTTTAAAAAATCCACGTTTATTAGAAACAAAAATTCTTTAAAAAATCCACGTTTATTAGAAACAAAAATTCTTTAAAAAATCCACGTTTATTAGAAACAAAAATTCTTTAAAAAATCCACGTTTATTAGAAACAAAAATTCTTTAAAAAATCCACGTTTATTAGAAACAAAAATTCTTTAAAAAATCCACGTTTATTAGAAACAAAAATTCTTTAAAAAATCCACGTTTATTAGAAACAAAAATTCTTTAAAAAATCCACGTTTATTAGAAACAAAAATTCTTTAAAAAATCCACGTTTATTAGAAACAAAAATTCTTTAAAAAATCCACGTTTATTAGAAACAAAAATTCTTTAAAAAATCCACGTTTATTAGAAACAAAAATTCTTTAAAAAATCCACGTTTATTAGAAACAAAAATTCTTTAAAAAATCCACGTTTATTAGAAACAAAAATTCTTTAAAAAATCCACGTTTATTAGAAACAAAAATTCTTTAAAAAATCCACGTTTATTAGAAACAAAAATTCTTTAAAAAATCCACGTTTATTAGAAACAAAAATTCTTTAAAAAATCCACGTTTATTAGAAACAAAAATTCTTTAAAAAATCCACGTTTATTAGAAACAAAAATTCTTTAAAAAATCCACGTTTATTAGAAACAAAAATTCTTTAAAAAATCCACGTTTATTAGAAACAAAAATTCTTTAAAAAATCCACGTTTATTAGAAAAATTCTTTAAAAAATCCACGTTTATTAGAAAAATTCTTTAAAAAATCCACGTTTATTAGAAAAATTCTTTAAAAAATCCACGTTTATTAGAAAAATTCTTTAAAAAATCCACGTTTATTAGAAAAATTCTTTAAAAAATCCACGTTTATTAGAAAAATTCTTTAAAAAATCCACGTTTATTAGAAAAATTCTTTAAAAAATCCACGTTTATTAGAAAAATTCTTTAAAAAATCCACGTTTATTAGAAAAATTCTTTAAAAAATCCACGTTTATTAGAAAAATTCTTTAAAAAATCCACGTTTATTAGAAAAATTCTTTAAAAAATCCACGTTTATTAGAAAAATTCTTTAAAAAATCCACGTTTATTAGAAAAATTCTTTAAAAAATCCACGTTTATTAGAAAAAATTCTTTAAAAAATCCACGTTTATTAGAAAAATTCTTTAAAAAATCCACGTTTATTAGAAAAATTCTTTAAAAAATCCACGTTTATTAGAAAAATTCTTTAAAAAATCCACGTTTATTAGAAAAAAATCTTTAAAAATCCACGTTTATTAGAAAAAATTCTTTAAAAAATCTACGTTTATTAGAAAAAAAATCTTTAAAAAATCCACGTTTATTAGAAAAAAATTCTTTAAAAAATCCACGTTTATTAGAAAAAAAATTCTTTAAAAAATCCACGTTTCTTAGAAAAAATTCTTTAAAAAATCCACGTTTATTAGAAAAAAATTCTTTAAAAAATCCACGTTTATTAGAAAAAAAATCTTTAAAAAATCCAAGTTTGTTAGAAAAAAGTTCTTTAAAAAATCCACGTTTATTAGAAAAAAATTCTTTAAAAAATCCTCGTTTATTAGAAAAAAAATTCTTTAAAAAATCCACGTTTATTAGAAAAAAAATTCTTTAAAAAATCCGCGTTTATTAGTAAAAAATTCTTTAAAAAATCCGCGTTTATTAGAAAAAAAATTCTTTAAAAAATTCACGTTTATTAGAAAAAAATTCTTTAAAAAATCCGCGTTTATTAGAAAAAAATTCTTTAAAAAATCCACGTTTATTAGAAAAAAATTCTTTAAAAAATTCACGTTTATTAGAAAAAAAGTCTTTAAAAAATCCACGTTTATAAGAAAAAAGTCTTTAAAAAATCCACGTTTATAAGGCTTTAATTATTTGTCATATTAATCTCCAATATTCAACTTTTCGTCATATTTTATAAACTTTCATTTAATTTCCCATATCCAAATTCATTCCCATTCCCCGCTTTCCTTAAATTGTGTGGGTGCTTTTTTGCGTCAAGTTATTAACACAAAATCCATCCTGTATAATAGAATATTTTTCCAATCAAAAATAAAAATTTTTCGTCAAAAGCAAAATGTCAGCAAAATTTTATGCTGAATTTTTAGTTTTTCTTTCCAATAAGCGACGAAACATTCATTTATTTTATACAAAGGCATTTTTTATAGATTCTCATAGTTGGGATTTTTATGACCCTTTTTAAGTTGGATGAAAATATTAGTGGTATTTGTTCGATAACTTCAATCAACTGAATAGTAAAACAAAAGCCCAAAAATTCGTTGTAGCAAAGTTGATGGCCATAACTCTCCACTCTCTCTCCCCTTACATGGTTTTGCACGCACGCACTCACAAATAGACCAAATGAAATTGCCTTTGAGTTACAATTCAATCAGTGATTGTTGTCGTGAAAATAATGTCATCAAAAGAATGTTTCACCATGAGTTCATTGCCAAAGTGGAGGAATGTTCCAATCTAAAACAGAAATATTGTGTTCATGTTATGCTTTGGTGAAAATTTATTGATTTTCAAGGGAAAAGGCAGGAGAAATCATAACTAAAATTGACCTAAAAGTGTTTGTGGATAAAAACTCAGTTATTTTGAACAATCTATGGAATGGCGACTATTAGGATTTGGTGTAAGAAATTTGAAATATATTTTGGTATTTTCATAAATATTATGTTATGATTTCATTACCAGACCTTGCTTTTAGGGTTAAAAGACATGTACAATTTTCTTTGCTTCATTGATTTTATGTAAACGGAAATTAAATCGAACACACAGGATTTCAAATTTAATGATGTTCTTTCTTTCTACAGACATCTGACATCTATAAAATCTTGTAGTGTGTCCGGTTTTCCTTTTCCTTCACCAGAATGGGCTCCTTTCTCCATTGTAGAGGTGGTGGTGTTAATACCTTGTCTGTTAGTTGTCATCGTAGTTGTTGGCCGGTTTGTAGTTCTCCTTTAAAATGCAAAAGTTTTCAACCACAAAACTCGGAAATCATGATGAAAGCAACATTGGATTTAGTTTTCCTTTGAGGTTTGTAATTCAGCTTTAAGTCTAGTTTTGTTATTTTAAAGATGATACCTTCATAAAAACTGATATATGTTGCAAAGAAAAGGAATTTCAATACGAAAGTATTGTGAGGTGGCGTGTGACGAATGTCAGTAGCCATACGCCACCAACTCCTTCTCCCTGACAACGTCATGGGGGTGGCGTATGATAAATGTCCTTAGTTATACGCCACCAAAGCCTCATCTAATTCTTTTTTAAATAAATCGTTCATTTTAACATCATTTTACTACAAATTTATTGACATTTTAGTGGTTTGCAGTTGTTGTTGGGCAAACCTTACTAATGTTGTCCTTGTCTTGAACCATTTGCCACTACAACTTCTGACGACGATGATGATGGCCCTGCCTACAATTCATTTGCTGACGCCCCTGATTGTCTACTTTTATTTTATTATGGCATTTGATAAAGTAAATACTCGTAAAAACAAACGAAAGAAGAAAAAAATCCATAAAATTATGTCAGATTTTATTAATGTCAATGAAATAAAAACGCAATTCAATTCCCAGCAGAAGCAAAGGCAAGCAAAGTCCTTCAACAAACCAAACCAAACAACCAACCAGCCATCATCAGCATCGTCATCTGAAACGTAAATTAAAGTAAATATTTATTCTGGCATAAGATTTTTTTGTCACTCAACGAGACACAGTGAATGGGTAGAGGAGAGGAGAAAAAATTGCTTACAATTCAATTGAATACAATCGATCAACACGACAAACGTTAGCCATACATTGATGGTGGTGCTGATGATTATTCACAAGAACTGCCAGCCAAACTGACTGGCTGGTTAGCAGACAATTCGACAACAGGACCAGTTATCAAATGGGTTGGTTTGACCATTCTCCTTCTTTGGTCTGTTTTTCGTTGTCTACTTTTTGTTAATAATGGCGAAAAAATGAATTCTGCACAAACAAAAAAAACCGTTAGAGACAATGACAAGCTTAACAAAATAATGCCAAAATTTACACAGCCTATAGAATTTTGTTTGAATATGCCAAATTTTTTTTGTTGGATACCACTCGACGAGTTCAATGAAATTTAACAATTGTAATTAAAGCAAATATTTGACCAAACAAGACAACCATTGAATTCAGAACAGAGTAATAATTATGTAATTGTTATTAGGGGTTTAAATGAAAGAAGCATTAAAACGAAAGCATAAAGTAGCCACTAAAGCATATAGAACGATTTAAATATCAGGTCCAATAATGATTTTTTTTAATATTATTTATTAAAATATAATTTTAATATTTTAAAATAATATATTAAAATATACTTTTCAAAAATCGAGGTTATTTAAAAAAATCTGTAACAGAGGATTTTTTATACCCTCAGCAATTATGCTAACGAGGGTATATGTATACACTTTCATACGGGCAAAATGTGCCTCATCGAAATAACGGTTTTAGACCCCAAGTATGTTTGGACGAAATGTGTTTCAGACAATTTGGAGTCGATTGAGCAATGTCCGTCCGTCTGTCTGGCTGGCTGGAGCGCACGATAACTCTCGAACGGATGAACCGATTCGGTTCAAATTTTGGCTTTCGTAATATTTTGCCCAAACTTAGTTTAAGTTCGAAGATGAGCTATATCGGTCCACTCCTTCCGGTACCTCCCCCACAAAAGTTCGAAAATGTTCGGAAAATTTGTGCGCACGATAACTCTTGAAGGGAGTAAACGATTTGGTCCATACTTTGCCCATCGTGGAGCAAAGATCAGGTTTTAATATGGACTCAATCGGTCTACTACGTTGGGTACCTCCCACACAAAAATTTGGAAAAGTTCAGTTTAGGACCATCTCTCGAATCGCTTTGATTTTTGCTTTAGCAACTTGTATTCACTGCCCTCCATACGACGGTATAAGTTTTATCAGGGGCAAGTCCATACTTCTTGAGCAAATAGCCTGAAAGTTGCAAAAAAAAACCCTATGACACCGTGTGAGGAGGTTGGAGGGCAAAATAACTCTCGAACAGGTCTGCCGATTCGGTCCAAAGTTTGGCCTTAGTAATATTTTGTCTAAACATAGTTTATGTTCGAAGATAAGCCATATCGGTCCACTCCTTCAGGTACCTCCCCCACAAAAGTTCAAAAATGTTCGGACAAATTGTGCGTACGATAACTCTTGAAGAGAGTGGCCGAATTGGTCCATACTTTACACATCCTAATATATCTACCAGATATAGATCAGGTTCAAATATGGACTATATTTGTCCACTCCATCCGGTACCTCCCACACAAAATTTCGGATACATGTTCACTTTAAGACCTGCTCTCGAATCACTTTGATTTTTGTTGAAGCAACTTGCATTCGCTGCCTCAATTGCGATGGTAAAAGTTGTTTCAGTGGCAAGTCCATACTTCTTGAGCAAACATCCCTGAAGTTGTAAAAAACCCCTATGGTACCATATGTAGTGGCTGGAGATCCATTCTTTTTAGTATCTCCTCCGCAAAACTTTTGATCTTTAATCCTAATCAACATTTTTGTCAGTTCAAACGCCCAAAATTTGTAAAACTCCCTAAATACATGCGTTTTTTGGGAAAAAAAATTGTTTCAGTATACACAGGCTGAGGGTATATCTCTGTCGGCAAAGCCGACTGATACTTTTTTACTTGTTAAAATATATTTTTTTCAAAAATCGTGAATTTTTTAAATATATTTTTTTCAAAAATCGTGGATTTTTTAATATATATTTTTTTCAAAAATCGTGGATTTTTTAAATATATTTTTTTCAAAAATCGTGGATTTTTTAAATATATTTTTTTCAAAAATCGTGGATTTTTCAAATGTAATTTTTCAAAAATCGTGGATTTTTTAAATATATTTCTCAAAAATCGTGGATTTTTTTAAATATATTTCTCAAAAAATCGTAGATTTTTTAATATATTTTTTTTTAAAAAATCGTGGATTTTTTTAAATATATATTTTACAAAAAATCGTGTATTTTACAAAATGTGTTTTATTAATAATAGTGGATTTATTTTTAATATTTCAAAAACGATAGATGTTTTAAAAAATTATTTTTATATATTTTTCAAAAATCATAGAGTATTTAAGAATATTCTTTATATATACTATTTTTTCAACGATCATCAGAACACAAAATTTAGATTTTAAAGAATATTTATTCTACGGCCAAAAGACCACAAATGTAGATTCTTAAAGAATATTTTTTCAATGACTATCAGACCAAAAAACCTGGATTTTTAAAGATTTAAAAGATCTTTAAAATCGTGGATTTTTTAAATCTATTTTTCAAAAATCGTAAATTTTTTTAAATGTATATTTTCGAAATTCGTAAATTTTTTTAAATAATTTATTTCAATAATCGTGGATTTTTTTAATATATTTTTTTAAAAACTCGGGGATTTTTTAAAATATTATTTCAAAAAGTCGTAGATTTTTTAAAAGTATTTTTTTTAAATAGTGGATTTTTTGATTTGTTTTTCAGAAAGCGTCGATTTTTAATGTATACTTTTCCAAAAATCGTGGATTTTTCAATATATTTTTTTCAGAAATTTATATATTTTTTTTTGTCGATTTTTGTAAATATATCTTTTCAAAAATCCTGAGTATTTTAAAAATGTGTTTTTCAATAATCGTGAATTTTAAAAAAATGCATTTTTTGCAATAATAATGAATTTTTTTAGTATTTCAAAAGCCAAGTTTAAAAAATATATTTATATATTTTTCAAAAATCATAGAGTTTTTAAGTATATATATTTGTAAATTTATAGATTTTTTAAAAAATATTTTTATTTTCTTTAAAAAACATTATATATATTTTTTTTGAAGAAAAATTTTTTTAAAAAATTATCAATTTTTTAAATTTTTTTTTTTTCAAAAATCATAGATTTTTTTAAAGAATATTTTTTGATTGTTTTAAGTCTAGAGTATTACCCTAATGCCTTAACTTCATCATTACTCTCTATTATAGATAGTAATGTTTTTCAAAACGAACTGACAGTGTTGCAAAATTTTACTGATCGCTACCAATATCATGATTTCATCCCGGCGAAGGAGATTATCAATTGGCTTTTCATCTTTTTGAAATGATACTTTCCTTAGCGAAAAGCCTAACTCTTTAAGTGTCCAGTATTATCACACAAATGAGAATCACACTTACTTTTCATCTGTCCCAATAATGTTGGATTTTTTAAATATATTTGTTTCTAAAATCATTGATTTTTCAAACAATATTTTTTTTTTAATTTTTTTCGAAATTCTTGAATTTTGTATTATTTAATGTGTTGAAAAAGTAAAAATTTTCAATAATAGTGGATTTTTAAAAATATTTTTTTTTCAAATATCGTGTTTTTGAATATTTTTGCAACAAGCTTGAAATTAAATATTCTTAATTTAAATAGTTTTTCATTTATCCCCCACTTATATTGGGGTACACACACTTACATACTTATCCATGTATGTATTTTGTATGTCAACAAACTAAAATGTTTTTCAAAATAACATCAACAAAATATCAAAAACTTCGCTATCATAAATATCGAATATGTTTTTCCATTTCATGCTGTAAATGGATGTTGGCTGCAATGTATGCATGTACAACAAACAAACAATCACATACATATGCACATATGTACGCACTGATATGCATACCTGTATTGCAGTTGAAGTACATCGTTTTTGCAGTTGTTCTCTAAAATAGAGCATCCATTTGCATCACTTCTGTAGAGATTTTCATCTTGAGATGCAATAAGCTGCAACGAAAAATCCCCATTAGATATTTTCAGCTAAAATGTGCTATAATTTCCAACACAACTATTTCCAAATTTAAAAAGAGTTTTTTGTTGATATTCTGCCTGTTTGTTGTAATGCATTCTAAATGTTTATGAAATGTTTGCTTTTAGAAGTGGAATATTTCTTAATTGAATTTTAGTAACTTTTTGAAACATAAAAACAAATACAGTTATAAAGGCTATATATTTTTTGCAAATAATCATGTTCATCATTTTTATAAAAAAACGCTAAGAAGTGAGGTGTCACTTCTTCTCCATGGACTTCAGGGCATATGATGGAAGTTGCAACTAATACGCCACCACGGAAAAAATTTAATTTAATTTTATGTCGAATTATATTTCGAATTTATGGTCTTTCCATATATAAATATTGTGATATTTGAAAAGATTAGTATATATAAGCTTTATTATATTCTGCACCATTTTCATCGACAAAACGTGGATTTTTAAGGAATGTTTTTCAACGACCATCAGATTACAAACGTGGATTTTTAAAGAATATTTTTTCAACGATCATCAGACCACAAAACGTGGATTTTTAAAAAATATTTTTCAAGGATCATCAGACCACAAAACGTGGATTTTTTAAAGAATATTTTTCAAGGATCATCAGACCAAAAAAAGTTGATTTTTTAAAGAATATTTTTCAAGGATCATCAGACCACAAAACGTGGATTTTTTAAAGAATATTTTTTAAGGATCATCAGACCAAAAAAAGTTGATTTTTTAAAGAATATTTTTCAAGGATCATCAGAATATCGAACGTGGATTTTTTAAAGAATATTTTTCAAGGATCATCAGACCACAAAATGTGGATTTTTTTAAAGAATATTTTTCAAGGATCATCAGACCACAAAACGTGGATTTTTAAAAAATATTTTTCAAGGATCATCAGACCACAAAACGTGGATTTTTTAAAGAATATTTTTCAAGGATCATCAGACCACAAAACGTGGATTTTTTAAAGAATATTTTTCAAGGATCATCAGACCAAAAAAAGTTGATTTTTTAAAGAATATTTTTCAAGGATCATCAGAATATCGAACGTGGATTTTTTAAAGAATATTTTTCAAGGATCATCAGACCACAAAACGTGGATTTTTTTAAAGAATATTTTTCAAGGATCATCAGACCACAAAACGTGGATTTTTTAAAGAATATTTTTCAAGGATCATCAGACCACAAAACGTGGATTTTTTAAAGAATATTTTTCAAGGATCATAAGACCACAAAACGTGGATTTTTTAAAGAATATTTTTCAAGGATCATCAGACCACAAAACGTGGATTTTTTAGAGAATATTTTTCAAGGATCATCAGACCACAAAACGTGAATTTTTTAAAGAATATTTTTCAAGGATCATCAGACCACAAAACGTGGATTTTTTAAAGAATATTTTTCAAGGATCATCAGACCACAAAACGTGGATTTTTTAAAGAATATTTTTCAAGGATCATAAGACCACAAAACGTGGATTTTTTAAAGAATATTTTTCAACCATCATCAGACCACAAAACGTGGATTATTTTAAAGAATATTTTTCAAGGATCATCAGACCACAAAACGTGGATTATTTTAAAGAATATTTTTCAACCATCATCAGACCACAAAACGTGGATTATCTTAAAGAATATTTTTCAAGGATCATCAGACCACAAAACGTGGATTTTTTAAAGAATATTTTCAGGCCACAAAACGTGGATTATTTTAAAGAATATTTTTCAATCATCATCAGACCACAAAACGTGGATTATTTTAAAGAATATTTTTCAAGGATCATCAGACCACAAAACGTGGATTTTTTAAAGAATATTTTTCAAGGATCATCAGACCACAAAACGTGGATTTTTTAAAGAATATTTTTCAAGGATCATCAGACCACAAAACGTGGATTTTTTAAAGAATATTTTTCAACCATCATCAGACCACAAAACGTGGATTTTTTAAAGAATATTTTTCAACCATCATCAGACCACAAAACGTGGATTTTTTAAAGAATATTTTTCAACCATCATCAGACCACAAAACGTGGATTTTTTAAAGAATATTTTTCAACCATCATCAGACCACAAAACGTGGATTTTTTAAAGAATATTTTTCAAGGATCATCAGACCACAAAACGTGGATTTTTTAAAGAATATTTTTCAAGGATCATCAGACCACAAAACGTGGATTTTTTAAAGAATATTTTTCAAGGATCATCAGACCACAAAACGTGGATTATTTAAAGAATATTTTTCAAGGATCATCAGACCACAAAACGTGGATTTTTTAAAGAATATTTTTCAAGGATCATCAGACCACAAAACGTGGATTTTTTAAAGAATATTTTTCAAGGATCATCAGAACACAAAACGTGGATTTTTTAAAGAATATTTTTCAAGGATCATCAGACCACAAAACGTGGATTTTTTAAAGAATATTTTTCAAGGATCATCAGAACACAAAACGTGGATTTTTTAAAGAATATTTTTCAACCATCATCAGACCACAAAACGTGGATTTTTTAAAGAATATTTTTCAAGGATCTTCAGACCACAAAACGTGGATTTTTTAAAGAATATTTTTCAAGGATCATCAGACCACAAAACGTGGATTTTTTAAAGAATATTTTTCAAGGATCTTCAGACCACAAAACGTGGATTTTTTAAAGAATATTTTTCAAGGATCTTCAGACCACAAAACGTGGATTTTTTAAAGAATATTTTTCAAGGATCATCAGACCACAAAACGTGGATTTTTTAAAGAATATTTTTCAACCATCATCAGACCACAAAACGTGGATTTTTTAAAGAATATTTTTCAAGGATCTTCAGACCACAAAACGTGGATTTTTTAAAGAATATTTTTCAAGGATCATCAGACCACAAAACGTGGATTTTTTAAAGAATATTTTTCAAGGATCTTCAGACCACAAAACGTGGATTTTTTAAAGAATATTTTTCAAAGATCTTCAGACCACAAAACGTGGATTTTTTAAAGAATATTTTTCAAGGATCTTCAGACCACAAAACGTGGATTTTTTTAAAGAATATTTTTCAAGGATCTTCAGACCACAAAACGTGGATTTTTTTAAAGAATATTTTTCAAAGATCTTCAGACCACAAAACGTGGATTTTTTAAAGAATATTTTTCAAAGATCTTCAGACCACAAAACGTGGATTTTTTAAAGAATATTTTTCAAGGATCTTCAGACCACAAAACGTGGATTTTTTAAAGAATATTTTTCAAGGATCTTCAGACCACAAAACGTGGATTTTTTAAAGAATATTTTTCAAGGATCTTCAGACCACAAAACGTGGATTTTTTAAAGAATATTTTTCAAGGATCTTCAGACCACAAAACGTGGATTTTTTAAAGAATATTTTTCAAGGATCTTCAGACCACAAAACGTGGATTTTTTAAAGAATATTTTTCAAGGATCTTCAGACCACAAAACGTGGATTTTTTAAAGAATATTTTTCAAGGATCTTCAGACCACAAAACGTGGATTTTTTAAAGAATATTTTTCAAGGATCTTCAGACCACAAAACGTGGATTTTTTAAAGAATATTTTTCAAGGATCTTCAGACCACAAAACGTGGATTTTTTAAAGAATATTTTTCAAGGATCTTCAGACCACAAAACGTGGATTTTTTAAAGAATATTTTTCAAGGATCTTCAGACCACAAAACGTGGATTTTTTAAAGAATATTTTTCAAGGATCTTCAGACCACAAAACGTGGATTTTTTAAAGAATATTTTTCAAGGATCTTCAGACCACAAAACGTGGATTTTTTAAAGAATATTTTTCAAGGATCTTCAGACCACAAAACGTGGATTTTTTAAAGAATATTTTTCAAGGATCTTCAGACCACAAAACGTGGATTTTTTAAAGAATATTTTTCAAGGATCTTCAGACCACAAAACGTGGATTTTTTAAAGAATATTTTTCAAGGATCTTCAGACCACAAAACGTGGATTTTTTAAAGAATATTTTTCAAGGATCTTCAGACCACAAAACGTGGATTTTTTAAAGAATATTTTTCAAGGATCTTCAGACCACAAAACGTGGATTTTTTAAAGAATATTTTTCAAGGATCTTCAGACCACAAAACGTGGATTTTTTAAAGAATATTTTTCAAGGATCTTCAGACCACAAAACGTGGATTTTTTAAAGAATATTTTTCAAGGATCTTCAGACCACAAAACGTGGATTTTTTAAAGAATATTTTTCAAGGATCTTCAGACCACAAAACGTGGATTTTTTAAAGAATATTTTTCAAGGATCTTCAGACCACAAAACGTGGATTTTTTAAAGAATATTTTTCAAGGATCTTCAGACCACAAAACGTGGATTTTTTAAAGAATATTTTTCAAGGATCTTCAGACCACAAAACGTGGATTTTTCAAAGAATATTTTTCAAGGATCTTCAGACCACAAAACGTGGATTTTTTAAAGAATATTTTTCAAGGATCTTCAGACCACAAAACGTGGATTTTTTAAAGAATATTTTTCAAGGATCTTCAGACCACAAAACGTGGATTTTTTAAAGAATATTTTTCAAGGATCTTCAGACCACAAAACGTGGATTTTTTAAAGAATATTTTTCAAGGATCTTCAGACCACAAAACGTGGATTTTTTAAAGAATATTTTTCAAGGATCTTCAGACCACAAAACGTGGATTTTTTAAAGAATATTTTTCAAGGATCTTCAGACCACAAAACGTGGATTTTTTAAAGAATATTTTTCAAGGATCTTCAGACCACAAAACGTGGATTTTTTAAAGAATATTTTTCAAGGATCTTCAGACCACAAAACGTGGATTTTTTTAAAGAATATTTTTCAAGGATCTTCAGACCACAAAACGTGGATTTTTTAAAGAATATTTTTCAAGGATCTTCAGACCACAAAACGTGGATTTTTTAAAGAATATTTTTCAAGGATCTTCAGACCACAAAACGTGGATTTTTTAAAGAATATTTTTCAAGGATCTTCAGACCACAAAACGTGGATTTTTTAAAGAATATTTTTCAAGGATCTTCAGACCACAAAACGTGGATTTTTTAAAGAATATTTTTCAAGGATCTTCAGACCACAAAACGTGGATTTTTTAAAGAATATTTTTCAAGGATCTTCAGACCACAAAACGTGGATTTTTTAAAGAATATTTTTCAAGGATCTTCAGACCACAAAACGTGGATTTTTTAAAGAATATTTTTCAACCATCATCAGACCACAAAACGTGGATTTTTTAAAGAATATTTTTCAACCATCATCAGACCACAAAACGTGGATTTTTTAAAGAATATTTTTCAACCATCATCAGACCACAAAACGTGGATTTTTTAAAGAATATTTTTCAAGGATCTTCAGACCACAAAACGTGGATTTTTTAAAGAATATTTTTCAAGGATCTTCAGACCACAAAACGTGGATTTTTTAAAGAATATTTTTCAAGGATCTTCAGACCACAAAACGTGGATTTTTTAAAGAATATTTTTCATGGATCTTCAGACCACAAAACGTGGATTTTTTAAAGAATATTTTTCATGGATCTTCAGACCACAAAACGTGGATTTTTTAAAGAATATTTTTCAAGGATCTTCAGACCACAAAACGTGGATTTTTTAAAGAATATTTTTCAAGGATCTTCAGACCACAAAACGTGGATTTTTTAAAGAATATTTTTCAAGGATCTTCAGACCACAAAACGTGGATTTTTTAAAGAATATTTTTCAAGGATCTTCAGACCACAAAACGTGGATTTTTTAAAGAATATTTTTAAAGGATCTTCAGACCACAAAACGTGGATTTTTTAAAGAATATTTTTCAAGGATCTTCAGACCACAAAACGTGGATTTTTTAAAGAATATTTTTCAACCATCATCAGACCACAAAACGTGGATTTTTTAAAGAATATTTTTCAACCATCATCAGACCACAAAACGTGGATTTTTTAAAGAATATTTTTCAACCATCATCAGACCACAAAACGTGGATTTTTTAAAGAATATTTTTCAACCATCATCAGACCACAAAACGTGGATTTTTTAAAGAATATTTTTCAACCATCATCAGACCACAAAACGTGGATTTTTTAAAGAATATTTTTCAAGGATCATCAGAACACAAAACGTGGATTTTTTAAAGAATATTTTTCAAGGATCATCAGACCACAAAACGTGGATTTTTTAAAGAATATTTTTCAAGGATCTTCAGACCACAAAACGTGGATTTTTTAAAGAATATTTTTCAAGGATCTTCAGACCACAAAACGTGGATTTTTTAAAGAATATTTTTCAAGGATCTTCAGACCACAAAACGTGGATTTTTTAAAGAATATTTTTCAAGGATCTTCAGACCACAAAACGTGGATTTTTTAAAGAATATTTTTCAAGGATCTTCAGACCACAAAACGTGGATTTTTTAAAGAATATTTTTCAAGGATCTTCAGACCACAAAACGTGGATTTTTTAAAGAATATTTTTCAAGGATCTTCAGACCACAAAACGTGGATTTTTTAAAGAATATTTTTCATGGATCTTCAGACCACAAAACGTGGATTTTTTAAAGAATATTTTTCATGGATCTTCAGACCACAAAACGTGGATTTTTTAAAGAATATTTTTCAAGGATCTTCAGACCACAAAACGTGGATTTTTTAAAGAATATTTTTCAAGGATCTTCAGACCACAAAACGTGGATTTTTTAAAGAATATTTTTCAAGGATCTTCAGACCACAAAACGTGGATTTTTTAAAGAATATTTTTCATGGATCTTCAGACCACAAAACGTGGATTTTTTAAAGAATATTTTTCAAGGATCTTCAGACCACAAAACGTGGATTTTTTAAAGAATATTTTTCAAGGATCTTCAGACCACAAAACGTGGATTTTTTAAAGAATATTTTTCAAGGATCTTCAGACCACAAAACGTGGATTTTTTAAAGAATATTTTTCAAGGATCTTCAGACCACAAAACGTGGATTTTTTAAAGAATATTTTTCAAGGATCTTCAGACCACAAAACGTGGATTTTTTAAAGAATATTTTTCAACCATCATCAGACCACAAAACGTGGATTTTTTAAAGAATATTTTTCAACCATCATCAGACCACAAAACGTGGATTTTTTAAAGAATATTTTTCAACCATCATCAGACCACAAAACGTGGATTTTTTAAAGAATATTTTTCAACCATCATCAGACCACAAAACGTGGATTTTTTAAAGAATATTTTTCAACCATCATCAGACCACAAAACGTGGATTTTTTAAAGAATATTTTTCAACCATCATCAGACCACAAAACGTGGATTTTTTAAAGAATATTTTTCAACCATCATCAGACCACAAAACGTGGATTTTTTAAAGAATATTTTTCAACCATCATCAGACCACAAAACGTGGATTTTTTAAAGAATATTTTTCAACCATCATCAGACCACAAAACGTGGATTTTTTAAAGAATATTTTTCAAGGATCTTCAGACCACAAAACGTGGATTTTTTAAAGAATATTTTTCAAGGATCTTCAGACCACAAAACGTGGATTTTTTAAAGAATATTTTTCAAGGATCTTCAGACCACAAAACGTGGATTTTTTAAAGAATATTTTTCAAGGATCTTCAGACCACAAAACGTGGATTTTTTAAAGAATATTTTTCAAGGATCTTCAGACCACAAAACGTGGATTTTTTAAAGAATATTTTTCAAGGATCTTTAGACCACAAAACGTGGATTTTTTAAAGAATATTTTTCAAGGATCTTCAGACCACAAAACGTGGATTTTTTAAAGAATATTTTTCAAGGATCTTCAGACCACAAAACGTGGATTTTTTAAAGAATATTTTTCAAGGATCTTCAGACCACAAAACGTGGATTTTTTAAAGAATATTTTTCAAGGATCTTCAGACCACAAAACGTGGATTTTTTAAAGAATATTTTTCAAGGATCTTCAGACCACAAAACGTGGATTTTTTAAAGAATATTTTTCAAGGATCTTCAGACCACAAAACGTGGATTTTTTAAAGAATATTTTTCAAGGATCTTCAGACCACAAAACGTGGATTTTTTAAAGAACATTTTTCAAGGATCTTCAGACCACAAAACGTGGATTTTTTTAAAGAATATTTTTCAAGGATCTTCAGACCACAAAACGTGGATTTTTTAAAGAATATTTTTCAAGGATCTTCAGACCACAAAACGTGGATTTTTTAAAGAATATTTTTCAAGGATCTTCAGACCACAAAACGTGGATTTTTTAAAGAATATTTTTCAAGGATCTTCAGACCACAAAACGTGGATTTTTTAAAGAATATTTTTCAAGGATCTTCAGACCACAAAACGTGGATTTTTTAAAGAATATTTTTCAAGGATCTTCAGACCACAAAACGTGGATTTTTTAAAGAATATTTTTCAAGGATCTTCAGACCACAAAAGAATATTTTTCAAGGATCTTCAGACCACACAACGTGGATTTTTTTAAAGAATATTTTTCAAGGATCTTCAGACCACAAAACGTGGATTTTTTAAAGAATATTTTTCAAGGATCATCAGACCACAAAACGTGGATTTTTTAAAGAATATTTTTCAAGGATCTTCAGACCACAAAACGTGCATTTTTTAAAGAATATTTTTCAAGGATCTTCAGACCACAAAACGTGGATTTTTTAAAGAATATTTTTCAAGGATCTTCAGACCACAAAACGTGGATTTTTTAAAGAATATTTTTCAAGGATCTTCAGACCACAAAACGTGGATTTTTTTAAAGAATATTTTTCAAGTATCTTCAGACCACAAAACGTGGATTTTTTAAAGAATATTTTTCAAGTATCTTCAGACCACAAAACGTGGATTTTTTAAAGAATATTTTTCAAGGATCTTCAGACCACAAAACGTGGATTTTTTAAAGAATATTTTTCAAGGATCATCAGACCACAAAACGTGGATTTTTTTAAAGAATATTTTTCAAGGATCATCAGACCACAAAACGTGGATTTTTTAAAGAATATTTTTCAAGGATCTTCAGACCACAAAACGTGGATTTTTTAAAGAATATTTTTCAAGGATCTTCAGACCACAAAACGTGGATTTTTTAAAGAATATTTTTCAAGGATCTTCAGACCACAAAACGTGGATTTTTTAAAGAATATTTTTCAAGGATCATCAGACCACAAAACGTGGATTTTTTTAAAGAATATTTTTCAAGGATCATCAGACCACAAAACGTGGATTTTTTTAAAGAATATTTTTCAAGGATCATCAGACCACAAAACGTGGATTTTTTAAAGAATATTTTTCAAGGATCTTCAGACCACAAAACGTGGATTTTTTAAAGAATATTTTTCAAGGATCTTCAGACCACAAAACGTGGATTTTTTAAAGAATATTTTTCAAGGATCTTCAGACCACAAAACGTGGATTTTTTAAAGAATATTTTTCAAGGATCTTCAGACCACAAAACGTGGATTTTTTAAAGAATATTTTTCAAGGATCTTCAGACCACAAAACGTGGATTTTTTAAAGAATATTTTTCAAGGATCTTCAGACCACAAAACGTGGATTTTTTAAAGAATATTTTTCAAGGATCTTCAGACCACAAAACGTGGATTTTTTAAAGAATATTTTTCAAGGATCTTCAGACCACAAAACGTGGATTTTTTAAAGAATATTTTTCAAGGATCTTCAGACCACAAAACGTGGATTTTTTAAAGAATATTTTTCAAGGATCTTCAGACCACAAAACGTGGATTTTTTAAAGAATATTTTTCAAGGATCTTCAGACCACAAAACGTGGATTTTTTAAAGAACATTTTTCAAGGATCTTCAGACCACAAAACGTGGATTTTTTTAAAGAATATTTTTCAAGGATCTTCAGACCACAAAACGTGGATTTTTTAAAGAATATTTTTCAAGGATCTTCAGACCACAAAACGTGGATTTTTTAAAGAATATTTTTCAAGGATCTTCAGACCACAAAACGTGGATTTTTTAAAGAATATTTTTCAAGGATCTTCAGACCACAAAACGTGGATTTTTTAAAGAATATTTTTCAAGGATCTTCAGACCACAAAACGTGGATTTTTTAAAGAATATTTTTCAAGGATCTTCAGACCACAAAACGTGGATTTTTTAAAGAATATTTTTCAAGGATCTTCAGACCACAAAAGAATATTTTTCAAGGATCTTCAGACCACACAACGTGGATTTTTTTAAAGAATATTTTTCAAGGATCTTCAGACCACAAAACGTGGATTTTTTAAAGAATATTTTTCAAGGATCATCAGACCACAAAACGTGGATTTTTTAAAGAATATTTTTCAAGGATCTTCAGACCACAAAACGTGCATTTTTTAAAGAATATTTTTCAAGGATCTTCAGACCACAAAACGTGGATTTTTTAAAGAATATTTTTCAAGGATCTTCAGACCACAAAACGTGGATTTTTTAAAGAATATTTTTCAAGGATCTTCAGACCACAAAACGTGGATTTTTTTAAAGAATATTTTTCAAGTATCTTCAGACCACAAAACGTGGATTTTTTAAAGAATATTTTTCAAGTATCTTCAGACCACAAAACGTGGATTTTTTAAAGAATATTTTTCAAGGATCTTCAGACCACAAAACGTGGATTTTTTAAAGAATATTTTTCAAGAATCTTCAGACCACAAAACGTGGATTTTTTAAAGAATATTTTTCAAGGATCTTCAGACCACAAAACGTGGATTTTTTTAAAGAATATTTTTCAAGGATCTTCAGACCACAAAACGCGGATTTTTTAAAGAATATTTTTCAAGGATCATCAGACCACAAAACGTGGATTTTTTAAGAATATTTTTCAAGGATCATCAGACCACAAAACGTGGATTTTTTAAGAATATTTCTCAAGGATCATCATACCACAAAACGTGGATTTTTTAAGAATATTTTTCAAGGATCATCAGACCACAAAACGTGGATTTTTTAAGAATATTTTTCAAGCATCAACATGCCACAAAACGTGGATTTTTTAAAGAATATTTTTCAAGGATCTTCAGACCACAAAACGTGGATTTTTTAAAGAATATTTTTCAAGGATCTTCAGACCACAAAACGTGGATTTTTTAAAGAATATTTTTCAAGGATCTTCAGACCACAAAACGTGGATTTTTTAAAGAATATTTTTCAAGGATCTTCAGACCACAAAACGTGGATTTTTTAAAGAATATTTTTCAAGGATCTTCAGACCACAAAACGTGGATTTTTTAAAGAATATTTTTCAAGGATCTTCAGACCACAAAACGTGGATTTTTTAAAGAATATTTTTCAAGGATCTTCAGACCACAAAACGTGGATTTTTTAAAGAATATTTTTCAAGGATCTTCAGACCACAAAACGTGGATTTTTTAAAGAATATTTTTCAAGGATCTTCAGACCACAAAACGTGGATTTTTTAAAGAATATTTTTCAAGGATCTTCAGACCACAAAACGTGGATTTTTTAAAGAATATTTTTCAAGGATCTTCAGACCACAAAACGTGGATTTTTTAAAGAATATTTTTCAAGGATCTTCAGACCACAAAACGTGGATTTTTTAAAGAATATTTTTCAAGGATCTTCAGACCACAAAACGTGGATTTTTTAAAGAATATTTTTCAAGGATCTTCAGACCACAAAACGTGGATTTTTTTAAAGAATATTTTTCAAGGATCATCAGACCACAAAACGTGGATTTTTTTAAAGAATATTTTTCAAGGATCATCAGACCACAAAACGTGGATTTTTTAAAGAATATTTTTCAAGGATCTTCAGACCACAAAACGTGGATTTTTTAAAGAATATTTTTCAAGGATCTTCAGACCACAAAACGTGGATTTTTTAAAGAATATTTTTCAAGGATCTTCAGACCACAAAACGTGGATTTTTTAAAGAATATTTTTCAAGGATCTTCAGACCACAAAACGTGGATTTTTTAAAGAATATTTTTCAAGGATCTTCAGACCACAAAACGTGGATTTTTTAAAGAATATTTTTCAAGGATCATCAGACCACAAAACGTGGATTTTTTTAAAGAATATTTTTCAAGGATCATCAGACCACAAAACGTGGATTTTTTTAAAGAATATTTTTCAAGGATCATCAGACCACAAAACGTGGATTTTTTTAAAGAATATTTTTCAAAGAAAAGCGTGAACGTAGATTTTTAAAAAGAGTGTGGTCAATATCAAATTGCTGTTTCCTTAGTTGGATACACATTTCAATTCATAGCTCTAAAGATATCTGTATTTTATAACTTGCCCTTCCATGCCTTACCAATAAACATCTACAAGTCCTTTAGATGTAGAACTTTGTGTAACATTAAATGATTTACATATACATTTGATTATGTCCGCGTGTATCTACAAAAAAACAACATGGTTGTAGCCCCAGAATGTCACACTGAGCTTGGCTGGATGTGTGTCCTGTTATTTATTATTGATATTTGTCAGCAAAAATCGTTAACGCTTCGTTTCATCGATGCTGTTCTTGTTTCTTTTCTCTGTTGAATTTCGATGCTGTCACTTTTTGTTATGCTTTTGTTTTTTTCACAATAGCAAGAGCAGTAAAAAAAACTGCTAAGAGAAACCATGGCAAAAACGTATCACAAGATAAATGACTGATGATCTATGATGCGATACATGTAGCAAATGTGAAAAAGCTTTCAAGGTTTAAATATTAACAGTGTCTATCAAGGGTGAAAGTTCTATTTTGGTTAAAGGTTGAATAGAAAATGGGGAAGTAGTGGTTACAATCACAGAAATTGTGAAATTTTTGGGAGTGAATATGGGTGGTGTATGATTTGTTTCGATACTTATACGACCCCTCATACAAGAAAAGGTCTAAATAAAGTCTATAAAATTCTAAAAACCTCCTGAGATACCACGTAAAACTTATTAAAAAATCCCGTGCTAAACAATTATTTTCCTCAATTTAACTTCTAAATCGTTTACTTAAATATTGTAATAGGTGGCGTATGACTAGCGTCACTACGTATACGCCACATACCTTCTCAACCTAAAATTGACAATAAACATTAGTCTTTAAAATCTAAATACAGTAGTGACAGCAATCATCAGTCAATCCCAAGGCAATTTCATTGTCAAATACTATTCGACATCATTGCATCCCTTCCTTCTCCCGCGAACAATTCTGCTTAGCCAACCATCTCCAAAGATAATAAATCTCCATGGAATAGCCCTACGCCACATTTGTCTTTATTGCTCGGCATTTTTCACAAAAATGTAGCAAAATTAATTTTTACTGCCACAGAATTGAATAGATGAGATTTTTGAGCTTGAAATTTACTGTAACACCTTAACACACTGCCACTGATGGCCTCTTACGAACGAACAATAAGATTTGACATTGTTATGCCATAAAGAAGGTAAAATCCACTACCAAATGGTGTACAACACATTAACAGTCTTTTAAATTTAAATTTTTCATAATAAATCAAATCGATGCTGGTAGGCATTTCACTGGTACACCCATTTTAGATCATTGGGTTGAGAAGTATGCTTGGGTTGTTATTTTAAGAGCACAAAAATGTGTTGAGGTTAATGGCTAAATGCCAATAATGACTAGGACCTTGAATAGGTTTTGCAGAGGATGATGTTAAATTTCATTTAATGACGTTTAGCGGCGTAGAAAAATTTAAAGACTTGAAGCAAGAAGTCAAAGACTAAATATAAACTAAGGCCTTAACTTAGAATTCATTTGAAATTAAAAAAAATATTAATTACCATGAAGTTCATGTGGCGCATAAGTACCGACGTTAGTCATACGCCCCAAACACTTCAATAGCCACCAGACCAATAATCAAATTTTTTTCAAGGGCCAACAGCCCAATAAACGTGGATTTTTTTAAAGAATATTTTTCAAGGACCAACAGCCCAATAAACGTGGATTTTTTAAAGAATATTTTTCAAGGACCAACAGCCCAATAAACTTGGATTTTTTAAAGAATATTTTTCAAGGGCAAACAGCCCAATAAACGTGGATTTTTTAAAAAATATTTTTCAAGGACCAACAGCCCAATAAACGTGGATTTTTTAAAGAATATTTTTCAAGGACCAACAGCCCAATAAACGTGGATTTTCTAAAGAATATTTTTCAAGGACCAACAGCCCAATAAACGTGGATTTTTTTAAGAATATTTTTCAAGGACCAACAGCCCAATAAACGTGGATTTTTTAAAGAATATTTTTCAAGGACCAACAGCCCAATAAACGTGGATTTTTTTAAGAATATTTTTCAAGGACCAACAGCCCAATAAACGTGGATTTTTTAAAGAATATTTTTCAAGGACCAACAGTCCAATAAACGTGGATTTTTTAAAGAATATTTTTCAAGGACCAACTGCCCAATAAACGTGGATTTTTTTAAAGAATGTTTTTCAAGGACCAACAGCCCAATAAACGTGGATTTTTAAAGAATATTTTTCAAGGACCAACAGCCCAATAAACGTGGATTTTTTAAAGAATATTTTTCAAGGATCATCAGACCACAAAACGTGGATTTTTTTAAAGAATATTTTTCAAGGATCATCAGACCACAAAACGTGGATTTTTTTAAAGAATATTTTTCAAGGATCATCAGACCACAAAACGTGGATTTTTTTAAAGAATATTTTTCAAGGATCATCAGACCACAAAACGTGGATTTTTTTAAAGAATATTTTTCAAAGAAAAGCGTGAACGTAGATTTTTAAAAAGAGTGTGGTCAATATCAAATTGCTGTTTCCTTAGTTGGATACACATTTCAATTCATAGCTCTAAAGATATCTGTATTTTATAACTTGCCCTTCCATGCCTTACCAATAAACATCTACAAGTCCTTTAGATGTAGAACTTTGTGTAACATTAAATGATTTACATATACATTTGATTATGTCCGCGTGTATCTACAAAAAAACAACATGGTTGTAGCCCCAGAATGTCACACTGAGCTTGGCTGGATGTGTGTCCTGTTATTTATTATTGATATTTGTCAGCAAAAATCGTTAACGCTTCGTTTCATCGATGCTGTTCTTGTTTCTTTTCTCTGTTGAATTTCGATGCTGTCACTTTTTGTTATGCTTTTGTTTTTTTCACAATAGCAAGAGCAGTAAAAAAAACTGCTAAGAGAAACCATGGCAAAAACGTATCACAAGATAAATGACTGATGATCTATGATGCGATACATGTAGCAAATGTGAAAAAGCTTTCAAGGTTTAAATATTAACAGTGTCTATCAAGGGTGAAAGTTCTATTTTGGTTAAAGGTTGAATAGAAAATGGGGAAGTAGTGGTTACAATCACAGAAATTGTGAAATTTTTGGGAGTGAATATGGGTGGTGTATGATTTGTTTCGATACTTATACGACCCCTCATACAAGAAAAGGTCTAAATAAAGTCTATAAAATTCTAAAAACCTCCTGAGATACCACGTAAAACTTATTAAAAAATCCCGTGCTAAACAATTATTTTCCTCAATTTAACTTCTAAATCGTTTACTTAAATATTGTAATAGGTGGCGTATGACTAGCGTCACTACGTATACGCCACATACCTTCTCAACCTAAAATTGACAATAAACATTAGTCTTTAAAATCTAAATACAGTAGTGACAGCAATCATCAGTCAATCCCAAGGCAATTTCATTGTCAAATACTATTCGACATCATTGCATCCCTTCCTTCTCCCGCGAACAATTCTGCTTAGCCAACCATCTCCAAAGATAATAAATCTCCATGGAATAGCCCTACGCCACATTTGTCTTTATTGCTCGGCATTTTTCACAAAAATGTAGCAAAATTAATTTTTACTGCCACAGAATTGAATAGATGAGATTTTTGAGCTTGAAATTTACTGTAACACCTTAACACACTGCCACTGATGGCCTCTTACGAACGAACAATAAGATTTGACATTGTTATGCCATAAAGAAGGTAAAATCCACTACCAAATGGTGTACAACACATTAACAGTCTTTTAAATTTAAATTTTTCATAATAAATCAAATCGATGCTGGTAGGCATTTCACTGGTACACCCATTTTAGATCATTGGGTTGAGAAGTATGCTTGGGTTGTTATTTTAAGAGCACAAAAATGTGTTGAGGTTAATGGCTAAATGCCAATAATGACTAGGACCTTGAATAGGTTTTGCAGAGGATGATGTTAAATTTCATTTAATGACGTTTAGCGGCGTAGAAAAATTTAAAGACTTGAAGCAAGAAGTCAAAGACTAAATATAAACTAAGGCCTTAACTTAGAATTCATTTGAAATTAAAAAAAATATTAATTACCATGAAGTTCATGTGGCGCATAAGTACCGACGTTAGTCATACGCCCCAAACACTTCAATAGCCACCAGACCAATAATCAAATTTTTTTCAAGGGCCAACAGCCCAATAAACGTGGATTTTTTTAAAGAATATTTTTCAAGGACCAACAGCCCAATAAACGTGGATTTTTTAAAGAATATTTTTCAAGGACCAACAGCCCAATAAACTTGGATTTTTTAAAGAATATTTTTCAAGGGCAAACAGCCCAATAAACGTGGATTTTTTAAAAAATATTTTTCAAGGACCAACAGCCCAATAAACGTGGATTTTTTAAAGAATATTTTTCAAGGACCAACAGCCCAATAAACGTGGATTTTCTAAAGAATATTTTTCAAGGACCAACAGCCCAATAAACGTGGATTTTTTTAAGAATATTTTTCAAGGACCAACAGCCCAATAAACGTGGATTTTTTAAAGAATATTTTTCAAGGACCAACAGCCCAATAAACGTGGATTTTTTTAAGAATATTTTTCAAGGACCAACAGCCCAATAAACGTGGATTTTTTAAAGAATATTTTTCAAGGACCAACAGTCCAATAAACGTGGATTTTTTAAAGAATATTTTTCAAGGACCAACTGCCCAATAAACGTGGATTTTTTTAAAGAATGTTTTTCAAGGACCAACAGCCCAATAAACGTGGATTTTTAAAGAATATTTTTCAAGGGCCAACAGCCCAATAAACGTGGATTTTTTAAAGAATATTTTTCAAGGATCAACAGACCAATAAACGTGGATTTTTTAAAGAATATTTTTCAAGGATCAACAGCCCAATAAACGTGGATTTTTAAGAATATTTTTCAAGGATCAACAGACCAATAAACGTGGATTTTTTAAAGAATATTTTTCAAGGACCAACAGCCCAATAAACGTGGATTTTTTAAAGAATATTTTTCAAGGACCAACAGCCCAATAAACTTGGATTTTTTAAAGAATATTTTTCAAGGACCAACAGCTCAATAAACTTGGATTTTTTAAAGAATATTTTTCAAGGACCAACAGCCCAATAAACGTGGATTTTTTAAAGAATTTTTTTCAAGGACCAACAGCCCAATAAACGTGGATTTTTTAAAGAATATTTTTCAAGGACCAACAATCCAATAAACGTGGATTTTTTAAAGAATATTTTTCAAGGATCAACAGCCCAATAAACGTGGATTTTTTAAAGAATATTTTTCAAGGACCAACAATCCAATAAACGTGGATTTTTTTAAAGAATATTTTTCAAGGATCAACAATCCAATAAACGTGGATTTTTTAAAGAATATTTTTCAAGGACCAACAATCCAATAAACGTGGATTTTTTTAAAGAATATTTTTCAAGGACCAACAATCCAATAAACGTGGATTTTTTAAAGAATATTTTTCAATGACCAACAATCCAATAAACGTGGATTTTTTAAAGAATATTTTTCAATGACCAACAATCCAATAAACGTGGATTTTTTAAAGAATATTTTTCAATGACCAACAATCCAATAAACGTGGATTTTTTAAAGAATATTTTTCAAGTCAAACCGTCCAAAAATGTGGATTTTTTAAAGAATATTTTTCAAGTCAAACCGTCCAAAAAATGTGGATTTTTTAAAGAATATTTTTCAAGGACCTGCAGTCCAATAAACGTGGATTTTTTAAAGAATATTTTTCAAGGGCAAACAGCCCAATAAACATGGATTTTTTAAAGAATATTTTTCAAGGGCAAACAGCCCAATAAACATGGATTTTTTAAAGAATATTTTTCAAGGACCAACAGCCCAATAAACGTGGATTTTTTAAAGAATATTTTTCAAGGACCAACAGCCCAATAAACGTGGATTTTTTAAAGAATATTTTTCAAGGACCAACTGCCCAATAAACGTGGATTTTTTAAAGAATATTTTTCAAGGACCAACTGCCCAATAAACGTGGATTTTTTAAAGAATATTTTTCAAGGACCAACTGCCCAATAAACGTAGATTTTTTAATAATTTTTTTTTCAAGGACCAACTGCTCAATAAACGTGGATTTTTTAAAGAATATTTTTCAAGGACCAACTGCCCAATAAACGTGGATTTTTAAAGAATGTTTTTCAAGGACCAACAGTCCAATAAACGTGTATTTTTTAAAGAATGTTTTTCAAGGACCATCTGCCCAATAAACGTGGATTTTTTAAAGAATATTTTTCAAGGACCAACTGCCCAATAAACGTGGACTTTTTAAAGAACGTTTTTCAAGGACCAACAGTCCAATAAACGTGGATTTTTTAAAGAATATTTTACAACGACCAAAGGCCCAATATAAGTAAATTTTTTAAAGAATATTCTTTAATTACCAGCGGGGCAACAAAACGTGGATTTTTGAAGACTATTTTTCAAGGACCAACAGCCCAATAAACGTGGATTTTTTAAAGAATATTTTTCAAGGACCAACAGCCCAATAAACGTGGATTTTTTAAAGAATATTTTTCAAGGACCAACAGCCCAATAAACGTGGATTTTTTAAAGAATATTTTTCAAGGACCAACAGTCCAATAAACGTGGATTTTTTAAAGAATATTTTTCAAGGACCAACAGTCCAATAAACGTGGATTTTTTTAAAGAATATATTTCAAGGAGCAACAGTCCAATAAACGTGGATTTTTTAAAAAATATTTTTCAAGGACCAACAGTCCAATAAACGTGGATTTTTTTAAGAATATTTTTCAACAACCAACAGCCCATTAAACGTGGATTTTTTAAAGAATATTTTTCAACAACCAACAGCCCAATAAACGTGGATTTTTTAAAGAATATTTTTCAACAACCAACAGCCCAATAAACGTGGATTTTTTAAAGAATATTTTTCAAGGAGCAACAGTCCAATAAACGTGGATTTTTTAAAGAATATTTTTCAAGGACCAACATTCCAATAAACGTGGATTTTTTAAAGAATATTTTTCAAGGACCAACATTCCAATAAACGTGGATTTTTTAAAGAATATTTTTCAAGGACCAACAGTCCAATAAACGTGGATTTTTTAAAGAATATTTTTCAAGGACCAACAGTCCAATAAACGTGGATTTTTTAAAGAATATTTTTCAAGGACCAACATTCCAATAAACGTGGATTTTTTAAAGAATATTTTTCAAGGACCAACAGTCCAATAAACGTGGATTTTTTTAAGAATATTTTTCAAGGACCAACAGTCCAATAAACGTGGATTTTTTAAAGAATATTTTTCAAGGGCCAGCAGTCCAATAAACGTGGATTTTCTAAAGAATATTTTACAACGGTCAAACATCCAATAAACGTGGATTTTCTAAAGAATATTTTACAACGGTCAAACATCCAATAGACGTGGATTTTTTTAAAGAATATTTTACAATGACCAAAGGCCCAATGGAGGTGGATTTTTTAAAGAATATTTTACAATGACCAAAGGCCCAATGGAGGTGGATTTTTTAAAGAATATTTTTCAATTACCAGCGGTGCAACAAAACGAGGATTTTTAAAGAATATTTTACAATGACCAAAGGCCCAATGGAGGTGGATTTTTTAAAGAATATTTTTCAATTTCCAGCGGTGCAACAAAACATGGATTTTTAAAGAATATGTTCCAAGGACCAACAGCCAAATAAACGTGGATTTTTTAAAGAAAAGTTTTCAAAGACCGTCAGCCAAATAAACGTGGATTTTTTAACAAATATTTTTCAAAAAACCAACAGCCCAATAAATACGTGGATTTTTTAACAAATATTTTAAATATTTTTTCAATGACCAACAGCCCACAAAACGTGGATTTTTTAATGAATATTTTTCAAGGACCAACAGCCCAATAAACTTGGATTTTTTCAAGAATATTTTTCAAGAACCAACAGTCCAATAAACGTGGATTTTTTTAAGGGATATTTTTGAAGGACCAACAGCCCAATTAACTTGGATTTTTTTTAAGAATATTTTTCAAGGACCAACAGTCCAATAAACATCGATTTATTATTTATAACGTGGATTTTTTAAAGAATATTTTACAACGGCCAAAAGCCTAATATACGTGGATTTAAAAAAAAAATATTTTTCAATTACCAGCAGACCAACAAAACGTGGATTTTTTAAAGAATATTTTACAACGGCCAAAAGCCCAATATACGTGGATTTAAAAAAAAAATATTTTTCAATTACCAGCAGACCAACAAAACGTGGATTTTTTAAAGAATATTTTACAACGGCCAAAAGCCCAATATACGTCGATTTTTTAAAGAATATTTTTCAATTACCAGCGGACCATCAAAACGCGGATTTTTAAAGAATATTTTTCAAGGACCAACAGTCAAATAAACGTTGATTTTTTAAAAGATTATCTTTCAAGGAAAAACAGCCAAATAAACATAGATTTTTTAACAAATATTTTTCAAGGACCCGCAGCCCAATAAACCTGAATATTTTAAAGAAAATTTTTCAAGTGCCAAATAGTGTATGACTGTTGCTGTCACTAATACCCCACTTATAATCCATAGCCCAAAAGGCGTATGATAATTGTCGTTAGTTATACGCAACAGAGTCCCCTTAAAGAATAACAGGCGCCATTTGCCATTGCGAATATCATCCATAAAACACTTTCCCTTTTAGTTTAAAAATAATTCATATGACCTTCTTCCTATAATTACCCCCAACTAAACACCAGCTGCCTTCATTTGCAGTAATTCATGATTATACCACTAAATACCATGATAAATGACTTTGGCAAAGAAGCTTTTGTGCCTACTATGAAACGGAACATCCTTTTGCAGTTGTTGGAGTGTTGTTATTGTGTTTCTCATTTTTTTTTTCATTTTGTTCATTCGTTATTATGGAGTTTTCTGGTCAGATGGAATAACAAATTGCTTGCATTAAGGTGTTCGACCTACAAATGCTTTTACAAATCGAAATGAAAACAAAAATGGGTCGGGCGTTGTGACAAGTTGTACTGGTAGGTGTGCACACATTGGTCGGGACTTTAGTTGTTAATGTTATATGTTTTGTCTTCTGTTTCTTGTTGTTTTTGAGTAATGAAGATGAAGGCCCACACATCAACTTATATAAAATTTATGAAATTTGGACCTTAAGGTATGACCATCTTCCACATCTGCTAGCTGTTTAGGATTTGAATTGAAACAGAACATGTGATTTGCCAAACGAAAAAGGCAATAAAATAAAGGTACAGGATCCCTTACCTATTGAATTTTCAACAGGAAGAAACAAAAACAACAGCCAAAGCATCCACTTTAAATTGACTGAATTTCTAATGGACTATTTGATTTGGTAATTGGCTTTTGGCAAAACCTAGGTTTTCTTTCTTAAATTCTATTTCATAAAATATTCCTTGAATTATATAATTTATTTATCTTTTGTTTTTTGATTAAGGGCGAAATACACAAACTCCACTTCTTAACATAATTCACATACTTCTTGTGTTGTGTGTTAGCCTGGCATTTTCCCATTTCCACATCGCCAAGTCATACAAATTAAATTAGATTTATGGCTGGTGATGATGATGTAGATCTCCCAAGGATAGTCCTGGTGGTGGTAATACATTTTGAAGTTGCAATGCATCAAATGTTTCACCGCTCGCTTGCTTACTTACACTTGGTCTCTTGCTAACGTTTTGAAAGTTTTGAAAAATTCATAGCCTGCACTCAGTTTAAGACGTGAAAGAAATGTCAGAAAATTTATGGAATTTAAATGAAAAGTATGTTTGTAGATATTTCCATAAATCACTCCATGTGAGTTTGTGTGCATTTTTGGACAGCAGCTGATAGTGAAGGCCATTAAAGATAGATGTTTTTATATAAATTGAATTAAGATTTAATTATATGTTAAAGAGGAATATATTTTTCTAAGGAAGCAAAGACAAAAAATTAAAGCGCAAAGAAGAATATTCTTTGAAAAATCCACGAATTTTGAAACAAAAAATCTTTAAAAAATATAAGATTTTTCAAAAATTGTTCTTTAACAAAATCCATGATTTTTGAATTAAAAATTCTTTAAAAAATATACGATCTAAAAAAAATATTTAAAAATTCACGATTTTTGAATTAAATATTCTTTAAAAATATACGATTTAAAAAAATATATTAATAAAAAATCCACGATTTTTCAACTGAATACTCTTAAAAAAAATTTTATATTTTTTGAAAAAATATTTTTAAAAAATCCTCGGTTTTTGAAAATAGTAATTCTTTAATAATCCACAATTTTTAAAAAAAATATTTTTTTAAGAATCTATAATTTTTGAAAAAATATTCTTTGAAAATCCACAATTTTTAAAAAAATATTCATTAAAAATCAACGATTTTTGCAAAAATATTATTTAAAAATCCACGATTTTTGAATTAAATATTCTTTAAAAATCCATGATTTTTCAAAAAAAAAAACATTCTTTAAAAATGTACGATTTTTGAATTAAATATTCTTCAAAAATTCACGATTTTCGAATTAAATATTCTTTAAAAATCCACGATTTTTGAATTAAATATTCTTTAAAAATCCACGATTTTTGAATTAAATATTCTTTAAAAATCCACGATTTTTGAATTAAATATTCTTTAAAAATCCACGATTTTTGAATTAAATATTCTTTAAAAATCCACGATTTTTGAATTAAATATTCTTTAAAAATCCACGATTTTTGAATTAAATATTGTTTAAAAATCCACGATTTTTGAATTAAATATTCTTTAAAAATCCACGATTTTTGAATTAAATATTGTTTAAAATCCACGATTTTTGAATTAAAAATTCTTTAAAAATCCACGATTTTTGAAAAAATATTCTTTAAAAAATCCACGATTTTTGAAAAAATATTCTTTAAAAAATCCACGATTTTTGAAAAAATATTCTTTAAAAAATCCACGATTTTTGAAAAAATATTCTTTAAAATATCCACGATTTTTGAAAAAAAATATTCTTTAAAAAATCCACGATTTTTGAAAAAATATTCTTTAAAAAATCCACAATTTTTGAAAAAAATATTCTTTAAAAATCCACGATTTTTGAAAAAATATTCTCTAAAAAATCCACGATTTTTGAAAAAATATTCTTTAAAAATCCACGATTTTTAAAAAAAAAATATTCTTTAAAAAATCCACGATTTTTGAAAAAATATTCTTTAAAAAATCCACAATTTTTGAAAAAAATATTCTTTAAAAATCAACGATTTTTGAAAAAATATTCTCTAAAAAATCCACGATTTTTGAAAAAATATTCTTTAAAAATCCACGATTTTTAAAAAAAAAAATATTCTTTCAAAAACCACGATTTTTGAAAAAATATTCTTTAAAAATCCACGATTTTTGAAAAAAATTATTCTTTAAAAAACCACGATTTTTGAAAAAAAAAACTCTTTAAAAAATCCACGATTTTTGAAACAATATTCTTTAAAAAATCCACTATTTTTGAAACAATATTCTTAAAAAAATCCACGATTTTTGAAACAATATTCTTTAAAAAATCCACGATTTTTGAAAAAATATTCTTTAAAAAATCCACGATTTTTGAAAAAATATTCTTTAAAAAATCCACGATTTTTGAAAAAATATTCTTTAAAAAATCCACGATTTTTGAAGAAATATTCTTTAAAAAATCCACGATTTTTGAAAAAAATCCACGATTTTTGAAAAAATATTCTTTAAAAAATCCACGATTTTTGAAAAAATATTCTTTAAAAAATCCACGATTTTTGAAAAAATATTCTTTAAAAAATCCACGATTTTTGAAAAAATATTCTTTAAAAAACCCACGATTTTTGAAAAAATATTCTTTAAAAAATCCACGATTTTTGAAAAAAAATATTCTTCAAAAAATCCACGATTTTTGAAAAAAATATTCTTTAAAAAATCCACGATTTTTGAAAAAATATTCTTTAAAAAATTCACGATTTTTTATACCCTCAGCATTTATGCTAACGAGGGTATATACACTTTCATACGGGCAAAATGTGCCTCATCGAAATAATTGTTTTAAACCCCAAGTATGTTTGGACGAAATGTGTTTCAGACAATTTGGAGTCGATTGAGCAATGTCCGTCCGTCTGTCTGTCTGTCTGGCTGGAGCGCACGATAACTCTCGAACGGATGAACCGATTCGGTTCAAATTTTGGCTTTCGTAATATTTTGTCCAAACTTAGTTTAAGTTCGAAGATGAGCTATATCGGTCCACTCCTTCCGGTACCTCCCCCACAAAAGTTCGAAAATGTTCTGAAAATTTGTGCGCACGATAACTCTTGAAGGGAGTAAACGATTTGGTCCATACTTTGCCCATCGTGGAGCATGTACCAGACTTAGATCAGGTTTTAATATGGACTCAATCGGTCTACTACGTTGGGTACCTCCCACACAAAAATTTGGAAAAGTTCAGTTTAGGACCATCTCTCGAATCGCTTTGATTTTTGCTTTAGCAACTTGTATTCACTGCCCTCCATACGACGGTATAAGTTTTATCAGGGGCAAGTCCATACTTCTTGAGCAAATAGCCTGAAAGTTGCAAAAAAAACCCCTATGACACCGTGTGAGGAGGTTGGAGGGCAAAATAACTCTCGAACAGGTCTGCCGATTCGGTCCAAAGTTTGGCCTTAGTAATATTTTGTCTAAACATAGTTTATGTTCGAAGATAAGCCATATCGGTCCACTCCTTCAGGTACCTCCCCCACAAAAGTTCAAAAATGTTCGGACAAATTGTGCGTACGATAACTATTGAAGAGAGTGGCCGAATTGGTCCATACTTTACACATCCTAATATATCTACCAGATATAGATCAGGTTCAAATATGGACTATATTTGTCCACTCCATCCGGTACCTCCCACACAAAATTTCGGATACATGTTCACTTTAAGACCTGCTCTCGAATCACTTTAATTTTTGTTGAAGCAACTTGCATTCGCTGCCTCAATTGCGATGGTAAAAGTTGTTTCAGTGGCAAGTCCATACTTCTTGAGCAAACATCCCTGAAGTTGTAAAAAACCCCTATGGTACCATATGTAGTGGCTGGAGATCCATTCTTTTTAGTATCTCCTCCGCAAAACTTTTGATCTTTAATCCTAATCAACATTTTTGTCAGTTCAAACGCCCAAAATTTGTAAAACTCCCTAAATACATGCGTTTTTTGGGAAAAAATTGTTTCAGTATACACAGGCTGAGGGTATATTTCTGTCGGCAAAGCCGACTGATACTTTTTTACTTGTTTTTTTTTGAAAAATATATTCTTAAAAAATCAACGATTTTTGAAAAAAAAAATATTCTTTAAAAAATCCACGATTTTTGAAAAAAATACTTTTTAAAAAATCCAGGATTTTTGAAAAAATATTCTTTACAAAATCCAGGATTTAAAAAAAAATCTTTAAAAATCTACCATTTTTGAAAAAATATTTTTTAACAAAACCACGATTTTTGGAAAAATATTCTTTACACGATTTTTGAAAAAATATTCCTTAACATGTTTTTTGAATGTTCTTAAAAAATCCACGATTCTTCAATCGATTTTTAAAAAAGATATTCTTTAAAAAAATATTCTTTAAAAAATCCACGATTTTGAAAAAGATATTCTTTAAAGAAAACCACGATTTTGAAAAAGATATTCTTTAAAGAAAACCACGATTTTTAAAAAAAAATATTCTTTAAAAAATCCACGATTTTGGAAAAAAAAATATTCTTTAAAAAATCCACGATTTTTGAAAAAGATATTCTCTAAAAAATCCACGATTTTTGAAAAAGATATTATTTAAAAAATCCACGATTTTTGAAAAAGATATTATTTAAAAAATCCACGATTTTTGAAAAAGATATTATTTAAAAAATACACGATTTTGGAAAAAAAAAATATTCTTTAAAAAATCCACGATTTTGGAAAAAAAATATTCTTTAAAAAATCCACGATTTTTGAAAAAATACTCTTTAAAAAATCCAAGATTTTTTAAAAAGATATTCTTTAAAAATCCACGATTTTTGAAAAAGATATTCTTTAAAAAATCCAAGATTTTTGAAAAAAAAAAATATTCTTTAAAAAATTCACGATTTTTGAAAAAATATTCCTTAATAAGTTTTTTGAATATTTACGATTCTTCAAAAAAATTTTATTTAAAAAATCCACGATTTTTAAAAAACAAGTAAAAAAGTATCAGTCGGCTTTGCCGACAGAGATATACCCTCAGCCTGTGTATATTGAAACAATTTTTTTCCAAAAAACGCATGTATTTAGGGAGTTTTAAAAATTTTGGGCGTTTGAACTGACAAAAATGTTGATTAGGATTAAAGATCAAAAGTTTTGCGGAGGAGATACTAAAAAGAATGGATCTCCAGCCACTACATATGGTACCATAGGGGTTTTTTACAACTTCAGGGATGTTTGCTCAAGAAGTATGGACTTGCCACTGAAACAACTTTTACCATCGCAATTGAGGCAGCAATGCAAGTTGCTTCAACAAAAATCAAAGTGATTCGAAAGCAGGTCTTAAAGTGAACATGTATCCGAAATTTTGAGTGGGAGGTACCGGATGGAGTGGACAAATATAGTCCATATTTGAACTTGATCTATATCTGGTAGATATATTAGGATGTGTAAAGTATGGACCAATTCGGCCACTCTCTTCAAGAGTTATCGTACGCACAATTTTTCCGAACATTTTTGAACTTTTGTGGGGGAGGTACCTGAAGGAGTGGACCGATATGGCTTATCTTCGAACTTAAACTATGTTTGGACAAAATATTACTAAGGCCAAACTTTGGACCGCATCGGCAGACCTGTTCGAGAGTTATTTTGCCCTCCAACCTCCTCACACGGTGTCATAGGGGTTTTTTGCAACTTTCAGGCTATTTTCTCAGGAAGTATGGACTTGCCCCTGATGAAACTTATACCGTCGTATGGAGGGCAGTGAATACAAGTTGCTAAAGCAAAAATCAAAGCGATTCGAGAGATGTTCCGAAACTGAACTTTTCCAAAATTTTGTGTAGGAGGTACCCGACGGAGTGGACCGATTGAGTCCATATTAAAACCTGATCTAAGTCTGGTACACGCTCCACGATGGGCAAAGTATGGACCAAATCGGTTACACCCTTCAAGAGTTATCGTGCGTACAAATTTTCCGAACATTTTCGAACTTTTGTGGGGGAGGTACCGGAAGGAGTGGACCGTTATAGCTCATCTTCGAACTTAAACTAAGTTTGGACAAAATATTACGAAAGCCAAAATTTGAACCAAATCGGTTCATCCCTTCGAGAGTTATCGTGCGCTCCAGCCAGCCAGCCAGACAGACAGACGGACGGACATTGCTCAATCGACTCCAAATTGTCTGAAACACATGTCGTCCAAACATACTTGGGGTCTAAAACCATTATTTCGATGAGGCACATTTTGCCCGTATGAAAGTGTATATACCCTTCATAGCCTAAAGGCTGAGGGTATAATTATTTTGAAATAAAATGTGCGATTTAAAAAAAATATTTTTGAAAAAAATTTACGATTTTTGAAAAAAAAATTCTTTAAAAAATCCAAAGTTTTTGAAAAAATATTCTTTAAAAAACCAATATTTTTGAAATAAAATATTCTTTACAAAATCCACGATATTTGAAAAAAAAAATATTCTTTAAAAATCCACGATTTTTGAAAAAAACTATTTAAAAATTCACAATATTTGAGAAAAAAAAATTCTTTAAATTCTTAAAAAATTCTTTAAAAAATCCAAAGTTTTTGAAAAAATATTCTTTAAAAAACCACTATTTTTGAAATAAAATATTCTTTAAAAAACCACTATTTTTGAAATAAAATATTCTTTACAAAATCCACGATATTTGAAAAAAAATATTCTTTAAAAATCCACGATTTTTGAAAACATATTCTTTAAAAATCCACGATTTTTGAAAAAACTATTTAAAAATTCACAATATTTGAGAAAATACTCTTTAAAAATCCACGATTCTTGAAAAAAATATCCTTTAAAAAATCCACGATTTTTAAAAAAATATTCTTTAATAAATAAATCAACGGTTTTTTAAAAAAGTATTCTATAAAAAAACTTACGATTTTTGAGAAATATATTCTTTAAAAAATCCACGGTTTTTGAAAAAAATATTCCTTACCAAAACCACGATATTTTAGAAAAATATTCTTTAAAAATAAACAATTTTAAGAAAAATATTCTTTAAAAATAAACAATTTTAAGAAAAATATTCTTGAAAAATCCAAGATTTTTGAAAAAATATTCTTTAAAAAATCCACGATTCATAAAAAATATCTTTTAAAAAATCCACGATTTTTGAAAAAATATTTTTTGAAAAACTATTCTTTACAAAATCTCTTATTTTTGAAAAAATATTCTTTAAAAAATTCATGATTTCTGAAAGAAATATTCTTTAAAAAATCCACGATTTTTGGAAAAATAATCTTTAACAAATTTAAATTCTTTAAAATTCGACTGTTTTTGAAAAAATATTTTTAGAAAATCCAGGATTATTGAACAAAAATTCTTTGAAAAAAATATACTTTTTAATTTAGACGATTATGACTATTAATCGAATTTATTATATTTTTATAGAAATTTTAATTTCTTATGTTGTCCTCATGTTGTATAAGTATCGCCATCAATCATACGCTCAATATATCAACATTGTGAATACTCTCGAAAAAGAATAAAACATCAATGTGGATGAATTTCACTTCCTTTTGCAGTAAATTTTGCAATTTTGTGACATTGTCACAAAATTAATACATCCTCCGCCAAACCTGACTGCTTTAATTTCCTTCTTGAAGGTTAAAACGTGTCTTAATTTAAAATATACATAAATCTATGACGACGAGACATTGACAACATCATTCTATTTTTATGTCATCTCTCAAAAATACGTTACTCTTGTTCCGTTTTCATTGTTCAGTTAAATTTTGAAATTTGTTGTTGCCCATATTTTGTGCGTTGCTTGTTCAGTTTTGTGTCAATGCCGTCGAAGATGACGATGATGATGTTGATGTTCACATAAATGTGACATATTCTCTTTAACATGAACATCCATGCATGATGAAGGCTATGGAGTTAACGTACTCTTCATGAATTGTACTGCAACGCCCGAAAGAAACCATGAGACAGACTTCATACCCTAGAAACGCTTAATGACATCAACAAACATCGACATGTTCGACAAAAGTCATCATCGTCATCATTGTTCGAGGATCATGTCTTGGAAATGCAAAATGTTAGAATCAAATGAAACGAGTTTGTGCTGAAATACGACTGACTAATGATTGTATGGGATGTGAAATGTGAATGATTGCATTGCATTGTTGGAGCGAAAGGGAAAGGCAACAAAATCAGCAACAACGACAGAAAATATGCCAACAAGTTTTGGCATGACAACGTAAGCAAACCAAAAATCTTGCTTAATTTATGCTAATTGGAATGTGGGGAAACGAAATTGCAGAAATTCTCCAGTAAAATATGAAGGAAAAGAATTACTTGGAATTTTGTGTGTAATATATGGTTGTTGTTGTTGTTTTTTTCCTTGAGAATTTTAATTTATTTGTGGTGGAAAATATTTAATATGATTAAATTTAAGTCAATGAATGTCTTAATGATGGATGAATGGATATTATTGACAAACCTAGATTAAGAATCCATCTAAGCCAAGCATGACAAATCTAAATAAAGAACTAAATATTCAAAATTGTCTTGAAGTATAAAGGTGGCGTATGATTGACAACAGGCATCATACGCCACAAAGGTTTCGTTCTCCCTCTCCTTCACTCCGTATATAACAGTTGGCGTATGATTTACAAAGTTCACTATACGTCATGTAAATTAAATATCCTTAGTTTCTTCTGCCATTTGGATTTCTCTAAATTTCATAAAACTTAAATACAATTAAATTTCAAAATCTATTTCCAGAAACAATTTCCATTGTCACAATCCAATCGTATACTTTTTCGCTGTAAATTATAATATAATTTCCTGTTTTGTTCATGTTCACGTTCACGTTCTAATCAACTTCCGGTCCATAAGTATATCATCACATAAACCTCAGCTCATATACATATATGCTAATACGGCTGGAAGCAAACAAAACACAATCACTGACGAAAATTGCAGCAAATAATTACTATGGGTGGGTGGGGTGGTGTTCGACGGATTTCCCCTATTCAATTGTCTCTTTTCAATTTCAATTTGTAGTCACTTTGGGAATGTGAAACCCAAATTATTTTATAATTATGCCATCTAACCTCAACTAAATTCGCATTATTCGTTTTTAGTGAAAAGCAAAAACAGCACCAACATTCTCTCTATGGGTTAGTCACGTTGGGGGATAAGGATATGATCGCGAGAGGGACATGTTTGGATAATACCACGTATTCCAACATAATTTTCAATTATAGACTAAAATACCCGTCTGTGTGTGACATGTGTCTCTAATTTGTCAAATGTATCATCAGCACAGCGAGGATAATGATAATATTCTATTGTCATTTGTTTTAAATTTTTAGCTGCTACGAAATTGTGTTCGATATACCGACAACAATTTGATTTACATTATTATTTATATGGAGGGGAAATGAACAAGAAATTACGTACACAATTTCCGCGAAATAAGTTTAATGGATTTGAAAATATTTAAATTTTAAATAAGTAAAATGCATAATAATGGGATAGAAATAATTTCAAATCATCAAACTTGGAAAGTTTTTAAATGTACGTTTCATAGGTGGCGTATGACTAACGACGCACAACATACGCCACCATAAACGTTATTTTTATGCACATTTCGACATTATGAAGATGCTAAAAATCATATTTTGGAAGAAAAAAATTTCTTACAAAAATACACATACATAGATAGTGGTCAGAGAGTTCTTGGGAAAATATAACAAAAATGTCTTGGAAAAATAGCCTTTTTAAATTCACAATTTATTGATAAGGATGTTTCTTTTTAATAGTGGATTTCTCAACAATATTATTTTTAACTCGTGGATTTTATTAAATAATATTTTTCAATAATCGTGGGTATTAGTAAAGGATTATTCAAACAATTGAATTACAACAAAATATGGACTCAAGCTGAAATAAACACAAAGATGCAAAATTCTGCAGTCCAACAATAAAAAACGCCAACAGTAAAGGATATTATTCAAAAATCGTAGGTTTTATTAAAGAATATTTTTCAATTATCGTCGGGTTTATTAAAGAATATTTTTCAATAATCGCTGGTCTTATTAAGGAATATTTTTTAATAATCTTAAGTTTTATTAAAGAATATTTTTCAATAATCGCTAGTTTTATTAATAAATATTTTTCAATAATCGTAGACTTTTAAAGAATATATTTTAATAATCGTGGACTTTTAAAGAATATTTTTCAATAATCGTAGACTTTTAAAGAATATTTTTAATAATCGTGGACTATTAAAGAATATTTGTCAATAATCGTGGAATTTAAAGAATATTTGTCAATAATCATGGGTTTTATTTTTTTTAATAAATAGCGAATTTTTAAATAACTATTTTTTCAATAAATCGTGGATTTTTTAAATAAAATTTTTTCAAAAAATCGTGGATTTTTAAATAAATATTTTTTTCAACAAATTGTGGATTCTTTAAATAAATATTTTTTTTTATACAAATTGTGGATTCTTTAAATAATTATTTTTTCAATAAATCGTGGATTTTTTAAATAAATATTTTTTTTTTCAATAAATCGTGGATTTTTCAAATAATTATTTTTTTCAGTAAATCGTGGATTTTTCAAATAATTATTTTTTTTTCAGTAAATCGTGGATTTTTTTAATAACAATTTTTCTTATTCAATAAAAAATGTTTTTTCAATAATTTTTTTTTTAATAAAAAATGTTTTTTCAATAATTTTTTTTTTCAAAAAAAAATATTTTTTCTTATTCAATAAAAAATATTTTTCTACTAAATCGTGGATTTTTTAAATAACAATTTATCTTATCCAATAAAAAATGTTTTTTCAATAATTTTTTTTTTTCAAAAAAAAAATATTTTTTCTTATCAATAAAAAATATTTTTCTACTAAATTGTGGATTTTTTTTGAAAAATATCTATTCAATAAAAAATTTTTTTTTGCAATAAGTCGTGGATTTTTATAAAAAAATCTATTCAATCAAAATATTTTTTCAGTAAATCGTGGATTTTTTAAAAGTATCTATTTAATAAAAAATATTTCTTCACTAAATCGTGATTTTTTATAAAATATCTATTCAATAAAGGAAATATTTTCATAAATCGTGGATTTAAAAAAAATATTTTTTTAATAAACCCTTGATTTTTTAAAAAAAAATATATTCAATAAACATTTTTTTTTTCAATAAATCGAGGATTTTTAAAAAAAAACAAACTATTTTCTCAATAAATCGTGGATTTTTTAAAAAACTATTTTTTTTTTACAATATCGTGGATTTTTTAAAAGACTATTTTTTCAAAAAATCGTCGATTTTGTAAAAAACTATTTTTTCAAAAAATCGTGGATTTTTTAAAAAACTATTTTTTCAAAAAATAGTGGATTTTAAAAAAAAACATTTTTTCAAAAAATCGTGGATTCTTTAAAAACCTATTTTTTTCAAAAATCGTGGATTTTTAAAAAAAAACTATTTTTTCCAAAAATATTGGATTTAAAAAAAAATATATTTTCAAAAAATCGTGGATATTTTAAAAAAATATCTATTCAATAAAAAATATTTTTTCAATAAATCGTGGACTTCTTAAAAAATATCTATTTAATAAAATATTTTTTCAATAAAAAATATTATTTCAATAAATCGTGAATTTTTTAATTTTTTTTTTCAATTTTTTTAATAATATTTTTTAATCTAATTTTTTCAAACTGTTGTTAGCACAAAAATATTTTTTATTACACATTTTTTTAAATAATATTTTTTTTCAAATTGGGGATTTTAAAAAAAAAATATTTTTTTTTCAAATTTCCGTGAGTTTCAAAAAATACTTGTTGTGTATTTATTTCAGCTAAAGTCCATATTTTGTTGCTTCAAAATTTGAAGAAACAAAATGTTTAACAGTGGTTAATGAAATTGATTACTACCAGCGGATGCAGAGAAGACTATAGTTTCGGAAGCAGCCAAACTTTCTCATCAGTTCTCTTAACCGCGGTTAGGAGAACTGATGAGGAAGTTTGGCTGCTTCCGAAACTATAGTCTTCTCTGCATCCGCTCGTAGTAATCAATTTCATTACTTTAAATTTTTTTTAAAATAAGTTTTTTTAAGGAATGTTTTTTTTTTTTTTTTTGATTGGGAATTGAAAATGAAATTTATTTGAGGATTTTTAAGAAAATATGCTTATCAAATTGTAAGCTTTTTATTTAAAGACTATTTTTTCAGATTGCAGATTTTTTGAAGAACGTTTCTTCTATTTGGGAATTTCAAACTGTGGATTTTTAAAGAACATTTTTTCAAATTGAAAATTTATACAATTTTTTTTCTAAATTGTGGATTTTTAAAGAATATTTTTTTTAATTGTAGATTTTATAAAGAGTCATGTTTTCAAATTGTGGATTTTTTAAAGAATATTTTTATTGCAAATTTCTGCCTTTTATAGTATATTTTTTCAAATTGTTGAATTTAAAATAAAATTAAGAAAAAATCCACGATTTATTGGAAACATATTTTTTAAAAAATCCAAAAATTTTTGGAAAAATATTTTAAAAAATCCACGATTTATTGGAAAAATATTAAAATATTGACGTATTATTGAAAAAATATTAAAAAAAAGTTCACGATTTATTGCAAAAATATTTCTTTTAAATCCACAATTTATTGCAAAAATATTTTTCCTAAATCCACAATTTATTAAAAAATAAATATTTTTAAAAAATCCACGATTTATTGCAAAAATATTTTTTTTTTAATCTACATTTAAAAAAAAAAATACTTTTAAAAAATCCACGATTTATTGAAAAATATTTTGAAAAAACCCACGATATATTGAACATATATTTTCAAACAAATCCACGATTTTTTGAAAAAATTTTTTTAAAGAATCCACGATTTATTAAAAAATATTTTTAAAAAAATCCACGTGTTTCTGGAAAATTATTTTTACATCCACGATTGTTTGAAAAAAAATATTTTTTAAAAATCCATGATTTTTTAAAAAATCTATAATCTTTTGAAAAAATATTTTTAAAAATCCAAAATTGTTTGAAAAAGTATTTTTATAAAATCCCCGACATATCGGAAAATATTTTCAAAAATCCACGATATTTTGAAAAACGTTTTTAAAAATCCACCCACCAGGAAAATTAAGTCTTACGTTAAAGTGTTTAAGAATATTTTAGCATTGTGCCTCGAATTACTGGCAAGTAATTTCCAGTTTATATAGTTCATACCCTTAAGTCTGTTTGAAGTTTACATGTGGTGATGGTGGTGGTGGCATTGCATGGAGTAAACAGAGTGAGTTAAAACAAAAACTTAACATTTGTTTTGTAATTTTCAATGTTTCCGTTCGTTACATGCTGTTCTTGCTAGGTTGTCATGTCACTTTCCTGTCGTTTGTGCCAATGTTACGCATCACCATAACCATGATGATGATCAGCATCATCAACAACAACTACAGTAGGGGAAGGATCGATAATGGGGAAAGAGGTGGTGGGGGGAGAAGAACTAACCTAACTAACGTGATTGCAAGTCTATACACTAACACACATTTTTAAACCCATACAAATTGCCATTAATACGACAAACGTACTCACACTCACAATTTAGGTGATGTATGTATGTAGTACATCATTGCCTATAGAAGAACGCAGTGTAAAACATGCAATATGCTACAATCACACACTCGCTAACAAACGAACTCACATCTACGAACATAGATTCCAATGCATGCGTATTCTGTCATTTGGTGTGTGTGCGCCACTACATGTGTATGCTGTCACAACGACTGATATCGCAACTGTTTCCGCTTCCGTTGCACTTTGTAATGGCTTCGAGTCTAATTTTCTGTGTAAATTCAAATTTGATTAGTTGTCGTTATGTCAAGAGTCGAACAACACCATAAAATGATGGCATTTTTCGAAAAAAGGGAGTAGTAACGACAATTAGCAAGGTAGTAGATATATGTCTCATCATCATCATGATAGTGGTTTGTCATGCCATACCTATATTCCATGTATTTTTTTTTTGTTTTATGGTGTTGTCATTGTTGTTGGTGTTTTTTCTATTATGGGGGAAACAACATGTTATCGTTTTAATGAACAAACCAAAAAAAAAAAATTGTTTTCCAATTGCAACGGAAATTCAAGGGATTTTAGTTTCAGTTCAATGTTAAAAGGTTTGAATGGTTAATTTATTAGAACAGCTGTTGCTGCTGTAACAGCAAACCAATATTTGAATCAATGTTAATGATGACGTATGATATACATCAATACGTATACGCCACACAGCTAATTAGTAACTTAAAATGGTTATGCAATGCAAACTTGTAGATTGGACATGACATTTTTATTCACAATTTGGTTTGAATTGATTAAGAGTGGAAGAATGTTAGGAAATGGAATAGGCAGTATCAGAGAGTTCATTATTATTAATATTACTGAGGACCTTAATAACAATAATCTTGAAAAATTTAAATTAATATTTTGAGAATTTTGAGACCAATAATCGTGCAATTTTTAAATGAATATTTTTGAGCAGAACCAGACCAATAATCGTGGATTTTTTAAATTAATATTTTTGAACAACATCAGACCAATAATCGTGGATTTTTTAAATGAATATTTTGATCAGCATCAGACCAATAATCGTGGATTTTTTAAATGAATATTTTTGAACAGCATCAGACCAATAATCGTGCATTTTTTAAATGAATATTTTTGAGCAGCATCAGACCAATAATCGTGGATTTTTTAAATGAATATTTTTAAGCAACATCAGACCAATAATCGTGGATTTTTAAATGAATATTTTTGAGCAACATCAGACCAATAATCGTGGATTTTTTAAATGAATATTTTTGAGCAACATCAGACCAATAATCGTGGATTTTTTAAATGAATATTTTTGAGCAACATCAGACCAATAATCGTGGATTTTTTAAATGAATATTTTTGAGCAACATCAGACCAATAATCGTGGATTTTTTAAATTAATATTTTTGAGCAGCATCAGACCAATAATCGTGGATTTTTTAAAACAATATTTTTGAGCAGCATCAGACCAATAATCGTGGATTTTTAAATGAATATTTTTGAGCAACATCAGACCTAAAATCGTGGATTTTTTAAATGAATATTTTTGAGCAGAACAAGACCAATAATCGTGGATTTTTTTAATTAATATTTTTGAACAACATCAGACCAATAATCGTGGATTTTTTAAATGAATATTTTGATCAGCATCAGACCAATAATCGTGCATTTTTTAAATGAATATTTTTGAGCAGCATCAGACCAATAATCGTGGATTTTTTAAATGAATATTTTTGAGCAGCATCAGACCAATAATCGTGGATTTTTTAAATGAATATTTTTAAGCAACATCAGACCAATAATCGTGGATTTTTAAATGAATATTTTTGAGCAACATCAGACCAATAATCGTGGATTTTTTAAATGAATATTTTTGAGCAACATCAGACCAATAATCGTGGATTTTTTAAATGAATATTTTTGAGCAACATCAGACCAATAATCGTGGATTTTTTAAATTAATATTTTTGAGCAGCATCAGACCAATAATCGTGGATTTTTTAAAACAATATTTTTGAGCAGCATCAGACCAATAATCGTGGATTTTTAAATGAATATTTTTGAGCAACATCAGACCTAAAATCGTGGATTTTTTAAATGCATATTTTTGAGCAGCATCAGACCAATAATCGTGGATTTTTTAAATGAATATTTTTGAGCAACATCAGACCAATAATCGTGGATTTTTTAAATGAATATTTTTGAGCAACATCAGACCAATAATCGTGGATTTTTTAAATGAATATTTTTGAGCAACATCAGACCAATAATCGTGGATTTTTTAAATGAATATTTTTGAGCTACATCAGACCAATAATCGTGGATTTTTTAAATGAATATTTTTGAGCAACATCAGACCAATAATCGTGGATTTTTTAAATGAATATTTTTGAGCAACATCAGACCAATAATCGTGGATTTTTTAAATGAATATTTTTGAGCAACATCAGACCAATAATCGTGGATTTTTTAAATGAATATTTTTGAGCAACATCAGACCAATAATCGTGGATTTTTTAAATGAATATTTTTGAGCAACATCAGACCAATAATCGTGGATTTTTTAAATGAATATTTTTGAGCAACATCAGACCAATAATCGTGGATTTTTTAAATGAATATTTTTGAGCAACATCAGACCAATAATCGTGGATTTTTTAAATGAATATTTTTGAGCAACATCAGACCAATAATAGTGGATTTTTTAAATGAATATTTTTGAGGAACATCAGACCAATAATCGTGGATTTTTTAAATGAATATTTTTGAGCAACATCAGACCAATAATCGTGGATTTTTTAAATGAATATTTTTGAGCAACATCAGACCAATAATCGTGGATTTTTTAAATGAATATTTTTGAGCAACATCAGACCAATAATAGTGGATTTTTTAAATGAATATTTTTGAGGAACATCAGACCAATAATCGTGCAATTTTTAAATGAATATTTTTGAGCAGAACCAGACCAATAATCGTGGATTTTTTAAATTAATATTTTTGAACAACATCAGACCAATAATCGTGGATTTTTTAAATGAATATTTTGATCAGCATCAGACCAATAATCGTGGATTTTTTAAATGAATATTTTTGAACAGCATCAGACCAATAATCGTGCATTTTTTAAATGAATATTTTTGAGCAGCATCAGACCAATAATCGTGGATTTTTTAAATGAATATTTTTAAGCAACATCAGACCAATAATCGTGGATTTTTAAATGAATATTTTTGAGCAACATCAGACCAATAATCGTGGATTTTTTAAATGAATATTTTTGAGCAACATCAGACCAATAATCGTGGATTTTTTAAATGAATATTTTTGAGCAACATCAGACCAATAATCGTGGATTTTTTAAATGAATATTTTTGAGCAACATCAGACCAATAATCGTGGATTTTTTAAATTAATATTTTTGAGCAGCATCAGACCAATAATCGTGGATTTTTTAAAACAATATTTTTGAGCAGCATCAGACCAATAATCGTGGATTTTTAAATGAATATTTTTGAGCAACATCAGACCTAAAATCGTGGATTTTTTAAATGAATATTTTTGAGCAGAACCAGACCAATAATCGTGGATTTTTTTAATTAATATTTTTGAACAACATCAGACCAATAATCGTGGATTTTTTAAATGAATATTTTGATCAGCATCAGACCAATAATCGTGCATTTTTTAAATGAATATTTTTGAGCAGCATCAGACCAATAATCGTGGATTTTTTAAATGAATATTTTTGAGCAGCATCAGACCAATAATCGTGGATTTTTTAAATGAATATTTTTAAGCAACATCAGACCAATAATCGTGGATTTTTAAATGAATATTTTTGAGCAACATCAGACCAATAATCGTGGATTTTTTAAATGAATATTTTTGAGCAACATCAGACCAATAATCGTGGATTTTTTAAATGAATATTTTTGAGCAACATCAGACCAATAATCGTGGATTTTTTAAATTAATATTTTTGAGCAGCATCAGACCAATAATCGTGGATTTTTTAAAACAATATTTTTGAGCAGCATCAGACCAATAATCGTGGATTTTTAAATGAATATTTTTGAGCAACATCAGACCTAAAATCGTGGATTTTTTAAATGCATATTTTTGAGCAGCATCAGACCAATAATCGTGGATTTTTTAAATGAATATTTTTGAGCAACATCAGACCAATAATCGTGGATTTTTTAAATGAATATTTTTGAGCAACATCAGACCAATAATCGTGGATTTTTTAAATGAATATTTTTGAGCAACATCAGACCAATAATCGTGGATTTTTTAAATGAATATTTTTGAGCTACATCAGACCAATAATCGTGGATTTTTTAAATGAATATTTTTGAGCAACATCAGACCAATAATCGTGGATTTTTTAAATGAATATTTTTGAGCAACATCAGACCAATAATCGTGGATTTTTTAAATGAATATTTTTGAGCAACATCAGACCAATAATCGTGGATTTTTTAAATGAATATTTTTGAGCAACATCAGACCAATAATCGTGGATTTTTTAAATGAATATTTTTGAGCAACATCAGACCAATAATCGTGGATTTTTTAAATGAATATTTTTGAGCAACATCAGACCAATAATCGTGGATTTTTTAAATGAATATTTTTGAGCAACATCAGACCAATAATAGTGGATTTTTTAAATGAATATTTTTGAGGAACATCAGACCAATAATCGTGGATTTTTTAAATGAATATTTTTGAGCAACATCAGACCAATAATCGTGGATTTTTTAAATGAATATTTTTGAGCAACATCAGACCAATAATCGTGGATTTTTTAAATGAATATTTTTGAGCAACATCAGACCAATAATAGTGGATTTTTTAAATGAATATTTTTGAGCAACATCAGACCAATAATCGTGGATTTTTTAAATGAATATTTTTGAGCAACATCAGACCAATAATCGTGGATTTTTTAAATGAATATTTTTGAGCAACATCAGACCAATAATCGTGGATTTTTTAAATGAATATTTTTGAGCAACATCAGACCAGTAATCGTGGATTTTTTAAATGAATATTTTTGAGCAACATCAGACCAATAATCGTGGATTTTTTAAATTAATATTTTTGAGCAACATCAGACCAATAATCGTGGGTTTTTAAATGAATATTTTTGAGCAACATCAGACCAATAATCGTGGATTTTTTAAATGAATATTTTTGAGCAACATCAGACCAGTAATCGTGGATTTTTTAAATGAATATTTTTGAGCAACATCAGACCAATAATCGTGGATTTTTTAAATGAATATTTTTGAGCAACATCAGACCAATAATCGTGGGTTTTTAAATGAATATTTTTGAGCAACATCAGACCAATAATCGTGGATTTTTTAAATGAATATTTTTGAGCAACATCAGACCAATAATCGTGGATTTTTTAAATGAATATTTTTGAGCAACATCAGACCAATAATCGTGGATTTTTTAAATTAATATTTTTGAGCAGCATCAGACCAATAATCGTGGATTTTTTAAAACAATATTTTTGAGCAGCATCAGACCAATAATCGTGGATTTTTAAATTAATATTTTTGAGCAACATCAGACCTAAAATCGTGGATTTTTTAAATGCATATTTTTGAGCAGCATCAGACCAATAATCGTGGATTTTTTAAATGAATATTTTTGAGGAACATCAGACCAATAATCGTGGATTTTTTAAATGAATATTTTTGAGCAACATCAGACCAATAATCGTGGATTTTTTAAATGAATATTTTTGAGCAACATCAGACCAATAATCGTGGATTTTTTAAATGAATATTTTTGAGCAACATCAGACCAATAATAGTGGATTTTTTAAATGAATATTTTTGAGGAACATCAGACCAATAATCGTGGATTTTTTAAATGAATATTTTTGAGCAACATCAGACCAATAATCGTGGATTTTTTAAATGAATATTTTTGAGCAACATCAGACCAATAATCGTGGATTTTTTAAATGAATATTTTTGAGCAACATCAGACCAGTAATCGTGGATTTTTTAAATGAATATTTTTGAGCAACATCAGACCAATAATCGTGGATTTTTTAAATTAATATTTTTGAGCAGCATCAGACCAATAATCGTGGATTTTTTAAAACAATATTTTTGAGCAGCATCAGACCAATAATCGTGGATTTTTAAATGAATATTTTTGAGCAACATCAGACCTAAAATCGTGGATTTTTTAAATGCATATTTTTGAGCAGCATCAGACCAATAATCGTGGATTTTTTAAATGAATATTTTTGAGCAACATCAGACCAGTAATCGTGGATTTTTTAAATGAATATTTTTGAGCAACATCAGACCAATAATCGTGGATTTTTTAAATGAATATTTTTGAGCAACATCAGACCAATAATCGTGGATTTTTTAAATGAATATTTTTGAGCAGCATCAGACCAATAATCGTGGATTCTTTAAATGAATATTTTTGAGCAGCATCAGACCAATAATCGTGGATTTTTTAAATGAATATTTTTGAGCAACATCAGACCAATAATCGTGGATTTTTTAAATGAATATTTTTGAGCAACATCAGACCAATAATCGTGGATTTTTTAAATGAATATTTTTGAGCAACATCAGACCAATAATCGTGGGTTTTTAAATGAATATTTTTGAGCAACATCAGACCAATAATCGTGGATTTTTTAAATGAATATTTTTGAGCAACATCAGACCAATAATCGTGGATTTTTTAAATTAATATTTTTGAGCAGCATCAGACCAATAATCGTGGATTTTTTAAAACAATATTTTTGAGCAGCATCAGACCAATAATCGTGGATTTTTAAATTAATATTTTTGAGCAACATCAGACCTAAAATCGTGGATTTTTTAAATGCATATTTTTGAGCAGCATCAGACCAATAATCGTGGATTTTTTAAATGAATATTTTTGAGGAACATCAGACCAATAATCGTGGATTTTTTAAATGAATATTTTTGAGCAACATCAGACCAATAATCGTGGATTTTTTAAATGAATATTTTTGAGCAACATCAGACCAATAATCGTGGATTTTTTAAATGAATATTTTTGAGCAACATCAGACCAATAATAGTGGATTTTTTAAATGAATATTTTTGAGGAACATCAGACCAATAATCGTGGATTTTTTAAATGAATATTTTTGAGCAACATCAGACCAATAATCGTGGATTTTTTAAATGAATATTTTTGAGCAACATCAGACCAATAATCGTGGATTTTTTAAATGAATATTTTTGAGCAACATCAGACCAGTAATCGTGGATTTTTTAAATGAATATTTTTGAGCAACATCAGACCAATAATCGTGGATTTTTTAAATTAATATTTTTGAGCAGCATCAGACCAATAATCGTGGATTTTTTAAAACAATATTTTTGAGCAGCATCAGACCAATAATCGTGGATTTTTAAATGAATATTTTTGAGCAACATCAGACCTAAAATCGTGGATTTTTTAAATGCATATTTTTGAGCAGCATCAGACCAATAATCGTGGATTTTTTAAATGAATATTTTTGAGCAACATCAGACCAATAATCGTGGATTTTTAAATGAATATTTTTGAGCAACATCAGACCAATAATCGTGGATTTTTTAAATGAATATTTTTGAGCAACATCAGACCAATAATCGTGGATTTTTTAAATGAATATTTTTGAGCAACATCAGACCAATAATCGTGGATTTTTTAAATGAATATTTTTGAGCTACATCAGACCAATAATCGTGGATTTTTTAAATGAATATTTTTGAGCAACATCAGACCAATAATCGTGGATTTTTTAAATGAATATTTTTGAGCAACATCTGACCAATAATCGTGGATTTTTTAAATGAATATTTTTGAGCAACATCAGACCAATAATCGTGGATTTTTTAAATGAATATTTTTGAGCAACATCAGACCAATAATAGTGGATTTTTTAAATGAATATTTTTGAGGAACATCAGACCAATAATCGTGGATTTTTTAAATGAATATTTTTGAGCAACATCAGACCAATAATCGTGGATTTTTTAAATGAATATTTTTGAGCAACATCAGACCAATAATCGTGGATTTTTTAAATGAATATTTTTGAGCAACATCAGACCAATAATAGTGGATTTTTTAAATGAATATTTTTGAGGAACATCAGACCAATAATCGTGGATTTTTTAAATGAATATTTTTGAGCAACATCAGACCAATAATCGTGGATTTTTTAAATGAATATTTTTGAGCAACATCAGACCAATAATCGTGGATTTTTTAAATGAATATTTTTGAGCAACATCAGACCAGTAATCGTGGATTTTTTAAATGAATATTTTTGAGGAACATCAGACCAATAATCGTGGATTTTTTAAATGAATATTTTTGAGCAACATCAGACCAATAATCGTGGATTTTTTAAATGAATATTTTTGAGCAACATCAGACCAATAATCGTGGATTTTTTAAATGAATATTTTTGAGCAACATCAGACCAATAATAGTGGATTTTTTAAATGAATATTTTTGAGGAACATCAGACCAATAATCGTGGATTTTTTAAATGAATATTTTTGAGCAACATCAGACCAATAATCGTGGATTTTTTAAATGAATATTTTTGAGCAACATCAGACCAATAATCGTGGATTTTTTAAATGAATATTTTTGAGCAGCATCAGACCAATAATCGTGGATTTTTTAAATGAATATTTTTGAGCAGCATCAGACCAATAATCGTGGATTCTTTAAATGAATATTTTTGAGCAACATCAGACCAATAATCGTGGATTTTTTAAATGAATATTTTTGAGCAACATCAGACCAATAATCGTGGATTTTTTAAATGAATATTTTTGAGCAGCATCAGACCAATAATCGTGGATTCTTTAAATGAATATTTTTGAGCAGCATCAGACCAATAATCGTGGATTTTTTAAATGAATATTTTTGAGCAACATCAGACCAATAATCGTGGATTTTTTAAATGAATATTTTTGAGCAACATCAGACCAATAATCGTGGATTTTTTAAATGAATATTTTTGAGCAACATCAGACCAATAATCGTGGATTTTTAAATGAATATTTTTGAGCAACATCAGACCAATAATCGTGGATTTTTTAAATGAATATTTTTGAGCAACATCAGACCAATAATCGTGGATTTTTTAAATTAATATTTTTGAGCAGCATCAGACCAATAATCGTGGATTTTTTAAATTAATATTTTTGAGCAGCATCAGACCAATAATCGTGGATTTTTTAAAACAATATTTTTGAGCAGCATCAGACCAATAATCGTGGATTTTTAAATGAATATTTTTGAGCAACATCAGACCTAAAATCGTGGATTTTTTAAATGCATATTTTTGAGCAGCATCAGACCAATAATCGTGGATTTTTTAAATGAATATTTTTGAGCAACATCAGACCAATAATCGTGGATTTTTTAAATGAATATTTTTGAGCAACATCAGACCAATAATCGTGGATTTTTTAAATGAATATTTTTGAGCAACATCAGACCAATAATCGTGGATTTTTTAAATGAATATTTTTGAGCTACATCAGACCAATAATCGTGGATTTTTTAAATGAATATTTTTGAGCAACATCAGACCAATAATCGTGGATTTTTTAAATGAATAGTTTTGAGCAACATCAGACCAATAATCGTGGATTTTTTAAATGAATATTTTTGAGCAACATCAGACCAATAATCGTGGATTTTTTAAATGAATAGTTTTGAGCAACATCAGACCAATAATCGTGGATTTTTTAAATGAATATTTTTGAGCAACATCAGACCAATAATCGTGGATTTTTTAAATGAATATTTTTGAGCAACATCAGACCAATAATCGTGGATTTTTTAAATGAATATTTTTGAGCAACATCAGACCAATAATCGTGGATTTTTTAAATGAATATTTTTGAGCAACATCAGACCAATAATCGTGGATTTTTTAAATGAATATTTTTGAGCAACATCAGACCAATAATCGTGGATTTTTTAAATGAATATTTTTGAGCAACATCAGACCAATAATAGTGGATTTTTTAAATGAATATTTTTGAGCAACATCAGACCAATAATCGTGGATTTTTTAAATGAATATTTTTGAGCAACATCAGACCAATAATCGTGGATTTTTTAAATGAATATTTTTGAGCAACATCAGACCAATAATCGTGGATTTTTTAAATGAATATTTTTGAGCAACATCAGACCAATAATAGTGGATTTTTTAAATGAATATTTTTGAGGAACATCAGACCAATAATCGTGGATTTTTTAAATGAATATTTTTGAGCAACATCAGACCAATAATCGTGGATTTTTTAAATGAATATTTTTGAGCAACATCAGACCAATAATCGTGGATTTTTTAAATGAATATTTTTGAGCAACATCAGACCAATAATAGTGGATTTTTTAAATGAATATTTTTGAGGAACATCAGACCAATAATCGTGGATTTTTTAAATGAATATTTTTGAGCAACATCAGACCAATAATCGTGGATTTTTTAAATGAATATTTTTGAGCAACATCAGACCAATAATCGTGGATTTTTTAAATGAATATTTTTGAGCAACATCAGACCAGTAATCGTGGATTTTTTAAATGAATATTTTTGAGCAACATCAGACCAATAATCGTGGATTTTTTAAATGAATACTTTTGAGCAACATCAGACCAATAATCGTGGATTTTTTAAATGAATATTTTTGAGCAACATCAGACCAATAATCGTGGATTTTTTAAATGAATATTTTTGAGCAGCATCAGACCAATAATCGTGGATTTTTTAAATGAATATTTTTGAGCAGCATCAGACCAATAATCGTGGATTCTTTAAATGAATATTTTTGAGCAGCATCAGACCAATAATCGTGGATTTTTTAAATGAATATTTTTGAGCAACATCAGACCAATAATCGTGGATTTTTTAAATGAATATTTTTGAGCAACATCAGACCAATAATCGTGGATTTTTTAAATGAATATTTTTGAGCAACATCAGACCAATAATCGTGGATTTTTTAAATGAATATTTTTGAGCAACATCAGACCAATAATCGTGGATTTTTAAATGAATATTTTTGAGCAACATCAGACCAATAATCGTGGATTTTTTAAATGAATATTTTTGAGCAACATCAGACCAATAATCGTGGATTTTTTAAATTAATATTTTTGAGCAGCATCAGACCAATAATCGTGGATTTTTTAAAACAATATTTTTGAGCAGCATCAGACCAATAATCGTGGATTTTTAAATGAATATTTTTGAGCAACATCAGACCAATAATCGTGGATTTTTTAAATGAATATTTTTGAGCAACATCAGACCAATAATCGTGGATTTTTTAAATGAATATTTTTGAGCAACATCAGACCAATAATCGTGGATTTTTTAAATGAATATTTTTGAGCAACATCAGACCAATAATCGTGGATTTTTTAAATGAATATTTTTGAGCAACATCAGACCAATAATCGTGGATTTTTTAAATGAATATTTTTGAGCAACATCAGACCAATAATCGTGAATTTTTTAAATGAATATTTTTGAGCAACATCAGACCAATAATCGTGGATTTTTTAAATGAATATTTTTGAGCAACATCAGACCAATAATCGTGGATTTTTTAAATGAATATTTTTGAGCAACATCAGACCAATAATCGTGGATTTTTTAAATGAATATTTTTGAGCAACATCAGACCAATAATCGTGGATTTTTTAAATGAATATTTTTGAGCAACATCAGACCAATAATCGTGGATTTTTTAAATGAATATTTTTGAACAACATCAGACCAATAATCGTGCATATTTTAAATTATTATTTTTGAGGACAATCAGACCAATAATCGTGGATTTTTGTAAATTAATATTTTTGAGGACCATCAAACCAATAATAGTGGATTTTTTTAATTAATATTTTCATATTAGGTAGATTAAATACAAATTGAATTAGGTGTCGTATGAGTGCTGTCGTAAATTATACGCAACGCCAATTTTATTTTTATTTTCAATTAGTTTATATTTTGTCTTTTCAGAAATTGACAAATCCAAAGATTTACATTATTTCATTTGAAGTAACATTAATAAATTTAAATTTCATAATTCTGTGGTCTACCTTCTAAATGATGTTCGAACTTTTTTCCCCTTCAATTGAAGCCAGTTTTCCAAACGTCAGTTTGTTTCAATTGAAATGTTAGAAGGTAACAAAATCGATGTTAGAGGTTAAAAGAGGTCTTTTCCAAAGTACACATGTACGCACAGTAAACTAGTAGAAGTTAGTTGCAGAACAACAACAAAGCTTCGGCTATGTCCAGAATTACAGTTACTAACACACTGAAAGGAAAAAAGAAACAGCATTCGTTATGCAGGTCATGCACATAAACAAAGTTAGAAGCAGAAGTGACTTTGAGGCGATATAAACTACACAATTCGAGCACACACCCATGCACACAACGATGTGTACACCTACAACGCAACATCCATACACACACTGGTATGTAAAATATAAAGGACATACGACTCTTTGCAATATCCTTGTGTGCGTATGTATGCACGTGTTCGACTTTGATTAGCCTTCTCCAACACTCCCCTGGTTATGCTATGTATGTGTACACCTTTGCTTTGTCTTTGTATATATTTTGGAGTCAATACAACACAATGTGTGTGTGTGTGCGCTCGTGTATGGGCATGAGTGCATGTAAGTGTGCGTGTTTAGATTGTTTTTGTTGAGCAAAAAAGCCAATTTGTACAAACTAACTATGCAATTTTGCACTTCCTTTTACCCTTACCCCTTACTCGACTTGGTCAACTGTTAAATATTTCCCACTTCTGGGCAAATGAAATCTAAATAGCCAACCAAGCAGCCAACTAACCAAGCAACAACCCTCGTCCGCTAATAGGAAAGTCAGTTGTGGATAAATATAGGTTAGTGAAAGGTTATGAAGTGTTGTGTTGTTAGAAACAGCAACAGCATCAATACGTACCAATTTACTCTGATGATGAAACTGATGTTCGCCATGATAATACTGCGGTTTGACTGCAGTAAAATGTTATGCATTTTTGTTTTTTTTTTCCGTAGATTGATTTATGCTGGTGGAATGTCGTCATCATCATCCATGTTGTTATTTATGTTGGAATTTCATGGCAAACTAGATTAGTAATGTTGCTGAATGATAATAACTCTGTTCTGTACACAGATGTTGGTGATGGAAGGTTTTTGTTTTTGTTCTGATTTACAAGAAAACATTCTGGTAAATTAGCTTAGGGATGCATGCATGCACTGCAACAATGCGCTGAAATTATGAGGGTCAGTTTTCCTTGTGCTTGAAAAGATATCGATGAGGGTGGCGTATCAATGATGTCAATACTTATACGCAACAGGGGTTCAATGTGAATTGCTACCTTAAGATAAATTTAATAAAAATTGAGATAGAAATCTTAGTTGTGGCATTCTGAAGAATGGATTTTTTTTAAAGAATATTTTGGAAGACTTATCCGACCAATATTCATTAATTTTTTAAATACATATTTTTGAGGATCATCAGACAAGTCGATAATCTTGGATTTTTTAAGCGAATATTTTTTACCATAAAATTGGAATATTTTAACGAATACTCTTGAAGGTCCAAAAACTACTAAGCGTGGCTTTTTTAATGAAATTATTTTCAAGATCTTTGGAGCAATAATTGCGTTAATGAAGTAAAACTGTTTTTATTTTCATAAAATTATAAAATGACCAAAAAAAGCCCAACAGCAAAAAATTAAAAATAATTGCGTAGTTTTAACATAAATATTTTTGATGACCATCAGACCAATAGTCTTGGATATTCGAGGTGAATATTTTTTAACATTATACTAATAATCTAGGAACCTTTTTTAAAGAATTAGAATATTTTTGAATGGCCAAAAAGTAATCAGCACGGACGTTTCAATAAAATAAAATGTTCAGGGTCGTCAGACAAATAATCGTACAATTTTAAATAAATCATTGCACCCATTACCGTGGAGTTTTGAACTAAATATTTTTGAGGACCATCAAACAAATAATCGTGGACTTTTGAAATAAAAACTTTTAAGAAAAAATCTTGTATTTTTTATATTTTTTAATTAATGATCGTGAGTTTTTTATTTTTTACTAAATAATTTTTGTGTGGATTTTTTTTTTGTTTTTATTTTTTTGAGGACTGTCGTGTATTTTGTTAACTTAATATTTTTAAGAACCATTGTGGATTTTTTAACTAAATATTTTTAAGAACCATTTTGGATTTTTAAATAAATATTTATAGGAACCATTGTGGAGTTTTCTTTAAATAAATATTTTTAAGAACCTTTGTAAATTTTTTTAAATAAATATTTTTAAGAACCGTCATGGATTTTTTTAAATAAATATTTGTAAGAACCATCGTGGATTTTTTTAAATTAATATTTTTAAGAACCATCGTGGATTTTTTAGTAAATATTTTAGGGACCATCGTGAATTTTTTAAATAAATATTTTTAGGGACCACCGTGGATTTTTTAAATAAATATTTTTAAGAACCATCGTGGATTTTTTAATAAATATTTTTAAGAACCATCGTGGATTTTTTAATAAATATTTTTAAGAACCATCGTGGATTTTGTAATAAATATTTTTAAGAACCATCGTGGATTTTGTAATAAATATTTTTAAGAACCATCGTGGATTTTGTAATAAATATTTTTAAGAACCATCGTGGATTTTTTAATAAATATTTTTAAGAACTCATATTTATTTAAAAAAAATTGTATATTCTATTCAAAAAAATTGTTAAATTCTTTTTTAAATAATTTTTTCCTAAGAAAATTTTTAATGTTTTTAAGAATATTTTGTTATACTTTTGATCTGTATACAGGTATTTTTAGGACCATAGTATATTTTATTAAAGGAATATTTTTAGAACCAATCGTGGATTTTGCAAAGAATATTTTATTATTGAAAAAAAAACATTTTTTAAATAAACATTAAGAAAGAATTTTACAAGATATTTTTTTCGTTTTCCTCACTTATTTTTTAATATTTCTTATTTCTTTAATAGCAAAATAAAATAGTTTTTGTTATTTTTATCAGACTATTTTTCTTAAAAATATTTGTTTGGACCATTGTGGATTTTTTAAAAAATATTTTTAAAACCGCCGTGGAGTTGAAAATAACATTTTTTTATGAAAAAAAAAGAATTATATTAAAAAATTGTTAAAGGATATTTCTTCTTAATGTATTTCAAGAAAAATTTAGTAACATATATTTTTTTAAATAAAAAAATTTTGAATTTTTTTTTTAAAAAAAATTTGTTAAGAATATATTATTTTTTTAGGAAAACAAGAAAAAATATTTAATTAAGATAGGATAATTTTTAAAATTTTGAAGTACAATTTAAATAAATTCCCAAATAAAAGTACAAAGCAAATGCTGGAAAATTTAATTTTTTATTTTTTTTATTTTTTTTTTTTTTTTTTTTTTTTTTTTTTTGGTAAAATAACAAATGTTTCACACTGGTATAAAGGAAAAATTTTATTGACAAATTTTAAAAAATTAAGAAAAAATATTAATCATTCGAATCCCACTACCAAATAGGTCTTGAAATTTTTGTAATTAGTCGTAGTTTAGTACCGAAAAATTTCAAGAAAATCGAAAAGTACAATCATTGATGAAAATTGATTTTAAATTTTAAATGGCGAAAATTCCTTCCAAGACCACTTTGCAAAATTTGTTATATTTTTTTAATAGCTGATAAAACAAAAAAATAAAAAAAAAAAGATTTTTTCTATTTGGGCCATAATTAAATATGTTATGAGTATTTCTTTGCACATAGTTTTCACAGAAATTGACATTTTCAAGGCGCGATATCTTTGGAACCGATAGTCGAAAAAATTCTGAAAATATACTAAAATGTTTTGCTGATGAGCAGCATCACCACAGCAAAAAGTAAGGGAAAACCTCATCTTAAAATGTGTCCGGTTTCACTCAGAGACCCCCATTTTTTATTTTTTTAAACGAATAGTTTTTGTTATAAAATATTTTGTTATTAGGCATATTTTTATTTTTGTTTTTCTTTAAAGAATGTTTTATTTAAAAAAAACTAAAATCAGGTTTTATTAAAGAAATCTTTTAAAAAAAATTTAAAACTATTTTTTAAACATTTCTTTTTTCGAAATAAGAATATTACTAGATATTTTTCATTTCATGAGAACCTTTTAAATATTTATTTCATATTTCTTGTTTTAAAAAATATTTTGTTTTTAAGAATATTTTTATGTTTTCTTTCCTTTCAAAAATTTCTTTATTTGAAAAACTATTTTGGGACAATTTTTAGAACTATCTTGAATTTTTTTTAAAAAATAGTTTTTTAATGTAAACAATTTGTTTTAATAATTTGTTGGTTTAGTTTTGAAGAAGTTAATAGTATTGAAGAAATATTTTTAGAAACGCCCTGGATTTAAAAAGTATAGTTTTTTTATGAACAAAAAAAAGTTGTTAAAAATATTTTTTCTTAATGTATATCAAGAAGAAGAATTTAATAATATATTTTTTTAAATAAAAATAATTTTAAAAATTGTTTTCAAAGAATTTTTTAAGAATATATTATTTTTTAGGAAAACAAGAAATATATTTTATTAAGATAGGAAATTTTTAAATTTTTGAAGTATTTTTTTAAAACATTTCTATTTTAAAAAAGTTTTAAAGAATATATTTAATTTTTTTCAACGAATAGTTTTTGTTATCATATTTTTTGTTATTAAGAATATTTTAATTTTTGTTTTTCTTTAAAGAATGTTTTATTTATTTATAACTAAAATATTTTCCCTTTTTAAAAGATTTTTTATCTGCATACAAATATTTTTAGGACCATAGTATATTTTGTTAAAGAAATAATTTTAGAACCAATTTTGCAAAGATTATTTTATTCTTGAAAAAACAATTTTTTTTAAATAAACATTAAGAAAGAATTTTCCAGGATAATTTTTTTCGTTTTCTTCAATTATTTTTTAAAGAATATTTTTCAATATTTCTTATTTCATTAATAGACAAATAAAACATATTTTTTGTTATAAATATAAGAATATTTTTTATTTCTTAAAAATATTTTTTGGTGTTGATTAAAAATATTTTTAAGGACCATTGTGGATTTTTTAGGAAATATTTCTAGAACCTTCATGGATTTCAAGAGTATAGTTTTTATGAACAAAAAAAAACTTGTTAAAAAATATCTTTTCTTAAAGTATTTCAAGAAGAATTTAGTAATTCATATACATAAAAAAAATATTTTGAAAATTTTTTTCAAAGAATTTTTTAAGGAAAACAAGAAAAAATATTTTATTAAAATAGCATAATTTTTAAATGTTTGAATTATTTTTTAAAAAATATTTTTTTAAACATTTCTTTTTTTAAAACGTTTTTAAGAATATATTTAATTTTTTTTTTTTTTTCAACGAATAGTTTTTGTTATAAAATATTTTGTTATTAAGCATTATTCTATTTTTGTTTTTCTTTAAAGAATGTTTTATTTAAAAAAATAAAACCCGGTTTTGCAAAGAAATCTTTTTAGAATATTCCAAAAATATTTGTTAAACATTTCTTTTTTTCTATTTCGAAATTAAAATATTAATAGATATTTTTCATTTCTTAAGAATTCTTAAAATTTTACTTTATATTTCTTGTTTTAAAAAATATTTTGTTTTTAAGAATATTTTTTATTTTTTCATTTTTAAGAATTTCTTTATTTAAAAAACTTTTTTTGGACAATTTTTTATTAAAGAAATATTTTTAGAACCATCTTGGATTTTTTACAAAATATTTTTTATAATTTTTTTTTGGTTGAAGTTGAGCTGGATGGTCGATGTTTTTTTATACCCTCCACCATAGTATGGAGGGTATATTAAGTTTGTCATTCCGTTTGTAACACATCGAACTAATCATTTGCGACCCTATAAAGTATATATATTCTTGATCAGGATAAAATTCTAAGACGATCTAGCCATGTCCGTCTGTCCGTCTGTTGTAATCACTCTAGCGTCCGCAATAATTGAGATAGAGTGCTGAAATTTTGCACCCAAGGGTCTTTTTTCCATAGGCAGGTCAAGTTCGAAGATGGGCTATATCGGTCCACTCTTTGGTATAGCCCTCATATAACGGTACCTCCGGATTTGAGGTATTTTGACGTTATTCGCCACATTTGCAGACCGAATTAGCTATAATTTGGGACTTAGGGTTCCTAGTGATCAACAAACTTATATCTACCAATCATCGTCAACATAGGTCCATGTTTTGGTATATCCCCCATATATCGGTACCTCCCGATTTTCGGTATTTTGAGAATTTTAGCTACAATTTTTAACCGAACTAGCTGTAATTTGCCATTTGAGGTTCTCAGTGGTCACGAAATATCTCCACCAAACATCGTCAACATAGGTCCATGTTTTGGTATAGCCCCCATATAACGGTACCTCCCGATTTTCGGTATTTTGAGAATTATAGCCACAATTTGTAACCGAACTATCTGCAATTTGACATTTGAGGTTCTTAGTGGTCATGAAACATCTCCACGAAACATCGTCAACATAGGTCCATGTTTTGGTATAGCCCCCATATATCGGTACCTCCCGATTTTCGGTATCTAGAGAATTTCAGCTACAATTTTTAACCGATCTCGCTGTAATTTGCCATTTGAGGTTCTCAGTGGTCATGAAATATCTCCACCAAACATTGTCAACATATTTCCATGTTTTGGTATGGCCCCGTACCTCCCGATTTTCGGTATTTTGAGCATTTTAGTTACAACTTTTAACCGAACTAGCTGTAATTTGACATTTGAGGTTCTTAGTGGTCATGAAACATCTCCACGAAACATCGTCAATATAGGTCCATGTTTTGTTATAGCCCCCATATATCGGTACCTCCCGATTTTCGGTATTTTGAGAATTTTAGCTACAATTTTTAACCGAACTAGCTGTAATTTGACATTTAAAATTCTCAATTTTTAACCGAACTATCTGTAATGATCGGTATTTTGAGAATTTTAGCTACAATTTTGTCTATTCAAAAATAATCGTCAATATAGGTCCATGTTTTGGTATATCCCCCCATATAACTTTACCTCCCGATTTTCGGGAATTTTCAGTGGTCACGAAATTTCTTCACTAAAATTCGTCAACATGGGTCCATTTTTGAGGGTCTACATTGTTTTGATGAAACTACCCTCAATTTGACTCTTGAAGTTCCCTGCAGCTATAAAACTTGTCCGCCAAAAATGTAAAGATAGGTTGACTCTTTGATATAGCCCCGTAGGTGGTACCTTTCACCTAGCTGAACACATTTTTTAGATTAGATAACACTGTGCAACAAAATGGAGGTGAAAGTCTGGGGCACGAAAAATTCCTCTTTTTTGTTAGAGACCTCGTGGGCCATCAGGAATTAGCGTTATATCTTTGTTCACTGTTGCTTAAGTGCTCTACAAAAACAACAAACAAAGATATAATGCTAATTAATGATGGCTTACAGGACCTCTTGCAAAAACTTCATCACGCCATAACGCGGAAGTTCGACTCACGGCGCATCTGTCCTTCGGGGTTTTTAATATACTCACCATTGTCGAAAAGTTGTTACACCTAAAATTGTGAAAGGACCCTAATTATTCCCTAATTATTTATAAGAAGTTCAGCCCGGCCGAACTTAACGACTTTTTACTTGTTTTGTATTTTTTTTTTTCAAAAATAAAAAAAGTAAACAATATTTTCTTAAGAAATTTTGTATATTTTTTAAGAAAAAATACTTAAAATAATTTCCCTTTTTAAAATAACTTTTTAAGATTATTTTTTAGATATATTATTTTGAACATTAAGGATTTTTAGAAATATTTTTAGGGTCATCGTTGATAGCTTTTAAAGAATATAGTTTTAGTTTTTAGTAGTTTTATTCATAAAAAATAAAACTACGTTTTGACTATGATAGATTTTTTAAAGAGCATTTTTTAGAACCATCGTGCCCTAAATAAGGCCGTTGAAATGATGTTCTGGCATCACAGAAGGCCAATGATGTGGAGTTTTGCCTTTGAACATGTCTTTTGTCTATATACATAAAAAATGCAACCGAAATGAACCAAAGGCGGTCCCTAAAAAAGACCATTGAAATGCTATTCTTCCACACTGGCTTTCTTCTTATTCAAATGTCTTCTTTTTAATTGAAAATTCTTGAGGGGTACCAGAACAACAATTGTTCCAATTAATATACCTGAAGATACAAAACACGCAGTTTTTTACATATTCTATTGTTTTTGTTGGCAACTTTCATATTTTTTACAATTTCTTTAATTTTTTTATTTTTTTATTTACCATTTCAGATTCACCACAACAACAACAATATCAAAGCCAGTCGCAGCAACAGCAGCAGCAACAACAACAAACAAATAAAACACATCCCAACGGTAGTATAATTTCTGGTATGGCAACGCTATCACATCATATAAGAGCTCCACGGCCACCTACCCGCACCGCTTCATCAACAAATCCATCATGTAGTTCTGGCAGTGGCGGAGGTGGTGGTGGCGGTAGCAGTAGTAGTGGTGGTGGCGGTTTAAATTCCAATTTAATTGATCAAACACCTTCGAATGGTAGCAGTAGTAGCGGAGTCAGCAGTGCCCCCTCTTCAAAAGGTCACTCACATCATCATGGCCATGCTCATACGCACACCAGTTCAACGGTCGATAATATCGGTATGACAACAACATCATCGTCCGGGGTGGGAGGCGGCGGAGGCTCGGCGCATCTACAGCAACAAGTGCCACAAGCTGCAATAGATGAGATGCGCGTCTGATAGGTGTCGGTGTTCGAACTAGATTTATAGTCGTCTTCATGGTGAGTATCTGTAAAGGAATGAATTTTTAAGGTCAGCGATGATTTAAGGACAAGGTACAATATTTTTGGAGGTTTCGGTTTTTTTCGACCTTGTGGTATAGGAATGAAGCCCCATAATAAATGCTTGGAGGAAGATTTTGGCATAATTAAACTTTGAACTTTTTAAACAACAATTAACTTTTACTTATTGAATCTTTCATTTTACTACTCTCAAATATCTCTGCAAGAATTTTTTTTTTCAATTTTCTCTACTTCCCTTTGCATATACTTCCTTTTATCTTCCATTCTTTCCTGGTATATTCGAGTATTGCATAATTCCTTTGGTGCATCCGTGTTTCATTATCTGTTGCACATGCTTTCACATGACTAGCTTTTCGATTGGGAATTTTTCTCCCATTTACTTATCTTTAAGTATGCTGCTCACTTACTCACACATCACTACTTGCATAAATTCACACTAATACATCTTTCAATCTTCCTTCGACGAAGAGCATCATTGTTCTAACGAGAGAAGTCATTTAGCAATAGGAAGATTTCTTATCGTCAATTGAGCTGCTTAACGACAAGCAATTGTACGAATTGTTGTTATCGATATTGAAGTGTGAAAAGTTGTGTTGTTGTTCTTGTTGTTGTGTGAGTATTTTAGTAAGTTAAGAATGCAAACTATTGAAAATTGCTTACTAATGACAACAAGGAAAGCATGAATTTCCATTGCTAAGCACTTAGGAATGGTGAAAACTTTATATTTCGAGTATATTTGTACGAGGTGGGCTCTGTAATTAAAGGATTTGTTGTGCTGTAACAACGGGATTTCTCCCCGTGGGCTAGAATAGCTCGCCGGGGTCCAGCGGTTCGTACAGAAATTTAGTTCGAATTTGTGCGAGAGAGAAACAGCAGTCTGTTTTGTTGTTCTCTGAATCAAATTAAAGGATTTTATATTTAATAAGAGACTTATTGTGGATCTAAGAATATAAAGTATTACACGGAGTCTAATGGTCCGCCGTCCACGGGTTATTAGATGGGCTCACTGGATTCGGGATACGAGACCTGTATAAGTACTCGTGGTAGCGCAATGGGGAAGCCGGGGGGTTGATTTAACAGAGATCTGCATAAGTACTCTTGGTGATCGAATGGGAAAGCCGGAGGTTGATTTAACAGAAACCTGGATAAGTACTCTACGGTTCTCCGGGGATTCTGGGTAGCTCTTTCGGGTACCTAATGGGATTTCGCTACTAATAGGGCGGAGGTGCGAGACTCAAAAACTACTACAAGCATATATAAATCAGGTTAAAGATTGCGAGAGACCTTAATAAGTACTCAATCACTATTGGGCTATGGGTTGCAAGAGACTTTAATAAGTACTCAAGCACTACTTAGATGACATACAAGGTTAGAAATTGCGAGAGACCTTAATAAGTACTCAGGTGCTACTGGGTTATGGGTTGCAAGATACCTTAATAAGTACTCAAGCATTACGGGGTTATGGGTTGCAAGAGACCTTAATAAGTACTCAAGCACTACTTGGATGACATGCTAGGTTAGAGATTGCGGGAGACCTTGATAACTACTCAGGCACTACAGGGTTTGGCTTGCAAGAGACCATAATAAGTACTCAAGCACTACTTAGATGACATGCAAGGTTAGAGATTACGTGAGACCTTAATAAGTACTCAGGCACTAATGGTTTATGGGTTGCAAGAGACTTTAATAAGTACCCAAGCACTACTGGGTTGTGGGTTGCAGGAGACCGTAATAAGTACTCAAGCACTACTTCGAGGATAATCAAGGATAATCACAGGGCGGGAAGGACTTACCAAGGATGTCGGAGGATTCTTCAAGGAAGTATAAGGGATATTCAAGGATGTCGGCAGGATACTCAAGGATGTCGGCAGGATATTCAAGGATGTCGGCAGGATACTCAAGGATGTCGGCAGGATACTCAAGGATGTCGGCAGGATACTCAAGGATGTTGGCAGGATACTCAAGGATGTAGGCAGGACATTCCAGGATGCCCAAAGGGTTTTCTTGGAGGTTCTATTACTTACCGAGGTCGATGTTGCTGATTCGCTGGTCTGTTGCTGACTGACTGTCGTTCTAAGTTAGGTCGCCCTTTTATAGTGGGATCCAGCTACGTGTTCTGTGGTGGATTAACGGGACCTTGTTTACCGAAATTGAACATCCCAACCACACAGCCAGTGATCATCACCACGTGGTAGTGATGACTGCTGCCTCGTTGTTTTTGGGAGATAACGGCGGATCTCTCTCTTTATCTGTAATGTACCCTCAGAACACAAAAGTCGCTCACGTACGTTAAGATTAAATTGACTTATTCAGTATATACAAAAAAAAACAATTCAATATGTAAACTTCACTGGGTGTGGGCAAAAATGAACCCAGGTGATTTTTGGTCGTTACAGTGCTAGTATAGAATAGAAGACCACTGAAGTGGCATTATACTCTCACGAAGGTAACTGAAGAGGTTTTCGAGCTCATAGAAAGCCAGTTGATTTTGTGCCCCCGTAGAATACCATTCAGAAGGTCTTTTGGTCTATAGGTAATCATTGAAGTCGCATTTTGGTTCATAGGAAACCAATTAGGTTATCGTTTTTCGCATAGACTTCCATTGATGTAGTCTTCGGTTGCACAGTTTCCCATTGAAGTGGTCCTACCTTTCATAAGAGGGGCATTGAGGTGACATGGCCCATATATGGGGTTGTATTCTACTTCATGCAAGGTCACTGCAGTGGTATCCTGTCGAAATAAAGACATCTCGGGTAGCCGAAAAATTACACTGTGACACAAAATGGAGGTGAAAATCTGGGGCAGGGGTGAGTACATAAAGAATCCCGAAGGACAGACCCGCCGTCGAACTTAGAAGTCGAACTTCCGAGTTACAGCGTGACGAAGTTTCTTATTATGAAATTAGATGTCTTCAGTCAAATCGAATGAGGATTATTTTCGTACAGCATTTCGACCTTCTAACTCGCTCCCTTCAATGTCCTTTTTGTCCCATATTTTAAAAACCGCTATAAGAGTACCACAGGATGGCGTTTTTCAGCTTCGAAATATTCTGCAAAAATGTTGCTCAGAAAATTTTAGGTATGACTCTCATTGACAACTAATCGATTTTGCCGCGTTTTCATGCCACTGAAAAGGTCTGTATCCAAACATAAACGACCATTCAGATGGTCTTTAGTCCCACAGATGACCACTGAAACAGGCTTCAACCCAAAGATGACCATTGAAGTCCTCTTCTTTCTCATTGAAGGCCACTAAACCTGTGCCACAAGTGGCCATTGAAATGATCTACTGTCTCCTAAAATACCATTCAAGTGCGATTTAATGGTCCTATACCCCATAAGGGTCCTTTGAAGTGGTCCTCTGCTTCATACAAGGTCATTGACATTGTTTTCGACATCATAGTAGTTGAAATAGTCTCCGACTCATTAACGTTCATTGGTGTAGTCTTCTGCCATATAAATGGTCAAGGAAGTGGTATTCTGTCACCTTGAGCTGTTCTTTGAGCCACTGAAGTGGTCTTCTATCTCATTGAAGGCCATTGAAATGGTCTTCGATTTTGTAGAATTCCATTCAGGTGATCCTGCATGCTATAGGTGACAATTGAAGTTATCTTCTATCATCTCTGAAGATCAAACAGCTTCTACCCCAAAAACGACCATTGTTGTGGTTTTCTGTCCCATAAATAACCACGAATGGTTTGCTGTATCACTGAAGGTCATTTAAGTAGTCTTCGGCTTTCAGGAAGACTATTCAGGCGGTCTTCCCTCCCATTGTAGTGAGCTTCTGCCTAACACATGGTGACATGAGACTATCTGTATTATAGATTGTCACTTAAGTCTTCTTCTGCCTAGAAGATCATTAAAACAGTTTTAAGCAGTATAAAAGACACAGAAGTGGTTTTCGACCTCTTGGAGGACCATTAAAATTAGTTTCTGCTTCATGAAGGCCACTGATAGAAGGTCACTAAAGTCGCATTCTAATCTTCTGTTCATAGAGAACTAATTTTCTCTCCCACGAAGACCTTTCAGGTTAACCTTGAAATAGTCATATGCCTCCTAAATTGCCAAGAGGGAGTCTTCTGCCGCATAGATTTCCATTAAAATTGTCTTCTGTTGTCTTCAGGTTGTCATTGAAGTGGTCCTATCTCTCAATGAAGAGCATTGAAGTGGAATTTTGACCCATATATGCCCAGTTTTATACTTCATCGAATGTCATTAAAGTTATTTTCTCTCGCAACAAAAACCTCTCAGGCTATCTACTGACCAATAGGTGGCCATTGAAGTAGTCTTCTGCTCTATAGAAGATGATTAATGTTGTCGTCTCTTCCTAGATGACTATTGAAGATGTCTTCTTCCGTTCATATGAACGGCTATTCAAGAGGTCTTCAACTCCATAGGTGGTCACTGAAATATGTCCATTGAAGTTCTCTTCTGACTCATAAAAGGCCATCGAACTGATACTGGTCTACCTCACAGAAAGCCACGGAAATGGTCTTCTGTTCCATTGGCTATAAAAAGGACTTCTGTCCCACATAACACTAATGAAGTGGTCTACTGCCTCATAGAAGACCACTCAGGCTGCCATCGAAATTATCTCATAAAATACCATTCAAGTGGGTCAATGGTCCATAGTTGCCCCTTGAAGTGGTTTTCTGCTTTATGAAAGGCCATTGAAATTGCCTTTGGCCTCAGAGTAGACCATTGAAATAGACCATTAAAGTGGTCTTCGATTTTATAAATGGCCATTCAGATGGTTCTCCAACCTAAGGGTGACCATCTTTGTAGGCCTTCTATCACATAGATAATCAAAGAAGTGGTATGTTGTATCATTGAATACCATTGGGGTAGTCATCGGCTTTATAAAATACCATTCTGTTGATTTTCCGTTCAATTTGAGTGAGTTTCTGGCTCACAAACTGTAATCGCCTGTCTGATAGATAGTCACTAAAGTGGTCTTCTTCCAAGAAGATCTGGTACAGAAAACCATTAAAATAATTTTATGTCGCATTAAAATCCGCAGAAGATTTCTTCGACCTCTAAAAGAATTTTAAAATTGGTGTCTACTTCATGGAAGACCATTGAAGTTTTATTTTGCCTCATAGAAGGATAAGGGTGGCGTATCAATGATATCAACACTTATACGCACAATGGTCCAATGTGTGGTCGGATTTTTAGCAGACCATCCAATTAGTCTTCCCTGCGGTTGAAGAAACAGTCATCTGCCTCATAGATGGTCAATATAGTGGTATCTTATCTAAAAGATCTGCCTTCGACAGAAAAATAAGAAAAAAATCTTCGAAAGATCTATGGACCAATCTGCGTTGACGGTGAATATCGACGTCGTATGAACTACAAGCTGTATCTGCTATACAACGACATTCGTATAGATAAACGTATCGAAATGCAACGATTGCGTTGGCTAGGCCATATCATAAGAATGAGCGATGATGAACCCGCTAAAAAGGCGTATAAATACGTGTCACATGGCGGGGCACGCAGAATTGACAGGCCTAAGCTTAAATGAAGCAAACAAGTAGATGAAGAGATAAAAAGGCGCGTTATTCCAGAAAGCGAAGCTGCATACAGAGAGAATTGGAGATCTTTTCTTAGTTCGGCGTATGGAATAAATTTTCTGTAATGGGCCAGCTAAGTAAGTAAGTAGGCCATTAAAATATTTTTCTTGGTTTTTATCCTACATCTAGTGCCTCACAGAAGGCTACTGCAATATTAAAAATATTTCTGTTAAATTAGCTTAGGAATCATTGCAAAAAATTATGTGCTGGAATTATGAGGGTAAAAATTTTCTTGTGTTTGAAAATATCGGAGAGGGTGGCGTATAAATGATGTCAACACTTATACGCACAAGGGTCCGATGTGAATTGCTGCTCTAACATGAAACATAAATTAGAAATACATATTGAAGTCGTCTATTGTCATTTAAATGATACCTTACCTGATTTCCTGTCTCATTGAAGCGACCTTCATCGACCCCTTAACCGCTATTATATTATAAGATGAAAGAGCTTCTATGTAAAATACGACCATTACCGCGATCTTTTGACCCATATATTACCAAAGAATTGGTATACTGTTTCATTGAAGGTCATCAAAGAAGTCTCTGGTTTTATAAAAAATGTTTCAATTAATCTTCCATCCCTGTATCTTACACATGGCCACAGAAGTAGTCCTTAGCCACATAGATGGTCACTAAAGTGATCTCCTGCCTAGAATATATGCCTTACTTGATCATTAAAATGGTTTAATGTAGCATAAAAGGCCACTGCTGTAATCTTTGAGTGGTTTCTGCTTCATAGAAGACCACTGAAGTGATCATCGGCCTCAAAAAAGGTCATGAAGTTATATTCTGGCTCATAGAAGAGCATAAAAAGGGGGTTCTGATTAAAAGAAGGTAATTAAAGTGAAGTTCTGCCTCATAGAAGACTATTAAGGTGATCTTCTACCATATGGAAACTAGGCATATTGCCTTCTTCCTCGGGATTTGATTGAAGGGATTTTTGTCTCATAAAAGATCATTGGGTGATTTTCTGTCTCTTGGAAGGCCAATGAAGTGTTATTCTTTCGTCGAATAGACCTTCTGTCGCACAGTAGGCAATTGTGATTTTCCCCTGCTTCCACTGAATTGGTTGTCTGGAAAAAGAGACTGCTGAATTAATCTTCTGTCTAATAGATGGTCATTGAAATAAGTTTCTGTCTCTTCTGCAATGGCTTATGGGACAGAAGCAATGGGACTAGTTTTTCGACTCATTAAAGGCCATTGAGGTCTCCTTCATCCCTATCGAAAACAATTTATATGGTCTTCCGTCCCATAGGTAGCCATTGAAGTGGTGTTCTGCTTCATAGATGGCCACAGAAGCAGTCTTCCGCCTCATTGATGGTCATTGAGCCTTCGGCTTCAACAGACCAATGGAAATGTGATCCGCCTCATTGATGAATTGCTTCAAACATGACAATTGGAATTGTCGACCGCCTTACAAGAGAAATTTAAGAAGTCTTCTGCCGCAGAAAATTGCAATTGATGTGATCGTTGATCTCATAGATAACCATGGAAGACTATCAATGTGGTATTCTTCCTCACAAAAAACCAGTAATCCTATGCCTTGTATAAGGGCTTTGACATGTTTTTCATTGGATAGATCTTCAGGCCAACAGAAGAAAGTGCACATGCCTCAAAGAAGCCAGTGATGTGGTCTTCTGCCTCATTAAAGGTCAAAGAATTGTTTTCTGTCTTACCGAGCGACATGTATTGATCTTGAAACTCTAACAATCCTTGAAGAAAATTTTTTTATTGAATTCTTCACTTATGGCTTTGAATGGAATTTTTAAAATATTCCTACTCTTAATTAATGTGTACCATTCTTTCTTGTGTTTGAAAATATCTATGAGGGTGGCGTATTAATGATGTCAATACTTATACGCACAAGGGTTCAATATAAATTGCTGTACAAACATGAAGTTAAATCGAAAACTTAAATATGGGGTTTTCAAGAATGTTTTTTTTTTTAATAGTATTTTTATGGCTCATCACACCACTAAATGTGGATTTTTAATTGAATGTTTTAGAGGACCATTCGAACATTAAACGTAGATTATTTAGATGAATAACTTTGAAGACCATAGTCTCCAAAGAATGGATTTTTTTAAACAACTGTTTTTGACGACTATAGTGATTTTTTTTTCAATTACACATATATTCGTTGCTTTTTAAATAAATATTGTTTTGATAATCGTGACAATCGTGCATTTGTAAAGAAATATTTTTTTGGCAATCTCAGATTTTTAAATAAATATGTTTTGACAATCTTGGATTTTGTATTTCTTTTTTTTTTTTTTTTTTTTTTTTTTTTTTGACAATCGTCGATTTTTAAATATATATATAAATATATATATTTTTGTCGAACGTGGATTTTTAAACCAAATAATTTTTGACAATCGTGGATTTTTCAACAAATATTTTTTGACAATCGTCGATTTTTAAAGAAATATTTTTTTTTTTGACAAACGTGTATTTTTAATGAAATATTTTTTGACAATTGTCCATTTTAAAATAAATATTTTCTTGACAATCGTACATTTTTAAATAAATATTTTTTATCAACATTGGATTTTTAAATAAATATTTTTATGACAATCGTGGATTTTTAAATAAATATTTTTTTAAAAATCGTGGATATTTAAATAAATTTTTTTTGTTGACAATCGTCGATTTTTATATAATTTTTTGTTGACAATCGCGGATTTTTTAATAATTATTTTTTGGCAGTCGTGGCTTTTTAAATATTTTTTTTGACAATCGTGGATTTTTTAATAAATATTTTTTTTATAATTGTGGATTTTTAAAAAAATAACTACTTTTAAATAACTACTTTTTGAAAAACGTCAATTTTTAAATAAATATTTTTTGAAAATCGTGGATTTTTTTAATAAATATTTTTTGAAATTCGTGGATTTTTAAATAACTATTTTTTGAAAAACGTGATTTTTTAAATTGATTAAATTTTTTGAAAATCGTGGATTTTTTTAATAAATATTTTTTGAAAATCAAGAATTTTTGAAGAATTTTTTTTTTTTTGAAAATGTTGGATTTTTAAATACGAATTTGTTGAAAATCGTGGATTTTTAAAAAAATATTTTTGACAATCGTGGCTTTTTAAACAAATTTTTGGTTCATAATTTTGGATTTTTAAATAAATATTTTTTGACAATAAATAAATATTGTTTTTTTTATGGATTTTTAATATTTTTTTTTTTGAAAATCGTGGATTTTTAAATTACTGTTTTTTGAAAATCGTGGATTTTTAAATTACTATTTTTTGAAAATCGTGGATTTTTAAATAAATATTTCTTGAAAATCGTGGATTTTTAAATAAATATTTTTTGAAAATCATGGATTTTTAAATAAATATTTTTTGAAAATCATGGATTTTTAAATAATTTTTTTTTTTTTTTTTTTTTTTTTTTGAAAATCGTGGATTTTTTAATAACTATTTTTGAAAACCGTAGATTTTTAAATATTTTTGAAAATCGTAGATTTTTAAATAACTATTTTTTGAAAATCGTGGATAAATATTTCTTGAAAATCGTGGATATTTAAATAAATATTTTTTGAAAATCGTGGATAAATATTTCTTGAAAATCGTGGATATTTAAATAAATATTTTTTGAAAATCGTGGATAAATATTTGTTGAAAATCGTGGATATTTAAATAAATATTTTTTGAAAATCGTGGATAAATATTTCTTGAAAATCGTGGATATTTAAATAAATATTTTTTGAAAAACGTTGATTTTTAAATATAAATTTTTTGGAAATAGTGGATTTGTATATAGATTTTAAACACATATTTTAAAATAATTTTTTGGCATTCGCGGATCTTTAAATAATTATACAATTATTGCAAATGCATTCTGCTACACATATACATACATATGTATATGTATGTACATTCATATGCAATTTGTTTAGTTTTTGGTAAGAAAGCTCAAACAATTTCAAACCTCACACACTGCTATTACTTGTCTTCCCCGAACTACCAAAGCTGATTAAATTGTTTTCATATTACCGCAAACAAACTAGATGTAAAAAAAACTTTTCCACATAAATACATATTCCAGAAAAACAGAATAAAAATAAAAATGCGAAATGCGAAATGAAATTCCAAATGTCATTGCGTTTTTAGTTCATAAGTATGTAATGCCAAACAAACACCACAACACTTCATTCACTATGCCTGGCATTGCATTGTCATGCATTTTTTGCATCTCATTGCATTTCAAATTGACAAAGTTCTAATGACGTCTTTACAAACTACAATGTTTATACATTTTAACGAACCATATATAAAGAAATAACTGAGTTGGGTACTTGAATGCAAAAAGTTTCACTTTTTCTCAAGAAAATTTCTACACAACAAAGTGAAGAGAACGGCAGAGAAAGAAATAAAAAATATGTTTTATGTTTGCAGGTTTTTATTTTTCCTAGCAATTTTTTATTTCTTTCATAATTTCAGTTTTTTTTTTTGTCTCCATCGCTTTATTGTTGTTGTCGTTTAGTTTTTCTTTTTCCACGTGTTGTCTTGTCATTGAGAAAGTTGTGCAAAATATTTTGCAAAATAAATTAAAAGTTTTCTTTCCTAGAACGGGAAAAAATAAGTTTCTCATTTTTGGCCAATAACAAAACACACAAATTTAACAAGTGAAGAAGAAAGAGAACTGCAACAAAAACATGGTACCAAAAGAGTCATCTGCCCGCCACTTAGCAGCACGTTGACATATAACAGGTACAACATCGGTGTGAACCAGCCACACAACTCAACAGACTTGAAACAAGTAAATTTTTGGTGGTCACGACCACGAAAGACAAAACACAAATGAACAGTGGGAAAGAAGAGTAGGATTTTCAGAAGAATAAATAAATATTTTTTAAATACTTCTAGATTGTTAAAGAATATTTTTCAATAATGGGTGAATGGATTTTTAAAAAAATATTTTTAATTCGTGGGCTTATCCAATCCAATATTCGTGGATTTTTATAAAAATATTTTTAGTTAATGTTTTTTCTAAAATCGTGGATTTTTTAAAAATATTCTATCAATAATCGTGGATTTTTAATAAAAAATGTTTTTTTCAATAATCGTAGATTTTTAAAAAATATTCTATCAATAATCGTGGATTTTTAATAAAAAATATTTTTTCAATAATCGTAGATTTTTTAAAAAATATTTTTTCAGTAATCGGGAATTTTTTAAAAAATATTTTTTCAATAATCGTTGAAAAAATATTTTATCAATAATAATAAAAAAAAAATATTTTTACAATAATCGTGGATTTTTTAAAAAATATTTTTTCAATAATCCTGGATTTTTTAAAAAATATCTTTTCAGTAATCGTGGATTTTTTAAAAATATTCTTTCAGTAATCGTGGATTTTTTAAAAATATTCTATCAATAATCGTGGATTTTTTAAAAATATTCTATCAATAATCGTGGATTTTTAATAAAAAAATATTTTTTCAATAATCGTAGATTTTTTAAAAAATATTTTTTCAGTAATCTGGAATTTTTTAAAAAATATTTTTTCAGTAATCGGGAATTTTTTAAAAAATATTTTTTCAATCTTCTTCTTTAATTGCCTATTCGATTTTCGAATGTTGGCGACCAAAATGCAAATATAAGAATATTATTACAATAGTCGTAGAAAAAATATTTTTTTCAAAAATCGTGTATTTAAAAAAAATACTTTTTCATTAATCGTGTATTTAAAAAAAATATTTTTCAATTATCCTGAATTTAAAAAAAAATCTTCAATAATCGTGAATTTTTTTAAAAAAATCTTCAATAATCGTGAATTTTAAAAAAAAATCTTCAATAATCGTGGATTTTTTAAAAAATATTTTTTGTGTATTTAAAAAAAAAATTTTTTTGAATAATCGTGAATTCGTGAATCTTCAATAATCGTGGATTTTTTAAAAAATATTTGTTCAATAATTGTGTATTTTTTAAAGAATATTTGTGCTAAAGTCATAGATTTTTTAGATAATATTTTTTTAAATCGCGGATTTTTTAATGAATATTTTTTCCAATAGTCGTGAATTTTTAAGGAATATTGTTTCAATAATTCTGGATTCTTAGGGAATATTTTTTCCAATATACTATGGATTTTTTAAAAATATTTTTTTCAATAAATCTTGGATTTTTTTAAAAATATTTTTTTTCATTAAAACGGAGATTTTTTAAAAATATTTTCCTACAAATCGTGGATTTTTTAAGAATATTTTCCTAAAAATCGTGGATTTTTTAAAAATATTTTCCTAAAAATCGTGGATGTTTTAAAAATATTTTCCCAAAAATCGTGGATTTTTTTAAAAATATTTTCCCAAAAATCGTGGATTTTTTTTAAAATATTTTCCCAAAAATCGTGGATTTTTTTTAAAATATTTTCCTAAAAATCGTGGATTTTTTAAAAATATTTTCCTAAAAATCGTGGATTTTTTAAAAATATTTTCCTAAAAATCGTGGATTTTTTAAAAATATTTTTTCAATAATCGTGAATTTGTTAAAAAATATTTTTTCGATAATCGTGGATTTTTTAAAAAATATATTTTCAAAAATCGCGGATTTTTTAAAAAATATATTTTCAATAATCGTGGATTTTTTAAAAAATATATTTTCAATAATCGTGGATTTTTTAAAAAATATATTTTCAATAATCGTGGATTTTTTAAAAAATATATTTTCAATAATCGTGGATTTTTTAAAAATATATATTTTCAATAATCGTGGATTTTTTAAAAAATATATTTTCAATAATCGTGGATTTTTTAAAAATATATATTTTCAATAATCGTGGATTTTTTAAAAAATATTTTTCACTAATCGTGGATTTTTTAAAAAATATTTTTTCAATAATCGAGGATTTTATAAAAAATATTTGTTCAATAATAGTGGATTTTTTAAAAAATATTTTTTCAATAATCGAGGATTTTATAAAAAATATTTTTTCAATAATCGAGGATTTTATAAAAAACATTTGTTCAATAATAGTGGATTTTTAAAAAAAAAATAATTTCATTAATAGTGAATTTTTTAAAAAATATTTTTTCAATAATTGTGGATTTATTAAAAAATATTTTTTCAATAATCGTGATTTTTTTAAAAAAATATTTTCTCAATAATCCTGGATTTTTTAAAAAATATTTTTTCAATAATCGTGGATTTTTTAAAAAATATTTTTAATTCGTGGGCTTATCCAATCCAATATTCGTGGATTTTTATAAAAATATTTTTAGTTAATGTTTTTTCTAAAATCGTGGATTTTTTAAAAATATTCTATCAATAATCGTGGATTTTTAATAAAAAATGTTTTTTTCAATAATCGTAGATTTTTAAAAAATATTCTATCAATAATCGTGGATTTTTAATAAAAAATATTTTTTCAATAATCGTAGATTTTTTAAAAAATATTTTTTCAGTAATCGGGAATTTTTTAAAAAATATTTTTTCAATAATCGTTGAAAAAATATTTTATCAATAATAATAAAAAAAAAAATATTTTTACAATAATCGTGGATTTTTTAAAAAATATTTTTTCAATAATCGTGGATTTTTTAAAAAATATCTTTTCAGTAATCGTGGATTTTTTAAAAATATTCTTTCAGTAATCGTGGATTTTTTAAAAATATTCTATCAATAATCGTGGATTTTTTAAAAATATTCTATCAATAATCGTGGATTTTTAATAAAAAAATATTTTTTCAATAATCGTAGATTTTTTAAAAAATATTTTTTCAGTAATCTGGAATTTTTTAAAAAATATTTTTTCAGTAATCGGGAATTTTTTAAAAAATATTTTTTCAATCTTCTTCTTTAATTGCCTATTCGATTTTCGAATGTTGGCGACCAAAATGCAAATATAAGAATATTATTACAATAGTCGTAGAAAAAATATTTTTTTCAAAAATCGTGTATTTAAAAAAAATATTTTTTCATTAATCGTGTATTTAAAAAAAATATTTTTCAATTATCCTGAATTTAAAAAAAAATCTTCAATAATCGTGAATTTTTTTAAAAAAATCTTCAATAATCGTGAATTTAAAAAAAAAAAATCTTCAATAATCGTGGATTTTTTAAAAAATATTTTTTGTGTATTTAAAAAAAATTTTTTTTTGAATAATCGTGAATTCGTGAATCTTCAATAATCGTGGATTTTTTAAAAAATATTTGTTCAATAATTGTGTATTTTTTAAAGAATATTTGTGCTAAAAAAATATTTTTTCAATAATCGTGGATTTTTTAAAAAATATTTTTTCAATAATCGTGGATTTTTTAAAAAATATTTTTTCAATAATCGTGGATTTTTTAAAAAATATTTTTTCAATAATCGTGGATTTTTTAAAAAATATTTTTTCAATAATCGTGGATTTTTTAAAAAATATTTTTTCAATAATCGTGGATTTTTTAAAAAATATTTTTTCAATAATCGTGGATTTTTTAAAAAATATTTTTTCAATAATCGTGGATTTTTTAAAATATATTTTTTCAATAATCGTGGATTTTTTAAAATATATTTTTTCAATAATCGTGGATTTTTTAAAATATATTTTTTCAATAATCGTGGATTTTTTAAAATATATTTTTTCAATAATCGTGGATTTTTTAAAATATATTTTTTCAATAATCGTGGATATATTTTTTCAATATTCGTGGATTTTTTAAAATATATTTTTTCAATAATCGTGGATTTTTTAAAATATATTTTTTCAATAATCGTGGATTTTTTAAAATATATTTTTTCAATAATCGTGGATTTTTAAAATATATTTTTCAATAATCGTGGATTTTTTAAAATATATTTTTTCAATAATCGTGGATTTTTTAAAATATATTTTTTCAATAATCGTGGATTTTTTAAAATATATTTTTTCAATAATCGTGGATTTTTTAAAATATATTTTTTCAATAATCGTGGATTTTTTAAAATATATTTTTTCAATAATCGTGGATATATTTTTTCAATAATCGTGGATTTTTTAAAATATATTTTTTCAATAATCGTGGATTTTTTAAAATATATTTTTTCAATAATCGTGGATTTTTTAAAATATATTTTTTCAATAATCGTGGATTTTTTAAAATATATTTTTTCAATAATCGTGGATTTTTTAAAATATATTTTTTCAATAATCGTGGATTTTTTAAAATATATTTTTTCAATAATCGTGGATTTTTTAAAATATATTTTTTCAATAATCGTGGATTTTTTAAAATATATTTTTTCAATAATCGTGGATTTTTTAAAATATATTTTTTCAATAATCGTGGATTTTTTAAAATATATTTTTTCAATAATCGTGGATTTTTTAAAATATATTTTTTCAATAATCGTGGATTTTTTAAAATATATTTTTTCAATAATCGTGGATTTTTTAAAATATATTTTTTCAATAATCGTGGATTTTTTAAAATATATTTTTTCAATAATCGTGGATTTTTTAAAATATATTTTTTCAATAATCGTGGATTTTTTAAAATATATTTTTTCAATAATCGTGGATTTTTTAAAATATATTTTTTCAATAATCGTGGATTTTTTAAAATATATTTTTTCAATAATCGTGGATTTTTTAAAATATATTTTTTCAATAATCGTGGATTTTTTAAAATATATTTTTTCAATAATCGTGGATTTTTTAAAATATATTTTTTCAATAATCGTGGATTTTTTAAAATATATTTTTTCAATAATCGTGGATATATTTTTTCAATATTCGTGGATTTTTTAAAATATATTTTTTCAATAATCGTGGATTTTTTAAAATATATTTTTTCAATAATCGTGGATTTTTTAAAATATATTTTTTCAATAATCGTGGATTTTTAAAATATATTTTTCAATAATCGTGGATTTTTTAAAATATATTTTTTCAATAATCGTGGATTTTTTAAAATATATTTTTTCAATAATCGTGGATTTTTTAAAATATATTTTTTCAATAATCGTGGATTTTTTAAAAAATATTTTTTCAATAATCGTGGATATATTTTTTCAATAATCGTGGATTTTTTAAAATATATTTTTTCAATAATCGTGGATTTTTTAAAATATATTTTTTCAATAATCGTGGATTTTTTAAAATATATTTTTTCAATAATCGTGGATTTTTTAAAATATATTTTTTCAATAATCGTGGATTTTTTAAAATATATTTTTTCAATAATCGTGGATTTTTTAAAATATATTTTTTCAATAATCGTGGATTTTTTAAAATATATTTTTTCAATAATCGTGGATTTTTTAAAATATATTTTTTCAATAATCGTGGATTTTTTAAAATATATTTTTTCAATAATCGTGGATTTTTTAAAATATATTTTTTCAATAATCGTGGATTTTTTAAAATATATTTTTTCAATAATCGTGGATTTTTTAAAATATATTTTTTCAATAATCGTGGATTTTTTAAAATATATTTTTTCAATAATCGTGGATTTTTTAAAATATATTTTTTCAATAATCGTGGATTTTTTAAAATATATTTTTTCAATAATCGTGGATTTTTTAAAATATATTTTTTCAATAATCGTGGATTTTTTAAAATATATTTTTTCAATAATCGTGGATATATTTTTTCAATATTCGTGGATTTTTTAAAATATATTTTTTCAATAATCGTGGATTTTTTAAAATATATTTTTTCAATAATCGTGGATTTTTTAAAATATATTTTTTCAATAATCGTGGATTTTTAAAATATATTTTTCAATAATCGTGGATTTTTTAAAATATATTTTTTCAATAATCGTGGATTTTTTAAAATATATTTTTTCAATAATCGTGGATTTTTTAAAATATATTTTTTCAATAATCGTGGATTTTTTAAAATATATTTTTTCAATAATCGTGGATATATTTTTTCAATAATCGTGGATTTTTTAAAATATATTTTTTCAATAATCGTGGATTTTTTAAAATATATTTTTTCAATAATCGTGGATTTTTTAAAATATATTTTTTCAATAATCGTGGATTTTTTAAAATATATTTTTTCAATAATCGTGGATTTTTTAAAATATATTTTTTCAATAATCGTGGATTTTTTAAAATATATTTTTTCAATAATCGTGGATTTTTTAAAATATATTTTTTCAATAATCGTGGATTTTTTAAAATATATTTTTTCAATAATCGTGGATTTTTTAAAATATATTTTTTCAATAATCGTGGATTTTTTAAAATATATTTTTTCAATAATCGTGGATTTTTTAAAATATATTTTTTCAATAATCGTGGATTTTTTAAAATATATTTTTTCAATAATCGTGGATTTTTTAAAATATATTTTTTCAATAATCGTGGATTTTTTAAAATATATTTTTTCAATAATCGTGGATTTTTTAAAATATATTTTTTCAATAATCGTGGATTTTTTAAAATATATTTTTTCAATAATCGTGGATATATTTTTTCAATATTCGTGGATTTTTTAAAATATATTTTTTCAATAATCGTGGATTTTTTAAAATATATTTTTTCAATAATCGTGGATTTTTTAAAATATATTTTTTCAATAATCGTGGATTTTTAAAATATATTTTTCAATAATCGTGGATTTTTTAAAATATATTTTTTCAATAATCGTGGATTTTTTAAAATATATTTTTTCAATAATCGTGGATTTTTTAAAATATATTTTTTCAATAATCGTGGATTTTTTAAAATATATTTTTTCAATAATCGTGGATTTTTTAAAATATATTTTTTCAATAATCGTGGATTTTTTAAAATATATTTTTTCAATAATCGTGGATTTTTTAAAATATATTTTTTCAATAATCGTGGATTTTTTAAAATATATTTTTTCAATAATCGTGGATTTTTTAAAATATATTTTTTCAATAATCGTGGATTTTTTAAAATATATTTTTTCAATAATCGTGGATTTTTTAAAATATATTTTTTCAATAATCGTGGATTTTTTAAAATATATTTTTTCAATAATCGTGGATTTTTTAAAATATATTTTTTCAATAATCGTGGATTTTTTAAAATATATTTTTTCAATAATCGTGGATATATTTTTTCAATATTCGTGGATTTTTTAAAATATATTTTTTCAATAATCGTGGATTTTTTAAAATATATTTTTTCAATAATCGTGGATTTTTTAAAATATATTTCTTCAATAATCGTGGATTTTTAAAATATATTTTTCAATAATCGTGGATTTTTTAAAATATATTTTTTCAATAATCGTGGATTTTTTAAAATATATTTTTTCAATAATCGTGGATTTTTTAAAATATATTTTTTCAATAATCGTGGATTTTTTAAAATATATTTTTTCAATAATCGTGGATATATTTTTTCAATAATCGTGGATTTTTTAAAATATATTTTTTCAATAATCGTGGATTTTTTAAAATATATTTTTTCAATAATCGTGGATTTTTTAAAATATATTTTTTCAATAATCGTGGATTTTTTAAAATATATTTTTTCAATAATCGTGGATTTTTTAAAATATATTTTTTCAATAATCGTGGATTTTTTAAAATATATTTTTTCAATAATCGTGGATTTTTTAAAATATATTTTTTCAATAATCGTGGATTTTTTAAAATATATTTTTTCAATAATCGTGGATTTTTTAAAATATATTTTTTCAATAATCGTGGATTTTTTAAAATATATTTTTTCAATAATCGTGGATTTTTTAAAATATATTTTTTCAATAATCGTGGATTTTTTAAAATATATTTTTTCAATAATCGTGGATTTTTTAAAATATATTTTTTCAATAATCGTGGATTTTTTAAAATATATTTTTTCAATAATCGTGGATTTTTTAAAATATATTTTTTCAATAATCGTGGATTTTTTAAAATATATTTTTTCAATAATCGTGGATTTTTTAAAATATATTTTTTCAATAATCGTGGATTTTTTAAAATATATTTTTTCAATAATCGTGGATTTTTTAAAATATATTTTTTCAATAATCGTGGATTTTTTAAAATATATTTTTTCAATAATCGTGGATTTTTTAAAATATATTTTTTCAATAATCGTGGATTTTTTAAAATATATTTTTTCAATAATCGTGGATTTTTAAAAAGATATTTCGTGCACTTTTTAATGATATATTGGCCAATAAATTTTAGGACTTTATGTTAAAACCGACCAATTCAACAGGAAATGGGATTAACAACACAAACACCCTCCTCACACTTTCTTCAACACACATTAAGTAAATTATCCCTGCTCTTGCTCCCCCTCCGTTCTTTCCACCACTTTAAATCAACATTACATTTAAGTAACGTTACGCTTGACAACATTTGAAGTTTTTTCATTTAATTTTCATTGTCCTGACATTCATTGTTCCTGTAGTGTTGGTCTGTCGCTCACAACGGATGTAGAAGGAATAACAATAAAGATACCAATGAAAACTGACTGGCTACCAAGTGATGCCAATGTTAGTCGCGTTATTTTGTTTGGTAAGATAGTTGCTCCTTGTGTGTATGTGCGTGCGAGTGTGTGTGTCTGTTTTTACTCTTCTGAATGCCATTATAACACCTGTGAATACAATTAAATTTACATTTTTTTCCGTTGGCTTGTTTGGCTAACATCTTTGCCACACTTGATTAACATTTACGTTAGTTAATGTTTAACTAGATTTAACAAAAAAAGTGGGGAAGCGTTTTGTGTTTATCCAGGAGGTGCTGATGATGCCAAGAAACACACACACACACATCGAAAAACAGGTGATGAATGTACTTTGACGTCTCTCCAGGTGTGTGTGTGTTAAAATAGCAACAATAACACTTTGTTTATACAGGATACATGGATGGTTGGCTAGTTAGATGGATGGACAGCAATAAGTAGCTGTGTCCATAGTCATTTGCGTATCTATTATCCAACAACTTGTGCCAAAGTTAAAAGTGCAAAACAACATTTAGGAGAATAATTAACAAAGATACCATCTCATAGCTATTGTCCGGCTTTGTTCATACAAGGATGTCCTGCACACACACACAAACACACGGATCATTGGATTTATTTTGTCACAATGTCTTTTGGTGTGTGAGTGTGTCTGTGTTCAACCAGGTATTTTATGGCCTCTCATCACAGTCCATAATATTCATGTAATGAAAAAAAAAACCTAATACTGGACCCTCCTGTAGCAACGTTACAAAGTATTCGGGTTGAGCAAACACTCTGCATGTTTTCCTTCTAAACATGCTTAACATATTTAGCCGACCAGGCAATTTAACATGTTAAGTGCAAAACACATTCCCAGAAAGGAGGGGGATAGGAGAAAAACAGATACATGGAAAATTATATTTAAAAAGGCATTTGGATTTCCCATGTGGAATTGCACACATTTGCACAAATATGGAACAAATGATTTAAAAAAAAATTCAAAAATATTGAAAAAGTATTTCTACAAAAAATCACAAATATTAAAGAAAAAACATTTTTTTTAATATTTACAATGATTAAACAATTCACCAATATTAAAAAAATATATTTTAAAGAATTTACAAATATTAAAAAATCATGTTTTAAACAATGCAAAAATATTGAAATATATATCTATATATATTTTTAAATCCAAGATTATTGAAAAATATTTTTTTAAAACTCTACGATTATTGAAAAATATTTTATTTAAAAATTCACGATTATCGGAAATATATTTTTAAAAAAGCTACGATTATTTATAAAAATGTAAAAGAAATTCACAAGTATTGAAAAATAGTTATAACAAATTCACAAATATTGAAAAAATATTCGTTAAAATTTACAAATATTGAAAAATATGTTATAAAAAATCACACATATTGAAAAAAATAGTTCTTAAATAAATCACAAATACTGAAAAGATATTCTTTAAAAATGTCACGATTGTTTTTAAGAAATATATTTTAAAAAAATCACGATTATTGATTTGTCAAGCACCACATCTGAATATGCCTGATGAGCTGAATTAAACCACCAGCGAAACGATCGTAGCATATTGGTTGGATGTGTGTGGACTTCGCTAGATATCACGTTTTCAATACAAAACTCCTTAGGTCATGATAGCCCAATTAATTCAATTAAATTGAAAATAATATTTAAAAAAAAAATTCACTATTAAAAAAAAATATTTTTTAAAAAATAAACAATTATTAAAAAAATAAATATAAAATATTATTTTTGAAAAAATAATTTTTAAAAAATTTACAAATATTGAAAAAAATTTTTAAATGTTTAGAAATATTGAAAAATATTTTTTTTTAAAATTCAGAAATATTGAAAAAAAGCTTCCTTAAAAAAATTGACGATTATTGACAACATATTTTTTAAAAAAATTCATGATTATTGAAACAATGTGTTTTAAAAAATTCACGATTATTGAAAAATATTTTTTATTTTTTAATATTTTTTTAAAAAAAATTTAAAAATATTGAAAAAACATTTTTTAAAGAATTCAGAAATATTGAAAAAAGTTTCCTTAAAAAAATCCACGATTATCAATGATTATTGAAACAATATTTTTTAAAAAATTCATGATAATTGAAATAATATTTTATTAAAAATTCACAAATATTGAAAAATATATTTTTTTAAAAAAATCAAAATATTAAAAAAAATATTATTTAAAAAATTCAGATATATTACAAAATTCACATTAAGCCATTGCACAATGGTCTCAAATCCAAATTTTCTGGCCAAAACTATTTCAACGTCAATTTTTTATTGAAATTAATTGTTATTTATAATGTTTACAAACAGCAATTCCTACGTTTTATCGACCAAAATGACCAAAAACAGACAAAATTTGTTGAACAGGGTGGTCCCGTTGTGTGGGGTCTAAACCAAAACATTGACCTATGTTAATAATTTTTGGTACGAAGGATTAATATCTTCCAAAAGGTCAAACTACCAAATTTCAGCCGAATCCGTTATAAAGTGTCGCTAAAATCCACAAAATATCGAAAATCGGACGGTACTTTTATGTGGGGGCTATGACAAAAAATTGAGCTATTTTCAAAAAAATTATCTGGAACCCTTAAATATGCATTTTAAAGAAAATCGGTTGATAGATGTGGGTATTACCGTTCTATTTCTATTGGATACTACGTACAGTCACAACAGGTATTTACAAAAAATTCCTCATCTTAAAATAGAAAAATCCACTTTATTTTAACTGTGGCAAATTTGAGCACGATTTGACTTCTGAATTTATTAGTACAGACCCCCTGCTAACTTTCAAATTCAATTTGGAGGTGGACATATTTGGACATTTTTTTTAAAAGTTTAAGTATATTTAAAAAATATTTGTAAAAAAAAAATCTAATATATATAAAAACATTGATTTTATTACGCTAATTTTACAAATTTCATCGTTCTTTTTGTAAATATTATGAAACTACTCATTAACAGCTTCCCGATTCATAATAACTTTGATCTCACTTCTGTATATTTATGCAGCGACGCAATACAGCAAAAATTGTATATTTTACAGCACAAATTCTGTTTTATTTTTACATAAAAAAGTGTCAACTTTGGTACTTCGCCCATCAACGAATACTAACGTTATTTACAAAAACTAATTATTTTCAGATGAATTGATGTGTTTTTTATTATTCTGTGCAAAAAAAATTAAAATTTCGAAACTTCAAAAATATGGTTTTGGCCAAAAATTTCCTGATTGAAACCTATGTGCATTGGGGTAATATTCAAGACTAAACAATCTTATTGAGAAACTTTTTTTAAACATAACTTTTCAATATATGTAAATTCTTTAGAATATATATTTTTCAATATTGGTGATTTTTTAAAGAATACTTTTCAATATTTTTGAGGTTTTTTTTTAAATATTATTTCAATATTTGTGCATTACAAATATTTATCAATATTTAAAAAAAACACAAATATTGAAAAATGTTCTTTAAAAAATTGACCAATACTGAAGAAATATATTTTAAATTAGGAGGGTTGTCATTTTTTATTTGGAATGACGACTTCTATTTTGCTTTCCAAAATTGCCAGGCTTAAATGTTGCAAAAATATTATTTACAAAAAATATTTTTTAAAAATCCACGATTATTGAAAAAAAAAATTTTAAAAAATCCATGATTATTAAAAAAATATTTTATTAAAAAGTCACAAATATTGAAAAAAATATTTTTAAAAAAATTTACAAATATTAAAAAAAATATTTTTAAAAAAATTCAGTTATATTAAAAATTTCACATTAAGCCACTGGGGTAATACTCAAGACTAAACAATCATACTGAGAACCTTTTTTATAAACATAATTTTTCAATATTTGTAAATTCTTTAGAATATATATTTTTCAATATTTGTGATTTTTTTAAAGAATATTTTTCAATATTTGTGAGTTCTTTTTTTAAATATTATTTCAATATTTGTGCATTACAAATATTTATCAATATTTAAAAAAAACACAAATATTGAAAAATGTTCTTTAAAAAATTGACCAATACTGAAGAAATCTATTTTAAATTAGGAGGGTTGTCATTTTTTATTTGGAATATCGACTTCTATTTTGGTTTACAAAATTGTCAGGTTGCAAAAATCTTCTTTACAAAAATTATTTTTTTAAAAATCCACGATTATTGAAAAAATATTTTTTTAAAAATCCACGATTATTGAAAAAATATTTTTTTAAAAATCCACGATTATTGAAAAAATATTTTTTTAAAAATCCACGATTATTGAAAAAATATTTTTTTAAAAATCCACGATTATTGAAAAAATATTTTTTTAAAAATCCACGATTATTGAAAAAATATTTTTTTAAAAATCCACGATTATTGAAAAAATATTTTTTTAAAAATCCACGATTATTGAAAAAATATTTTTTTTACAAAATCCACGATTATTGAAAAATATTTTTTTTAAAAAATCCACGATTTTGAAAAAAATATTTTTAAAAATCCACGATTATTGAAAAATATTTTTTTAAAAATCCACGATTATTGAAAAAATATTTTTTTAAAAATCCACGATTATTGAAAAAATATTTTTTTTTACAAAATCCACGATTATTGAAAAATATTTTTTTTAAAAAATCCACGATTATTGAAAAAATATTTTTAAAAATCCACGATTATTGAAAAATATTTTTTAAAAATCCACGATTATTGAAAAAATATTTTTTAAAAATCCACGATTATTGAAAAAATATTTTTTAAAAATCCACGATTATTGAAAAAAATATTTTTTAAAAATCCACGATTATTGAAAAAAATATTTTTTAAAAATCCACGATTATTGAAAAAAATATTTTTTAAAAATCCACGATTATTGAAAAATATTTTTTTAAAAATCCACGATTATTGAAAAAATATTTTTTTAAAAATCCACGATTATTGAAAAAATATTTTTTAAAAATCCACGATTATTGAAAAAATATTTTTTTTAAAATCCACGATTATTGAAAAAATATTTTTTTAAAAATCCACGATTATTGAAAAAATATTTTTTTAAAAATCCACGATTATTGAAAAATATATTTTTAAAAAATCCACGATTATTGAAAAAATATTTTTTTTAAATCCACGATTATTGAAAAAATATTTTTAAAAAATCCACGATTATTGAAAAAATATTTTAAAAAATCCACGATTATTGAAAAAATATTTTTAAAAAATCCACGATTATTGAAAAAATATTTTTAAAAAATCCACGATTATTGAAAAAATATTTTTTTTAAATCCACGATTATTGAAAAAATATTTTTTTTAAGTCCACGATTATTGAAAAAATATTTTTTTTAAATCCACGATAATTGAAAAAATATATATTTTTAAAAATCCACGATTATTGGAAAAATATATTTTTAAAATCCACGATTATAGAGAAAATATTTTTTAAAAATCCGCGATTATTGAAAAATTATTTTTTAAAAATCCACGATTATTGAAAAAATATTTTTTAAAAATCCACGATTATTAAAAAAATATTTTTTAAAAATCCACGATTATTGAAAAAATATTTTTTTTAAAAAATCCACGATTATTGAAAAAATATTTTTTTTTTTTAAATCCCACGATTATTGAAAAAATATTTTTTTTTAAAAAATCCACGATTATTGAAATTTTTTTTTTTAAAAAAATCCACGATTATTGAAAAAATTTTTTTAAAAAAATCCACGATTATTGAAAAAATATTTTTTTAAAAAATCCATGATTATTGAAATTTTTTTTTTTTTAAAAATCCACGATTATTGAAAAAATATTTTTTTAAATAATCCACGAATATTGAAAAAATATTTTTTTAAAAAATCAACGTTTATTGAAATTTTTTTTTTTTTAAAAATCCACGATTATTGAAAAAATATCTTTTTTAAAAAATCCACGATTATTGAAATAATATTTTTTAAAAAAATCCACGTTTGCTTGAAAAATATATTCTTTAAAAATCCACATTTGCCTGAAAAAATATATTCTTTAAAAATCCACGTTTGCTTGAAAAAATATATTTTAAAAAATCCACTTTTGTTGGAAAAAGTATATTTTTAAAAAATCCACGATTAATGAAAAAATATTTTTTAAAAAATCCACGATTAATGAAAAAATATTTTTTAAAAATCCACGATTATTGAAAAATATTTTTTAAAAATCCATGATTATTGAAAAAATATTTTTTAAAAATCCACGATTATTGAAAAAATATTTTTTAAAAATCCACGATTATTGAAAAAATATTTTTTTTAAAAATCCACGATTATTGAAAAAATATTTTTTTAAAAATCCACGATTATTGAAAAAATATTTTTTAAAAATCCACGATTATTGAAAAAATATTTTTTAAAAATCCACGATTATTGAAAAAATATTTTTTAAAAATCCACGATTATTGAAAAAATATTTTTTAAAAATCCACGATTATTGAAAAAATATTTTTTAAAAATCCACGATTATTGAAAAAATATTTTTTAAAAATCCACGATTATTGAAAAAATATTTTTTAAAAATCCACGATTATTGAAAAAATATTTTTTAAAAATCCACGATTATTGAAAAAATATTTTCTAAAAATCCACGATTATTGAAAAAATATTTTTTAAAAATCCACGATTATTGAAAAAATATTTTTTAAAAATCCACGATTATTGAAAAAATATTTTTTAAAAATCCACGATTATTAAAAAAATATTTTTTAAAAATCCACGATTATTGAAAAAATATTTTTTAAAAATCCACGATTATTGAAAAAATATTTTTTAAAAATCCACGATTATTGAAAAAATATTTTTTAAAAATCCACGATTATTGAAAAAATATTTTTTAAAAATCCACGATTATTGAAAAAATATTTTTTAAAAATCCACGATTATTGAAAAAATATTTTTTAAAAATCCACGATTATTAAAAAGTATTTTTTAAAAATCCACGATATTTTTTTAAAAATCCACGATTATTGAAAACATGTTTTTTAAAAATCCACGTTTATTGAAAACATATTTTTTAAAAATCCACGTTTATTGAAAACATATTTTTTTAAAAATCCACGATTATTGAAAACATATTTTTTAAAAATCCACGTTTATTGAAAACATATTTTTAAAAATCCACGATTATTGAAAAAATATTTTTTAAAAATCCACGATTATTGAAAACATATTTTTTTTTTTTAAATCCACGATTATTGAAAACATATTTTTTTTTTAAATCCACGATTATTGAAAACATATTTTTTTTTTTAAATCCACGATTATTGAAAACATATTCGTTTTTAGATGAAAAAATATATTTAAAAAATCCACGTTTGATTGAAAAAATATATTTAAAAAATCCACGATTATTGAAAACATATTTTTTTTTTTAAATCCACGATTATTGAAAACATATTCGTTTTTAGATGAAAAAATATATTTAAAAAATCCACGTTTGATTGAAAAAATATATTTAAAAAATCCACGTTTGATTGAAAAAATATATTTAAAAAATCCACGTTTGATTGAAAAAATATATTTAAAAAATCCACGTTTGATTGAAAAAATATATTTAAAAAATCCACGTTTGATTGAAAAAATATATTTAAAAAATCCACGTTTGATTGAAAAAATATATTTAAAAAATCCACGTTTGATTGAAAAAATATATTTAAAAAATCCACGTTTGATTGAAAAAATATATTTAAAAAATCCACGTTTGATTGAAAAAATATATTTAAAAAATCCACGTTTGATTGAAAAAATATATTTAAAAAATCCACGTTTGATTGAAAAAATATATTTAAAAAATCCACGTTTGATTGAAAAAATATATTTAAAAAATCCACGTTTGATTGAAAAAATATATTTAAAAAATCCACGTTTGATTGAAAAAATATATTTAAAAAATCCACGTTTGATTGAAAAAATATATTAAAAAAATCCACGTTTGATTGAAAAAATATATTTAAAAAATCCACGTTTGATTGAAAAAATATATTTAAAAAATCCACGTTTGATTGAAAAAATATATTTAAAAAATCCACGTTTGATTGAAAAAATATATTTAAAAAATCCACGTTTGATTGAAAAAATATATTTAAAAAATCCACGTTTGATTGAAAAAATATATTTAAAAAATCCACGTTTGATTGAAAAAATATATTTAAAAAATCCACGTTTGATTGAAAAAATATATTTAAAAAATCCACGTTTGATTGAAAAAATATATTTAAAAAATCCACGTTTGATTGAAAAAATATATTTAAAAAATCCACGTTTGATTGAAAAAATATATTTAAAAAATCCACGTTTGATTGAAAAAATATATTTAAAAAATCCACGTTTGATTGAAAAAATATATTTAAAAAATCCACGTTTGATTGAAAAAATATATTTAAAAAATCCACGTTTGATTGAAAAAATATATTTAAAAAATCCACGTTTGATTGAAAAAATATATTTAAAAAATCCACGTTTGATTGAAAAAATATATTTAAAAAATCCACGTTTGATTGAAAAAATATATTTAAAAAATCCACGTTTGATTGAAAAAATATATTTAAAAAATCCACGTTTGATTGAAAAAATATATTTAAAAAATCCACGTTTGATTGAAAAAATATATTTAAAAAATCCACGTTTGATTGAAAAAATATATTTAAAAAATCCACGTTTGATTGAAAAAATATATTTAAAAAATCCACGTTTGATTGAAAAAATATATTTAAAAAATCCACGTTTGATTGAAAAAATATATTTAAAAAATCCACGTTTGATTGAAAAAATATATTTAAAAAATCCACGTTTGATTGAAAAAATATATTTAAAAAATCCACGTTTGATAGAAAAAATATATTTAAAAAATCCACGTTTGATTGAAAAAATATATTTAAAAAATCCACGTTTGATTGAAAAAATATATTTAAAAAATCCACGTTTGATTGAAAAAATATATTTAAAAAATCCACGTTTGATTGAAAAAATATATTTAAAAATTCAACTTTTGATTGAAAAAATATATTTAAAAAATCCACGTTTGATTGAAAAAATATATTTAAAAAATCCACGTTTGATTGAAAAAATATATTTAAAAAATCCACGTTTGATTGAAAAAATATATTTGAAAAATCCACGTTTGATTGAAAAAATATATTTAAAAAATCCACGTTTGATTGAAAAAATATATTTAAAAAATCCACGTTTGATTGAAAAAATATATTTAAAAAATCCACGTTTGATTGAAAAAATATATTTAAAAAATCCACGTTTGATTGAAAAAATATATTTAAAAAATCCACGTTTGATTGAAAAAATATATTTAAAAAATCCACGTTTGATAGAAAAAATATATTTAAAAAATCCACGTTTGATAGAAAAAATATATTTAAAAAATCCACGTTTGATTGAAAAAATATATTTAAAAAATCCACGTTTGATTGAAAAAATATATTTAAAAAATCCACGTTTGATTGAAAAAATATATTTAAAAAATCCACGTTTGATTGAAAAAATATATTTAAAAAATCCACGTTTGATTGAAAAAATATATTTAAAAAATCCACGTTTGATTGAAAAAATATATTTAAAAAATCCACGTTTGATTGAAAAAATATATTTAAAAAATCCACGTTTGATTGAAAAAATATATTTAAAAAATCCACGTTTGATTGAAAAAATATATTTAAAAAATCCACGTTTGATTGAAAAAATATATTTAAAAAATCCACGTTTGATTGAAAAAATATATTTAAAAAATCCACGTTTGATAGAAAAAATATATTTAAAAAATCCACGTTTGATTGAAAAAATATATTTAAAAAATCCACGTTTGATTGAAAAAATATATTTAAAAAATCCACGTTTGATTGAAAAAATATATTTAAAAAATCCACGTTTGATTGAAAAAATATATTTAAAAAATCCACGTTTGATTGAAAAAATATATTTAAAAAATCCACGTTTGATTGAAAAAATATATTTAAAAAATCCACGTTTGATTGAAAAAATATATTTAAAAAATCCACGTTTGATTGAAAAAATATATTTAAAAAATCCACGTTTGATTGAAAAAATATATTTAAAAAATCCACGTTTGATTGAACAAATATATTTAAAAAATCCACGTTTGATTGAAAAAATATATTTAAAAAATCCACGTTTGATTGAAAAAATATATTTAAAAAATCCACGTTTGATTGAAAAAATATATTTAAAAAATCCACGTTTGTTGGAAAAAATATATTTTAAAAAAACCACGTTTGTTGGAAAAAATATATTTTAAAAAATACACGTTTGTTGGAAAAAATATATTTTAAAAAATCCACGTTTGTTGGAAAAAATATATTTTAAAAAATCCACGTTTGTTGAAAAAAATATATTTTAAAAAATCCACGTTTGTTGAAAAAAAATATATTTAAAAAATCCACGTTTGTTGAACAAAATATATTTTAAAAAATCCACGTTTGTTGAAAAAAATATATTTTAAAAAATCCACGTGTGTTGAAAAAAGTTTTTTTTTTTTTAAAAAATCCACGTTTGTTGGAAAAAATATATTTTAAAAAATCCACGTTTGTTGAAAAAAATATTTTTTTTTGAAAAATCCACGTGTGTTGAAAAAATATATTGTAAAAAATCCACGTTTGTTGAAAAAATATATTGTAAAAAATCCACGTTTGTTGGAAAAATATATTGTAAAAAATCCACGTTTGTTGGAAAAAATATATTTTTTTAAAAATCCAAGTTTATTGGAAAAAATATATTTTTTAAAAACCCACGTTTATTGGAAAAAATATATTTTTTAAAAATCCACGTTTATTGGAAAAAATATATTTTTTTAAAAATTCCACGTTTATTGGAAAAAATATATTTTTTAAAAAATCCACGTTTATTGGAAAAAATATATTTTTTAAAAAATCCACGTTTGTTGGAAAAATATATTTTAAAAAATCCACGTGTGTTGAAAAAAGTATATTTTAAAAAATCCACGTTTTGCTTCTCTTTAATGGTTATTTATAATTTTGATATTTGTTGTTTATTTATATGACATCTTAATGTCATGTAATTAATTGTACTATGTCACGAATGTGTTTTTTGATGTGTTAATTTGAATATGATCTGTGAAATCTGATAAGATTTTATAGCTTATTTTATTTTCCTTTCTATTGTAAATTTCTCATAATGGGTCTCTTTCTTTTTATTGTGATTTAAGTGTTAAGTCATTTCAATTGCAAAACCTTCAAGTTATTGTATTAGAATCGGTCATTTGTGAAACCATTGAAAATATAGTGTAAAAACTAATTTTTTTTATTTTGAAAAGAGAGGTGTTTTGTTTTCAAAAGGAAAAGTTAGATGATAGCGAAGCCGTTCCACAGCCGATATGTCTGAAGAGCCTCTACCAAAGGCAAAACATGCATATCACATAGTGGTGGTTGTGTGGGTTCGAATCTTCGGATTTCCTTTTTCACTTGTATTATTGGAGGATTTAATTAAAATTAATATTAAAAAAATGATCTTCGCCCTAATAGGCAAAATTTTCTAATGCCGATTACATTTTTTTTTTTGGTATTCAAAATTTTCCATATTTTTTTATTACCCACCCTAATATGTAACGAACACTTCGTTTATGTCGGTACACCTGAAACCTAATTAAATGTGTTGCTGTTGTTCTCTGTTTCTGCTCATAAATTGCCTAATAAATAGACATTTCTGTAATTGAGTGTGGCTCTTTTTTTTTGACGCGTCAAGTGGTGTTTGCTACTCGAGCTTCCTGCCAAGGTCTTCTACTTCCATTCAACCCAGTCACCCCCTCATACTTGACAATCCAATTCATATCCAATTAAACATTTAAATGTGTTCCTTACAATGCAATAAATTAAAAAAAAGAACACAACAAAAATAACGCAATTAAAAAATAAATGTTTTGCCGTAGAAATGAAAAGTGGAAAATGTACAGCCACACACACGCTAACATATGTATGTAAATGTGTTTAATTACTATGAATAGCTGGCAAGAAAATTGGATTGGTAAAAATATTTCCATTGAAAGGAACATGTTCACATTTGAATAGAGTTCAAGTTGAAGTATTAGAAGGTGGAAAATTAATTAGGAAGGGACGGAAGTAATGGGGGATTTTCTGTAAATATTTCGAAGGAGTGATTTTTTTTTAATTTCTTAAAAAAATTTCCCGCGAAGTTTTTATTTTAATTTTTGTAGATTTATTTTAAAAATTTTGTTCCATATCTGTATTCATGTTACACCCCAATTCCATTACAACACACTTCATTGGTTTTATTACAACTTTCGCAACACTTTTTCATTCCCAGAGTTGGCCTTATTGGTCAAAGGATAATTGCCATGAAATCACTATCAGAAAATTTATTTTTTTTTCATTCTTAGTTGAAAGGCATTATTTCACATGTCGGCAATGTTTTTTTTTTTATTATTTTTTAAACTTGTATTCATGACAAAAGTTTTACCAAGCAATCAACAATAACAACATTAACTTTATATGAAGCCATGGGTGATGGCTAACATTAACAGGGTTTACCCCCAGAAGTTCGTAAAAATATTATATACACTTGCAATGCTTCTGCTACTGGAACGTACCACTTGAACAAAAAATGCATTTAAAACTTTATTTTCCCCTTTTTCGCTAGGCGTAAATAGTATTAAATGAAAAAAAAAAAACATAAAAACCCAAAAGCAACTCACTGCGCTTTACTATTCTATGGCAGAGAGCATGTTTTAATATTCTGAGAGTTCTCAAAGTGCATCCAACATTCACCACATAATAGAATTTTGAATTAAAGTTTGTTTTATTTGTTTGTGTTTTTGTTTTAGAATCCTGCTGTTGTTTATTAAATTTGACTTTTTATGTTATTATTTGACAGGCGAATGTTTAAAAGCTGTAAGGTTTACCAGGTCATAATAATGTGGTTGCATATCAAGGTTATGGTTACAAAACTCAGTCAGTGGGAAATGTCAAGGAAATTATGAATGAGGGCGGGTTTCAGTTAATAGAGTCATAAGTTAAATGTGGTTGGTTTTGTTGCTGGGGTACAGTGGTTTTGAACAATATTTTCTAAGCAACCGCAAGACGTACATTTTTTAAAGAATATTTTTTCCAGTCAAGCACAAGTCAAGGATTTTTTAAAGAATATTTTTTCCAATCAACCACAAGTCACGGATTTGGATTTTTTAAAGAATATTTTTTCCTATCATCCACAAGTCAAGGATTTTAAAAGAATATTTTTTCCAATCAACCACAATACGGGGATTTTTTAAAAGAATATTTTTTCCAAGGATTTTTTAAACAACATATTTTCCCATCTATCTCGAGGCGTGGATTTTTTAAAGAATATTTTTTCCAATCAAACACAAGTCAAGGATTTTTAAACAACATTTTTTCCGATCAATCTCGAGGCGTGGATTTTTTAAAAAATATTTTTTGCAATCAACCACAAGACGTGCATTTTTTAAAGACCACAAGACGTGGATTTTTTAAAGAATATTTTTTCCACACAACCACAACACGTGGATTTTTTAAAGAATATTTTTTCCCAAGCAACCGCAATTCGTGGATTTTTTAAAGAATATTTTTTCCCAAGCAACCGCAATTCGTGGATTTTTTAAAGAATATTTTTTCCAAACAACCACAAGACGTGGATTTTTTAAAGAATATTTTTTCCAAACAACCACAAGACGTCGATTTTTTAAAGAATATTTTTTCCAAACAACCACAAGACGTGGATTTTTTAAAGAATATTTTTTCCAATCAACCACAAGACGTGGATTTTTTAAAGAATATTTTTTCCAAACAACCACAAGTCGTGGATTTTTTAAAGAATATTTTTTCCAAACAACCACAAGACGTGGATTTTTTAAAGAATATTTTTTCCAAACAACCACAAGACGTGGATTTTTTATAGAATATTTTTTCCAAACAACCACAAGACGTGGATTTTTTATAGAATATTTTTTCCAAACAACCAAAAGTCGTGGATTTTTTTAAAAAATATTTTTTCCAAACAACCACAACACGTGGATTTTTTAATGAATATTTTTTCCAAACAGCCACAAGACGTGGATTTTTTAAAGAATATTTTTTTCCAAACGTGGATTTTTTAAAGAATATTTTTTCCAATCAACCACAAGTCAAGGATTTTTAAAGAATATTTTTTCCAATCAAACACAAGTCAAGGATTTTTAAAGAATATTTTTTTCCAATAAACCACAAGTCAAGGATTTTTAAAGAAAATTTTTCCAAGCAACCTCAAGACGTGGATTTTTAAAGAATATTTTTTCCAATCAACGACAAGACGTGGATTTTTTAAAGAATATTTTTTCCAATCATCGACAAGACGTGGATTTTTTAAAGAATATTTTTTCCAAACAACCACAAGTCAAGGATTTTTAATGAATATTTTTTCCAATCAACCACAACACGTGGATTTTTTAAAGAATATTTTTTCCAATCAACCACAAGCCAAGGACTTTTAAAGAATATTTTTTTTTCAAATCAACCACAAGACGTGGATTTTTTAACGAATATTTTTTCCAATCAACCACAAGTCGTGAATTTTTTAAAGAATATTTTTTCCAATAAACCACAAGTCAAGGATTTTTAAAGAAATTTTTTCCAATCAACCACAAATCAAGGATTTTTAAAGAAATTTTTTCCAATCAACCACAAATCAAGGATTTTTAAAGAATATTTTTTCTGATCAACAAGACGTGGATTTTTTAAAGAATATTTTTCCAATCAACCACAGGTGTTCTCTCTCTCCCTACTTAAAAACCCTCTTAGTCGAATACAAATAAAATTAATGAATTTATTTATTAAATAAATGAAAATAAATAAAGCAACCAATAAATAAATGAACATGTAAAATTAATGTGTAAATACTTCCTCAGCAATAACAACAACAGCAAATTAAACAACATGAGATTTCCTCAGGCCACAATAATGTCTACGAACACCAGCCGTTGACCATCACTGATGGTGACCTGTGAAATGTTAACACAACTAAATCCTCGATAAACACAACAAGGCACTTAAGTGAAAATACAACGAAGTCCAGCCATAACTCCGGTGATAATCGTCAGGTATCATATTTAAATGTACAGCAGCAACATATAATTAAATTCCAACAACACAACAAATACAAATAAGTTTAAAGTGCTGTGTGTGTGTTTACATTGCGCGATCATGGTAATCGGATATTAATGTAATAATGAAGGCACAATCTTTTGTGCTGATATATTGACATGACATGAATGAGACATGTCATGTGCTATTATTTCCGTGTAATGTGACAGTAAAGGTCAATGGCATACAAAACATTCGCTTCTTAGACCAATGAAGGGCGGAAAATTTTATTGAGAGGTCCACGCTTCTAGAACCCAACATAAGGAGATATTTTTTTTACAAAACTCAAAATGGCTGTGGAAATTTGTTTAAAAAATCCTCGCTTCTAGAGCCCAATATGGGGAGAGACATTTTTTATAAAACTCAAAATGGCTGTGGAAATTTGTTTAAAAAATCCGCGCTTCTAGAGCCCAATATGGGGAGAGACATTTTTTATAAAACTCAAAATGGCTATGGAAATTTGTTTAAAAAATCCACGTTTCTAGAGCCCAGTATGGGGAGGGAAATTTTTTATAAAACTCAAAATGGCTGCGGAAATTTGTTTAAAAAATCCACGCTTCTAGAGCCCAATATGGGGAGAGACATTTTTTATAAAACTCAAAATGGCTGTGGAAATTTGTTTAAAAAATCCACGCTTCTAGAGACCAATATGGGAAAGAGAAATTTTTTATAAAACTCAAAATGGCTGTGGAAATTTGTTTAAAAAATCCACGCTTCTAGAATATAGGGAGAGACATTTTTTATAAAAGTCAAAATGGCTGTGGACATTTGTTTAAAAAATCAACGGTCGTAGAGCTTTGTTGGCCCTTTAAAATAGTATTTAAAAATCAACGGTTGTAGAGCTTTGTTGGCCCTTTAAAATAGTATTTAAAAAATCAACGGTTGTAGAGCTTTGGTGGCCCTTTGAAATAGTTTTTTTAAATGCACCCTAGTAGAGCTTTGGTGGCATTTTGAAATATTTTTTTTTAATCCCCGCTTGTAGAGCTTTGGTGGCATTTTGAAATATTTTTTTTTAAATCCACGCTTGTAGAGCTTTGGTGTCATTTTGAAATAATTTTTAAAAAAATCCCCGCTTGTAGAGCTTTATTGAGTCTTTGAAATAATTTTTAAGAAATCCATACTTGTAGAGCTTTGTCGGGTCTTTGAAATAATTTTTAAAAATGATTTTTTTAAGATTTGTTGGCCTTTGAAATAACTGATAAAATTATTTTTAAGAAATCAACGTTTGTAGAACTTTGGTGGCTCTTTGATAAAATTCCTAAAAATTATTTGTTTCTTAAATCCGCACTTGTAGAGCTTTATTGGCCATCAAAAATAATTTTTAAAAAATATTTCTTAAAAAGAGCTTCGGTGACCCTTTAAAATAATTTTTAATAATTATTTTTTAAATAATCGACGCTTGTAGAGCTTTTTTAAGTACTCCACGCTTGTAGAGCTTTTTCAAGTACTCCTTGTAGAGCTTTGGTGGCCTTTTGAAATAATTTTTAATAATTATTTTTTAAATAATCGACGCTTGTAGAGCTTTTTTAAGTACTCCACGCTTGTAGAGCTTTTTCAAGTACTCCTTGTAGAGCTTTGGTGGCCTTTTGAAATAATTTTTAATAATTATTTTTTAAATAATCCACGCTTGTAGAGCTTTTTTAAGTACTCCACGCTTGTAGAGCTTTTTCAAGTACTCCTTGTAGAGCTTTGGTGGCCTTTTGAAATAATTTTTAATAATTATTTTTTAAATAATCCACGCTTGTAGAGCTTTTTTAAGTACTCCTTGTTGAGCTTTGGTGGCCTTTTGAAATAATTTTTAATAATTATTTTTTAAATAATCAACGCTTGTAGAGCTTTTTTAAGTACTCCACGCTTGTAGAGCTTTGGTGGCCTTTTGAAATAATTTTTAATAATTATTTTTTAAATAATCCACGCTTGTAGAGCTTTTATAAGTACTCTTTGTTGAGCTTTGGTGGCCTTTTGAAATAATTTTTAATAATTATTTTTTAAATAATCAACGCTTGTAGAGCTTTTTTAAGTACTCCACGCTTGTAGAGCTTTTTCAAGTACTCCTTGTAGAGCTTTTTTGGCCTTTTGAAATAATTTTTAATAATTATTTTTTTAAATAATCCACGCTTGTAGAGCTTTTTCAAGTACTCCTTGTAGAGCTTTGGTGGCCTTTTGAAATAATTTTTAATAATTATTTTTTAAATAATCCACGCTTGTAGAGCTTTTTTAAGTACTCAACGCTTGTAGAGCTTTGGTGGCCTTTTGAAATAATTTTTAATAATTATTTTTTAAATAATCCACGCTTGTAGAGCTTTTTTAAGTACTCCTTGTTGAGCTTTGGTGGCCTTTTGAAATAATTTTTAATAATTATTTTTTAAATAATCCACGCTTGTAGAGCTTTTTTAAGTACTCCACGCTTGTTGAGCTTTGGTGGCCTTTTGAAATAATTTTTAATAATTATTTTTTAAACAATCCACGCTTGTAGAGCTTTTTTTAAGTACTCCACGCTTGTAGAGCTTTGGTGGCCTTTTGAAATAATTTTTAATAATTATTTTTTAAACAATCCACGCTTGTAGAGCTTTTTTAAGTACTCCTCGCTTGTAGAGCTTTGGTGACCACGCTTCTAGAGCCCAATATGGGGAGAGAAATTTTTTATAAAACTCAAAATGGCTGTGGAAATTTGTTTAAAAAATCCACGCTTCTAGAGCCCAATATGGGGAGAGACATTTTTTATAAAACTCAAAATGGCTGTGGAAATTTGTTTAAAAAATCCACGCTTCTAGAGCCCAATATGGGAAGGTACATTTTTTATAAAACTCAAAATGGCTGTGGAAATTTGTTTAAAAAATCCACGCTTCTAGAGCCCAATATGGGGAGAGACATTTTTTATAAAACTCAAAATGGCTGTGGAAATTTGTTTAAAAAATCCACGCTTCTAGAGCCCAATATGGGGAGAGAAATTTTTTATAAAACTCAAAATGGCTGTGGAAATTTGTTTAAAAAATCCACGCTTCTAGAGCCCAATATGGGGAGAGAAATTTTTTATAAAACTCAAAATGGCTGTGGAAATTTGTTTAAAAAATCCACGCTTCTAGAGCCCAATATGGGGAGAGACATTTTTTATAAAACTCAAAATGGCTGTGGAAATTTGTTTAAAAAATCCACGCTTCTAGAGCCCAATATGGGGAAAGACATTTTTTATAAAACTCAAAATGGCTGTGGACATTTGTTTAAAAAATCAACGGTCGTAGATCTTTGTTGGCCCTTTAAAATAGTATTTAAAAAATCAACGGTTGTAGAGCTTTGGTGGCCCTTTGAAATATTTTTTTTTTTTTGTTTTTGAAAATCCACGCTTCTAAAGCCCAATATAGGGAGAGGAATTTTTTATAAAACTCAAAATGGCTGTGGAAATTTGTTTAAAATATCCACGCTTGCAGAGCTTTGTTGGCCCTTTAAAATAGTTAAAAAAAAATCTACGGTCAAGAATTCGTTAGGAATATAGTAAGAGTATTTTCTCAATCAAAAACCAAGGGATTGACATGTAAGGATACACCTATATTACCCTCCAAAGTTTTTGGCACTTTTAAAAGATGGCCCGAAATGCTTAAAAAGACTCAAAAATATAACTTTCATAAAAAGTTTTAAGTGTTCTCGCAAAATAAATTCTCGGCGCTAAGTGGGTTAATGGTCCTTTGAAATAGTTTTTTTTAATCCACGCTTGTAGAGCTTTTGTGGCATTTTGAAATAATTTTTAAAAATCCACGCTTGTAGAGCTTTTTGTGGTTATTGAAATAATTTTTAAAAAATCCATGCTTGTAGAGCTTTGTTGGGCCTTTGAAATAATTTTTAAAAATTATTTTTTCTTAAGATTTGCTGGCCTCTGAAACAGTTGATAAAATTATTGTTAAGAAATCAACGTTGGTAGATCTTTGGTGGCTCTTTGAAATGATTCTTATTTGTTTTTTAAATCCGCACTTGTAGAGCTTTATTGGCCCTTAAAAATAATTTTTAAAACATATTTCTTAAAAATACACGCTTGTAGAGCTTTCAAATGATTAAAATAATTTTTAATAATTATTTTTTAAATAATCCACGCTTGTAGAGCTTTTTAAAGTACTCCACACTTGTAGAGCTTTGGTGGCCTTTTGAAATCATTTTTAATAATTACTTTTTAAATAATCCACGCTTGTAGAGCTTTTTAAAGTACTCCACACTTGTAGAGCTTTGGTGGCCTTTTGAAATCATTTTTAATAATTACTTTTTAAATAATCCACGCTTGTAGAGCTTTTTTAAGTACTCCACGCTTGTGGAGCTTTGGTGGCCTTTTGAAATAATTTTTAATAATTATTTTTTAAATAATCCACGCTTGTTGAGCTTTTTTAAGTACTCCACGCTTGTAGAGCTTTGGTGGCCTTTTGAAATAATTTTTAATAATTATTTTTTAAATAATCCACGCTTGTAGAGCTTTTTTAAGTACTCCACGCTTGTAGAGCTTTGGTGGCCTTTTGAAATCATTTTTAATAATTATTTTTTAAAGAATCCACGCTTGTAGAGCTTTTTTAAGTACTCCACGCTTGTAGAGCTTTGGTGGCCTTTTGAAATAATTTTTAATAATTATTTTTTAAAGAATCCACGCTTGTAGAGCTTTTTTAAGTACTCCACGCTTGTAGAGCTTTGGTGGCCTCTTGAAATAATTTTTAATAATTATTTTTTAAATAATCCACGCTTGTAGAGCTTTTTTAAGTACTCCACGCCTGTAGAGCTTTGGTGGCCTTTTGAAAAATTTTTAATAATTATTTTTTAAATAATCCACGCTTGTAGAGCTTTTTTAAGTACTCCACGCTTGTAGAGCTTTGGTGGCCTTTTGAAATCATTTTTAATAATTATTTTTTAAATAATCCACGCTTGTAGAGCTTTTTTAAGTACTCCTTGTTGAGCTTTGGTGGCCTTTTGAAATAATTTTTAATAATTATTTTTTAAATAATCCACGTTTGTAGAGCTTTTTAAGTACTCCACGCCTGTAGAGCTTTGGTGGCCTTTTGAAAAATTTTTAATAATTATTTTTTAAATAATCCACGCTTGTAGATCTTTTTTAAGTACTCCACGCTTGTAGAGCTTTTTCAAGTACTCCTTGTAGAGCTTTGGTGGCCTATTGAAATGATTTTTAATAATTATTTTTTAAATAATCCACGCTTGTAGAGCTTTTTCAAGTACTCCTTGTAGAGCTTTGGTGGCCTTTTGAAATAATTTTTAATAATTATTTTTTAAATAATCCACGCTTGTAGAGCTTTTTTAAGTACTCCTTGTTGAGCTTTGGTAGCCTTTTGAAATAATTTTTAATAATTATTTTTTAAATAATCCACGCTTGTAGAGCTTTTTTAAGTACTCCACGCTTGTAGAGCTTTGGTGGCCTTTTGAAATAATTTTTAATAATTATTTTTTAAATAATCCACGCTTGTAGAGCTTTTTTAAGTACTCCTTGTTGAGCTTTGGTGGCCTTTTGAAATAATTTTTAATAATTATTTTTTAAATAATCCACGCGTGTAGAGCTTTTTTAAGTACTCCACGCTTGTAGAGCTTTGGCGGCCTATTGAAATAATTTTTAATAATTATTTTTTAAATAATCCACGCTTGTAGAGCTTTTTTAAGTACTCCACGCTTGTAGAGCTTTGGCGGCCTATTGAAATAATTTTTAATAATTATTTTTTAAATAATCCACGCTTGTAGAGCTTTTTAAGTACTCTACGCTTGTAGAGCTTTGGTGGCATTTTGAAATAATTTTTAATAATTATTTTTTAAATAATCCACGCTTGTAGAGCTTTTTTAAGTACTCTACGCTTGTAGAGCTTTGGTGGCCTTTTGAAATAATTTTTAATAATTATTTTTTAAATAATCCACGCTTGTAGAGCTTTGGTAGCCTTTTGAAATAATATTTAATAATTATTTTTTAAATAATCCACGCTTGTAGAGCTTTGGTGGTCCTTTGAAATAATTTTTATTAATAATTTTTTTATATAATCCACGCTTGTAGAGCTTTGGTGGCCTTTTGAAATAATTTTTAAAAATTATTTTTTTATATAATCCACGCTTGTAGAGCTTTGGTGGCCTTTTGAAATAATTTTTAAAAATTATTTTTTAATAAATCCACGCTTGTAGAGCTTTGGTGGTCCTTTGAAATAATTTTTATTAATTATTTTTTTATATAATCCACGCTTGTAGAGCTTTGGTGGCCTTTTGAAATAATTTTTAAAAGTTATTTTTTAAAAAATTCACTCTTGTAGAGCTTTGGTGGCCCTTTGAAATAATTTTTAATAATTAATTTTTAAATACTCCACACTTGTAAAGCTTTGGTGTGATTTGAAATAATTTGTAATAATAATGTTTTAAATAATTCACCCTTGTAGAGCTTTGGTGGCCCTTTGAAATAATTTTTAATAATTCTTTTTTAAATAATCCACGCTTCTAGAGCTTTGGTGGGTGGCACTTTGAAATAATTTTTAATAATTATTTTTTAAATAACCCACGCTTGCAGAGCTTTGGTGGCCCTTTGAAATAATTCTTAAAAATTATTTATTTTTTAAATCCACGCTTGTAGAGCTTTATTGGCCTTTGGAAATAATTTTTAAAAAATATTTTTTAAATAATCCAAGCTTGTAGAGCTTTTTTAAGTACTTCACGCTTGTAGAGCTTTGGTGGCCTTTTGAAATAATTTTTAATAATTATTTTTTTAATAATCCACTCTTGTAGAGCTTTGTTGGCCCTTTGAATTTTTAATAATTATGTTTTAAATAATCCACGCTTGAAGAGCTTTGTTGACCTTTGAAATAATTTTTAAAATTATTTTTTTTAAAAATCGACTCTTATAGAGCTTTGGTGGCCTTTTGAAATAATTTTTAATATTTACTTTTTCAATAACTCACGCTTGTAGAGCTTTGGTGGCCCTTTATAATAATATATTAATAATTATTTTTTAAATAATTCACGCTTGTAGAGCTTTGGTGGTCCTTTGAAATAATTTTTAATAATTATTTTTTAAATAATCCACGCATGTAGAGCTTTGTTGACCTTTGAAATAATTTTTAATATTTACTTTTTCAATAACCCACGCTTGTAGAGCTTTGGTGGCCCTTTATAATAATATTTTAATAATTATTTTTTAAATAATCCACGCTTGTAGAGCCTTGGTGGTCCTTTGCAATAATTTTTAATAATTATTTTTTAAATAATCCACGCTTGTAGAGCCTTGGTGGTCCTTTGAAATAATTTTTAATAATTATTTTTTTAAATAATCCACGCTTGTAGAGCTTTGGTGGTCCTTTAAAATAATTTTTAAAAATTATTTTTTAAATAATACACACATGTAGAGCTTTGATGGGCTTTTGAAATAATTTTTAAAAATTATTTTTTAAATAATCCACGCTTGAAGAGCTTTGCTGGCCTTTTGAAATACTTATTTTTTTAATAATCCACGCTTGGAGAGCTTTAGTGGCCCTTTGAAATAAATTTTAATAAATATTTTTTAAATAATCTACGCTTGTAGAGCTTTAGTGATCCTTTGAAATAATTTTTAATAAATCTTTTTTTATTATTCACGCTTGTAGAGCTTTGGTGATCCTTTGAAATAATTTTTAAAAAATTATTTTTTAAATAATCCACGCTTGAAGAGCTTTGATGGATTTTTGAAATAAGTTTTAATAATTATTTTAAATAATTCACGCTTGTAGAACTTTAGTGGTCCTTTGAAATATTTTTTAAAAATTATTTTTTTTAAATCCACGTTTGTAGAGCTATTGTGGCCCTTTGAAATAATTTCTAAAAATAATTATTTAAAAAATCCAAGCTTGTAGAGCTTTGGTGGCCCTTTGAAATAATTTTTAAAAATTATTTTTTAAAAAATCTACGCTTGAAGAGCTTTGGTAGCCCTTTTATAGTAATTTTTAATAATTAATTTTTAAATAATCCACGCTTTTAGAGCTTTGTTAGGCCTTTGAAATAATTTTTATGAATTATTATTTTAAAAAAATCCACGCTTGTAGACCTTTGGTGGCCCTTTGAAATAATGTTTAAAAAGTTTTTTTTTTTTTTTTGATCCAAGCTTGTAAAGCTTAGGTAGTAATTTAAAAAGCATTCACGCTTCAGCAGGTTATTTTCTAAAGTTTTACAGTCCCTTGAGGTAAATTGTAAAAAATTACGCTTTAGGAGCTTTGGTGGCCCAGTGAAATAACTTTAAAAAATCCACGCTTATGAAGCTCAATATGGCTGTAGAAATTTGTTTAAAAAATCATCCTCTAAATCACTTCCTCACTTCCTTAAATCTGACCACTTTAACTCTCAGCCCCAATATTCTAACAAAAAAAAACATCTCATAAATGTCAGTTCATCCCAACTAATCAAACAACCACAAGATTTATTTCACAATTGGCATTAGCCATCTACATGCCAACCCACTTTGAACCCCCAACCCTCTATCTCTATACCACAAGTACCTATAAGTCAAGCATAACATGTCAAAAGCATACATTAATCTTTATACTCTAAGCATTTTTTCTCTAACTCCGCTTTGTTTTCATTTCTGTTTCTTTTTTTTCTGCCTTTCTTTCATTACAGTTTAACAAATATATCATCAATGGAAGCCGTCAATGTGGCTGGCTCAGCAGATGAACACTATGATGATCTTTATGGTCAACTAGCAGCAGCAGTAGCATCAGCATCCTCATCAGCATCACAAAATACTAGTAATCTCCAGCTACTACCTCAATCAAGTAAACGTTTACAAAAACTCAAAAAGCTTAAGATACGAGAAATACAATCCTTAGCATTAGAGGGTGGCGATACGGGGCGAGGTTATTGCTCATGTGATGAACAATGGACTGGTTCAACGATATCATCAACCCCATCATCGCCAACATCACCGGCCAACTCAACATCACCATTGCCATTAAATGCAGGAGCAGCAGCCGTATCTGCATCAGGGTTAGGAAAAAATGACACAGCCTCCATCGCATCATCATTATTGCCAAGCAATATGAACAGCAACAACAACAACAATACTAATAGTGAAGCCCATGAAAAGACTTCCGTAACAGGAAGTGGAACAAATGAAACGACCAACGGATGTGACTATAATAGGACAACAAACAAACATCAAGCATTCAATGCTATGGCATCAGTAAGCCTATCAAATCTACAACCTCTTCATTCGCATACACATCCCCATACCCATTCGCATCAACATCCACACCCACACCCACACCACCATCATCATCCGCTCTCGCCACCGACAATATCCAGCGATTATGAAACAAAATCCAATGTAACGTCGACAGTGGATAAAGTTAATGAAACCAAGTTTATCGTACTACCATCCTCATCATCGCCATCCGCTGCCTCATCAGCATCTACGAATGCAACCAATGCTTCAGGTAGCCTAAAAACCATAACGTTAAGGCGTAATCCTATTGGAACATCAGCAACAGCAGCAGCAGCATCATCGTCAGCAAGACTAAAACAACAACATCATGTACGTTTTTCCGATGAGAAAAATTTCTCTGATTAAAATGAGGACACCAACGTTAAAAGGTTAAACAATAGCCGCAGCTGGGTGATTTATTGTACGAGGGCTGAGGTGGTATTAAATTGTGGAAATATTCTCATATAATTCTAGAGCTTTGGTGGCCCTTTGAAATTATTTAAAAAGATCCACGTCTTTAGAGCTTGGGTGGCCTTTTGAAATAATTTAAAAAATCCAGGCTTTTAGAGCTTTGGTGGACCTTTGAAAAATTTAAAACGAACCACGCCTTTAGAGCTTTTGAGGCCATTTGAAATAATTTCAAAAAATCCACGCCTTTAGAGCTTTGCTGGCTCTTTGAAATAATTTAAAAAAATCCACGCCATTCGAGCTTTGGTGGTCCTTTGAAATAATTTAAAAAAATCCACGCCTTTAGAGCTTTGGTGGTCCCTTGAAATAATTTATCGATTCTCGATAAATTTTCTATAGAAAACTTATCGATTCTCGATTCTATAGAAAATTTATCGTTAATCGATAAGTTTTCTATAGAAAATTTTTCGTTAATCGATAAGTTTTCTATAGAAAATTTTTCGTTAATCGATAAGTTTTCTATAGAAAATTTTTCGTTAATCGATAAGTTTTCTATAGAAAATTTTTCGTTAATCGATAAGTTTTCTATAGAAAATTTTTCGTTAATCGATAAGTTTTCTATAAGTTTTATCGATTTACGATAAATTTTCTATAGAAAACTTATCGATTAACGATAAATTTTCTATAGAAAACTTATCGATTAACGATAAATTTTCTATAGAAAACTTATCGATTAACGATTAATTTTCTATAGAAAACTTATCGATTAACGATTAATTTTCTATAGAAAACTTATCGATTAACGATTAATTTTCTATAGAAAACTTATCGATTAACGATAAATTTTCTATAGAAAACTTATCGATTAACGATAAATTTTCTATAGAAAACTTATCGATTAACGATAAATTTTCTATAGAAAACTTATCGATTAACGATAAATTTTCTATAGAAAACTTATCGATTAACGATAAATTTTCTATAGAAAACTTATCGATTAACGATACATTTTCTATAGAAAACTTATCGATTAACGATAAATTTTCTATAGAAAACTTATCGATTAACGATAAATTTTCTATAGAAAACTTATCGATTAACGATAAATTTTCTATAGAAAACTTATCGATTAACGATAAATTTTCTATAGAAAACTTATCGATTAACCATAAATTTTCTATAGAAAACTTATCGATTAACGATAAATTTTCTATAGAAAACTTATCGATTAACGATAAATTTTCTATAGAAAACTTATCGATTAACGATAAATTTTCTATAGAAAACTTATCGATTAACGATAAATTTTCTATAGAAAACTTATCGATTAACGATAAATTTTCTATAGAAAACTTATCGATTAACGATAAATTTTCTATAGAAAACTTATCGATTAACGATAAATTTTCTATAGAAAACTTATCGATTAACGATAAATTTTCTATAGAAAACTTATCGATTAACGATAAATTTTCTATAGAAAACTTATCGATTAACGATAAATTTTCTATAGAAAACTTATCGATTAACGATAAATTTTCTATAGAAAACTTATCGATTAACGATAAATTTTCTATAGAAAACTTATCGATTAACGATAAATTTTCTATAGAAAACTTATCGATTTTCGATAAATTTTCTATAGAAAACTTATCGATTTTCGATAAATTTTCTATAGAAAACTTATCGATTCTCGAAAAAATTTCTATAGAAAACTTATCGATTCTCGAAAAAATTTCTATAGAAAACTTATCGATTCTCGAAAAATTTTCTATAGAAAACTTATCGATTCTCGAATTTTCTATAGAAAACTTATCGATTAACGATAAATTTTCTATAGAAAACTTATCGATTAACGATAAATTTTCTATAGAAAACTTAACGATTCTCGATAAATTTTCTATAGAAAACTTAACGATTCTCGATAAATTTTCTATAGAAAACTTATCGATTAACGATAAATTTTCTATAGAAAACTTATCGATTAACGATAAATTTTCTATAGAAAACTTATCGATTAACGATAAATTTTCTATAGAAAACTTATCGATTAACGATAAATTTTCTATAGAAAACTTATCGACTCTCGATAAATTTTCTATAGAAAGCTTATCGATTCACGATAAATTTTCTATAGAAAACTTTAAATTTTCTCGATAAATTTTCCACAGAAAACTTATCAAATCTCGATAAATTTTCTATAGAAAACTTATCGATTAACGAACAATTTTCTATAGAAAACTTATCGATTAACGAAAAAATTTCTATAGAAAACTTATCGATTAAGGATAAATTTTCTACAGAAAACTTATCGATTAACGATAAATTTTCTATAGAAAACTTATCGATTAACGATAAATTTTCTATAGAAAACTTATCGATTAACGATAAATTTTCTATAGAAAACTTATCGATTAACGATAAATTTTCTATAGAAAACTTATCGATTAACGATAAATTTTCTATAGAAAACTTATCGATTAACGATAAATTTTCTATAGAAAACTTATCGATTAACGATAAATTTTCTATAAAAAACTTATAGATTCTCGATTATATATTCAAATCCATGATTATAAATCTCATCCGAACTTCGAAAATCATTTTCATATACTCCAGAGCCCTCGTACAAAAAATTACAATAACCCTGGCAGACATTTATGAAAACTTTAATTAGCATTTAATTCTTTAACCGATCATCATTCCTAGTTACTGTACCATCATCATTCATAACTTCAGGCTAATAACAACAACAACAAAATTCAAAACACCTCCACACAGTAAAAAAAGTCACCACTAACAACTCTTAATGACATCTAATTATCTAGTTGCGAACACTATGGAATACAAGAAGCAACAACAACAATAATAATAAAACAAAAATAATAAAACAACAACAACAAACTTATATAGTGTCAAAAACCGATTTAAGAACGAAAAACACCCCAAATCTGATTACATAAAATAATTGGAGGCGAAGCAGAAAAAAATTTGCATAAATTTGCTTTTGTTAAGGACACTTTTTTCCAGGTATTATGATGGAGTGGGGGTTTCTATTGTAAATTAAGAACAAAAAGTTTTTTTTGAGAGTGAGAGAGGAACTATTAACGCAAAGTTTGTTTTTGTGACCTAGTAACCAATAATATGAGGAACAAAAGTTTGTGACAATTCCCCAAACCAATTACATGAGCAAAATTCTTGCTTGAATGCTGCTCAGATCAAAGCATAAAAAGCGTATCTTTTTTGGGGTTAGTTACATTAGTTCTTCACACACACACACAAGAACAAACTTTGACGGAAGTAGCCGAAAAAGGAAACGGAAATAAGAAAAAGAAAACTTTAAAAAAAGAAATCACATTAAACTCTTGTGACAACTAAAGAACGGTTTAACCGACTTCCTGTTGGGAATTTTATTTTCGAAAAGTAATCACACACACCCACACATAAGAAGAAAAATTTAATATTTATGTGAAGATGAAAAATGAACAACAAAAACAACAACCAAAAACAAGACAAGAAAACAAACTCTTAGACTGCACCCTATTCAACTAATAAAACAAAAAAGCTACATATATAAATTAATTAAAAAAAAACTCGAAAAATAGAATACATTTTTTTATATATAAATGGATGTAAATATTGAAGGAAATATATGTTATTTTAATTTAATAGTGTTAGTAATAATAGGTAATGTTAAGTTGTAATTATTATATATAACGTAATTGTAATTATTATATTTCAATATATAAAAAGTAATATTCAAAACAAATATTTAAGTTGTGATTTTTTTAACCAAAAAATTAACTGAAATTTTATATAAATGTTCTATCTTAAGAAATTTGAAAAAAAAAACTGAAGAATATATGAATAATAATATTGTTTTTAAACTAGCCAATATAAATATAGATTAAGAAAAAAATTATATAAAACAAATATAAATATGCATAGCTCATAAGTTAGCGAATTTTTTATGTATGTGTTTGAGTCAGGATTTGTGAGAAAGATGCTTTTCAAACAACTCATTTACTTTATAATATTCATAAATTCATTTATATCTACTAAAAAGGAAATAAATTTTCTGTAGAAACTTTTTCGATTCTCGATAAATTTTCTATAGAAAACTTATCGTTTCTCGATAAATTTTCTATAGAAACCTTATCGATTCTCGATAAATTTTGTATAGAAACCTTATCGATTCTCGATAAATTTTCTATAGAAACCTTATCGATTCTCGATAAATTTTCTATAGAAACCTTATCGATTCTCGATAAATTTTCTATAGAAACCTTATCGATTCTCGATAAATTTTCTATAGAAACCTTATCGACTCTCGATAAATTTTCTATAGAAACCTTATCGATTCTCGATAAATTTTCTATAGAAACCTTATCGATTCTCGATAAATTTTCTATAGAAACCTTATCGATTCTCGATAAATTTTCTATAGAAACCTTATCGATTCTCGATAAATTTTCTATAGAAACCTTATCGATTCTCGATAAATTTTCTATAGAAACCTTATCGATTCTCGATCAATTTTCTATAGAAACCTTATCGATTCTCGATAAATTTTCTATAGAAAACTTATCGTTTCTCGATAAATTTTCTATAGAAACCCTATCGATTTCCGATAAATTTTCTATGGAAACCCTATCGATTTCCGATAAATTTTCGATTCTCGATGAGGAAATCGATTCTCGATGAGGAAAGCTTATCGATTCTCGGTGAAGAAAGCTTATCGATTCTCGATGAATTTTCTCTAGAAACCTTATCGATTCTCGATGAATTTTCTATAGAAAACTTATCGTTTCTCGATAAACTTTTTATAGGAAACTTATCGTTTCTCCATAAATTTTCTATAGGAAACTTATCGTTTCTCGATAAATTTTCTATAGAAAACTTATCGTTTCTCGATAAATTTTCTATAGAAAACTTATCGTTTCTCGATAAATTTTCTATAGAAAACTTATCGTTTCTCGATAAATTTTCTATAGAAAACTTATCGTTTCTCGATAAATTTTCTATAGAAAACTTATCGTTTCTCGATAAATTTTCTATAGAAAACTTATCGTTTCTCGATAAATTTTCTATAGAAAACTTATCGTTTCTCGATAAATTTTCTATAGAAAACTTATCGTTTCTCGATAAATTTTCTATAGAAAACTTATCGTTTCTCGATAAATTTTCTATAGAAAACTTATCGTTTCTCGATAAATTTTCTATAGAAAACTTATCGTTTCTCGATAAATTTTCTATAGAAAACTTATCGTTTCTCGATAAATTTTCTATAGAAAACTTATCGTTTCTCGATAAATTTTCTATAGAAAACTTATCGTTTCTCGATAAATTTTCTATAGAAAACTTATCGTTTCTCGATAAATTTTCTATAGAAAACTTATCGTTTCTCGATAAATTTTCTATAGAAAACTTATCGTTTCTCGATAAATTTTCTATAGAAAACTTATCGTTTCTCGATAAATTTTCTATAGAAAACTTATCGTTTCTCGATAAATTTTCTATAGAAAACTTATCGTTTCTCGATAAATTTTCTATAGAAAACTTATCGTTTCTCGATAAATTTTCTATAGAAAACTTATCGTTTCTCGATAAATTTTCTATAGAAAACTTATCGTTTCTCGATAAATTTTCTATAGAAAACTTATCGTTTCTCGATAAATTTTCTATAGAAAACTTATCGTTTCTCGATAAATTTTCTATAGAAAACTTATCGTTTCTCGATAAATTTTCTATAGAAAACTTATCGTTTCTCGATAAATTTTCTATAGAAAACTTATCGTTTCTCGATAAATTTTCTATAGAAAACTTATCGTTTCTCGATAAATTTTCTATAGAAAACTTATCGTTTCTCGATAAATTTTCTATAGAAAACTTATCGTTTCTCGATAAATTTTCTATAGAAAACTTATCGTTTCTCGATAAATTTTCTATAGAAAACTTATCGTTTCTCGATAAATTTTCTATAGAAAACTTATCGTTTCTCGATAAATTTTCTATAGAAAACTTATCGTTTCTCGATAAATTTTCTATAGAAAACTTATCGTTTCTCGATAAATTTTCTATAGAAAACTTATCGTTTCTCGATAAATTTTCTATAGAAAACTTATCGTTTCTCGATAAATTTTCTATAGAAAACTTATCGTTTCTCGATAAATTTTCTATAGAAAACTTATCGTTTCTCGATAAATTTTCTATAGAAAACTTATCGTTTCTCGATAAATTTTCTATAGAAAACTTATCGTTTCTCGATAAATTTTCTATAGAAAACTTATCGTTTCTCGATAAATTTTCTATAGAAAACTTATCGTTTCTCGATAAATTTTCTATAGAAAACTTATCGTTTCTCGATAAATTTTCTATAGAAAACTTATCGTTTCTCGATAAATTTTCTATAGAAAACTTATCGTTTCTCGATAAATTTTCTATAGAAAACTTATCGTTTCTCGATAAATTTTCTATAGAAAACTTATCGTTTCTCGATAAATTTTCTATAGAAAACTTATCGTTTCTCGATAAATTTTCTATAGAAAACTTATCGTTTCTCGATAAATTTTCTATAGAAAACTTATCGTTTCTCGATAAATTTTCTATAGAAAACTTATCGTTTCTCGATAAATTTTCTATAGGAAACTTATCGTTTCTCGATAAATTTTCTATAGAAAACTTATCGTTTCTCGATAAATTTTCTATAGAAAACTTATCGTTTCTCGATAAATTTTCTATAGGAAACTTATCGTTTCTCGATAAATTTTCTATAGAAAACTTATCGTTTCTCGATAAATTTTCTATAGAAAACTTATCGTTTCTCGATAAATTTTCTATAGAAAACTTATCGTTTCTCGATAAATTTTCTATAGAATCCTTATCGATTCTCGATAAATTTTCTATAGAAACCTTATCGATTCTCGATAAATTTTCTATAGAAACCTTATCGATTCTCGATAAATTTTCTATAGAAACCTTATCGATTCTCGATAAATTTTCTATAGAAAACTTATCGTTTCTCGATAAATTTTCTATAGAAACCCTATCGATTTCCGATAAATTTTCTATAGAAACCCTATCGATTTCCGATAAATTTTCGATTCTCGATGAGGAAATCGATTCTCGATGAGGAAAGCTTATCGATTCTCGATGAAGAAAGCTTATCGATTCTCGATGAATTTTCTCTAGAAACCTTATCGATTCTCGATGAATTTTCTATAGAAAACTTATCGTTTCTCGATAAACTTTTTATAGGAAACTTATCGTTTCTCCATAAATTTTCTATAGGAAACTTATCGTTTCTCGATAAATTTTCTATAGAAAACTTATCGTTTCTCGATAAATTTTCTATAGAAAACTTATCGTTTCTCGATAAATTTTCTATAGAAAACTTATCGTTTCTCGATAAATTTTCTATAGAAAACTTATCGTTTCTCGATAAATTTTCTATAGGAAACTTATCGTTTCTCGATAAATTTTCTATAGAAAACTTATCGTTTCTCGATAAATTTTCTATAGAAAACTTATCGTTTCTCGATAAATTTTCTATAGAAAACTTATCGTTTCTCGATAAATTTTCTATAGAAAACTTATCGTTTCTCGATAAATTTTCTATAGAAAACTTATCGTTTCTCGATAAATTTTCTATAGAAAACTTATCGTTTCTCGATAAATTTTCTATAGAAAACTTATCGTTTCTCGATAAATTTTCTATAGAAAACTTATCGTTTCTCGATAAATTTTCTATAGAAAACTTATCGTTTCTCGATAAATTTTCTATAGAAAACTTATCGTTTCTCGATAAATTTTCTATAGGAAACTTATCGTTTCTCGATAAATTTTCTATAGAAAACTTATCGTTTCTCGATAAATTTTCTATAGAAAACTTATCGTTTCTCGATAAATTTTCTATAGAAAACTTATCGTTTCTCGATAAATTTTCTATAGAAAACTTATCGTTTCTCGATAAATTTTCTATAGAAAACTTATCGTTTCTCGATAAATTTTCTATAGAAAACTTATATAGAAATTTAAGCATTTTTTGATAAATTTGTTGATATCTCAAACGAAATTTAATCCTGAGATCTATAAATGCATATATAACTTAATCTTATATTAATAATAAAAATATATGTTTTATTTTCTCTGTAATTAAAAATAAACTATAAGCGGTTATATAACTTTTAAGGAACTATAATATAGAGACTAGAAAATATAACTAAAAATCCTAAATTTCCTAATATGAAAAAAATTACATAAGAGAGAGAAAAAACACTTTTCAAAACTGTAAAAAACTAAAAAAATGTGTTTGTGTAGCAAAATAAAATTAAATAAACTCTTTTATAAAACAAAACAAAAAACATGTGCGTAACAAAAACGTTGGGCGCCATGTCGCATTATGTGTATGTAAATAAAATATAAATTGAAACTGTTATATATTTATGTTAAGATAATTATAGAAAACAAAAACAAACACTATATATCACATAAGTGGACTCCCCTTGTATTAACAAAATAAACACTAACTGAAAAAATATTATGGCAACAAATCGAAAATCTGAAAAACCTTTAAAAAATAATATACTAAGATCTTAGCAAAAAAGAAAACTGTTTAAAAAACAAACTAAAAACAACATTAGGATAAATCAGATACCCTGTTAAACACAAAACAAAGAATAAAACGAAAAATATTTTCTAAAAAAACCCAAAATATTATTAAATAGTTAAATATAAAAAAATATAATAAAACTAAAATTCATAGTATAATACAGTGTAAACCATATTAATATTAAACATATATAATTGAAAAAAAAAAAAACAAAAATAAATAATACTTAGTTATTTTGTTATATTAAATATTTATAAGTTTTATACTAATTTCCATACTCCCCTTTAAAAATCCTTTCATTCCTCATCAATCTATAACCAAACATCAAATAACAACAAACAAAAAACCATAACTACAACGTAAATGAAATGCTCAATTATATTTTTACTCATCTGAACAAATAAATGACTCTCACATACACGCATTAATACATTCAGACATAAATATTTATACATATTCATATTTAATTGTTAATATAAAAAATAAATTGGTTCAAATTTGATTTTACAATCAACAAAATCCAACTAATGATTATATACAACAGCAAAAAAAAAACGAACAATAAACATAAATGCATACATAACAACATTCAAATATTATACAAATAAAAAGATAAACAGAAAAAAAGAAGAAGAAACCCATACCATTTAGGCTAATAAGTTCGAATAACAAAGTTATAGTTAATAATAAAATAAAAAAAAATGGAATAAAAAAATTAATAATACTGATGATGACAATGTGAAAAATTAATAAAAAAAAAGAAGAAACATCAAAACAAAACAAAAACATGAATACAAAATAGTGAAATGAAAATAAATAAAAAAGAAATAATAAACCAAATTAAAAAGTTTTTTTATTTGATATGCATTAACGGAGCTGGGGAATTATTGGAGTCAAATTGGCTACAATTGAGCCATTAATAAGATAAACGGCTGTATTGTTTATTGCTTAATTAGGTCATTGTGGTTTTTCAAATATTCTTAATAAATGCATTAAACGTAGGAGAATAAGCTGAACATATAAACATAGTTGCCGTCGACTACTCTATAGTCCTATATTTGAAACTTTCATTAATATAATAACAATCAAATCCAAATTCGAAGAAGGTAAAACAATACTCGTTTTGTATATATAATAGCTGTGTCTTTTTATGATAATTTTTTAATAATTGTTACGAAATGTTACTGAATCTTGTCCTTTTACACATTTTTTGACAAATGTATCATTGAAAACTTGCTAAAAGTTACTGAGAGTAATTTACTCAGTAAAATTTAGTAAGTAAAAAGGTACACCTAATGTTTACCGTTATACTGAACATGTTCCAATTTAAGAAATAACTATTTGGAAACACCCTGTAGCAAAGAATATAAACTGTATTACCATGAAAAACTGCATTATCAATGTTTGTCGTTATTCCGTGGGACATAAACTTGTTTTGGCTGCGCCATCTACTGTTCAATAGGAAAACCATTCCATCATGAGGTGTTTGGTTATTGACAAACGTATCGTACAAATACGTTATACGTTTGTAACTCATCGAACTAATGCCATACTTACATTAGAGTTTGTTGCTAGGTTTACCTTCTTTAGTCCCGGTCCACACTAGAGTGATTTTATTGAAACAATTTCATGAAATTATGCGTTCTTAGGTCGAGTTCCACACTAAAGTAATTTTATAATATTTATGCAGTGTGGAACTCGATCTAAGAACGCCTAATTTCATAAAATTATTTCATTGAAGTCACTCTAGTGTGAGTCTTCTGAGAACTTATTTGACCTATACGCAATGTTAAGCCATGTTTATATTATGGCCTTTTGCAGGGATAATCTTCTTAATGAGGATTTATTTGACGTATACACAAAGGTTTGTTAAATCCGTTTATATATAAACGTACTATAATCCCAGTTGGTTTAAATCCGGTTATATGTAAACTTACTATAACATTTGAAATGCAGTGCATTTACTAAAGCTGAGTACACATTGCCAGTTTTGAATGACAGCTTTGTTGGTGCTTGCTAGTGTGGCCGTTCATTTTTGTCATTCATCATGCAACCACAAAATGTTTTGTGGTTGCTGGACGGTTGGACAGTTATCGATAACTGCGAAATATCGACATTCAAAACTGACAATGTGTACTGCTCTTTAATCTACTTATATGGAGACGTACTATATACGGTAAAAAAAACTTTTGCAATCGATGAATCCGAGTTTCACCCTTTAAGAATTCGCGAACTGTTGACATAAGGTGTAAGCATTTTTCATTTAAAGTTATGAGTAGTTTACACCATATGTTATTTTATATATGTTTGTTGCCATTTTGCATATACATTTTGTATATAAAACATGACAACTCATATGAAAAAAACGTATCGTGTAAAGTACCCATTAGGGCACACCGTACATGACAATAGCTTCGTTGCAGTAATTTTTTAATGGTAAAAGTGTCAAAAGGGCAAATCCACCATTGACCAGATATTTACCTTGAGACAAATCCCGGAAAAGACCCAAGAAATGCAGATCAATTCTATCTATTCAACATCCTGCTGGAAAAGGTCATACGAGACGCGAAGGTCAAAAGATATGGAACGATATACACGAACAGCCATATGTTACTGGCTTATGCCGACGACATTGACATCATGGGTCGATCGGTAAAGGAAGTAACTGACACCTTTTCAAAAGTCGAAAGAGAATCTGCTAAAGTTGGTCTGGCAGTAAACGGCGAAAAAACTAATGGGTACTTTACACGATATGTTTTTATACCCTACACCACTATGTGGGGAGGGTATTATAAGTTGGTTTTGGCCAAAAAGTTTGTAACGCATCGAAATAATGGTCGTAGACCCATACTGATATATACCAAAATGAATGTCTCGACGAGCTGAGTCGATCTGGCTATGGGTGTCCGTCCGTCAGTCCGTCCGTCCGTCCGTCTGTCCGTCTGTCCATCTAAACCTTGTAATCACGCTACAGGTCGCAATTTTGATCGGATCGTCACGAAATTTTGGACGCTGATGGGGGTCCCGGAGGGGAAGAAGCCTATTGAGTTTGGTGATGGTCGGATAATATTTAGGGGTCGGAAAGGGCAAAAAACTTAGGTGGATAAAAAGACAACGTTTTTTTCCAAATCGAATATCTCAGCTTCTATATGTGTCCGTCCGTCCGTCTGTCCGTCTGTCCATCTAAACCTTGTAATCACGCTACAGGTCGCAATTTTGATCGGATCGTCACGAAATTTTGGACGCTGATGGGGGTCCCGGAGGGGAAGAAGCCTATTGAGTTTGGTGATGGTCGGATAATATTTAGGGGTCGGAAAGGGCAAAAAACTTAGGTGGATAAAAAGACAACGTTTTTTTCCAAAGCGAATATCTCAGCTTCTATATGGGTTATTACAAAAGCAAAACCTGACAATGATAGTAGAAAATATCACCTTTCTAATGATGTAAACAACGAAGATATCACAATAGTAGCAAATAAACCCCCAATTTTCATTTTTGCGATTTTAATTATTTTGACGAATATCACAGCTTTGGTTGAAAACTTTCCAAAAGCAAAGCCTGACTATAAAAGTAGAAAATCCCGTCTTTACAATGATGCAAACTAGGTCGGCGTAGGTAACCAAATAACGGAGATATCGCAATAGTCGGTAATACATCCCATTTTTCTACTTTTTTGGAAACCACGCCACAGGTCGCAATTTTGATCGGATCGTCACGAAAATTTTAGGGTTAATGGGGGTCTCACAGTTGAAAAAGCCTATTGATTTTGCTGATGGTCGAATAATATTTAGGGGTCGTAATAGGCAAAAAACTTATTTGCATAAAAAGACAACGTTTTTTCCAAAGCGAATGTCTCAGCTTCTATATGGGATATACCAAAAGCACATCCTGACAATGAAAGTATAAAATATCACCTTTCTAATGATGTAAAGTAGGTTCTCGTAGGTGATCAAACAACGAAGATATCACAATAGTAGCAAATAAAACCCAAATTTTCATTTTTGCGATTTTAATAATAATGACGAATATCACAGCTTTGGTTGGGGAATTTCCAAAACCAAAGCCTGACTATGAAAGTAGTATATCCCATCCTTACTATGGTGCAAACTACGTCGGCGTAGGTGACCTACTAACGGCGATATCGCAATAGTCGGTAATACATCCCATTTTTCCATTTTTTTTTTTTTTTTTTTTTTGGGAAATCACGCTACAGGTCGCAATTTTGATCGGATCGTCACGAAATTTCGAGGGTTAGTGGGGGTTTCACAGGAGAAGAAGCCTATAGATTTTGGTCATGGTCGGATAATATTTAGGGGTCGGAATGAGCAAAAAATTTATTTGGAGAAAAAGTCAACATTTTATTCCAAAGCAAATATCTCAGAGTCTATAAGGGGTATATACAAAGCAAGTGGTGTAGGGTATCACATGGTCGGCCCCGTTCCAACTATAGCCTTTGCTCACTTGTTTTATTTTGTCTTCTTATCACCAGCTCAGCTTTCGACAAGGACTCCAAATCCACTCCAATCATTCTACACTCGTCGATTACCGCAAAAATTGTATTTTTTAATTTATAAAAAAATGTTAAAAATGTACTCCTTTTATCTTTTGAAGAAATAAACAAGTAAAAAAGCATTAAGTTCGGCCGGGCCGAACTTTTCATACCCTCCACCATAAAATATTCATTCCTGTCCCCAACTTTAAGTGAGTACGTTAATATGTCAGATAATGTACATAAAATGCTTCATTCGGGAGGTTCTTTTTTATCTAACTGTTGACAATTTTTGGTGGGCTAGAAATTGGGAGGTACTGTTATATAGGGGTTATAATAAAACATGGGCCTATGTTGACAGTTTTTGATGGGAGCATTTAATGTCAAATAGCTCCTAATTCGGTTAAAAAAATTAGCTAGAATTCTCAAAATATCGAAAATCGGTACATAACGTGGGAACTTTAAATGTCATTAACAGCTAGTTCGGAGGTATCTGGGCTATACGAAAATATGAACTTAAATGAACAAATTACAGAAAGTTCGTCCAAAAAATAAAGCTAAGGTACGGAAAATCGGGAGGTTTGTTTTGTGGCTATACAAAAACATGGACCTACGTTCGGTTAAACATTTTAAGTAAAATCCTCAAAGTACCGAAAATCGGAAAGTATCGTTATATTGGGGCTATGTTGAAAATTGCTGATGCAGATGTGTGGTGACCACTACAACCTTCAAATGTCAAATTACAGTTAGTTCTGTTAAAAATTGTAGCTAAAATTGCCAAATTACTGAAAATTGGGAGGTACCGTTACATGGGAGCTATATCCGAACATGGACCTATGTTGAAAATTTTTGATGGAGAGGTGTTGTGACCACTAAGAACTTCAAATGTCAAATTACTGCTAGTTCGGTTTTATATTGTAGGTAAAATCATCAAATTACTGAAAATCGGGAGGTACCGTTATATGGGGGCTTTCTTGACAATTTTTGGTGGAGAGGTGTGGTGACCACTAAGAATTTCAAATGTTCAAATTACAGATAATTCGGTTAAAACTTGTAGGTAAAATTCTCAAAATACCTGAAATCGGGGTGTAACGTTATATGGGGGCTATTCCAAAACATGGACCTATGTCCACTAGTTATAAAGGTTTATTGACATTTAAGAACCCTAAATGTCAATTGATAGCTAAATCGGTCTGAACATGTAGATAAAAACGTCAAAATGCCGTAAATCGGGGGTACTGTTATATGGGGGCTATACCAAAACGTGGACCTAGGTCCACAACTTTTGTTATATAAGTTTATTGACATTTAAGAACCCTTAATGTCAAAATATAGCTAAGTCGGTCTGAAAATGTAGCTAAAACCGTCAAAATACCGTAAATCGGGGGGTACCGTTATATGGGGGCTATACCAAAACGTGGACCTATGTCCACAACTTTTGTTATATAAGTTTATTAACACATAAGAACCCTAAATGTCAAATTTTAGCTACATCGGTCTGAAAATGTAGCTAAAAACGTCAAAATACCGCAAATCGGGGGGTACCGTTATATGGGGGCTATACCAAAACGTGGACCTATGTCCACAACTTTTGTTATATAAGTTTATTTATACTTAGGAACTCTAAATGTCAAATTATAGCTAAATCGGTCTAAAAATGTAGCTAAAAACGTCAAAATACCGCAAATCGGGGGGTACCGTTATATGGGGGCTACACCAAAACGTGGACCTATGTCCACAAGTTTTGTTATATATGTTTATTGACACTTAAGAACCTTAAATGTCAAATTATAGCCAAATCGGTCTGAAAATGTAGCTAAAAACGTCAAAATATCGTAAATCGGGGGGTACAGTTATATGGGGGCTATACCAAAACGTGGACCGATATAGCCCATCATCGAACTTGACCTGCCTGCAAACAAAAGACGCATTTTCCCAAAATTTCAGCGTCCTATCTCCATTTTTGTGGATGCTAGAGTGATTACCACAGACGGACGGACGGACGGACGGACGTGCTCAGATCGACTTAGAATTTTTCCCTGATCAAGAATATATATACTTTATAGGGTCGCAAATGAGTATTTCAATGCGTTACAAACGGAAAAACAAACTTAATATACCCTCCATACTATGGTGGAGGGTATAAAAAAAGTCGGTGTCTGTATGGATCGAAAAACTTGTAGGGATCTCTACGCTATTGCTTCAAAAATGTAATAAATGGAGTGAATTTTTCACGACTCCGCATGAACTGCTTCAAGAAAACTATGCAATCACTATTTCACATAGAACAACTTCAAATAAATTTTGCTGGGTTATGTTACTAATGCTAACTAATGAGCAAATAATAAATCATTTATTGTATTTTCTAGCAAAATGTTTCAAAAAACAGAACCTGTGTTCCAGAACTAAAAAGTTTTTACGACTTTTACACATTTTACCCGAAAAACTGTTCCCAACAAGACGAAGTAAAATGAAGTGGAGATTTATAACATATTATTGTTAGTTTTTTTCTATTTAGGAATGTTTTGCTATGTAATACTAGTGTTTTGGCCTTTAAGGCTTTTTGTATTACTAATAAATGAATAAATGAAATGAAATGAAAAAAGTTGTAAAATATTCACTTATCTTTAAACAAAAATGGCGCTCTCATTAAAAACTTTTTACTCGACAAATTTGAATGTGTAAAAAATAGTAACATGGTTGCTGGCGTCTGATTGGCTGGTACTCCGACTTTGACATTTGTTCCAGCTTTTTTGACGTTTTTTCCATTTTGCGTTCCTGAACTTTTTGAAAAAACTTTTGTGTGTGATCAATTTTTTTCTCTTTCTCTCTTTTACGAGTTTAAGTCCCAATTTACATTAGGCGAGTTTACTTGCGGCAATTGTCAGTTTGATGGAGAGAGAGGTGAGGCATATGGTAACCCTTTGCCTCTCAGCCCCCTCTCTCACCTACAAACTGACAATTGCCGCAAGTAAACTCGCCTAATGTAAATTGGGACTTACTATTAAAAAGTACGGGAACAAAGCTAGAGTTTTATACAATGATTTATGCCGGATTTAAAACAAATCCACTCAATACGAGAATTTATTTTTGTATGGAAAATCTGGTAGATTATCGCCGGATTTACAAATAAAGGTCATATCTAAATGGCCTATAACTCTAGTCCATTAAGAATTTCCATCTCGTGATTTTCCGTAAAAATGTTCGCTACTTTGGTTTATATTTTTTATACCCTACACACTGTGTGTAAAGGGTATTTATTATAAGTTTGCTTTTCCGAAATTTTCCGATCTGCGCGAAATTTTAAGTTCAGTTTGAGTTTATGACAGAGACGAAGCTTGCAATTCAACATGATGATCAGGTTAAATGGACCAAAACTTTTGTGTGAAAATTGGTAAAAAATCTAGTATAATGACTGTATCTTTATTCCTGAAAAACATATTTCGCCCTTCTGAGATTTATTTTGAAGACGATCTCTTGAATTTTCCATTGATGTCAATTATAGCTCTGTTCCAGAACTAAAAAGTTTTTACAATTTTTACCACTTTTACATATTTTGCGTTCCCGTACACAAAATTTATATAAAAATCGTTTACGACTTTTACCACATTATAAAGTACGGGAACAGGCCATATGTTGATGTACGTGTTTAGATAGCAGAGTTATGCTTGGTTTACATTTACGAAATCCACTCGATTTCAACTGTCAAATCCATAGGTTAAACGTCAAATGGAATCCAACGGATTTCAGATGAGATTTCATTTGACGTTTGAGCTATAGAATTGACAGTTGAAATCGAGTGGATTTCGTAAATGTAAACTTAGCATTACACCCCAGTATATAAAGGGATTCCACAGTATTTATTTTGTGTAGTGTAACCATAATCACACTAGAGGTCACATTTACAGTGCGATACTGCAAAATTTTTGCACGATGTTAGAGTTTTGGTCAAGGAAGATGCCATTAATTTTGAATAATGATCGCAGGTGAAATTAATCATAACTTTTGTGGAAAAAATTGATATTTTATTGTTGATCCATTCTGTAGCACATGTTTCGACAAATTACGAAACATTGAAACCAACTCTTCACCTCTTGCCCCCTTGATGCAAATTACATCAATGATTTGGACGTTTCAGAAAAGTTATAATTGATTTAACATGTCCGTTCGTCCGTCTGTCTGGCTGCCTGGAGCGCACGATAACTCTCAAACCGATCAACAGACAAAGTAATGTTTTGTCCAAACTTACGTCAAGTTGTAAGATGGATCATATGGGTGTACTCCATTGGGTGCCTCTCCCACAGAAGGTTAAATTTTTTTCTCTAAAATGATGATTGTGCGCATCGTAATATTTCTTTTCTAGGTTCGAATGCAGACTATATATGTATTCATACGCCTTTTTAGTGGGTTCATCATCGCTCATTCTTATGATATGGCCTAGCCAACGCAATCGTTGCATCTCGATACGTTTAACTATATTCATGTCTTTGTATAGCTTATATAGCTCGTGGTTCATACGACGTCGATATTCACCGTCAACGCAAATCGGCTCGTAGATCTTTCGAAGAATTTTCCTCTCAAACACACCAAGCACTGCCTTATCTGCTTGCGCAAGTACCCATGCTTCGGAGCCATACCTTAGCACGGGTAGTATCAGCGTTTTGTATAGTGTTATTTTTGTTTGACGAGATGTGGATTTGTTTTTAAATTGCTTACTTAAACCATAGTAGCATCTGTTGGCCAATACAATTCTTCTTCTTATTTCACAACTGATGTTGTTTGTTGTGTTTATGGCAGTGCCGAAGTAGACGAAGTCTTTATCTGCCTCAAAATTGTAGGTACCAACTTCCACAGTTGGTCCGAGCTCTATGAACGCTTTGCGCGTCGACACCATCAATTTGGTCTTTTCGCCGTTTCAAACATTGCATATCGTACAGTCCACAGTTTCTGGTAACTCTCCAAAAATGTTCAAAAATATTTGCTAATTTGGTACACGGGATATGTTTTAAATGGAGCAGCCGATTTGGTAGAAAACATTGGATCTCTTTATATTTTCTCAAAATTTAAGTTCAAAAATTGGCCCAATCGGTACACCTCTTAATGTACCCCCTTTACAAAATATTCTTTAAGGTCTGTTCGAGGGTCCTTTGAAGAATTTTACCGAAAGTACTCCTTGTAGCCCTGTTTACAGCGATATTATGTTTTCCGTTAGAATTCCTGATATAATGGACCAAAAACTTTAAATGTTACTGATAGAATCATTTCATCCACCGCGAAATATCTATCGAAAAGAATGTCTCCAAAATAATGCGGTCCATTTCATTAGATACCTCCATTCTATCACTTATGAGCATTAACCCAGATGCATATTTTGGTCCACATGTCCATACGGCCACAAAATTCTGAAAATCCCCTAAATACACAATTTTTAGGAAAAAATGATGTTGTTGTCCTCACATGATATCTGTGACTGATACTTTTTTTACCTATTTTCATCAGGTTGGCTCTGGTTTTCAATTTTATATATTTGTTGACATATACAATTTTAAATTCTATTCAATTCTATTCAAAATACTCGTATATCATTTCAAGCAAAAGAGCTAAAATTTTTCATAAAATCGTGTTTTTCTTGTAACATCTAATCCATTCGTTAATATATAAACAGTTTCGTGAAATATACCAATGTAGTACATAAGTCCCGGTCAACACTAGAGTGATTTCATTGAAAAAATTGCATGAAATTATGCGTCTCTAGATCGACCTCCATAGTAAAGTAAAATCATAAAATTGCTGTAGTGGTTTAAGAATTTAAGAACACCTAATTTCATGAAATTTTTTAACGAAATTCACGCTAGTGTGGACCGGGACTAATATTCGCAAGCAAAACTATATAGCACAAAAGTGTAACATTTCCCCAATGTGCAAATAATTAGACAATATCGTGCATAGCATTAATTTTTTAAAATGCGAACAAAATATGTTCCCAGCAAAATCTGAAGGAAGGAGTTCTTTGCGATGACGTGATTTCATGTCATCTTTTGCATTGGTTCAAAGGAAGTCGTGAAAGATCCGATCTTTGCATTAGGATTTGAACCAATGCAAAGGAAGTCGTGAAAGATCCGATCTTTTCATCAGCATTTGTACCCATTCCATCGATCCAATAAAGATGATGTTTGTGTTTTTATTTACACACCTGTTTATTTTCATTTTGGTATGTTCCAGTACTGCAAAAATCTACTAATTTTTACTATTTTTTTCCGATAACATAAAGGAAAGATTGTTATCGTAGTAAAAATTAGTAGATTCTTGCAGGTTCTGGAACAGACCAAAGTTGTTAGAACTGTCGTCGTGATGATGTCTTACATTTCCTGCATATCAGCAACTAAAACTTCTAAACAATTGGTATTCTATGAAACTCGAAATGTCTACAATAAAAATGAAGTCCCAATCATCGAGCTAAAAATAGAATCGGACCGCTAAAAATAGAATCGGACTGCACTGGGAACTTTTACCCTTGTCTGTTCTAAATCTGACATAGAACGAAATCAATCAAAGTCCGAAACGAAAAAGAATCTGAAAATAATGCCAAGTTTATACTTGCGCTCCAAAATCCACTGGATTTCACGAAATCCTGAAATACACCCCGGTGTTTACACTTATTTTTTTGTTGATTTCAAACATATCACAATGATCAAGGTGGATGCATATGCGCAGCTGATCGAACATGAATTTTCAAAACAAGTTGTTGTAAATTGAATTAAGCATCAAAAATATACGGCAATATAGAACTTTAAAACTTTATTTGGAAAATTATCGTAAAATGAGCTATATATCGTATTAATTGTGTATAGTACTAACAAATGAAAATATCAAAAAATGATTTTATCGTTGAGACTTCGTTATAATAAATTTTAGCTCTGTTCCAGAACTAAAAAGTTTTTACAATGTTTACCACTTTTACACATTTTCGTTCCCTTACACAAAATTTATATGAAAATCGTTTACTACTTTTACAACTTTTACCACTTTATAAAGTACGGGAACAGGCCATTTGATAGATAAAAATTGTGCTCAGAACCAGCACAAAATTAGTACTTGCAGTAGTTTTCCCGTTTATTGCTAAAAATGCGTTCCCATACTCCGAAATCTAGCAAGACTTGCACTTCTCTTTAAACAAAAATAGCGCCGAATAACACCCTCTTCTTCTGTTTTCTGCCATACAATTTTGGCCTAGTAGAAACTAGCAGCAAGCATGTTCATTGGCATCTAATATGATAGCCGATACGTTGATTTTGATATTTATGCTGGAGTTTTTGCAATTTCCGTCATTTTTCCGTTCCCTTATTTTTTAAGAAATTTGTATGGGGAAGCAATTTTTGACAATTCGCTCTTTTTTCTAACATTACCATTAAAAAGTACGGGAACACAATAAAAAATATCATTGTAACAAAGTAATTTAATATTTTTTTCACATTGTTTCCAAATTTTGATACTAAAATTTTTTGTTGCAGCAATTGACCATCTACCTTGTTTATTGTGAAACGTGAAAAGTGTTGCAACTTTTGGTACTTTTTTAGGCAAAAGCAGGGTTGTATATGATGTGTACTGTGATTTCGATGTTGATTTCGCTGAAATCACGAAATGAGAGGATTTCATTTTTGTATGCGAAATCATGATAAATTTTGCTTGATTCCGCGCGAAATCACGAAACGCCTTCGAAATCACGAAACGGCGCCAAATGTAAACTAAGCATAAGGAAGAAACGACTTTTGGAAAGAAACAACTAAAAATAAATTAATTAATCATAAATGGTATTTTCCAGAAAAAGTCTCTCCTCCCCGTTCGTTACATTTTGTACTTAGAGATCCCTAAAGCAAGCCGGGTTGTAGATCCCTAAATATTTTTGTCACTAAACAAAAGAGTATAAATTTCCAAAATGTTATAAAATAACAAAATTATAAAATAAACGTAATTTACGAAATAAAAATACTTAAAGGAGTGCAATTGGAGTCCATGTCGAAATCTGAACTGGTGATGGAAAGATAACAGAAAAAACCTTTAGTAAGATGAAAGAATATCAGTTTCGGAGAACAGAGGAAGTAATCGTTTGCGTTGCAGCAATTGCAATTTTGGATGTAAACTTTTTGCTGACCAATTAATTGTAGTTATTTCGTGAATTCGTTTGAATTAATAAAGAGTTTTGTTTGTCCATATTTCAATAGAGCACTTCCATTTTCCAAACAAGACATGAAAATGTCATGCCAAGGGGTTGGTGAAAATGACATGTCAAGCATTGGTTAAAATAATATGCCAAAGAATGGGTGAAAATGACATGCCAAAGCATTGGTGGAAATGGCATGTCAATGCATTGGTTAAAATGACATGCTTAGGATCCAAAAAAGAACGTCATCTTTTGGGGGTCACGTTCATATACAATTCATGAGTGAAAATGACAAAAAGATGACATGCCAGATCACTTTCACCCATGATTCAACTCATGATTTTTCATCGAAGATTTTACTGGGTTGTCGTATAACGATATCTGAATCTCTTCTATAATTGGAGACACTCGCAAAACCGCAACCAAAGTATTAAACTGTGTGGTAGAACATTCATATTGTTGAACATAACCATTGTCCATGTAAGAAAAAATATTCCTGAACGTGAATGCAATTTTGCCAATAGATACGTTAGAAGTATTATGTAGCAATAGTCAACATTTTTATCAAATGCCAAAATTATTTACAAATGTCCGTGAATTAAGAAATATACATTTCTACTGCATATCTTATTTAACTGGAGGCACTTGCGAAAATTTAATAAAAGCGTTTAGTTGGGATAAAGTGGTAGTAATTAAGTAAATCGTGTAGACCATAAAATGCCAAGATACTCAAGACAAAGCAAAAATCGGCGACGACAGTTAGCAAGGAATAGAGTTCGACTCATAAGAATCAACGCCAGTGAAAAGCTTGAGTCAACATTAAGTGGTAATTCCCAATGGAGGGCTCGTCGTCGACGAGAAGAACGTGTCGAAGATGCCTAAATCGCGATGTTGGACACGTAGAACAGTTAAATGATACGCAGATACATCGAGAAAGAAGAACAATTTCAATCAATAGATATGAGGAACAGCTGAGAAATACATCGGAACATCAACGTAGACGTGGAAATTTATTGAACCGGGAACCCGAACAGTTAAGAAATACTATTAAACATCGAAATAGACGCCTAAACTTAAGATATCAGGAAGAATAACAAGGTAGTAATTCAGAACAAGACCGTCAAAGACGGACTCGTTGATTGTATAGGGAAATAGAACAAGCCAGAAACACAGAAGAACATCACGAAAGACGTTCAGATTCCTTATATAGAATTTTAGAGCAATCTATAAATACCTGTCAGCGTCAATGAAGACCTCGGGATCATCTTAACCGGGAAATAGAACTATCTGAAAATAGGTCTCGTATGAATCTTAGGCGTAGATCAGGAAGACAGTTAAATTTTGACTCACAGCGAGCTAGAAATGTTAGAGTTATGATATATAGAAACATAGTGCTAACAGAATATTAGAAAACCAAAGACAGGTAGAAAGGAACAGACAATTTAGAAGAAGAAAACATGGTAACTGAAACATCGGTTTTATAAGATATAATGAGACAATAAAGAAGGGACCAACGATTATATGTATATGGTGGTGGATTATGGTTCCCACATCAAGTAGAAAGCATTAATATGGACAGATTTAACGCACATCCCACTTTCAAATCAGAAGTATTCTGTTTGGTGGATAAATTTCCAAATGAAAGTAATGAATATCAGTTCTGTCGTACGTGCATCAGATCTGTCAAAAACAAAAGGAAGCTGAACATTCGTTTATCTAATGGACTTGATTTCCCCGATATTCCTGACTGCTTGAAAGGTTTAACAACAATTGAGGAAAGACTCATTACTTCTAGGCTACCTTTCATGATAATTGTTTCTCTGAAAGGCAAAGCGCAATAAGAGGTGCTGTGGTAAATGTACCCATAAATATTAACATCACTTCCCAGGACGTTTGATCAAGCACAAGTGATCCAACTCCATTTGAAACGTCGTATGTCATATCAACACTATTATATGACCGAAAGACCTGCTACAGTAATAGAAGCAGCAAGGTATCTCGTCGGGGCCCACCTTTATAGAAAACACGAAATTAATATTATTGAATCTTGGCTAATGTACCTTTTATAGCTGATAGAGAAGACAGGGATGTCATTACAGATATCTATAATGCCCAAACGGCAAGACATTCAACTAATAATATTGCAGATGTAGTTAATGATTCCCACGATTTTGAAATCTTAAATCCAGGAGGACAAGAAACCTTATTGGCAAAGTTGCCAATTGAAAATTGGAACGTATTATAATGGCTCCCGGGGAAGGTCAACGTCCACTCGACATGCTGCTAGATGAAGATTCTGAAGAGCTCTCATTTGCAGCTATATATTGTGGATCAAAACGAACATGTCCAGAGACTTATAGTAAAATTGTAAGATCTGAGGTCCGTCGATATGATAGAAGAGCATGAAGTTGGAACTCACATCTATAAGAAACGCTACATCTATAGCTCTACGAAAGCATATGGGCAATAGAAATGTTACTGCTAGTAATGCTCTAAATGACGATTTTATAAATACCTTAATAAAACACGACGATATGTACAGAATTTTGAAAGGAGTTAGGTCTTCTCCTGCTCATTGGGAAGCAGAAATAAGAAGGTAATTGCTATGATTAGACAATTTGGACTTCCAACCCTATTTATGACATCTTCCGCAGCTGAGACTAGATAGCCAGAACTGTTGGTTATTTAAAAAAAACTATTGACAATGCGCATATTTCTGAAGAAGAAGCATCAAATGCATCCTTTGGGGAAAAGGCTCGACTTATACGCAATGATTCTGTCACATGTGCAAGATAATTCGATTTCCGATTTATGCAACTATTTGCTCTACTGAAATCACAAAATGGAATTTTTGATGAAAATAAAATAGAAAAGTATTACTGGAGCAAAAGGGTTCCACTCATGTGCTTGGAATGTACTGGTTAAAATATGTACAGAAAGTTGACTTAAATGATCATACAACATTCCCGCCAGTTATAAATTTTATAGATAAATATATTAGCACGAATAGCTCAGATCAAAGTGTGTACGAATATGTTAATTATCAGTTTCACAACCATAATCGGTCATGTACCAGAGAATGCAGAGGAGAAAAAACGTGTCGCTATGGTATCCCACATCCTCCAATGCCCCAAACAGAAGTTTTCTTGTCCTTACAGGCACAAGTGTGCCTACGATCGTATACAATGTTTTTAATAGCAAATTTGCCTAATGACGTCATATTGCAATTGGACGATTTTCGAACATGAGAAAATTAATATGAGTTACGACGAATATAAGTTGGCTATAAGATCATCATTGAAAAAACCAAAAATATTCCTGCGTAGAAAGTTTTCTGACAAAACGGTAAACGCATTTAATTCAGATATATTAGCTTTACATAAAGCTAATATGGATATACAATTCATTTTAGATGATTACGCTTGTTGTAGTTACATCATTAACTATATTAATAAGTCAAATAACGGTATATCTAGAATCTTAAGGGAAGCTTCAGAAGAAATTCAAACACGGAATTATACTTTGAAACAAAGATTGTAGCACAGAAAGCAGTAATGCTGATGTATACATACATAAATACTGGAAGATCTGGCGAAAGGGTTTCAATCTTGAAACCTCGGTAACAGTTTATGGCTTTACCTACTGATCCAACAGACATTTTTACGTCTGGCTTAAACAATTTAAGCTAATAAAAGAAAATATGATATTTTCGAACAAGAAGATCTCGACAATGCCTTTCAAAATGTACAGAAGGAATTTGATGTAAATAGTAATGGAAATAACAGAAGTAATAAATAATGGTAAATTTTACAAAAACCAAAAAATGATACATACTTACAAAAGTTTTTGTAAAATTTACCATTATTTATATTATGGAATATACTTTTGTTGTATTAAATATTGTTTATTAGTGAGACGAAATAAACCTGTGTAATTGGAATTTCATAAATATCATTACTTTTTCTAAAACCCGAGATTTATGGGGCGTACGTATACTTATGTAAGACTGTATACCTTAATTAGTCCATATGACAAAAACAGGCTGCCAATGAAAGTAATGGAGACAACTTTAACCTGCTTTGGTCATATGGACCAGTTAAGGTATGTCATAGGGCAAATACCGCCTTGGACCCAAACACACAATTTCAACAGTAACGCACAGAGGAGACTCTGTTGTGGTATGGCGTTGTATGAGTGCTTCCGGTGTAGGAAATCGTGTCTTTATCGAAGGAATTAAGGATAGGATGTATTATTTTAACATTCTGAAAGGATAATTTGAAATTTAGGCGCTGAAAAATGGGATTTGGGACAACATTCCAATTTTATCAATATATGAGCCCGAGCACAAATCACATATTTTTCCAAAATGGATGCTATGTAACTGTCCAAAAGTGATTCAAACACCTCCCCGATCCTCCGATTTGAATCCTATAGATAATTTATGGAGTATTTTGGAGACAAATATAAAAAATCGTAACATCTGAAGAATAGGAACCCTGAAATATGCCTTGCAAGAAGAATGGGGAAAAATTCCGATATCTTGCCTTGAAAACTTAGTTAAATCTTTGCCAAAAAGGCTAAAAGCTGTAAAGGATAACAAAGGATGTCATACCAAGTGCTAAACTCCTAAGAAATCCTCTTGGTTTCATGAAACTTTTAGAGTACATAATTTTCACTGTGAGGTAGAAATCGATGTTGTTTAACCATTTTTATATAAATTTATCTGAATTTCGTTAATTTTATTTTATTATATTTAAGTTAAGACACTAATGTAAAAATATAAAAAGGAATGAAATCGCTATCATTAACCAATTCTTAGCAATCGCAGTTTTAATGAAAGAAACTGAAGTGGATACTTTTGACTGTGATTCACTGTATGAGTGTGCAACTGAAATATTTTGACAAAGTTTGACTGCTATACCTAAATAACGACGAACGTACACAAATATTTCACCAACCTACCAAAACAACGCTTTCTGAGCGTCCGTATTGCCCAAATACTTTGTGTCTCAAATCACATTTAAATCACAAAATCCGCGACCGAAACTTACTTAAATGTTTTCATTCGTAAAACAAATAATTTTCCTTTGCAATGAATTGTATTTCATGTTTTGTTGGGCATTTGTTTTTAAAATAAAAAAACACACACACATACAAACAATAACGTTCTGTCAAAGTTAAACTTTTTCAACTTACAAAAAGTATACGCTCGACGTACATATTTCGGTAGTTCTCATAAGAATACATCCCAGCAAAATGTTTGCATCCGCGGATGCAGTTGAATCACTAAAAGTGTACAGTACATTTGCCGTTGGAGTACATCTTTTCCTATGAATTCACTTATGAATCCCAGCAAAAAGTTTGCATCCGCGGATGCAGTTGAATCACTACAAGTGTACGGTACATTTGCCGTTGGAGTACATCTTTTCCTATAAATTCACTTATGAATTTTACAAGAGAGCGCGCAGCTAGGATGCACTCCATTTTGCTTCCACAGCACACAGCTAGGATGCACTCCATTTTCGATCCAAATCACAGCTTTTGATGTAGTGTTTTGGATTGAATTTAAAGGCACTCTTCGGATTGCATTTTTAATCAGTCTAAAGCAGCCAAGATCATCCATATACACATAGCCCAGAAAGTCTGCGTTCACCTTACTACTTTTCAAAAACGATGCTACAACTTTAATAAATAGGTAAATGAGATCAGTTTTTCTTTCATAAATATGTTATTGGCACTCTTTACTTCCAGAATAAAAAGAAAAATTCCTGAAAATATATTATTATTACGAAGATAACGGTAAAAAAGTGTTACAACTGCTAAATTAGAGCCCCAAAAAGTCTGCGTTCACTTTGTATGTTGCAATAATACCGTTAATTTTTTTGATTTTTTTTTTGCAGATTTCTCCCATTTTTAATCAATATTGTCACAACTGGTCATTCTGTGAGGTCGTTTACACACTTAACTTAAAAAAGTAAAATATTTCAAGAATGGAAAACAAGGACAAAGAAATTGGCATCGATAAAAGGAAAATTCTAGGTAAATAATGGAAAAAGTTATCGAAATGTTGGCGAAACTGTAGGTAGAACATATTAGTCTATACATAGAGTGATAATTAACTATAAAAAAATCGGAATTTTGAAGTCAATGCCCAGATCTGGACGGTCAAAGCTCAGTTTTGGACGGTCAAAAATATTATCAGAACGGGAGGAGCGTAACATAACTAATATAGTTAAAACAAACAGTCCGATAATCACTTCAAAAATTGTTGAAAATGTGAAAATTGCATCCAAAAAAAAGTATTTGTGCACAAACCGCCAGAAAAATACTGCATAAAGCTGGATGTCATGGTATAGTCGCACGGCGAAAGCCGTACATATCACTAGTGAACAGGCAGAAGCATATTGAATTTGCTAATGAATACATAAACAAGCCTCCAAGTATTCCGGAATCAAGTCATATTTTCGGCCGAATGCATGTTCTATATGTTTGCAATGAAAGGACTTCAAACTGTTTGGAGAAAGCTCGAACAGCGCTTGAAAAACAAAACCTTGTTTTACACTGTAAAAACTGGCGAGGGTGCTGTTTTGGTTTGGGGTGTGTAGCAGCTTCTGGAGTGGGCCAACTTGTATTTATTGAATCGACAATGGACAAGTATGGTTACCTAAACATCATGAAGCGCAATTTGAACCAAAATGCAGAAGAACTACGAAATTTTGGTTGCAACAACATAACGTTTCAAAGCATACTGCTGAGACTGTAAGGTTTTGGTTCCTATATAATGCCCAGATCTGGGTTTTGACGTAAAAATTCTGGTTTGTTTATAGTTAATTATCACTCTATGTTGGACTAATATGTTCTACCTACAGTTTCGCCAATATTTCGATAGCTTTTTCCATAATTTATCTAGAATTTTCCTTTTATAGATGCCAATTTCTTTGCCCTTGTTTTCCATTCTTGAAGTAACTTATTTTTTTAAGTTAAGTATACAAGCGACCTCACAGAATGACCAGTTGTGACAATACTGATTAAAAATGGGAGAAAACTTCAAAAAAATTCAAAAAATTAACGGTATTATTGCAACATACAAAGTGAACGCAGACTTTTTGGGGCTCCAATTTAGCAGTTGTAAAACTTTTTGACCGTTATCTTCGTAATAATAATATATTTTCAGGAAATTTTCTTTTTATTCTGGTAGTAAAGAGTGCCAATAACATATTTATGATAGAAAAACTGATCTCATTTACCTATTTATTAAAGTTTTAGCATCATTTTTGAAAAGTAGTAAGGTGAACGCAGACTTTCTGGGCTATGTGTACGTTAACGTGACTACAACAACAACACACGTTCTCTTTTTTATCTCATCTGCCGTGGTTTAGCAAAGGAAAGACACTCTCAGAGAAACAAATGAACAAAATAATTTTAGCATCAATGGTCTAAAGATGTAATTAAATTACAAGCCATTGCGAAATAGCCCAAAATAAATAAAATGCATTTATTTTTTGTGTAAAACAAGAAAACAAAGAACTTTATTATATAAACACAAATTAAAAAAAGTTTCCATTAAATTCAATCACATTTGAGCTTACTTCCTCCGTTCTCGATTTAATCCAAGCTCATCTGATTTTCTTTCATCATCCTAATGTTTTTTATGTTGCCTTCCCATCACTAGTTCAGCTTTCGACATGGACTCCAACTCCTCTCGATTAACAATTTCCGTCTCGTGAATTACCTACTGCAAAAATGTTCCCAACTTATGTTGTTATTTCTTTATTTTATAACTAATTCTTCGAAATGTATACAGTTCCCGAAATAAACATAGGTTCACATGTACATTTCTATTTTTTCGTAATTCCGAAGACTTTTGTAGGATTTTATAATTTTGTATTATGGAATTGGACACTCCCCATGATATCAATTATTTGATTTTGCGACAAAATAAAAATTTGTAAAATTTTAAATTTTTTCCCTTATTTTTGGTGCGAAATAATGATAGGTTCAGGGCAATTATTGGGGATTTACACGTATAAATTTGAGAAAAACTTTTTACAAATCGTTGTTTTTCTAGATCGCCGATGTCCAACGAGTAATTTAGTTTAGATGTTGTCCGCGAATTATTTTCAAAATGCAGATTTGTTCAACACTTTAAAGCAGTTTTCAAGAAACAAATTTTTAACGTGGGAGAGGAGGCGAATCTTTGGTTATCAGAGGCCATGATCATTTCAAATTGCATGATAAGAGTATCAATCAAAAAACTAAATCCAGTTTTTTAAAAAGTTTCATAAATTGGGCGCAAATTTCAAGGTCAAAAAAGTCTGGAGGGTTCTCCAACGCCATTTTGACGGCAAGAATCGCTTATTTTTCCCATTTATTGCAGTTAAAATAATTTTGCATCTCAAAACAACATTCAACTTGATCTTCAGGTATCGAAAATGCGATGTAAACAAACGTTAGTAAGCTCGAATCGACCAAGGAAGAATACAAAAATTGCCAAGTAAAACTGCAACTGAGCCCAAAAAAGAAAACCGCCAGATTTCGACTAAAAATTCTGTGAACTCTCATGCAAAATCGCTAGAATGGAATTTTTCTATTACTAAAACAATTTTCCTAAATTTTTTAAACCTACGTCTGTTCTTCTTCAGGCTCGATTGCTGTTTTCCTTGGTAATTTTTGTATTCTTCCTAGGTCGATTCGAGCTTACTAACGTTTGTTTACATCGCATTTTCGATACCGGAAGGTCACGTTGACTGTTGTTTTTAGATGCAAAATTATTTTAACTCCAATAAATGGGAAAAATAAGCGATTCTTGCCGTCAAAGTGTTGTTGGAGAACCCTCCAGACTTTTTTGACGTTAAAATTTTACGCCCAATTTATGAAACTTTTTAAAAAATTGGATTTAGTTGTTTGATTGTTACTCTTTTCATGCAATTTGAAATGATCATGGCCTCTGACAACCAAAGATTCGCCTCCTCTCCCACGTTAAAAAATTTGTTTCTTGTAAACTGCTTTAAAGTGTTGAACAAATCTGCATTTTCAAAATAATTCGGAGGCAACTTCTAAACTAAATTACGCGTTGGACATCGGCGATCTAAAAAAACAATGATTTGTAAAAAGTTTCCCTCAAATTTATACGTGTAAATCCGCAAAAATTGCCCCTGACCCTTTCATTATTTCGCACCTAAAATAAGGAAAAAATTTTTTAAATTTTTATTATGTCGCAAAACCAAATAACTGATATATTGACATTATGGGGAATGCCAAAATCCGAAATACAAAATTATAAAATCCTATAAAAGTCATGTCAGTTATGAAAAAATTACAAATTTACATGTGAACCCATGATGAAATTATAAGGTGGCGTAAAACAGCCAGCTGATTGGTTTCAATCTGTCAAATATTTTGTTATTGTGAATAAATTGTATGAAAACGTAAACAAACATTTTGACATATTGAAGAATTTTCGGCCAAAATAGAGTTGTTGTTGTGCTACTTACGTGACCTGTTAAATAGATCTTGTGTGAACCTATGTTTATTTCGGGCACTGTACACTCTTGCTTATCTTTTGAAGAGATGTGTAGGGATCTCTACAGCAAGTGCTTATAAAACAATGATGTACGCGTAGAGAGCATTTGTATAGTGAATCGTACGAAAATGTAAAGGAGAGTCCTCATCTTGTTCATCTATGTTATAAAATGTAACGAACGGAGTTAATTTTTCATAACTCTGTTGGACTACATCGAAAGATGTTGTGAAATCATAACTCCAATTGCACAACTTCCAAAATTTTTTACTGTTGCAATTAACAACGACGAAGCTACGTGTTTCAAAATATCAACGCAGTTAAAAAGCAAACATGTATCATTTTATTTCTGTTACATTTAGTTGCATTTTCGAGAAACAATAGGTCTGTACGATAACCCCAAATTCTTACTGAATGCTGTTCGATAACAAAATTATCCAGCAAAAGAGAGCGAGTTTGGAGAGTCTTGTGACTGAGAACTTGCAAATTTTTGCTGGGAAAATTTGTCCCGCAAAAATTTGCAAATGTGATCAGCTGACTTTTAATCACCTGTTCAATGTAAACAACTCGAAATGTTAACATTTTTGACCAAGAAAATTTCACAATTGCACATTCATTTTTTTAGATTCTAAAGCGTTGTGGATAGGACTAAAGCATTAAATAAGTAAACTGCAATTTTAAAATTTATGTTTTTGTTCCGTTTTTTTTAAAATATCAAAAGAAACAAAAACAAATTTCATACATTTTCGGAAGCAGCTGACTTTCTTGCAAGTTTTTGCAAAATGCTGTTCGATAACTTTCTGCAATTTTTCTTGCTTGAGAGAGTAAAATTCACTGAGAGATGTTGCTGGAACTGACTGAGTAATTATTGCTGGGAAAGTTATCGTACACACCTAATTTATTGCTTGGTTTACATTTACGAAATCCACTCGATTTCAACTGTCAAATCCATAGGTTAAACGTCAAATGAAATCCAGATGAGACGTTTCGTAAATGTAAACTTATGCCAAGTTTACACTTACGCTCCAAAATCCACTGGATTTCACGAAATCCTGAAATACACCCCGGTGTCTACACTTATTTTTTGTTGATTTCAAACATATCACAATGATCAAGGTAGATGCATATGCGCAGCGCATCGAACATGAATTTTCAAAACAAGTTGTTGCAATTTGAATTAGTCATCAATAATATACACCAATATAGAACTTTACTGTTTTATTTCGAAAATCATCTATATATCGTATTAATGGTGTATAATACTAAAAAATTAAAATATAAAAACTGATTTTATCGTTGAGACATCATAATAATTAGTTTTGATAGATAAAAGTTGTGTTCAGAACCTGCAAAATATTACTACTTGCAGTAGTTTTCCCGTTTAGTGCTACAAATGCATTCCCGTACTCCGAAATCTAGCAAGACTTGCTTTTAAACAAAAATAGCGCTTAATAACAAACACTCTCTTCTCTTGTTTCCTGCTATACGAATTTGGAATAGCAAAAACTAGCACCATGTTTATTGGCATCTGAATATGATAGCTGATTCGTTGATTTTGACATTTCTGCTGGAGTTTTTGCAATTTCCGTCATTTTTTCGTTTCCGTATTATTAAGGAAATTTGTATGGGATTTTTTTTTAAATTCGCTCTTTTTTCTAACATTACCATTAAAAAGTACGGGAACACAATGAAAAATATCCTTGTAACAAATTTATTTAATATTTTTTTCATATTGTTTAAACATTTTGTTACCAAAATTGTTTGTTGCGGCAATTGACCATCTACCTTGTTTATTGTGATACTTGAAAAGTGTTGCAACTTTTGGTACTTTTTAGGCAAAATAAGGGTTGTATACCATGTGTACTGTGATTTCGTTGTTAATTTCGCTGAAATCACGAAATGAGATGATTTCATTTTTGTATGCGAAATCATGATAAATTTTGCTTGATTCCGCGCGAAATCACGAAACGCCTTCGAAATCACGAAACGACGCCGAATGTAAACCAAGCATTAGCATATGAGTGTGCAACTGAAATATTTTGACAAAGTTTAAACAATACTAATGCCCGTAATTTCTACGCGTAGTTATCTATGAGCTCTTAGATATGCCCCGTGTAAGCAAAATTTCATACAGCCCTATTCTGAACATTCCCATGGGAACTGTTTCCCATGGGAGCGAAATTTCCCATTCCCACGTTTTCCATATTCTCAACGACGTGGGAACATCAAATCATGGGAATTGAATTTTCGAAATTCGAAATTAGTTACACCAAATTATGATAGCATACTTTTAGGGGGCTGTAATTTTGTTTTGTAATACAAAATGCCTATTTGCATTGAATTCGCGGTTTTTGAATTAGATTAGCAAAAGCACAACTTACTTAATTCAACAACCTTGCATTGATTTATGGATTTTTTAAGTGAATGGAGTCAACGATGTGTGATGTTGTTCTAATAAGCACATTTTCTTCAGATTGTGCGAATTGGTGTAAGCATTTTTTAATTAGTAGGCAAACATAATTTTTATGTAAAAAGTAATAGGAACTTTTTAAGTTTGTAACGAATTTAAAAATTGTATGTTGATACCGAGTAATTTTAGTTAGGGGTTTAACGAGTATATCGCTAGTTTTACTTATTCCTAATGATCGCTAGAACTCGTATTTTGCATATTTTTAAAAAAATTCAAAAAGATAAGTTCGGATATTTTTCTCGATTATTACATATTTTTGCTTGTTATTACATATCGTCACCATAAATATCCGAAGACGTATCTCAAAAAAAATAATAATAATAATAAAATACGTTTGTGATTGAATCTAAAACTAAAACACATGCCCTTGTAAAATTTCAAGCTTTTACGTTCAAAAATAACGATCCTATTCAAGAAAAGGCATTTCGGAAAATGGAATAGCATTGCAATAATTTGGCATATATGTATGTACGCCTGTGATCTTTGTCGTGTCGTTGAGGAGACTAACACTAACGTTGGTCGTCTGATTTAAAAAACCCGAAAGTTATATTACGAAAATGAATAAAAGTTGTAAAGATTGTATATTATGGTTATTTTCCAATATATTTTAATAATTATTGCCAAAAATTCTTTTGAAATTGATTTGTTTTTACTTGTTGTTCTGCGTTAATAGAATCAACCATGACTCTTTTTCTCGTATTTCAATACATATGGTCTGTTCCAGAACTGCAAAAATCTACTAATTTTTACTACTTTTTTTGTTTTGTTCGATAACATAAAGGAACATTTTTTATCGGTGTAAAACATGTTAGATTCTTGCAGGTTTTTTTGTATCATATAAGAATATGCAAAATCCGAAGTCTACTAATGACATATTTTACAGTACATTTTGTATGCTTTTATTAATAGCTATATTACATTACGTGTATTTCATGTGTATGTTTTGAATTTTTTTGTCCTCGTGTAATTCTTTGTGTGTGCGAAAAATGACATTTTACATATGATTTATAATTTTTGCTATTACACCAGTATATGTTTTTTTGTGTGGCATAACCTATAAATGTAAACAAATCCTTTATCAAATCGATTTATTTAACTTTCTTTAAGAAATTATTTCTTTCAGCAAATTTTGCAAATTTCTGCTTTCATCAAAACAAACAAATCAGCTGTTTTCTATTTATTGTACATACAAAAATAGGAAGGGCTCTAAAACAAAAAAGTTACACATGGGTTCACACATCATTTTGATAGATGAAATTTTTTATATGGATCACACTATGTGTACAACATGTAGATGTAAAAAATGCAAAACATACACATGAAATACACGTAATGTAATATAGCTATAAGCAAACACATGGCGATTATAAATATTTGCAATAATTTTGTCGTGTAGATGTCTTAAAATATGAAATTTCATAAAAATATGAAATTTCTTGAATTTTTTTTTTCAAACTCCCACACTGTTTGCTGGGGAGATTTTTCCCACAAAAAGACGCAAAATTCTCCCACAATTCAAGATAGAGAATGTATACTTTTTTCCCATGGGAACAAATTCCCAATTCGAACTTCATTCAGAATGAGGGGAGATGGGAAATGGGAAAAAACTCCCACAAAATTTTGTTCAGAATACGAAAATGTGGGAATGGGAAAAAATTCCAAACTCCCATGCGTTCAGAATAGGGCTGATAATTTCAATACATAGGTAACGTTACCGGGTCGAAAACGGCCGTGTTACTTACACCAAGGATTTTGCTTGGTTGATCGTTGCCAATGTGCTAAAAATTGTAAAACACTTTTATGTGGCAATGTTTTTACGAAATCATGAATGAAAATCACCAATATTACCACATGTTTTCAAAATTTACACGCCTCGGTAAATGGCACGTAGAACCAAACGCGTAGGTAAAGATAACTAATAGGTAGCTACCTATCCAGTTACCTAGGGCTAGAAATTACGGGCATAAGAGGTAGTTTACACTATCTATCAATGTCATATGACACGAAAAAAAAAAACATTCCATATCTACCCACGAAGTCAATGTGGAGACGTAGTTTTTTACATTTTTGCTGGTGAGGGCCCACAGAGTAAATGGCGTAAGGAAAATCTCCAATATTGCAAATATTAGCGAATATATAACGATGGAAAATTTCATGTCATATGACATTTACATATAGTGTAAACTACCCCTAAACAAAATACATAAATAATCCAGCGCCATCTACCGATGTATATTAGCAATGGAAATGTCTCATCTTGCTATATATCTTTTATAATGTATTTAGTGTAGTTTGGATTGTTTACTACTGTCCGCCAGATGGCATTCACAGACTACTGATAACACCGTGACACCCATTTGTGGATAAAGCAGTGTTTACGAAGATATTGCAGTAATAGCTGTGTTCCTTTACTTACCTGCGGTTACCATTTTAACCATTTGTTACCATTTTTAACCTCCAAAGCGTTCCTTAACCCCGAAAAGTGGCAAAACTGGAAGCAACTTTTAAGAGAGTGAGAGGGGAGAGAGAGCGAAAATGGCTTTCTCTTCTACCACAGGGTACCAGCAAAATTTCTGCAGGTAGAAAATGGCAGAACTGATTTTTCGACTTTTGTTTGACGATTATTTCACAAAATGGACGAAAAACCGAAGAAAAAGTCGAACACTGACAACACTAAATTAAAAACTGTGAAATAAAAGACGAAAATTGATTTTTTATGTTTTTTCTGACATTGCTGCCGGATCTACCATTTTTCCGTTCCTTTACTTTTCTGGTAAAAATGTTCATGAGAGAGCAATTTTGAACAATTTTGACACTTTTCTCTTTTACCACTCTTACCATTAAAAAAGTAAAGGAACAAAGCTAATACAAGCGCTCCAGCAAATAAATTGAACTCTTCTTAACAAAATTAGGACTATTCGATAACCCAAAAGTTTGTACAATCTTTTACAAACTGCTGTTCGATAACAAACTTGCTTTGAAAAAGAGAAATGAGAAGAACTAGCAAGCAGTTGCAATAACTTGCAAATACTTTTTTACTTGCGAAGCTAACGAACAAACAGTCGTCCTATTGTTTGGTTTAAAATATTACTTACATTTCTTTTCCATTAAAAATAAATAAATTCTACAATTGCTTTATAAAAATACATGATTAATTATTGTTTTTTTTTTTTAATTTATTTTAAAAGCGAAACAAAAGCTAATGGAAACAAATCTAACAAATAAAATAAAAACGGTAGAAATTTGTAAAAAAATAAATTGTGTTAACAATTACATTTTGCGCTTATTTACACTGAAATAAATTAGACGAAGTAGAAGAAGAAATGTTTGATTTTGATTGTTTTTATTTTCTTGTTGTTAATATTATTGTTGTTGGAAAAATATTGTCATAATATCTTGAGAATTATTACAGATTTTCTTTGTAGATGACATTTTTTGCAAATGTTTTATTTTGTTTATATAAAAAATTGACAATGTTATTTTGGGGGTAGGTAGGGATGTAGGGGGATTTAAGCTTATAAAATGTTTCCAAAAATCTTGTTTTACAATATTTTTTTAGTTTTTATTTTTATTTTAAAAACAAAACAAATATTAGAAAAAATAATTGGCCTCAGTTGTGTAAGAAGTACGTGTTGTTTTTGTTTGTTTATACTTTGGCGTCTTGTTGGCTACTGCTATTGCTGGGCAATGGGTGTGGCTGTATTGGCGACATTCGTTGTGGGCACACCTCCTCCACGTTGTTTGTTAAGTTCCTCGGCCGATATGAATTCAATGGCGGCTGAATTGATGCAATAACGTTTACGTGTGGGCTTGGGACCATCCTCAAATACATGACCCATGTGGGCATTGCAACGGGCGCAGCGTACTTCTGTGCGTATGCGTTCTGGATGTTTAATTAGTAGTAAAATATTACCCCCTTTTAGTATTGTTTATTTTAATAGCAAATTGTTTAGTTTTTATAGCGTTTTTGCATATATTTTTGTTTTTGGTTTGCAATTAATTGATTTGCAAGAATTAAAAAGGTTTTAGTTTTTACAATATTGTTTTGCACAGTGGTGAAGAATTTGTTTTTATATTTAATTAAATTTAAATTTGCACAATTTTTTAAAAAGAGAGTATATTCAGAGATTATGATAGCGAAAACATTTGCGAACATTTGGGTTTAATTTGTTGTTGGTTGGATTAGTTTTAACACAAAGTTAAAGGAAAATAAGGTAACAAAATTTGCAAAATGATTGAGAAAAATAATAAATATTACAGAAAACAGAAACAAAAAAAAAGGAAAACAGAAAATGAAAGTTTGACCAGCCCAAAGAATTTTTGGGAGACAAAATTAAAAATAAAAAAATAAATATAAAAATAAAAAAGTCATAACATAAAAATAAAACAAAAAAGGGTGAGAGAAAAATCATCAAAGGAGAAACGACAATTGCCATAAATCAACCAAGCCAAGTGAAGTGAAAAAATAAAGTGAATGAAATGAAGAGTGAAGTGGAATGAAGAAATGTGAACACCAATTAAAGCAGAAATAAATTCACAACAAATCCAGGGGAAATTAATAATATGAGACAAAGTAAAAAAACCAATAGTTATTTTTGTGGAAATTAAATAGTGAAAAAATAATGAATTTTATTTTAGTTTAAAAATCAATGATGATAATGAAATTATTTATGCATCATTTTACAGTTAGAGAAATAAATCAGCATAATTTACAATTTAAAGCCATTATTTAATAAGAAAAAAATTAATTTGCACATTTTTGTTTTCGTTATAAAGCCAAAATGTTATGAAATGCAATGATAAATAACATTGATATATTGTCACAAAATATATTTGTTGTAATAATATTATTAATAATTTTTCAAGTTTTGTTGATGTTTTATTGCAGATGTTGGGAATTTATGTTCATTATTATTAAATTTTGTTGTTTGTTTGTTGATGTATTGAGTGTGAGTTGTAGTGGTTGTTGGTTATACCCCCCAGCATATAAAAACAGGCACATTTATATAAAAAGCAAGAAAAAAGAAATAGAAAAATACATAAAAAAATAATTTATTATTTATTATGGAATATATTTTTTAAAGATGAATGGTTTTTCTTATAATTTTCCTAAATTTAAAAATTATATTTTAATAAAAATAATAACAATAAAATAACATGAAAAGTAAAAATATAAAATAATAATAACAACACCAAAGCAAATTAAAACAAAAAACCATATAACATCCAAAAAAAGTTTCAGCCGAAAAATTTTGATATGTGTCTATTGAGATGTTTCTTCTGTTGTTTACTTTTGTATAAAAAACTACTAGACTTTTTGTTGTTGTTTTTATTATACAGTAATTAAGCTATTGGTTAATGGTAATACGTGAATGACCAACAAATAAAAAATTAAATTGTGATAGATACCAAAAGCAACGACTTCAATTGGCTTTAACGTGGCAATGTAGTTTTACACCCTTAACGAAGACTAAATACCAAATTTCAGTCACAGCAGTCGAATAATAATGTATACCGAAAATCTGGCGGTACCGTTATATTACCAAAACGTGGACCTACATCGACAATGCTCTGTAGGAATATTTTATACACCTAACTTGACTAAATACCAAATTTCAGCTACTTCCTTTAAATAATGCGCCTGAAACCTTCAAAAATACTGAAAATGGGTCGGGGTACCATTCTATTGGGCCTATATCAAAACGTGGACCTATACAGACAATTCTATGCAGGAATGTTTTGTACCTTTAACGAAAACTAAATAGCGAATTTCAGTAATTTCGGTTAACAAATAAGGATAAAATTTTCTAAATACCGAAAATCCGGCGGTACCGTTCTATATTAAAACGTAGAGCTACATCGAGAATTATCTGTAGGAATATTTTATTTAACGATGACAAAATACCAAATTTCAGCTACTTGCTAAATCCCTGAAAATAACGAAAATCGGGAGGTACAGTTCATTGGGACTACATCAAAACGTGGACCCATATCGGCAATGCTCTGCGGTAATGTTTTATACCCCCAACGAAGACTGAATACCAAATTTTATCTATTTCGGTTGTAAAACGTGGCTAAATCTCCAAAAATTCTCAAAATCTGGAGATATCGTTCTATTGGGGCTTTATAAAAACGTGGACCGATACCGAGAATTCTCTACAGAAATATTTTATACCCCTTGTGAAGACTTAATACCAAATTTCAGCCAGTTCTGTTGAATAATGTGGTGTTTAAAACCTTCAAACTAAAACTATACCCGTCTCGGCTAGGGTTAAAAACTTGGGCAAAAAAATGGCCACTTATCCCTATGGAATAGAGAGGAATTAGGGAAAAAATCCTATGGGGAGACCCAAATGAGGAAAAAACTAAAAACCTATTTCTGCTAGGTAAGGCAGAGTTGAGTAGACTTACAGGTGTCCTTACAGGTCACCTGGGTTTACAAGCTCATCTGCACAAAATTAATTGTGCAGACAACAGCGTATGCAGGGCATGCGGAGAAGATGACGAAACATTGGAGCATTTTCTCTGCCAATGCCCCGCTTTCGCAAACATCAGATCCCAGTTTTAAGGAACGACACAATACCAGATCTTAGTCAGGTAATTGTAGACGACCTGAAACAATTATGGGATTTTGTTAAGGGAACAGAGTTCCTTAAATAAAATACAGTAGAGCCCCCTTCTTCAAACACCTAGTCTAGAGCACACAACAGGCCTACTTCATGGCTTATGTGTATGTCCACCAGGGCATGTGGCGATTACTCGCCCCTCTTTTCAACCTAACCTAAGGGACTTGTCCGAAACACAATCACAGCTACAGCCGCTCGTTGTATACCTGCTGGTCGAATACCTGAAATTATACCAAATTTCCCAGCAGAGGCGACGGGCTAGTAAATGAGCGTGTTGAGTTTCGTCTGTCAACCCCAATGACAGGGAGCTGACACTGGAAGTTAACAGGTTGGTCGGTGAGCATAATGATTTGCAACATTGGAGCCGGAATAGGTGAATTGGGGGCAACGGTTATGCCATTCTCGAACCCTAAAAAGAAGGATGATAGGAACTCATTCACGTTTGACAACCTTGCGCTGACTGATCCGAAGAGATGCGCATGTTATTTCAAACGACAGTTTGTTGTGCACCCTGAAAAGTGACATGGCGAAGAGAAGAGTACTACATGGCATTAGATTTATTCCTGCCGAGGATGAACCATCACAATTTACAATGGATGATGTTGCGAATGTCATCAGGTACGCTAAATCACCCAAAACGTTGGGCCCTGATGGAATCTCCCTTGTAATGCTGAAACAGCTGTGAGTCGAGTATCTCACTAAAGTTCTTAGCCTGTCGCTAGACACCCACATCGTTCTCGAAGTCTGGAAAATGGGCAGGGTGGTGCCCTGAAAAATGACAGGACGAAGAGAAGAGTACTACGTGGCATTAGATTTATTCCTGCCGAGGATGAACCATCACAATTTACAATGGATGATGTTGCGAATGTCATCAGGAACGCTAAATCACCCAAAGCGTTGGGCCCTAATGGAATCTCCATTGTAATGCTGAAACAGCTGTGAGTCGAGTATCTCACTAAAGTTCTTAACCTGTCGCTAGACACCCACATCGTTCTCGAAGTCTGGAAAATGGGCAGGGTGGTGCTGCTACTGAAGCCAGACAAGGATGCTAAGCAAAGGTGAATTGTACAGACCGATTTCGCTTTTGTCGCCCGTAGCAAAATGACCCTCGAGGCTTTAGTCATCCACATCGTCAAAAATAGCTATCCTGTTGCCAATCATCAGCATGGGTTCTGTAGGTAGCAGAGCACGGCAACAGTTTTGCACGTTTGCAATTTCAGTGTGATAGAACATCATTGTGACGCTTTGGGGACGTTTGGGACAACTCTCCGGCCAAGTTTGAAATGTTGAATAATCGATGTGTGTGGACGCCAGTAGTACGTGGAATCAGGAACACGAATTTCAAGCGCCGTAGAGTGAAACAGGGATTTCCCCAAGGTGAAGTGATATCTCCGGAACTGTTTAACCTCTACCTCTCCTGCATTCCGCCCCCACCAGACGACATTGAGATCGTAATGTATGCGGACGATTGTACGATGGTGGCCGTCCTTCCCTGATGTCATTTGTGAAAGGCTAAACTCCTATTTGATTGATCTTACCAACTTTTTCCACGCGAGGAATATGTAAATATCCGCCAATAAGTCTTCGGCCACTCTGTTTAACACATGCATGGCAGAGGTGAGGACAGAGTTCAATGTTATGGTCGATGGTAGCCGAATTCCTACCCCAAAATTCTAGGGGTCACATTTGAGAGCATATGAGTCATTAACATATGTCCGTGCATGCCACATGTCCTCAAATCCATATCCGGCAGCACTTGGGGTGCAAATAAAGAAACCTTCTTTACCGCATATAATGTGATAGGTCGGTCGGTGGTAAGCTCTGCGTTCCTCGGAGAAAATCCCTCATCTATCGCAGCTGAGGAGCGTCAGCTGCCACTACAATCCCACGTCAGCGGGTTCTTTTGTATCGGATTGACCCGAAAACCATAGTGTTTCGGCCAGCGGCTGCCAACCCGGCATCAAACCTATGATTCTACGTAGGTTTCGATGCTGTTACAACAACAACGTATAGGTTTGATGCCGGGTTGGCAGCCGCTGGCCGAAACACTATGGTTTCGGGTCAATCCGGTACGAAAGAACCCGAAATTTTGTGCGGGTACCCGAAGGAGTGGATCAATAAAGTCCCACTGTCAAATTTGATGGAGGAAATAGTACTATGAGCAAAGTTTGGATTGATTACTCCCATCGAGAGTTATTGTGCGTACCATTTTAGCGAAAATGTTTGATCTTTTGTGGGGGAGTTACCCGAAGGAATGAACGAACCGATATGATCCATCTTTAATCTTGATCTATGCATGGACAAAATATTACTATGTTAATCCGCTCGATAGTTATGGTGTGCGAGTTCGGTCAGCTCGTTCGAAAGTTATTTGTGCACACCAGACATCCAGAAAGATAGGTGTATGCTCGGACTGGATTAAATTAACCTACTTCAGGCCTAAAACCATGCGCTGAGCTGAAATATTTTGTCCAGATTCGATTTAAGTTCAAAGATGGGCCATATAGGTCCACTCCTTCAGGTACCTCCCCCACAAATGTTCAAAAATTGTCGCAAAACTTGTGCGCACGATAACTCTCGAAGGGAATAGCCGATTTGGTCCATACTTTGCACATCGTGTAATTTCTACCAAACTTAGATGAGGTTCCAATATGGACTCAATCGGTCCACTCCTTCGGGTACCTCCCACACAAAATTTCGGAAAAGTTCAGTTTAGGACCTGGTCTCGAATCGCTTTGATTTTTGTTTACGCAAGTTGTATTCGCTGTCCTCTATACGACGCTGTAAGTTTCATTAGGGGCAAGTCCATACTTCCTGAGAAAATAGCCTGAGAGTTACAAAAAACCCTATGACACCGTGTGTAGTGGTTTGAGCGCAAGATAACTCTCGAACGGATCTGCCGATTCGGTCCAAAATTTGGTTTTCCTAATATTTTGTCCAAACTTAGTTCAAGTTCAAAGATGGATTATATCGGTCCACTCCTTCCGGTACCTCCCCCACAAAAGTTCGAAAATGTACGGAAAATTTGTGCGTACGATAACTCTTGATGGGAGTGACCGACTTGGTCCATATTTTACACATTCTCATAATATCTACCAGGCATATATCAGGTTCGAATATGGACTATATTTGTCCACTCCATCCCGTACCTCCCACACAAAATTTTGGATAAGTTCACTTTAAGACCTGATATCGAATCACTGTGATTTTTGTTGAAGCAACTTGCATTCGCTGCCTCAATTACGATGGTAAAAATTGTTTCAGGGGCAAGTCCATACTTCTTGAGAAAACAGCCCGAAGGGTGTAAAAACCCCCTATGGCACCGCCATGGTCTATGTCGGTCCATTCCTTTAAGTACCTTTTCCGCAAAATTTTTGAACTTTAATCCTAATCAACATTTTTGTCGGTTCATACGACCAAAATTTACATAAGTTGTTTGTGAAAAAAGTGTTTCAATTTGCACAGGCTGAGGGTATATCTCTGTCGGCAAAGCCGACTGATACTTTTTTACTTGTTCATTCTATGTAAAGATCTCATAAGACTTTATCATACTTCTTTATACATATTCATCTACTCAAAGAGTGACACATCTCAAAAAATCCAGTTTCGAGAAAAACGCGTTTTATATTGACGATTAAAATTTGACTTCCCAACTTAAAGATTATTACATAAAAACTAAAATAACTACTTGGACCATATTTTGCAAACAGCTAGCCAGATATCAATGCTAAATTTCTGTGCAAGATCGGGCATGATTTGAAGTGTTTTAGTGTTTCATAAACGCAAAAAGCTTTTTTGTTGAATTACGCCAAACCCATTGTAAATGAGCTGCATCTCGTAGAGTTTTAAGAGATATGAACATAAAAATTGTACACAATATAAAGTAGAAGTCGGATAAAAATATAAATTTCTAACTCAGAAAACTAATTTTTCTAGATATGCCACTCTTTGAGTAAATGAGCGATAGCTATCATGTCTTTCCTTAGGGTTTTCTATTCTAATTCTTACTTTTTGTGGATCATAAGAAGAATAGAAAATTATACATTTTTAAAGTACCTGGAAATATATAGGTCTTTCATTGAAGTCTTTACAAATAGAATAATTCCTCATTCGAATTCGATCTCCTTCTACTCAAGACCTCCCTAAAATCTTGTTAGTATTCAAACATATTACCAAAAACCAATAATGAACTATATGAAATGAATTCTAATGCTTAGCATGATACACCACCGCCATTAAATAAAAATAAAGCCAAATGTACGTAACAAAAAATTAACAACATGTATTGATGAGCGCGGCACAGGGCGAATGGAACATGGAAGTGAAGTGATGATAATTAAACATGAACGAATTAAAACAATTTTCAAATCCTTAATTATTTTATTCAGACTTGGGCGCATATATAAAGCACTCTTTAAACAGCAAATTTCTTTCTATATAATACTAATAAATTGTTTTACAACTCTTTTTCTTTACGTTTAACAAACAAATAGAATAAGTACATATGTTGTATGTATGTTTGTATGTGAATGCAAATCAGATACTTGAAATAATCTTCTATGTTCTTATTTGACACAAAAACAGAACTTATTTTTTGGACGCTTGTTGTGTATTTGAACCAGTTTGTTTATTGCCTGACGAATTGGCGTTGCCATTGGTATTTGGCCCTGACGGCTTAGGGGCTGCAGCAGCGGAGGAAGCAGAGGACGACGACGCTGATGAAGAGTTTGCTGGTGGCTTATAGGGCACAAAGTCAATAGAAGCCGAATTGATGCAATAGCGTAGATATTTAGGCGCTGGACCATCATCAAACACATGACCCATATGAGCACTGCATTTGGAACAACGCACTTCGGTGCGTACCATGCCTAGCATTTTTGAAATGACTACTATTGTTTTAAAACAGTTTCGATTTTTTTTCAGTAATACAAAATTAAAATTAAATTAAGTTTTAAGGAAAAATGAAGAGAAAAACCAAAACAACATAGTGGTGAATTAAGAAAAGAATAAATGAAACAAAAAATTGCCGTAAATTTTTGTCATTGTTTTTTGTTTGTTCGTTGTTTTAAGAATCAAGAAAACAAGAAAAAGGGTAAAGAAGAAAAGTTTTTTATTCAACATTAGAAGAGACGAGATCAATTCAATTTGTAGGATTTTTTACTACTTGATTTGAGTATTTTTGGTTTTTCATAACAAACATTGGTTAGTACAAACAACACAAACACATTTAACACTATAAAGGTTAGTTTTTTGGATTTCCATATCAAACAATACACACTATATAGAAGATAACAAATAAACATATATTTTATAAATCTACAACCTATGGGCGGCAATAGTATGCAACAGCATTTCATTTTCAAAACATTCTTTCAAACAATTTCATTTAATAGCTGAAGCTTAGACAAAAGAACTTCTCTTAATAGACAACAGCATTTTGAAAACAGGAAACTCTATACAGACTGAATAGACACAAACATTTAGAACGCAAGAATAAAACAATTAACATTTTTTAAACACAAAACATTTTGCAAATAATTTGTTTCTTTTTCTTTCCTTTTCGGGATTTTTTTCTTTTGCATTAAACAAGAAAAAAGGAAAATAAATAGGCAAAACAAAATTCAAAACTATTCATTTAAGTACATCGTCAGTGGTTTCAAATCAAATACATTGTCATTGATCTTTGGTGGTATAGTGGTATGTTATTAAGATCAAGAGATATTATATCAAATAATGTGCGTTAACCATTTACAGGTGTTAATTAAAAAAAAAAATAATTCTCTAAATTCTGTGCTATATGCATATTTGAAATAAACTCCATTATCTTTATTTAATACAAAACAAAAACGTTCAGAGCAATCATGAATATTTCCCTCGGAATTTTCCGCAATCAATATTTTATAACGTTGAAAATTACTAGAATCACTTAATTATGGAATCGACAAAAATATTCAATTTTTGACATAAATATAGAAATAAAAAATTGTGAAATTGGAGAAAGGGAGCAAATTCCGCACGGAATTTCTGCTCATACAGGGCAATCATGAATCTTTCCCTCGGAATTTTCCGCAAGACAAATAATTTTAAAAAGTTCATTTTTTTTTAAACAAGTCCTTTAAAACGTTTAATACTACTAGAATCACTTAATTATGGAATATTCTCCAAGAATCGACAAAATTATTCCCTTTTTGTACACAAATATGGAAGTAAAAAATTGTAAAATTGGGGAAAGGGAGCAAATTCCGCACGGAATTTTTATTCATGATTGCCCTTATTACCTTATTACCATTATTACCTTGATTGAGTATGGGGAATTTTGACATTTTCAGGCTAGTATAAATTTTTAATTTTTTAAGATTTGTGGTCTGTTCCAGTACTGCAAGAATCTACTAATTTTTAATATTTTCTTCGATAACATAAAGAAAAAATGTTATCGTAGTAAAAAGTAGTAGCTTCCTGCAGGTTCTGGAACAGAGCATTTATTTTCTAAAGTAGATAACATATTCGTATGTGACATTATCGAGAGAACTATGTATGAGAGAAATATTATAATGTGCAAATGTTACACCAATGCCAATCACTCTCTTCGACAGTTATCGTGCCCACCAGACATTTTAGTTGGTCGCTGTAGAATTTTTAATGCTTTTGGACCATTATACATGGACAGGATAGTCGGGCGGGTCCGACTATATGATACCCTAGGAGATATATATCAACTTGAACTGATTTCTATATAATATGATACCCTGTTTGGTGCAACAAATACGTGAAATCGGTCGAAAATATATATCCAAATCTGAAGCGATTTCGATATAATGTGGCACACTTATTTCTAGACCGAATTCAATCAAACATTCCAAATTTCATTAAAATCGGACGTGTATAGCGTGTTTGGTGCAGCAAATACGTCAAATCGGCCGAAAGTATATATGGCAGCTATATCCAAATCCGAACCGATTTCGATGTAATTTGGCACATTAATTTTTAGACCGAATTCAGTGACACACTCCATATTTCATATAAATCAAACATACATAGCGTGTTTGGTGCAGCAAATACGTGAAATCGGGCGAAAATATATATGGGAGCTATGTAGATGTAATTTGGCACGCTTATTTCTAGACCGAATTCAGGCACACATTTCAAGTTTCATCAAAATCGGACGTATATATCGTGTTTGGTGCAGCAAATACGTCAAATCGGTCGAAAATATATATGGGAGCTATATCCAAATCTGAACCGATTTTCACCAAAATAAATAGCGTTCTTCCTATGATAAAAAAATTATATTCCTCAATTTTCAACTGAATCGGACAAAAAATGCGACCTGTACGTTGCGAACAAAAATACATGGACAGACGGACGGACGGACATGTATAAATCGACTCAGAAAGTATATCCCCAAAAGGAACTATGGGTCTATTTCGTTTCCTTTTGTATGTTACATACAAATGCACAAAGACATAATACCCCTTACTACTGTGTGGTGTAGGGTATAATTAAAAAGAACAGTCCTTCAACTCCACGTAAGCGAAAATTATGAACTTTTGTGAGGGATGTACCCGAAGGTGTTGTCCAATATAGTCCATCTTGAAACTTGATGTAAGTTTGAGAGAAATATTACTATGTGCAACGGCTGGACCGAAGTCAGTTATCCTTTCGATGTTTATACGTGTATGTTCTGAGACACACTTCACCTCTCACTTCACGCCTCAAGCATTTTGTTCATCCCATTTACTCCAATTTTTTTGCGAATTTTTTGGGACTAAGATATATTAGGCTATTTAAAAAGAAAAGAACACCCTAGTCCGCCCATAAAAAACTCGAGAGTAAGTGAAAATGGGGTGAACAAAATGCTTGAGGCGTGAAGTGAGTCTCAGAACATAAACTATAGTGTCAACCATTTTTAGACAATCCCACGGCAGCGGGTTCTTTCGTACTGGATTGACCCGAAACCATACAGCCCAATTATGAACGGCATCTCACCGTGAGTTTTCTCTTTCTCGCCTCCTCCCCTATTATAAACATCATATCGCCGTGAGTGCTGTTATGTTCTCACTCTTCCCTTATTATAAACAACAAGAGGGTAAGCAAAACTCACGTTCGTGAAAAAATAGCTATTACAAATGTAAAAAAAGTGAGAAAAAGAGGCAAATTTGTGCTGAAATTTCTCACTACCGAAATCAAAGTGAGTTGAACAAAAAAATTTAAGTGTGGTCATTTATTTTAAAAAATACGAATATTTTGTATCTGTAATGATAATTAATTGTATTTTAGGTTGAAAGCAACAAAAAATAATTAGAAATTTTTTATGTTTTGAGGTTATTGTTGACCTTTGGACGCTTTTTTCTTTGGTTTTAATTTTGGCTTGAGGTCAACTTAAGAATTAAAATTTTTTTGTTTTTATTCTTATAAAAAGAAAGAAATATCATTGTTATTATAAATTTCTACCATATTGTTTATAGTTGCATAAAACAAATGTTCTTGTTTTTGAAAGCCAATCCCTGAGGATGACCATCAAAGATGGTTGAAATATTGGAAATGGAATAGATTCTACCTTATTGTGATAAGAGTTTCTTTATATTTTTAATCGCAATATGTTTTCGACAAAAACAAATATTAGGACATTTACCGCTAAAATTTTTTCAGAGTTCTTTACGAATTCGGTCTGAATCTCTGAATTCTTTCAGAATTTGGTACAAAATTGGGTCTAACTTCAGTTCCAAGAATGGGATGTAACTATCCACTGAAGTTAAATGACTAGGTTTGGCATCGCACCTTTAAAAGACGAAGAGTGCTATGCATGGTGCTATCAACATTTGCCCTATAAGAATTTAGACAACTGCAATATCCCGAGTATAGTTGAGCAAAAACTACTCTGGTTTGTGGTGGACTTTATTCACACTATATTTGTTTACATTAGAAACTGCGACTATGTGAAAGCTATACAAACCTACTTGAAATGCTTGTTGAGCAAGGGGTTCTCTCCTGTATCGTTGGGCTTTCCTCTCTAGAAAGTGAAGATCATTCTTGATGGACCTAGTGTGTCGGGCCAACCTACTAGATGGTGATTGGGATGGCTCTCACGGTAACGCCCAAGCAAGTACTGTAACTAAAGCGTTCCCCGTTTTCAGGTATGGACAGATCAAAAAGGTGCATACTGTATAAAGCGGTTCACAAATATACAAGGACCCAATCTGGAGCAACCCATGTCTGCGATTGTTGTTCCTAGAGAGAGTAATGTACACGATTTGGAACTTTTGGGGTCGCAGTCTTGGAAAAAATGGGTGCTGGTGCTCAAAAGATGACATGTCCAATCACTTGCCCTCAAGCTTGAATAGAATCAAATATTTTGATGGAATATAAGTCCAGACCGTTGCCCCAAAAAGATCCAAACCATTTTGAGATCTTAATCAAGTCATCGTCGATAACCCAGTGGAATGGTATCTACACCAAGCAATTTCCTGGAATAGTATTTTAAGTACCGGTTGTTATATGCCATGAACAAAAAAAAATTGGAATTACAATTGAAATTTATTGAAATTGTATTTAAAATTCATTAAATTGGTTTAAGTGTTGAAGAAAGCATTAGGAATTATACTTAGCATTCATAGAATTGGTTCTTATACTGGAGAAAATATCGGATGTTTCACGAATTGTATTTACAATTCTTGGAATTGGCTAAATGCTGAACCTCATTTGAACCAATCATTGATCTCCTGTGATGTCCTAACATCGCTGGTACAGCTTCCACTCCATTTCCTTGGTATTCCTCAGAACTTGCCATTTCTGTTATCACCCAAAATGCAACATTAAACATTTACTTATTGTAGCCATTTAATGACGTTTTTAAACGACATTTGTTCACTTTTTTACGATTTTCCAATAAATTTCACGAATTCTTCAGTGTAAATAAACAATTTTCACATATCTGTCAAAACAAAAGAACAGCTGTTACAGATGTTGCCATGTTGTTTCAATGTTGTATTTTCTTTTACCAATATTCATGTTCTTTTACAGTGGATTTTTAATAACCGACATTTTTATACCCTATACCACAATGTGAAAAGGGTATAATAAGTTTGTTTTCCCAAAAATTCATGTAACGCCGCGAAATATTCGTCGTAGACCCCTCATGTGGTATACCAAACTTCATATCTCGACGAGATAAAGCGATTTAGCGATGTGTGTCCGTCCGTCCGTCTGTCCGTCCATTAAAAATTGTAATCAAGCTAGAGGCCGCAATTATGGACCGATTGTCACGAAATTTAGTATGGAGGTCGGGTTTGGACCAGAATAGAACTGATTAGTTTTTGGCGATGATCGTGAAATGTTAAAGGGATGAAATGGACCAAAAACAAAATTTTTGCTCGATTTTGTAGCCGCTCTGTAGGTCGCAATAATAGTCCGATCGGCGCGAAATTTTAAACGTAGTTTTGGTTTGAGATGAAGAAGTAGCGTGCAAGTCAACGGTATGATCGGATAATATTTAGCGGGTTAAATTGATCAAAACTTTTGTGTGAAAATTGGTAAAATTTCTAATGCACATCTTATAACAGCTAGCCCGGAAAGCTAGTGCACAGGGATAGTGGTATAGGGTATCACATGGTCGGCCCCGTCCGACTATAGTCTGTTCTTACTTGTTCTTGCTAGAAATGTTTATTAATTTGAAAATTTATTTACTTTTTATGCAAAAAATAAGAATTTAATAATCCCAAAGTTATTTGTGCAAAAAATGACGGTATGGTAACACAAATTATTATTTCAAGGGTTCACAAGTCGCGCCATTATTTTCCATTTTCCGACTTGTCAACCCTTGTTCACTTTTTGTGCTCCTCCCTGCCCAATCGTAATAGCTCGAGCAGGTGAAAGTGAACTGCAACTCACTTGTGAGTAGCTCCCTACGTGAAGATTCATAATCGCTATGATAGTGTTTCGGCCAGCGGCTGCCAACCCAGCATCAAACCTATGCTTTATGTAGGTTTTCTATGCTGCTACAACAACAACAACCATTTTTAGGACTTTTGTACCATTATGCCAGGAGAGCATGAACTTGCCAACGGAAAACATTAGCTCCGTTCCAGTACTTTTTTAATGGTAAAATGTGCAAAAGAGAGAACCGTCAAAAACGAGTTCAACGCACACATTTTTCCAAAATGTACGGGAACGGAAAAATAGCAGAAACGTCAAAAAAACTGGAACAAATGTCAAAGTCGGCGTGTAAGCCAATCGGAAGCCGACAAACATGATGCACATTTTTGCTCGCTCAAATTTGTCGTTTAAAAAGTTTCTAAAGTGGAGTACACACCATCATTCAAAACTGACAGTCAACGTACTTTTACCACAATTTTCTGGCAAATAAAAACTTTTTTTGGCTAAAAATACATGAAATACAATATGTAAAGTATTATTTAGAGATTAGGAAGGTAATTATTCAGCTAGACTTTGATATTAACGAAATAGACCCCGATGACTGTCAGGTTTGTTGGTCAGTGTGTACTATGCTTAAAGAGAGAGCCATTCAGCGCCATTTTTGTTCAAAGTGAAGTGAACATTTTGCAACTTTTTTGGTGTACGGGAACGCATTTCGGGGAAAAATGTTCAAAATAAAAAAAAATAAATGTGTAAAAACTTTTTAGTTCTGGAACGAAGCTATTATATCGCTGTAAACTGAATCTTGAGAAGTAGCTTTGGTAACAATTTCAAAAAGATACATTTTGTTGAATTTATTGTCTGATATAGACATTCTTAGGAAATCTTATGATGTACAAAGTTGCGGCCAAAGATATGCTCATTTCACCGGCAGGTCTTTTTTAACATTTTGTTTAATTTTCTCAGGAAGTGTGCCCACGAAAAAATCCTATTGTTGTACAAGGCCTCTCACATACAATCTGCTTAAACAATTCAAAACGATCCGGGACATGTTGGTTACATGAAGTACTGGACCGATATACTTCATATTCGAAATTGATCTGTTTGGATTTGGACAAATTCGGTTATCGTGAACCTTGGTGTGGAGGTACATGAAGGTGTGGACCGATATGGCCCATCTTCGGATACATGATAAAATGTACTAAATAAATACGAGGAACAAACTTCGGTCATCACTTTCCTCTTGGTAACGGTTATCCCCGTTACCTGAATATCGATATCATAATTCTTCTGAAATTAATTAGTAGAGGCTTTTTTAAGAGTGATTGATTGCCCTATTCATCGCTCTGAGTCTATCTGGCAGACACTCATTTCAGGCTGGACTTCATTTACCGCTTAAAAGTGGGGTTAAGGGCAATCCATCGTTAAAAAGTAACGCGGTTAGAGTTCGTAATTGACATAGCTACCAGTTTTAGCTCCACACCACGCGGAACTTGTCACCCAAGGACAGAGCTCCGATTTACTCGCGAGTGTAAATTTTGGGGGGAAGTGGTAATTTTTTTGGTGGGCGTGGGGCAAGTTTATTTAAGGTTAGGGTAAGTTTTTGTTTGGTTGTGGGGATGGGGCAAGTTGCCCCACTCGCGAGTGAAATTCGAGTGAATTCGAGCGAGTATTCGGAACTCTGCCCAAGGGTGACACTAATGGAGGACAACACATTTAAAGTAGGTGTCTCACGGCGAGGAGCTAAACGGCATCTGAACTGGTGAATGACAAACTAAGTGGTTTTTCCTCAATCGAGTTATGTTTTCAGCCTCAGGAAGAATGCAACCTCATTTGGATGCGTATATAGATAATTATCTATCCGGCAGGATGAGTGAACATTGCTGGGCAATTGAAAAGGTGTAGCGTATCGTGTTGCCTGTTTGTAAAAGCTGGACAGATGTTTTGTATCTGCCATTCTTGTCTGCCTTGGGAGTTGTACTTCTCCAGGTGCAATAGATGGTCTATCAGTACATTATTCATACATCTGTGTAAATAGAATTTAATCCTGCGGTATTGATAATGGAGTGGGGCGATTCGAACATCTTAAAGGGCGCTTCGCGTTTCTGATTCTTGGGATTGTACTGAGCAAAAAAGTCCGTCTATTGTTAAAATCGAGCATCCAAATGTTCAGTTGCAGTTTTTTTCTTTTATATATATATATATATTATATTTTGGCCTATCACAGCCAAACCATTGACATTTTTGATACAATACTGATACAAAAATGGTAGCCTATTGTCTTGTATATCGCAAAAGCTCCTTCAGGCAGTTTTGGCGTTGTGAAGGTGCAATTTTTGGTAATTTATTGTGATATTGTGTGGTAGCGGCTCGAGAACATTGTTCCTGCTCTATAGCATATCGCAATTAGTTGTGTTGTGCTCGGATACTATTATTCTTTCAGAATCTATGCTAGTGAGAAGAAGGTATATAGAAAATTTTATTTTTTCTTGGATAAATTGTGTATATAGCGATCTACAGGAGTCTTTATATAAACGATAAACAAAACGGAAACTATCGTTGAACTATAAACTAAAATTCAAAGGGTGTCCATTTTACAGATAGAGCGAAATGGGAATATATCGATATGTGATAAGGGAATATATCTATAGACGGCTGAAAAGGTAATCTGTCATGGATGAACCATATGAGTTCATATTTCAGACAACTTTTTGGAGGCCAATGTAATTATAACGCTCTAAAAATAATGGCGATATAAAGAAATCACCCATCCTACATTTATAGACAAACACGACGAGAGTCTCTTCTATAAGAACCGACGTGGGAATCTCTTGGTAGTAAAAGCAAAAACTCATACTAATAGAACAACAAAAAAACTGCATCCTATTTATAGACGAACTGAAAAAGAAGACTAGACGAACTGAACTAGATCCTATTTATAAACGAACTGGAAAGAGACTCTATGTATAGACAAACTGGAATGGGATTCTATCTTTAGACAAATAGAGAGCTATTCATGTATGCTAAAAGCTAGCTATGCTATATTATGTTGTATCCCTCTGTTGGCATGATTCTATTTCAGAAAATACTAGCACTGCTGCTGTGCACATAATGCGTTATGCGGATTTGTGACAAGTGGCGGGTATACACGATTAGTTTTTGAATTTTTAAGGATTATTCCCGAATGCGTACTATATTCATTAACATTACTTTGATTGAAGAGACCATTTACTTGCTGTTGTGTAAGATACATTTCTGTTACTGATGTCACATGCTGTTCAAAGAATAATTTGGAGTCCAAAAAATATCCTATATATTTGCTATTTTTGATCTACTATTACTTCCTGGTCTTAGCTAGAGACACCTAACTCTACTTATAGCAAACGTAAATGGATCACTCGAAAATATTTCAATATTTTGGTAACTAACATTTTAAAGATCGTCTTACATACATACATATGTTCCCACAACATCCCTGAAGGGACAAGGGAGACTTCTCTCATATCAATGAGTGCACGCCGATTCATATTGGCTCGATGATATGGGACCTACTTTTTATTGCCGAGTCCGAACGGCGTGTCTTACGACACCACTTGTAGAGAAGTTTTTCATTGCTTAAATACTCAGGAAATGTCGCCAGCATTACTGAGGGGGAATTTTGCCACCGTTGAAAATTTGATGTTGCTTGGCCTGGGATTCGAACCGCAGACCTTCTGAGTGCAAGGCGAACGTTCTAACCATTGCACCATGGTGGCCCCCTAAAGATCATCTTATGTATCATAAAATACAGGACCAACATATTGTACTCTTTTTAAACAGCTCCTCAATGTTATCTGGTTATTCTTGAAAAATCTATTCTCATTCCAAAAAATGCATTTTGATTTGAAACCACTGTGTACATAATTGTTTTACTATAACGAAAAAGCTATAACTAAACAAATTAAAAAATATATATAACAAACCTCATTGGAGTTATGTTTCCAATATTTATATACAAAACTCAAGAAACTATTTAACAAACTTTTTTCAGAGTATTTGTATATCTGCTACGCGCTACATACCTGGTATACTGGCATCACGATGTAAAGTAATTTTGCCCTTATCTAAGACATCATTAAAAGCAGGCCAACCACAACCAGAATCATATTTTGTATCCGAACTAAATAAATCCTGATGACACACTATACACTGATAAAGGCCCTTTTCATAGTGTTTGTTGTAACAACCTGTAAGTGAAAAAAATTATTAGATTTTATTTCGAAAGTTGGAGTTGGTATTTATTTTGTGTGGTGTATCAAGTGCAGCAGTTTTTAGAAAGCTTTGATTTTTTATGGTGCAATCAAGAATGAGTGACAACACTATCCCATTATTGAGCCCCACAGAATAAATTCGAATACAAATTAGTTTAATCTATCGCCTTAATTATTATACATTGTATACTATGTATGTATGTTTAAACAGATTCAAACGACAAATTTTTAAGCTAATCTCATTTTCAAAAACAAAATTAACATTACAACTAACAATTGCCCCCAATAAATTCCATTGTTAGAATTTCTAAACACATACACCACACAAAATAAACATTATTAGCAAATAGCTTACCTGTAAACGGCCTCTCAGTAGCTGCCTCTTGGGTAACTTGATATTGTAAAGGTGTCAAGCGTTTCCTGAGCTCCTCCTTATCAACGGCAATTTTTTCTGTTTTATTTTCCATTTTATTGTGGGAATCTAGAAAAAATGAAACAAAAACAAACAACAATATAAAAATACTGATGATGCAAAAAATCTGTAAGAGGAGATTGGTGGCGGATGGTTCATAGTTTTTGGCTAGACGCTTTTCAAGTTCATCATAATCATCATCGCCGTCATCATCAACACACAATATAAACGTGAATATTCCTTTTGGTGGAAATAAACAAAACTGTAAATAAATCCACCTGCAAAACATACCATTAGTTTATATAGTTTGTAATCTTGCCAGTTTTTTGAAGATAAGCAATAAAGATTAGAGTTTACCAAACTTAAACATGGAAATAATTTTGGTCAATATCACGAAATCAACAATAGCCTGCACCAAGCTGTTAACCATTTGTGTTTATTTATCGTAAAATAATTATCTTAATGTGAAAATTAAGATGAAAATCATATCTATTTTGTGCAGTGCTTAAAGTCAATTGCCTTTTGGTAAAAAAATATTTTGTTTCCAAAAAAAGGTAGCAATACTCAAGTTATGCGAAAAAATCACTCAAGTGTGACCCAAATTTTGAAAACTAAAAGCAAACTCAAGTGTGTGCGTGTATATGCTCTTTGTTCATATCTTTTCACCAGATTGTCGATAAGCAGGCAGTTTATTAACAACAATATTGTTCACCACTAGTAGCTTTAATTAATTGAATTTTGAAAACAGATTGGCAATTAATCAATTCTTAAAAACACACACACACACATCAACATCAAATGCAATCTAGAGATGGTCATTTGTGAAGAAAAACTCAATGATTGTAAAAAATACATATGACTGACTGGACATACACGTGTGTTTTTGTTGTGCTCTTCAAGTGATAGAAATATTCCTCCAATATGTAAACAATCTCTTCATAGCAGTCATACCCCATATTTTAGGGTTAAAGTTTAAAACAATAAAATTTAAAAATACACATTCCTTATCACTGGAGTCAGAGGGTCACAAATTCTGCTTCAATTAAACAATCTCGACAAATTGACACGAAAAAAAAAACTCTCGAATGTGTCCCTAAATATATTGGAAATAAATAACAGTTCATCGCTCACAAGAATTTTGTACCGAAAAGAGTATAAAATAAATATTAATGAGATATGTACAGAATGGAAGAATAGTATAAGTTAATCGGGCAGAAAGAGGATAATGATGTACTATTCAAAGGTGTATTCTACAATGATTGCTGCCGTTGCTGAAACAGTTGGGCTGGAATCCAGGGTACTTCCCTCAAGAATACAATTAGAAAATGGGAAAAACAAAAGAAAATGAAATATGTAAGCAAGTATCGGTCAGCTGTGGCGACAGAGAAATACCCTCAGCCTCGGACCTAAGGAAAACATGTAAACACAAGACTTTTGTTTGAGTTTTAAATTTGCGCTCGAAAAAAAAAACGGTAGTATACAAAATGTTGCCAAACATTTTAAAACTATCCCAGACGAGTCCTTGAACTGTTCTCTTTCCAAATTTTGTGTGGGAGGTAAGCGAAAGAGTGGTCCGATGTAGTCAATATTCGGACATAAACCGAGTCTGTAAGAAATAATACGATGTACAACGTTTGGACCAAATCGGTTTCACCCTTCGAGAGTTATCTTACGTACTTACTACCCAGTTTAGTTGTTGCCGGCAGGCTTTTTTTGAAAAAGGTGAACCGATATAGCCCATCTTCGAAATTAAACTAAGTTTTGATATTAGGAACGAAAATTTGTTCCATATTGTTTCCTAACAGTTCTAATCCACAAAAGTTAAAATTCACTAAAATTTAGTACCTGAAGATAATAATAATGATAATAATAATAAGTAAAATCGACTACGGATTGTATTTATTCGGCAATAGCCCAAATTCAACATTAAAACAAATCAAATCAGTATACCATGACAGCATCAGAGCAAGTTTGTACGCGTACAGAACGACACCCATAATTACATTGTTTATTGAATCTGGTTTACCCTCTCTCGAGGATAGATACCTAGAATCTATAAATCTATTATTACCGGAAATTCTATCTTCTAAATCCACGCTTATCGATACTGATGTGTCGAAGATTTTAAGGGCGAAAAGAAAACCTAAAACACCGTCAGCCATTTATTGCTCTCTAACGAACAACACTCTCAATTTCAAAGAAAGGATATATAATAACAAAATAAACAAGTAAGCCAAGGCTATAGTCGGACGGGGCCGACCATGCAATACCCTACACCGTTACCCTTGGGAATTAGCTTTCCACATATCAAAATTTCTAACACAAGTGAGCCAAGGCTATAGTCGGGTCGGGGCCGACTATGTAATACCCTACACCACTACCCCCGTTCATAAGCTTTTGACTAATAAAATTCAAAATATTAAAATTGGGATAGTTTAGCGCCTTTGCTCTGAATGTCTCCATTAACACAGGTCAATTTTTTTGAAACGCAAACGACGGTACAACCCAAATAAAAAATGGAAAAGTGGGATGTATGCCAACCATCAATTGGCTTCTTTCTCTGTTAGACCCCCATCAACCCCCAAAATTTCGTGAGGATCCGATCAAAATTTCGTAGTGTGATTGCACAAAAATGGAAAAAGAGATGCATTTCCGACTATTGCAATATCTCTGTTGTTTGACCACCTATGACAACCTACTTCACATCGTTGTAAAGGTGATATTTTCTACTTTCCTTGCCAGGTTTTCCTTTCGATATACCTCCTACAGAAGGGAGATATTAACTTTGAAATAAAACGTTGGCCTTTTTTTCCAAATATTTTTTTTCACATTCCGACCCCTGAATAATATCCGCCCATTATCAAAAATCAAAGGGTTTTTTCCTCTGTGGGACCCCCAATAACCAATAACACCCAAAATTTCGTGACGATCCAATTAAAATTGCGACCTGTAGCGTGATTTCCAAAAAAGTGGAAAAATGGATGTATTACCGACTATTGCGATATCTCCGTTATTTGGATACCTACGCCAACCTGCTTTACATCATTGTAATGATGGGATTTTTTACTTTCATTGTCAGACTTTGCTTTTGGAAGGTCCCGAACCAAAGCTGTGATATTCGTTATTATTATTAAAATCGCAAAAAAGTTGAAAAGTTGTGTTCTATTAGCGGCTATTGCGATATCTTCGTTGTTTGACCACCTACGACAACCTACGTTGCAAAGTTTTCTACTTTCATTAGCAGGTTTTGCTTTTGATATACCCCTTTTAGAAGCGGAGCTATTCGCTTTGAAATAAAACGTTGACTTTTTCTCCAAATAAGTTTTTTCCCATTCCGACCCCTGAATATTATCCGACCATCGCCAAAATCAATAGGCTTCTTTCTCTGTAGGATCCCCATTAACCCCCAAAATTTTGTGACGATCCGATCAAAATTGCGACCTGTAGCGTGATTACAAAAAAAATGAAAAAATGGGATGTATTGCCGACTATTGTGATATCTCCGTTATGTGGCCACCTACGCCAACCTACTTTGCATCACTGTAAAGATGGGATTTTCTACTTTCATAGTTGGACTTTGTTTTTGGAAGATCCCCAACCGAAGCTGTGATATTCGTCATTATTATTAAAATCGCAAAAATAAAAAGTTGGGTTCTATTATCGGCTATTGCGATATATTCGTTGTTTGATCACCTACGAGAACCTACTTTACATCATTAGAAAGGCGATATTTTCTACTTTCATGGCCAGGTTCTGCTTTTGGTATACCCCATATTGAAGCTGAGATATTCGCTTAGGAAAAAAAACGTTGTTTTTCTCTAAATAAGTTTTTTGCCCATTACCACCCCTAAATATTATCCGACCATCACCAAAATCAATAGGCTTCTTCATCTGTGTGACCCCCATTAACCCTCAAAATTTCGTGACGATCCGATCAAAATTGCGACCTGTAGCGTGATTTCCAAAAAAGTGGAAAAATGGGATGTATTACCGACTATTGCGAAATCTCCGTTATTTGGTCACCTACGCCGACCTAGTTTACATCGTTGTAAAGATGGGATCTTCTACTTTCATAGCCAGGCTTTGCTTTTGGAAAGTCCCCAACCAAAGCTGTGATAATCGTCATTATAATTAAAATCGCAAAAATGAAAAGTTGGGTTTTATTTGCGACAATTGTGATATCTTCGTTGTTTGATCACCTACGATAACCTACTTTACATCATTAGAAAGGTGATATTTTCTACTTTTATCGTCAGGTTTTGCTTTTGGTATACCCCGTATAGAAGCTGAGATATTCGCTTTGGAAGAAAACGTTGTCTTTTTATCCACATAAGTTTTTTGCCCATTCCGACCCCTAAATATTATCCGACCATCACCAAAATCAATAGGCTTCTTCCCCTCCGGGACCCCCATCAACATCCAAAATTTCGTGACGATCCGATCAAAATTGCGACCTGTAGCGTGATTACAAGGTTTAGATGGACAGACGGACAGACGGACAGACGGACGGACGGACGGACTGACGGACGGACACACATAGCCAGATCGACTCAGCTCGTCGAGACATTCATTTTGGTATATATAAGTATGGGTCTACGACCATTATTTCGATGCGTTACAAACTTTTTGGCCAAAACCAACTTATAATACCCTCCCCACATAGTGGTGTAGGGTATAATAATAATTGTTTCGCTTTATTGCAATTTTCATCAGGGGGAAGATCAGTAGTTCTATATATGCCCTCCAGGATATAAAATATAGACCAAAAATATTTTTTTTTTTTTGTATTTTTCATACAAAAGTAATGGTCCATTTCACCCGCTAAATAATATCAGATCATCATCCAAAATTATAGGCATCTTCCTCTACCTAACTCCCAACCTTCGTGATTATTGGGGTATAATTGCGACCTCTAGCGTGTTTATCATTACACTACAAACAAATAACAGGGTATATTAGGCTGTAACTCTGTTATCTTATCATGTATACCAACACAATTGACATCAATAGAAAGGTCAAGCGTTCCTCTTCCAAGTATAGCTTACATGCCCGGAATGTCTCTTCCAAGAATAAAGATATAAGCTGCATACTAAAATTTTTCACAATTTTCACACAAAAGTTTTGGTCCATTTAACCCTCTAAATATTATCTGATCGCCATCTCAAATTGCAAGCTACTTTTTCGTCATATACTCTTACCTTACTTAAAATTTCGAGGCGACCTGACTATTATTGCGACCTACAGAGCATCTACAAAATCGGATAAAAATTATGTTTTTGGACCATTTCACCCGCTAAATATTTCACGATCATCACCAATTAAAATAGCGATCTATTCTGATGTGAAACCGACCTCCATACCAAATTTCGTGACAATCGGTCCATAATTGCGGCCTGGAGTTTGATTACAATTTATAATGGACAGACGGACACACGGACGGACGGACGGACACACATCTCAAAATCGCTTTATTTCGCCGAGATATGAAGATTGGTATACCACATTGGGGGTCTCCGACGAATATTTCGCGGTGTTACATGAATTTTTACCAAAACAAACTTATAATACCCTTTCCACATAGTGGTGTAGGGTATAAAAATCCCATTTGGACATTTTCCGACAAAGCTTGTGATACATCCCTCAGTACTCTAGGCAAAAGTACAACTCAAAATATAATATACTCCCAACATTTTCAAAAATTTTCATCTGAGCATTCTGATTGGCAATTTCTCTACACTGATGGTTCGAAAACAAACTCAGTATCATCATATGCTGTTGTTGACGCTGAAGGAAATGTTTTAAAAACCAAAAAGCTTATTGATATTGCTTCCATCTTCACAGCAGAGGCTGCAGGGATAATAGAAGCCATCAACTTCGCAATATCAACCAAACATAAAACTGTAATTTGTTCTGATAGTTTATCAGTAATTAAAGCTGTTTCTAATTTATCGAATATTAAATGGATTTCAGTTAATACAATCAGGGATGTATTATCTGAAAATAACAACATTAAATTATATTGGACACCTGGGCATGTTGGCCTCAAAGGAAACGTTTACGCAGATGAAGCAGCCAAAAGTGGATGTACATCGCCACTAGTGTATGACACAATTATAGAAAAAATGGATTTGAAAGCTCATATTAAATCCGATCTCCTTGATATTAGAGCTCGCAAATTATCTCTATTCAGACATAACCATTACAACCATGTCAATCCAACATGCATCAAACCCATTTACCCTACAAATATGGACAAAAAGAAAATACGACTATTCTCAAGGCTCTGCATGGGACATACTATCTCCACGCACCAACATCTCATTAACAGAGACGTCAACAATGCTTGCCCAGTAGAGCACATTTTACAATATTGCAACCGACTTTCGCATCTTCACCGCATCTGTCTTAAGAACCAAGGACTGGATATCCTGAAATCACCGACATCTGCCAACATTGATGCAATTTATAATTTTATATCAAAATCCAACATTATAATTTAAACTAAATACATTGTAACTTCCAACTATTACAAGTTCTAGCTGATGGCCACAGCAGCCAATGCTATATCTTGTCTTTTATTAACTCTGTATTTACTACACTGTTAATAATAAATAAATATTTTATTTTTTTTTTTTATTTTTATTTATTTATACATTGCGATAGAAGCCTATTGGCCAATTGGCATCGCAACACAGCAAGAAACTACAACATTATTTCATACTACAAAATGACTTACAGATAAGAGATAAGACAAAATAGATATATATTACACAATGTAAGTTAAAATTATTAAAACAAAAATTGCAAAAAAGGCTCCCCAGCCTTATAGAAGAATCAAAACTGGAACTGAGAGAAAAAAAAAATATATTGCTGGTAATTCAAAATGATCGAAAAAGCATGTATTCAGAACAATGTACTACTCAGTAAAATACCATATATGTATTAAGTAGTAGTATTACTATTAATAGTAAAGGCTTCAAACTTACGCCGAAATTCAAAACATGGGAAAGAGAAGTTACGTAGCTCATTGGGTAGGTGATTCCACAGCCGAGCAGCACGAACAACAAAAGAATTTTCTAACCAAGATGTGGAAAAAATGGGCAGAATTATCTGTATGTTACGAGTATATCTTGAAAACGAAAATCGTTCCCGAAGTAATACTGGCAGATTCAAGTATATCGTTTTATAAAGAAAAGATACAACACGTTGTTGGATAAAAACTTTAAAAGGTACTCCTAAGAAATTGTGCGCATGAGCAGAAATGTGGTCCCTTCTGCGCAAACTGTAAACAAATCTGACAACCATATTAAAAAGCTTTTCTACTCTCTTCAACTGTTCATCAGTTGTACCTGATATAACCTCAATGCCATAAGAAATAACTGACATTAGCAGTGCGTGAGCCAGATTCCTTTTAACAAAGAGGGGCAGGTAGAACTCTGTGCTATATAATTTACGAAGAACATTTATGATCTTAGGAAACAACGCATCAATATGTGCGGAAAAATCAAGTTTAGAATCGATAATGACACCTAGACACTTCATCTTGTCCACGAAATGTATAGGGGAACCATCAATAAGTATATTTACACTACCACCTAGACGACTAGTGGGACCATATATCATCGACTTAGATTTAGAAACATTAATCACCAAATTGTTGCTATCTAACCAATGTGATATGTCGCATAATGTAGAATTAATATTAGACTGCAATTCGGCAGCAGTTTTGCCATTAAAAAACAGATGAATGTCATCAGCATACAAAAACGGAGTACACCCACGTCTGTGTACACTGTTGGCAATATCATTAATGTATAAAATAAACAGGAGGGGACCCAGGATGGAACCCTGGGGTACTCCACTGTATATATTACGAATATTGGAAACACTACCATTGAATGTAACGAATTGGGAGCGACCCAATAAAAAAGATGAAATTAATGCACAAGCAGATGAATCGAATAAATAATTGGATCGAAGTTTACTTATCATCTTCGAAATATCCACTCGATCAAATGCTTTGGATAAATCCAATGCTACGAGAACTCCATTTTCACCTCTTTCAACTGTCTCTCTAATGGCATCAGTTAAATCAATCAGAAGCGAGGTAGTACTAAGCCCTCGTCTGAAACCATACTGGCATGATTTAAGAAGTCGATGGTTATCAATAAAATTCTCAATTTGCTCCTTAATTAGGTGCTCAGCGATTTTAGATAAGGCTGGCAAGATACTAATAGGCTTCATGTTTTCAATACCATTTAACTCCCTATCTTTGGGTATTGGCACTACGCGTGCAACTTTCCATGGTTTTGGAAAGACTGAAGTTGTCAATATAGTATTGAAAAAATAGGTGATATGTCTAGAAATATATGGAAAAATCAAAAATAAATAATAATAATAATAATAATAATAATAGTAATAATAATAAAAATAATAATAATAATAATAATTCAAACCTCTTCCACTTGTGTGTGTCGTCGACCAACCAAATTTTGGTGTGTGCATTTGTCGAAATTCGACGACACACACAAGTGGAAGAGGTTTGAATTGTTTCGCAGACACTTTCGTCGGAGTTGTATGAGGTTGCCAAGGAAAAACTTCTCATTGAACTTTTTTCTTTGCTCACCTTTATACTTCGAGCTGACGATTGATGTTTGGGTATAAAAAGTTTCTTGTTGAAGAAGTTATTGAAAAATAACTTCGGTGGAGAATATCCACAAACAAGAAACAAGGGAACTGATGAGATCCAGTGGCGTGGATCGAAACTATAGTATTCCCTGCCTTACCCCTTGGCGAACAATGCCAAATCTTTTCCACTAATAAAATAGTTGTTTTAAAATATTAAAACAACAACAATGGGATTAAGCCAGACTATTTTGAAAAAACAATAATAATAATAATAATAATAATACTAATAATAATAATAATAATAATAATAATAATAATAATAATAATAATAACAATAATAATTGTTCCACAAACATCCCAGATGGGACAAGGGAGACTTCTCTCATATCAATGAGTGCACCCCGATTCATATTAGCTCAATGATATGGGGACCTACTGTTTATGGCCGAGTCCGAACGGCGTGTCCTAAGACAGCACTTGCAGAGACGTTTTACAAGGCTGAAATACTCAGGAAATGTCGCCAACATCACTGGGAGGTATTTTACCACCGTTGAAATTTTGATATTGCCTGGCCTGGGAATCGAACCCACGACATTTGGCGTGCAAGGCGGGTGTGCATACCATTGTACCACGGTGGCACCCATATAGAAATTAAAAATCGATGACGAGAAAAATCGGACTTTGGCCCGGAAAATCGAACCATTGTGCGGCGGTCGGTTCTATGCATGGGATTGGCTCGGAGGAATGTTCGACCAGGGACATCCCGGAATGCCTGTTTCGAACTTTATTGGTCCGTGTCGAGATAGAGAAGAATTCTGGACATTGTTCCGTTCCGTTAGTCAGATCCGCATCTGCCACATGTCAATATCGTTCTGGTCTTAGGCGTCTCCTGGATTACTTCGATAGGAGTTAAGTTGTTGCTTGCTGCGGCAGATCATCTTCGTCTTCGTTGGAATACCAGGCACCGTCGCAGTCTTCCCAACAACAACAAATGCAGAATCTTACACCCAATATTGTTGTACAGCACCCCGGAAATGCATAATTCCTGCAATTCATTTGCATCGGTCTCCGCAAAAAAGTTAGCGAAAACGCAGACTGATGTGGCAGCCGCTGCCCGGAACGCTAATGCTGTGTGGCTCCGGAGAACCCGCTATCGTGGCCTCACAATTATATGTGTGGATGCAAGTCGTACGTGGAATTCAGGAACAAGAAGTCCAAACCCCGTAGAATTAAACAGGGAGTTCCCCAAGGTGGGGTGATATCTCCGGAACTGTTTAAACTCTACCTCTACTGTATACCACCCTCTCCAGACGGCATTGAGATTGTAACGTATGCGGATGATTTTACGCTCATGGCGTCAGGTACCTACCCTGATGACATCTGCGAGAGACTGAACTCCTATTTAACCGATCTTACCACCTTTTTCCACGCGAGAAATATGCAGATGTCCGCCACTAAATCTACGGCCACTCTGTTCACCACATGGACGGCGGAGTATAGAAGAGAGTGGAATGTCGTGGTCGATGGTAGCCGAATTCCTACCCCAAAATTCTAGGTGTCACATATGAGAATATGTCCGTGCATGTCACATGTCCTAAAATCCATATCCGGCACCACTTGGGGTGCAAATAAAGAAACCTTCTTTACCGCATATAATGCGATAGGTGGGTCTGTGGTAAGCTATGCGGCGCCAGTTTGGTCCCCGAATTTATGTGATACACATTAGAAAAAGATTCAAGCTTGTCAGTATGCCGCCCTGAGAACAGCGACAGGGTGCTTCCTCAAGTCTTCAGTGGACCATCTACATGAGGAGGCAAAGATTCTTCCAGTAAAGCAACACAATGAGTTGCTGTCGTTGCAATCACCATCGAACCATGAAGACCCAAGAGTTGGGCAACTTACTCAGGAACTTACACAGTACAGGATTATGTAAAATACGGACAAATCTCGAATCCGGGAAATAAGGATAAACAGTTCTTACTTTCAACGGCGTAACATATCCGAAGAGATGCGCGTGTTATTTTAATCCGCAGTTTATAGTGCACCCCGCTTCTGAAGCCAGACAAGGATCTCTCTCTTATCGGCAGTAGCGAACATTTTAGAGGTACTACATAGGGAAGACTTCCCTGGATACGTGTTTGTAACGTTGGATAATCAACTATAGGTTTGGGCGCCAGGCATTTGTGGAAACCAGAAATAAGACGTCGAATACCTTTAGAGTGAAAGAGGGAATTCCCCAAAGCTGGGAGATATCCCCGGAACTGTTTAACCTCAACTTTTCTGAAATTATACACCCTCCCAACGGCATAGATATCGTAACGTATCGTCAATGACGTACATTTGTGATAGGTTAAATGTCTGAATATCCCCCAACATTGACTAGAGCAGGCTACGTGACGGTGCAGAAGCTATGTGAAGATACTATCGAACATCTACTTTGTGGGTGTCCCTTGTTGCAAACAAGAAGATACCGAATATATATGAGATAGATACTCTGACCTTCTTATCTAACATAGACTTATCCTAGCTTGGAAAACGTCCATATTTCTATTTCCTGTAAAGCCTTCTTAAATGTTACCGCCGTAAGCATCCCTGCCACGATCTGGTAGACAGGTTTGTGAGGAGAGATCTTAGTGATCTGAAGAGAGGTACAAAAGGGAACCTCTAGATCAACGGGTCTATCAGGCATGCTTGGATAGAATTCACACTGTGGATTTTTTACTCGGAGACCAAGATCCGGGCGATGATGATGAATTGATGGCACGATACCCACCACTATACCTACACATTGATCCCTCCTCACAAGTACAAGTTTTACAAAGTCAAGAAGCATTTTATCCGTATAAAAACCTGGATGTGTTTATATGGTGACGACATCTGTATGGAATATCTAGAATCTCAAATGTTTGCAAAAATACCTATATTTCAAAGGAAATAGAGAAATTAACAAATAAAAACGATTTCCTCAACAAATGGCAAATGTACTAAAAGTACATAAATATAGCTATAGCTACACATTTTCAAATTTATTTTAAACAATGCAATGACCAAATTTTGAATTTTGAAATGGATATAAACGATTGTTTGCTTCATTAAAAACCAATACACAAATTCAATTTCAATAGTTTGGTCGACTCGTCACCCAACAAACCGCCGCCCTTCGTGACCACCACCTTGCACTAGACAATTAAGTGGGTGGAGCAAAAACAATAGCACCCAATATAATTTCGTAACAAAAAAATATAAACAAAACTAAAAAACAATAAAACTTAATACAAATACGCATTGTATTGGCTATAGATAGAATTGTAGTTTTTGAGGGCAATTACAAAAGAAATAAATTCCTTCGACATAAACAGAACACTTGTACATACCTGATGATGAAGAGAAATTACGATGGGAGGATGATGATGGTGTAAAAAGAAAGGTAGAGGGAATTGTTGCTGTTAAGTACCGGCTGCGGCGGCAGAGTGGGGTTGATTTTGTGGCCAATGAAGCGACAGGAAGCAAAAATAACGCAATACGACGTCTGCCAAGAGGAAATAAGATTTGATTTATTGCCGTAGTACTACTTAGAGTCAACGAGCCGCCAACAAATTTGGGTGTGTTACGAAAAAGTGAAAGCATTTTTCTTTGCTTCTTGACAATAATTAGATGTTTCGTTTTTTTTTTTTTTTTTTTTTTTTTGGAAGAAACAAATCTGGTGACAGTTATGTATTCGTGGTGACGTTTAAAACACGAAGATGCTTCTCCTCCCTTTGTGGTTGATTGCAACAATATTTTCACAAAAACCACAACGATATTTGATATGGAATTACAAAGATTTATTAACTGACTGACTGCACTGTACTTATTCCTCCAATGACAACAAAAGGTGTTGATTATTCAACACCACCAACTAGTATTGCAAGAGACTCAATAAACTGCGCTAACTAAACGTCAGTGAATTTGCAATGAATGCACAGACAAAAACGTCAATGGTAAATGAGAACAATTCTAACGGGAGAGTATGAAAATGCATTCACTGCAATATATAGTGCAAAGTGTCAAAATCATAGCAAAAGAATCAATGAATGGGGAAATAAACAAAAATAATAACAAAATAATACCTATACATAGTAAAAAATTTCACCATTAGTGGACGGACGGACATACATTACATAGCAAGATAGGGGAAAGGAGAAAGCTAGAGGCCTAAACCACCATATCAAACAATTGCAGCTGTCTAGGAAACAACAACACCTTTCCGCACTGCACCACATTGAAGATAGCACCACAACCAACCCAAAAACAACAACACCTAACGGAAATCGATTGTATTCTTTTTTGAGGCTATTTTTAAACATTTTATTTTTCAAATTCTTCTTCAGGCTTTTCCTAATGAATTATTCATTTAAAAAATCACACACCTGAAATGAATAGGGGATTCTCATTCACTACTACTTAGCTTTATGGTGTTGATTTAATTCAATTTTAATGTTTTTTAAGATTACAAACAAGTGTTTTGCTTTGCATAGTTTATATTATGGAATACCATTCATGTCCACACATTTATGGAGTACGCAATTGCCAGATGGTTGAGACACTACTGTCCTTGATATTGGCACCATTCCATACTATCCAATAAAATCTTATTGGATTATGCCCAACAACCTTCAAATTGTTTCATTAAAATTTTTTAGTTTACCTATTTTCTATTTATTATTGTTAATTTTTTTCACTTGGCACACACACACCACACACAACTATATAGTTTTTATTAAATAAGGCAACGAATTTGTTTTTTTTAACTTTTTCCCTCAGCAAGATACTTTTTATAAGATTTATGCCGACGAACAAACTCAAACTGCACTCTAAAAAAAGAGAAAATGTTATGTTGTTGTTGCTAAATGAAAGGTGAGAAAATCACAGAGTGCTGCCACTGCAATGAAATACTTAACAGCTGTTTAAAAATAGTGTAATGTGTCTTTAATTCAGCGTTGCCAGTATTTCTTAGCCTCTTTTCCCCAACTTGTAAAAACTTTTCCCCAAAATTCCCCAGATTTTATTGAACTTCCTCAAAAAAATCCCCAACTTTTTTTTAACAAATAATTACAAAAAATCTAAAGTAGTTTTATTTTACTATTGAAATTCATAACATTAAACTTGTAAGTTTTTTATACACTTATATATGAGTTAAATTACAATATTGAAAACTTCACTATCAAGTGATTCAGAATCATTAGTCTCATTGGATTTATATAAATTTTATAATGACAGAGTTGTAACATTTCGAAATATCTGGTTATTTTGTAAGTACTGGAAAAGGAAGATGGCAACCACTGAAATAAGTAGATACTGAGAAGATTCTGACTACTTATTTCAGTGGTTACAAAATAACCAGATATTTCGCGCGACATGCCCTTGTTAAAATAATGGGTGGGAAAGAGGTTTGTAATGAGTATTTTTGCTGGGTAGCTAAAATTGTGTTGACCCAGTGAGTTGCTGCAAATATTGGGGTAAAATTGCTTGTAAGTTTAAAATATACATATTTGTAGGCATCGGTTTCAGCAATTGTATTAACAGCGTTTAAGATATTCGGCACAGGTCTCTTCAACTTTAATAATTGTTTACTAAAAAAAATTACAAGTCAAAATTAAATCTCAGGTCCATGGCTCCTCATGGTAAATATGCCGAGACGTTTTCAATCGATTCCACTATATCTTCTTAATTTTTATAAATGGTTTCAATATTCGAGTGCACAGGGAAACATTCATATTAGCAGTGTGCATCGGTTTGAAAACATAGATTAAGGCCCGTTCTTACACCTTTTCTTTAAAATCCCTTTTTGTTATACCTTACTTTAAGAAACAGAAGGAATAAAGTTCGCATTACCAGGGATTTGTTACTACATCTTTCATTCCATTTCAAGCAAAACAGTCTGTATACATCAAATTTACTCAAATCGGATTGGCTGATTTGAATTTGCTCTCAACACAAAGTTCATTTTCAAATTTGTAGGAATAAAAAACGGGTTATCTGTCCGATATCGGCCAACATTTAACTACAAAATTTATTTTATAATTGGAGCCATGAATGTTAAATAAATTTCATCATTGCCCATCAATCCAGAAATCATTTTTGCAGTTAAGTGCCTTTTAGCAGTAGAAATGATGGAAAATGTTATTTCAATTCAACCCACTGTTCTAGTACGCTGTCAGTCGTCGAACCGCATAATAACACTTCAAATCTGTCATAAATTATTACAGCTGCGACCAGTTATTATATGATGCTTGTTATTTGGGCGTCACGCGTGCCCTACCACTATTCACGTACTGAAATTAAAAATATCAGATAATCTGAAGTCAAAAAAGAAATTCCCCAAAAATCCCCAAATATTTTTCAGATTTCCTCAACATTTTCCCAATTCCCCAAGTCGAATTTTTTTTCCCCATTTCAAATAAAAATTCCCCAATTTGGGGAAAAATCCCCAATACTGACAACGCTGCTTTAATTGCAACGTAAGACAAGTGGCAGAAAATGTAACTTTTTAACTTTTTACCAAATCTTCGTTCCAGAACTAAAATATTTTTACACATTTTGCACATATTCCCCAAAATGCGTTCCCGTTTATATGAAAATCGTTTACGACTTTTACCACTTTATAAAGTACGGGATCAGGCCAATCATGTTGAAACAAACTTTTGAACATATACAGAAGCTGACTCTGTAAGTCCCGGTCCACACTAGTGTGAATTTCAATAAAAAATTTCATGAAATTAGGCGTTCTTAGCTCGAATTCCCCACTACAGCATTTTTATGATTTTAGTCTACTATGGAACTCGATCTAGAGACGCATAATTTCGTGTCAAAATTTCAGTGAAATTACTGTAGTGTGGCCCGAGACTAAAGAAACTTATGCTAATGCTTGGTTTACATTTACGAAATCCACTCGATTTCAACTGTCAATTCCATAGCTCGAACGTCAAATGAAATCTCATCTGAAATCCATTGGATTTCATTTGACGTTTAACCTATGGATTTAACAGTTGAAATCGAGTTGATTTCGTAAATATAAACCAAGCATTAGCCTCCCACTCATTTTTCGCGTTTTTAGTTAATGATCCAAAATATCAAATAAACAGTACAACCTGTTGCATATTCAGTTATGGTAATTCTGACAGAATAAGCAAATACAACCTGACCTACCTCCCAAATTATTTGGTCTGTACGATAACTTCGCAAGTGAAAAGTATTTGCAAGTGCTCAGCAAGTTCTCAGTAACGTCTCTCCACCAATTTTACTCTCTCGAAGCTAAAAATTTGCAGATTGTTATCGAACAGCAATTTGGAAAAACTTGCAAGAAGTCAGGTGATTTGAAGAAGAAGTTGGCGGAAAAGATTAAATAAATAAATAATAAAATAAAAAAAGTAGTCACCACAAACTACTAAATAAGTTATTTTATTTACATTATCGTTTTCCATAATTTATTTAATAATTTTTCCCTTTTTTATTTCTATTTATTTTAATAACCAAACGTTTGTTTACGTTTTTGCCAAGAAGTCCGCCACAAAACATTCGAATTTCATTCATTTCATTTATTTATTCATGACATTGTGTGGGTTTACAGTATTAAATATGAATATAAAGAGTTTAGGATCTAATGTTCCTTTTCTGCTTAATTATGATTTTACTATTTGTAACATTATGAGGCATGTATAATTAACATTTCAATTCTATATGTAAGGAAAAAATAATAAAAACCTTATAAGTTATATGACTAGAATGGGGTTGGATTTACAAATCCTTATGAAACAAGTTCATTGATGTGGGGATAGCACGAAGATATGCATCGTTGTTCAAACGTAGATCTAGATTTTTCTAGTTTATCTTTTACAAGCAGGAATCCTGATAAAGTATGCAACCTTAGGGTGGAGTAATGCCAAGGTAGATCGAGTATCATTTTTAGTAGTTTGTTTTGCGCCACTTGTAACTTCTTGATGTGGGTAGTTGCAATGGACGAAAAAAGAGGAGCACAATAAAACATTATTGGCAAAAAAATGGATTTGAGTATTAGCTTTTTGTTTTCTTTGTTTAAACCAGATTTTCGGTTTATTAGTGGATACATTATCCTAGTTACTTTATTAGTTTTATCTATAATATATGATATGTGGTCACCGAAGTTTAATTTTTTGTCTAGGATATTCCCCAAGTATTTGACATTGTTTTCCCATTCTATGCGATGATGGAGAAAATGAAGAGGATGTTGAGGCAAGAAGCACTCTTTTCGTTTCCTTGAGAAATAAATTGCTTGAGTTTTGTCAGGATTTACAAGAATTTTCCATTTGGTAAAGTATTTATTCAGTTGGACCAAGCCATCTTGTAGGTTTGATAGAATAATACTTGAGTGAGTGCCAGCACTCAATATTGATGTATCATCAGCGAAAATTGAAATATTGCAGTCATTTAAAGTTGGTATATCAGCAGTGTATATATTATACAGGATAGGGGATAAACAGGAACCTTGAGGACATCCACTTGGTATGGTAATTTCTCTAGATTTAGATTTTCCAATGTGTACAGCAAATGATCTTCCCTTTATGTAACTCTGTATAATTTTTATTATTTGTAAGGGAAAACCAAATTTTTTCATTTTGAAGATTAGGCCATTGTGCCATACTCCATCAAAAGCAGATTTTATATCTAGCAGGACCATACCTGTAGATAGCGAATTTTGAAAATTCCTTTTCACCAGATTTTTAATTTTTAAAAGTGGGTGGCAGGTGTTTATTGTTCTCCTAAAGCCATATTGCTGCTGAGGAAGAATGTTGTTTCTTTCAATAAAATCGTTGAGTTGTTCTTGAATAATTTTCTCGTAGATTTTACTAACAGATGATAGCAGACTGATAGGCCTATATGATTTTGGATCGTCATATGGTTTATTAATTTTGTGAATTGGTACTATTTTTGATATTTTCCAACTACGGGGGAAATAGCACAATTTCAAGCAGGCGTTCAATATATTTGTAAGGTAAATAATACCGTTTCTAGGCAACATTTTAAGGCATTTATTGCTAATTCCATCTATACCTGGGGCCTTTTTGGTTTTCAATTGTTTAATTATGGTCTCGACTTTATTTACTGACGTTATACGAAAGCTTGTTGGTGTCGTTAAATTAATAATATTGACGGCGTTGTCCACTTCATAAATTGTGTTTGGATCGCTAAGAGATTCTGAGATTTTATGGTTTTTAAGGAATGTTTCCGCCAGAGCTTCACATTTTTCTTCCTGGGTGTATATTGGCTTATTATTTATTTTAAGCGATGGAATGATATTTGTCTTTTTCTTCATCACTTTCGACATTTTCCAGAATGGTGACGTACCTTTATCCAGGCCATTTAGCATTTTGTTCCAATTATTATTTCGGAAATCAGATAATTCCTTACTGATTTTCTTATTAAGTACATTCATTTGTAATCTGTCATTGGGGTCTCTAAAACGCTTCCAATTGCGCTTGTAGATGTTTCTAAATTGTATTAGTTCCTTAATTTTCTGGGAAATTTGAGAAGGCTTACATTTGACATTAACTTTTGGTACACTAATTTCAATTGCCTCTTTAATAGTGTCTGTGAAATTTTTTACCATAAGGTCAATATTTTGCACCGAAAGTTGTTCTATAGGACATGTACTACTATTTCTTGTAATATGTTTCTTAAATTGTTTCCAGTTTGCTTTGTTAAGGTTATAGAACCAAACATCTGACAGTTCGGCTTTAAAATTTAATTCTACTTTTACCGGAAGGTGGTCAGATGATAGGTCGTTTATTGTTCTTAAAGAAAATATGTTTGCGGGTATATCAGTCAGAATTAAATCCAATGTTGACGGCTGTCTTCTGGGATCTGCGGGTACATATGTAGATCCATGAGGGAACATAATAGTACACGAACTTGTTTGAAGTTTATTATATAGAAGGTTTCCCCAGACATTGCTTCTCAGGCAACATTCGAATTTAAATCAGCTGATCAAACTTGCAAATTCTTACAAGAAAAATTTTCCTTGCGAAAACTTGTAAACAAAACTCTCCAAAATTCTCTCACTATTGTCTCCAAATTCGCTCTCTTTTACTTTACAAGTTTGTTATCGAACAGCATTTTGAAAAGTTTGTGCAAATTTGTACAAACTTTTGGGTTATCGTACATACCTATTGTACCATGGTTGTACCCACACTTATGAGAGTAAAAAAGTCATTCTCTTATTTTCTACTTAACAAGTTTTTCTGATCTAACATCGTGATTGCTGGCATCCGATTTGCAGATACATTTCAGCTAGAATTTTTACAAAATTGTAATTTTTCCATTCCCGTACTTTTGGAACAAATTTCAATTACGGCCTGTTTCACTATGTCGAAAGAAAATGATTGCGAACGAATAACACCTAAACTTTTGTTTTTATGGCAATATCGACTTTGTGTTTGCTTTAAAACAACTACAACATTTAAAAATCATACACGAGTTTAGTTGTTTTTCTTTCGTTTTTACTTTCGTTCGACATAGAGAAACAGGCTGTTAATATCAATATTTGACGAATCGTTCTTTCGCAAGTATTAGCTGTGTTCCTTAACTTACCTGAGGTTACCATTTTTAACATTTGTTACCATTTTTAACCTGCAAAGCGTTCCTTAACCCCGAAAAGTGGCAAAACTGGAAGCAATTTTTAAGAGAGTGAGAGTGGAGAGAGAGCGAAAATGGCTTTCTCTTCTACCACAGGCAACCAGCAAAATTTCTGCAGGTAAAAAATGGCAGAACTGATTTTTCGACGAAAAACAGAAGAAAAAGTCGAACGCTGACAAAAGTAAATTAAAAACTGTGAAATAAAAGACGAAAATTGTTTTTTTTATGTTTCTTTTTGACATTGCTGCCAGATCTACCATTTTTTCGTTCCTTTACTTTTCTGTTAAAAATGTTCATGAGAGAGCAATTTTGAGCCAATTTGACACTTTTCTCTTTTACCACCCTTACCATTAAAAAAGTAAAGGAACAAAGCTTGTATTAGCTTTGTTTAAAGGGTCACACCATGGCAGAACTACCAGGTAGTGGTATCACACCAGCTGATCGAATATGAAAAGTCAAATCCCTTTATAAAAAAATTATTTTTGTTTTAATTTCCCCAACAACAAAAAGAAAGTTTTGACATAACATATTCAAAATTTTACGATGCCACTACCTGGGTAATTGTGCCATGGGTCACACCTAGTCGTGCAGCCATGGCAGAACTACCAGGTAGTGGTATCACACCAGCTGATCGAATATGAAAAGTCAAATCCCTTTATAAAAAATTTATTTTTGTTGTAATTTCCCCAACAACATAAAGAAAGTTTTGACATAACATATTCAAAATTTTACGATGCCACTACCTGGGTAATTGTGCCATGCGTGCAGCTCAAAAACATTTTTTTCATGAAAAGTACCAGACTTTTTTAACATATATTTTTTCATGAAAAAGGCACATTTTGATTTACCTTCGGTAATTTTTTGTTGAAAAATATTGCATAGTTTTGTGGCTAATGTCCATCTACGAGACAGTGTCCGCTCTATCTCGAAAACGACTGGATGGATCATAACATGTTTCTATTGGCTTATTAATAATCTTGTCTTAAGACTAGGGAAGTTGAAAAATATTAATTAAAAAATGGACATTTATAATTCAAACTTTGTTACAAAATTGGGTAGTTTTTTGGCCAAAAAACGTTCAAAATTCAAAAAATCTCTTCTTTAAAGAAAAGATTTTTATGTACTTAATAATATGGAAAAATTGTTCCACAAATATCGAACACAGTTTTTTTCAAAAACAGCGTTGCGTAGGTGGTCATTTGTCACAAAACTGTTTTGTTTTATTAATTGGTAATTGTTTTCTTTGCTTAACATTTTATTTTATATCTTATAGTACGTTTATATGTAATCGGATTTAAGAAACCCACTGGGTTTCAAATGTCATATCCTTTGCGTATACGTCAAATAAATCCTCATTAAGAAGGTTAACACTGCAAATGGCTATAGTATAAACCATGGTACAATAATTCTTAGGTAGGCCACAGCTAACAGCTGATTACAATTTTTTTTTGTTATGGCTTAATTGTCAAAACCGTGTTGACATGCAGAGTTGATATTTATTATTGATCAAAAAATTCAACTCTGTTTTGTTTTCATTTCAACATTTCGTTCTTCTTCTTCTTAGTTTACTCATCCGTTATCATTCATCAAAACAATTTTGACGTTTTACGCCATAGCGACAGGGTTGTATTTTTTTGGCGATTCTCATACCTGGCCTACCTATGAATTATTGTACCATGGTATAAACCATGGTACAATTATTACAGGTAAAAGCAAGTGTTGTTGTACAACAATCGATACAACAACCACATAGAAATTTGTTGTTGTACGTAATACTAGTGTCAACTTCATTTTTGAAAATTGTAAACAAAAATATAAAATATCAATATTCTTTGACGTCTCATAAATATTGGTTTAAAGAAATACAAATATATGTAAATTTAATAAATGAATTAAAAACTATTTAAACTAACATCAATGATAATTCCGCGTGTTACTTTTCTTCTAAGATGTTGACAGTGGTAAGTATCACTGCATCTAAATATCCAGAATTACTAATAATTCATGGTTAATTTCAGATTGGGCACATTGAATCACAATTTTCAATTAACCAAATCCAAACATATTATATGCGAAGAAAAGATGAAATCCACGATTCAAAATGAAATTTATCAACATTAATGGATAAACACTGCTAGAAACAAATCAAGAAAGCCGATGGTGATGCAGTACTGCAGAAAACTACATTCCTGCTGTAATAGGAAAGTAGCCGATGTTGCCAGGCATAAACAAATGAAACTTCTCAATTCGATATAAAAATATATTTTATGTACATATGTTTTAAATAAAATCAGTGTGTTTGGACATTATCCCCAAAAATGGTTGGCTGAAGTCCATAGATGCAAAATGGGTTCACTATATTCATCATACAGGTGTAACGAAAGATAGTAAGTTCAGATTTACGAAATCTGAACGTGGGTTTATGTTCTGTTTAATCCATCGCTTGACGTTTTTGTAGCTAAAAGCAACAACCACATAGGACTGGTTTCGTGATGCCAACCACAGCAACACTTGAGACGAAACTGGTGTTCTGATAACTCTTCCTTAGCAAGATGTGCCTACTAGGGATATTTCGAACAAATCTGCTTCGTCATAACCAAAAAAACGACTGAAGTTCCATGATAGAAGTGTAACCATACTCTGCAATTTTCTTATTCCGTATAATTCACAGTGCATCCAATATATTGCAATTTCATTCATTCATTCCCTATTCTCAAGAAAATATTCTCGAGAAAATATTCTCAAGAAAATATTCTCGAGAAAATATTCTCAAGAAAATATTCTCGAGAAAATATTCTCAAGAAAATATTCTCAAGAAAATATTCTCGAGAAAATATTCTCCAGAAAATATTCTCAAGAAAATATTCTCGAGAAAATATTCTCAAGAAAATATTCTCAAGAAAATATTCTCAAGAAAATATTCTCAAGAAAATATTCTCAAGAAAATATTCTCGAGAAAATATTCTCGAGAAAATATTCTCAAGAAAATATTCTCAAGAAAATATTCTCGAGAAAATATTCTCGAGAAAATATTCTCAAGAAAATATTCTCAAGAAAATATTCTCAAGAAAATATTCTCGAGAAAATATTCTCAAGAAAATATTCTCGAGCAAATATTCTCAAGAAAATATTCTCGAGAAAATATTCTCAAGAAAATATTCTCAAGAAAATATTCTCAAGAAAATATTCTCGAGAAAATATTCTCAAGAAAATATTCTCAAGAAAATATTCTCAAGAAAATATTCTCAAGAAAATATTCTCGAGAAAATATTCTCAAGAAAATATTCTCAAGAAAATATTCTCAAGAAAATATTCTCGAGAAAATATTCTCAAGAAAATATTCTCGAGAAAATATTCTCGAGAAAATATTCTCAAGAAAATATTCTCGAGAAAATATTCTCAAGAAAATATTCTCAAGAAAATATTCTCAAGAAAATATTCTCGAGAAAATATTCTCAAGAAAATATTCTCGAGAAAATATTCTCAAGAAAATATTCTCGAGAAAATATTCTCAAGAAAATATTCTCAAGAAAATATTCTCAAGAAAATATTCTCGAGAAAATATTCTCAAGAAAATATTCTCAAGAAAATATTCTCGAGAAAATATTCTCAAGAAAATATTCTCAAGAAAATATTCTCGAGAAAATATTCTCAAGAAAATATTCTCAAGAAAATATTCTCGAGAAAATATTCTCAAGAAAATATTCTCGAGAAAATATTCTCAAGAAAATATTCTCGAGAAAATATTCTCAAGAAAATATTCTCAAGAAAATATTATCGAGAAAATATTCTCAAGAAAATATTCTCGAGAAAATATTCTCAAGAAAATATTCTCAAGAAAATATTCTCAAGAAAATATTCTCAAGAAAATATTCTCGAGAAAATATTCTCAAGAAAATATTCTCGAGAAAATATTCTCAAGAAAATATTCTCAATTTCAATAGGAAAGAGAAAAAAGAGAAAACCGATATAAAATTAATAATTAAATAAAATAAAATATATAATATAATAAATAATTTATTTACTTACATTTAATAACGAAAATAAGAAAATAACGAACGAATTAACAGAATCCAATTAGCTTTTCAAGTTCTTTTCTTCTTTTTTTCTTAAATGAAGAAATTAAATGATTCCGAAAAGAATTTTAAATGCCGGTCATATGGTCAGTAACGGCGTTGAGTTTTTCAATGCGGCAAACGTAACGAATACAATCGATTAGTGTTATCGATACTTCTAGTTATGGACAGTGATGCCAGATAAGTTTTCTCGAAAATCGTAAAATTTCGTGCCAAAATAGTTGCTCTGTTCCAGAACCTGCCAGAAGCTACTATTTTTTACTACGATAACATTTTTTCCTTTATGTTATCGGGAAAAATAGTAAAAATTAGTAGATTCTTGCAGTACTGGAACAGATCAAGTATTTCAGATAGGTATTTGGCAGGCATCATGTGGTTTTTGAGTGAGCTCTTGGCAACAAAACTTGCCCACAACCATGAATGGTGAATCTTTGGCCTTCTTGGATAGTTTTCCGCCTTGATCTCCAGGTTCATCAAAATATGATTTGGAACTCATGATGTTGGCTGGTACTTAATGGCTTATTAAACTACTTAAAAAAACTCAGAAAAACTTTTCCGTTCCACTCTCGTAGCCGACGAACAAACTCAAACTGCACTCTAAAAAAGAGAAAATGTTATGTTGTTGTTGTTCAGCGTTGCCAGTATTTCTTAGCCTCTTTTCCCCAACTTGTAAAAACTTTTCCCCAAAATTCCCCAGATTTTATTGAATTTCCTCAAAAAAATCCCCAACTTTTTTTTAACAAATAATTACAAAAAATCTAAAGTAGTTTTATTTTACTATTGAAATTCATAACATTAAACTTGTAAGTTTTTTATACACTTATATATGAGTTAAATTACAATATTGAAAACTTCACTATCAAGTGATTCAGAATCATTAGTCTCATTGGATTTATATAAATTTTATAATGACAGAGTTGTAACATTTCGAAATATCTGGTTATTTTGTAAGTACTGGAAAAGGAAGATGGCAACCACTGAAATAAGTAGATACTGAGAAGATTCTGACTACTTATTTCAGTGGTTACAAAATAACCAGATATTTCGCGCGACATTCCCTTGTTAAAATAATGGGTGGGAAAGAGGTTTGTAATGAGTATTTTTGCTGGGTAGCTAAAATTGTGTTGACCCAGTGAGTTGCTGCAAATATTGGGGTAAAATTGCTTGTAAGTTTAAAATATACATATTTGTAGGCATCGGTTTCAGCAATTGTATTAACAGCGTTTAAGATATTCGGCACAGGTCTCTTCAACTTTAATAATTGTTTACTAAAAAAAATTACAAGTCAAAATTAAATCTCAGGTCCATGGCTCCTCATGGTAAATATGCCGAGACGTTTTCAATCGATTCCACTATATCTTCTTAATTTTTATAAATGGTTTCAATATTCGAGTGCACAGGGAAACATTCATATTAGCAGTGTGCATCGGTTTGAAAACATAGATTAAGGCCCGTTCTTACACCTTTTCTTTAAAATCCCTTTTTGTTATACCTTACTTTAAGAAACAGAAGGAATAAAGTTCGCATTACCAGGGATTTGTTACTACATCTTTCATTCCATTTCAAGCAAAACAGTCTGTATACATCAAATTTACTCAAATCGGATTGGCTGATTTGAATTTGCTCTCAACACAAAGTTCATTTTCAAATTTGTAGGAATAAAAAACGGGTTATCTGTCCGATATCGGCCAACATTTAACTACAAAATTTATTTTATAATTGGAGCCATGAATGTTAAATAAATTTCATCATTGCCCATCAATCCAGAAATCATTTTTGCAGTTAAGTGCCTTTTAGCAGTAGAAATGATGGAAAATGTTATTTCAATTCAACCCACTGTTCTAGTACGCTGTCAGTCGTCGAACCGCATAATAACACTTCAAATCTGTCATAAATTATTACAGCTGCGACCAGTTATTATATGATGCTTGTTATTTGGGCGTCACGCGTGCCCTACCACTATTCACGTACTGAAATTAAAAATATCAGATAATCTGAAGTCAAAAAAGAAATTCCCCAAAAATCCCCAAATATTTTTCAGATTTCCTCAACATTTTCCCAATTCCCCAAGTCGAATTTTTTTTCCCCATTTCAAATAAAAATTCCCCAATTTGGGGAAAAATCCCCAATACTGACAACGCTGCTTTAATTGCAACGTAAGACAAGTGGCAGAAAATGTAACTTTTTAACTTTTTACCAAATCTTCGTTCCAGAACTAAAATATTTTTACACATTTTGCACATATTCCCCAAAATGCGTTCCCGTTTATATGAAAATCGTTTACGACTTTTACCACTTTATAAAGTACGGGATCAGGCCAATCATGTTGAAACAAACTTTTGAACATATACAGAAGCTGACTCTGTAAGTCCCGGTCCACACTAGTGTGAATTTCAATAAAAAATTTCATGAAATTAGGCGTTCTTAGCTCGAATTCCCCACTACAGCATTTTTATAATTTTAGTCTACTATGGAACTCGATCTAGAGACGCATAATTTCGTGTCAAAATTTCAGTGAAATTACTGTAGTGTGGCCCGAGACTAAAGAAACTTATGCTAATGCTTGGTTTACATTTACGAAATCCACTCGATTTCAACTGTCAATTCCATAGCTCGAACGTCAAATGAAATCTCATCTGAAATCCATTGGATTTCATTTGACGTTTAACCTATGGATTTAACAGTTGAAATCGAGTTGATTTCGTAAATATAAACCAAGCATTAGCCTCCCACTCATTTTTCGCGTTTTTAGTTAATGATCCAAAATATCAAATAAACAGTACAACCTGTTGCATATTCAGTTATGGTAATTCTGACAGAATAAGCAAATACAACCTGACCTACCTCCCAAATTATTTGGTCTGTACGATAACTTCGCAAGTGAAAAGTATATGCAAGTGCTCAGCAAGTTCTCAGTAACGTCTCTCCACCAATTTTACTCTCTCGAAGCTAAAAATTTGCAGATTGTTATCGAACAGCAATTTGGAAAAACTTGCAAGAAGTCAGGTGATTTGAAGAAGAAGTTGGCGGAAAAGATTAAATAAATAAATAATAAAATAAAAAAGTAGTCACCACAAACTACTAAATAAGTTATTTTATTTACATTATCGTTTTCCATAATTTATTTAATAATTTTTCCCTTTTTTATTTCTATTTATTTTAATAACCAAACGTTTGTTTACGTTTTTGCCAAGAAGTCCGCCACAAAACATTCGAATTTCATTCATTTCATTTATTTATTCATGACATTGTGTGGGTTTACAGTATTAAATATGAATATAAAGAGTTTAGGATCTAATGTTCCTTTTCTGCTTAATTATGATTTTACTATTTGTAACATTATGAGGCATGTATAATTAACATTTCAATTCTATATGTAAGGAAAAAATAATAAAAACCTTATAAGTTATATGACTAGAATGGGGTTGGATTTACAAATCCTTATGAAACAAGTTCATTGATGTGGGGATAGCACGAAGATATGCATCGTTGTTCAAACGTAGATCTAGATTTTTCTAGTTTATCTTTTACAAGCAGGAATCCTGATAAAGTATGCAACCTTAGGGTGGAGTAATGCCAAGGTAGATCGAGTATCATTTTTAGTAGTTTGTTTTGCGCCACTTGTAACTTCTTGATGTGGGTAGTTGCAATGGACGAAAAAAGAGGAGCACAATAAAACATTATTGGCAAAAAAATGGATTTGAGTATTAGCTTTTTGTTTTCTTTGTTTAAACCAGATTTTCGGTTTATTAGTGGATACATTATCCTAGTTACTTTATTAGTTTTATCTATAATATATGATATGTGGTCACCGAAGTTTAATTTTTTGTCTAGGATAATCCCCAAGTATTTGACATTGTTTTCCCATTCTATGCGATGATGGAGAAAATGAAGAGGATGTTGAGGCAAGAAGCACTCTTTTCGTTTCCTTGAGAAATAAATTGCTTGAGTTTTGTCAGGATTTACAAGAATTTTCCATTTGGTAAAGTATTTATTCAGTTGGACCAAGCCATCTTGTAGGTTTGATAGAATAATACTTGAGTGAGTGCCAGCACTCAATATTGATGTATCATCAGCGAAAATTGAAATATTGCAGTCATTTAAAGTTGGTATATCAGCAGTGTATATATTATACAGGATAGGGGATAAACAGGAACCTTGAGGACATCCACTTGGTATGGTAATTTCTCTAGATTTAGATTTTCCAATGTGTACAGCAAATGATCTTCCCTTTATGTAACTCTGTATAATTTTTATTATTTGTAAGGGAAAACCAAATTTTTTCATTTTGAAGATTAGGCCATTGTGCCATACTCCATCAAAAGCAGATTTTATATCTAGCAGGACCATACCTGTAGATAGCGAATTTTGAAAATTCCTTTTCACCAGATTTTTAATTTTTAAAAGTGGGTGGCAGGTGTTTATTGTTCTCCTAAAGCCATATTGCTGCTGAGGAAGAATGTTGTTTCTTTCAATAAAATCGTTGAGTTGTTCTTGAATAATTTTCTCGTAGATTTTACTAACAGATGATAGCAGACTGATAGGCCTATATGATTTTGGATCGTCATATGGTTTATTAATTTTGTGAATTGGTACTATTTTTGATATTTTCCAACTACGGGGGAAATAGCACAATTTCAAGCAGGCGTTCAATATATTTGTAAGGTAAATAATACCGTTTCTAGGCAACATTTTAAGGCATTTATTGCTAATTCCATCTATACCTGGGGCCTTTTTGGTTTTCAATTGTTTAATTATGGTCTCGACTTTATTTACTGACGTTATACGAAAGCTTGTTGGTGTCGTTAAATTAATAATATTGACGGCGTTGTCCACTTCATAAATTGTGTTTGGATCGCTAAGAGATTCTGAGATTTTATGGTTTTTAAGGAATGTTTCCGCCAGAGCTTCACATTTTTCTTCCTGGGTGTATATTGGCTTATTATTTATTTTAAGCGATGGAATGATATTTGTCTTTTTCTTCATCACTTTCGACATTTTCCAGAATGGTGACGTACCTTTATCCAGGCCATTTAGCATTTTGTTCCAATTATTATTTCGGAAATCAGATAATTCCTTACTGATTTTCTTATTAAGTACATTCATTTGTAATCTGTCATTGGGGTCTCTAAAACGCTTCCAATTGCGCTTGTAGATGTTTCTAAATTGTATTAGTTCCTTAATTTTCTGGGAAATTTGAGAAGGCTTACATTTGACATTAACTTTTGGTACACTAATTTCAATTGCCTCTTTAATAGTGTCTGTGAAATTTTTTACCATAAGGTCAATATTTTGCACCGAAAGTTGTTCTATAGGACATGTACTACTATTTCTTGTAATATGTTTCTTAAATTGTTTCCAGTTTGCTTTGTTAAGGTTATAGAACCAAACATCTGACAGTTCGGCTTTAAAATTTAATTCTACTTTTACCGGAAGGTGGTCAGATGATAGGTCGTTTATTGTTCTTAAAGAAAATATGTTTGCGGGTATATCAGTCAGAATTAAATCCAATGTTGACGGCTGTCTTCTGGGATCTGCGGGTACATATGTAGATCCATGAGGGAACATAATAGTACACGAACTTGTTTGAAGTTTATTATATAGAAGGTTTCCCCAGACATTGCTTCTCAGGCAACATTCGAATTTAAATCAGCTGATCAAACTTGCAAATTCTTACAAGAAAAATTTTCCTTGCGAAAACTTGTAAACAAAACTCTCCAAAATTCTCTCACTATTGTCTCCAAATTCGCTCTCTTTTACTTTACAAGTTTGTTATCGAACAGCATTTTGAAAAGTTTGTGCAAATTTGTACAAACTTTTGGGTTATCGTACATACCTATTGTACCATGGTTGTACCCACACTTATGAGAGTAAAAAAGTCATTCTCTTATTTTCTACTTAACAAGTTTTTCTGATCTAACATCGTGATTGCTGGCATCCGATTTGCAGATACATTTCAGCTAGAATTTTTACAAAATTGTAATTTTTCCATTCCCGTACTTTTGGAACAAATTTCAATTACGGCCTGTTTCACTATGTCGAAAGAAAATGATTGCGAACGAATAACACCTAAACTTTTGTTTTTATGGCAATATCGACTTTGTGTTTGCTTTAAAACAACTACAACATTTAAAAATCATACACGAGTTTAGTTGTTTTTCTTTCGTTTTTACTTTCGTTCGACATAGAGAAACAGGCTGTTAATATCAATATTTGACGAATCGTTCTTTCGCAAGTATTAGCTGTGTTCCTTAACTTACCTGAGGTTACCATTTTTAACATTTGTTACCATTTTTAACCTGCAAAGCGTTCCTTAACCCCGAAAAGTGGCAAAACTGGAAGCAATTTTTAAGAGAGTGAGAGTGGAGAGAGAGCGAAAATGGCTTTCTCTTCTACCACAGGCAACCAGCAAAATTTCTGCAGGTAAAAAATGGCAGAACTGATTTTTCGACGAAAAACAGAAGAAAAAGTCGAACGCTGACAAAAGTAAATTAAAAACTGTGAAATAAAAGACGAAAATTGTTTTTTTTATGTTTCTTTTTGACATTGCTGCCAGATCTACCATTTTTTCGTTCCTTTACTTTTCTGTTAAAAATGTTCATGAGAGAGCAATTTTGAGCCAATTTGACACTTTTCTCTTTTACCACCCTTACCATTAAAAAAGTAAAGGAACAAAGCTTGTATTAGCTTTGTTTAAAGGGTCACACCATGGCAGAACTACCAGGTAGTGGTATCACACCAGCTGATCGAATATGAAAAGTCAAATCCCTTTATAAAAAAATTATTTTTGTTTTAATTTCCCCAACAACAAAAAGAAAGTTTTGACATAACATATTCAAAATTTTACGATGCCACTACCTGGGTAATTGTGCCATGGGTCACACCTAGTCGTGCAGCCATGGCAGAACTACCAGGTAGTGGTATCACACCAGCTGATCGAATATGAAAAGTCAAATCCCTTTATAAAAAATTTATTTTTGTTGTAATTTCCCCAACAACATAAAGAAAGTTTTGACATAACATATTCAAAATTTTACGATGCCACTACCTGGGTAATTGTGCCATGCGTGCAGCTCAAAAACATTTTTTTCATGAAAAGTACCAGACTTTTTTAACATATATTTTTTCATGAAAAAGGCACATTTTGATTTACCTTCGGTAATTTTTTGTTGAAAAATATTGCATAGTTTTGTGGCTAATGTCCATCTACGAGACAGTGTCCGCTCTATCTCGAAAACGACTGGATGGATCATAACATGTTTCTATTGGCTTATTAATAATCTTGTCTTAAGACTAGGGAAGTTGAAAAATATTAATTAAAAAATGGACATTTATAATTCAAACTTTGTTACAAAATTGGGTAGTTTTTTGGCCAAAAAACGTTCAAAATTCAAAAAATCTCTTCTTTAAAGAAAAGATTTTTATGTACTTAATAATATGGAAAAATTGTTCCACAAATATCGAACACAGTTTTTTTCAAAAACAGCGTTGCGTAGGTGGTCATTTGTCACAAAACTGTTTTGTTTTATTAATTGGTAATTGTTTTCTTTGCTTAACATTTTATTTTATATCTTATAGTACGTTTATATGTAATCGGATTTAAGAAACCCACTGGGTTTCAAATGTCATATCCTTTGCGTATACGTCAAATAAATCCTCATTAAGAAGGTTAACACTGCAAATGGCTATAGTATAAACCATGGTACAATAATTCTTAGGTAGGCCACAGCTAACAGCTGATTACAATTTTTTTTTGTTATGGCTTAATTGTCAAAACCGTGTTGACATGCAGAGTTGATATTTATTATTGATCAAAAAATTCAACTCTGTTTTGTTTTCATTTCAACATTTCGTTCTTCTTCTTCTTAGTTTACTCATCCGTTATCATTCATCAAAACAATTTTGACGTTTTACGCCATAGCGACAGGGTTGTATTTTTTTGGCGATTCTCATACCTGGCCTACCTATGAATTATTGTACCATGGTATAAACCATGGTACAATTATTACAGGTAAAAGCAAGTGTTGTTGTACAACAATCGATACAACAACCACATAGAAATTTGTTGTTGTACGTAATACTAGTGTCAACTTCATTTTTGAAAATTGTAAACAAAAATATAAAATATCAATATTCTTTGACGTCTCATAAATATTGGTTTAAAGAAATACAAATATATGTAAATTTAATAAATGAATTAAAAACTATTTAAACTAACATCAATGATAATTCCGCGTGTTACTTTTCTTCTAAGATGTTGACAGTGGTAAGTATCACTGCATCTAAATATCCAGAATTACTAATAATTCATGGTTAATTTCAGATTGGGCACATTGAATCACAATTTTCAATTAACCAAATCCAAACATATTATATGCGAAGAAAAGATGAAATCCACGATTCAAAATGAAATTTATCAACATTAATGGATAAACACTGCTAGAAACAAATCAAGAAAGCCGATGGTGATGCAGTACTGCAGAAAACTACATTCCTGCTGTAATAGGAAAGTAGCCGATGTTGCCAGGCATAAACAAATGAAACTTCTCAATTCGATATAAAAATATATTTTATGTACATATGTTTTAAATAAAATCAGTGTGTTTGGACATTATCCCCAAAAATGGTTGGCTGAAGTCCATAGATGCAAAATGGGTTCACTATATTCATCATACAGGTGTAACGAAAGATAGTAAGTTCAGATTTACGAAATCTGAACGTGGGTTTATGTTCTGTTTAATCCATCGCTTGACGTTTTTGTAGCTAAAAGCAACAACCACATAGGACTGGTTTCGTGATGCCAACCACAGCAACACTTGAGACGAAACTGGTGTTCTGATAACTCTTCCTTAGCAAGATGTGCCTACTAGGGATATTTCGAACAAATCTGCTTCGTCATAACCAAAAAAACGACTGAAGTTCCATGATAGAAGTGTAACCATACTCTGCAATTTTCTTATTCCGTATAATTCACAGTGCATCCAATATATTGCAATTTCATTCATTCATTCCCTATTCTCAAGAAAATATTCTCGAGAAAATATTCTCAAGAAAATATTCTCGAGAAAATATTCTCAAGAAAATATTCTCGAGAAAATATTCTCAAGAAAATATTCTCAAGAAAATATTCTCGAGAAAATATTCTCCAGAAAATATTCTCAAGAAAATATTCTCGAGAAAATATTCTCAAGAAAATATTCTCAAGAAAATATTCTCAAGAAAATATTCTCAAGAAAATATTCTCAAGAAAATATTCTCGAGAAAATATTCTCAAGAAAATATTCTCGAGCAAATATTCTCAAGAAAATATTCTCGAGAAAATATTCTCAAGAAAATATTCTCAAGAAAATATTCTCAAGAAAATATTCTCGAGAAAATATTCTCAAGAAAATATTCTCGAGAAAATATTCTCAAGAAAATATTCTCAAGAAAATATTCTCAAGAAAATATTCTCAAGAAAATATTCTCAAGAAAATATTCTCAAGAAAATATTCTCAAGAAAATATTCTCAAGAAAATATTCTCAAGAAAATATTCTCGAGAAAATATTCTCGAGAAAATATTCTCAAGAAAATATTCTCAAGAAAATATTCTCAAGAAAATATTCTCGAGAAAATATTCTCAAGAAAATATTCTCGAGCAAATATTCTCAAGAAAATATTCTCGAGAAAATATTCTCAAGAAAATATTCTCAAGAAAATATTCTCAAGAAAATATTCTCGAGAAAATATTCTCAAGAAAATATTCTCAAGAAAATATTCTCAAGAAAATATTCTCGAGAAAATATTCTCAAGAAAATATTCTCAAGAAAATATTCTCAAGAAAATATTCTCGAGAAAATATTCTCAAGAAAATATTCTCGAGAAAATATTCTCGAGAAAATATTCTCAAGAAAATATTCTCGAGAAAATATTCTCAAGAAAATATTCTCAAGAAAATATTCTCAAGAAAATATTCTCGAGAAAATATTCTCAAGAAAATATTCTCGAGAAAATATTCTCAAGAAAATATTCTCGAGAAAATATTCTCAAGAAAATATTCTCAAGAAAATATTCTCGATAAAATGTTCTCAAGAAAATATTCTCAAGAAAATATTCTCGAGAAAATATTCTCAAGAAAATATTCTCGAGATAATATTCTCGAGAAAATATTCTCAAGAAAATATTCTCAAGAAAATATTCTCGAGAAAATATTCTCAAGAAAATATTCTCAAGAAAATATTCTCGAGAAAATATTCTCAAGAAAATATTCTCGAGAAAATATTCTCAAGAAAATATTCTCGAGAAAATATTCTCAAGAAAATATTCTCAAGAAAATATTATCGAGAAAATATTCTCAAGAAAATATTCTCGAGAAAATATTCTCAAGAAAATATTCTCAAGAAAATATTCTCAAGAAAATATTCTCAAGAAAATATTCTCGAGAAAATATTCTCAAGAAAATATTCTCGAGAAAATATTCTCAATTTCAATAGGAAAGAGAAAAAAGAGAAAACCGATATAAAATTAATAATTAAATAAAATAAAATATATAATATAATAAATAATTTATTTACTTACATTTAATAACGAAAATAAGAAAATAACGAACGAATTAACAGAATCCAATTAGCTTTTCAAGTTCTTTTCTTCTTTTTTTCTTAAATGAAGAAATTAAATGATTCCGAAAAGAATTTTAAATGCCGGTCATATGGTCAGTAACGGCGTTGAGTTTTTCAATGCGGCAAACGTAACGAATACAATCGATTAGTGTTATCGATACTTCTAGTTATGGACAGTGATGCCAGATAAGTTTTCTCGAAAATCGTAAAATTTCGTGCCAAAATAGTTGCTCTGTTCCAGAACCTGCCAGAAGCTACTATTTTTTACTACGATAACATTTTTTCCTTTATGTTATCGGGAAAAATAGTAAAAATTAGTAGATTCTTGCAGTACTGGAACAGATCAAGTATTTCAGATAGGTATTTGGCAGGCATCATGTGGTTTTTGAGTGAGCTCTTGGCAACAAAACTTGCCCACAACCATGAATGGTGAATCTTTGGCCTTCTTGGATAGTTTTCCGCCTTGATCTCCAGGTTCATCAAAATATGATTTGGAACTCATGATGTTGGCAGGTACTTAATGGCTTATTAAACTACTTAAAAAAACTCGGAAAAACTTTTCCGTTCCACTCTCGTAGCCGACGAACAAACTCAAACTGCACTCTAAAAAAGAGAAAATGTTATGTTGTTGTTGTTAAATGAAAGGTGAGAAAATCAAAGAGTGTTGCCACTGCAATGAAATACATAACAGCTGTTTAAAAATAGGATGGCCTTCTTAAGTGTGTCTTTAATTGCAACGTAAGACAAGTGGCAGGAAATGTAAAGCTGAAAACAGATACAACGTTTGATTAAAGTTTTGTGTCGTTTTGGCCGTTTTTACACTGTTGGGCATGATGCCTAAAAATTCAAATTCATTTGAAATATATGCCGACGAACAGATAAACGCTGGACTTTGGTATCGTCGTCGCCCTGTTGTTGTTGTTGTTTTTTTCTCGACGCCCAACGCAAAACTTTAATCAAACGTTGTATCTGTTTTCAGCTTAACTTTTTAACTTTTTACCAATTCGTCATTCTTTCGCAATATAAACAGTGGTAAACACACCTTTAAGAAACGTTTAAGTGAGCCTGCAGGTTCGGTGCTTGACTTAACTTTCACAAACACTTCCTTGAATGTTACTTGGGATGTTCATCCCTCCACAATAGGTGGTAGCCATCATTTTCCTGTAATAATAAAAATCAAAAGTGTGTTAAATAAACCTCAAAAATTTCTGGCAAAAAAGAAACTTTTAAAAAACTTAGAAAACGTGAATATTAACTCATCTTTTGATGACATTCAAAAAACCTTTAAAGAAGAGATTAAAAAATCTACCTTCACAATAAATGATAAAAATATTCCAAAACCCTGGTGGGATTCCGTTGTGGAAAAAAATTACAGACTGATGATTGCGGCACAAAAAATATACGATTTACACAATAACAACGAAAACGCAAAAAAGCTCATTGAAGCCAAAAAGAATTTTAGAAATTCAACAATTTATGCAAAAAGACACTCGTTTAAAAAGAATGTTGAACATTTGAGTAACGCTCCGAATTCTAAAGGTCTATTCAGATTAGTGCGTGGTTGCAAGAACTCCTTATCATCATCAACAAAATCAAAATGGTCTTCGGACAATGACAATGACTTTCTTATGCATCTAAGAAACCAAGTTTCTGATAACACACCAATTCTTTTTAATTTTGAAACCCCTCAAACAAATATGGACTTAACACTTGAAGAATTCTCTAAAGTATTAAAAACCAAAAACAAACCATCTGCTGCTGGTCTCGATGGTATAACATATGAGATGGTGAATCATCTTTCAGAATTTTCAAAGTCATATCTATTAGCAGCCATGAACCTGGCATGGAAGAACTGCGAGATTAAGGATGAATGGAGAAAAATCAAAATTGTCCCCATTCCGAAAAAAGGAAAAGATTTGGACATCATAACCAACTTTAGGCCAATTGCGCTTATTTCTGTTTTTGCTAAAATAATTAATCTCATAATAAAGGATCGCCTTCAAAGCTTTCTAGATCATAACAAGATTTTGCCTGCCAATACATATGCATATAGAAAACATCTTTCTGCCTCAATGTGTATTAATGACATCTTACATACCATAAATTTTCACAAAGAAAATGGAGATAAAGTATTCATGCTTTCTCTAGATGTGGAAAAAGCAGGGGTGCCAAGTTGGTGGTTTTTCCGCTACTTGTGGTGATTTTTGACGTACAAAAACCACTGTTTAAGCATGAATGTCAACAGTTTTAAGGTAAAAATCGCTACAGACCTATGGTGCGTATGTGGCTGTAGCGATTTTTACCTCGGAACAGTTGGCACCCCTGGGAAAAAGCATATGATTGTGTTAAAATAGATTTGCTGCACAAAATTTTAAAAGAACTACACTGTCCCTCAGACCTTACACAGTGGATAATAAACTTTTTAAGACATCGTGTTCTAGTTATGGGTAAAAGCGAACTAGAGATATTCAATGGACTGCCTCAAGGGAGTTGTCTTAGTCCCACTCTTTTCAATATTTATACCCTCGGTCTCCATGGAATCAATGACGAAAACACATATACATTTCAATTTGCGGATGATTTCATCTTGTTATCCACAAATAAAGACTTTGATATGGCCAACTTTAACCTCCAACAAAAATTAAACTCATTTCATCGAACTCTATCTCAACTGAATCTTAAACAAAACATTGAAAAAACAGCAGTAATGTATGTTGCCAAAGGGGCGAGAAAAATGCCCATGATAAGCATACAGGGCAATCTAATCAAATCTGTTACAATGATTAAATTTCTTGGGAGGAACATAAAAAATAGTCTCACACTGAAAGAGCATTATGAAGATGTCATGTCTTCATGCAACAATTCGGTAAATGCGCTTAAGATGATTAATTCATTTCAACAAGGAATTAACCCAAAAACGGCGTTAACTCTATCCAAATCGCTACTCTGTTCCAAAACTGAATACTCAATTTCTTCAATGGCACATATGCCAACATACATAAATCGAAAAGTGACCAGTTTTCAAAATCAAACATTTCGAAGAAGTCTCGGTCTCACACCATCTACTCCTGTACACATAATTTATGCACTAGCCTTAAGCTTGCCGCCAGAACAAAGGTCTCAATACTTGGCGTCTAAAGAACTAATAAAGTTCAAAATATTCCATAAAGACATCTACGACAAAATCACATCAGCACCTTCCAACAAGACCAGCTTAGGCAAAGTCTACACAAAATTCAGAAACATTTTTGGCAATATAAAGACCAATGAGTATGTTGTGCCAGCAAAAAAAAATATCATTTATGTTGGATATCTTCGAATTCTCCAAACACACTCATCCCAAGGAATTATTTCGAGCGGTGCTGCAAGAAAAGTTAAATGAAACCAGATTTATAGGAGCATCTATATGGGCGACTGATGCGTCAGTTATAGCTGATATTACTGGCTGCGCTGTGTGCAACATGTCTTGCAACCAAAACTTTCTTTTCAGAATTAATTCTAAACTCTCATCTTTGATGGGGGAACTCCACTCAATCAACAAAGCTGTTGATATCATAGTTGAAGATGGCTTTGAAAAAGCAGTGATCTTAACTGACAGCAAAAACTCTCTTCTTCTCTTGAGCAATAACACATCGAACAATTACCTGGCTAATGAGATTATCAAAAAAATAAACACTTCCTCCATTTCGTCGATCACCTTTATATGGACTCCTTCCCATATCGGAATACCAGCAAACGAACGCGCAGACCATTTTGCGAAACATGCTGCCACGGTAGGATGTGTAATTCCATCGCAATTAGCAGTTAAAGATGGCTATGCTATCATACACCAGCTTCTATGGGAAGAATGGACCAATTACTATAAAGAACAATCAAGAACAAAGGGCACTTACTTCTATCAATTCTTCAATGAACCTCCAAAACGCCACTGGCACGACAATCTCTCTTTTCCTCTAGCCGATATAAAGCTCATCAATAGACTTTTTGTTGGGCACACTTATGGCAAAACCTACCTCCACAGAGTAAAACTTGCCACCGCGACACTTGTAATACAATTGAAACGGATGACCACGTCATATTCACATGCTGTAAATATAATAATTTAAGAAAGGATTATACACTCTTTAGGACATACAACAACTTACCCAGTTTACTGAAAACTCACTCTTCATCACTATTTAATGAACTGTGCAATTTCATTCATAAGGCGAAAATTAGTTTGTAAACTCGTCATTAAAAAAAAACATAATAATCAAAACAAACAAAGAGGAAAGCAAAAAGGAAAATAGAAAGTAGAAAATCACGATAAACTAATAACATTTCGTAATCAGCTGTAGTTCATGGTTACTTTGGGTAGCTGACCAACACTATTTGTCTGTATAAGGCAACATATTCCAACAAAAAAAAAAAAAACCATGAATGGTGAATCTTTGGCCTTCTTGGATAGTTTTCCGCCTTGATCTCCAGGTTCATCAAAATATGATTTGGGACTCATGATGTTGGCAGGTACTTAATGGCTTATTATTGTCATTGTTGTTGTCATTGTTGTCGTTGTCGTCATTGTTGTTGTCAGTGTTGTTGTTGTTGTCAGTGTTGTCGTTGTCGTCGTTGATGCAGTGTCGTGGCCTTATTGGGGAGAAGCTTGGAGATAGCGAGGAGGATGAGGAGTTTGGAGACGGAGGGGGCACCGGTTGGAAGCCAGCAGGCTTCTTCCTTTTGACCTCCGGGCCCTGTACCAATCTTCCGATCTCCACTAACTTTTCCTCCAATTCCCTTTTTGCTTTTTGCACCTCCATCAGCTTTCTTGCAAAGGCATCTCGCTCCTCCTCTGCCTTCTTTTTAGCCGCTGAAATGGCTAGGAGGTATTGGCCAAGGTCTTTGTATGTCTTCAGCGCCCAAATGGTGTCGATGTTGTCAATCTTGTCAATCTCCATTCTCTCCATTCTCTGCAAAATAAAAAAAACAATACAGTCCAAATCGTTTATAACGTCATATCGCTTATAACGACGAAATCCGAAAGTCCTGAATTTGTAATAAAACAAGTAAAAAAGTGTCAGTCGGCTTTGCCGACAGATTATATACCCTCAGCTAATGTGAAGCCAGAATTTTGTAGCCCTTTTTAGACATGTGAACTTTCCGACAAAAATGTGGATTAGGAATTAACTGCACTAAGAAACAAATGTTGAACAAATGTTGATATCGTCCTAGCATTTCAGTGACATTTTTAAATATTGGGGAGAAGTACCGGAAGTTGTGGACCGGTATTGCCCATGAAACTAAGTTTGGATATAATATGACGAAGACCAAATGTTGGACCAAATCGGTTGATCCGTTCGATAGTTATCGTGCGCTCCAGCCAGCCAGACGGACAGACAGACGGACGGACATTCCATCGACTCCAAATTGTCTGAAACACATTTCGTCCAAACATACTTGGGGTCTAAAACCATTATTTCGATGAGGCACTTTTTGCCCGTATTGGCTGTTTTTTGGCAACTAGGATTTCCAATGGTACAGAAACGTACCCATTAAAAATTATGGATATAGGTCCAGGTTTTGGTATAGCGCCCATATAGCGGTACCGCCCGATTTCAAGTGTTTTTTGTCTTAAATCGGGTGGTACCGCTATATGGGCACCATCATTAAATATCATTTATAATCCTTTTTTTAATGCACTAAAAACTAGGTATATAATTAAAAAATTAAGAAACATTGTTTTATTTATAAATGCACTTAAAAAAAGTAGAAAACTGTTACTTAATTTTTTTAATTATATACTTATTTTAAATAATGTTAGTTTAGTATAAGGAAAAGGAAGGTAAGTATGTATTGTATTTACCGTTGTTGACAATGCCGTCGTTGAAGATCTTGTTGCTGTTGTCGTTGTTGACATTGTTGTTGTTGCCATTGTTGTTGTTGTTGTCATTGTTGTTGTTGTTGTCATTGTTGTTGTTGTCATTGTTGTTGTTGTCAGTGTTGTCGTCATTGTTGTTGTCATTGTCGTTGTTGTTGTTGTCATTGTTGTTGTTGTCGTTGTCGTCATTGTTGTTGTCAGTGCTGTTGTTGTCATTGTTGTCAGTGTTGTCGTTGTCGTCGTTGATGAAGATGATGAAGTGTCGTGGCCTTATTGGGGAGAAGCTTGGAGATAGCGAGGAGGATGAGGAGTTTGGAGACGGAGGGGGCACCGGTTGGAAGCCAGCAGGCTTCTTCCTTTTGACCTCCGGGCCCTGTACCAATCTTCCGATCTCCACTAACTTTTCCTCCAATTCCCTTTTTGCTTTTTGCACCTCCATCAGCTTTCCATCAGCAAAGGCATCTCGCTCCTCCTCTGCCTTCTTTTTAGCCGCTGAAATGGCTAGGAGGTATTGGCCAAGGTCTTTGTAAGTCTTCAGCGCCCAAATGGTGTCGATGTTGTCAATCTTGTCAATCTCCATTCTCTCCATTCTCTGCAAAATAAAAAAAACAATACAGTCCAAATCGTTTATAACGTCATATCGCTTATAACGACGAAATCTGAAAGTCCTGAATTTGTAATAAAACAAGTAAAAAAGTGTCAGTCGGCTTTGCCGACAGATTATATACCCTCAGCTAATGTGAAGCCAGAATTTTGTAGCCCTTTTTAGACATGTGAACTTTCCGACAAAAATGTGGATTAGGAATTAACTGCACTAAGAAACAAATGTTGATATCGTCCTAGCATTTCAGTGACATTTTTAAATATTGGGGAGAAGTACCGGAAGTTGTGGACCGGTATTGCCCATGAAACTAAGTTTGGATATAATATGACGAAGACCAAATGTTGGACCAAATCGGTTGATCCGTTCGATAGTTATCGTGCGCTCCAGCCAGCCAGACGGACAGACAGACGGACGGACATTCCATCGACTCCAAATTGTCCAAACATACTTGGGGTCTAAAACCATTATTTCGATGAGGCACTTTTTGCCCGTATGCATAAATCTCATCATTGAACAAATGTTTAAAAATCCACGTTCATTGTTCTCGAAAAAAATTTTAAAAAATCCTCGCTTCTTGTCCTTGATTTTTTTTAAATTCACGTTTATTGTCCTTCAAAAAATATTTAAAAAGTTCACGTTTATTGTAATCCAAAAAATATTGTCATCGGATAAATATTTAAAAAGTCCAACTTTTATTGTACTCCAAAAAATATTTTAAAAATCCAAGTTTATAGCCTCCAAAATATATTGAAAAAATCGACCTTTATTGTCCTCCAACAACATTTTTAAAAAATCCACGTTTATTGCCCACAAAAAAGCCAATCTAGCTTTGTTCCTTTACTTTTTTAATGGCAAAATTAAAATGTGTCAAAAAAATAACTGTTTGATAGGGATAGTGTCCACTATTTTCATATTGCTAGTATATACAGTTTGCCAAGGAAATGTTTTCAAACTGAGAAAACGAACACTTTCCATGCATTAACAAATAGTTGCGATAAAACCACTTAGTACCAGAGCTCCGAATACTCGCTCGAATTCGCTCGAATTCCACTCGCGAGCGAAAACTCGACTTCGAAACAAAAACTTATCCCACCCCAAAATAAACTTGCCTCACAACCACCAAAAATATTGCAACCAAAAAAAATTACCACCTCCCCCCAAATTTTCACTCGCGAGTGAATCGGAGCTCTGCTTAGTACTGGTAAATGTGGTAAATGTTAAAAAACATGACATTTTATGAATTTTATTCTTAACAAGGATTATTTGCTACCAAATGTATCAACAATATTGCATATTAGGCATGGAATATCCCCACTAGGAGGTTTACTTTAGTGGTTTACTATATGGACCAAGGGGGTACCAGATCATATTACATGTAAACAGGGTCCTATAGGTCTTATACCGGGAATATCTACTAATATCTATCTATGTCCTTTGGTTTACCAAATGGTCTAGGCCACAAATAGATCTTAAAAGTGGTTATTTAACTGACATCGATTTGAGGAATAATAGCAAAACAAAACAAATATAAGTGATGCTTCATGTTTAAAAGTGTAAAATAATAAATAACGTGCTCAATGAAACAAGCACTTTGTTATTTGTTACCACAAGCAAAAACGACGTTACCCACCAGCAATCAGGTTTCAGGTTTCAGACATTTCGGTTGAAAAAAATCCCCAAAAATCGGTAGGCATCGTTTTATGGGGGCTATATGGAAACGTGGATTTTACCGACAATTCTACATACCAAATAATCACCAAATAATGTTGAATAATGCCACTAAAACCTTGAAAATAAGGAGAACCGGAAGGTATCGTTCAATGGAGGCTTGGAGGCTACATAACACTTCTACCGGTAATGTTTTATACCCATAAGTAGCCTTTTCGGTGGAATAATGACTCTAAAGACTCCAAAATATTGAAACTCGTGAAGGTACGTCCACGTGGAACTATGCTTCTCTGCTCAAATGTTTTTTACCCGCAAGGGAGACTAAGTACCAATTATAGCATTTCGTGGGCTCTCGTCCACACTCGTAAACATAAAATGGCATTGACACTTTGAATAATGGTCATTATCTATAAAACAAAGATGCTCCATTTAGATTTTCAAGGGCAACACAAACGCAAACGAAAGCGAAACAACCGTAGCAAGAACAGTCGGTTTTATTTTTTAATGGAGTATAATCTTGAAATACAACTGCATCGGGTGATGTTCATCTTGAAATGCTTTTAAATCGCGAAATCCTCAAAATCACTTGATGCGCATGCGGTTTACCAATACAACGAATTCTTCTCTTTTAATTTGTACACAATTGCCAGGATTTACTTTGGATGTTGCATCGTCTGCAGTTTATGGCATACACTTTTTACGCGCATCCGATTTCACTATAAACCATGTAAAAATACATCGATTCTAAACGATGTAGTATCACTCACTATTTTTGGGATAAAACGGATACTTTGTCAGTTTCTTCATTGAAAATAAAATTAAAGATAACGCCATAAAATCCGCGATATTTTCAAAAACAATTTTCGCACATTTTTCTGGGTTTACAGGGTTTCAGTAGCCGTTTCCGCCGTTCTAGGGTATGGATTTTCAAGATCTATGATTTATATGATTCGGACCGTCAAACAAACTAAATAATCGAAAAGATATTGATATTGTAAATGTAAATGATCATTTGGTCCACTATTACTGCAATATATCGCGAATTAGAATAGTGCAACCTTGACTTCACCCATATATTGTGTATACCATGTTTAAAAATTTACAAAAATTCCATTATGTGAGCTTAGAAATTTTAAATAAGTTCCACTTTCACTAAATCGCACTTTTAAAGACTAGCTTCATACTCTTCATACTCTTGTTATGTTAAATTAATCCAACAATGTATTTTGTTTTAGATAATCCAATTCCCCAAGCCGCTTTAATATGCCTAAGCTTTTCACTGGTAAACATTTCTTTTAGGGAATATAATCCGACTACCACCAAAACTAATATGCCTCTTTGTCTCTAGGACTCCCATAAGCAACCAAGATTTCGTGACCATCCGATCAAAATTACGACCTGTAGCTTGAAAAGTATTGGATTTTTGCACCACACTGTATGGACTGTATGGACTAAAACATTAACTTAGTTTTTCTCGAATCAGGCAAATGGCGTATGGAACACTTAAGCATGACAACGACGATATGAAAATAGAACGACTGACCTTTCCACTGATACAAATTGCAATAATAGGTTTGTGTAGATAACGGGGCTGCTGCCTAATATAAAGTGGGTTTTTTGTAGAGAACCACTTTTTCCTCCCATGCTTCCCATGCTATAATTGTCTCTACCATGACAGAGAAATTCCCAGTTTGTGCATTATTGCGAATTACTTGGATTTTTGTAGTAATTTTAGTAATTTTTTATAAAGAAAATGAACTAACCTACCCACTGTAAAAATCTGTCATTTCTTTGTCTATTCTTTCGTGAAAATACCGGCATTTCACTTTCATTCATACTATTCATACTACTTTTGTTGAACAGTGCGATCGCTTCGCCACGTTTTTTTTTTTTTTTCAAAATGTACTCCGTGTCGCTACCGTTAAAGTTTTTTTTGAAATATTAATTTTGGTGAAGGTGAAGGCACCCACTGACTCCTCCTGGCGTATAGTTTTGGGATTTATACATACAACAATTTACCGCCAAGTCCGAACGGCGTGTCCTAAGACACCACTTGTAGAGAAGTTTTTATGGCAGAAATACTCAGGAAATGTCGTCAAAATTATTAAGTGGTATTTCGCCACCTTTGATCGATTTCCCGGCCAGGTAACTTCAATCGGTGGGAAAATACCCCTCAGTAATGTTGGCGACATTTTCTGAGTATTTCAGCCATGTAAAACTTCTCATAAAACTTCTCGGAATCGGCGATAAACTGTAGGTCCTCATATCAGGAAATATGAATCGGGATGTACTCATTGATATGAGAGAAGTCTCCTTTGTCCCTTATGGGATGTTTGTGGAACAATTATTATATTATTTTTTAAGCTTGATGTGATAAGGAGGCAGAATCCACAAAGTTATTTCTTACTGTTTTTTTTTTTTTTTTGTGGGTTAGTGGCTGGGGTATATCTTGTCAGCACAACTGACTGATACTTTCTTACTTGTTTTGTTAACAAAAAACTCGCGTGTCCACTATCTTTCTGCTTACTGGTAATGCAGAAAATAATTTGTTTACATTACTTTGTAAAGGACTATATTATTTATATTATTACTTACGGATCCGAATGTTTGCTGGAAAATATAATGAAAATTCGTTATATTTTCCATTCTAATGATTTCATATCAGTCCACTAAATTCATATTTCATATTTAGGATTAAAGTTCAAAAGTGTTGCAGAGGAGATACTTAAAGGAATGGACAGACATAGTTTACGGAAGTGGATGTTATTTTGGGACTAATATCCCAGTAAGCATGGATTTGTCCCCGGAAAACATAACATCGCTGTAAACTGGACCACGACGAACAACATCGGTATACATTTTCGAACAGTTTTCAATCCCATTTAGCTGCATATTTTCTTAGTGGGAATAATTTTCCAAAGTAGGTCATGGGTTTAAGAATATTCAGTATTAGAATCAGCTGCCATCTAGTGCCAGACTATAAATGGTGGGTCGCTGACTGAGCTGCGCTGCACTAGAATGGGTTTCTATGGATATATTAGCGTATAACTTGGGACCTTTGTTCATATCATTTTGTAGGGTCTTATCATTTAGGAAACATGGACTTGCCCAAAGGATCCCGAACATACACTTAAAAGATGGACACAATATTTCTAGATCCAAAGTTTGGACCGTTTTTTACCGAAGAAAGAATAAAACTTTGAATTTTTCCACAAGGAAATATTCTCAAGAAAATATTCTCAAGAAAATATTCTCAAGAAAATATTCTCAAGAAAATATTCTCGAGAAAATATTCTCAAGAAAATAGGAATGAGAAAAAAGAGAAAACCGATATAAAATTAATAATTAAATAAAATAAAATATATAATATAATATAATAAATAATTTATTTACTTACATTTAATAACGAAAATAAGAAAATAACGAACGAATTAACAGAATCCAATTAGCTTTTCAAGTTCTTTTCTTCTTTTTTTCTTAAATGAAGAAATTAAATGATTCCGAAAAGAATTTTAAATGCCGGTGAGAAAACCACAAACTGTTGCCACTGCAATGAAATACTTAACTCGCGTGTCCACTATCTTTCTGCTTACTGGTAATGCAGAAAATAATTTGTTTACATTACTTTGTAAAGGACTATATTATTTATATTATTACTTACGGATCCGAATGTTTGCTGGAAAATATAATGAAAATTCGTTATATTTTCCATTCTAACTTTAATCAAACGTTGTATCTGTTTTCAGCTTAACTTTTTACCAAATCTTCGTTCCAGAACTAAAATATTTTTACACATTTTGCACATATTCCACATATTCCCCAAAATGCGCTCCCGTTTATATGAAAATCGTTTACGACTTTTACCACTTTATAAAGTACGGGAACAGGCCAATCATGTTGAAACAAACTTTTGAACATATACAGAAGCTGACTCTGTAAGTCCCGGTCCACACTAGTGTGAATTTCAATAAAAAATTTCATGAAATTAGGCGTTCTTAGCTCGAATTCCCCACTACAGCATATTTATGATTTTAGTCTACTATGGAACTCGATCTAGAGACGCATAATTTCGTGTCAAAATTTCAGTGAAATTACTGTAGTGTGGCCCGAGACTAAAGAAACTTATGCTAATGCTTGGTTTACATTTACGAAATCCACTCGATTTCAACTGTCAATTCCATAGGTCGAACGTCAAATGAAATCTCATCTGAAATCCATTGGATTTCATTTGACGTTTAACCTATGGATTTAACAGTTGAAATCGAGTTGATTTCGTAAATATAAACCAAGCATTAGCCTCCCATTCATTTTTCGCGTTTTTAGTTAATGATCCAAAATATCAAATAAACAGTACAACCTGTTGCATATTCAGTTATGGTAATTCTGACAGAATAAGCAAATATAACCTGACCTACCTTCCAAATTATTGTACCATGGTTGTACCCAAACTTATGAGAGTAAAAAAGTCATTCTCTTATTTTCTACTTTACAAGTTTTTCTGATCTAACATCGTGATTGCTGGCATCCGATTTGCAGATACATTTCAGCTAGAATTTTTACAAAATTGTAATTTTTCCATTCCCGTACTTTTGGAACAAATTTCAATTAATTGGTCTGTTCCTTTACTTTTGAAAGTGGTAAAACCGGCAAAAGTAGCAAAAGTTGTAATCTGCTTCCATATGAATTTTATAGTGTCTGAAGTAAAGGAACGCTTTTCGAGTAAAAAGTTGTAAAACTTGAAGATTCTTGCACGTAAAGGAACAGAGCTAATATCAATATTTGACGAATCGTTCTTTCGCAAGTATTACTATTAAAAAAGTTAGGAATTTAATTTTGCCATGCGAACGAAAATTGTTTGAACTCTTTTTTTAAATTTAAGATAAAACAACAATAAATAAAATCTTAACCCTGCTTTTTGACAGAATAGGCCATAATAAGAAAGAATTTGTATGTCCCGGTCCACACTAGCGTTAATTTCATTAAAAATTTTTATGAAATTAGGCGTTCTTAACTCGAATTCCCCACTACCGCAATTTTATGATTTTACTCTACTATGGAAGTCGATCTAGAGACGCATAATTTCATGCATTTTTTTCAATGAAATCACTCTAGTGTGGACCGGGACTAATCAGCTGTTAGCTGTGGCCTACCTCCAAGTCCCTGTCCACACCAGCGTGAATTTCATTAAAAAAATATGAAATTAGGTGTTCTTAAATCGAATTCCTCACTACAGCAATTTTATGATTTTGCTCTACTATGGAGGTCGATCTAGAGACGCATTTTGATCTACCTTCGGTAATTTTTTGTTGAAAAATATTGCATAGTTTTGTGGCTAATGTCCATCTACGAGACAGTGTCCGCTCTATCTCGAAAACGACTGGACGGATCATCACATGTTTCTATTCGCTTATTAACCCTGCGTTTACAAATGACAGGACAGTTGACTTCATGTATTGATTGTCAAAATCCCACAACTTGCCTGTGTGACGTAGGCGTCCCGACAACTGCAAAAACACTTGTAAAATTTTGAATGAAAATCATCGACATATTTTTGTTTTCCGTTCACATATTTTGTTTTTGTTCATGTTCTTTTGTTTTCAACACATTTTAATTATTATCTCACTTATTTTTACAAAAATGTCAAAAATTTGTCTTCCTTACTGTCTGTGAAAAAATGATGGACAGCTGGGAGACAAACGACAAATGTATGTATGTGTTAGTAAATCAGAGTTGTATTTGAATACAAACTGTCTGGTGTAAACGCCTAGTAATAATATGGTAAAATTGTTCCACAAATATCCCAAAAGCGGCAAGTGAGAGTTGGGGCGGTGTTGTACTCTATAACTCCCAAAAATATTTGATGATTGGTATAGTCCTTCTCGACCTATAGTGAACACCGTTTTTTTTAAACAGCGTTGCGTAGGTGGTCATTTGTCACAAAACTGTTTTGTTTTATTAATTGGTAACTAGGCGTTTACACCAGATAATTTGTCTTCAAATACAACTCTGATTTACTAACACATACTCTCTACTGTCCGGGTGACGTAGGGGATGGAAGATACCAAGGAACGGTCCTGACCGGTTTTAACATGGCAAAGCCCAGGATTTATCTTGGTCCCTCTTTCATCCCAAGTGGACACTGACCTCCCCGTGGTGTCACCTGGGGAACTGCCTTTAACACCCGTTAAAGGTAGTGAGCTAACATGTGCCGCGCGTTCACCCATAAGAACGTTAAAAACTTGGGTTTGGGCGTCGGGTTAGTAACCCTCCCCTAGAAAAAACAGCCTACTATGAAAAAACGAAAGAAAAGAAAAACAAACCCCTCTAAAGTTGTCGAACCCCGCAAACGTTTTAAGGACCATGATCTGCGAATCTGCACCTGGAATGTTCGCACTCTTTATAGAGAAGGTGCAGTCTTCGCATTGGCAGACGTACTTGAAAAGTACAAGACCGATATTACTGCCATACAGGAAATACGATGGATTGGGAAAGGCGTCACAACAACACCTAAAGGTGACGCACTGTATTATAGCTGCCATGACGTAAAGCATGAGTTTGGTTGTGGATTCGTAGTTAGTCGGAGACTAAAACATCTTGTATCCAGCTTCACTCCAGTGAATGAAAGACTTGCTGCTATTCGAATAAAAGCTAAATTCTTCAACATCAGCTTTATTTGCGCTCATGCTCCCACTGAAGAAAAGGACGAACAGACCAAAGATATATTTTACGAGCACTTAGAAGAAACATATGACCGTTGCCCTGCCCATGACATTAAAATCATTCTAGGCGATTTTAATGCCAAAATTGGAAAGGAGAATATCTTTGGCCCAACAGTCGGGAAATTCAGTCTACACAGTGAAACATCTGACAATGGTATGAGACTGATAGACTTTGCAGCTGCAAAAAACATGGTAGTAAGCAGTACCAGATTTAATCATCTCGATATTCATAAGGGCACCTGGCTGTCTCCAGATCAGAAAACAAGAAACCAAATTGATCATGTTGTGATAGATGGAAGACATTCATCGAGCGTGTTGGATGTACGATCGTTCCGAGGCGCAAATATTGATTCGGACCACTACCTTGTTGCAGCAAAGGTACGCACCCGCTTAAACGTAGCAAACAAAGTACGAACAGACACAACACGAAAGTTAGACATCGGTAAGCTGCAATCACAACAGATAGCCACAGCATATTCCACTCAACTAGCCCAATTGCTTAATCAAAGCCCTCCTCATCCCGATAACATATCAGCGCAATGGCAAAGCATTGCCCACTCCATGCAAACAGCCGCAAAATCCATACTTGGATACCAGAGACCTCCACCAAGGAATCCATGGTATGATGAGGAGTGTCGTGCTGCCACCGAAGAGAAAAATGCGGCATATAAGGCTACTTTACAATCCGTAGCAACGCGTAGCGCACGAGAGAGATACAGGGAGAAAAGGAGAGAGGAGAAACGTCTTTTCCGCAGGAAAAAGAGAGAGATGGAAAAGCGGGAGTGTGAAAAAATCGAGATGTACAGGAGCCAGAATGAAGTCCGAAAATTCTACCAAAGAGTCAAGCATCAAACTGATGGCTTTGGTACAGGCACATCCTCCTGTAGAGACCAGCAAGGTAATTTGGTAACTGATACAGATAGTGTACTCAGGATATGGAAAGAACATTTTTCAAATCTGTTGGTATCCAATAGCAGCGAAGACGACGAAGATACCACAGTCCCAATCCCAGAAGATGGTATTGAATGTATACCGCCCAGCCAAGATGAGGTAAAGACAGCAATAAATCGGCTGAAGAATAATAAGGCAGCAGGGGCCGATGGCTTACCAGCCGAGCTGTTCAAAACCGGAGGCGACACGCTGATAAGGTGTATTCATCAGCTAGTTAGCACCATCTGGCAGGAAGAACGAGTACCCGACGATTGGAACCTGAGTATCCTGTGCCCCGTCCACAAGAAGGGAGATAAGACTGTATGCTCTAACTATAGGGGCATAAGTCTACTCCCTATTGCCTACAAGATCGTGTCAGGGATATTGTGCGAACGACTAAAGCCAATGGTCAACGAGATTATTGGACCATACCAATGCGGCTTTAGACCTGGCAAATCCACCATTGACCAGATATTTACCCTGCGGCAAATCCTGGAGAAGACCCAAGAGATGCAGATCGACACCTACCACCTTTTTGTCGATTATAAAGCAGCCTTCGACAGTCCGCTGCGCTCAAAGGTATTCCAAGCCATGTCTGAATTTGGTATTCCCGCAAAGCTCATCCGGCTTTGTAAAATGACTTTAACTGACACGAGGTCCTCAGTTAAAATAGGAAAGAACCTCTCCGAAGAGTTTGGTACCAAAAGAGGTTTCAGACAAGGAGACAGCCTTTCGTGTGACCTCTTCAACATCCTGCTAGAAAAGGTTATACGAGAGGCAAACGTCAAAAGAAGTGGCACAATATACACCAATAGTCACATGTTACTTGCTTATGCTGATGATATAGACATCATGGGTCGATCAGTAAAAGAAGTAACTGATACCTTTATAAAGGTCGAAGGAGAATCTGCTAAAGTGGGTCTGGCGGTAAACGGTGAGAAGACCAAGTTGATGGTGTCGACGCGCAATGCGTCCATTGAGCTCGGACTGACTGTGGAAGTTGGTTCCTATAATATTGAGGAAGTAAAAGACTTCGTCTACCTCGGCACCTCCGTCAACACAACAAACGACATCAGTTGTGAAATAAAAAGAAGAATTGTATTGGCCAACAGATGCTACTTTGGATTAAGTAAGCAGTTTAAAAACAAAGCCACATCTCGTCAAACAAAAATAACGCTCTACAAAACACTGATACTACCCGTGCTGATGTATGGCTCTGAAGCCTGGGTACTTGCGCAAGCAGACATGGCAGTGCTTGGTGTGTTTGAGAGAAAAATTCTTCGAAAGATCTACGGACCAATCTGCGTTGACGGTGAATATCGACGTCGCATGAACCACGAGCTGTATCTGCTATACAACGACATCAATATTGTTAAACGTATCGAGAAGCAGCGATTGCGTTGGCTAGGCCATATCAAAAGAATGAGCGATGATGAACCCGCTAAAAAGGCGTATGAATACATGCCACATGGCGGTGCACGCAGAATTGGCAGGCCAAGGAATAGATGGCGCAAACAAGTGGATGATGAGATGAAAAGGCGCGGTATTCCAGAGTGCAAAGCAACAAATAGAGAGGAATGGAGATCTCTTCTTAGTTCGGCCTATAGAACAAATGTTCTGTAATGGGCCAGCTAAGTAAGTAAGTAAGTACTCTCTACTGTCCTGTCATGTATAAACGTAGGGTAATTGTTTTCTTTGCTTAGACCGTGTTTAGACATTCAAACTGGAAAGAAAATTTTTCTTCTCAATTTCTTTTAAAATTTCCTTGTTTAGACACGGAAATCATGTTTGTGTCAATTTTATAATTTTTCTTATTCTTCTTCACACTCATTTTCTCATTGCGCAGTTCAAAAACAAAGCTAAAGCAAAATTGTAATAAAAAGTAAAAATGGACGTGATTGATAAACAATTAATTATTAAAGGAACCCTTGAATTGCTTTTCATTTTTGATATTTCCACTTATTTTGAATTGTTTTTGCTTAAAAACTAGTTTTTCCTCCAAATTGTTTTTTTTTTCAATTGTCTCCGCTGATGTTTGTTTCTCGACAGAGAAAATAAAATGAAAGAAAATGCAAAAACAAATCTGCAGCCAACTTCAGGTTGTATACGAAGAAAAACGAAACAAAACAGAATTTGCCAGTACAGAGGTGTGTGTACCCCCTCTTATTCCTCTCTACTCCCTCGCCCATAAACTCAATTTTCTTTCCCATCAACTTTTCCTGTGTAAACAGGGACTTAACATTTTATTCTATATCTTATAGTACGTTTAAATGTAATCGGATTTAAGAAACCCACTGGGTTTCAAATGCCAAATCCTTTGAGTATACGTCAAATAAATCCTCATTAAGAAGGTTAAGGCCATGTTTATATTATAGCCTTTTGCCGGGTTAACCTTCTTAATGAGGATTTATTTGACGTATACGCAAAGGAATTGGCATTTGAAACCCAGTGGGTTTGTTAAATCCGGTTATATATAAACGTATTATAACACTACAAAAGGCTATAGTATAAACATGGCCTTATATAGTAATAATTCGAACTGAAATACAATTTATTGTGTTTGCCAATTTTTTGACGATTTGAAATACTGTTTTGCCGATTTGACGATTTTGGCTCCCGAAAATTGTGGATTTTCGACCAAATTTATCTGGCATCACGGCTCACTTTTCATGTAAACAAGAAGAAGAGTAATATAACAGCTGATTTTCAATCATCAGTTCATCAGTGAAAATCTCAAACACTTTTAATATTTAATTTTTCAATAAAAATCTATCAAAAATCTTCTAATGGACCCTAATTTGAGAAATGTGGGTCATATCTGGACATATTGTAACCCAATAAAGTAATAATTAAGTGTTTACTACGTTTTAATTACAGCTCAAAGATTTCCTTACATTATACAACAAAGTCACGGAACTTTGCTTTAATCGATGTGTGGATAATATGAATGAAAGGGATTTGGCAAAGCATGAGGTGAGTAGTCAACTTCTGTCTTAACCATATCAAATTTCAATTATTTCATCCTCCTTTAGGAAACTTGTGTAAATCGCTGTGTTAATAAATTTGCATTGTTCAATCAAAATATGATGAAAGTCTATGTTGAAGTACAATCGGAAATAAATCAGAAACGTTTGCAGGAAGTAGAGGAAGGACAAAAGGTGATACAACAAAATCAGGAACAACAGCAGCAGCAACTAGCACAACAGCAACAGCAGTCACAAGCCAATAAGAGTACAATAGCTGAAGAAGTAACAAATGCATTTAACCCCACACCAAAACTATTAGCATAGAAAATGTATATAAAGTTTTGTTAATAATTTACAAGTAGTTAATAGTTTTTGATATTGTTTAATTAAAGTCTCACATAATGGATGAAATGTGTATTATAGCCTTGATTGGATTGCCAGGTGTGGGCAAAACAAGCTTCAGTAAATTGCTCTTAGAAATTGATTCACTACCCTTTAACATTTGTTATTTTTGCTATGATGATTTTATAAAAACTACAGAGGAAAATTTAGCCCACTACAAAGAACAACGTGAGAGAGCTTTAAATTCCATTGTGTCTCTTATTGAAGCATGGAAGAACTCTGAACTCCTCGGTAAATCATTAATGGAACTGTATTCCTTTTACAAGGATAATAAGCAAAAACGATTACTGTTTTTGTGTGATGATAATCACTATTACGGCAGTATGCGTTATCGTCTTTATCAAATTGCCCGTAAATTTGGTATATCATATGGACAGATATTTTTTAATAGTACTGTGGAATTGTGTCTAGAAAGAAATGCTTTAAGAGATGAAATTCAAAGAATACCCAAAGAAGTTGTTATAAAAATGCATGAGAAATTGGAAATTCCAAATGTGAAAAATAATGCATGGGAATTAAATACTTTTAAATTAGTAACTGAAGATATTAATAAGGAATATGTTTCATTAAATTTGATACCATTCATTATTCAACTATTTGCTAACCCTTTAAAACCGTTAGAATTGCCAGTTAAATGTCCCACAAAACAATCTCAGGTTCATGAATTAGATTTACTGATGAGAAAACATATTGGGGATGTTATTAATAGTGTGGGACCAAATGTAAATAAGAAGGAAATGGCTTTAGTTTTTAATGATATACGCAAAGGCATACTTAATGAGTGTAAAGCTATGGAACATTTTGATGATAAAAAAATTAGCAGATTTGTAAAAATTTTTCAAAGCAAAGTAGAGACGGTGATGTTAGATAAGGCTTAACTATATTAAATACAAATGTTCAATAAATAATGAAAAACAAATCGAAAAATGTGGTATTTAAATAATAGGGTGAGTAGAAGGCTTTATCGGAACGATTTCGCACGAATTAAAGCGACATCTCCTTCCAGCGATCGCCGAGGCCTTAATGACGGAATGGGCCCTACCATCGCAGTTACTTTAACGTTCAGGTTTTGTAATGGAGGAGTTTTCTTTCTCTCGACAGCCTAAGGCATGTGGTATTTTTGGCTAAGCTGATGCCGTAGGTTCTGACAGTATGCACTATAATTGCAAGACCTAGAACAGTAAAGGTACCTTTTACAGCGCTGCTTATGCTTCGACCAATATGTTCGCATATAACTCTGGCTTGGCTTGTGCGGGATACATAAAAATAATATCGAACGTTATACCCAATAAGTAGTGGTCGGAATCAGGACACCATCGACCAATATGTTCAGGGGGAGTCTCATCACGGTGTGATAGTAGATGTAGCGACTGACTCTTTATAGTGGTGATAGGTAAATTCTCTGAACAATGGTCAATCAGATTCTCATGGTTCAGAAAAATACGGTGGTGAGAGATAATGAAGTGGTACGTTAAAGAAGACCATGTTAGGAAAATGGTCCAAGCCTAGATAAATAATTGGTTGCCAGGAAAAATCATTTATCGGTTGTAAGCTGTGACAATCTCTTCTTATCCTCGTAGGAACATTTTCGTCCATCGTGCAAAATGTGGAGCTATACGGGTATGTTCTGAGACACACTTCACGTCTCACTTCACACCTCAAGCGGTTTGTTCACCCCATTTACTCATATTTTTTGCGAATTTCTGTGGGCTAGGATCCATTAGGGTATTTAAAAAGAAGAGTACACACTCTACTCGAAAAAATAAGAGTAAATGGGGTGAACAAAATGCTTGAGGCTTGAAGTGAGAGGTGAAGTGTGTCTCAGAACATACCCGATAATTTGCTCTCTATACCCCTTCTGGTCATTGCCCAGAACGGAATGCCAAAGCTCATGATGAACATTGAAATCTCCTAGCTAGTTTTCAGGAAGAATTGCTAGTGCTTGCTAGAAGAAATTTGTCCAGCAAGAATTTGCAAACTATCAGTGAAAGAACTGTCAAAATGTCTAGCTTCGTTCCAGAACAAAAACGTTTTTACACATTTAACACATTTTTCCCCAAAATGCGTTCCCGTACAGTGTACACCAAAAATGTTCACTTCTCTTTGAACAAAAATGGCGCTGAATGGCCCTCTCTTTAGAAACTTTTTACACGACAAATTTGAGCGAGCAACATGTTTGCCGGCTTCCGATTGGCTGACACGCCGATTTTGACATTTGTTCCGGTTTTTTTGACGTTTCTGTCATTTTTCCGTTCCCTTACATTTTTCCAAAATGTGTGCGTTGAACTCATTTTTGACGGTTCTCTCTTTTGCACATTTTACCATTAAAAAAGTACTGGAACGGAGCTATTAATTTGTGTGGGCTATAAAGGACAGAAATTCGGGACTTTTTGATTTAGTCCTTATAAGCGAAATTACGTTATAAGCGATTTCGACTGTACTCGTAATCCCAAAGGCTGAGGGTATAAAAACGGTAGCATAACCTCGTGGTGCAATGGTATGCACGCCCGCCTTGCACGCAGAAGGTCGGTGGTTCGATTCCCCGGCCAGGCAACACCAAACATTTTTCAACGGTGGCAAAATACCCCTCAGTAATGTTGGCGACATTTCCTGAGTATTTCAGCCTTGAAAAACTTCTCTACAAGTGGTGTCTTAGGACACGCCGTTCGGACTCGGCGATAAACAGTAGGTCCCATATCATTGAGCTAAATATGAATCGGGGTGCACTCATTGATATGAGAGAAGTCTCCCTTGTCCTGTATGGGATGTTGTGGAACAATGTTTTTTTTTTTGTAACCTCGAAATTAGAAAAAATATATAAAACTCGGTTTTTTCATATATTGTTTTTATTTGAAGTACATATAAACTACATTTAAATATTTGTATATATTCTAAATTTATATTTATTTAAAATGCTTTCGCTTTCGCAATTATTTATTTGCTTTATTTCATCTATTAACTAGATTTTTCATTCAATACATGCTAAGAATGAGAGAGAGCAACTACAAAATACAACAAAGTTTTTCATGGTGTTCTTATGTTTTTTATATATTTTACTTATGTAGTTGTTTTTACTTCTTGTTTTCAATCATTTTATGTTTGTAATAAGTTTGAGATATGATAAAAAAAGTCTTGAAGCAAATAAAAACCCACAGATGGGCAAGTGAAAATACAGCTATTTGATGATAATTGAATGGTAATTGTAGGATGTAAAACGGAAATGTATATTGAAGTGTTTGGTAATATAGTGAAGCACCACAGCATTTGGGTAAATAATACTTTTGTTGTCATTTACTGCATCTATGGGTTTCTACTTGCTATCAGTTACTGTACATCTAACGTTTGGTTTTTTTCTTTTTCTTGTCGAAAATGGAGTATATAAGTTTTGAGAGAGTATTCTTGAGTTGTATGTTGGATTTGCTTATTTCACACAGACAATAATTGGTATTTGAATAAAAATATTTTGTTTTGTTAATACTACACATACATATTATTCACTCTTTTGTATCATAGACAACATCATTGGTGTTTTAATATGTCAACAAGAAAAGAGATTCTTCAAATGGCGCGGTCTACATAGATAATAAGAGAATCGTTACTCTGATTTTCAATTAAGATTTACAAAGGCTTCTACTAATTTTGGCCTTTTTTGCAAATCTTTCTGAACTATTAAAAATGGCAATGTTTATGTTTTTTTTTTTGTTTGTTTAGTTAATATATAAAATTTAGACAAAAACAGAAAAAAAAACGTAGTGTATATTATTGCGTTTTGGGTTAAAAATCAAGGGATGTTGTTATTTCAAGGTGGAGAATTCCCCAAAAAGGAACACATTTTCAATTTGTTAAGATAACTCTTCCATTTGAGGGAAGTAAAATGCACTTATATTGTTTTTTTTTTTCTTTGGCAATGTCTAAAAATATATAAAAAATTTTCACGCTTTGAAAAAATGTGCTTTTGTATAAAAATTTGTAAAATAGTCTTTTGTTTGGAATTGTAAATCAATTATTTAATGGGGTGTTTAGCAACCAAAGACTTCCTTTAACATTGTAATATATTAGAAGACATGCTTCAGGCTTTCTTGCTACTAAAGAACACTATCTGGGGAGAATTCATGCCTTCTATGTGAAATTCGCTTTGATACTACAAGTTAAAAGAATTCTAGACTGTCTAAACTTTTTGTACATAAATCAAATATAAAGAAAAACTGATAACTGAAACAAATTCCTAAAAAGATATCTCTTAGAAAAACACAGAAAATAAAAAATTTAAATTATTAGACATACCACAAAGGACCATATGAAAAATAGGAAGAGTTGGTTTGCTGGTCCTTTCTTAACGAAAACAAAAATTCAACTTAATTTCTTATAATGGAGCACTCATTAATATTGCGCAAGAACCATCTTAAATAATAATAGTAATATATATTGGTGTGTAAATAATAGGGGGAGAGAGGCGTAGCTAATAAAAATGTTACGGGTCTTTTCTTAGAATTTTTCTTTGTTGTTTCTAAAACACATCACTTGTTCGCTCACTAGTGTAGTGTTAATACTACGGATTTCACGCTGACCAACGTGACTTTTGCAAATCGATTTGGCCCTCTAAAGTTTTGGCCAAATATATAACAAATAGTTGTATGAGAGCTATACCCAAAGCTATGCCTGCAATGGCATAAAGATTTCTTTCAGCCCATACACGTACAATTTCAATACATCCACTTGTCCAGATGCGTTTGCTGGCAGCGGCTACTGAATGCGCCTGAACTTCATAGCCACACATAATATTCACCAAACCAGAGCTTATGTCGGTGGCATTAATGCAACAGCTATATGGAACACCACATTTCTCCACTGACGGCGAGGAGCAATTGAAGTATTCATTTTTGCCTGCAAAATTACAACAAGAATTATTACAACTATAATTTTTAACATTTAAAACTACTCTACTCACTCCAATCCTGATAGCCCGCATTACTCAGACCACAACACTTAAACTCCTGCTGGGCGAAATCAATAAAATTCTGCAAATCTGGATCATCTCTATACGAGTGTATGATCTTATCTGTAAATGTATCCTCCAAAAAGGAGTTCATATTTTGAGGAAATACAAAACCCATTATTGCAATCGCCATTTCCATAAGGAAAAACAACAGCAGACACATTGAATAGAATTTGAGCAAACAGGTATTTTCCCTTAAAGCACCCAGGCACCCGGCAAAACTGACAACAAATACCACCACACCTGCTATCATTAGCACCAAAGAAATATTCAATATTACATCATAGAAACTTTCCAGACGCACCGAGCCCATCGATTCCCATTTATCTTTAAATGCGTACAGTCCAATGGCAAGAAGAAGGCCACCAAATAGCCAAAAAATAAAATTCAACATGAATATCATGTATTTAACACATGAACTCACATATGTGAAATTCTGAGAAATTCTAGGATGCATGTCGCGTACTTCGATTCCACAATATCCTCCACTGCCTATGTGATGTCTGTAGTTGCTCATCGGTGTATATCTCACGTTAAGCCTTGCACACAACTTGTAATAGATGAACAGATGGTAATGGGTTCTTCTAATTGGATAGTACGCGCCGACCTGTCACTTTCCTTTGTCGACGTCCTCGATCGTTGTGAATATGATACTCTTCTATTGACTAGACAATTCTTTGTTTGCTACGCCTTCTTTTTTGTTTCCCTTTGCAAAGAAGACAAAAAACAGCCTGCACTTGAGATTCAATTTCTTTTCATATCATTTTCGGAGATGTATTACATATTAGATTTTATATTTTTCCAGTTTTTATTATATTTTTGGCAAGTTTTTCTTTGTTTCTTTATATTTTTATCGTTTGTTAAAATTTCTCGGTTGGAGTTTCTTTTTTTGGCCAGTGAGATGTCAAACTATTGTTGACAGATATAGGCAATATGGCAACATTGTCAAGGTAAAAGAGATATGCAATATGGCAACATTGTCAAGATAAAAGTGATGTCAATACGTTGTTACGTTGAATTAATATCCAGCGTTCAGCGATACTTGAAGAGGTTATATTTGTAAAAAATAAGAAATAATAATAAATTTGAATAATAGTACTTTTATATATAATTGGATTTAACAAACCCACTGGGTTTTAAATGTCAATTCCATTGCATATACGTCAAACAAATCCTCATAAGGAAGGTTAACCCGACAAAAACCTATAATATAAACAGGCTATAACTGCATGAAGATATGTAGTTTATTGACAAATTTTCATAAATACATAAGAGAAATGCTCTGTTCGATTGTTCTTCATAATCAGAGATCAATTAGAAGAGAGAGTTAATTGTTTACTTTTTTGTCATTTCGCTGATTCGAATTTGCCTTGGTAGTTCTTAAGGAACAAGACGAATTTAGGGCCCGGTCGCGGATCTTGATGATATATATACTACATGTAGCCTTTGTGACCCTGAGAATAATGATATATATTTTGTCTTGCACAAGTCCATACTTCCGGAAATATGGGCCTTTAAAGTTCCGCAAATACCAATGACATTCTGGAGAACGGGAACAAAATTGTCTTTTAAATTATATTTTTTCTAAATAGCCGGCCTTCGGCCGGGGATTTAAGACTTTCTCCTAAGTACAGGTGCAAATCTCAGGAATAGGAACAACATTTTCTTTTAAATTGTAAATTTTTCTAAGTTGTCGGCCATGGTAGAATAACTAGGCGTTTACACCAGACAGTTTGTCTTCCAATACAACTCTGATTTACTAACACATACATACATTTGTCGGTTGTCTCCCAGCTGTCCATCAGTTTTTCACAGACAGCCGGTGCGATAATTCTAATGTGCTGAAAACAAAAGAATATCTACAAAAACAAAATATGTGAACGGAAAACGAAAAGAAATCGCTGATTTTCATTCATAATTTTACAAATGTTTTTGCAGTTGTCTGGACGCCTACGTCACACAGACAAGTTGTGGGGTTTTGACAATCAATACATGAAGTCAACTGTCCTGTCTTTTGTAAACGCAGGGTAAGAAAAGGTAGCAGCAATACACAGCTGACTGAACTAGGTTGTAACGTTAGTGTCAAATTTCATATGACATTTTATACATTTATTTCTATTTCGATGTACATTAGGGACATATATTTTTTGAGAAAAAAATATATCATTCGGAAAAAACCATTTCCCAGAAAGACTTCTTCATATCAATGATATGTAACCTCCTCTAAGTTCGAACGAGTAATCCCCGAGTAAATCCCCGCTTGTAGAGGCGATACAACATTTGTTAATATGTGAGGTATTTTGTTAAAATTAAAAAAAAATAAAGCCCTAATAAACATGCGCTTCTTTGATTTCTAAAACAAAACATTGAATCAGCTTCTCCTTTTTCTATGAATTTCCAGCGACCCCATCCTTTTCTGCAAGAATTCTACTTTCTGCGAGAATTTATGCATTTAGTGGAATGATGTGGAAACATAAAAATTGAAAATGTAACGAATTTTCATTCATGTTTTCCAAAATATTCAACCAAATGTGAAAAATTATTAGTTTTTTAAATTCCAATAATTTATAGACATTTGTTTTGTTTACAAATACAACTGGCAGTAACGTTACAAACAAGAACAAATTCCTAAGTCGAAGGTCACACTAGAGTGGTTTTCGTGAAACTTTTAGGTATTTATAGATCGAGTTCCCCACTACAGCAACTTTATGATATCACTCTACTGTGAAACTCGACCTAGGAACCCTTGTTTTCATGAAATTGTTTCAATGAAACTCTCTAGTGTGACCTTCGACTAAGGAGATTACATTGAAAAATTGATATCTAGTGAAGTCATACACACACACATCAACCACTATGCGTTTCGTTAGCTGGTTAGGCTAACATCATCAGGCATATTATATGTTGTTGTTGTTGCTAGACAATCTTCGCCGTTTGGAGCTCCTATTTATACATCCAAGATTGCAATTTTGAACACACATATGGTCTGTTCCAGAACTACAAGAATCTACTAATTTTTACTATTTTTTCCGATAACATAAAGTAAAAAATGCTATCGTAGGAAAAAATAGTAGCTTCTTGCAGGTTCTGGAACAGAGCAATAATGTCAAAAAGAAACAAACTATTGTGCCAGACATTGAAAATATAACATGAAAATATTTTAACTTTTAGGAGAGAGAGGAGGTGAAGGAGCTCCCTTTCTCCCTTCTTACCCATAAACTCAAAACATTTTTTTATTCAAGGTTTTTAATTAGCTGTTTTGTTTATTCGCAATATAAAAAACGAAAACAGAAAACGAATGAAAAATAAAATTTTGCTGTGTAGAAGGAATTACACTTATGGGCGAAAAAACAGTGACAGTTTCTATGCAAACTGTCCTACCTTGTAATGATTGTACCAATGTCATTACTAAGTCATATTTACATGAGGTAGAAGTGACAATCAGCTGTATTTTTACTTTTTTGTAAATGTGGTTTTCAAAATGTAATAGGGTCTACTCATGAAATTTAAAAATTCGAAATTTTCATCCAGAGAATACTTCGTTTCATTTCAAACGTGTAATAAAAAGGGACCATGACAGTTCTCAATGTTTTATATTTACATTTTGATTCGAATCTGTTCTATTTTAGAGGATTTTCAAAATGTATTTATGTTGTTTTTGTAAATTTGTTCGTTGTTGTAATTCATGCATATACCTTATATAAATGTGCCTTGGTCATTACCTTAAAATATAAGCCCTGTTCCTTTACGTTCAAGAACCTTCAAGTTTTACAACTTTTTACTCGAAAAGCGTTCCTTTACTTCAGACACAATACAATTCATATGGGAGCAGTTTTCAACTGCCGGTTTTACCATTTTCAGAAGTAAAGGAACATACCAATAATAATTGCAGTGTAATATGCTGTTTATGTTAGAGCTTTTTGCAGGGTTAACCTTCTTTATGAGGATTTGTTTGAAATATAAGCAATGCAATTGACATTTAAAACCCAGTCGGTTTGTTAAATCCGGTTATATATAAACGGGGTATAATTGTAACTTCTTCAATGACCACACTACCCTAATGTTTACATTGTCATATATTTTATCACAACAGTCAATCATAAAGATAAACGGACTGTGAGTTTGATTGAGGTTCACAACACACTCAGCTGATGGGCGTTATTAATAATTATAATAATATAGATGACCGTGTTAACACAAATTCTCTGAGTGAGGCTGCTCATAGTTCAATGTGATAGAAATATTTTTAGACCATTGACACCACATTCCCATTGCAATCTTTCTCCAGCGAATGTGAACTCACCTTTGCAATGAAAATTGTTTGCAGTGCCTCTGGCTAGTTTTGTGTGATAAAGCAAGGAAACTAATAAAGATCGTTGTTGGCATGCTCTCCCTCTCTGGGTTGTACGTACTGATAAGACGACAACGGCAACAAGTCTCAACATAATACTGTTTCTAGTATTTATTTAACATTTCTGGATCACGGACACGGAAGGGTTGAGGATGAATATTTTATTACGCTTAATTGTCTTCTGTTGTGATCCTTTGGGATTATGGCGTCGTTTTCTCATCCAACCAGCCAGGAATGTGGGAAACAACATTTACGAGCGCGTGAAAGTGAAGGCAGATCAAAAGGTCGAGTCTATGCGTGAATTGGTGCTACGTATTGGTTTAATAGCATTTGTTGTGGCGTTGATAATTTGGGCGGCAGTGTTTATGTATGCATCGTTTTATTACGCTTATATGCCGGCCATTTCGCACACCCGTCCCGTGCATATGCAATTCAAGTAAGGTTTAAGTGATGCACTAAAATGAAAAACAATTATTTAATTTAATTCGATCTCTTTCAGAACATGTTTGGACACCAGCACACCTTGCACATTTCCCCATGCCCATGTCTCGCTGACAAAGAAACAACAGCTGCTCATGGTTGGCCAGTCGTATCGTGTTATTATACAAATTGAAATGCCTGAATCACCACAAAACTTGGATCTGGGAATGTTTATGGTTTGTGGTGAAATGCGTGACTTGGAATCAATGTTACGCGGTCATTCCTGCCGTTCGGCAATGATGCGTTATCGATCACCATTGATACGCACGATTTCAACATGGGCTTTAAGTCCTCTATATGTTTTAGGTTTTCGCGAGGAATTCCAAAAAGTATCCGTAGAGATATTTTCAAATTATCTGGAACAGAAACATCATCCCATTACGGATGTCTATGTGGAGATACAATCTCAGAAAATACAATTCTATACGGTGTCATTGCATATTGTAGCTGATTTTACAGGTGAGTTTGGATAAGTAAAACGAATTTGATTTCCTTGGAAAGTAAGGGAGTATTAAGTATTGCTAAAGGAATTAACAACTGATAAGGAAAAGACTCCCAAAAACTCAATTTACTTTACCGAAAATTTTGGACGTGTGAATTCAGACAATGGGAGACCCTTGGGAAGTCTACAGTCTATAATATACCTTTAGGAAGTCTTTTGGTCTGACCCAGAACTGCAAGAACATAAAGGGAATTCTTATCGCAGTAAAAATTTGTAGATTCCTGCAGATTCTGTAACCGAAATTTTAATTTATAGTAGACTTTAAGGGGGAGAAGAAGTATTAAAACTATAGAAGATCTACATGCAGAAGACCTTTAGGAGGTCTTCTATATATAGGAGACTTTAGGATGTTCTTCAATCTTGAGGTGAGCTTCTATACATAGAATACATTTAGAAGTATTTCTATCTGTATGAGACCTTTAGAAGGTCATCTATTTATAGGATACATTTAGAAGGTCTTCAATCTATAAGTGACCTTTTTAATTTCTTCAGTCTTTAGGAGACCTTTGTAAAGTCTTCTATCTATAGGAGACGTTTGGAAGGTCATCTATAGGATACCTTTAGGAGGTGTTCTGTCTATACGTTTAGGTATTTTGTCTATAAGAGGTCTTCTATCAATTGGCTACCTTTATGGGGTTTTCTATCTATAGGGGATAACTTGAAGGTATTTCATCTGTAGGAAATCTTTAGAAGATCTATTTACATGAGATATTGAGGGGCCTTCAATTTTAAAGAGACTTTTGGCAGGTCTTAATTTTATAAGATACTTTTAGGGGGTCTTCTTTTCTTGAGACCTTTTATGCATTGGAGTAATTTGGAAGGTCTTCAATCGATTATAGTCCCTAAAAAATATCTTCTATTTGTAAATGTCCTATAGGAGTTCTTCTATGTATAAGACACCTATAGGATATACTTTATCTGTAGACCATTGGAAGTTTCCTCTCTATGGGACACCTTAAGGAGTTCTTCAATCTATAGAAGATCTTTACGAAGGCTTTTATCTATAGTAGACGACAGTCTTCCGTATTGTCAGTTGCTTTGTATTCGTGCATGAAACTACGGGTTCTTAAATCGATTTCCCCACTATTCCAATTTCATAAAATTATGCAGACTTCCGTATTGTCAGTTGCTTTGTATTCGTGCATGAAACTAGGGGTTCGAGTTCCATACTAGAGTAATTATATGAAATTGCAGTAGTGGAGAAATCGATTTAATAACCCCTAGTTTCATGCACGAATACAAAGCAACTGACAATACGGAAGTCGGCCTTACTCTAGTATGGAACTCGATTTAAGAACCCCTAGTTTCATGCACGAATACAAAGCAACTGACAATACGGAAATCAGCCGACCTTAAGGAGATTCTCAATCTGTAGAAGACCTATCGGAGGTCTTCTATCTATAGGAGACCTTATATCTGTAGAAGACCTATCGGAGGTCTTCTATCTATAAAAGGCATTTAGGCGATCTTCTATCTCTTCAATCTATAGGACACCCTCGCAGAGCTATGTTTCTCCTATTTGGTCTGATATTATTAATCAAACGTTTTTTCTTTTTCAGGTCTACGTTATATAATGCACAATTGGCCAGTTATGTCTGCCATAGTGGGTAAGTACCGATTTTTAGCAACTGACTCCTATAAATATTTTCTTAATGTCACCACCACATTCCTCTTCTACTTTTAGCTATCAGTACAAATCTCTTCTTCATCCTGGTAATATTTTTACTCAGTTGGTATCACTGGTCCAATGCAACATGGATCCATAACCTACAAAAGAAATATGAATTGTTTACACAAAAAGTTCAAGAGAAAGCTGGCCGGGCTTTGGAATCACCAAAGTATTCCAGTGGAAGTCTACAAGACGATGATGAGTTGAGTTTTCTAAACGATGATAAATCGGAAGATATAGATGATATTAGTAGTGGTCGTAAAGAAGAATATCAAAAGGGCGCACAAACTCTACGACTGAGAAAAATTTAAACTATAGGTTATCGAGCACAATAAGTACCACAATGACAATAATGAATTTAAAAGACTACAAGTAAATTTTAGTAACAATTTTGTTAAAACTCTAGAAAATAAGCAAAAAATGTTATTTTTTGAAAGGAAAAAATAAATAAATTTTTTACCAAGAAATTTTAAAGAAAACAAGAAATTGATTTTATTAAAATAATATTGGCCGATTAGAGACTCTGTTTTGACCTTGGGTGTTTTAAATATTTGGACGATAATTAGTTTGCAAAAATGTGAAACAGAATAATTTGTGTGGTGGTTTGCCTGGTCTCCACATGATAACAATCGAATCGAATATAGAAAATACATACATAGATAAGACTTTGTACATGTTTTGGGGTTGCTTTTGTTAGTGTTGGACACCAGAATTTTAATCTTTTATTGTTGTTTTATAGATTCCAAAGAAATATCACTTTAAAAATACACCACACTGCGCAAACTTTTACCCTCATGCATTAAATCAAAAGCTTCATTGATTTTATCCAATTGCATTGTATGGGTAATAAATTCATCGACCAACAAATCTTTTTTCAAATATTCATCAACCAGTTTGGGTACATCTCGGGCACTCTTCCAGCCACCGAATGCGGAACCCTTCCATGTACGTCCCACAACCAATTGGAAGGGACGAGTAGAAATTTCTTGTCCAGCAGCAGCAACACCAATTATCACAGATGTACCCCAACCCTTATGGGTGGATTCCAAAGCCACACGCATAGTGTTAACATTGCCAATACATTCAAAAGTGTAATCAAAACCACCATCCATTAGGTCAATTAAATAGTTTTGTAGGGGTCCTTTGTCTTCGACATCCTTGGGATTAATGAAATCGGTTACACCGAATTTCTTGGCAATTTCAAATTTACTGGGATTAATATCAATGCCGTAGATTTTTGAGGCACCAGCCTTTTTGCAGCCCAAAGCAACAGCCAAACCGACAGCACCAAGACCCCAGATTGCACAGGTACTACCAGGTTCAACCTATAAAATTACCGCACATTTTAGTAAAATTGTTAAAAACTAGAAGCAAAAATTGCTTACCTTTGCGGTGTTAAGGGCAGCACCATAACCAGTAGGGATACCACAGCCTAACAAGCAAACCTTGTCCAATGGAGCGTTTTCATCAACCTGGAAATGTAACAAAACAGAGATTTTTTGGACAACGAATGTGTATTTTAAAAAAGATATATTTAAAAGAATTTTAGGCTTAAATTTCCTTTAGAGGCACCTAAGGTAGGAAGACCATATTTGTACCAAAGGTAGTTCTTTCTATTCTGATTCCAACGGTGTATAATTTTTGTCCCGGAAATGTATACTTCCCGAGATATAGGCCTCGAAAGTTCCACCAAAACCCCAAGTTCCAAGTTGGACTTAAGTAAACACACATTTATTAAACTCAATTCGTGTTAACATTTTGTTAAAACGCATTTATTAATCTCAATTCGTGTTAAAATTTTGTTATTGCAGGTAAGTCTTGTCTCTCCGAACACAACAGTAAATAATATAAGTGGGGAAGTCCATACTACCCGAGGTAAATTTAAAAGAAATTTTGTTTTCCCGGCCGAAGGCCGGTTGTTTGAAAAAAATGTACAATTTAGAGGAAAATTGTGTTCCCGTTCCCGAGGATTGCACCTGTCCATAAGAGAAAGTCTCAAATCGCCGGCCTAAGGCCGGCTATATACAGAACAAAATTAAAAATTTAGGAGAAAATTTTGTTCCCGTTCCCGAGATTTGCAACTGTCCATAGGAGAAAATCTTAAATCCCCGGCCGAAGGCCGGCTATTTATAGAAAAAATTGAAAATTAGTAGAAGATTTTGTTCCCGTTCTCGATATTTGCACCTGTCCATAGGAGAAAGCCTTAAATCCACGGCCGAAGGCCGGCTATTTAGAGAAAAAAATTGAAAATTTAGTAGAAAATTTTGTTCCCGTTCCCGAGATTTGCACCTGTCCATAGGAGAAAGTCTTAAATCCCCGGCCGAAGGCCGGCTATTTAAGGAAAAAATTGAAAAAAATTTCATTGACCTATTTCTCGGGAAGTTTGGACTTCCCCTATATAATTGTATTCCTGTGTTGGGGGAGACGAGACTTACCAGTAATAATAAAATTTTCATACGATACAAATATGTTTAACTTAAGTCTAACATAAGGATTTTCCGGAACTTTCGAGGCCTATATCTCGGGAAGTATACATTTCCGGGACAAAAATTATACATCGTTGGAATCAGAATAAAATGGGCTATGTGTGGGGAAAATGCCGATTTTTCCGCCAGGTGCCTCTAAAGGAAATTTGTTCCTTCATCAACTTGGATTTTTTTAAAGTATTCTTTTAATCAACGCGGTGTTTTTAAAAATATTCTTTTCATCAACGTGGATTTAAAAAAAATCATTAACGTTTTTTTGAATTACAATAACTTCGGGTACCTCCCTGTTTGTGATTGTGTTTACAACGGTAACATTTTTTTTGTGGGCAAGTCTATGTTTGTTGACATAATGACCAAATGATGAACAATTCCGTGGTAATTCGTTTGATACCTGGACCTAAAACGCCTAAAAATATCCGCTGTAAACTTCTATAGTCCAGCGTTCCTGTTATTATCAGTCCAATTATGAATATCAACTCCCCGTGAGTTTTTTTTTCACTTTTTCCTTTAAGTTGAAACGACAGAATGACAATACTCACGGGGAGTTTACATCTATAATCACCCTGTATATTTTGTATATTTACAGGATGAGATATTGGCAAAGCGACTCATAGGCTGACTTCCGAAACAACAATTGCTTTGTAGTCGTGCATAAAAGTAGGGTTTCTTAGACAGAGTTCCTCACTACTACAATTTCATAAAATTACCCTAGTATGGAACTCGATCTAAGAATCCCCAGTGTCATGCACTATTACAAAGCAACTGACGCTTCGGAAGTCAGCCATACTATTTCAATTGTTAGGCATTAACACAACAAAGTGGACCTACATACTTCGACGTTCATTGCTAAGGATTCATCCGGAAGGGGGTGTTATATATCTGGACGGATTTATTTGATGTATATGCATGGAATTGACATTTGAAACCCTGGGCGTTTAATAAATTCGGTTATATGTAAACGCACTAAAAAGTAGGGAAACAACACATTAGTTAAAGCAAGACTTGACTGTATACCATTTTCTACACGACCAATTGCTTATCAACATTTGTATTACTTTTTGGCCGACCATTATAAACCGAATGACAAACAGAAAATACAATGTATAATCATGGTGGTGGCAAATAAAAATTATACCAACCTTAATCCACGTTTAAATATTCATCAATAGAAATAGTAAAAATACATAGTTTTTTGTTTAATCTTACCTTAGCCAGTGAAATATCAGCAACGACAGTGTATTCTGAAAATGTTGATGTACCCATAAAATGATACAATGTCTTACCCTTGCAAGTAAAACGTGATGTACCATCGGGCAAAAGACCTTGGCCCTGAGTGACACGAATCTTTTGACACAAATTGGTTTTACTACTTTTGCAGAATTTACACTCGTCACACTGGAAATACAGACAGATGTGGATGGAATAGAATATAATAAACAAAATTATAAACATATTTTTTAATGGAAAAGAAGTACCTGAGGAATGTATGTTGGGATGACATGATCACCAGGTTTGAATTTGGTTACGCCTTCACCGACACTTTCAACGATACCGGCTCCTTCATGACCCAAAATAACTGGGAACACACCTTCCGGATCGAAGCCTCCCAATGTGTAGGCATCTGTGTGACATACACCTGTTGCTGTTATCTTAATGCGTACCTCATGAGCTTTGGGAGGTGCTACTTCGATTTCTTCAATTACTAAAGGTTTTTTAGCCTCCCAAGCCACGGCAGCTTTGCATTTAATAACCTATTCGTGTCAATCAAAGAGGGGGAATAATAAAATTTATAGTAGTTAAATGGGGTTTTTGCGAAATGTTCTAGATTACTTACCTGTCCCTCGGTTGCCATTTTTCCGGTGTGTTTGACGTTGATGATTATTGCGAACAAACTAAAAAATTCAACCTCTCTTCCAGACAATTTAATCAGTAAATTTTCGACTTTTGATCTGCCACCGGCTAGTGATGACAAATTTGACGATAACATTTCTCTTATCGAACTATCGATAATCCAGTGCATCCCAGCAAGCATTTTCTATCGCACATTACCCGAAGCAGTCACTCCCAAGCGATAGAAACAACTACCCGCGATCCCGCATTCTAATGCCATGTTCATACCAGCATTTGAATAACGTCGTTCGTTCTCATAATTACGTACACGAATTAACCCGTTCATACGACATGGTTCATCATTCATAGCAACATGATTCATATTTTCATAGTTTTTGTTTACTGATTTTAAAGAAAGTTTCAGCCAAAAGAGGAGTAAAGTTAATTGATATGAACTGAAAAAATATTTGTCCTTCTTTCAGATATCTATTCAATATTAAATTTTATTATTTCCATTCATGTTTTCTATTTTTTCTCACAATTTTGGTGTTTTCAGTATATTTTCAAATTTTTCTATTTATAAATACACGAGAGAGACCTGCCAAAATAGCTTTTTGGTATACAGACTTTCCGGCAGGCATTTGATTTTTGTTTCTAAATTTGTACGCGAATTTGAAACGATGGACAAGAAATGCAAGTGCAATGAAAGAGAAGACACAATTTCCTATGATTTGAATATATACTAGACGTTAAACCGTTTACTTTTCATTCATATTTTGCAGCTTTTCTAAAAATGTTTGGGTTTTTAATAAATTTTTAAATTTTGTATTTTTCCTGCCATAATTAATTTATTTCGATAAGTTCTCTCATTTTTTAGAGATGGGACATATTTTATCGTCGTTCTGAGAGTAATTTAAATTGAACAATGTACACAAATCGTTGTTCGTTCTCAATATTTTGTATGGGAAATGAAGTAATTACATCGTAATTTGGGGTCGAACAACGAATAGAGAGCGAAACACCGTCAGTCTGAACAAGGCATTAATATTAAATTATATTAGTTTCATTCATGTTTTCTATTTTTTCTCACAATTTTTGTGTGTTTCAGTATATTTTTATACCCTCCACCATAGTATGTATGGAGGGTATATTAAGTTTGTTTTTCCGTTTGTAACGCATTGAAATACTCATTTGCGACCCTATAAAGTATATATATTCTTGATCAGGGTAAAATTCTGAGTCGATCTGTGCTCGTCCGTCCGTCCGTCCGTCCGTCTGTGGTAATCACTCTAGCATCCACAAAAATGGAGCATCCACAAAAATAAAGATAGGACGCTGAAATTTTGGGAAAATGCGTCTTTTGTTTGCAGGCAGGTCAAGTTCGATGATGGGCTATATCGGTCCAGGTTTTGGTATAGCCCCCATATAACGGTACCCCCCGATTTACGGTATTTTGACGTTTTTAGCTACATTTTCATACCGATGTAGCTATAATTTGACATTTAGGGTTCTTAAGTGTCAATAAACTTATATAACAAAACTTGTGGACATAGGTCCACGTTTTGGTATAGCCCCCATATAACGGTACCCCCCGATTTACGGTATTTTGACGTTTTTAGCTACATTTTCAGACCGATGTAGCTATAATTTGACATTTAGGGTTCTTAAGTGTCAATAAACTTACATAACAAAAGTTGTGGACATAGGTCCACGTTTTGGTATAGCCCCCATATAACGGTACCCCCCGATTTACGGTATTTTGACGTTTTTAGCTACATTTTCAGACCGATTTAGCTATAATTTGATATTTAGGTTTCTTAAGTGTCAATAAACTTATATAAGAAAACTTGTGGATATAGGTCCACGTTTTGGTATAGCCCCCATATAACGGTACCCCCCGATTTACGGTATTTTGACGTTTTTAGCTACATTTTCAGACCGATGTAGCTATAATTTGACATTTAGGGTTCTTAAGTGTCAATAAACTTACATAACAAAAGTTGTGGACATAGGTCCACGTTTTGGTATAGCCCCCATATAACGGTACCCCCCGATTTACGGTATTTTGACGTTTTTAGCTACATTTTCAGACCGATTTAGCTATAATTTGATATTTAGGTTTCTTAAGTGTCAATAAACTTATATAAGAAAACTTGTGGATATAGGTCCACGTTTTGGTATAGCCCCCATATAACGGTACCCCCCGATTTACGGTATTTTGACGTTTTTAGCTACATTTTCAGACCGATGTAGCTATAATTTGACATTTAGGGTTCTTAAGTGTCAATAAACTTACATAACAAAAGTTGTGGACATACAGTCAACCAAAAAAGTCTACATACACCCTATAAATCTCGAGTTTTAAGGGTAAGAAAGCATTTTTATGAAAATCCAAGTACATAGTTCTATTTAATATCCCTAATAAACAATATTACATACAACAAAAATATATTCCATAATACGATTAACGGTAAATTCTATAAAAATTAAAAAAATAATAGGGAAAAAGTGTACATACACCCAATGAAATATTAAGATTACCGTAAAATTTATGGAATAAGCAATACAAATTTTACATTTTATTGCTTTATCGAATGCCTCTGGTTGTCTATGATATATTTTAGACAAAATAGGAACATATTTGTGGATTAATTGCCGTTATTTAAGGTCAGACTTCGCGTATAGCTCGTTAAGGCGGAGCCTTGCAGATATCTTTGAGTTTTTCAGTCTGGGAGTTTATGAAACCCCATACACTTTTTCCCTATTAATTTTTTAATTTTTATAGAATTTACCGTTATTCGTATTATGGAATATATTTTTGTTGTATGTAATATTGTTTATTAGGGATATGAAATTGAACTATGTACTTGGATTTTCATAAAAATGCTTCCTTACCCTTAAAACTCGAGATTTATAGGGTGTATGTAGACTTTTTTGGTTGACTGTAGGTCCACGTTCTGGTATAGCCCCCATATAACGGTACCCCGCGATTTACGGTATTTTGACGTTTTTATCTACATTTTCAGACCAGTTTAGCAATAATTTGACATTTAGGGTTCTTAAGTGCCAATAAACTTATATAAGGAATCTTGTGGACAAAGGTCCACGTTTTGGTATAGCCCCCATATAACGGTACCACCCGATTTACGGTATTTTGACGTTTTTAGCTACATTTTCAGACCGATGTAGCTATAATTTGACATTTAGGGTTCTTAAGTGTCAATAAACTTATATAACAAATGTTGTGGACATAGGTCCACGTTTTGGTATAGCCCCCATATAACGGTACCCCCCAATTTACGGTATTTTGCCGTTTTTAGCTACATTTTCAGACCGATTTAGCTATACTTTGATAGTTAGGGTTCTTAAGTGTCAATAAACTTATATAACGAAAGTTGTGGACATAGGTCCACGTTTTGGTATAGCCCTTATATAACGGTACCCCCCGATTTACGGTATTTTGACGTTTTTAGCAACATTTTCAGACCAACTTAGCTTTAATTTGACATTTAGGGCTCTTAAACGTCACTAAACTTATACAGTGGCACAGAAAAGTATACATACACCCTATAAAAATGCAGTTTTGGCTAAATCGTTGGGTTTTTTACAGCAACAACTGCACTCTGTGGCTCCTTGGTGACAAAATAACCATAATTACACAAATTTATTTTAATGTAATGCGTATATTTAATACAATTGAAGAAATTCGATTTTCACAACGCAGAAAAGTATACATACACCCCAAGGAAATACGAGTATTATCGTAAAATTTATGAAATCGGTAGCAAAATTTATACATTTTTTAGTTTTGGCGAATGTTTCTGGGTGTCTGAGATATATTTTAGAGAAAAGAAAATAATTTTTGGGGGTCAAATGCCGTTATTTAGGGTCAAATTTCTTATATACCTCGTTAAAGCTGACTCTTGCTTAATTTTTTGCGTTTTTAGGTATTGTACTTTATAAAAAGCACAACATTAGTTTCAGATTGCAAATCTTGAGACCCAAGAAAGCTTTGGAGTTGTTATTGAGCAAAATATTCCTTCCTGGATGTCGATTCATGCACGTTTTTCCTCAAATTTCTTAGGAAGTGAGTATATTCCGCTGAATTCCTGGCGCAAATTACATACAAAATGCATTGAATTGCCTTGTAATAATATTCTGATACAATCATTGGGCATTAATTGAATCAGAAATGAGACATATTTCGTTACAAACCTGTTCCCAAAGCTTCTAAAGCAACAAAATATAAGCACTACCAAAAAAGCATGAAATTTGTACTATGAACAACGTCGTTTTCGTATTATGATCATTACCGTTACTATAGGCGCGAAACGTTTCGTATAATTGTACATTTCTGAGTCAATTGATGCCCAAGGATTGTATCCGACAATATTACAAGGCAATTCAAGGCCATCTTTATGTAATTTGCACCAAGAATTCCGCGGAATCTATTCACTTCTTGAGAAATCTGAGGGAAAACGTGCATTTATCGACGTTCAGGAAGGTATATTACGCACAAAAACAACTTCAAAGCTTTCTAGGGTCTCAAGATTTGCCATCTTATACGAATTTTGTGCTTTTTGTAAGGTACAATACCTAAAAACGCAAAAAATTAAGCAAGGGTCAGCTTTAACGAGGTATATAAGAAATTTGACCCTAAATAACGACATTTGACCCCCCCAAAATTGTTTTCTTTTCTCTAAAATATATCTCAGACACCCAGAGACACTCGCCAAAACTAAAAAATGTATACATTTTGCTACTAATTCCATAAATTTTACGATAATACTCGTATTTCTTTGGGGTGTATGTATACTTTTCTGTGTTGTGAAAATTGAATTTCTTCAATTGTATTAAACATATGCATTAGATTAAAATAAATTTGTGTAATTATGGTTATTTTGTCACCAAGGAGCCACACAGTGCATTTGTTGCTGTAAAAACCCAACGATTTAGCCAAAACTGCATTTTTGTAGGGTGTATGTATACTTTTCTGTGTCACTGTATAACAAAAGTTGTGGACATAGGTCCACGTTTTGGTATAGCCCCCGTATAACGGTACCCCCCGATTTTCGCTATTTTGACGTTTTTAGCTACATTTCCAGACCGATTTATCTATAATGTGACATTTAGGGTTATTAAGTGTCAAGAAAATTAAATATAACAAAAATTGTGGACATAGGTCCACGTTTTGGTATAGCCCCCATATAACGGTACCCCCGATTTACGATATTTTGGCGTTTTTAGCTACATTTTCAGACCGATTTAGCTATAAATTGACATTTAGGGTTCTTAAGTGTCAATAAACTTATATAACAAAACTAGTGGACATAGGTCAATGTTTTGGAATAGCCCCTATATAACGTTACCGCCCGATTTCATGTATTTTGACGATTTAAGTCGCATTTATAGACCGAATTAGGTATAATTTGATATTTAGGGCTCTTAGTGACCAAGAAACTTATATTCGAAAAAATTATGAACATAGGTACATGTTTTTGTATAGCCCCATATAACGGTACCTCCTGATTTTCGGTATTTTGAGATTTTTACCTACAAGTTTTAAACGAATTAGCTGTAATTTAAACATTTGACATTTGAAGTTCTTAGTGGTCACCCCACCTCTCCACCAAAATTGTCTGAAATTTTGGGAAAATGCGTCTTTTGTTTGCAGGCAGGTCAAGTTCGATGATGGGCTTTATCGGTCCACGTTTTGGTATAGCCCCCATATAACGGTATTATGACGTTTTTAGCTACATTTTCTGGTCGATTAAGCTATAATTTGACATTTAGGGTTCTTAAGTGTAAATAAACTTATATAACAAAAGTTGTGGACATAGGTCCACGTTTTGGTATAGCCCCCATATAACGGTACCCCCGATTTATGCCATTTTAACGTTTTTAGTTACATTTACAGACCGATTTAGCTATAAATTGACATTTGGGGTTCTTAAATGCCAATAAACTTATATAACTAGTGGACATAGCTCCATGTTTTTGACGTTTAAATTCACATTTCTAGACCGAATTAGCTATAATTGGTATTTAGGGTTCTTAGTGACCAAAAAACTTATATTCGAAATAATTATGAACGTGGGTCCATGTTTTGGTATAGCCCCATATAACGGTATCTCGGTATAACGGATTTCGGTATTTTGCGAATTTTACCTACAAGTTTTAACCGAATTATCTGTAATTTGAACACCACACCTCTCCACCAAAAATTGTCAAGAAAGGTCGATGTATTGATAAAGCTCCCATATAAAAGTACCTCCCGATTTTCAGTATTTGATGATTTTAACTACAATATTAAACCGAACTAGCAGTAATTTGACATTTGAAGTTCATAGTGGTCACAACACCTCTCCATAAAAAATTGTCAGCATAGGTCCATGTTCGGATATAGCTCCCATATAACGGTACCTCCCAATTTTCAGTAATTGGCAATTTTAGCTAAAATTTTTAACCGAACTAACTGTAATTTGACATTTGAAGGTTGTAGTGATCACCACACATCTGCATCAACAATTTTCAACATAGCCCCAATATAACGATACTTCCCAATTTTCGGTACTTTGAGGATTTTATTTAAAATGTTTAACCGAACGCAGGTCCATGTTTTGGTATAGCCCCAAAACAAACCTCCCGATTTTACGTACCTTAGCTTTATTTTTTGGACAAACTTTCTGTAATTTGAAATTTAAAAGCCAACAACAATTGTTCATTTAAGTTCATATTTTCGTATAGCCCAAATACCTCCGAACTAGCTGTTAATGACATTTGAAGTTCACACGTTATGTACCGATTTTCGGTATATTGAGGATTCTAGCTACAATTTTTAACCGAATTAGGAGTTATTTGACATTAAAGGCTCCCATCAAAAACTGTCAACATAGGTCCATGTTTTATTATAACCCCTATATAACGGTACCTCCCAATTTCTAGCCCATTATTCCATTTTAGTTCAGAATATTTTATGGTGGAGGGTATGAAAAGTTCGGCCCGGCCGAACTTAACGCTTTTTTACTTGTTATTATTATTATTTATTCATTTCAAAGCCAAGCCAAATGGCCATATGTGGCTAGTATACTACAATAAATACAATGTACATTTCTTAAATGCTAACAATAATTTAAAAAAATTTAAAATTAAAAATAAATTGATTTGAATGACATCTACTCTGGTTTTAAAATTTATAATTAGAAATATAATTTAAGTAGTTCATTTACAAAGATAATTTATGAAAAAAATTCAGCTACCCTACCATTCTTTTGTAATGTAAGTGCATATTTTCTATCTTCTGAAAGTCATTTAGGACTCAGTGACCAATTTCAAGAAAATTAAGGGCGGTTTAGTCGTAATTCTTCATGAGATTCCTCTACCTTCCCTCCCAGTTCTTGGTTTTGGCTGGCTTATGTGTTTCACGAAATCGATTATTTCTATACTTTCGTGACTTTTGCACATTATTTCAACTATATTCGACTAGATATTCCAAAATAAGCAGCATTTCCACTCGATTTCAACTGCCAGTTCCATTGCTCAAACGTCAAATGAAATCCAATTGATTTCAGATGAGTTTTCATTTGACGTATACACAAAGGAATTGACAGATTGGATTTCGTAAATGTAAACCAAGCATTAGGCACTAAACACATCCAACGTTTGAGTAAAGTTTTGTGTCATTTCTGGTAGATTAATAAAAGACGGTTTGGTCTTAATTGTGTACATCGTATTATTTCTTAGAGACTTGGATTACGTCTTCAAAACACTCCTTCGGGTGCCACCGACACAAATTTTGGAAAGAGTGCCGTTTAAGGACTCGTCTCGGATTGTTGCAATTTTTTGCATTTTTTCGTCTTTTTAAAAAAACTATTTTGACGTTATAAGTATTGAGTTTACTTATTTTCTTTGTGTCCGATGCGAGGGTATATCTCCGTCGCACAACTGACTGATACTTTCTAACTTTTTTAATAATATGTAGCGGAAAAGCACCGACTGTTCTTTATAAAATACGGAAAATAATACCTTACGTTTCCAACAATGACGGCGTATATATTGGTCTGTTCCAGAACTGCAAGAATCTACTAATTTTTACTATTTTTTCCGATAACATAAAGGAAAAACTGTTATCGTAGTGAAACATAGTAGATTCTTGCAGGTTCTGGAACAAAGCATATGTATATTAAGTTATGTATAGGTCTGTTCCAGTACTGCAAGAATCTACTTATTTTTACTACTTTTTCCGATAACATAAAGTGAAAATTGTTATCGTAGTAAAAAGTAGTAGCTTCTTGCAGGTTCTGGAACAGAGCATATGTATGACCGGACGGCTAAAATATGTCGTAATCATATAAAAGAATTTCTTTGGAAAAAGTGCCCAGGTGTAATAGAGTAGGGTTTCACATTGTCGGCCCTGTCCGACTATAACCCTCCCTTGTTTTTGTTTACGTTTTCATACGATTAATTTACAATAACAATGAGTTTGACAGATTGTACGAAATCAGCTGGCCTTATCACTTTACCTTATGTGTTGCACCATGCTTAAAACCATCACCAGCTTTTATAACTTTATCATGTTCTAATTAGAGATTATTTTGTAAACCTAATTATCATTGTTTTGACGTTCAACCATAACCTATAAGTAGAATTAGACAATACAATTACCTTACGAGAAAGTTGACAGAGTTGCTTTACATCCCATGTACAAGCAATATGATTGTTCTATTACTGTATTCATCTCCTCGAACACACATACTTACCTTAAAACTGTTTTGGTTATTGGCGCTTAAGAAAACCTTCAGCTAGTATGTGAATGTCGTCGTTTACTGGTCGGTTTAACAAATGTTTGACTTTCTTTTCTGGCCACCACGACATGTATATGTATGTGTGTGTGAAAATATCAATGCTTAGCCTAGGCAAACTAACTGACTCATATACGCGACTACTATGGTACTGCTACTGTGTAAAATCCCTTTTACCGCAAAACGGAAACGGATGTTAACAAATAGCCAACGGAAATTATGCTGATTAGAATGCCAGGAGGCCGAAAATTTAAACGTGTTACTACTGCCACTGCTGCTACTACATACCAATTCCAATGTTAGGCCATGATGATAATGCCTGCCTGGTGCCCACACTCACATGAATAGCTGGCTACGTATTCGAATGTTGGTGGGCTGTGTGAAAAATTTAATTAAGCCCTGAAATTGTGGCGGGATATTTTATAAATACGTACATACATAAGTGGGTTAATAAAGCTCATTGAAATTCTTTTGAGCTACTGTGTTGTAGAGCGTAGGAATGAATTTAGAAATTAAATTACGGCATTGTTAAGGTTAAAAAAGAAGAAGAAAAATAAGACAATTGAGCAATTGTTACAGAGGTTAGATTAACTTTTAATCCTACTCTCATATTGTTATACGTTAGCTTTGTTCCTTTACTTTTTTAATGGTAAAAGTGGTAAAAGAGAAAATTTGTCAGAATTGCTCAAATTTGCTCTCTCATGAACATTTTTATGAGAAAAGCAATGTCAAAAATAAAAGTTCAATTCTCTTCTTTTATTTCACAGTTTTTATTTTTTTTGCAACGTTCGCCTTTTTCATCTGTTCATCTTTTCTTCATTGTGAAATAATCGTCAAACAATTGTCGAAAAATCAGTTCTACCATTTTTTTACATGTTGAAATTTGTCTGGTAGCCTGTGGTAGCAGACATAACCATATGACATAAATAATAAAATAATAAATAATAGCACATACGTTTACATATAACTGGATTTAATAAACCCGCCGGGCTTCAAATGTCAATTCCATTGCATAGTGTCAAATAAATCTTCATAAAAAGGTTAACCCGGCAAAAAGCTATAATATAAACAGGCTATAACAGCTGTATTTTGGTCGTTGTGTACATTTATCGTTAAGTTGCAAATTTTAATTTTGGCTGAAGAAAAATGAGTTTAATAAAAAAGAGGAAAGGAGAAAATAAATTAAAAAAGTACAGATCTTTGTGGTATCATAAGACTATTTACTTCATTGAGTATCTAAAAATACATACTTTTTAATTTTCTTGTTTAAATTATTTCGTTTTTTCAATTATTTATTTGCGTCCGCCAAACAAAACAGCTGATACATTTTTGTTAACATACGAGAATGGAGAATCAAATCGAGCGCTCCAAAAATAACTCTATGTTGAAAAGAAAGTCCAAAAAATAACCTTATGTTGAAAAGAAAGTCCAAGCCCTATGTTGAAAAGAAAGTCCAAAAAAAATCCTATGTTGAAAAGAAAGTCCTAAAAATAACCCCATGTTGAAAAAGTCCAAACCCTATGTTGAAAAGAAAGTCAAAAAAAATAACACTCTGTGTTTAATATATTCAATTAAAATTCAATTTATTCTTAATTTTCAGTGCTTTGGAATATATAATGTTATAAAAATTATATTAATTGTTAATATTAATTATATTATTATATATTAGTATATTATATATTAATATAATAATTTTATGCAAACTCCATTAATATGTTCAATTAAAATTCAATTTATTTTTAATTTTCAGTGCTTTGGAATATATAATGTTATAAAAATTATATTAATTATTAATATTAGTATATTATATATTAATAAAATAATTTTATACAAACTGCATTAATATAATAATATGTACATATACATATATATTTTCTTAAATACATATATTGAGTTTTGAGAAGTGAATTACACGCCAAGATGACAGCTTTGGCCTGGCTATTTTAACTTGGGGTAGCTTTGGCTTCAAATTTTTCGTCGCCAACTGTTAACTGCACATATTTTAAGCCGTTCCTATTACTTTCGAAATATGTATGTCACATCTTTTCTCTTCTGACAAAAAAAAAAAAATAGAAATACATTATTTATATACACAGTCTTACATAAGTATACGTACGCCCCATAAATCTCGGGTTATAGAAAAAGTAAGGATATTTATGAAATTCCAAGTATACAGGTTTATTTCGTCTCACTAATAAACAATATTTAATACAACAAAAGTATATTCCATAATATAAATAACGGTAAATTTTACAAAAACCAAAAAATGATACTTACAAAAGTATACATACGCCCCAAGGAAATATGAGTATTATCGTACAATTTATGGAATTAGCAGCAAAATTTATACATTTTATTGTTTTGGCGAATGTATCTGGGTGTCCGAGATATATTTTAGAGAAAAAAAATAATTTTTGGGTGTTAAATGCCGTTATTTAATGCCAAACTTCTTGTATAGCTCGTTAAAGCGGACCCTTGCCGATTTCTTTCCGTTTTAGGTATTTGAGTATACAAAAGCCACAATATTAGTGTCAGATTTTGATATCCTAGAAAGCTTTTTAGTTGACCTTGTGCATAACACACCTTCCTGGGTGTCGATAAATTCACATTTTTTCTGGGATATCTCAGGAAGTTAATAGATTCCTCGGAATTCTTGGCTCAAATTACATACAGACGACCTTGAATTGTGTTTTAATATGGTGTTATATAATCCTTGGACACCAATTGAATGAGAAATGTGAACTATTCTGTTAAAAACCTGCTCCCAGAGCATCAAAATATAATCACTACCAAAAAGCATGAAATTTACACTGTGAACAACGTAGTTTTCGTATTATGAACATTACCGTCAATATAAGGTCGGAAAGTATCGGATAATTGTACATTTCTGATTCAATTGGTGTCCAAGGATTATATAACACCATATTAAAACACAATTCAAGGTCGTCTGTATGTAATTTGAGCCAAGAATTCCGAGGAATCTATTAACTTCCTGAGATATTCCAGGAAAAATGTGAATTTATCGACACCCAGGAAGGTGTATTATGCACAAGGTCAACTAAAAAGCTTTCTAGGATATCAAAATCTATAATCTGACACTAATATTGTGGCTTTTGTATACTCAATTACCTAAAACGGAAAGAAATCGGCAAGGGTCCGCTTTAACGAGCTATACAAGAAGTTTGGCATTAAATAACGGCATTTAACACCCAAAAATTATTTTTTTTCTTTAAAATATATCTCGGACACCCAGACACATTCGCCAAAACAATAAAATGTATAAATTTTGCTGCTAATTCCATAAATTGTACGATAATACTCATATTTCCTTGGGGCGTATGTATACTTTTGTAAGTATCATTTTTTGGTTTCTGTAAAATTTACCGTTATTTATATTATGGAATATACTTATGTTGTATTAAATATTGTTTATTAGTGAGACGAAATAAACCTGTGTACTTGGAATTTCATAAATATCATTACTTTTTCTAAAACCCGAGATTTATGGGGCGTACGTATACTTATGTAAGACTGTGTATACAGTGAATCACAGTCAAAAGTATCCACTTCACTTTCTTTCATTAAAACTGCGATTTCTAAGAGTTAATTAATAGCTACATACGTTCCTTTACGTTCAAGAATCTTCAAGTTTTACCTCTTTTCACTCGAAAAACGTTCCTTTACTTCAGACACAATACAATTCATATGGGAGCAGTTTATAACTTTTGCAACTTTTGCCGGTTTTACTATTTTCAGAAGGAATAGACCAAATGATAGCGATTTCATTCTTTTTTATATTGTTACATTAGTGTCTTAACTTAAATATTATAAAATAAAATTAATAAAATTCTGGTAGGTTTGATAAAAAAATAAAAATTTGGTTAAACAACATCGATTTCTACCTCACAGTGAAAAGTATGCACTATAAAAGTTTCATGAAACAAAAAGGATTTTTTAGGGTTTCAGCCCTTGGTATGACATCCTTTGTTATCCTTAAAACCTTTATCCTTTTTGGCAAATATTTAACTAAATTTTTGGGGGCAAGATATCGGAATTTTTCCCCATTCTTCTTTTTACAAGGCATATTTCAGGGTTCCTATACTTTAAATGTTACGATTTTTTATATTTGTCTCCAAAATTCTCCATAAATTATCTATAGGATTCAAATCCGGGCATCGGGGAGGTGTTTGAATCACGTTTGGACAGTTACATAGCATATGTATGTGATTTGTGCTCGGGCTCATACATTGATAAAATTGAAATGTTGTCCCAAATCCCATTTTATCAGCGCCTAAATTTCAAATTATCCTTTCTGAATGTTTAAATAATACATCTTATCCTTAATTCCTTCGATAAAGACACGATTTCCTACACCGGAAGCACTCATACAACGCCATACCACAACAGAGTCTCCTCTGTGCTTTACTGTTGAAATTGTGTGTTTAGGGTCCAAGGCGGTATTTGCCATATGACATACCTTAATTGGTCCATATGACCAAAACAGGTTAAAGTTGTCTTCATTGCTTTCATTGGCAGCCTGTTTTGGTCATATGGACCAATTAAGGTATGTCATATGGCAAATACCGCCTTGGACCCTAAACACACAATTTCAACAGTAAAGCCCAGAGGAGAGGAGAGGTATGGCGTTGTATGAGTGCCTCCGGTGTAGGAAATCGTGTCTTTATCGAAGGAATTAAGGATAAGATGTATTATTTAAACATTCAGAAAGGATAATTTGAAATTTAGGCGCTTAAAAATGGGATTTGGGATAACATTCCAATTTTATCAATGTATGAGCCCGAGCACAAATCACATATTTTTCCAAAATGGATGCTATGTAACTGTCCAAAAGTGATTCAAACACCTCCCCGATCCCCGGATTTGAATCCTATAATTTATGGAGTATTTTGGAGGCAAATATAAAAAATCGTAACATCTAAAGTATAGGAACCCTGAAATATACTTTGCAAGAAGAATGGGGGAAAATTCCGATATATTGCCCCGAAAACTTAGTTAAATCTTTGCTAAAAAGGCTAAAAGCTGTAAAGGATAACAAAGAATGTCATACCAAGTGCTAAACTCCTAAGAAATCCTTTTGGTTTCATGAAACTTTTAGAGTGCATACTTTTCACTGTGAGGTAGAAATCGATGTTGTTAAACTATTTTAATTTTTATACCCTCCACCATAGTATGGAGGGTATATTAAGTTTGTTTTTCCGTTTGTAACGCATTAAAATACTCATTTGCGACCCTATAAAGTATATATATTCTTGATCAGGGTAAAATTCTAAGTCGATCTGTGCACGTCCGTCCGTCTGTGGTAATCACTCTAGCACCCACAAAAATGGAGCTAGGACGCTGAAATTTTGGGAAAATGGGTCTTTTGTTTGCAGGCAGGTCAAGTTCGATGATGGGCTATATCGGTCCACGTTTTGGTATAGCCCCCATATAACGGTACCCCCCGATTTACGGTATTTCGACGTTTTTAGCTACATTTTCAGACCGATTTAGCTATAATTTGACATTTAGGGGTTTTAAGTGTCAATAAACTTATATAACAAAACTTGTGGACATAGGTCCACGTTTTGGTATAGCCCCCATATAACGGTACCCCCGATTTACGGTATTTTGGCGTTTTTAGCTACATTTTCAGACCGATGTAGCTATAATTTAACATTTAGGGTTCTTAAGTGTCAATAAACTTATATAACAAAAGTTGTGGACATAGGTCCACGTTTTGGTATAGCCCCCATATAACGGTACCCCCCGATTTACGGTATTTTGCCGTTTTTAGCTACATTTTCAGACCGATTTAGCTATAATTTGACATTTAGGGTTCTTAAGTGTCAATAAACTTATATAACAAAAGTTGGGGACATAGGTCCACGTTTTGGTATAGCCCCCATATAACGGTACCCCCCGATTTACGGTATTTTGACGTTTTTAGCTACATTTTCAGACCGATTTATCTATAATGTGACATTTAGGGTTATTAAGTGTCAATAAACTTATATAACAAAAGTTGTGGACATAGGTCCACGTTTTGGTATAGCCCCATATAACGGTACCCCCGATTTACGGTATTTTGACGTTTTTAACTACATTTTCAGACCGATTTATCTATAATGTGACATTTAGGGTTATTAAGTGTCAATAAACTTATATAACAAAAGTTGTGGACATATGTCCACGTTTTGGTATAGCCCCCATATAAACGTACCCCCCGATTTACGGTATTTTGACGTTTTTAGCTACATCAGACCGATTTAATAAGTCAATAAACTTATAAAACAAAACTAGTGGTAATAGATCAATGTTTTGGAATAGCCCCCATATAACGTTACCGCCCGATTTCAGGTATTTTGACGATTTAAGTCGCATTTCTAGACCCAATTAGCTAAAATTTGATATTTAGGGTTCTTTGTGACCAAAAAACTTATATTCGAAAAAATTATGAACATAAGTACATGTTTTGGTATAGCCCCATATAACGGTACCTCCTGATTTTCGGTATTTTGAGATTTTTACCTACAAGTTTAAACCGAATTAGCTGTAATTTGAACATTTGACATTTGAAGTTCTTAGTGGTCACCACACCTCTCCACCTAAATTGTCTGAAATGTTAGGAAAATGCGTCTTTTGTTTGCAGGCAGGTCAAGTTCGATGATGGGCTATATCGGTCCACGTTTTGGTATAGCCCCCATATAACGGTACCCCCGATTTACGGTACGTTTTTAGCTACATTTTCAGACCGATGTAGCTATAATTTGACATTTAGGGTTCTTAAGTGTCAATAAACTTATATAACAAAAGTTGTGTATATAGGTCCACGTTTTGGTACAGCCCCCATATAACGGTACCCCCCGATTTACGGTATTTTGGCGTTTTTAGCTACATTTTCAGACCGATGTATTTATAATGTGACATTTAGGGTTATTAAGTGTCAATAAACTTACATAACAAAAGTTGTGGACATAGGTCCACGTTTTGGTATAGCCCCCATATAACGGTACACCCCGATTTACGGTATTTTGACGTTTTTAGCTACATTTTAAGACCGATTTAGCTATAATTTGACATTTAGGGTTCTTAAGTTTCAATAAACTTATATAACAAAACTTGTGGACATAGGTTTTGGTATAGCCCCCATATAACGGTACCTCCCAACTTTCAGTAATTGGCAATGTTAGCTAAAATTTTTAACCGAACTAACTGTAATTTGACTTTTGAAGGTTGTAGTGGTCACCACACATCTGCATCAACAATTTTCAACATAGCCCCAATATAACGATACTTCCCGATTTTCGGTGCTTTGAGGATTTTACTTAAAATGTTTAACCACGTAGGTTCATGTTTTGGTATAGCCCCAAAACAAACCTCCCGATTTTCCGTACCTTAGCTTTATTTTTTGGACGAACTTTCTGTAATTTGAAATTTAAAAGCCAACAAAAATTCTGCAACAAAAAGTGTTCATTTAAGTCCATATTTTCGTATAGCCCACATACCTCCAAACTAGCTGTTAATGACATTTGAAGTTCCCACGTTATGTACCGATTTTCGGTATTTTGAGGATTCTAGCTAAAATTTTTAACCGAATTAGGAGTTATTTGACATTAAAGGCTCCCATCAAAAACTGTCAACATAGGTCCATGTTTTATTATAACCCCTATATAACGGTACCTCCCAATTTCTCGCACACCAAAAATTGTCAACATACATAGTTAGATATAGGCACCATAAAAAAGCGCCTCCCGAATGAAGCATTTTATGTACATTATCTGACTTTTTAACGTACCCACTTAAAGTTGGGGACAGGAATGAAAACTAATTATTCCATTTTAGTTCAGAATAGTTTATGGTGGAGGGTATGAAAAGTTCGGCCCGGCCGAACTTAACGCTTTTTTACTTGTTAGGCTTCAAAATGTTTTTTAAGGTCTTGGATACCTTTAAGGTTTTTGCCAGATTTGGCTTTATTTTGGTATCAATTTTTTTCCTACAAAAAAAAAAAAATATTGTTATTATTATTGTTATTAGCATTTTAAGTTCGAAAACAAAATGCATTTACTAAATTCAATATAACAAAGGCAATGTCTCGAAGACCTCATTGTATTGAGATACGAAAACGATGATAAATTGTCAGTTGGATTTTATTTGACGTTTGAGCAATGCAATTGACAGTTGAAATCGAGTGGATTTCGTAAATGTAAACCCAGCAGAATACTCGGTCGTCAGTCAAAACCATATGTTACTAGCTTATGCCGACGACATTGACATCATTCTTCAAAAGATCTATGGACCAAGCTGCGTTGACGTATGAACCACGAGTGTATCTGGTATAGTTAAACGTATCGAAACGATTGCGTTTAGGAGCGATGATGAAGCCGCCAAAAAGGCTTGATCAGGACGAAATTTTTCTTTAGAAAATATTATAAAGATAAACTTTTCATCGTAAGGATAAACTTTTTATAGAAGAATGCCCATAGAAAAGTCCATCATCAGGATGAACTTTTCCTATAGAAATTTAATGATGAAGATCTTTTCCTAAGAAAAATTCATCAGGACAAAGTATTTAATTTTTTTGTAGGAAAAATTAATAAGGATGCAATTTTTCTCAAAAAATCATAAAATGAACTTGTTCTACTAAAAAAATCATCAGGATTCACTTTACCTATAGAAAAATTCCTCTGGATTAACATTTTGTATAAAAAAGCAGTCGTAAAAAAGCACCGATAGCAAGAGTGTTACCTTTTATGTGAACTTTTCATTCGGTTAGAGAATCTTACCTGTGATTTTTGTTGGTTTCCAGTCACTTCAATAATTTTTGCCACATTTTTTTTTACTTTTCTCCCGCGCTGTTGAATCAATCGTATTCTTCAAGCGTTCTTATGCGAATGTGGTTTTTTAGTATGTATCACCATAGATTCTCCATTTGTCTCTTTTTATAGCAGGTGTTTGTGTATAAGCGAACACATGCTATCACTTACTTTCAACACTGTATGTACATACATATAAAGAAGCAAAGACGCCAGTAGTGGGATTCTGTAACTCATTTTTGCTGTTATCGATAATTGTCGGTAAAATTAAAATGCTTATAATTTCGATAATTAACGAAATTTTTCGGTAAGTTAACGATGAATAAAAAGTAGTCGCTAGCATCTACCTACACAAACAGTGATGCCAACTTTTCTTTATGTTTTTAGTCATAATTTTGCGATTTAATTTTACCGATTTTTGTCGGTAACAGCAAAAATGAGTTACAGAATCCCACTACAGGGTTGATATTTTTAACTCTGTTCCAGAACTAAAAAGTTTTTACAATTTTTACCACTTTTACACATTTTGCGTTCCCGTACACAGAATTTATATGAAAATCGTTTACGACTTTTACAACTTTTACGACTTTTACCACTTTATAAAGTACGGGAACAGGCCATTTATTTTTGTAGATGTCATGCATTAATAAGTCCGTGTTTATACGTTCAAACTGGAATGGCAAATTTTCTTCTCAATTTCCTTTAAAATTTCCTTGCAGTTTAGGCACGCAAATAATGTTTGTGTCAATTTTCAGATTCTTCTTCACATTCATTTCCTCGTTTGATTATGCGATATTGTTCATAGAAATTAAATTAAAGTTCATTAAAAATTAATTAAATACATATGTATATGTTTACTATTAATTTTTACGGATAACACTGTGCAACAAAATGGAGGTGAAAGTCTGGGGCACGCAAAATTCCTCTTTGGGAAGAAAGGCCTTGGTGAGTATATTAAGAACCCCGAAGGACATTCCGCCGTGAGTCGAACTTCCGCGTTATGACGTGCTGAAGGTTTTGCTAGAGACCCTGTAATCTGTCAGAAATTGGCGTTATATCTTTGTTCACTGTTGCTTTAGCTTATTATTGAGATGACATGTCTTCAGTCGAATCGAATGAGGATTATTTTCGTAGAGCACTTCGACCTTCTAACTTGCTTCCTTCAATGCCCGTTTCGTCCTTTATTTTAAGAGCCGCTATAAAAGTACCACAAGATGACGTTTTTCAGCTTCGAAATGTTCAGCAAAAATGCCGCTCGGAAAATTTAAGGTACGGCTCTCATTGACAACTAATCAATTTTGTCGAGTTTTTATAGTCATTTTTGACATTTACCCCTGTTTGCTCCCTCAATTTTCTTTCCCATTAACTTGCTACAACATTTTGAAAGATGCATTTTTTACAGTGGTTACACTATGTGCAACATTCAGGCTAGAGATGGCTAGAGTAAACACCGCTTATGGGTATTTTACACGATATGTTATTTTACATACAGTATGCAAAGTTCATATTCGTACACCCCTAAAAAATGAATAAAATCGTTATTAATTCCATATTTTATGTGCAAATATGAAATAATTGATAGGAATTACCATAACGAAGAAAGATTTAAAAATAACAAAACAAATTTTTAATTTCTTCCGGCTTTTAGGTACAGATGGCGCCTGTCCGGGTGGCAAAGTTCGTATTCGTACACCTATAAACACTATATATTTGGAGTTTTCAAGGATTTTCAAAGCAAAATACCGCACATTTTTGTTCTTTTCTTCTTTTGGAATGCCTCTGCTATAGAAGTATGTAAAAATAACGGTAATTTTATTAAAAATGTTGCATGAATAAAAAGGCGGACGAATATTTGAAACAATTAAGAAAAATGTGCTAGATATGATTAACTATTGCAATTTATTCCCGAATTTTGGACGAAAATAGCTAATAGCAGTCCTTCTGTAACAATATTCGAGGTCTAATATGAAAATAAATGTTATCAGCGTTTGGAAATGCAAAGAAACGTAACCCGGGCTTAGGTAAAGTAAACACATTTTTGGTTTTTACTTGGTGAAAATCGCAAGTTTCGTTTTATATTTGACATTAAATGTATTGAAGTTTTAGAATACGGGTTCGAAAATCATTTTATGTCAAAAAGTGTGAGAAATTATGAAGAAAAATGAAACTGTACAAGTTTTCATACTGTCCGCGTACGACTGAAATTCTACGCCTACTATGAACGAGGGTTATGGCTGCCAAAATTGGGAAAATAATGGTTTTTACTTCTTGAAAATTATATTTCTTTACCGAAGGATCCAAAATGAGTGCAAAAATGTCAAAAGAATGAAGTAAATTGTCCAGAAAAGAACGTGGGGTAACCTTTTGAAGAAATGCATTATTTTCGGGGAAATTTTCATCCTTAAAAAATTATTATTCCTCGTAATTTCCGATATGTCTTGACATAAAATCACGTTCGAATCCGTATTCTAAAACTTCAATACATTTAATGTCAAATATAAAACTAAACGTGCGATTTTCACCAAGTAAAAACCAAAAATGTGTTTACTTTACCTAAGCCCGGATTACGTTTCTTTGCATTTTCAAACGCTGACAACATTTATTTTCATATTAGACCTCGAATATTGTTTCAGAAGGACTGTTATTAGCTATTTTCGTCAAATATTGGGGAATAAATTGCAATAGTTAATCACATCTAGCACATTTTTCTTAATTATTTCAAATATTCGTCCGACTTTTTATTCATGCAAAATTTTTAATAAAATTTCCGTTATTTGTACATATTTCTATAGCAGAGGCATTCCAAAAAACGAAAAGAACAAGAATCTGGGGTAGTTTGCTTTGAAAATCCTTAAAAACTCCAAATATATAGTGCTTATAGGTGTACGAATACGAACTTTGCCACCCACACAGGCGCCATCTATACCTAAATGACGGAATAAATTAAAAATTTGTTTTGTTATTCCTAAATCTTTCTTCGTTATGGTAATTCCCATCAATTATTTCATATTTGCACATAAAATATGGAATTAATAACGATTTTATTCATTTTTTAGGGGTGTACGAATATGAACTTTGCATACTGTATGTGTTTTCACTTTGCATATTCATTTTGTATATAAAAAGTTATAACCCATATTAAAAATCATATCGTGTAAAATACCCACTAAGAGAACGTAATGAGATCTCAATAGGTCTGTTCCTTTACCTTTGAAAATGGTAAAATCGGCAAAAGTAGTAAAAGTTGTAAACAGCTATCATATGAATTGTATGGTATCTGAAGTAAAGGAACGCTTTTCGAGCAAAAAGTGGCAAAACTTGAAAATTCGTGAACGTAAAGGAATAGAGCTATAGCTAGTGTATTTTTGGCATTATTGCAATAGCATTCCTATACATACATACATATGTATGTATTGTACTAGATTGTCGAAAGCGGCCGTATAGTCGGAAAACTTAGTGATATGTATTTAAAGATAGAGAGAATATCATCTGCGCAGTCCTATGTATGTACTCGTATGTATAATTATTACTTGTATAACCTGTTTCCTGAACTTTGCCCCATTTCAGTACGGTGAAGCACTGCTTCGAATTATTATTAGTGTTATTATAAATAATTAACTTGAACTGACTTCTGCCACATCGCTGCGTTTTGCTACAACCTCCACATGATATAATTATTTATTTCTTCGAAAGAAGAAAAACAGAAATCAAGAAGGGGATTTTACCAGTACTAACGAAACGATGTAAAGCATACATGTCGCTGCACATCAGGATGCACCGGAATGTGGTTTTGGACAAACAAACATGCCTCATTTTTTTGGCCAATAAGAAATTTTCACGATAGCGCCGCACACATCAAGGTACAATGAAAAATTGCCAACAGCACTTTAAGAGAATTCAAGTGCAGAACAATGGAAGAAACAGTACAACAAATTGAGAAAACGAATTGTATACGAATAATAAAAACAATGAATGCAGCAGGAATGGCAAGTGAAAATAAAAAAAACCAAAAGAAAGAAATGCCAAAAACAACAACAACAAGAAAATATCATTGAAAGAAAAAGTTTTTAAAGATTGCTTTCTTGACAATGTTAGATATAAACACATACATACATACATCCATACATACATACACGCATACTACTGGGTCGAGAGCAGGGCTGTGGTTTTAAGGAAACAATATTATTTTCGGAAGAAATTTTTAAGAATTTTTCACTAAGAATATTTTTTTGTCTTAAAAATATACCACAGATTTTATAAAGAATATTTTTTAAGGATCAATGGAGCATTAAACGTGGATTTTTAAGAATATTTTGTAAGGATCAGTAGACCATTAAACGTGGATTTTTTGAGAATATTTTTTCAAGGATCAGTGGAACATTGAACTTGGATTTTTTAAAGAATATTTTTTCAAGGATCAGTGGAGCATTGAACTTGGATTTTTTAAAGAATATTTTTTCAAGGATCAGCAGAGCATTAAACGTGGATTTTTTAAAGAATATTTTTCAAGGATCAGCAGAACATTAAACGTGGATTTTTTAAAGAATATTTTTTCAAGGATCAGCAGAGAATTAAACGTGGATTTTTTAAAGAATATTTTTTCAAGGATCAGCAGAGAATTAAACGTGGATTTTTTAAAGAATATTTTTTCAAGGATCAGCAGAGAATTAAACGTGGATTTTTTAAAGAATATTTTTTCAAGGATCAGCAGAGAATTAAACGTGGATTTTTTAAAGAATATTTTTTCAAGGATCAGCAGAGAATTAAACGTGAATTTTTTAAAGAATATTTTTTCAAGGATCAGCAGAGAATTAAACGTGGATTTTTTAAAGAATATTTTTTCAAGGATCAGCAGAGAATTAAACGTGGATTTTTTAAAGAATATTTTTTCAAGGATCAGCAGAGAATTAAACGTGGATTTTTTAAGGAATATTTTTTCAAGGATCAGTAGAGCATTAAACGTGGATTTTTTAAAGAATATTTTTTCAAGGATCAGTAGAGCATTAAACGTGGATTTTTTAAAGAATATTTTTTCAAGGATCAGTAGAGCACTAAACGTGGAATTTTTAAAGAATATTTTTTCAAGGATCAGCAGAGCATTAAACGTGGAATTTTTAAAGAATATTTTTTCAAGGATCAGTAGAGCATTAAACGTGGATTTTTTAAAGAATATTTTTTCAAGGATCAGTAGAGCATTAAACGTGGATTTTTTAAAGAATATTTTTTCAAGGATCAGTAGAGCATTAAACGTGGATTTTTTAAAGAATATTTTTTCAAGGATCAGTAGAGCATTAAACGTGGATTTTTTAAAGAATATTTTTTCAAACATCAGTAGAGCATTAAACGTGGATTTTTTAAAGAATATTTTTTCAAGGATCAGTAGAGCATTAAACGTGGATTTTTTAAAGAATATTTTTTCAAGGATCAGTAGAGCATTAAACGTGGATTTTTTAAAGAATATTTTTTCAAGGATCAGTAGAGCATTAAACGTGAATTTTTAAATAATATTTTTTCAAGGATCAGCATAGCATTAAACGTGGATTTTTTAAGTAATATTTTTTCAAGGATCAGTAGAGCATTAAACGTGGATTTTTTAAAGAATACTTTTTCAAGGATCTGTGGAGCATTAAACGTGGATTTTTAAAGAATATTTTTTCAAGGATCAGTAGAGCATTAAACGTGGATTTTTTAAAGAATATTTTTTCAAGGATCAGTGGAGCATTAAACGTGGATTTTTAAAGAATATTTTTTCAAGGATCAGAAGAGCATTAAACGTGAATTTTTTAAAGAATATTTTTTCAAGGATCAGTAGAGCATTAAACGTGGATTTTTTAAAGAATATTTTTTCAAGGATCAGTAGAGCATTAAACGTGGATTTTTTAAAGAATATTTTTTCAAAGATCAGTAGAGCATTAAACGTGGATTTTTTAAAGAATATTTTTTCAAGGATCAGTAGAGCATTAAACGTGGATTTTTTAAAGAATATTTTTTCAAGGATCAGTAGAGCATTAAACGTGGATTTTTTAAAGAATATTTTTTCAAGGATCAGTAGAGCATTAAACGTGAATTTTTAAATAATATTTTTTCAAGGATCAGCATAGCATTAAACGTGGATTTTTTAAGTAATATTTTTTCAAGGATCAGTAGAGCATTAAACGTGGATTTTTTAAAGAATACTTTTTCAAGGATCTGTGGAGCATTAAACGTGGATTTTTAAAGAATATTTTTTCAAGGATCAGTAGAGCATTAAACGTGGATTTTTTAAAGAATATTTTTTCAAGGATCAGTGGAGCATTAAACGTGGATTTTTAAAGAATATTTTTTCAAGGATCAGAAGAGCATTAAACGTGAATTTTTTAAAGAATATTTTTTCAAGGATCAGTAGAGCATTAAACGTGGATTTTTTAAAGAATATTTTTTCAAGGATCAGTAGAGCATTAAACGTGGATTTTTTAAAGAATATTTTTTCAAGGATCAGTAGAGCATTAAACGTGAATTTTTAAATAATATTTTTTCAAGGATCAGCATAGCATTAAACGTGGATTTTTTAAGTAATATTTTTTCAAGGATCAGTAGAGCATTAAACGTGGATTTTTTAAAGAATACTTTTTCAAGGATCTGTGGAGCATTAAACGTGGATTTTTAAAGAATATTTTTTCAAGGATCAGTAGAGCATTAAACGTGGATTTTTTAAAGAATATTTTTTCAAGGATCAGTGGAGCATTAAACGTGGATTTTTAAAGAATATTTTTTCAAGGATCAGAAGAGCATTAAACGTGAATTTTTTAAAGAATATTTTTTCAAGGATCAGTAGAGCATTAAACGTGGATTTTTTAAAGAATATTTTTTCAAGGATCAGTAGAGCATTAAACGTGGATTTTTTAAAGAATATTTTTTCAAAGATCAGTAGAGCATTAAACGTGGATTTTTTAAAGAATATTTTTTCAAGGATCAGTAGAGCATTAAACGTGAATTTTTAAATAATATTTTTTCAAGGATCAGCATAGCATTAAACGTGGATTTTTTAAGTAATATTTTTTCAAGGATCAGTAGAGCATTAAACGTGGATTTTTTAAAGAATACTTTTTCAAGGATCTGTGGAGCATTAAACGTGGATTTTTAAAGAATATTTTTTCAAGGATCAGTAGAGCATTAAACGTGGATTTTTTAAAGAATATTTTTTCAAGGATCAGTGGAGCATTAAACGTGGATTTTTAAAGAATATTTTTTCAAGGATCAGAAGAGCATTAAACGTGAATTTTTTAAAGAATATTTTTTCAAGGATCAGTAGAGCATTAAACGTGGATTTTTTAAAGAATATTTTTTCAAGGATCAGTAGAGCATTAAACGTGGATTTTTTAAAGAATATTTTTTCAAAGATCAGTAGAGCATTAAACGTGGATTTTTTAAAGAATATTTTTTCAAGGATCAGTAGAGCATTAAACGTGGATTTTTTAAAGAATATTTTTTCAAGGATCAGTAGAGCATTAAACGTGGATTTTTTAAAGAATATTTTTTCAAGGATCAGTAGAGCATTAAACGTGAATTTTTAAATAATATTTTTTCAAGGATCAGCATAGCATTAAACGTGGATTTTTTAAGTAATATTTTTTCAAGGATCAGTAGAGCATTAAACGTGGATTTTTTAAAGAATACTTTTTCAAGGATCTGTGGAGCATTAAACGTGGATTTTTAAAGAATATTTTTTCAAGGATCAGTAGAGCATTAAACGTGGATTTTTTAAAGAATATTTTTTCAAGGATCAGTGGAGCATTAAACGTGGATTTTTAAAGAATATTTTTTCAAGGATCAGAAGAGCATTAAACGTGAATTTTTTAAAGAATATTTTTTCAAGGATCAGTAGAGCATTAAACGTGGATTTTTTAAAGAATATTTTTTCAAGGATCAGTAGAGCATTAAACGTGGATTTTTTAAAGAATATTTTTCAAGGATCAGTAGAGCATTAAACGTGAATTTTTAAATAATATTTTTTCAAGGATCAGCATAGCATTAAACGTGGATTTTTTAAGTAATATTTTTTCAAGGATCAGTAGAGCATTAAACGTGGATTTTTTAAAGAATACTTTTTCAAGGATCTGTGGAGCATTAAACGTGGATTTTTAAAGAATATTTTTTCAAGGATCAGTAGAGCATTAAACGTGGATTTTTTAAAGAATATTTTTTCAAGGATCAGTGGAGCATTAAACGTGGATTTTTAAAGAATATTTTTTCAAGGATCAGAAGAGCATTAAACGTGAATTTTTTAAAGAATATTTTTTCAAGGATCAGTAGAGCATTAAACGTGGATTTTTTAAAGAATATTTTTTCAAGGATCAGTAGAGCATTAAACGTGGATTTTTTAAAGAATATTTTTTCAAAGATCAGTAGAGCATTAAACGTGGATTTTTTAAAGAATATTTTTTTCAAGGATCAGTAGAGCATTAAACGTGGATTTTTTAAAGAATATTTTTTCAAGGATCAGTAGAGCATTAAACGTGGATTTTTAAAGAATATTTTTTCAAGGATCAGTAGAGCATTAAACGTGAATTTTTAAATAATATTTTTTCAAGGATCAGCATAGCATTAAACGTGGATTTTTTAAGTAATATTTTTTCAAGGATCAGTAGAGCATTAAACGTGGATTTTTAAAGAATACTTTTTCAAGGATCTGTGGAGCATTAAACGTGGATTTTTAAAGAATATTTTTTCAAGGATCAGTAGAGCATTAAACGTGGATTTTTTAAAGAATATTTTTTCAAGGATCAGTGGAGCATTAAACGTGGATTTTTAAAGAATATTTTTTCAAGGATCAGAAGAGCATTAAACGTGAATTTTTTAAAGAATATTTTTTCAAGGATCAGTAGAGCATTAAACGTGGATTTTTTAAAGAATATTTTTTCAAGGATCAGTAGAGCATTAAACGTGGATTTTTTAAAGAATATTTTTTCAAGGATCAGTAGAGCACTAAACGTGGATTTTTAAAAGAATATTTATTCAAAGATCAGCAGAGCATTAAACGTGGATTTTTTAAAGAATATTTATTCAAAGATCAGCAGAGCATTAAACGTGGATTTTTTAAAGAATATTTTTTCAAGGGATCAGTGGAGCATTAAACGTGGATTTTTTAAAGAATATTTTTTCAAGGATCAGTGGAGCATTAAACGTGGATTTTTTAAAGAATATTTTTTCAAGGATCAGTGGAGCATTAAACGTGGATTTTTTAAAGAATATTTTTTCAAGGATCAGTAGAGCATTAAACGTGGATTTTTTAAAGAATATTTTTTCAAGGATCAGTAGAGCATTAAACGTGGATTTTTTAAAGAATATTTTTTCAAGGATCAGTAGAGCATTAAACGTGGATTTTTTAAAGGAATCAGTAGAACATTAAACGTGGATTTTTTAAAGGATCAGTAGAGCATTAAACGTGGATTTTTTAAAGGATCAGTAGAGCATTAAACGTGGATTTTTTAAAGGATCAGTAGAGCATTAAACGTGGATTTTTTAAGGATCAGTAGAGCATTAAACGTGGATTTTTTAAAGAATTTTTTTCAAGGATCAGTGGAGCATTAAACGTGGATTTTTTAAAGGATCAGTAGAACATTAAACGTGGATTTTTTAAAGAATATTTTTTCAAGGATCAGTAGAGCATTAAACGTGGATTTTTTAAAGAATATTTTTTCAAGGATCAGTGGAGCATTAAACGTGGATTTTTTAAAGAATATTTTTTCAAGGATCAGTAGAGCATTAAACGTGGATTTTTTAAAGAATATTTTTTCAAGAGTAGAGCATTAAACGTGGATTTTTTAAAGAATATTTTTTCAAGGATCAGTAGAGCATTAAACGTGGATTTTTTAAAGAATATTTTTTCAAGGATCAGTAGAGCATTAAACGTGGATTTTTTAAAGAATATTTTTTTAAGGATCTGTGGAGCATTAAACGTGGATTTTTTAAAGAATATTTTTTCAAGGATCAGTAGAGCATTAAACGTGGATTTTTTAAAGAATATTTTTTCAAGGATCAGTAGAGCATTAAACGTGGATTTTTTAAAGAATATTTTTTCAAGGATCAGTAGAGCATTAAACGTGGATTTTTTAAAGAATATTTTTTCAAGGATCAGTAGAGCATTAAACGTGGATTTTTTAAAGAATATTTTTTCAAGGATCAGTAGAGCATTAAACGTGGATTTTTTAAAGAATATTTTTTCAAGGATCAGTAGAGCATTAAACGTGGATTTTTTAAAGAATATTTTTTCAAGGATCAGTGGAGCATTAAACGTGGATTTTTTAAAGAATATTTTTTCAAGGATCAGTGGAGCATTAAACGTGGATTTTTTAAAGAATATTTTTTCAAGGATCAGTGGAGCATTAAACGTGGATTTTTTAAAGAATATTTTTTCAAGGATCAGTGGAGCATTAAACGTGGATTTTTTAAAGAATATTTTTTCAAGGATCAGTGGAGCATTAAACGTGGATTTTTTAAAGAATATTTTTTCAAGGATCAGTGGAGCATTAAACGTGGATTTTTTAAAGAATATTTTTTCAAGGATCAGTGGAGCATTAAACGTGGATTTTTTAAAGGATCAGTAGAGCATTAAACGTGGATTTTTTAAAGGATCAGTAGAGCATTAAACGTGGATTTTTTAAAGGATCAGTAGAGCATTAAACGTGGATTTTTTAAAGGATCAGTAGAGCATTAAACGTGGATTTTTTAAAGGATCAGTAGAGCATTAAACGTGGATTTTTTAAAGGATCAGTAGAGCATTAAACGTGGATTTTTTAAAGGATCAGTAGAGCATTAAACGTGGATTTTTTAAAGGATCAGTAGAGCATTAAACGTGGATTTTTTAAAGGATCAGTAGAGCATTAAACGTGGATTTTTTAAAGGATCAGTAGAGCATTAAACGTGGATTTTTTAAAGAATATTTTTTCAAGGATCAGTAGAGCATTAAACGTGGATTTTTTAAAGGATCAGTAGAGCATTAAACGTGGATTTTTTAAAGGATCAGTAGAGCATTAAACGTGGATTTTTTAAAGGATCAGTAGAGCATTAAACGTGGATTTTTTAAAGGATCAGTAGAGCATTAAACATGGATTTTTTAAAGGATCAGTAGAGCATTAAACGTGGATTTTTTAAAGGATCAGTAGAGCATTAAACGTGGATTTTTTAAAGAATATTTTTTCAAGGATCAGTAGAGCATTAAACGTGGATTTTTTAAAGGATCAGTAGAGCATTAAACGTGGATTTTTTAAAGGATCAGTAGAGCATTAAACGTGGATTTTTTAAAGGATCAGTAGAGCATTAAACGTGGATTTTTTAAAGGATCAGTAGAGCATTAAACGTGGATTTTTTAAAGGATCAGTAGAGCATTAAACGTGGATTTTTTAAAGGATCAGTAGAGCATTAAACGTGGATTTTTTAAAGGATCAGTAGAGCATTAAACGTGGATTTTTTAAAGAATATTTTTTCAAGGATCAGTAGAGCATTAAACGTGGATTTTTTAAAGGATCAGTAGAGCATTAAACGTGGATTTTTTAAAGGATCAGTAGAGCATTAAACGTGGATTTTTTAAAGGATCAGTAGAGCATTAAACGTGGATTTTTTAAAGAATATTTTTTCAAGGATCAGTAGAGCATTAAACGTGGATTTTTTAAAGAATATTTTTTCAAGGATCTGTGGAGCATTAAACGTGGATTTTTTAAAGAATATTTTTTCAAGGATCAGTGGAGCATTAAACGTGGATTTTTTAAAGAATATTTTTTCAAGGATCAGTGGAGCATTAAACGTGGATTTTTTAAAGAATATTTTTTCAAGGATCAGTAGAGCATTAAACGTGGATTTTTTAAAGAATATTTTTTCAAGGATCAGTGGAGCATTAAACGTGAATTTTTTAAAGAATATTTTTTCAAGGATCAGTAGAGCATTAAACGTGGATTTTTTAAAGAATATTTTTTCAAGGATCAGTAGAGCATTAAACGTGGATTTTTTAAAGAATATTTTTTCAAGGATCAGTGGAGCATTAAACGTGGATTTTTTAAAGAATATTTTTTCAAGGATCAGTGGAGCATTAAACGTGGATTTTTTAAAGAATATTTTTTCAAGGATCAGTGGAGCATTAAACGTGGATTTTTTAAAGAATATTTTTTCAAGGATCTGTGGAGCATTAAACGTGGATTTTTTAAAGAATATTTTTTCAAGGATCAGTGGAGCATTAAACGTGGATTTTTTAAAGAATATTTTTTCAAGGATCAGTAGAGCATTAAACGTGGATTTTTTAAAGAATATTTTTTCAAAGATCAGTAGCGCATTAAACGTGGATTTTTTAAAGAATATTTTTTCAAGGATCAGTGGAGCATTAAACGTGGATTTTTTAAAGAATATTTTTTCAAGGATCAGTGGAGCATTAAGCGTGGATTTTTTAAAGAATATTTTTTCAAGGATCAGTAGAGCATTAAACGTGGATTTTTTAAAGAATATTTTTTTAAGGATCTGTGGAGCATTAAACGTGGATTTTTTAAAGAATATTTTTTCAAGGATCAGTAGAGCATTAAACGTGGATTTTTTAAAGAATATTTTTTCAAGGATCAGTAGAGCATTAAACGTGGATTTTTTAAAGAATATTTTTTCAAGGATCAGTAGAGCATTAAACGTGGATTTTTTAAAGAATATTTTTTCAAGGATCAGTAGAGCATTAAACGTGGATTTTTTAAAGAATATTTTTTCAAGGACCAGTAGAGCATTAAACGTGGATTTTTTAAAGAATATTTTTTCAAGGATCAGTAGAGCATTAAACGTGGATTTTTTAAAGAATATTTTTTCAAGGATCAGTGGAGCATTAAACGTGGATTTTTTAAAGAATATTTTTTCAAGGATCAGTGGAGCATTAAACGTGGATTTTTTAAAGAATATTTTTTCAAGGATCAGTGGAGCATTAAACGTGGATTTTTTAAAGAATATTTTATCAAGGATCAGTGGAGCATTAAACGTGGATTTTTTAAAGAATATTTTTTCAAGGATCAGTGGAGCATTAAACGTGGATTTTTTAAAGGATCAGTAGAGCATTAAACGTGGATTTTTTAAAGGATCAGTAGAGCATTAAACGTGGATTTTTTAAAGGATCAGTAGAGCATTAAACGTGGATTTTTTAAAGGATCAGTAGAGCATTAAACGTGGATTTTTTAAAGGATCAGTAGAGCATTAAACGTGGATTTTTTAAAGGATCAGTAGAGCATTAAACGTGGATTTTTTAAAGGATCAGTAGAGCATTAAACGTGGATTTTTTAAAGGATCAGTAGAGCATTAAACGTGGATTTTTTAAAGGATCAGTAGAGCATTAAACGTGGATTTTTTAAAGGATCAGTAGAGCATTAAACGTGGATTTTTTAAAGGATCAGTAGAGCATTAAACGTGGATTTTTTAAAGGATCAGTAGAGCATTAAACGTGGATTTTTTAAAGGATCAGTAGAGCATTAAACGTGGATTTTTTAAAGGATCAGTAGAGCATTAAACGTGGATTTTTTAAAGGATCAGTAGAGCATTAAACGTGGATTTTTTAAAGGATCAGTAGAGCATTAAACGTGGATTTTTTAAAGGATCAGTAGAGCATTAAACGTGGATTTTTTAAAGGTTCAGTAGAGCATTAAACGTGGATTTTTTAAAGGATCAGTAGAGCATTAAACGTGGATTTTTTAAAGGATCAGTAGAGCATTAAACGTGGATTTTTTAAAGGATCAGTAGAGCATTAAACGTGGATTTTTTAAAGGATCAGTAGAGCATTAAACGTGGATTTTTTAAAGGATCAGTAGAGCATTAAACGTGGATTTTTTAAAGGATCAGTAGAGCATTAAACGTGGATTTTTTAAAGGATCAGTAGAGCATTAAACGTGGATTTTTTAAAGGATCAGTAGAGCATTAAACGTGGATTTTTTAAAGGATCAGTAGAGCATTAAACGTGGATTTTTTAAAGGATCAGTAGAGCATTAAACGTGGATTTTTTAAAGGATCAGTAGAGCATTAAACGTGGATTTTTTAAAGGATCAGTAGAGCATTAAACGTGGATTTTTTAAAGGATCAGTAGAGCATTAAACGTGGATTTTTTAAAGGATCAGTAGAGCATTAAACGTGGATTTTTTAAAGGATCAGTAGAGCATTAAACGTGGATTTTTTAAAGGATCAGTAGAGCATTAAACGTGGATTTTTTAAAGGATCAGTAGAGCATTAAACGTGGATTTTTTAAAGGATCAGTAGAGCATTAAACGTGGATTTTTTAAAGGATCAGTAGAGCATTAAACGTGGATTTTTTAAAGGATCAGTAGAGCATTAAACGTGGATTTTTTAAAGGATCAGTAGAGCATTAAACGTGGATTTTTTTAAAGGATCAGTAGAGCATTAAACGTGGATTTTTTAAAGGATCAGTAGAGCATTAAACGTGGATTTTTTAAAGGATCAGTAGAGCATTAAACGTGGATTTTTTAAAGGATCAGTAGAGCATTAAACGTGGATTTTTTAAAGGATCAGTAGAGCATTAAACGTGGATTTTTTAAAGGATCAGTAGAGCATTAAACGTGGATTTTTTAAAGGATCAGTAGAGCATTAAACGTGGATTTTTTAAAGGATCAGTAGAGCATTAAACGTGGATTTTTTAAAGGATCAGTAGAGCATTAAACGTGGATTTTTTAAAGGATCAGTAGAGCATTAAACGTGGATTTTTTAAAGGATCAGTAGAGCATTAAACGTGGATTTTTTAAAGGATCAGTAGAGCATTAAACGTGGATTTTTTAAAGGATCAGTAGAGCATTAAACGTGGATTTTTTAAAGGATCAGTAGAGCATTAAACGTGGATTTTTTAAAGGATCAGTAGAGCATTAAACGTGGATTTTTTAAAGGATCAGTAGAGCATTAAACGTGGATTTTTTAAAGGATCAGTAGAGCATTAAACGTGGATTTTTTAAAGGATCAGTAGAGCATTAAACGTGGATTTTTTAAAGGATCAGTAGAGCATTAAACGTGGATTTTTTAAAGGATCAGTAGAGCATTAAACGTGGATTTTTTAAAGGATCAGTAGAGCATTAAACGTGGATTTTTTAAAGGATCAGTAGAGCATTAAACGTGGATTTTTTAAAGGATCAGTAGAGCATTAAACGTGGATTTTTTAAAGGATCAGTAGAGCATTAAACGTGGATTTTTTAAAGGATCAGTAGAGCATTAAACGTGGATTTTTTAAAGGATCAGTAGAGCATTAAACGTGGATTTTTTAAAGGATCAGTAGAGCATTAAACGTGGATTTTTTAAAGGATCAGTAGAGCATTAAACGTGGATTTTTTAAAGGATCAGTAGAGCATTAAACGTGGATTTTTTAAAGGATCAGTAGAGCATTAAACGTGGATTTTTTAAAGGATCAGTAGAGCATTAAACGTGGATTTTTTAAAGGATCAGTAGAGCATTAAACGTGGATTTTTTAAAGGATCAGTAGAGCATTAAACGTGGATTTTTTAAAGGATCAGTAGAGCATTAAACGTGGATTTTTTAAAGGATCAGTAGAGCATTAAACGTGGATTTTTTAAAGGATCAGTAGAGCATTAAACGTGGATTTTTTAAAGGATCAGTAGAGCATTAAACGTGGATTTTTTAAAGGATCAGTAGAGCATTAAACGTGGATTTTTTAAAGGATCAGTAGAGCATTAAACGTGGATTTTTTAAAGGATCAGTAGAGCATTAAACGTGGATTTTTTAAAGAATATTTTTTCAAGGATCAGTGGAGCATTAAACGTGGATTTTTTAAAGGATCAGTAGAGCATTAAACGTGGATTTTTTAAAGAATATTTTTTCAAGGATCAGTGGAGCATTAAACGTGGATTTTTTAAAGAATATTTTTTCAAATATCAGTGGAGCATTAAACGTGGATTTTTTAAAGAATATTTTTTCAAGGATCAGTAGAGCATTAAACGTGGATTTTTTAAAGAATATTTTTTCAAGGATCAGTAGAGCATTAAACGTGGATTTTTTAAAGAATATTTTTTCAAGGATCAGTAGAGCATTAAACGTGGATTTTTTAAAGAATATTTGTTCAAGGATCAGTAGAGCATTAAACGTGGATTTTTTAAAGAATATTTTTTCAAGGATCTGTGGAGCATTAAACGTGGATTTTTTAAAGAATATTTTTTCAAGGATCAGTAGAGCATTAAACGTGGATTTTTTAAAGAATATTTTTTCAAGGATCAGTAGAGCATTAAACGTGGATTTTTTAAAGAATATTTTTTCAAGGATCAGTAGAGCATTAAACGTGGATTTTTTAAAGAATATTTTTTCAAGGATCTGTGGAGCATTAAACGTGGATTTTTTAAAGAATATTTTTTCAAGGATCAGTAGAGCATTAAACGTGGATTTTTTAAAGAATATTTTTTCAAAGATCAGTAGAGCATTAAACGTGGATTTTTTAAAGAATATTTTTTCAAGGATCAGTAGAGCATTAAACGTGGATTTTTTAAAGAATATTTTTTCAAAGATCAGTAGAGCATTAAACGTGGATTTTTTAAAGAATATTTTTTCAAGGATCAGTGGAGCATTAAACGTGGATTTTTTAAAGAATATTTTTTCAAGGATCAGTGGAGCATTAAACGTGGATTTTTTAAAGAATATTTTTTCAAGGATCAGTGGAGCATTAAACGTGGATTTTTTAAAGAATATTTTTTCAAGGATCAGTGGAGCATTAAACGTGGATTTTTTAAAGAATATTTTTTCAAGGATCAGTGGAGCATTAAACGTGGATTTTTTAAAGAATATTTTTTCAAGGATCAGTGGAGCATTAAGCGTGGATTTTTTAAAGAATATTTTATCAAGAATATTTTTTTAAAGAATATTTTTTCAAGGATCAGTGGAGCATTAAACGTGGATTTTTTAATGAATATTTTTTCAAGGATCAGTGGAGCATTAAACGTGGATTTTTTAATGAATATTTTTTCAAGGATCAGTGGAGCATTAAACGTGGATTTTTTAAAGAATATTTTTTCAAGGATCAGTGGAGCATTAAACGTGGATTTTTTAAAGAATATTTTTTCCAGGATCAGTGGAGCATTAAACGTGGATTTTTTAAAGAATATTTTTTCAAGGATCAGTGGAGCATTAAACGTGGATTTTTTAAAGAATATTTTTTCAAGGATCAGTGGAGCATTAAACGTGGATTTTTTAAAGAATATTTTTTTAAGGATCAGTGGAGCATTAAACGTGGATTTTTTAAAGAATATTTTATCAAGGATCAGTGGAGCATTAAACGTGGATTTTTTAAAGAATATTTTTTCAAGGATCAGTGGAGAATTAAACATGGATTTTTTAATGAATATTTTTTCAAGGATCAGTGGAGCGAGCATTAAACGTGGATTTTTTAAAGAATATTTTTTCAAGGATCAGTGGAGCATTAATCGTGGATTTTTTAAAGAATATTTTTTCAAGGATCAGTGGAGCATTAAACGTGGATTTTTTAAAGAATATTTTTTCAAGGATCAGTGGAGCATTAAACGTGGATTTTTTAAAGAATATTTTTTCAAGGATCAGTGAAGCATTAAACGTGGATTTTTTAAAGAATATTTTTTCAAGGATCAGTGGAGCATTAAACGTGGATTTTTTAAAGAATATTTTTTCAAGGATCAGTGGAGCATTAAACGTGGATTTTTTAAAGAATATTTTTTCAAGGATCAGTGGAGCATTAAACGTGGATTTTTTAAAGAATATTTTTTCAAGGATCAGTGGAGCATTAAACATGGATTTTTTAAAGAATATTTTTTCAAGGATCAGTGGAGCATTAAACGTGGATTTTTTAAAGAATATTTTTTCAAGGATCAGTGGAGCATTAAACGTGGATTTTTTAAAGAATATTTTTTCAAGGATCAGTGGAGCATTAAACGTGGATTTTTTAAAGAATATTTTTTCAAGGATCAGTGGAGCATTAAACGTGGATTTTTAAAGAATATTTTTTCAAGGATCAGTGGAGCATTAAACGTGGATTTTTTAAAGAATATTTTTTCAAGGATCAGTGGAGCATTAAACGTGGATTTTTTAAAGAATATTTTTTCAAGGAACAGTGGAGCATTAAACGTGGATTTTTTAAAGAATATTTTTTCAAGGATCAGTGGAGCATTAAACGTGGATTTTTTAAAGAATATTTTTTCAAGGATTTTTTTTAAATAATATTTTTCAAAAATTTTTAAAGAATATTTTTTCAAGGATTTTTTCAATAGAGCATAAAACGTAGATTTTTAGAGAATATTTTTTAAGGATCAGTAGAGCATTAAACGTGGATTTTTTAAAGAATATTTTTTCAAGGATCAGTGGAGCATTAAACGTGGATTTTTTAAAGAATATTTTTTCAAGGATCAGTGGAGCATTAATCGTGGATTTTTTAAAGAATATTTTTTCAAGGATCAGTGGAGCATTAAACGTGGATTTTTTAAAGAATATTTTTTCAAGGATCAGTGGAGCATTAAACGTGGATTTTTTAAAGAATATTTTTTCAAGGATCAGTGGAGCATTAAACATGGATTTTTTAAAGAATATTTTTTCAAGGATCAGTGGAGCATTAAACGTGGATTTTTTAAAGAATATTTTTTCAAGGATCAGTGGAGCATTAAACGTGGATTTTTTAAAGAATATTTTTTCAAGGATCAGTGGAGCATTAATCGTGGATTTTTTAAAGAATATTTTTTCAAGGATCAGTGGAGCATTAAACGTGGATTTTTTAAAGAATATTTTTTCAAGGATCAGTGGAGCATTAAACGTGGATTTTTTAAAGAATATTTTTTCAAGGATCAGTGAAGCATTAAACGTGGATTTTTTAAAGAATATTTTTTCAAAGATCAGTGGAGCATTAAACGTGGATTTTTTAAAGAATATTTTTTCAAGGATCAGTGGAGCATTAAACGTGGATTTTTTAAAGAATATTTTTTCAAGGATCAGTGGAGCATTAAACGTGGTTTTTTTAAAGAATATTTTTTCAAGGATCAGTGGAGCATTAAACATGGATTTTTTAAAGAATATTTTTTCAAGGATCAGTGGAGCATTAAACGTGGATTTTTTAAAGAATATTTTTTCAAGGATCAGTGGAGCATTAAACGTGGATTTTTTAAAGAATATTTTTTCAAGGATCAGTGGAGCATTAAACGTGGATTTTTTAAAGAATATTTTTTCAAGGATCAGTGGAGCATTAAACGTGGATTTTTAAAGAATATTTTTTCAAGGATCAGTGGAGCATTAAACGTGGATTTTTAAAGAATATTTTTTCAAGGATCAGTGGAGCATTAAACGTGGATTTTTTAAAGAATATTTTTTCAAGGATCAGTGGAGCATTAAACGTGGATTTTTTAAAGAATATTTTTTCAAGGATCAGTGGAGCATTAAACGTGGATTTTTTAAAGAATATTTTTTCAAGGATCAGTGGAGCATTAAACGTGGATTTTTTAAAGAATATTTTTTCAAGGATTTTTTTTAAATAATATTTTTCAAAAATTTTTAAAGAATATTTTTTCAAGGATTTTTTCAATAGAGCATAAAACGTAGATTTTTAGAGAATATTTTTTAAGGATCAGTAGAGCATTAAACGTGGATTTTTTTAACAATATTTTTTCAGGGATCAGCGGAGAATTAAACGTGGATTTTTTTTACAATATTATTTCAGGGATCAGCGGAGCATTAAACGTGGATTTTTTAAAGAATATTTTTTCAAGGATCAGTGGAGCATTAAACGTGGATTTTTTAAAGAATATTTTTTCAAGGATCAGTGGAGCATTAAACGTGGATTTTTTAATTAATATTTTTTCAAGGATCAGTGGAGCATTAAACATGGATTTTTTAAAGAATATTTTTTCAAGGATCAGTGGAGCATTAAACGTGGATTTTTTAAAGAATATTTTTTCAAGGATCAGTGGAGCATTAAACGTGGATTTTTTAAAGAATATTTTTTCAAGGACCAGTGGAGCATTAAACGTGGATTTTTTAAAGAATATTTTTTCAAGGATCAGTGGAGCATTAAACGTGGATTTTTTAAAGAATATTTTTTCAAGGATCAGTGGAGCATTAAACGTGGATTTTTTAAAGAATATTTTTTCAAGGATTTTTTTTAAATAATATTTTTCAAAAATTTTTAAAGAATATTTTTTCAAGGATTTTTTCAGTAGAGCATAAAACGTAGATTTTTAGAGAATATTTTTTCAAGGATTTTTTTTAAATAATATTTTTCAAAAATTTTTAAAGAATATTTTTTCAAGGATTTTTTCAGTAGAGCATAAAACGTAGATTTTTAGAGAATATTTTTTAAGGATCAGTAGAGCATTAAACGTGGATTTTTTAAAGAATATTTTTTCAAGGATCAGTGGAGCATTAAACGTGGATTTTTTTAACAATATTTTTTCAGGGATCAGCGGAGAATTAAACGTGGATTTTTTTTTACAATATTTTTTCAGGGATCAGCGGAGCATTAAACGTGGATTTTTTAAAGAATATTTTTTAAGGATCAGTAGAGCATTAAACGTGGATTTTTTAAAGAATATTTTTTCAAGGATCAGTGGAGCATTAAACGTGGATTTTTTTAACAATATTTTTTCAGGGATCAGCGGAGAATTAAACGTGGATTTTTTTTTACAATATTTTTTCAGGGATCAGCGGAGCATTAAACGTGGATTTTTTAAAGAATATTTTTTTAAGGATCAGTGAAGCATTAAACGTGGATTTTTTAAAGAATATTTTTTCAAGGATCAGTGGAGCATTAAACGTGGATTTTTTAATTAATATTTTTTCAAGGATCAGTGGAGCATTAAACATGGATTTTTTAAAGAATATTTTTTCAAGGATCAGTGGAGCATTAAACGTGGATTTTTTAAAGAATATTTTTTCAAGGATCAGTTTAGCATTAAACGTGGATTTTTTAAAGAATATTTTTTCAAGGACCAGTGGAGCATTAAACGTGGATTTTTTAAAGAATATTTTTTCAAGGATCAGTGGAGCATTAAACGTGGATTTTTTAAAGAATATTTTTTCAAGGATCAGTGGAGCATTAAACGTGGATTTTTTAAAGAATATTTTTTCAAGGATTTTTTTTAAATAATATTTTTCAAAAATTTTTAAAGAATATTTTTTCAAGGATTTTTTCAGTAGAGCATAAAACGTAGATTTTTAGAGAATATTTTTTCAAGGATTTTTTTTAAATAATATTTTTCAAAAATTTTTAAAGAATATTTTTTCAAGGATTTTTTCAGTAGAGCATAAAACGTAGATTTTTAGAGAATATTTTTTAAGGATCAGTAGAGCATTAAACGTGGATTTTTTAAAGAATATTTTTTCAAGGATCAGTGGAGCATTAAACGTGGATTTTTTTAACAATATTTTTTCAGGGATCAGCGGAGAATTAAACGTGGATTTTTTTTTACAATATTTTTTCAGGGATCAGCGGAGCATTAAACGTGGATTTTTTAAAGAATATTTTTTAAGGATCAGTAGAGCATTAAACGTGGATTTTTTAAAGAATATTTTTTCAAGGATCAGTGGAGCATTAAACGTGGATTTTTTTAACAATATTTTTTCAGGGATCAGCGGAGAATTAAACGTGGATTTTTTTTTACAATATTTTTTCAGGGATCAGCGGAGCATTAAACGTGGATTTTTTAAAGAATATTTTTTTAAGGATCAGTGAAGCATTAAACGTGGATTTTTTAAAGAATATTTTTTCAAGGATCAGTGGAGCATTAAACGTGGATTTTTTAAAGAATATTTTTTCAAGGATCAGTGGAGCATTAAACATGGATTTTTTAAAGAATATTTTTTCAAGGATCAGTGGAGCATTAAACGTGGATTTTTTAAAGAATATTTTTTCAAGGATCAGTGGAGCATTAAACGTGGATTTTTTAAAGAATATTTTTTCAAGGGTCAGTGGAGCATTAAACGTGGATTTTTTAAAGAATATTTTTTCAAGGATCAGTGGAGCATTAAACATGGATTTTTTAAAGAATATTTTTTCAAGGATCAGTGGAGCATTAAACGTGGATTTTTTAAAGAATATTTTTTCAAGGATCAGTGGAGCATTAAACGTGGATTTTTTAAAGAATATTTTTTCAAGGATCAGTGGAGCATTAAACGTGGATTTTTTTTTACAATATTTTTTCAGGGATCAGCGGATTTTTAAACGTGGATTTTTTTAAAGAATATTTTTTCAAGGATCAGTGGAACATTGAAAGTGATTTTTTTATAGAATATTTTCTCAGAGATCAGTAGAGCATTAAACGTGGATTTTTAAAGAATATTTTTTCAAGGATCAGTAGAGCATTAAACGTGGATTTTTTAAAGAATATTTTTTCAAGGATCAGTGGAGCATTAAACGTGGATTTTTTAAAGAATATTTTTTCAAGGATCAGTAGAGCATTAAACGTGGATTTTTTAAAGAATATTTTTTTCAAGGATCAGTGGAGCATTAAACGTGGATTTTTAAAGAATATTTTTTCAAGGATCAGTAGAGCATTAAACGTGGATTTTTTAAAGAATATTTTTCAAGGATCAGTGGAGCATTAAACGTGGATTTTTAAAGAATATTTTTTTAAGGATCAGTAGAGCATTAAACGTGGATTTTTTAAAGAATATTTTTTCAAGGATCAGTGGAGCATTAAACGTGGATTTTTAAAGAATATTTTTTCAAGGATCAGTAGAGCATTAAACGTGGATTTTTAAAGAATATTTTTTCAAGGATCAGCGGAGCATTAAACGTGGATTTTTAAAGAATATTTTTTTAAGGATCAGTAGAGCATTAAACGTGGATTTTTTAAAGAATATTTTTTCAAGGATCAGTGGAGCATTAAACGTGGATTTTTTAAAGAATATTTTTCAAAGATCTTTAGACCACAAAACGTGGATTTTTTAAAGAATATTTTTCAAAGATCTTTAGACCACAAAACGTGGATTTTTTAAAGAATATTTTTCAAAGATCTTTAGACCACAAAACGTGGATTTTTTAAAGAATATTTTTCAAAGATCTTTAGACCACAAAACGTGGATTTTTTAAAGAATATTTTTCAAAGATCTTTAGACCACAAAACGTGGATTTTTTAAAGAATATTTTTCAAAGATCTTTAGACCACAAAACGTGGATTTTTTAAAGAATATTTTTCAAAGATCTTTAGACCACAAAACGTGGATTTTTTAAAGAATATTTTTCAAAGATCTTTAGACCACAAAACGTGGATTTTTTAAAGAATATTTTTCAAAGATCTTTAGACCACTAAACGTGGATTTTTTAAAGAACATTTTTCAAAGATCTTTAGAGCACAAAACGTGGATTTTTTAAAGAATATTTTTCAAAGATCTTTAGACCACAAAACGTGGATTTTTTAAAGAATATTTTTCAAAGATCTTTAGACCACAAAACGTGGATTTTTTAAAGAATATTTTTCAAAGATCTTTAGACCATAAAACGTGGATTTTTTAAAGAATATTTTTCAAAGATCTTTAGACCACAAAACGTGGATTTTTTAAAGAATATTTTTCAAAGATCTTTAGACCACAAAACGTGGATTTTTTAAAGAATATTTTTCAAAGATCTTTAGACCACAAAACGTGGATTTTTTAAAGAATATTTTTCAAAGATCTTTAGACCACAAAACGTGGATTTTTTAAAGAATATTTTTCAAAGATCTTTAGACCACAAAACGTGGATTTTTTAAAGAATATTTTTCAAAGATCTTTAGACCACAAAACGTGGATTTTTTAAAGAATATTTTTCAAAGATCTTTAGACCACAAAACGTGGATTTTTTAAAGAATATTTTTCAAAGATCTTTAGACCACAAAACGTGGATTTTTTAAAGAATATTTTTCAAAGATCTTTAGACCACAAAACGTGGATTTTTTAAAGAATATTTTTCAAAGATCTTTAGACCACAAAACGTGGATTTTTTAAAGAATATTTTTCAAAGATCTTTAGACCACAAAACGTGGATTTTTTAAAGAATATTTTTCAAAGATCTTTAGACCACAAAACGTGGATTTTTTAAAGAATATTTTTCAAAGATCTTTAGACCACAAAACGTGGATTTTTTAAAGAATATTTTTCAAAGATCTTTAGACCACAAAACGTGGATTTTTTAAAGAATATTTTTCAAAGATCTTTAGACCACAAAACGTGGATTTTTTAAAGAATATTTTTCAAAGATCTTTAGACCACAAAACGTGGATTTTTTAAAGAATATTTTTCAAAGATCTTTAGACCACAAAACGTGGATTTTTTAAAGAATATTTTTCAAAGATCTTTAGACCACAAAACGTGGATTTTTTAAAGAATATTTTTCAAAGATCTTTAGACCACAAAACGTGGATTTTTTAAAGAATATTTTTCAAAGATCTTTAGACCACAAAACGTGGATTTTTTAAAGAATATTTTTCAAAGATCTTTAGACCACAAAACGTGGATTTTTTAAAGAATATTTTTCAAAGATCTTTAGACCACAAAACGTGGATTTTTTAAAGAATATTTTTCAAAGATCTTTAGACCACAAAACGTGGATTTTTTAAAGAATATTTTTCAAAGATCTTTAGACCACAAAACGTGGATTTTTTAAAGAATATTTTTCAAAGATCTTTAGACCACAAAACGTGGATTTTTTAAAGAATATTTTTCAAAGATCTTTAGACCACAAAACGTGGATTTTTTAAAGAATATTTTTCAAAGATCTTTAGACCACAAAACGTGGATTTTTTAAAGAATATTTTTCAAAGATCTTTAGACCACAAAACGTGGATTTTTTAAAGAATATTTTTCAAAGATCTTTAGACCACAAAACGTGGATTTTTTAAAGAATATTTTTCAAAGATCTTTAGACCACAAAACGTGGATTTTTTAAAGAATATTTTTCAAAGATCTTTAGACCACAAAACGTGGATTTTTTAAAGAATATTTTTCAAAGATCTTTAGACCACAAAACGTGGATTTTTTAAAGAATATTTTTCAAAGATCTTTAGACCACAAAACGTGGATTTTTTAAAGAATATTTTTCAAAGATCTTTAGACCACAAAACGTGGATTTTTTAAAGAATATTTTTCAAAGATCTTTAGACCACAAAACGTGGATTTTTTAAAGAATATTTTTCAAAGATCTTTAGACCACAAAACGTGGATTTTTTAAAGAATATTTTTCAAAGATCTTTAGACCACAAAACGTGGATTTTTTAAAGAATATTTTTCAAAGATCTTTAGACCACAAAACGTGGATTTTTTAAAGAATATTTTTCAAAGATCTTTAGACCACAAAACGTGGATTTTTTAAAGAATATTTTTCAAAGATCTTTAGACCACAAAACGTGGATTTTTTAAAGAATATTTTTCAAAGATCTTTAGACCACAAAACGTGGATTTTTTAAAGAATATTTTTCAAAGATCTTTAGACCACAAAACGTGGATTTTTTAAAGAACGTGGATTTTTTAAAGAATATTTTTCAAAGCTCTTACCAGCATTAGAATATTTTCAAAGATCTTTAGACCACAAAACGTGGATTTTTTAAAGAATATTTTTCAAAGATCTTTAGACCACAAAACGTGGATTTTTTAAAGAATATTTTTCAAAGATCTTTAGACCACAAAACGTGGATTTTTTAAAGAATATTTTTCAAAGATCTTTAGACCACAAAACGTGGATTTTTTAAAGAATATTTTTCAAAGATCTTTAGACCACAAAACGTGGATTTTTTAAAGAATATTTTTCAAAGATCTTTAGACCACAAAACGTGGATTTTTTAAAGAATATTTTTCAAAGATCTTTAGACCACAAAACGTGGATTTTTTAAAGAATATTTTTCAAAGATCTTTAGACCACAAAACGTGGATTTTTTAAAGAATATTTTTCAAAGATCTTTAGACCACAAAACGTGGATTTTTTAAAGAATATTTTTCAAAGATCTTTAGACCACAAAACGTGGATTTTTTAAAGAATATTTTTCAAAGATCTTTAGACCACAAAACGTGGATTTTTTAAAGAATATTTTTCAAAGATCTTTAGACCACAAAACGTGGATTTTTTAAAGAATATTTTTCAAAGATCTTTAGACCACAAAACGTGGATTTTTTAAAGAATATTTTTCAAAGATCTTTAGACCACAAAACGTGGATTTTTTAAAGAATATTTTTCAAAGATCTTTAGACCACAAAACGTGGATTTTTTAAAGAATATTTTTCAAAGATCTTTAGACCACAAAACGTGGATTTTTTAAAGAATATTTTTCAAAGATCTTTAGACCACAAAACGTGGATTTTTTAAAGAATATTTTTCAAAGATCTTTAGACCACAAAACGTGGATTTTTTAAAGAATATTTTTCAAAGATCTTTAGACCACAAAACGTGGATTTTTTAAAGAATATTTTTCAAAGATCTTTAGACCACAAAACGTGGATTTTTTAAAGAATATTTTTCAAAGATCTTTAGACCACAAAACGTGGATTTTTTAAAGAATATTTTTCAAAGATCTTTAGACCACAAAACGTGGATTTTTTAAAGAATATTTTTCAAAGATCTTTAGACCACAAAACGTGGATTTTTTAAAGAATATTTTTCAAAGATCTTTAGACCACAAAACGTGGATTTTTTAAAGAATATTTTTCAAAGATCTTTAGACCACAAAACGTGGATTTTTTAAAGAATATTTTTCAAAGATCTTTAGACCACAAAACGTGGATTTTTTAAAGAATATTTTTCAAAGATCTTTAGACCACAAAACGTGGATTTTTTAAAGAATATTTTTCAAAGATCTTTAGACCACAAAACGTGGATTTTTTAAAGAATATTTTTCAAAGATCTTTAGACCACAAAACGTGGATTTTTTAAAGAATATTTTTCAAAGATCTTTAGACCACAAAACGTGGATTTTTTAAAGAATATTTTTCAAAGATCTTTAGACCACAAAACGTGGATTTTTTAAAGAATATTTTTCAAAGATCTTTAGACCACAAAACGTGGATTTTTTAAAGAATATTTTTCAAAGATCTTTAGACCACAAAACGTGGATTTTTTTAAAGAATATTTTTCAAAGATCTTTAGACCACAAAACGTGGATTTTTTAAAGAATATTTTTCAAAGATCTTTAGACCACAAAACGTGGATTTTTTAAAGAATATTTTTCAAAGATCTTTAGACCACAAAACGTGGATTTTTTAAAGAATATTTTTCAAAGATCTTTAGACCACAAAACGTGGATTTTTTAAAGAATATTTTTCAAAGATCTTTAGACCACAAAACGTGGATTTTTTAAAGAATATTTTTCAAAGATCTTTAGACCACAAAACGTGGATTTTTTAAAGAATATTTTTCAAAGATCTTTAGACCACAAAACGTGGATTTTTAAAGAATATTTTTCAAAGATCTTTAGACCACAAAACGTGGATTTTTTAAAGAATATTTTTCAAAGATCTTTAGACCACAAAACGTGGATTTTTTAAAGAATATTTTTCAAAGATCTTTAGACCACAAAACGTGGATTTTTTAAAGAATATTTTTCAAAGATCTTTAGACCACAAAACGTGGATTTTTTAAAGAATATTTTTCAAAGATCTTTAGACCACAAAACGTGGATTTTTTAAAGAATATTTTTCAAAGATCTTTAGACCACAAAACGTGGATTTTTTAAAGAATATTTTTCAAAGATCTTTAGACCACAAAACGTGGATTTTTTAAAGAATATTTTTCAAAGATCTTTAGACCACAAAACGTGGATTTTTTAAAGAATATTTTTCAAAGATCTTTAGACCACAAAACGTGGATTTTTTAAAGAATATTTTTCAAAGATCTTTAGACCACAAAACGTGGATTTTTTAAAGAATATTTTTCAAAAGCTTTAGACCACAAAACGTGGATTTTTTAAAGAATATTTTTCAAAGATCTTTAGACCACAAAACGTGGATTTTTTAAAGAATATTTTTCAAAGATCTTTAGTCCACAAAACGTGGATTTTTTAAAGAATATTTTTCAAAGATCTTTAGACCACAAAACGTGGATTTTTTAAAGAATATTTTTCAAAGATCTTTAGACCACAAAACGTGGATTTTTTAAAGAATATTTTTCAAAGATCTTTAGTCCACAAAACGTGGATTTTTTAAAGAATATTTTTCAAAGATCTTTAGACCACAAAACGTGGATTTTTTAAAGAATATTTTTCAAAGATCTTTAGACCACAAAACGTGGATTTTTTAAAGAATATTTTTCAAAGATCTTTAGTCCACAAAACGTGGATTTTTTAAAGAATATTTTTCAAAGATCTTTAGACCACAAAACGTGGATTTTTTAAAGAATATTTTTCAAAGATCTTTAGACCACAAAACGTGGATTTTTAAAGAATATTTTTCAAAGATCTTTAGACCACAAAACGTGGATTTTTTAAAGAATATTTTTCAAAGATCTTTAGACCACTAAACGTGGATTTTTTAAAGAATATTTTTCAAAGATCTTTAGACCACTAAACGTGGATTTTTTAAAGAATATTTTTCAAAGATCTTTAGACCACTAAACGTGGATTTTTTAAAGAATATTTTTCAAAGATCTTTAGACCACTAAACGTGGATTTTTTAAAGAATATTTTTCAAAGATCTTTAGACCACTAAACGTGGATTTTTTAAAGAATATTTTTCAAAGATCTTTAGACCACTAAACGTGGATTTTTTAAAGAATATTTTTCAAAGATCTTTAGACCACTAAACGTGGATTTTTTAAAGAATATTTTTCAAAGATCTTTAGACCACTAAACGTGGATTTTTTAAAGAATATTTTTCAAAGATCTTTAGACCACTAAACGTGGATTTTTTAAAGAATATTTTTCAAAGATCTTTAGACCACTAAACGTGGATTTTTTAAAGAATATTTTTCAAAGATCTTTAGACCACTAAACGTGGATTTTTTTAAAGAATATTTTTCAAAGATCTTTAGACCACAAAACGTGGATTTTTTTAAAGAATATTTTTCAAAGATCTTTAGACCACAAAACGTGGATTTTTTTAAAGAATATTTTTCAAAGATCTTTAGACCACAAAACGTGGATTTTTTTAAAGAATATTTTTTTAAGAATAACAGAATGATTTTTTCGCGAATTCCTATTTTTCAATTACGACTGCAACATCTCTGTTCGCTATTTCGTATTTACCAATGTAAATATGTATTTAGCCGAATGTTATGTATGAATGTGTGTGGGGATATGAATTTGCCTCGTTTGCCACTAACAATTATAATTTCAATTTAAATGATATTTGTGCCAAATTGGCAAACAAACAAAACAATGGCAATGGAGCGCTACACAGTAAACAGCCAGCCAAACCAAATAATAGCAACAGCAATGGTGTTTCCGGAAACCCACATTGCAGTTATTGTGAAGTTGTTGGTCGAATGCAAACAAAACACAAGCACGAAGGCATACACACACATGCACAAACAGAGCCTCCTTTAAACGACTTTATCAAATGTTGACTTTAAATGTTCAACGAACGTTCGTTCTGATCGTTAGTTTAAAGCGGTGTTAAAAATAATGATTATGACTGTTCATTTCTTGGGTTTGGAAGAGCGTGAAAAGTTTTTGTTGCCAGTTATACTTTTCAAATGGTGATAGTAAGCTGGGTAGTTAAGGGCGACAGAGAAAACATATTGACCTGACACCCCGTTTTGCAATACCCAGGACCGGATGTGAAGGATTTTACAGTAGAACAAACACAAGTTGAAATGCTGAAAAGAAGAACAAACATACAGACCGACACACCATACGTACACATGTATCGAAATATACACTTGCTAATATTATGGACACTCTCGGCAATGGGACCGAATGGCAAAGAGAAATGAACATATCAATTGCTGGCGGAAATCGGAAATGGTATTTGAACTGACACATACTAAATCAAGATCAATGCATGCAATAAATGCATGTCATGACGACTTGTGTTGGTGTTGGTGTTGCCGTTGCAGTTGTTGTTATCACTTTTGCTACAATCACACACATTTGTACATACATACGTACGTACAATAGACATACAAATTTCGGCCACAAATAACATTTTCCGATATGTGTCTTAAAAATGTTGAAAGGAAACCGAAAAATGTCAAATTGCCCAACTTGTAAGTCTTAGAATGATGTTGTTTTTTTTTCTTTTTTTCATTGGCTGCAAGCGAGAAAAGCATGTTTGTTGATTGGGTTTTTTCTGTTGAAAATTGTTGTTGGGATTATTGATTTAATAGTCCATTAAATCAAGGATGCTAACGTGGTGCAATGGTTATAATGTTTGCCTTCAACTTCCAAGCAGGACATCTTCACAGAGCACTGTGGTCCGCCCAGCGAATTGAGAATCTTGCTCCTACTTCTGAGCTTGTTGTAAATAGCTGTGGCTTATGTGAATGACTTAAACATGCGCCCTCAAACGTTACACCCAATACCTTGGGGTAGTCAGTCATCGGAATCAGGACACCATCGACCAATATGTACAGGGAGAGCCTCATTTCAGCCGTCCAAGTGGTGAACATTGTGGCAGTGGATTTAGCGGCGTATATTTTCATATTCCTCAGATGGAAGAACTGTAGCTATGTAGACAGTTAACCTATCACATATGTCTTCGAGAATAGGACCCGACGCTAAAATCGTGTAATTATCCGCATATATTACGATCTCTATGTCGTCTGGAGGGTGTGGAATTTCAAAAAGGTAGATGTTAAATAGTTCCGGTGATATCATCCCGCCTTGGGGAATTCCCTATTTCATTCTACTGGTCTTAGACTTCTTATTACAGAATTCTACAATTCTGGCATCCACATATATGTATAGTTGGATATCCAACGTTTTAAACACGACTGGAGGGAAGTCTTCTCTGTATCCTCGAAGTGTTTGCTATGGTTGACGTTATCGAAGACCTTCGATAGGTCAAGAACCTCCACAATTGTTGGGCCACATGGCTTGTTCTGGTTCAGTCCTCGACTTATATGTGTGGATATGGCGTGTAAAGCTGTAATCCTGATCCGGAATCCATGCTGATGTTGGGCAACTGGAAAACTGCTTCTAATTATGAAGAGGAGGAGTAATACCTCTAGAATCTTTGCTACTGGCGACAAAAGAGAGATCGGCCTATATGATTTACCTCCGCTGAAATCCTTGCCTGACTTCAGTATCGGGACCACCGTGCCAACTTTCCAGGCTTCTGGTGCTATAGACAGAGGACACTTGTTAAATACAAAACCGTTCCTTCCTTTAGTTGTTTAAGCTTTACTATTGCCATTCCGTGAGGACCCAACGCTCTGGATGATACCGCGTTTCGGATGACGTCTGCAGCACCGATCATCGTAAATTGTGGCAGTACCTCCTCGGCTGGGAGGGCTCTTATGCAACGTAGCACACTCATCTTCTCCCTGACACTCTCAGGGTGCTCTACAAACCGCCGATAAAAAACATGCGCATTTCTTCGGATCTGTCACTGCCACGCCGTTGAAAGTAACAGCTGTTCTATCATCCTTCTTTTCGGACTCAAGAGTGATTTAATCGTTGCATACAATTTACTTAATTTTGTATCAATGTTGCATTGCTGCGGGTGGTCGAGTCTCTTTTTCCGTTTATGTTCGCCTACTTTACTGTTGACTTTAACGTGTAACGCTGTAGTCCTGATCCGGAATCAATGCTGATGTTGGGCAACTGGAAAACTGCTTCTAATAATGAGGAGGAGGAGTAGTGCCTCTAGAATTTTTGCTACTGACGACAAAAGGGAGATCGGCCTGTATGATTCACTTCCGCTGACATCCTTGCCTGACTTCAGTAGCGGGACCACCTTGCCAACTTTCCATGCTTCTGGTACTGTAGACAGAGGACACTTGTTAAATACTCAACCCCGGGTTCCTTCAGTTGTTTAAGCTTTACCATTGCGATTCTGTGTGGGCCCAAAGCTCTGGATAATACCGCGTTTCGGATGACGTCTGCATCATCTCTCATCGTAAATTGTGGTGGTACCTCCTCGGCTGGGAGGGCTTTTATGCGGCGTAGCACAGTCATCTTCTCCCTAGCACTCTCAGAGTGCTCTATAAACTGCCGATAAAAAACATGCGCATTTCTTCGGATCTTTCACTGCCACGCCGTCGAAAGTAACAGCTGTTCTATCATCCTTCTTTTCGGACTCTTAATTACTTAATTTTGTATCAATGTTGCATTGCTGCGGGTGGTCGAGTCTCTTTTTCCGTTTATGTTCGCCTACTATACTGTTGACTTTAACGTGTAACGCTGTAGTCCTGATCCGGAATCCATGCTGATGTTGGGCAACTGGAAAACTGCTTCTAATAACGAAGAGGAGGAGTAGTGCCTCTAGAATTTTTGCTACTGGCGACAAAAGGGAGATCGGCCTGTATGATTCACTTTCGCTGACATCCTTGCCTGACTTCAGTAGCGGGACCACCTTGCCAACTTTCCATGCTTCTGGTACTATAGACAGAGGACACTTGTTAAATACTCAACCCCGGGTCCCTTCAGTTGTTTAAGCTTTACCATTGCGATTCTGTGTGGGCCCAAAGCTCTGGATAATACCGCGTTTCGGATGACGTCTGCATCATCTCTCATCGTAAATTGTGGTGGTACCTCCTCGGCTGGGAGGGCTTTTATGCGGCGTAGCACAGTCATCTTCTCCCTAGCACTCTCAGAGTGCTCTATAAACTGCCGATAAAAAACATGCGCATTTCTTCGGATCTTTCACTGCCACGCCGTCGAAAGTAACAGCTGTTCTATCATCCTTCTTTTCGGACTCTTAATTACTTAATTTTGTATCAATGTTGCATTGCTGCGGGTGGTCGAGTCTCTTTTTCCGTTTATGTTCGCCTACTATACTGTTGACTTTAAGAATAAGTTCTGAAACTCTTGGGTCTTCAGGGTCCCGTCGCTTCTGTTGGGAAATTTAGTTTGATTTCGGGTATTCGACCAGTAGGTATGAATTGATCGGCTGCAGCATGATGATAATGTCTCGCAAAATTCTATCAGCTACCTGCAGATATAAGGTTCTGAACCCTTGCCAATCAGCTTTTCCATGGTTCAGAAAAGCATGGTGGTCAGAGATTATGAAGTCGGGTGATCTGTTTACGGAGACAATGATTGTAATAGTGTCTGAGCCAAGGGAAATATATGGTTGCCAATGGTGATATCTGGCGAGCTGTAGCATATTTGTTCACCGCACAAAATGTGAAGCTATCAATTTACTTGGCCAGCGCTGTACCCCTCTGGTCTGTGACTAGTGCGGAATGCCAAAGCTCATAGTGAGTATTGAAGTTCCCTAGCACCAGTCGGTTATTGTTCTCTAAAAGTGAACTAATGTGGGGCATATAACGCAAGTCACAACTGTTAATCGGCGGTATGTAAACATTAGGTAACTAACTCTACCTCGGCAGTCCCTCACTTTAGTGCCACCTCCATACATACATTCCATGTATGGGCTACTAGAGTCAAACTCAAGCGGGATAGGTTTGTACCGTACAGACTGGTGTATAAGCAAGACAAGTACCCCTTCTTCGCTTCTTGTGTGATCCTTCAGCAAAACGTTGTAACCATCGCAACCTTGCAAGCTACAGGTGACAGTGAGCCGTGTTTCCCGGATCGCTGTGACCATGATATTTTTTTCCTACGCATAAACTCCACAATTTCGCGGAGAGCGTTGAATTGAATTGCAGGAAGGATGTATGTCCGGGACCCTGAACAACAAATTGTGGTGTTAGATGCTGCGATTGTTGTTGTTGAGGAGAATGCGGTGGTGTCTCGTATTTCGACGACGTCGATGATTCCAAATAGGAAGTTTGAGACACGCTGGGAGATTCTCTGGTCCAGCAAACAGCAACATAAATCCTATCGCAGCACAGTGGTCCCACTTGTAAAGGGTGTTTTTTTAAGCCCGATAGAACTTGAAATTGTAAAAAATAACACAAAAAATTAAATTGTAATCAACAAATTTTTTTATTCGAAAGATCAATAGGTGACATTAACATTTGAAAATGATTTCGGGCATATGGGCACCGCGGCTGTTCTTGACGAAGTGCATTCTCGACGTCCAATTTTTGGCCACTTTTTCGAGCACTGCTGGCCGTATGTCACGAATAACACGAACAATGCTGGCCTCCAAGGCATCAATTGTTGCTGGTTTGTCAGCATAAACCAGTGACTTCACGTAGCCCCACAGGAAATAATCGAGAGGTGTCAAATCGCACGACCTTGTAGGACAATTGACATGTCCACTTCTCGAAATCAACTTATCGCCAAATTTTGATTTCAATAAGTCGATGGTTGCGTTCGCCGTATGGCACGTAGCGCCATCCTGTTGAAACCACATCTCCTCCGGATCAATGTCATCCACATTTTCAAACAAAAAATCATTGATCATGGTGCGGTAACGATCTCCATTGACCGTAACGCGAGCTCCGGCCTCATTTTTGAAGAAATAAGGTCCGATGATGCCACCAGCGTGAAAACCGCACCATACGGTGCATTTTTCTGGATGTAATGGAGTCTGTAGGGTCTCTTGTGGATTGGTCTCACTCCATATGCGGCAATTTTGCTTATTAACAAACCCGTTAAGCCAAAAATGCGCCTCATCGCTGAACACAATTTTGCGATAAAACAACGGGTCATTTGCCATTTGTCATTTGCGAATCGACGACTGATTTTCAAAGTAAATTTGGATAATTTCGTAGCGTTATTCAAGCGTGAGTCTATTCATAATGATTTGTCAGAGTATACTGAAACAAATAAAAAAAATTTTCATCAAAATTTAATTTTTTTGTGTTACTTTTTACAATTTAAAGTTCTATCTAGCTTAAAAAACACCCTTTATGGGAAGGTGCGACAAAAATATTTATAATCGTCGGATCAATCTGATTTTTTCAGAATATGCTAAAAGTAAGTAAAAAATACTTTAAAAAAAATCATCAATATGGATCCAGTTTTTCCTATAGCCCCCATGTAGCGGTACCACCCGATTTCAGGTATTTTGAAGCTTTTATCTACATTTTCGGCCCTAATTGGCTTTACTTTGGCATTTGGGGTTCCCAATGGCCAAAAACCTTCTGCGCCAAAAATTGTTGTCTTAGGTGCAGGTTTCGGTATAGCTCTTGTATTACGTTACCTCCCGATTTCAGGTATTTTGAAGATTTTATCAACATTTTCGGCCCAAATTGGTTGTAATTTGTCATTTGGAGTTCTCAATGATCAAAAACCTTCTTCGCCAAAAATTGTGGTCTTAGGTCCAGGTTTCGGTATAGCCCTCATATTACGGTATCTCCTGATTTCAGGTATTTTGAAGATTGTATCAACATTTTCGGCCCGAATTGGTTGTAATTTGTCATTTGGAGTTCTTAGTGGTCAAAAAACGTCTCCGACTGTATCGTGGCAGGAAAGGAAACACATTATTCCATTTGAGGTCAGAATATTTCATGGTAGCGTATCACTGTGTGTAATTTTTTGAGTCATGTTTTTTTAACCATATTCTGACACCGCAGCGTGATAGAAGACCAAAAAAGAGAAGACATGTGTTTCGCCGTTTTTCCCTATCTCATCAACTTTCGCGGTTGTAGGCCTGCAAAAGTTTGAGGCTTTGATGTAAAAAGGGGCCAGTTTTCAAGTTTTTCATTGATGTCTTTGCTACATTATTGTAGTTGGTTGTTTTCTTTAATATTGAGCGGTTTACTATCTGTGCACCAGAACCAGAGAAAACAGGATAAAAATCCCATTTGCTTTGTTATTTTGACCTTTAAGAACCGTCTATACAGAGTTCATATGTTCTAGAAAGATGTTTATTGGGATCTGAGGTACATTTTTGTAGTTGGTTGTTTGCTTCAAATTTGATCGGTTTGATAGCTGCAGACCAAAACCCGAGAAAATGTTTTAAAAGAAATTTAACCTTGGCGATTTTGGCCTTGCAAAAACAAAATGTATAAATCTTTAAAGAAAAAAACCAAAACAAACAATTAAAATACAAAACAAAGAAGAAACTGAGAATACAATAATACGGCATATTCACTTAAACGACCAGAGGCATCGTCAGTATTTTTAATGTCACACACGGAAATGCAAATATGTGCAGCTGGAACCAATTTTTTTTTTTGTAAACTTGACACTATTTCGAACTTTCTTCAAAAATTTGGAGAGTGGCGAAGGATGGCGAAGTTAGTAAAACTCAACTTCAATTTTTTACTACTTGGAAAAAAAAATCCATAAAAAAGTATTATAAAACAAGTAAGAAAAGTCTATAGTCGGACGGAGCCGACCATGGGATACCCTATACCACTATCCCTGGACAATCGCTCTCCGCGGAACTTCTTTTCAATGATTGTGAAAATTTAATTATCAAATATCAGAGATGTAATGTATAATACTTATGACCAAAACCAACAAGTTATCTAGCATGACAAAGACCTTTTTGTAGCAGGAAAGGAAAATTTATTTCACACAAACTAAAATGTAATGAAACCCAATTATGTAGTACTACTACTTCCGTTGTTTAACCGCTACGTTATTGAAATTTTTTACCAATTTCACACAAAAGTTTCGGTCCATTTAACCCGCTAAGTATTGTCTGATCTTCACGCTGGTTTGTGCGCTTCTTCTTCATCATAAACTCAAACTTTGTTTAAAATTTTGCGGGTTATTATTTTGACCAACAGAGCCGCCACAAAGTTGGTTAAAATTTTGTTTTTGGTCCATCTCATCCCCTGAAAATTTCACGATCATCACCAAAAACTAATCATTTCTATTCTGGCCCGAACCCAACCTCTTTAAAAAATTCGTTACAATCGGTCCATAATTGAGGCCTTAAGCTTGTTTACAATTTTTAATGGACGGACACACATCGCTAAATCGCTTTATCTCGTCGAGATATGAATTTTGGCATACCAAATGAGGGGTCTATGACGAATATTTCGTGGTGTTACATAAACTTTTGGATAGACAATATGTAGCATGAGATAAAAATGTGGTTCTCTACACAGAACCCATTATATATTAGGCAGTAGACCCGTTATCTAGCAAACACTTTATTGCAATTTACATCAGAGGAAAGGTCAGTAGTTTTTTCCATATGTAGGCTACTTTGCGAAATATATATGTCCTCAAGGAATTAAAATATCGACCAAAAATAAAATTTGTATATTTTTCATACGAAAGTAATGGTCCATTTCACCCGCTAAAGAATATCAGATCATCATTCAAAATTGTAGGCATCTTTTTCGACCTATACTCTTACCCGGTGCAAAATTTCGTGACTATTGATATATAATTGCGACTTCTAGCGAGTTTATTATTACACTACAAACAAATAACGGAATATATTAGGCTGTAACTCTGTTATCTGATCATGCACACCAACATAATTGGCATCAGTTGAAAGGTCAAGCGTTCCACTTTCAAGTATATCTCACTTGTCCGGAATGTCACTTCCAGGAATTAAGATATAAGCTGTATATTAAAAATTTTCACAATTTTCACACAAACGTTTTGGTCCATTTAACCCTCTAAATATTATCCGATCGCCATCTCAAATTGCAAGCTTATCCTTTGTGATATACTCTTACCTTATTTAAAATTACGCGTTGATCGGACTATTATTGAGACATACAGAGCCGCTAGAAAATTGGATAAATATGTTTTTGGTCCATTTCACCCGCTAAATATTTCACGATCATCACCAATAAGAATAGGGATCTATTCTGATCTGAACCCGACCTCCATACAAAATTTCGTGACGATCGGTCCATAATTGCGGCCTGGAGCGTGTTTACAATTTATAATGGACAGACGGACGGACACACATCTCAAAATCGCTTTATCTCGTCGAGATATGAAGATTGGTATACCAAATTGGGGGTCTTCGACGAATATTTCGCGGTGTTACATGCATTTTTACCAAAACAAACTTATAATACCCTTTTTATACCCTATACCACAATGTGGAAAAGGGTATTATAAGTTTGTTTTGGTAAAAATTCATGTAACACCGCGAAATATTCGTCGGAGAGCCCCAATGTGGTATACCAATCTTCATATCTCGACGAGATAAAGCGATTTTGAGATGTGTGTCCGTCCGTCCCTCCGTCCGTCCGTCTGTCCATTATAAATTGTAAACACGCTCCAGGCCGTAATTATGGACCGATCGTCACGAAATTTTGTATGGAGGTCGGGTTCAGATCAGAATAGATCCCTATTCTTATTGGTGATGATCGTGAAATATTTAGCGAGTGAAATGGACCAAAAACATAATATTTATCCAATTTTCTAGCGGCTCTGTAGGTCTCAATAATAGTCCGATCAACGCGTAATTTTAAATAAGGTAAGAGTATATCACAAAGAAGAAGCTTGCAATTTGAGATGGCAATCGGATAATATTTAGAGGGTTAAATGGACCAAAACGTTTGTGTGAAAATTGTGAAAATTTTTACTATACAGCTTATATCTTAATTCCTGGAAGCGACATTCCGGACATGTGGGATATACTTAAAAGTGGAACGCTTGACCTTTCAATTGATGCTAATTATGTTGGTGTACATGCTAAGATAACATAGTTACAGCCTAATATATTCCATTATTTGTTTGTAGTGTAATAATAAACTCGCTAGAAGTCGCAATTATACATCTGTAGTCACGAAATTTTGCACCGGGTAAGAGTATAAGTCGAAAAAGATGCCTACAATTTTGAATGATGATCTGATATTCTTTACCGGGTGAAATGGACAATTACTTTTGTATGAAAAATATACAAATTTTATATTTGGTCGATATTTTAATTCCTTGAGGACATATACATATATTTGGCAAAGTAGCCTACATATGGGAAAAAACTACTGACCTTTCCTCTGATGTAAATTGCAATAAAGTGTTTGCTAGATAACTGGTCTACTGCCTAATATATAATGGGTTCTGTGTAGAGAACCACATTTTTATCCCATGCTACATATTGTCTCTCCAAAAGTTTATGTAACACCACGAAATATTCGTCCTAGACCCCTTATTTGGTATGCCAAAATTCATATCTCGACGAGATAAAGCGATTTAGCGATGTGTGTCCGTCCATTAAAAATTGTAAACAAGCTTAAGGCCGCGATTATGGACCGATTGTAATGAATTTATTAAGGAGGTTTGGTTCGGGCCAGAATAGAAATTATTAGTTTTTGCTGATGATCGTGAAATGTTCAGTGAATGAAATGGACCAAAAACAAAATTTTAATCAATTTTGTAGCGGCTCTGTAGGTCAAAATAATAACCCGCAAAATTTTAAACAAAGTTTGAGTTTATGATGAAGAAGAAGCGTACAAACCAACGTGAAGATCAGATAATACTTAGCGGGTTAAATGGACTGAAATTTTGTGTCAAATTGGTAAAAATATCAATAACGTAGCGGTTAAACAACGGAAGTAGTAGTACTACATAAGTGGGTTTCATTACATTTTAGTTTGTGTGAACTAAATTTTCCTTTCCTGCTACAAAAATGTCTTTGTCATGCTAGATAACTTTTTGGTTTTGGTCATAAGTATTATACATTACATCTCTGATATTTGATAATTAAATTTTCACAATCATTGAAAAGAAGTTCCGTGGAGAGCGATTGTCCAGGGATAGTGGTATAGGGTATCCCATGGTCGGCTCCGTCCGACTATAGACTTTTCTTACTTGTTCACATTGTGGTATAGGGTATAAAAACAAGTACAAAATATGAGTCGGCTTTGCCGACAAAGACATACCCTCAGCCTATGTGAATTGAAACTTTCATCTACGGTCAGATCGAATGTATTTATGGTATTTTCATTATTTTGTGGCCTTTTTTGGACATTTGGACTTGCCGACGAAAATATTTATTAGGATTAAAGTTCAAAAGTGTTGCAGAGGACGTACTTAAAGGAATGGACCGACATAGTCCATTATGGAAGTGGATTTTATTTTGGGATATATCGCCCACTAGTCATTTCAGTGGGTCATCGTATGGACTTGTCCACGGAAAACATAATACCATTGTAAGCAGGACAACAACGAACATCATTTTAGAAGACATTTTCTAAATATTCGGGGGAACTACCGGAAGTTGTATCAGAAAGGCCAAATTTTGGACCAAATCGGTTAGTTCGAGAGTTATCGTGCTCTCCAGCCACTACATATGGTGCCATAGGGTTTTTTACACCTTTCTGGCTGTCTTCTCAAGAAGTATGGACTTGCCCCTGAAAAAATTTTACCGTCGTAATTGAGGCTGCGACTGCAAGTTGCTTCAAAAAATCAAAGTGATTTGAGAGCAGGTCTTAAAGTGAACTTATCCGTAATTTTGTGTGATAGGTACCCGAAGGAGTAGACAAACATAGTCCATATTCGAACCTGATCTGTATCTGGTAGACATATTAGGATGTGTAAAGTATGGACTAAATCGGTCACTCCCTTCAAAAGTTATCGTGCGAAAAATTTTTCCGAACATTTTTAAACTTTTGTGGGGGAGTTACCTGAAGGAGTGGACCGATATGGCTTATGATCGAACTTAAATTATGTTTGGACAAAATATTAGCAAGGCCAAATTTTGAACCAAATCGATTGATCCGTTCGAGAGTTATCTTTCGCTCCAACCACTACACTCGGTGTCATAGGGTTTTTTTTGCATCTTTCAGGCTATTTTCTCAGGAAGTATGGACTTGCCCCCAATGAGACATGTATCGTCGTAAGCCGGACAGAGAATACAAGTTGATACAACAAAAATCAAAGAGATTTGAGAACAGGTCCTAAACTTTTCCGAAATTTTGTGTGGGAGGTACCCGAAGGAGTGGACCGATTGAGTCCATACTAGAACCTCATCTAAGTCTGGTAGAAATTTCACGATGTGCAAAGTATGGACTTAATCGGCTACTCCCTTCAAGAGTTATAGTGCGCACACATTTTCCGAACATTTCCGAACTTTTGTGGGGGAGGTACCGGAAGGAATGGACCGATACAACCCATCTTCGAACTTAAACTAAGTTTGGTCAAAATATTACGAAAGCCAAATTTTGGACCAAATCGGTTCATCCGTTCGAGAGTTATCGTGGGCACCAGCCAGCCAGCCAGCCAGACAGATGGACGGACATTGCTAAATCGACTCCAAATTGTCTGAAACACATTTCGTCCAAACATACTTGGGGTCTAAAACCTTTATTTCGATGAGGCACATTTTGGCCGTATGAAACTGTATATCAGGAATATTGTCAATTATTTCATATTCCATTTCAGAAAAAAAGGATATATTTTTTTCGCGCTACATCAACGATTTTTGATATGTAGGTTAAGAAAAAGATTCCCAGTACGAATCTGGTCGCGAGCCAATTTTTGGTTGTTGCGGACAAAAGTTATGGCGCTTTTATTTCGCTTTTTAAGAAAGAAAATATTATAAAAACGCTAATTATATTAATGAACATAATTGTTACAAAAAAGGTCTCTCGAAGTTACTTCAGCGAGTAGATTGCATAATACCTGCAAAATGTTATACAGAATTCGCGGAATGTGCACAAAATTGATAAATTATTGAATATAAGTCTACTTTTTTCAAAATTAAGGCCCATTTAGTGTTCATATAATTACATAAAAAATTGTTGTGGATCCAAACGTCACGGCGAATCAAATGAGACTGCAATCATACAGATTGGTGTTATAGTTTGGATGTTACAGCCAAAATAAGCACATATTTTGGTTATGCTTGAAAAAATATTTTTTTCACATGCATTATGTAGTAGAAAATGTTGTAAAAATTTATAGGAAAACTTCCTTCATTTTGCTTAAATCTCCCAACAAACTAGACGGATTTTGTTTTATTGACATTCATATTAAAGCTTTCCCATTAGGGAAGCTAATTGGGTTGATGAGGATATATGTCAAAGCTTCTGAAATGGAAATAGAGGTCAAATAACCCATTTTTATTTATATGCATTTTAAAATACGTGTAAATCGCGTAATTATCAAAATCATTTTGTCCGCATGTGATTTTCATGTACAGCAAGACCATATCTGTTAATTTGTATATATTTTTCGAAATTTAATTTGGAGGCTAAGATGTAGCATCAGCTGCATCTTAGCATTAAAATACCTATAAAATATCGCTAATTTGCGCAAAGTGCATACAATTTTTGTCCGCATCCGATTTCAATGTCCACCATGAAAATCTACATCGATATATATCTATTCCAAGGCGATCAATTAAGAACCGTGGATGTAGCATCACACACTATTTTTTGGGATAAAATGAATGTAGCTCCCTTATCAGTGAAGTTTTCAAAACTCTGTTTCCGCTAAAACGAAGATGCTGTATTAGTTTTTTCATTGCAGTGAAAACGAACCGCAGAAAACGCGATAAAATACGCGATATTTCCAAAAACAATTTTAGGTGATTTTTCTACTTTGGACTTTCTTGTAACTCGCGTTTTAGTGAATGGATTTTCACGGGGAATGATTTATTACATCCGGAACGTAAAAAACTAAAATGTGCAATCAAGTACGAAGAAATCGAATGACAATTGTAAAAATTAGGCCCGAAAAATATGTTTTTTACAAAACTGTTCGCACAAAATTTCCACATTTGGATATATATTTCTATGAAGCTGTGCAGACTACATTCACATTAGTCGTATCAAATAACTCAGAATCGCAAGTACTACAATCCTAAATATGATTTTTTGAAAAACCTGTTTGCGGAATGAAATTAGAAGAACATTTCAAAAAACACTGTAAATCTGGATTCAAAATGTCAGCATCATTTAATGATAGAAGCAGTTCAAATTTTGAAAAGTAATACATTAGTGAGACGATACTTATTTAGTTTGCTTCTACTTTTACTTTGACAGGAAAATCAAGAGAAGTGTGGTTTACTCACAAATCGAGAGAAAACAAAAAAAGACATGGTGGCTTCAACCCATTTTTGCCCATTTTTATACCCTCCACCATAGGATGGGGGTATATTAAGTTTGTCACTACGTTTGTAACTACTCGAAATAATCATTGTAGACCCCACAAAGTATATATATTCTTGATCAGCATGCAATTCTACATCGATATAGCCATGTCCGTCCGTCTGTCCGTCTGTCCGTCTGTGGAAATCACTCTAGCGTCCGAACGGATTGACGTAGGTTGATGAAATTTTGGGAAAATATGTTATATTTACGTAGGACTTTTGGTATTGAAAGCGGGCAATGTAGGTCCACGCTTTTGTATAGCCCCCATACAAAATGACGCGTGACGCGTCGTCGTTTTAAGGAATTTTTAAGATATTTGGCCCATTTTACCACCGAATTGGTAGTAATTTGGTACTTTGTGTCTCCAGAGGCCAAAAAATATTCCTACCAAAGTTGGGTTATATAGGTCCACGTTTTGGTATAGGCCCCATATAAGGCCCCATATAAAGTACGCGTCATTTTAATATATTTTGAATGTATTAGACCCATTTGACCAAAGAATAGGTTGTAACTTTGTATTTTGTGTTTCCAGAGGCTAAGAAACATTTCTACCATAAAATGTTTATATAGGTCCACGTGTTGATATAGCCCCCATAATACAATATCTCCCGATTTTCGATATTTTGAACGTTTTAGCCTCATTATCACACCGATATGGCTGAAATTTGGTATTTAGCCTTCTTTAGGCGTATAAAACTTTCCCCCAGAAAGTTGTAGGTATAGGTTCACGCCATCATATAGCCCCCATAGAACGGTACCTTCCGAATTTCGGTATTTTGAAGGTTGTGGCCACATTAATCCACCAAAATGGCTGAAATTTGTGGTGGAGGGTATAAAAAGTTCGGCCCGACCGAACTTAACGCTTTTCTTACTTGTTTAACATAAATATAGCCACAGCTTCCACGCAATTTATCTTTTAAGGCCAATATTTTTTGCCGCGTCCAACAACATTTCATTTTATCCAAAAATATTTAATTTGTATAATATAGACCAACAAGTCGCGTATTCTAAAAGGGTAAACCTTGGCTTCAGCTATGGTAAATTTTCAAAAATATTGGTGATATACCCTCTTAGCATAAATGCTGAGGGTATAAACAAATAAATCAAAATGTGCACCATTAAAAAGTGGATGTAGTGTAAATTTTGAAAAGTGATACATTATAAGTGTAATCTTCACTTTGTATTCTTCTACTTTTACTTTGGACAGATGTCCGTCATTTGAATGGTTAAACCAGCAATCGAATAGCAACGTAAAAAAACTCGTTAGCTTCAACGTGTTTTTACTAATTTTTACCCATTTACGCGGTCATAATTTCCATGCAAATTAAATTTTTTTGTAAAATTTTTGACACTTAATTTGTTCAAGCAATAGTCATAGTAAACAAAAATATTTCGTGTATTATAATAGTGCAAACCTTGGCTTCATGGAAACTAAATTTTTTTGTCTTTCACCCACATATCTATATATATAAAAGAGTAGTGAGGTGAGTGACTGACTGACTGATTGACTGACTGATTCATCAGCTCCCAGACGAAACCGCTGAAGCTAGAAAGTTGAAATTTTGGGTGTAGGTTGCTGTTGGTGTGTAGGGGTGAGATAAGGCTGGGTTTTTGGAAATTCGACCTAGAAGTGTACGAAAAGTACTAAATATGGTACCCTTTGTATTAGGCAAACGGTAAGAGCTAGAATTCTGAAATTTGGAATGAGGGTAACTGATGGAGAGCTAGAAAGATGTACCAAAGGGTTTTTGGAAATTCGAACTACAAGGGTACGAAAAGTACTAAATGGTACTAAATTTAGTACAATTTTGATTTGGGTGAACGGATTGAGCTGGAATAATGACATTTGGAACGAGGCTCACTGATGAAGAGTAACAATGAAAGGTTTTTGTACATTCGAACTATAAGGGTACGAAAAGTACTAAATGGTACTAAATTTAGTACAATTTGGATTTGGGTGAACGGATTGAGCTGGAATCCTGAAATTTGTAATGAGGGTCACTGATGGAGAGTAGCAAAGAAAGGTTTTTAGAAATTCGAACCATAAGTGCACGAAAAGTACTAAATTTAGTACAATTTTGATTTGGGTGAACGGATTGAGCCGGAATACAGACATTTGGAATGAAGGTCACTGATGAAGAGTAACAATGAAAGGTTTTTGGAAATTCGAATTACAAGGGTACCAAAAGTACTAACTGGTACTAAATTTAGTACAATTCGGATTTGGGTGAACGGATAGAGCTGGAATCCTGAAATTTGGAATTAGGGTCACTGGTGGAGAGTAACAAAGAAAGGTTTTTGGAAATTCGAAAAGTACTAAATTTAGTACAATTTTGATTTGGGTGAACGGATTGAGCCGGAATACAGACATTTGGAATGAAGGTCACTGATGAAGAGTAACAATGAAAGGTTTTTGTAAAATCGAACTATAAGGGTACGAAAAGTACTAAGTGGTACTAAATTTAGTACAACTCGGATTTGGGTGAACGGATGGAGCTAGAATCCTGAAATTTGAAATTAGGGTCACTGGTGGAGAGTAACAAAGAAAGGTTTTTGGAAATTCGAAAAGTACTAAATTTAGTACAATTTTGATTTGGGTGAACGGATTGAGCCGGAATACAGACATTTGGAATGAAGGTCACTGATGAAGAGTAACAATGAAAGGTTTTTGGAAATTCGAATTACAAGGGTACCAAAAGTACTAAATGGTACTAAATTTAGTACAATTTGGATTTGGGTGAACGGATTGAGCTGGAATCCTGAAATTTGTAATGAGGATCACTGATGGAGAGTAGCAAAGAAAGGTTTTTTTGAAATTCGAACCATAAGTGCACGAAAAAAAAATAAATGGTACTAAATTTAGTACAATTTTGATTTGGGTGAACGGATTGAGCTGGAATACAGACATTTGGAATGAGGGTCACTGATGAAGAGTAACAATGAAAGGTTTTTGTAAATACGAAAAGTACTAAATGGTACTAAATTTAGTACAATTTGGATTTGGGTGAACGGATGGAGCTGAAATCCTGAAATTTGTAATGAGGGTCACTGATGGAGAGTAACAATGAAAGGTTTTTAGAAATTTGAACTATTAGTGCACGAAAAGTACTAAATGGTTCTAAATTTAGTACAATTTGGATATGGGTTAACGAATAGGGCCGGAATCCTAAAATTTGGAATGGGGGTCACTGATAACGAGTAAGAAAGATGTACCAAAGGTCGAAAAGTCCTAAATGGTACTGAGTTTAGTATGATTTGGATTTGAAGAGCTGGAATCCTGAAATTTGAAATTAAGATTACTGTTGGAATATAGAATTGAGATATGGTGGTAGCTTTGGAAAATCGTACTAATGTGCACGGAGTAGTACTAAATGGTACGAAATTCGCTATAATTTGTATTTGCGTGAACAGATTATTGTTGGAGTGTAGGATTAAGGTAGTTTTGGAAATTCGTACTTATGGAAAAGTGATAAATGGAACTACATTGGAAATCGTGTACGAAAATGCTAAATGGTACAAAATTTGGTACCTTTTGGTATTTGCTATATGGTATAGAATTTTGTACAATTTATGATTTTGTAAAGGGTAGAACTGGAATTTGGAAATTCGGTATTAGATTAGCAATTGGTGTTTAGAGTGGAGGTAGGGAGGAGGTTTTGAAAATTCGTACTTATTTATACAAAAACTACTAAATAGTCCCCGAATGGGTTTCAGGGGAACTGGTAAAACTGGAAAAGTGAATTGGGGTTAGGATATATGTTGAATATAAGGAAGTAATTTTTAAAACGTTTACCTATGTGTACGATAAGTTGGGTAACATTTTGGTACCAAAACCATTTCAAATCGTTAAGGTACTAAATATGGTGTTGAGTGTAGGAACAAAGCTGGGATTATATAATTTAAAAATACGCTATTTGTACAAAAAATACGAAATTGAAAAATATTTGTTATGAAGATCGCTCTAAAGTTTGAGACAAAGTTCTGAGTTTGATGTTAACGCCAAGGAGTTTCTAAATAATGTACTGAAATTAAGTAGTCAAACGTGAAGCATCTTTTCAAAAAAATGTTTTTTGTTCTGACCGCTTTGGTATGTACATTTGAAAACGTGGTCCAATGCGACAATTTTGTTAACTAGAAGGTATTTACTCCTGATATTAAAAAATCCTAAATTGAAATGCCTTCAAAAAATTTTCCGTTATATACTGTTGACATACCGGTGCACATTAAGTACAATTTTTTGTAAAGAAGTTTTCTAACTTTTCATGCCACAAATTCCGAATTTAGGTTGGAAAATGTGCAGAAGATCTTCAAAATACTCTAAATCTTCAAAATATCTCTTCTAATAAACGTGGATTGAAGTGGAGATTTTTTAAATTAAACTTCTATATCCTTTGAGTATTCAAGGTCCAAATTTAAAGAAAATTGGACAATATACATTTGTTATTCTTTAAAAATACACTAAGTCGAGAGATACCGTTATATGGAGATATACGAAAACGTGGCCGAACATTTAACGGACCTATTCGAGTTCTGGGCGAAACCGCTAAAGCTAGAACCTTGAATTGTGAATGTGCGTGATTTTTGTTGTGAAGGGGTGAGATAAAGTTAAGTGTTTGGAAATTCGTACTGGAAGGGAATGCTGTGTTAGTGAAGGGGTAAAACCAGGAGTCAAATCTGAAATTTTCAATATGATACGTAGTTTTGGAAATTCGCAATAAAAAATATGGTATGGTTTGGACGATAGATCTTCAATAATTTCACAATTTTCCCTTTGACAAATTTTTATATAGCATTTGTAGTGTTCAATAAATTGGAGGAGTGTCATTATAACTGGGAATATTTGTGATGTAGGTCCCATATCATTGAACCAATATGAATAGGGGTGCACTCATTGATATGAGAGAAAAGAATTTGTTCCATAAAGGAATTTTGATTTGTTGAAAACTAATTCCCTGGGGTAATGGTGTGGGTTGTTCTTTTCTCACATATTTGACCTGTGTTTGCGTTTAAGGTAATTTTCTCTTTACCATTTGTCAGCCACTTTTCGTTACGTAGTTTGTTCTATGATTTTTGCTTTTAATCAAAAGAAAATCATTTATTTCATTGTAGAATGGGGCCGGGTCTGTTTAGATTGGTATACGCGTACCAGCCACCAGTCAGTTGCACCTACAATTTCTGTTGTTTTTTTTTTGTTGCCCTTGTTCCTGTTTTCTAGTTTCTTACATCTTTTTTCAATTATTCTCACATCTCGTAGCCTGTCATATGATTGACATTTAATTTAATTCCTATTTTTGCGCAACAACGGATATTGTCTTAAGGGGACCGGAGGATAATGTTTAAGGGCACGTACTAGAAATTCAATTTACAAAAAAAGGAGGGAATATACATACATAAATACGTACTACATGTATTTTTGCACGCAAGTTTGTAAGTAAATGGATGCTTTAAAATTTACAGAAAATATAATAACATTAAAAATGCATACAAAATTAAATACCTTAACATAATTTTCTTTTATCATAGATAAATTACACCTATAAACCTGAGGCCTATTTGAGAATCTTCTGTCGGCAAAAGACCTAAAGAAATTTTATTGTTCATATTTGTTTTTGTCTCGTTAATTTCCATTCATCATTATCTGCAGCTTATAGAAATCCCTAATTTCTTACAAAACTTCTTGTGGTAAAGCAACGATTATTAGACGCACACACACGTACACTGTCAAAGAATAAAGCCATGTAATTACATGTAGAAAATTTTCGTTTTGAAAAATTGATTACATTATTGTTAAGATTTATTACATTTCAAAATTCATTTCATTCATCTTCCATCTTCTATTCAGACTGTCGCATTGAACACCATGTTTGACCTTAAACTTCTTCTCTAATGAATTGGGCAGACCAGAAAACCACAACCAAGATTGAATAGACAGCCATTGTCTATGCCGTGCTGATGCCGTCTCCAATGATGATGCCGAAGTATCGACGATACATAAATACCCTTGTCTTTGACATTTGATGACCCTTTTCAACTATGCTGACCATTATATTGAACTTCTTCTAATGTCAGCAAATATTCTACACAATGCTTTCTATTGAAGATGATGGTGGTGGTGGCTTGGTATCATTATTTCACCTTTGACACCTTTTGAAGGTGTTGCTGCTGCTGCTACAGTTGAACCATACATTTGATGTACCATCCAATTAATCAGTTATTGTCTGTCCAAAAAGGGGTTATTCACATGACATGGATATTGATGCTCAAAAGACAGGAACATTTTGCAAATTGATTGGTTAATTGATGAAAGAACAGAATATCTGTCATTAAAAGAGAAGAACAATTAACAGCAAAAAAGGCTAACCGGCTACAGCGGAACTATGTTGCTTTGGCTTATTTCTGTTGGGTCATTTGTTTTAATAGCTCTATCGATCTTTTCGTTTCTGACGAATTATTTCTTGACATTAGGAATTCCCATTGTATGTTACTACTAATAGGTGAACTATAGCCACGTTTGACTGTATTTCGATTAAATCGACAAAAATAGCCTATAAAGTTTCTTAGCAGCACGTGCTGAATAAAAAATATAAAATAATTTTTGTCCTGCGTAGACATTTATTTCTTTTATCTAATTAACAAAGAAAGCAAAAGTTATGTGGACAAAGACTCGTACAACTTAAGTTGCATTTACATCAAACAGGTTTTAATAACGTTAGTCATTTAGTTCTGTCAAATAAATGACGTATGTATTTATCCCCAATATATACTTATCTTGGCAGTTTGAAGTTAGTTTTTACCTCGATTAAATACGCACTTTGTATAATTTGATTTCAGAAAGGGCCTAAAGAAGGACCCTTCCTTTCAGAAAAGTTATATAGAAGCACTCTTCCTTTCAAAAAGGTTCTAAAGAAGCACTCTTCCTTTCAAAAAGGTTCTAAAGAAGCACTCTTCCTTTCAGAAAGGTTCTAAAGAAGCACCCTTCCTTTCAGAAAGGTACTATAAAAGCACCTTTCCTTTCAGAAAGGTTCTATAAAAGCACCTTTCCTTTCAGAAAGTGTCTACAGAAGCACCCTTCCTTTCAGAATGGGCCTATAGAAGCACTCTTCCTTTCAGAAAGTGTCTATAGAAGCACCCTTCCTTTAAGAAAGGGTCTATAGAAGCACCCTTTCTTTCAGAAATGTTCTATAAAAGTAACATTCCTTTGAGAAAGGTCCTATAGAAGCACCCTTCCTTTCAGAAAGGTTATATAGAAGCACCCTTCCTTTCAGAAAGAAAGTTGTTAGCTCGATTAAATACGCACTTTATATGATTTGATTTCAGAAAGGGCCTAAAGAAGGACCCTTCCTTACAGAAAAGTTATATAGAAGCACCTCCCTTTCAGAAAGTTACTATAGAAGCAGTCTTCCTTTCAAAAAGGTTCTAAAGAAGCACTCTTCCTTTCAAAAAGGTTCTAAAGAAGCATCCTTCCTTTCAGAAAGGTACTATAGAAGCACACTTCCTTTCAGAAAGGTTCTATAAAAGCACCTTTCCTTTCAGAAAGGTTCTATAAAAGCACCTTTCCTTTCAGAAAGGTTCTATAAAAGCACCTTTCCTTTCAGAAAGGTTCTATAGAAGTACCTTTCCTTTCAGAAAATTTTATAGAAGCAACCTTCTTTTCAGAAAGGTTCTATGGAAGCTCCCTTCCTTTTCAGAAAGGTTCGATAGAAACACCCTTCCTTTCAGAATGGTTGTATAGAAGCACCCTTTCTTTCAGAAAGTGTCTACAGAAGCACTCTTCCTTTCAGAAAGTGTCTATAGAAGCACCCTTCCTTTAAGAAAGGTTCTATAGAAGAACCCTTCCTTTTAGAAAGGTTCTATGGAAGGACCCATCCTTTCAGAAAGGTTCTAGAGAGGCACCCTTCCTTTCAGAAAGGTTCTATAGAGGCACCCTTCCTTTCAGAAAGGGTCTATAGAAGCACCCTTCTTTTCAGAAAGGTTCTATGGAAGGACCCTTCCTTTCAGAAAGGTTTTAGAGGGGCACCCTTCCTTTCAGAAAGGTTCTATAGAGGCACCCTTCCTTTCAGAAAGGGTCTATAGAAGCACCCTTCTTTTCAGAAAGGGTCTATAGAAGTACCCTTCCTTTCAGAAAGGGTCTATAGAAGCACCCTTCCTTTCAGAAAGGTTCTATAGAAGCACCATTCCTTTCAGAAAAGTTCTATAGAACCACCCTTCCTTTCAGAAAAGGGTGTATAGATGCACCCTTTCTTTCAGTAAGGGTCTAAAGAAGCGCCCACCCTTTCAGAAAGAGTCTATAGAAGCACCCTTCCTTTCAGAGAGGGCCTATAGAAGCACCCTTCCTTTCAGAAAGGGTCTATAGAATCACCATTCCTTTCAGAAAGGGTCTATAAAAGCACCCTTCCTTTCAAAATGGGTCTATAGAAGCACCCTTCCTTTCTGAAAGGGTCTATAGAAGCACCCTTCCCTTCAGAAAGGGTTTATAGAAGCACGCTTCCTTTCAGAAAGGGTCTATAGGAGCACCTTTCCTTTCAGAAAGTGTCTATAGTAGAAGAAAGGGTATGTAAAAGCACCCTTCATTTCAGAAAGGGTATATAGAAACACCCTTCCTTTCAGAAAGGGTATATAGAAACACCCTTCCTTTCAGAAAGGTTCTATGGAAGCACCCTTCCTTTCAGAAAAGTTCTATAGAAACACCCTTTGTTTAAGAAAGGTTCTATGGAAGCACCCTTCCTTTCAGAAAATTTCTATAGAAACACCCTTCGTTTCAGAAAGGTTCTATGGAAGCACCCTTCCTTTCAGAAAAGTTCTATAGAAACACCCTTTGTTTAAGAAAGGTTCTATGGAAGCACCCTTCCTTTCAGAAAATTTCTATAGAAACACCCTTCGTTTCAGAAAGGTTCTATGGAAGCACCCTTCCTTTCAGAAAAGTTCTATAGAAACACCCTTTGTTTAAGAAAGGTTCTATGGAAGCACCCTTCCTTTCAGAAAATTTCTATAGAAACACCCTTCGTTTCAGAAAGGTTCTATAGAAGCACCCTTCCTTTCCGAAAGGTTCTTTAGAAGCACCCTTCCTTTTAGAAAGGTTCTTTAGAAGCACCCTTCCTTTCCGAAAGGTTCTTTAGAAGCACCCTTCCTTTTAGAAAGGTTCTTTAGAAGCACCCTTCCTTCTAGAAAGGTTCTTTAGAAGCTCCCTTCCTTTTAGAAAGTTTCTTTAGAAGCACCCTTCCTTTTAGAAAGGTTCTTTAGAAGCACCCTTCTTTTCAGAAAGGTTCTATGGAAGGACCCTTCCTTTCAGAAAGGGTTTTAGAAGCACCCTTCTTTTCAGAAAGGTTCTATGGAAGGACCCTTCCTTTCAGAAAGGTTTTAGAGAGGCACCCTTCCTTTCAGAAAGGTTCTATAGAGGCACCCTTCCTTTCAGAAAGGGTCTATTGAAGCACCCTTCTTTTCAGAAAGGGTCTATAGAAGTACCCTTCCTTTCAGAAAGAGTCTATAGAAGCACCCTTCCTTTCAGAAAGGTTCTATAGAAGTACCCTTCCTTTCAGAAAAGTTCTATAGAACCACCCTTCCTTTCAGAAAAGGGTGTATAGATGCACCCTTTCTTTCAGTAAGGGTCTAAAGAAGCGCCCACCCTTTCAGAAAGAGTCTATAGAAGCACCCTTCCTTTCAGAGAGGGCCTATAGAAGCACCCATCCTTTCAGAAAGGGTCTATAGAATCACCATTCCTTTCAGAAAGGGTCTATAAAAGCACCCTTCCTTTCAAAATGGGTCTATAGAAGCACCCTTCCTTTCTGAAAGGGTCTATAGAAGCACCCTTCCCTTCAGAAAGGGTTTATAGAAGCACGCTTCCTTTCAGAAAGGGTCTATAGGAGCACCTTTCCTTTCAGAAAGTGTCTATAGTAGAAGAAAGGGTATGTAAAAGCACCCTTCATTTCAGAAAGGGTATATAGAAACACCCTTCCTTTCAGAAAGGGTATATAGAAACACCCTTCGTTTCAGAAAGGTTCTATGGAAGCACCCTTCCTTTCAGAAAAGTTCTATAGAAACACCCTTTGTTTAAGAAAGGTTCTATGGAAGCACCCTTCCTTTCAGAAAATTTCTATAGAAACACCCTTCGTTTCAGAAAGGTTCTATGGAAGCACCCTTCCTTTCAGAAAAGTTCTATAGAAACACCCTTTGTTTAAGAAAGGTTCTATGGAAGCACCCTTCCTTTCAGAAAATTTCTATAGAAACACCCTACGTTTCAGAAAGGTTCTATAGAAGCACCCTTCCTTTCCGAAAGGTTCTTTAGAAGCACCCTTCCTTTTAGAAGGTTTCTTTAGAAGCACCCTTCCTTTTAGAAAGGGTCTTTAGAAGCTCCCTTCCTTTTAGAAAGTTTCTTTAGAAGCTCCCTTCCTTTTAGAAAGTTTCTTTAGAAGCACCCTTCCTTTTAGAAAGGTTCTTTAGAAGCACCCTTCCTCAGATAATGGCCCAAAATATCCAAAAAAAGTCTGCCGGCAGCAACTAACCGGGGTAGTACGTAAGATAACCCTCGAAGGCAGAAACCGATTTGGTCCAAACGTTGTACATTCCAATCCCAGAAAATGCATCATTTTGCAATTCAATTGGAATGGACGCCGAGGTAAGATCGATGAATTAGTAGACTTCATGAGTAGGAAGAATATCAAGGTCTCGGTGGTGCAGGAAACCAAGCTCGACAACAACTGCAGCGTTGTGGAGGTTACAACGTACTGAGGAAGGATCACTGTCGAAGTGGAGATGGGAAATTAGCTTTCCTATTGCACCAGTCTTTTCAATACCGACCAATCTCGCTTGAGCCTAGCTCTATTGACACGTACAAAGAATGTATGGCGGTAGCATTCAGGTGTGCAACTGCTGAGGTCGAGTTGCTGAACGTATACATCCCGCCGCTAAATAGCTGTATTTCACGTTACAAACCTAGTATCAGACCGCTTTTGGAAGGTCATAACCGCCTGTTTTGGGTGGATTTTAATACTCATCATGAGTTTTGGCATTCGGTCCTGTGCAATGACCAGAAGGGTATAGTGATGGCTTAGCAGATTTATAGCTCTACGTTTTGCACAGTCAATGAGGACGCCTCGAACAGAATTAACGGAAAGTGTCAGAGTTCGCCAGACATAAATAATGTGTCACCTGATCCGAGGAATAACGTCACCTGGCAACCCGTCGTTTATCTTGGATCAGACCATCTCCCTTTTATAGTCTCTATCAGCAGTCTGTCCTATTACATCACCTCTGCCGTACTTTCATCAATTATGGAAAAGCTAATTGGCCTAGTTTCAGAGAGTTCATTATTTCCCACTTTTGAGATCTCACCAACCCTTCTGATGTTCGGGTAACAGAAAGGACGTTCCGAGATATAATCACTGCTGTATACTCTCGACATATACTACTGGTCGAATACCCGAAGTAGGACCAACAGAGGCGAGGGGAAAGCTAATTGGTCTAGTTTCAGAGAATTCACTCATTAACGCTTCAGAGATCTTCCCAACCCTTTCGATGTTCAGGTAGCAGAAAGGACGTTCCGAGACACCATCACTACTGCAGCCTCTCGCCATATACCTACTGGTCGAATACCCGAAATAAGACTAAACTTCCCGGCAGAGACTACGTAATTAGCAAATGAGCGTAATGACCCCAGAGTCAGGGAGCTGACATTGGAAGGTAACAGGTTGGTCGGTTAGTATAAGCGGAACAAGTCGTTAAATCATCTGAAGAGTTCCAACATTGGAGCCGAAATTAGTGAACTTCGGACAACGGTTTAGTCACTCTCGAACCCTTGAAAGAAGGAAGATAGGACCTCAGTCACGCTTGGCGACATTATGCTGACTGATCCGAAGAGGAGGGCAATTTATTCGAGCACCCCGGACTGACAGGACGAAGGGAAGAGTACTACGCTACATCAAATCTCTTCCTGCCGAAGATGAACCCCCACAATTTACAATGGATGATGTTGCGAATCTCTTCGGGAACTCTAGATCATGCACCCTGTTGAAATTTACATGCCTAAACAGATGGATGTGCCGGTAGTATCTCAATAAAGTTCTCAACCAGTCGCTCATCACTCATATCGTTACAAAAGTCTGGAAAATGGGCGAGGTGGTCCCGCTACAGTTCGATTTCGCTTTTGTCGTTCGTAGCAAAGACGCTTGAGCGTCAGAAATAGTTATCCAGTTGCCGATCACCAGCCTGAGTTCCGTAAGCAGCACAGCACGACAACAGCGCTGCACGCCATCTCCAGACATGTTAGTCAAGCACTCCACATTGTTTGAAGACATCGAGCATACTACCCTCCGGTCAAGTTTGAAACGTTGGATAACACTATGCAACACTGAAAATGCAAACAACTTCTAGTATGCATTTTTTAAAAGTACATATTGAGACTACAAAAACCCTGGTAGGGTTTTGTCCTGTCAGATCCAGTTCGTGTTTTATGGCTAAAACTACAGTTTTTTTTTAATTTATCGGGCCTTTATCTCAGAAACGATTAGGAATTTGGCCTTGCTGTCTTTGGTAATATTGTAGAATTTATCTTTTGAACCGACCACATAAGAAAAACTCCATCTAGGACATCAAAATCGATAAAATATAGACAATTTTACATAATTGCTGAAAATCTGGTCAGTATCAGCAAAAATATTCAAAATAAAGTTTTTATCAATTCTTTAGAACAATCTGAAACTCTACAATGCTTACTTCATGTTGTTTCAGCGGTATTTATACCCTACACCACTATGTGGAAATGGTATTATAAGTTTGTTTTGGCAAAAATTCCTGTAACACCGCGAAATATTCGTCGGAGATCCCCAATGTGATATACCAATCTTTATATCTCGACGAGATAAAGCGATTTTGAGATGTGTGTCCGTCCGTTAGTCCCTACGTCCGTCTGTCCGTCCGTCTGTCCATTATAAATTGTAATCTAACTCAAGAGCGCAATTAGGGACCAATCGTCACGAAATTTTACATGGAGGTCGGGTTCAGACCAGAATAGATACCTATTGTTATTGGTGATGATCGTGAAATATTTAGCCGGTGAAATGGACCAAAAACATAATTTTTATCTAATTTTGTAGCGGACCTGTAGGTCGCAATAATAGGCCGACCGCCTCGAAATTTTAAATAAGGTAAGAGTATAGGACAAAGAAGAAGCTTGCAAATTGAGATGATGATCAGGTAATATTTAGAGGGTTAAATGGACCACAACTTTTGTGTGAACAGGAACTCTTGACCTTTCTATTGATGCAAATTCATATAACAGCCTAATATATCCAGTTATAAAGCCCGTTCAGCATTTGGAAGGCTATATAGTACCTGGCGGTCAACGCAACTATCACTGACAACTTAATTAAGAATATTTAATGCATGTGTGAAATCTACCCTATTGTATGGCAGTGAAACCGGGATGACGACGAAACAAACGGCTCAATTATTACAATCATTCATCAACAAATGCGTACGAATAAATATGCCGCATATTTTGGCCCAACACAATCAGAAATACAGAGCTATGGTCCTTGACAAATGAAGAGCCTATATTGCGGCAATTATTAAGAAAGAAATGGAGTTGGATAGGCCACACTCTGCGCAAGCCTCAACACAGCATCCCAAGGATAGCCCTAGAATGGAACACACAGGGCAGCCGACGTCGACATGGCGAAGAACAACGATGAAGGAACTTGAAAAACAAAATAAATCATTCCTTGACTTAAAATCATTGTGCCACAATAAACCTCTATATAAAACTCTTGTATGTCTTGTAAGTGGAATAATAAAGGAAAAAAATATCCAGTTATTAGTTTGTAGTGTAATCATAAACACGCTAGAGGTCGCAACTGTAGCGCAATAGTCACGAAATTTTGCATGAGGTAAGAGTTTAGGTAGAAGAAGATGCCTACAATTTTGGTTGATGATATGAAATTGTTTAGCGGGTGAAATGAGCCATTACTTTCGTATGAAAAATATAAAAATTTTATATATTTTTAAACTATTTATTTTTTTTTTTATATTTTTACCGCCAAAGTAGCCTACATATGGAAAAAGATCTACCTACTTTTCCCCTGATGCAAATTGCAATAATATGTCTTCTAGATAACCGGCATGCTGCCTAATATATAATAGGGTTTTTGTAGAGAACCACATTTTCCACCCATTGTCCCTATCATGCCAGAGAAAGTCCAGTTTTTGCATTATTGCAAATTACGTAGAGATATAGCGTATTAATTGTCCAATTGGATTTTTTATACATATATTGCAGCATGGGGTCGCTCCGCCACCTTTTTCTTCAAAATGTTTTCGATGTCGCTATTTTTTTGAAGTATTAATTTTGGTGAAGGCAAAGGCAACCAATTTTAATGGGATAAATCGAATACAGCTTCCATAACGCTAAACTTTTTAAAACCCTGTTTTCCCAAAACGCGAGTGGTGTGTCGGTTTCTTAACTGAAAAAGAAATATTAAACGAGAAAACGAAAATTAATCCGCGATATTTTCAAAAATATTGTTGGTTTTTTTTTTAAATTTTGCAGTAGCCGTTTCCGACGTTCTTACTTACTTACTTAGCTGGCCCATTACAGAACATTTGTTCTATAGGCCGAACTAAGAACAGATCTCCATTTCTCTCTGTCTATTGCTTCTCTTTCTGGAATACCGCGCCTTGTCATCTCTTCATCCACTTGTTTGCGCCATCTATTCTTTGGCCTGCCAATTCTGCGTGCACCGCCAAGCGGCACATATTTATACGCCTTTGTAGCGGGTTCATCATCGCTCATTCTTATGATATGGCCTAGCCAACGCAACTGATGTCATTAGTTGTGTTTACGGCGGTGCCGAGATCGACGAAGTCTTTTCCTACCTCAAAATTATAGGAACCAACGTCAACAGTTGGCCCGATCTCTATGGACGCATTGTGCGTCGACACCAACAACTAAGTCCTCCCGCCGTTTACCGCCAGACCCACTTTAGCAGATTCTCCTTCGACATAAAGGTATATGTTACTTCTTCTACTGATCGTCCCATGATGTCTATATCATCAGCATAAGCAAGTAACATGTGGCTATTGGTGTAGATTGTGCCACTTCTTTTGACGTTTACCTCTCGAATAACCTTTTCCAGCAGGATGTTGAAGAGATCACACGAGAGACTGTCTCCTTGCCTGAAACCTGTTTTGGTACACAATTTTTCGGAGAGGTTCTTTCCTATTTTAATTGAGGATCTCGTGTCAGTTAAAGTCATTTTACAAAGCCGAATGAGCTTTGCGGGGATACCAAATTCAGACATGGCCTGGAATACCTTTGAACGTAGTGGGCTGTCGAAGGCTGCTTTATAATCGACAAAAAGGTGGTAGGTGTCGATCTGCAACTCTTGGGTCTTCTCCAGGATTTGCCGCAGGGTAAATATCTGGTCAATGGTGGACTTGCCAGGTCTAAAGCCGCATTGGTATGGCCCAATTATCTCGTTGACCATAGGCTTTAGTCGTTCGCACAATATCCCTAACACGATCTTGTAGGCAATCGGGAGTAGACTTATGCTCCTATAGTTAGAGCATACAGTCTTATCTCCTTTCTTATGGACGGGGCACAGAATACTCAGGTTCCAATCGTCGGGTACTCGTTTTTCCTGCCAGATGGTGCTAACTAGCTGATGAATACACCTTATCAGCGTGTCGCCTCCGGTTTTGAACAGCTCGGCTGGTAAGCCATGGGCTCCTGCCGCCTTATTATTCTTCAGCCGATTTATTGCTGTCTTTAACTTATCTTGGCTTGGCGGTATACATTCAATACCATCTTCTGGGATTGGATCTGTGGTATCTTCGTCGTCTTCGCTTGATACCAACAGGTTTGAAAAATGCTCTTTCCATATCCTGAGCACACTATCTGTATCAGTTACCAAATTACCTTGCTGGTCTCTACAGGAGGAGGTGCCTGTACCAAAGCCATCATTTTGATGTTTCACTCTTTGGTAGAATTTTCGGACTTCATTCTGTCTCCTGTACATCTCGAATTGTTCACACTCCCGCTTTTCCATCTTTCTCTTTTAACCTCTCCTTTTCTCCCGACACCTCTCTCGTGCGATACGTGTTGCTACGGATTGTAAAGTAGCCCTATATGCCGCATTTTTCTTTTCGGTAGCAGCACGACACTCCTGATCATACCATGGATTCCTTGGTGGAGGTCTCTGGTATCCAAGTATGGATTTTGCGGCTGTTTACATGGAGCGGGCAATATTTTGCCATTGCGCTGATATGTTATGGGGATGAGGAGTGCTTTGATTAAGCAATTGGAATATGCTGTGGCTATCTGTTGTGTTTGCAGCTTACCGATGTCTAACTTTCGTGTTTGTGTCTGTTCGTACTTTGTTTGCTACGTTTAACCGGGTGCGTACCTTTGCTGCAACTAGGTAGTGGTCCGAGTCTATGTTTGCTCCTGGGAACGAGCGCACATCCAACACGCCCGATGAGTGTCTTCCATCTATCACAACGTGATCAATTTGATTTCTTGTTTTCTGATCTGGAGACAGCCAGGTGCCCTTATGGATGTCGAGATGTTTAAATCTGGTGCTGCTAACTACCATGTTTTTGCAGCTGCGAAGTCTATCAGCCTCATGCCATTGTTAGATGTTTCATTGTGGAAACTGAATTTTCCGGCTGCTGGGCCAAAGATATTTTCCTTTCCAACTTTGGCATTAAAATCGCCTGGAATAATTTTAATGTTATGGGCAGGACAACGGTCATATGTTTCTTCTAAGCGCTCATACAATATATCTGTGGTCTGTTCGTCCTTGTCTTCAGTGGGAGCATGAGCGCAAATAAAGCTGATGTTGAAGAATTTTGCTTTTAATCGAATTGCAGCGAGTCTTTCATTCACTGGGGTGAAGCTGGAGACCAGATGTTTTAACCTCCGACCAACTACAAATCCGCAACCAAACTCATGCTTTATGTCATAGCAGCTATAATACAGTGCGTCACCTTTAGGTGTTGTTGTGACGCCTTTCCCATTCCATCGTATTTCCTGTACGGCAGTTATGTCGGCCTTGTACTTTTCAAGTTCATCTGCCAATACGTAAACTGCACCATTTCTATAAAGAGTGCGAACATTCCAGGTGCAGATTCACAGATCATGGTCCTTAAAACGTTTGCGGGGGTCGTCAACTTTAGAGGGATTCGTTTTTCTTTTCTTTTGTTTTTCATAGTAGACTGCTTTTTCTAGGGGAGGGTTACTAACCCGGCGCCCATACCCAAGTTTTAAACGTTCTTATGGGTGAACGTGCGGCACATGTTAGCTCACTACCTTTAACGGGTGTTAAAGGCAGCTCCCCAGGTGACACCACGGGGAGGTCAGTGTCCACTTGAGATGAGAGAGGGACCAAGATAAATCCTGGACTTTGTCATGTTAAAGCCGGTCAGGACCGTTCCTTGGTATCTTCCATCCCCTACGTCACCCATTTAGAAGAATTTAGCTAAATTTTTTGACCGAACAAGCTCTAATTTGACATTTGAGGTTCTCAGTGGTCACAAAATTCCTTCACTAAAAATTTTCAACATAGGTCCATGTTTTACTGTAGCCCCCATATAAAAGTGCCGCCGAGGCCAACGATTTTTTATTCGTTTTTGTTTAATTTTTATACCCTCAGCATTTATGCTAACGAGGGTATACTCGTATATACTTTCATACGGGCAAAATGTGCCTCATCGGGTTTAGACCCAAAGTATGTTTGGACGAAATGTGTTTCAGACATTTTGGAGTCGATTTGGGCATGTCTGTCCGTCTGTCTGTCTGGCTGGTGCGCACGATAACTTTCGAAGGAATGAACCGATTTGGCGTAATAACATTTTATCCAAATTTTGTTTTAGCTCGAAGATGAGCCATATCGGACCATTCCTTCAGATACCTCCCCCACAAAAGTTCGAAGATATTCGGAAGAATTGTGCGCACGATAACTCTTGAAGCGAGTAACCGATTTCGTCCGTATTTTTCGTATCTAATATCTCTATGGGACTTAGATCAAGTTTGAAAATGGACTATATAGGTCCACTTCTTCGAGTACTTCGTGAAGGGTGCAGTTTAAGGCCTGCTCTCGAATCGTATTGCTTCATCTTGTAACAACCTGTACTCGTCACCTTCATTACGACATTAGAAGTTTTTTCAGTGGAAAGTCCATACTTCCTGAGAAAATAGTCCGAAGGGTTTCAAATACCCCTATTGCACCATGTCTAGTGGCTGGTGCGCACGATAACTCTCGAACGGTCGGTCGAAAATTTGGACTTCCCTTTGGTTTTTTTGTAACAACTTGTACTCCCTTTCTCTATTACGACGGTACATACTTTTTCAGGGGCAAGTCCTTACTTCTTGATATAATGGCCCAAACGCTTCAAAACGCCTGCCAGTACCAACTAAACTGGATAGTAGGCAAGATAACCCTCGAAGGGAGTAACCGATTTGGTCCCAACGTTGTACATCGTATTATATAGACGTAAGAAATATTGTGTGTTACTTCTTTTCTTTAGGTCCGAGGCTGAGGGTATATCTCTGTCGGCCAAGCCGACTGATACTTTTTTAATTGTTTTATTGTAATGTTTCCAAAATTAGTTTGCAAGGCGTTGCACATAGTCGCGGATTTTTCCCTCCATTTCGAATAAGCAATTAAAATTGGCAAAGAATTGCTTCGAAGTCATAACAAAATTAAATTGTGCTAACAAAAAGAATGCTGAAAATTAGTAGCAAAATGCTATTCAAAATAATAACTATTACCGTTAGTGTTATTATTTTCCTCAATTGTGGGCAAACTAGTTTAAGTCAACTAAAATAGCAAAAAAAAAAAAAAAAATTAAAAAAGAAATTTAATTGACATCTGTTATCACTTAAAAAATCCACTGAATGTTCAATTTGTTGAATAATCGTCAATTAGTTCACTTTTGTTGGCTCTACGAAATATGAATCCTTTCAACTGTTTTAAATTTATTTATTTCTTAGCAAATTTCGAGTTTCTTTAAAAAGCCCCTTAAACCAGTGAATGAAACATTCGAAAGCAACACAAAAAAAGAAACCATAAAAATATTTGCAAGACAAACAAGACAGAAGAAATTGTTAACGAAATCGCTTCAACTGACATCTTATCTGTAACAATTGTTTCAGAATTATTACTCTGCTCTGTTGTTGTCTGTCTCCACACCAAAAGGTAGTGCTCAGTGGGAGGGTTCGGCATGTGAGAAAATGCCAGTTGTTATTGCCTTAAATGTCAATGAAGTAATAAAGTCACGTTTTTATTTAAACAAAAACGAAACGAAAGGAAAGCAAAAGGAGAGATTGTAATAAAATTGAAGAAGACAAGAATAAGGCAACGCTGAAATCTGTGCTGAAATATTGTTAACAGTGTTTGGAAATTTAAGCAAGAAATATATTTTAACTAGCAAAATGCACGCTACTTCGTATGCGGAAAGGGAATAATATACAAACAAATAAACAATATTTAATATGAAAAAACTTCTCTACAAAAGTGGTGTCTTAGACACGCCGTTCGGACTCGGCGATAAACTGTAGGTCCCATATCATTGAGCTAATATGAATCGAGGTGCACTTATTGATATGAGAGAAGTTTCCCTTGTCCCTTATGGGATGTTTGTGGAACAATTACAATTACAACATGAAAATGGTGGACACTGAAAATGTTGATGTACTAATACCTATTTTAATTCATTTAAGTACTGTTCGTATGCCTTTAGTTCGAATTTCCAATAAAGACCTTATAACACCCCTAAACATCAACAGCGACCCACATTTTAAATTCAGTCCATATTTTATTAGAACTGTACGAGTATTTTGAAGATTTTATCCACATTTTCCAACCGAAGTATTTGTAATTTCGGCATTTGTGATATCAAAATGTAGAAAACCCTTATTCAAAAATGTCCTTCCTGTTTAAAACCATGGAACGTATACCATGATTAAGAGCAAGATTCCAAACGCTTAAATACAAACAACATGCATACGTTTAAGGTAGATCAGTGGAAACCGCATTACATAACATCGAGAGCAAATTAGACAGATGTATACATACATCGAAACCCTTATGCAAGATAAATTTCACGTGAACCGGGCCCTTAGGGACTGGATAAGCCATATGCTAAGGAATAGATGGATAAGCTGCGGGCTACATGACGTAACAATACGGGAAAAAGTTGGTCAGGGAACGCCACAGGGGGATCTTATCTCCACTCCTATGGGTCACTACCATAAATAGCCTATTAAGGATTTTAACCCAGTCTGCTATGCAGACGACGTTATAATACTTCTGAGGGGTAAAAATCCAAATTTGCTGTGCAGAAGAACTGAATCAGGAAACACGGGAAAACGGAAATATGTCTTTTCACTAGGAAAACAAAACTGGGACATTTTGAAGAACCAGTTTTCCTAAACAAGACAATCAGTATTTCCAATAAAGTTAAATATCTGAGAGTAATCCTGGATAGGAAACTTAAATGGAAAGACCATATTCAAGAGAGAGATAACAAAGCTTATAGATGCTGGTCATCCTGTAGAAGGGATATAGGCGCCAAATGGGGTCTTAATTCTACGATGACACACTGGCTATACAAAAGCGTTCTTAGACCAATCCTAACATACGCTACAATAGTCTGGTGGGCAGCTATGGGTAAAAAGTGTAATATTAAAATACTACAGAAAGTCCAACGAATGTGCTGCTTAAGTGTAAGTAATTCCAGAGACCAAAATATCTCTTCTTTCGCCGGATCACAATACTGTCCATCAAGCAGAGATCAGAGCGATTAAAGAGTGTCTGAACTGTCTTGGATTGTATAAATCAGTCTTGGAATGTATAAATTCGATCAACAACTATTCTCAACATGGCTCGGTGCGTATAATATGGGTACCGGGACATGCGGGGAATAGAGGTAATGAGATAGGAAATTCTCGGGCACAAAAATGGAAGGGAATTAGAAGCAGTAAACTTAGAGAATCCAAAGCCACTAAACGCGTCCCGTCTAGAGTTAAAAACTTGGGCAAAAAGTGCCCTCTTATCCCTATGGAATAGAGAGAAAATAGGGAAAAACACAAAAATCCTATGGGGAGACCCAAATGAGGAAAAATCTAAAAACCTACTACTGCTAGGAAAGGCAGAGTTGAGTAGGCTTACAGGTATCCTTAGAGGTCACCTGGGTTTACAAGCTATTCTGCACGAAATTAATTGTGCAGATAACAGCATATGCAGGGCATGCGGAGAAGATGACGAAACACTGGAACATTTTCTCTGCGAATGCCCCCCTTTCGCAAACATCAGATCCCAGTATTTAGGGAAGGACACAATATCAGATCTTAATCAAGTAATGGTAAACGACCTGAAACAATTAAGGGATTTTGTTAAGGGCACAGAATTCCTTAAATAAAAAACGGCAGGTTCCCCTTCTTCAAATAACTCTAGTCTTGAGCACACAACAGGCCTACTTCTGGCTTAAGTGAATGTCCGCCAGGATCTAATCTTTTGATTTCAATGCTTTGTTTAGATACCACCTTCGCGTTAACATGAAAGCAATAGTAACGATTCAGTACAATTTTAAAAATCCATATTATTACATGTAGAAACATTCCATACATTTTAAAGGCGGATTTTCTCATGGAAATTCTCAATATCAGTGCGTCAATGTTTAGTACTATTTAATACTTCTAGTACTACCATCTCTAACAGTGAACCTGATGAATAAATAATAAATCAGAATTCCACTTCTATTCCTTAGCCCAATACCAAATTTATTGCACTTTTGTACTTTTCGAACACTAATTATATATTTTCAGCTTCACCCAACACCAAATGTAGTACTATTTTGTACTTTTCGTATTTCCAATACCGACTCAATAATTCAGTCTCTAGCGACCTCCATTCTAATTTCAGAATTTGTATGCATTTCCTTATCTGAACACCAACATTAACCCTAATATATAAATTCGGAATTCCAGCTATGTATATCCATTAATGCAACATCAAAACGGTACCAGATTTAATACTTATAATAGGTATAAGTTTCAAAAAGTACATCGTTATATCCAAAACTATATTCCAACCACGATACTCCTTTACATAGAGATGGGAAATGGGTAAATACCCAAATGGTAAATACCCATTAAAATGGGTAAATTGGGTACAAATGGGTAAATACCCAGGTATTTACCCAATATGTGGGTAAAAACTACAGAAACTAAAGTCATCCAATTGGACGCGAAAACGCAGTATTTAACAGATTTTAACTATGAATAAAATTATCTCTTTTGGAAATGTGACTAGTAAATACTTTGTTGAAGTCCTTCTTCCGGAAAAACGCAAATGCTGGACCGATATTCTTATTTTTTCCATATATCTGATGGCTTAACTTTTGATTTAAGCTGATAATCTTGAGATTTTGGTCCTCTTCGACAAAGCTATATTTGCTGCGGTCTGCATTGATTTGCTTCCTACATACAACTCCAACACTCGATTTTACATATAAAAAGTATAGTCCGCGAGGTTATACCGCTTTTTATACCCTCCACCATAGTATGGAGGGTATATTAAGTTTGTTTTTCCGTTTGTAACGCATTGAAATACTCATTTGCGACCCTATAAAGTATATATATTCTTGATCAGGGTAAAATTCTAAGTCGATCTGAGCACGTCCGTCCGTCCGTCCGTCCGTCTGTGGTAATCACTCTAGCATCCACAAAAATGGAGATAGGGCGCTGAAATTTTGGGAAAATGCGTCTTTTGTTTGCAGGCAGGTCAAGTTCGATGATGGGCTATATCGGTCCACGTTTTGGTATAGCCCCCATATAACGGTACCCCCCGATTTACGGTATTTTGACGTTTTTAGCAACATTTTTAGACCGATTTAGCTATAATTTGACATTTAGGGTTCTTAAGTATCAATAAACATATATGACAACAGTTGTGGACATAAGTCCACGGTTTGGTATAGCCCCCATATAACGGTACCCCCCGATATACGGTATTTTGAAGTTTTAGCTACATTATCAGACCGATGTAGCTATAATTTGACATTTAGGGTTCTTAAGTGTTAATAAACTTATATAATAAAAGTTGTGGACATAGGTCCACGTTTTGGTATAGCCCCCATATAACGGTACCCCCCGATTTGCGGTATTTTGACGTTTTTAGCTACATTTTCAGACCGATGTAGCTATAATTTGACATTTAGGGTTCTTAAATGTCAATAAACTTATATAACATAAGTTGTGGACATAGGTCCAAGTTTTGGTATAGCCCCCATATAACGGTACCGCCCGATTTGCGGCATTTTTGACATATATTGTTCTTAAGTGTCAATAAACTTATGTGACAAAACTTGTGGACATAGGTCCACGTTTTGGTATAGGCCCCATATAACGGTACCCCCCGATTTACGGTATTTTGACGTTTTTAGCTACATTTTCAGACCGATATAGCTATAATTTGACATTTAGGGTTCTTAAGTGTAACTAAATTTATATAACAAAAGTTGTGGACCTAGGTCCACGTGTTGGTATAGCCCCCATATAACGGTACCCCCGATTTACGACATTTTGACGTTTTTATCTACATTTTCAGACCGATTTAGCTATCAATTGACATTTAGGGTTCTTAAATGTCAATAAACTTATATAACTAGTGGACATAGGTCCATGTTTTGGAATAGCCCCCATATAACGTTTCCGCCCGATTTCAGGTATTTTGAGAATTTTACCAACAAGTTTTAACCGAATTATCTGTAATTTGAACATTTGACATTTGAAATTCTTAGTGGTCACCACACCTCTCCACCAAAAATTGTCAAGAAAGCCCCCATATAACGGTACCTCCCGATTTTCAGTAATTTGATGATTTTAGCTACAATATTAAACCGACATAGCAGTAATTTGACATTTGAAGTTTTAGTGGTCACAACACCTCTCCATCAAAAATTGTCAACATAGGTCCATGTTCGGATATAGCTCCCATGTATCGGTACCTCCCAATTTTCAGTAATTTGGCCATTTTAGCTACAATTTTTAACAGAACTAACTGTAATTTGACATTTGAATGTTGTAGTGGTCTCCACGCATCTGCATCAACAATTTTCAACATAGCCTCAATATAACGATACTTCCCGATTTTCGGTACTTTGAGGATTTTACTTAAAATGTTTAACCGAACGTAGGTCCATGTTTTTGTATAGCCCCAAAACAAACCTCCCGATTTTCCGTACCTTAGCTTTATTTTTGGACGAACTTTCTGTAATTTGAAATTTAAAAGTCAACAAAAATTCTGCAACAAAAATTGTTCATTTAAGTTCATATTTTCGTATAGCCCAGATACCTCAGAACTAGCTGTTAATGACATTTGAAGTTCCCACGTTATGTACCGATTTTCGATATTTTGAGGATTCTAGCTAAATTTTTTAACCGAATTAGGAGTTATTTGACATTAAAGGCTCCCATCAAAAACTCTCAACATAGACCCATGTTTTATTATAACCCCTATATAACAGTACCTCCCAATTTCTAGCCCACCAAAAATTGTCAACAGTTAGATATAGGCACCATAAAAAAGGGCCTCCAGAATGAAGCATTTTATGTACATTATCTGACATTTTAACGTACTCACTTAAAGTTGGGGACAGGAATGAATATTTTATGGTGGAGGGTATGAAAAGTTCGGCCCGGCCGAACTTAATGCTTTTTTACTTGTTGATATTCTGTCTGACAGAAAAACAAAATTTTAATTTCAAAATAAATTTTTAAATTCCCAAATAAACACCCGAAAATGGTATTTATCGGGAATTTACCAGGTATTTACCCAAGTTTTGGGTAAATCTCAATATCTCAATCCTACACTACACCAGTAATCCTAATTGTAAATTTCAGGTTTACCCAACTCCAAATTGTACCAAATTTCGTACCATTTAGTACTTTTCGTAGACATAAGTACGAATTTACCAAATTACCTCCATATCACAATCTTACACTTCAACAATAATCTCAATTCCAAATTTCTGATTTCCAGCTCTATCCGTTCACCCAAATCCAATTTGTACTAAATTTAGTACCATTTAGAATTTTTCGTACACATGAGTACGAATTTCCAAAACCATTTCCTTTTATAAACACAACTTCCCAACCTTGATTTAAATACCAAATTGCAAGTTTCTAACTATATCCGTTGAAAATATACAATTGGTACTAAATTTAGTAACTTTAAATACACTTATAGGCTGAATTTCCAAAAACCCTTTGGTACACCTTTCTAAATCCCCATCAGTGACCCTCATTCCAAATTCGAGAATTCTAGCTCTACCCGTTTGCCTCATAGGAAGGGATTAGTACATTGTATGGAAAAGGGTGCCCAAAAAATAGTTCTAATCGAGTTACCGCCTCCAAATTTTAAACGTAGGTTTATAACAAGCCAACAAGATAGAAAACCATTTTAGTGGTTGTAGGCCCATTTTTAGGTAAAGCTCCCATAGAAAGGTACCGCCCTATTTTTTGTATTTTGACGATTTTCGCCAAATTTACCAACCGGTTTGGATGTTATTTTGCAATTTGAGTTCTGAGTGAATAAACTAACTCCTTGCAAAAAATATTCAATATAGGTCCACGTTTAGTTATAGCCCCCATATAAATGTACCTTCAGATTTTCGGTATTTTCACAATTTTGACAAATTTTCCAACTGATTTGGCTGTAAATTGGCATTTTGAGTTCTGAGTGAACCAAATACCTCCATGCAAAAAATGGTCAATATGGGTCTACGTTTAGGTATAGCTCCCATATAAACGTAACTCCCGATTTTCGAAATTTTGACGATTTTACCTACATTTTCCAACCGATTTGGCTGTAATTTTGCATTTTGAGTTCTGAGTGAGCAAAAAATTTTCAGTATAGGTATAGCTCCCATTTACAGGCGAGGTATAGGAGGAATAACTTAGCGGATGGCAGATGGGAGCAGCTGTTTTTTTTAAATTGTAAAATAGAGACTTTCCGCTGCATTAAAAAAAAAACAATTCGAGACTCACAAATGCTCACAACATTAGTAAAACTCAACATAAATTAATAGTAATTATATTAAAACAAGTAAGCAAAGGTTATAGTCGGACTGGTCCCACCATGTGATACCCTACACTACTGCCCCTGGGAATTAGCTTTCATCAAATCAAAATTCCTTTATGAAACAAATAAGAAATAACTTTGTGGATTCTGCCACCTTACCACAATAAGCTTGGGACCTACCTATCGCTGAGTCCGAACGGCGTGTCCTATGACACCACTTTTAGAGAAGTTTTATATTGCTGAAATACTCAGAAAATGTCGCCAACATTACTCAGGTGTATTCTGCCACCGTTGAAATTGCTGCGTACAAGGCGGATGTGAAGTTGAAATATAGCTCCACTCTATTGAATAATATTAGAAACGAAGATGCGTAATGATTATTTTTTTTTGCTTTGAGCATACTAAATGTCTCCGAAGTCTATTCTTCAAAAATCAAAAAATTTAAAATTTCCATGTTTTGATATATGTATCTAACAGGGTGCCACCGTGGTGCAATGGTATGCACACCCCCATTCATGCTGAATGTCCGGGTTCGGCAAAATACCCCTCAGTAATGATTGCGACATTTTCCGAGTATCTTAGCCATGAAAAGCTTCCCTACATGCGGTGTCCTAGGACACGTAGTTCGGCTCGGCGATAAACATTAGGTCCTTTATCATTGAGCTAGTATGAATCGGGGTGTACTCATTAATATGAGAGTAGCCTCCCTTGTCCCTACTTGGATGTTTGTGGAACAATTATGTATATCATTATACAATTCTAATAAAAGTTCCAAAGTTGGAAAATTGGCATTGGTACCGTATCACACCAAGCTTAAATAATAATAATTGTTGCACAAACATCTCAGAAGGGAGAAGGGAGACTTATCTCATATCAATGAGTGAGTGTACCCCGATTCATATTCGCTCAATGATATGGGACACACAGCTTATCTCCGAGTCCGAAGGGCGTGTCCTAAGACATCACTTGTAGAAAAGTTTTATATGGCTGAAATACTCAGAAAATGTCGCAAACCTTACTGAAGAATATATTTTGACACCGTTGAAAATTTGATTTTGCCTGGCTGGGGAATCGTTTTGCAAAAAGTTGGCAAAGCGACCCATGCTGCAATGTATGTATTAAAATCCAATTGGACAATTAAAACGTTAGGGCACCGTGTAATTTGCAATAATGCAAAAACTGGGAATAGGAAAATGTGATTCTCTACACAAAACACATTATATGTTAAGCAGTAGGCCCGTTATCTAGCAGACACGTGATTGCAATTTGCATCAGGGGGAAGATCAGTAGTTCTTTTTCCATATGTGGGTGCTTTGCCGGCATATGCCCTCCAGGAAATAAAATATAGACCAAAAATATTTTTTTGTATTTTTCATACAAAAGTAATGGTGCATTTCACCCGCTAAATAATATCAGATCATCATCCAACATTGTAAGCATCTTCTTCTACCTAAACTTTTACCTCGTGCAAAATTTAGTGATTATTGAGCTATAATTGCGAACTCTAGCGTGATTATGATAACACTACAAACAAATAACTGGGTACTGGGTTACAGCCTAATGTAACTCTGTTATCTTATTATGTACACCAGCACAATTGAAATCAATAGAAAGGTCAAGCTTCCCTCTTCCAATTATAGCTTACTTGCCCGGAATGCCTCTTCCAGGAAAAAAGATATAAGCTGTATATTAAAAATTTTCACAATTTTCACACAAAAGTTGTGGTCCATTTAACCCTCTAAATAGTATCTGATCGCGATCCCAAATTGCAAGCTTCTTCTTTGTCATATACTCTTACCTAAATTAAAATTTCGAGGCGATCGGACTATTATTGCAACTGACAGAGCAGCTACAAAATTGGATACAAATTATGTTTTTGGTCCGTTTCACCCGCTAAATTTTTTACGGTCATCACCAATTAAAATAGCGATCTATTCTTATGTGAAACCGACCTCCATACCAAATTTCCTAACGATCGGTCCATAATAGTGGCCTGGAGTTTGATTACAATTTATAATGGGCAGACGGACACACATCTCAAAATCGCTTTATCTCGCCAAGATATGAAGATTGGTATACCATATTGGGGGTCTCCGACGAATATTTCGCGGTGTAACATGAATTTTTCCCAAAACAAAGATATAATACCCTTTCCACATAGTAGTGTAGGTTAAAGAATAAAAAATCATTTATAAAGAATTTATTTTTAATGAAGTTGGAAAACGAATTATGATTTTTTTTCGTAAAAACATTGTCAATGCCATCACCTATAAGCTTCATTTTGAAAATTGTAGATTTACCTCTCCATTTTTTTTTATAATTTTAGTCATAACCTACGAATGCTTTGCGGATATATTTTACGTTTTAAGGCCTCACATACAAATCACAACTTCGACTTAACTTGCCGTATAACCGCTGTAAATTTACAGAAATAATGCTGGATGTTAAAAATGTGATATATTTAGAAAATATTTATTTCAATCGTAATCAAATTTGTCGCCATCAATTTTTAGATTTTTGTCCACGGGCGGAACCACTGTGCGTGGGAGAGATGTAAGTGATCTCTACGTTGGAGCAGTGAAAAATCAGTATTCTATGTACGGCCTCAAGAATGGTTATTCTGTTATAAACATATTAGTATTATTGTAAAATCTATATTTAGACGAAAAACTTGACCAACATAAGCTGGTGCTAATTAATATTCATTGATATTTAACAAAAAAAAAACTGTTGCAACATTTTCCCCTTTCAGAACACGGTTTCAAAAAGAACCAACAGCATGGTTTCGTAAGAAAAATCTACATATGGATATAGAAAAAAGCACACACAAGATCAAACGTAAGTCATATACACGTACATACATATACAGTATGCACACATAATCCTTTACTTTATGTTTATGTGATACCTCATGTTTTAAGCCAAAGAAGTTGTTTGTACATATATTTGTAAAATGCTGATATATGTATTTTTATACCCTACACCAGTATGTGGAAAGGGTATTATAAGTTTGTTTTGGCAAACATTCATGTAACACCGCGAAATATTCGTCGGAGAACCTCAATGTGGTATACCAATCTTCATATCTCGATGAGATAAAACGATTTTGAGATGTGTGTCCGTCCGTCCGTCCGCCTGTCCATTATAAATTCTAATCAAACTTCTGGCCGCAATTATGGACCGATCGTCATGAAATTTTACATGGAGGTCGAGTTCAGACCAGAATAGACATACATATATTATTACGAGGGCTACACGAAAACTACCTGACCTAGGCAACACCGCGTATTGCCTGGCGTAATTTGAATTTTTTTTGGATAGTTTGACAGTTTTTAGCCTGGACTTACTCAGGATAGTTTGTCGTTCGACCATGTTATGTGTTGTTTACAGTGACTTGAAAAAATGACTTTGCAAAAAAATGGAATTTACTTGTGAACATTTTCGTCCAAGAATTGTTCACAATTTTCAACGTGGATAATCCCGCAAGAGTGTATCGATCAAATTAAATCGTTTTAGGTCGATAAAGGACCATCCTATAGCACTATGAAAAACTCGTTTAATGAATTCAACCGTGGTCGGCACTCGCCAGAAAACGAAGGTCGTAAGGGTCGCCCAAAATCGGTCGTTGTGCCAGAAAAAAATATGTCGTGCATGAACGGATAATGCGAGGTCGCCATGTTAAATACCGTGAGATAGAGGCATCCTTGGTCATTTCTTCCACCAACTAACATTTGATATTGCACAAACACCTGGCGGCAAAAATGGATTTTTCTCGTTAGATCCAGCAAAATTGGGCAATCGCTCGAAAAAAGGCTCCTGTGAATTGGATCAAAGAAATTGAGCATAAAATCGATCGGGGTTATTTAAACGACATTTATAAGATCGTCACAGACGACAAATCTAGGTCCTATGCTTAGGAGCCTGAACAAAGCAGCAATCGGCCGTTTGGATCTTCGAAAGCGAGCCAAATCAAACGAAAGTTGTTCATGTAAGAAGCAGTTCCAAGCAAAAGCTTGCCTGTTTCTTTATAAAAACTAACCGTGTGGCGACTATACGGCTTGAGAAATATAGGAAGGTTAATTCTGAGTGGCACACTATAACTTGTTTGCCTGAAGTCTCCTGAGAAGTTCGAAAAACGAACAAGAGAAGACAAATCATTCTGCATTATGACAATGTGGGCTTTCACACATAGATTCAAACCAGCGCCTGTTTGACGAGACAAAGCGTGGAATTGATGGGTCATCCGTCTTACAGCCCTGACTGGGGATCCAATGAATTCATTTGATTCCAGCACATCAAGAAAAAAGGCGTGCTCAACGATTTTTGTTGCCTGAAGATGCTGTGAAAGCGTTCACAAACCATTTTTTGGAGGTGTCTCAATGGGAGTGGAAAAAGTGCTTCGCCAATACGTTTGAGCGCACGAGAAAGTTTTTAATGGTAAATATTCGCGTTTTCATTGTTAGGTCAGATAGTTATCGTTCACGAAAAACATAATTTTTATCCAATTTTGTAGCGGTTACAATAATACTCTGATCGCCTCGAAATTTTAAATAAGCTACGAGTATATGACAAAGAAGGAGCTTGCAAATTGAGATGATGATCAGATAATATTTAGAGGGTTAAATGGACCACAACTTTTGTGTGAAAATTGTAAACATTTTTAATATACAGCTTAAATCGTTATTTCTGGAAGACACATTCCGCGTAAGAAAGCTATAGTGGGAAAAAGAACTCTTGACCTTTCTATTGATGCAAATTGTGTTGGTGTACATGCTTAGATAACAGAATTACAGCCTAATATATCCAGTTATTTGTTTGTAGTGTAATCATAAAGTTACTAGAGGTAGCAACTATAGAGCAATCGTCTCGCACTTGGTAAGAGTTTAGGTCGAAGAAGATGCCTACAATTTTAGACGATGATCGCGTGAAGTGAACCATTACTTTTGTATGAAAGATATAAAAATTTAATTTTGTTCCATATTTTAATTCCTTAAGGGCACACGAGGGGCACTAAAAAACCTTCCGGCCTAGGCAACACGCAGTGTCGCCAGGTGTCAGTTGATATTTTTTGGAAAGCTTGGCAGTTTTTAGCCTAAGCGTACTTAGGACAGTTTGACATACGACCATGTGTTGGGTTGTTTGAGATGGCTTGATTGAGGCACCTCGAAAACATAATTTTTGAACGCTTTTACAGCATCTTCTGGCGACGAAAATCGTTGACCACGCCTTTTTTTGATGTGCTGCAATCAAATGAAGTCATTGGATCCCCAGTCAGGGCTATACGCCACATGATCCATCAATTCCACGTTTTGTCCGGTCAAACAGGCGCTGGTTTGAATCGATGTGTGGGAGCTCGCATTGTCATGATGCAGAACGATTCGATTTCTCTTGTTCGTTTTTCGAATTTTTCAGGAGACTTCAGGCAAACAAATTGTAGTGTAACACTTTTTTCCATGAACAACTTTCGTTGGATTTGGCTCGCTTTCGAAGACCCAAATGGTCGATTCCAGTTTCGTTTCGGGATCCTAAGCATAGATCCAAGATTCGTCTGTAACGATCTTATAAATGTCGTTTGAAGTACCGCGACGTTTTTATACACATTTTTTTTGCACAAATCCACAAGACTCTATTTTTGAGCGATTGACCAATTTTTCTGGACCCAGTGAGAAAAATCTATTTATGCAGCCAGGTGTTCATGCAATATCAAATCTTAGTTGATGGAAGAAATGTCCAAGGATGCCTCTATCTCACGGTATATAACATGGCGACCTTGCACTATCCGTTCACGCACGGCATAATGTTTTTCTGGCCGAGTTTGTTCGACCTTCACGACCTTCTTTTTTTGCGAGTGTCGGCCACGATTGAATTCATTAAGCCAGTTTGTCATAGTGATATAGTGATATCGACATAAAAAGATTTAATTTGATCGATGCACTCTTGCCGTGATTATCCATGTCGTATTATAGGACGGAAATTTTCACAAGTAAATTCCATTTTTTGCAAAGTGATTTTTTCCGGTCTCTGTAAATAACACAATACATGGTCATAAGTCAAACTGTCCTGAGGACGCTTAGGCTAAAAACTGTCAAACTTTCAAAAAAAAAAAAAAAGTCAAATGATGCCTGGCGACGCTGCGTGTTGCCTAGGCCAAAAGGTTTTTAGTGCCCCTCGTTTACCGACAAAGAAGCCTGCATATGAAAAAAGAGCTGTGTCTCCTAGATAACGGGCCTACTCCATAAAATATAGCGTTTTTTTTTTGTAGAAAACCACAGTTTCCTCCCATGCTACAAGTTGTCTCTATCATGACAGAGAAATTCCCAGCTCTGACATTATTGCAAATTACGTGGAGCCTCAGCGTATTAATTGTCCAATTGGATTTTTATACATACCCAGCAAAATTTGAGGGAAGGGGTTCCATGCGATGCCGTGATTTCGTGGCATCTTTTGCATTGGTTCAAATAAAGTCGTGAAAGATCCGATCTTTTCATTAACATTTGAATCAATGCAAGGGAAGTCGTGAAAGATCCGATCTTTTCATCAGCATTTGAACCCATTCCATCGATCCAATAGGGATGAATTTTGTGTTTTTATTTATACACAATTTCTAAATATAAAAGATTAATTATTTACAATAGGCTTGATGTTGTCGGAGTCTCGAAATCAGAATCAACGTTGTTAAAACTTTCGTTGTAATGATAATGTCATTGCAAACGGTTGGTGAAAATGACATGCCAAAGCATTGCTGGAAATGACATACCAAAGCATTGGTGAAAATGACATGTCAAAGCATTGGTGTAAATGACATGCTTCGGATCCAAAAATGAATAGCATCATTTGGGGTCCACGCTCATATAAAATTCATCGATGAAGATACCAGACTACTTGCACCCATGATTGAATGGCATCTTTGGCGTCGAACATTTTGCTGGGTATGTATGTATATTGCAGCATGGTGTCGCTTAGCCACTTTCTGCAAAATGTACTCGGTGTAGCTGTCATTAAAGTTTATTTAATATTAATTTTGGTGAAGGCGTAGGAACCCACAACCTCCTGACGTATAATTGAATATGAATTTTTTCGGCCAGCTAAAATATCCCTCAGTAATGTTGGCGACATTTCATGAGTATTTCAGACATGAACAACTTCTTTACAAGTGGAGTCTCAGGACACGGTAGAATCCACAAAGTTATTTTTTACAATAAGTTTATTTGTTAAAGGAATTTTTATGTGCTAGTAGCTAATTGCAGGGGTAGTGGTGTAGGGTATCACATGGTCGGCCCCGTCCGACTATAGCATTTGCTTACTTGTTTGTTTATGTGTCATTCATTGCTATTTCCAAACTCTCTTTCTGTTCAATGTTGTGACGGGCCAATATTGCTGCTGTTCTACTGTCATTTTGCCAAAGTATTTCACTTTCACAACACATGTCTGATTGTCAATTTTTTGCGTCAATAGCATAAGAATAAAATGTTTTTTTGATATTTAGATTTTACATTTTTATTACGCACAAAATAATAACTGAGAATGGGGGGATGTGGATTTTATTATTCACCAAGGTGAATAATAATGTCCACCAAAATGGATAATAATATCCCCCAAGGTGGATAATAATATCTCCCAAGGGGGTGACCTGTTCCGTATGACAAATCCGCATCCGCCACATGTCAATATCGGTGAGATGTAATGGATGTAGGGAATGGATGGACTTCCGAGGGTACTCTGGCCTTAGTCCCACCCAGGATTACTACGATGGGTATGTTAATGCTTGCTGCGCCAGAATATCTCCCAGTACGTCTCCAACTTCGTCTTCCGATTCTTCGTCGACGCACAGTGGATCAGTATCGTTTTTTCCTGGTCAAAATTCTGTAACTTTTGAACAGATAGAGATATATTCATAATTTTGTTAAACAGATAACACAATCAGCTTTCAGACGAATTATAAGCGGTCAAGTTCGGTCTGGTGGTTGCAGAGAAATTCAAGGTCAAAGTTAAACTTTTGAATTTTTTAACTATTTTTCATCAAAATATGAGTGTTTTTGTGGTTTTTATATCTTCCTATGTATTAAAGATGGTCAAACACCAACAAATAAACAAAATAATTACGAAAAAAACTAAAAAAAAATTCGAAAAAATTTCGAAATTTTTTTTTTTCAAAAATTTGTAAAAAAAATTACAAAAAAAAAATTTAAATTTTTTCAAAAATTAAAAAAATTCTCCTTGGGCTTTAATAAAACTTATATAACTCGTATAAAAACTCATATACTCAAAAAAGTTGTAATATGTGTCAAAAAACTGTAATTAATATGGAAACAGTATAGAAAAACACACATTTTTACCCATGTAATTTCAATAAATTGAAGAAAGTGTTAAACGGACGGAACGGGACGGGTACAAAAGTATATATGGGCTGAAAGAGGAGACTTTTGGGCATATTTCTGTGAAAACAGAACTTTGTTCCATGTTGTTCCACAAAAGTTCTAGTCCACTAAATTTGGAATTTCATAAAATTTAGTACCCGAGGGAAAATAAAATAGATCATGTCGTGTAAACGCTACGGTAATTTGCTAAAACGATTTTTAAAGGCCACAATCCTACCTGCCTTACAAAAAAACAATGAACACTATAACTGTTATAGTTTCAGAGAAATGGCTTCGTCTTTCTCCAGAAATTTGCAAAAATGATGTATTTCCCAAAAATGGGCAAAATGCTCGTCTTTAGGGGCACGCCACGCCCACACCTTCCAATATCTGGGCCTAATTTTTTGGTTTCCCTAGTTTCAATATGTTTACTATCGAATCCCATATAGAAATTAAATGTCTTTGACAAAACAAAATTTTGATTTTTGGCCAGGAAAATTGATTCCTGAACCATTGTGCGTCGTCGGAATACGAGCGTCCCGGAAACGCATCGTTTCTGCAATTCAAATGCAACGGTCTTCGCAACAAGTTCAGCCCAATTATGGTGTGTCGAAAAAAAAACATGACTGTCGCACAGTGCATAATATGAGCACTTTAGCGGAACTTTACCAATAACTTTTAAAGGAAAAGGTGTAGATTCCTAAAATTTTGCACAAATGTTTCTTATATTAGTGGACAGTGTGGGGCTCAAATTGGGCCACATAGACCCGCGGTTTCCTGTAGCGCTCATGTAACGGTGTCTGCCGTTTTTACGTTTTACATTCATTTTTCAATCGATTTTGATGCAAATTGGTATATTGAGTTTTCAGCGGATAGAAAACTTATGTACAAAATATTTTCAATATAGGTTCGCGTTTTGGAATAGCCCCCACATGCCGGGCTCCCTCATATTGGGTATTTTAAAGGTTAAAGACAAAAACTGCAGTCGATTTTGATGCAAATGTAAATGTTAAGATGTTAGCGAATAAAAAACCTCCTCACACAAAAGCTGTCAACATAGGTCCACTTCTGGGTGAAGCCCCACAACCCTACACATCTATTAAGGAGTAAAATGTCAATATTTTTTGTTTTCATTTGTATCTATAATGTTTATTGGCCCTTTCAGCACTATTAATTTTGTTAATAATGTCTTTCAGATCAAGTTCAGGTCTGCACTGCATTACAATTTTTAACGTATTTTGGTATTTGCACCGCAGCATCTAAAAATGTTGCACTATATGTAAATCACCAAAATTGCGAGAGGTTTCTTAATTTTACAGAAATTATCATTGTTAGCATTAGTGAGTTCATTTCTTTAAAACACAGTCAACAATGGCGTTCATTGTCGCGATTACCTTCCACTTTTGGAAAATACAACTGAATGAAATTACCGAAGTCTTTTTAGAAAATCTTGAATATCTCCAAAAACCGCGCGATACCGCAGCAGTTTTATAGCTTTGCGAACAGAGGAGAATCCAATCTTTCATATTATATATATCTTAACAAGTGAATGTACGGAACTCACTTTTGAAATGTCCACGGAAAATAAAAAATTATAATTTTGAAAACCTCAAAAAATCACTTCTTTCCGACTAAAATTGCACGAAAACAATAAGGGTTTTTTGCATTTTTTTAACGTGTAAAATATCATAATTGTTTTGTAAAATATTAAGAAAAATAAATCATGGCATACTGACATACCATTTGTCCGCACCACTCCATTTTTTTAATGAATCAAAAATACATTTCTTACAAAAAAAAAAAAAAAATTATTAAACAAAAGTGCAACTTTAAGTGAATTTTTAAGTCGTTTCGCGGAGTAAATCTCCAAACTGAGTATGGACCATTTGCAGTGGAGTACTTAGCTAACGAATTCAATAAAAGTTTAATTAATTTCATGTACTTTGAAAATCCCTTAAAGTTCCACTAAACTTCCCAAATTTCGCACTGTGTGTCGCCGCGATCCAGGAATCAAAACTCATCGTCACCTGTAGCTTGCAACGTTGCAATGGTTACAACGTTTTGCGGAAGTATGCGGAGGAGGAGGAAATCCCTTCCTTTGTCCAGTACAGATCTATCTCGCTTGAGCTAGATTCTAGTCATACATACACGCAATGGCCGAGATATACCCGCTTAATTTGTACATAGCCCCGATGAATAGCTGTTCAACGTGTTATATGCCCGATATTAGTTTGCGTTTAGAGGGAAATAAACGTCTGGAGATAGGGGACTTCAATGTCCATTATGAGCCATGGAACTCCGTCCTAGGTAACCACGTTTTGCACGGTGAATGAACGCGCCTACGAGTATAAGAGAAGATTGCCACAGCTCGCCAAATATCACCATTGTGGCACGAGGTTAAATGACTTATCTTGACAACCCGTCATTTCCCTTGGGTCAGAACACTAAACTCTGTACGCCGTACTTTTCGGAACCATGGAAAAGCTGATTGGCAAGGGTTTAGAAAATTCCCTCAGATCCTCGGTTAGCTGAGATAACTTTGCGGGATATTATCACTGCAGCAGCCGCTCGCTATATAACTTCTGGTTGAATGCCCGGAAACAGACCAAATTTTTCAGCCAGGGGCGAGCATGATGAACTTCGTCGTAAAAACGCTGAAGACCGAAGAGTTAGAGAGCTTAGCTTAAAGTCAACGGACTAGTTGGCGAACATAAGCAAAGGATTAAGTAAATTGTAGGCAACGGTTAAATCACTCGAGAATCCGGGAAAGAAGAATGATAGAATGGCTGTTACTTTCAACGGCGTGACAGTAACTGACCCGAAGAGACGCGCGTGTTATTTTAAATGGCAGTTTATAAAGCACCACGAGAGAGATAGGGCGAAGAGTGTGCAACAGCCTACCTAGCCGAGGAGGTAACATCACAATTTACGATGGACGATGTTGCCGACGTCATTCGAAACGCAAAATCATCCAAGCGTTGGGCCCACACGGAATATCAATGGTAATGCTTAAGTAACTTGATGAACCCGAGGTTGAGTATTTAAAAAGTGTCTTCAATCTGTCGTTAGACACCCATATTCAACCAGAAGCCTAGAAAGGATGGTGCCGCTACTGAAGACAGGTATGGATGCCAGCTGAGGTGAATCGAACAGACCGATTTCTCTCCTCCATTTGAGTAGCAAAGTTTCTATAGGCACCACTCCTCTCTGAAGCTGTTTTCCAGTTGCCCAACATCAACAAGGATTCCGGAAAATACGTAGTACTACGACAACGTTACACGCCATATCTACACATATCAGTAGAGAACAGAACCAGAACAGGCCTTTGGGCCGAACAGTTATGGCGGCTCTTGACCTCTCCAAGACCTTCGATATCGTCAACCATGCCAAGCTATTGGAGGATATAGAGAAAACCACCCTCCAGGCGTGTTTGAAACATTGGGTAATCAACTATATGTGCGGACACCAGTCGTTTGTGGAATCCAGAAACAAAAATTCCAAAACCCGTAGAGTGAAACAGGGAGTTCTCTAAGGCGGGGTAATATTACCGGAACTATGTGACATCTACCTTTCTGAAATTCCACACCTTCCTGACGGTACAGAGATCGTAATATATGCGGATGATTGTACGATCTTGGGGTCGGTTCCTATCGTCGATGACATATGTAATATGTTCAATGTCTACATATCTGACCAAGTGCAGTTCTTCCATCTGAGCAATATGAACATATTCGCTGCTAAATCCACTGCCAAACTGTTTACCACTTGGACGGCTGAAATGAGGCTTGTGGTGACTTTGTTCGGCAAACAAAACTGCCAGTATGTTCACTGGGATACACTGTTCCCAACTTACTTCGAAATCTTGGTGGTGAACATTCCATCTAACATTTGGAATTATTCCCCTTTTTTTGAAATGAACACAAAGTACGAAGGAATAAACAAATCCTCATTTAAGCAGCCGCGACGCCCACCCTGACGTAGCCTAGAGTGAACGCGTCAGCGTATCGTGCGAGTAATCCGAGTTCGATTCCGGAGTCCAGGATACCAGAATGTTTTTTTTCTTCTTTTTTTTTTGTTTTATATAAATTTATATTTTATCCATTTTAAAAAGAAATGGTTGTACAACAACAATTTTTTTTTACAAATCCATGCATTCGATGTGATGTAAAACGCTGTCGTCTTACATCCTACACACATACAGGCTGTGACTGTTATACATTACGGGGCTGAATGCCTGTGGCCAATCAGAATCAAGACTCTCCTCCACCAAAATATCAAACGTTACCTCTCACTAAAAGCTCCACCACAACAATTCAACCAATGCTTCTGGGAATAATATACCTTTATGAAATTATGTTCGTTCTTTCCAAATTTTGTCTCACTGGCGATCACATCTGAGTGCAGCGGGTAACAACTAAACCCCTAAAGAAATAACACAAAGGCTAACAAATGCAAACATATGAGACTTCATAACCAATTGAATTTTTGGTCGTCAAAGTTATAAGTTTAAAAATTCTTCCAACTTATAATCCTCGCAAATAATCATAAATAAAAAAAATAATAAAGTGAATCCTACTATATTGATAGATGTCTATCCTGCCACAGGAAATATTGTGAAAATTCAAAATGTTGCATTTTCTCTTGCCCTCATTTTAGTACTGGTAAGAATAAAAACCGAACATAAAAATCCCCTCGAACTATCAATGATATTTTCTTATAGAGTCCCACAAATTCCGTCAAATTTATTTCAACCAACTCTGGAATCCTCATTTACGGGAATTTACCTTTGTCCGTGAGTGAGGTGGCTATTCTCCTTGGCTCTGCTGTTAATGCGAGATCACTCAAAATTACTTAACCATCAGTACGGAATTATCTTATGCAAAAACTATACAGTATAGAAGCAGAATAATTGGAAGTTTAGATGAACACGTGTTTCCCCTCAATTGTGTCGACCAATGGGATTCCAGTGCTATTTATAGACACACTTCACCTATCTCCCATTCTTGTTCATCAACCAGCATTTACCAGCGAGATTCATCGATATCATTCACCTTTAATCCAACATTATTCAACATCAACGGTGGCTCAGTTGGTTAAGCGCTACAAATTATAAGCGAAGTATTCCGGGTTCAACTCCGTCTGGCAGCAGCAGCAGGTCTTTCTTTGAAACAGGGAATCTTAACACTTTATTGCAAAATAAATTTACCAGACCATAAACTGCCACCAAAAATTGTTAAAGAACAGAGGAGAAGTATAAAAAAGCTACAATATGTAAACCACCAACCAACCACAACAAATAGATAAGTAAAATTAGTTAAAACAAATAATTACGTATCACAGGGAAAAATTGTAATTCTTCTTCCTTCTAAAAATATGCAAATTTCTAAATCAACCTTTCTACTAAATTAATCGTCCTTAGCAAAATTAATCATCATCAACCTACGTCATCTACTACCACCATCCTCACGGTCAACAGACATCCAAATCCTTGCACAACAAGTCCCTACGAAAGGGGATTATGAATGATCACTCTTGAGGCCTCGGAAACACCATCAATCATCATCCTCCTCCGCATCTTTAAGGACTTCGGGTAAGAGGGATTCTTAAGTAAGTGAGTGAGTATATACTAAATAATGTGTGTGGACAAAGGTAAATAGAATTGTGCATATTTATCAAGGAAGAATTAAATCTGAAAAAAGTCCTTTAAAATAATCGGTCCGACAGGATGTTTAATCTAGAGAATTAGAAAAAAAACCTACAAATTAGGCTATGAAATTATCAGAATCTGTAAAATCTCATTTTTCTACACCTCTTTACTAAGAAATCTTTAGGTTTGTAAATTTTGCTTTTCCCGGTTAATTCTACTATTTAAGCTTATGCATAGCTGACAACATATCGTTGCACTACAACTCTATGTGAGACTCCTTAAATTTTATTATAGTTAGTATGATCTGAATTAATCTTAAAATATATCTAAACTTATGGAAATGAATTGCTAAATCGATATTGTTTTCTTACGAGGTGACTTGAAGGTGAAGTAGGCGTAGAGTTTGGGGGTTTTAGCCAACATACTCGCCACTAAAACCATGGTTTGGGATCTGGGTTAATAGGCGAAGGATTCCGTAACATCTGTGAATCCACTATCATAGGGAAGATCTAAGTTTTCATACATATTGTTTCCTTTCTTTCACACTCAACCTAATCATTGGGGTCGATTGTAAATGATTAGCTTTGATATTATATAAATTTCACTTGGTCAGATATATACAATTAGGGAGTCTGTAATATGTTCATTTATGTCCCATTGGGAGATTGAGGAAACGAAGTAGGACCGAACCCCCCCTCCGGCTGAAGTTAGCACTCAGAAGGCTCCCTCCTCTTACTTCGTACTCAACAGAGGCTAAAAACTTAACATCAGGTTCCTCTCCTCTACTTAAGTGTTTGAGTAGGGTTAACACGCCTTTCGTGGGCGATACACCACGAATTGAAATTGCCTTGAACATTACAGGCTCCCACTGAACATATTGTTCGATGGTGTACTTATATCAACCACTAACGACCACAAAATATAGGGTGTAACGTTCGATAGCATGTTTAAGTCGTCGGCGCAAGCCACAGCTATTTGCGATAAGATCAGAAGTAAGAAGAAGGTCCTCAAGTCGATGGCCGGCAGCACTTGGGGGCTTCTTACAAACAATAGGCCGATCTGTGGTAAGCTATGTGTCGCCAGACTGCCAGAATACCGCTCTTAGAACTGCAGCAGGGTCCCTCCTCATGACATCAGAGGACGATCTTCATGAGGACACGAAGGTTTTATCGGTGCATCAGCACAATAGGATGTTGTCGATGTAATACCAGCTTGGGTGTCATCGCAGTCTCGATTTAGTAGACAGGCTTCCCACACAGACACACCAACGAGCCTATCAGATAGTTTGGACAGCAAACACCCTGATGCAGTTGCGTAGGCAGAACGAATATACAGTGTGAATGTCGCACTTGGAGAACACCTCCCCCTCCATCATATCAGAAAAATGCCAGCTGCCAAGACAAACATGAGTGGTTTCAGCCCAGTTAAGAGGTAGTTTACACTATCTATCAATGTCATATGACACGAAATAAAAAACATTCCATATCTACCCACCCAGGCACTGTGGAGACGTAATTTTATTACATTCTTGCTGGTGTGGACGCGCAAAGTAAATGGCGTAAGGAAAATCCCCAATATTGCACATATTACCGACTATATATTGATGGAAAATTTCATGTCATATGACATGTACATATAGTGTAAACTACCCCTAAAATCTGGACGATGCAGCCGCCGCAATTAGTATTGGGCCCGAATTGATGCCATGATACCCAACACATGCCCGGAATGTGGATGGGACCACACGACACGATGCATTTGTTTAGCTGCCCAGCTAACCCCAATCACCTGTCTCCTGATTTTTTATGGACGTCGAATTTTTGAGTTGCATCCATCAAGGTGAAAAACAATATCCACAAGACGAAAAATAATACCCACCAAGGTGGATAATAATACCCACCACTGTGGATAGTAATGCCCACGAAGGTGGATAATAATACGCACCACGGTGGATAATTACATCCAGAGTGGATAATAACATCCAGGATGGATAATAATATCCACCAAAGTGGATAATAATATCCACCAATGCGGATAATAATATCCACCAATGTGGGTGACGTAGGGGATGGAAGATACCAAGGAACGGTCCTGACCGGTTTTAACATGGCAAAGCCCAGGATTTATCTTGGTCCCTCTTTCATTTCAAGTGGACACTGACCTGCCCGTGGCGTCACCTGGGGAACTGCCTTTAACATCCGTTAAAGGTAGTGAGCTAACATGTGCCGCGCGTTCACCCATAAGAACGGTAAAAACTTGGGTTTGGGCGTCGGGTTAGTAACCCTCCCCTAGAAAAAACAGCCTACGATGAAAAAACGAAAGAAAGGAAAAACAAACCCCTCTAAAGTTGACGAACACCGCAAACGTTTTAAGGACCATGATCTGCGAATCTGTACCTGGAATGTTCGCACTCTTTATAGAGAAGGTGCAGTCTTCGCATTGGCAGACGTACTTGAAAAGTACAAGGCCGATATTACTGCCTTACAGGAAATACAATGGATTGGGAAAGGCGTCACAACAACACCTAAAGGTGACGCACTGTATTATAGCTGCCATGACGTAAAGCATGAGTTTGGTAGCGGATTCGTAGTTAGTCGGAGACTAAAACATCTGGTATCCAGCTTCACCCCAGTTAATGAAAGACTTGCTGCAATTCGAATAAAAGCTAAATTCTTCAACATCAGCTTTATTTGTGCTCATGCTCCTACTGAAGAAAAGGATGAACAGACCAAAGATATATTTTACGAGCGCTTAGAAGAAACATATGACCGTTGCCCTGCCCATGACATTAAAATCATTCTAGGCGATTTTAATGCCAAAATTGGAAAGGAGAATATCTTTGGCCCAACAGTCGGGAAATTCAGTCTCCACAGTGAAACATCTGACAATGGTATGAGGCTGATAGACTTTGCAGCTGCAAAAAACATGGTAGTTAGCAGTACCAGATTTAATCATCTCGATATTCATAAGGGCACCTGGCTGTCTCCAGATCAAAGAACAAGTAATCAAATTGATCATGTTGTGATAGATGGAAGACATTCATCCAGCGTGTTGCATGTACGATCGTTCCGAGGCGCAAACATTGATTCGGACCACTACCTTGTTGCAGCAAAGGTACGTACCCGTCTAAACGTTGCAAATAAAGCACGAACAGACACAACGCGATAGGCTGCAAACACAACAGATAGCCACAGAATATTCCACTAACTAGCCCAATTGCTTAACGCGAGCACTCCTTGTCCCTATAACATAACAACACAATGGTAAAATATTGCCCACTCCATGCAAACAGCCGAAAAATCCATACTTGGATTCCAGAGACCTCCACAAAGGAATTCATAGTATGACCAGGAGTGTCGTGCTGCTACCGAAGAGAAAAATGCGGCATATAGAGCTACTTTACAATCAGTAGCAACGTGTAGCGCACGAGAGAGATATCGGGAGAAAAGGAGAGAAGAGAAACATCTTTTCCGCAAGAAAAAGAGAGAAATGGAAAAGCGGGAGTGTGAAAAAATCGAGATGTACAGGAGCCAGAATGAAGGCCGAAAATTCTACCATAGAGTGAAACATCAAACAGATGGCATTGGTACAGGCACATCCTCCTGTAGAGACCAGCAAGGTAATCTGGTAGCAGATACAGATAGCGTGCTCAGGATATGGAAGTAACACTTCTCCAATCTGCTGGTATCCAATAGTAGCGAAGACGATGATACCACAGATCCAATCCCGGAAGATGGTACAGAATGTATACCGCCCGGCCAAGATGAGCTAAAAGCAGCAATCAACCGGCTGAAGAATAATAAAGCAGCAGGAGCCGATGGCTTACCAGCCGAGCTGTTTAAACCCGGAGGGGACGCGCTGATAAGGTGTATGCATCAGCTAGTTAGCACCATCTGGCAGGAAGAACGCGTACCCGGCGATTGGAACCTGATTATCCTGTGTCCCGTCCACAATGGATGTATGCTCCAACTATAGGGACATAAGTCTTCTCCCTATTGCCTATAAGATAGTGTCAGGGATATTGTGCGAACGACTAAAGCCAATGGTCAACGAAATAATTTGAACATACCAATGTGGCTTTAGACATGGCAAGTCCACCATTGACCAGATATTTACCCTGCGGCAAATCCTGGAGAAGACCCAAGAGACGCATATCGACACATATCACCTTTTTGTTGATTATAAAGCAGCATTCGACAGTTCCCTCCGCTCAAAGGTATTCCATGCAATGTCTGAATTTGGTATCCCCGCAAAGCTCATCCGGCTTTGTAAGATGACTTTAACTGATACTAGGTCCTCAGTTATTGGAAAGAACCTCTCCGAAGAATTTTGTACCAAAAGAGGTTTCAGACAAGGAGACAGCCTTTCGTGTGACCTATTCAACATTTTGCTGGAAATGGTAATACGAAATGCAAATGTCAAAAGAAACGGCACAATTTACACCAATAGCCACATGTTACTTGCTTATGCTGATGACATAGACATCATGGGACGATCAGTAAAGGAAGTAACTGATACCTTTAGGAAGGTCGAAGCAGAATCTGCGAAAGTGGGCGGTAAACGGCGAAAAGACCAAATTGATGGTGTTGACGCGCAAAGCGTCCATAGAGCTCGGACCAACTGTGGAAGTTGCTACCTACAATTTTGAGGTATTTAAAGACTTCGTCTACCTCGGCACTGCCATAAACACAACAAACAACATCAGTTGTGAAATAAGAAGAAGAATTGTATTGGCCAACAGATGGTTTAAGTAAGCAATTTAAAAACAAAGCCACATCTCGTCAAACAAAAATAACACTATACAAAACGCTGATACTACCCGTGCTAATGTATGGCTCCGAAGCATGGGTACTTGCGCAAGCATATAAGGCAGTGCTTCTTCGAAAGATCTACGGGCCGATTTGCGTTGACGGTGAATATCGACATCGTATGAACCACGAGCTATATAAGCTATACAAAGACATGAATATATTTAAACGTATCGAGATGCAACGATTGCATTGGCTAGGCCATATCATAAGAATGAGCGATGATGAACCCGCTAAAAAGGCGTATGAATACATGCCACATGGCGGTGCACGCAGAATCGGCAGGCCTAAGCTTCGATGGAGCATACAAGTGGATGAAGAAATGAAAAGGCGCGGTATTCCAAAAAGTCAAGCGAAAAACAGAGAGGAATGGAGATCTTTTCTTAGTTCGGTCTATGGAACAAATGTTCTGTAATGGGCCAACTAAGTAAGTAAGTATCCACCAATGTAGATAATATCCACCATTGTGGTTAATAATATACAAAAATGTGGATAATAATATCCATTTATGTGGATAATAATATCCACCAATGTGGATAATAATGCCCACCAATGTGGATAAATATATATCCAACATTGCGGTTAATAATATCCACCAATAGGAATAAAAGTTTCTACCAATATGGATAATAATATCCACCAATGTGGAGAGAAATATTTACAAATGTGGATTGTAATAGTCACCAACGTGAATAATAATATCCATCAATGTGGATTAAAATATCTACCAATGTGGATAATAATAACCACCAAGGTGGATAATATATCCACAAAGGTGGATAACAATATCTACCAATGTGGTCAATAAAACTCACCAATGTGGGCAACAATATTCACCAATGTGAATAACAATATCCACCAATGTGATCAATACCAATATTGATGATAATATCTACCAATGTGGATATTAATAACCACCAAGGTGCATAATATATTCACCATGGTAGAAAATAATATCGATGAAGGTGGCAAATATTATCCACCAATGTGGTTAATAATATCTTCCAATGTGGATAATAAAATCCACCAATGTGGATAGAAATATCCACCAAAGTGGATAATAATATCCTCAGAAGTAGATAACAATATCCACCAATGTAGATAATAATATCCACGAATGTGGATAAAAATATCCACCAATGTCGATAATAATATCCTTTAATATGGATAAAAATATCCACCAATGTGCATAATAATATCCGGCAATGTGTTCAAAAAGATCCACCAACGTGGATAATATCAAACTGGCGGATAATAATATTCACTTTTGTGGATAATATTCAGTAATATAGATAGTAATATCCACCAATGTGTATATTAATATTCACCAATGTGGATAGTAATAATCACCAATGTGGATAATAACATCCACAAATGTGGATAGTAATAGTCACCAACGTGGATAAAAATATCCATCAATGTGTATTGTAATATTCACCAACGTGGATAATAATATCCACCAATGTTGAAAATCGTTTTTATCCTCGAAAGATCATAACCCGACTCAGCAACTTTGTCACTGGTGACTTTTTCCTTACAACAAATACCAGATTAAAAGTTACTGCTAGTTAAACCTTCGGGGTCTAATACGAAAACCACAACCTCCATTTTCCTCTATCTCTTGGGAAACATAGATGGAATGTTTGTTTGCCTTACAAACTCTTTGGTTATGTGGATGGTTCGTCATTCCCCTTTGTCGTTGTTGTTGACATCATTGTGAAGACAATCAAAATAACAAAAAATTGTGCTTTAGGATTTTTCGTACATTTTTTATGATTTATAGATTGTGAGTGCGTACGTACCCAGCAAACACAATTTTGGACGTCCGACGCGTCTGCTCAAAGTCGGAAGTTTTTTCCGACGCGTCTGACCGACTTCGGTCCGAACTCTGTCCGACTAGTCTGACGAACTTTTCCCGTCCTCTCTCTCCCTCTCTAAAGGAAATTTTTCTATTTTCTCTTGTGCTGCTTTGGCAAAATTAAGTGTAAATAAGCAGAGAGAAAAGTGTAATTGTTGATGTGTCGATGTTGATGCAGTACGAACGAAAAATTGAGTGCTCGGGTTTTAATTTCTGTATCGGAGAACAAATTTGTTTAATTTTTGTTATGCGTGTTGATGCATAATAGTGTTTAAATGTTATTCATAGTGATCGGTTGCATACATATTTCTTTATTTTTATTAAGGTAATGAAAGTAAAGATTTTCTTCGTCAAACTTCAATACTATTCCGTGGAAAGTCATTTTTTTATATTTGTATATGGCCAAATTTAAGTTTCTGAACACTTTTATGTGTATCAAAAATTTTTGCATGTGAAGAGATGTATTTTTCCATATATTAATAATAATTATTTTACATATTTCACAGATCGTGTTGACGAATTTGTTGTTCTCCACAGTTTGTTTTTCCACCAAGTTTAACACAGCATAAGATGATATTAAAACCTTTAATATGTTTATAGTAGATAAACTTTTATAGGATTTGGATATTTCATGAATTAACTGTGTATTTTCAACATCTTTTAATAATAAAAACAAGTTCTGATCGAATGTTGGTAAATAAATCAGAAGTTCATACGATAGTTCATCTGACTTCGGACCAAATTCGGTCCGAAAGTCGACAAACACTTTCGAATTTCATAAGATTTTACTTCCGAATTCGGACCGATATCTGTCCGATAGTCGATAAATAAATCAGAAATTTATACGACAGTTCATCAGAGTTCGGACCGAATTCGGTCCGAAAGTCGGGTAAAACATCCGATTTTCATCCGAATTTCGGTCAGAGAACACGTCAACCACGCCATATGACTTTCGGACAGAGTTCGGACCGAATTCGGATCCTAACTCGGACGTTTCATCCGACTTTCGGACCGAATTCGGTCCGAACTCTGATATTTCTTCCGATTTTGGTTTGCTGGGTATGTATGTATGTGTGCTTGCAAACCTATCGTTGTAGAGGTGTGTTGCAACCATTGCCACATGCTTCAATGATGCTATGCATAAAAATGTAAACATTGAGTTTAACTCCAATGCCATTCGGAACAACAACACTTTAAAAAAGGAACAACAACGTCAGCAACATTGACACAACCAGACACACACACTCACATTCCGAACTGAAACCCAAAAGCCCGAAGAAAAACAATGAAAGTCAAACTTAAGCTACGATTGACACAAAACATTGTCTGTCGATGTATCCTTTCAAAATAATTTTTTTGTTTTTGTTTATTTGTTTCAATCGATCTCTCGTTTATGGTGGTGGGAGGGGGAGTGCTTACTTGTGAAGACAACAATATGCTGCTGCTGCTGCTTTTGTTTATGCTTGTCAGGACATCTAACAAAAATCGAAATGAAATAAAAAATAACAACGAAACGAAACAGATTTTTATGACTTTTTTTACCTTTGTACGTGTAAAATGACATCAAACATAAAAATATATTTCCGTCCCCCCGCAGCCTTGGGTTGTCCATCATAGTCTCCACCACCACCACCTCCTCCACTTTTTTCGTGTAACGCATGTTTAAAATGTTCAACGGGGCGTGCTCCGGTTGAGAGAGTGTTTTGGGTGATGGCTTTTGATGGTTTTTGTGATTTTTCTTTTTATTTTTGTAGAAGAAAAAATGTATTTAAATCTGTATTTTATGGGGTACAAGCTATTATCCTCTTACATATGCTGAGTACATACAAACATACATACATATGTGTGTATTTTCATACATTGTAGATATTATTTAATGGGGATTTTAGTATCGTAAATAATAGGAAAATATGAGTTTGCTTTTCAAAAATCCTTTATCCCAATTTATTTGTGAAACAGATTTGCTGCTGCTGCTGCTGTTGTTGTTTGCTGTTTGTTATTGCTGTTAAATATGCAAAAAGCATTTAAAAGTACATTCTGTTTCTTTTTGTTATTTGTTTAATGGGTACCCTTTTGTTGAATCCATAAACGAGATAATAGAGAATATTTGATTGTTAAATTGATGTTAAAATATAATGTGGAATGGTTTTAATTGGATAGATGGTTGCTAGACGCCATGTAACAGGAAGGGGGAAGGATTGCCGTGTTGACATGTGGCTCAATTTAAAGGCTGAAATGACGGAATAAAAACTGTTAAAATCAATAATTGTGACTTTAATAGACTTCTTTGAAATATGAAATATAATTGTATGCATCCATGCCTTGACAGTCTGGAAAGAAATGCACTAAAATCCAAATTAATTATATAATTGTTCCACAAACATTCCAGAAGAGACAAGGAAGACTTCTCTCATATTAATGAGTGGACCCCTATTATTAGCTCAATTATATGGGACCTACTGTTTATCGCCGAGTCCGAACGATAAGTTGTAACGTGACATTATGATCACGTGCATAACACAACAAAAATCTGACCAAAACGGCCGAATTGGAATGGAATGGGGAATTCTAATTGAAATCGGACACTATTGCAAAAAGTGGTTTTTGATCTCCTTGATTTTTTTGCTGTGTTGATGCTGCTCTTCAGCAAAACATTTTCGTATATTTTCAGATTTTTTGACTAACGGTTTCAGAAATATCGCGCCTTGAAAATATCGAATTCTGTAAAAACTTTGTGCAAAGAAATACTCATAAACTCTTTAATATTGGTCCAAATAGAAAAAATCTTTTTTTTGTATTTTTTTGTTTTTATCAGCTATCTAATAAAAAACGTTTAAAGGACCATGATGTGCGAATATGCACCTGGAATGTTCACACTCTTTTTAAAGAGGGTGCAGTTTAAGATGTACTTGAAAAGTACAAGGCCGACATTACTGCCATACAGGAAATACGATGGATTGGGAAAGGCGTCACAACAACACCTAAAGGTGACGCACTGTATTATAGCTGCCATGACACATACCATGAGTTTGGTTGCGGAATAAAGTCGGTCGGAGGCTAAAAAATTTGGTCTCCAGCTTCACTCCAGTTAATGAAAGACTCGCTGCAATTCTTCAACGTCAGCTTTATTTGCGCTCATGCTCCCACTGAAGACAAGGACGAACAGACCAAAGATATATTTTACGAGCGCTTAGAAGAAACTTATGACCATTGCCCTGCCCATGACATTAAAATTATTCTAGGCGATTTTAATGCCAAAATTGGAATGGAGAATAACTTTGGCCCAACAGTCGGGAAATTCGGTCTCCACAGTGAAACATCTGACAATGGTATGAGACTGATAGACTTTGCAGCTGCAAAAAAGTTGGTAGTTAGCAGTACCCATTTTAAGCATCTCGATATTCATAAGGGTACCTGGCTGTCTCCAGATCAAATAACAAGAAATCAAATTGATCATGTTGTGATAGGACCACTACCTTGTTGCAGCAAAGGTACGCACCCGCTTAAACGTAGCAAACAAAGTACGAACAGACACAACACGAAAGTTAGACATCGGTAAGCTGCAATCACAACAGATAGCCACAGCATATTCCACTCAACTAGCCCAATCAAAGCACTCCTCATCCTGATAACATATCAGCGCAATGGCAAAGCATTGCCCATTCCATGCAAACAGCCGCAAAATCCATACTTGGATACCAGAGACCTCCACCAAGGAATCTATGGTATGACCAGGAGTGTCGTGCTGCTACCGAAGAGAAAAATGCGGCATATAGGGCTACTTTACAATCAGTAGAAAAGCGTAGCGCACGAGAGAGGTATCAGGAGAAAAGGAGAGAGGAGAAACGTCTTTTCCGCAGGAAAAAGAGAGAGATGACAAAGCGGGAGTGTGAACAAATCGAGATGTACAGGAGACAGAATGACGTCCGAAAATTCTACCAAAGAGTGAAACATCCAAATGATGGCTTTGGCACTGGCACATCCTCCTGTAGAGACCAGCAAGGTAATTTGGTAACTGATACAGATAGTGTGCTCATGGAATGAACATTTCCCCAAAATGTTGGTATCCGATAGTAGCGAAGACTGCGAAGATACCACAGATCCAATCCCAGAAGATGGTATTTAATGTATACTGCCCAGTCAAGATGAGGTAAAGACAGCAATAAGTCGGCTGAAGAATAATATGGCAGCAGGAGCCGATGGCTTACCAGCCGAGCTGTTCAAAACCGGAGGCGACACGCTGATAAGTGTATTCATCAGCTAGTTAGCACCATCTGGCAGGAAGGACGAGTACCCGACGATTGGAACCGGAGCATCCTGTGCTCTGTCCACAAGAAAGGAGATAAGACTGTATGCTCTAACCTGGGTTTCGGAGTCGAGGTATTTTTGGCTCGACTCCGACTCCCGACGAATTTTTTTCACGACTCCGGCTCCGACTCGGACCCCGGGTCGACTCCGAGAGTGAATTCCTGTACCACTAAAAATGAATACAATGTGCACAAATTTTTAACTTTCTCCTATATTTTGGCCTATATAGGCTAATGTGTTAGTTTTTCCTTACATATTCATTAGAAAGGGCATTCGTTCGAATACATTCGAACATATCAATATTGTTTCTGCCGAATCTTACATTGAAAAATAGCAAAGTTAGAAAGTTTTTGTCGGTTTTCCTTTTTTGAACGAGTATATCCTGGACGGAATTCTCCCCCGTCAGGAAATCTGGTAGCTTTCAATATATGTGAAAATTAAGTAGCAATACAAATCATAAGAACTACATGCAATAAAAATTATAAGCAATTCATGACCAAGTTTCAAACTGGATGTAAGCCAACATTTTAGTGTACTTAGCCTTGAAGGGAAACCCCCAGTTGTAAAGCTCAATAAAAGCCATTTTTCATGATTTTTTTCCAAGAAAACTACGTAACTTTTTGCAAGATTTTTTTCTTCATCTGAAAGAGAAAAGAAGAGAATAGAAAAAGCATTTTGCGGTGCCAACTCTAGCTCGAAAACTAATAACTAATAGACCAATTATCATATATTTTTGTGGCCGATTTCGAGAAAAACACAGTTTATATGCTGCATACAAAATAAAATAATTTTTTCCCATCCAACGCTCATACTAAGGTAATATGTTCTTAAAAATTTTACATTTATACTTTCTACATTTTCTGAAATTTATAAGTAGGGATCACCCCTTAAACTAAAATTCAGCGCTCATATTTTGAACTTTGGTGTGTACACCACCCAGCACGTAGGCAGATGGATGTTTTCTCGAACTGAATAACTAACACACGATGAAATTTCTTGCATGAAAATGTTCTACAACAAGTAAAAAAGTATCAGTCGACATTGCCGACAGAGATATACCCTCAGCCTGTGTATATTGATATACTTTTTTTTCCAAAAAACTTACGTATTTAGGGGGGTTTTCAAAACAATATGTATAGGATTAAAGCGCAAAAATTTGCGGGGATATCAATAGATAGGGATTTTTTTAAACAGAGTTTGGACAATATTTAGAGTACCATTTAAGCGAAATTTTTCGAACTTTTGTGGGGGAGGTATCGGAAGGTCCACTGCTTCCACCTTCGAATTTCATCTAATATTCGAAGAAATATTACGATATCGAATGTGTGGACGAACGCAGTATTCGGTTCGAGCTCTCCAGTCACTACATATGGTGCCATAGGGGGTTTTTACAACTTTCGGGCTTTTTTCTCAAGAAGTATGGACTTGCCCTTGAAAATACTTTTACTGTCGTAATTGAGGCAGCGAATGCATGTTGCTTTAACAAAAATCAAAGTGATCCGAGAGTAGATCTTAAATTGAATTTATCCAAAAATGTGTGTGGGAGGTGCCCGACGGAGTGGACAAATATAGTCCGTATTCGAACCTGATCTATATCTGGTAGATATATTAGGATGTGTAAAGTATGGACCAAATCGGTCTCTCCCATCAAGAGTTATCGTACGCACAGTTTTTCCGAAAATTTCTGAACTTTTGTGGGGGAGGTACCTGAAGGAGTGGACCGATATGGCTTATCTTCGAACTTAAACTAAGTTTGCACAAAATATTACGAAGGCCATATTTTGGACCGAAATGGCAGATCCGTACGAGATTTATCTTACTCCCCAACCACTACACACGGTGTCATAGGGTTTTTTGCAAACATTAGGCTATTTTCTCAGGAAGTATGGACTTGCCCCTGATGAAACTTGTACCGTCGTATGGGGGGCAGTGAATATAAGTTGCTACAACAAAAATCAAAGCGATTCGAGAGCAGGCCCTAAACTGAACTTTTCCGAAATTTTCTGTGGGAGGTACCCGAAGGAGTCGATCGATTGAGTCCATATTGAAACCTTATCTAAGTCTGATACACATTTCACGATGTGCAAAGTATGGACCAAAGCGGCTACTCCCTTCAAGAGTTATCGTGCGCACACATTTTTCGGGCATTTTCGAACTTTTGTTGGGGAGGTACCTGAAGGAGTGGACCGATATGGCCCATCTTCGAACTTAAACTAAGTTTGGACAAAATATTACGATAGCCAAATTTTGGACCAAATCGGCTCATCCGTTTGAGAGTTATCGTGCGCACCAGCCAGCCAGACAGACAGACGGACAGACAGACAGACGGACCGACATTGCTAGATCAACTCCAAATTGTCTGAAACACATTTCCAAACATACTTGGGGTCTAAAACCATTATTTCGATGAGGCACATTTTGCCCGTATGAAAGTGTATATCAAGCTTTTTGTAGAAAATTAACTTATGTTGCAACTGAGGTATGGGGTATTGTAACTCGCGATCAGTTTTACTATACCATAACTTTTGACCGCATTTCGGTAAAATAAACTGTTTTTGCCCGATTCACCGATGGGTTTCATAAAATAATAATTTGAGCGGAAGCTGTGGTCGTACTAATGTAAAAAATTCGGAAAAAATCGTTGAATTAAACGAGTTTCATTATGTTATTTTTCAATTAGTGGTTTTACAACACAATGTAGAGCTTAATGCTCAAAGGAGAAGTTAAAGAGTACACTTCAGAGTTGAAGTTTCTAATGTATGATTTTTTAATATATCCACTGTATCTACCTCAAACGGATGCTGACATTTTGAAACCTGAAAAATGGGTTTTTTTGAATTTTTGCTCTAATCGGGACGCGCAGCTGGATTTCCCTAAAAGCTTATTATTTGATTGTAGTACTCGCGATTTCGAATTTTTTAATGTATAACATGAGGGTGTAGCCCTCACAGGATCACAGTAATCTGCGCCCAAACACGAACTTTTTGTGCGTAAATTTTTCTCAAAAACCTATTTTTTGGTTTAAAATTTACAAACGTCATTCGATTTCCGTGGAAACCCGCGTAAATTTAGTTTTTTTACGTTCTGAATCTAACAAGACACGACGCGTAAAAACCTACCCACTAGATCGGCGGATATGATAACCCTCAAATTTCGAAAATTCGCAAAAAATTATTTTGAAAATATCGCAAAATAAAACGCGTTTGGATGTGTCAGTTCTACTTAAATAAATAGATCGATACGCGTGTTTAAACTGTGCGAAAACAGATATTTAAAAACTCTCGTAAATCCAGAGATATAATAGATTTTTTCTAAAAATTTAGTGCGATGCTACATCCACGGTTCTTGATGGATCGCATTGAAACTGCATAGAATGATGTATTTTTTAATGCTGATTATTGAAATCGGATGCGCATGAAATGTAAATGAACTTCGCGGAAATTATGACCATTTTACAGTATTTTGCACCCTAATATGCAGCAGATGCTACATCGTGGCCGCCAAATAGAATTTGACAAACCACCACGGTGGGTGCCACCGTGGTGCAATGGTATGCACGCCCGCCTTGCACGCAGAAGGTAGGGGGTTTGATTCCTCGGCCAAGCAACATCAAACATTTTTCAACGGTGGCAAAATACCCCTCAGTAATGTTGGCGACATTTCCTGAGTATTTCAGCCTTAAAAAACTTCTCCACAAGTGGTGTCTTAAGACATGCCGTTCGGACTCGGCGATAAACAGTAGGTCCCATATCATTGAGCTAAATATGAATCGGGGTGCACTCATTGATATGAGAGAAGTCTCCCTTGTCCCGTATGGGATGTTGTGGAACAATGTGTTTTTTACATCAAATAAGAGGGATTGATTCGCTGTGTTGGAAAATCGGATGCGCATCAGTCATTTTCATAATTACGCGGTTTATATGCGTCTCAAATGTTATAATATTCAATATAACATTATTTTAACGTTATGCCACAATTGGAATTCCTTGTGATTTAATATAAGGTTCTAATAATATTATCCAATAGGAAAACTATAAGCGAAAAATTTGTTACAACGGAATATCATCATTATTGCGTAAAATTTTCACGAAAATGCCGAAGAACTCAAACATTTTTTCTCCAAATTTTTCTATAAAACCATAAAAAAAATAAAATTAGAATAATATGATTTTAATTTTTTCCTAATATTTTTTTCGTATTTTTGCAAATAACATGAATACTATAGCTCCAACCTTCACATCTTAGGTTTCATTTTATTCCTCAAAATGTCTGGATGCTGTTATAATTTTTTTATATATTTTTCGTAAGTATGAGCGCTATTGTTTCAAAAATATGTTTGTAAATACGTGAAATTATTTAACAAATTTGATTTTTCGCGAATCCATTGAAACTTTGCGATTATTTTTTGCATCATTGCAATGGTTACGAATTCAGTTAACGATAATAGGATATAACAGCTAACTATATTAAGCCGCGATTTTTTTAGAATTTTTTCTAATTATCATAATTATAACGGTCATATCTTTTGCGCGCAACGATCAAAGTTAATAACGAAAACAGATTTGGAATGCAGATTTTTTTCTTAATCTGTGTACCAAAAATCATTGATGTAGTATCAAAATTTTTTTTTTGATTTTTTTGAAATGGAAAAGACAATTTTAGACATTTTTCCTGAAATACCCTTTCTAGCCTAAAGGCTGAGGGTATAAAAAATGTTCTTGTTTCAAATTTAATGTTATATTTCTATAACGTGGAAAAAGTTTGCCCGGAGTTGGAGTCGAGTTATTTTTTTCGACTCAGACTCCGACTCCGACTCCAGCAAAATTGCTCGACTCCGACACGTAGACTCCGACTCCGACTCCGCAACCCTGGCTCTAACTATAGGGGCATAAGTCTTCTGCCTATTGCCTACAAGATAGTGTCAGGGATAATGTGCGAACGACTAAAGCCTATGGTCGATGAAATAATTGGGCCATACCAATGCGGATTTAGGCCTGGCAAATCCACCATTGACCAGATATTAACCCTGCTGCAAATCTTGGAGAAGACCCCAGATGAAAATCGACACTTACCACCTTTTCGTTGATTACAAAGCAGCATTCGACAGCCCTTACGTTCAAAGGTATTCCAAGCCATGTCAGAATTTGGTATCCCTGCAAAGCACATCCGGCTTTGTAGAATGGCATTAACTAATACTCGGTCGTCAGTTAAAATAGGAAAGAACCTCTCCGAAGAGTTTGGTACCAAAAGAGATTTCAGACAAGGTTATGGCCTCTTGTGTGATCTTTTCAACATTCTGCTGGAAAAGGTTATACGAGATGCGGAGGTGAAAAGAAGTGGCACAATATATACAAACAGCCATATGTTAATTGCTTATGCCGATGACATTGACATCATAGGTCGATCGGTAAAGGAAGTAACTGATACCTTTGAAAAGGTCGAAAGGGAATCTGCTAAAGTGGATCTGGCAGTAAACGGCGAGAAGACAAAGTTAATGGTGTCGTCGCGCAATGCGTCCATAGAGATCGGGCCAACTGTTGACTTTGGTTCCTATAAATTTGAGGTAGTAAGGGACTTCGTCTACCTCGGCACCGCCGGAAACACAACCAACAACATCAGTTGTGAAATACGAAGAAGAATAGTGTTGGTCAACAGATGCTACTTTGGGCTGAGCAAGCAGTTTAGGAATAAAGCCACATCTCGTCAAGCAAAAACAACGCTTTACAGAACACTGATACTACCCGTGCTGATGTATGGTTCAGAAGCCTGGGTACTTGCGCAAGCAGACATGACAGTGCTTGGTGTGTTTGAGAGTAAAATTCTTTGAAAGATCTATGGACCAATCTGCGTTGACGGTGAATATTGACGTCGTATGAACCACGAGCTGTATCAGCTATACAACGACATGAATATAGTTAAACGTATCGAGATGCAACGATTGCGTTGGCTAGGCCATATCATAAGAATGAGCGATGATGAAAACGCTAAAAAGGCGTATAAATTCGGACCGCATGGCGGTGCACGCAGAATCGGCAGGCCTAAGCTTCGATGGAGCATACAAGTGGATGAAGAAATGAAAAGGCGCGGCATTTTCTTAGTTCGGTCTATGCAACAAATGTTCTGTAATGGGCAAGCTAAGTAAGTAAAGGTAAGGTCACATTAGGCAAATATTTGCTCTAAATTTGTTTCATCATATTTGCCCAAACAAATGTGAATTTCATGCAAATTTTTGTTTGCGTTCACATTAGAGGCAAATATTTGGCCTATTTTGTTTGCTCAAACAGTGACAAATAACGCAACGGGCAAACATATTTGCCATGTGTTCACATTTGAAAAAATATTTTCACCCAAAAACTGTTTGAGCAAATTGTCGAAAAACATAAATTTATTTGGACTAGAAAAATAGAAAGAGAGAAATAAAAAATATGGCGTTTCGTTTATTGTTTGTTGTGGAGAATGAGAATAAAATCTGTTTGGCAATGAGTGCCTTGTCGGAATGAGTTTATTTCATAGCCGACCAAGAAGAGCGAGCGCTTAAATTGTTTATGTGTGGGTAAAATTACACTGACAGAACAGGGTGATGATTTTCATATTGAGTGTGAAATGAAAAATATATTGTTGGCGCGTTCGCTTTGTATGACTTAAATTAAAAATAATATAAATAACTTCATAATTTGAAAAGTATTTTTCTTCATATGTTAATTTTTTTGAGAGAAAAACAAATTGTATATAAAAATGATTTTTTAAGACTTTCTAAGCAGTCTAAGTCTGCAATGCAACAATAAAAAATGTATGTATTTTATTGTTGCATTGCAGACGAGGCATTCTGCGTCCTTAAAAATATTAATACAAAACAAAAATCATTTTCCCTCCACATATTTGCTGTACAACTGCAAAATCTTTTCTGTGTACCCAAAAATAAACAAATAAAGCGGCATCAACCTGCTTGCATGAAATTCAGTACAAGACTGAAGTAAAAAAATCAAAACATTTGCTCTCTTACTTTGCATTCGGGTCGCGTGTGTGTGATTTGCCGAAAAACTTCGTAACCAAATCAATACCCACGAACGGGTTTGGTTTATTTGCGTATTGTTGCGAATGTATGTACATACATACATATGTATATGATGGCACATTGACATTGTGCTTTGGAAAATTATTTTTATTAACAGCTTTTAATTTTTAGTTTGCAATGTAATGTTTTCAAAACCAAAAAAGGATTTTTGTGTTAATTTATTAAAATTGACAGATAACACGGTGCGCCTGAATCAATTTGGAATGGAAAGTGCTTACACATGGAAACTACAATGTTCAATGAAAAATCAAAAAACAAAAAATCGCCTAAGCGATATTAAAATATGTCGCGGTCAAAGTTCACATTTTTCGGATCTTTATAGGCGTTCAAGATTTGGCTTGGAAACCGCAAGTGAAAATGTAGCATAAATTCTATACACGATTGACCATTATGACTTTTTCTTATTGTTTACAATGTTTGAGATATAGAAGTTCAAATTGGGACAATGCACTGACTCCATCGACTGCTTATAACTGCATGTGACTGCAATGTCACAATTTAAGGTTATATATCTCAAGAAATATTACAATCTAGGAAAAAATTACAAAAGTTGTAGAGAATATTCACAGCTATAAGATTATCTCTAGTCCAATTTCTATAAGACTTCAAGCAAAATCCTTGAAGAGAATTTCCATTCAACGCCTTCTTTAGTCCCATTTCGATAGGACTTGCTGTTTCCAAGCAAAACAAAACACCTAAAAACCCCAAAAAAATATGAACTTTAAACGGCAACGCGTTTCAGAATCCACGAAACTTCCCAGGTGTAAGCACCTACCATTTAAATTTGGTTGAGGCGCACCGTGATAATGATGTAGTTTTTTTGTAAAAATTGGCCGACTTCTTGAAGACAATAGACGCTAAAAATAAATCCACGAAGTAGTACAATAATAACCAAAATAATTATTTAATTGTAATGCAAGCATTGAAATCAATGTACATGGCATTTTTCCAGTCCCACTGACTAAATTTAGAAATATTTTCTATAGCGGTATTCTACTTCCAAGACATCCATCAACGATAGATTTCACAATAAATTTCGCGTTTTGCCTCTTCTATTTTCCGTTATAAAAAACAGCTCGCCTATTCCTATACCTAACAAATCTGCACCTAAAATGATATCAAATTTGGTCCAGAGAATTCGGAAAAATTGATTTTGGGCATCATCAGTATCAGAGAATACACACACACACCTACATAAATATATAAATCCCTCACCTTTCAATTGTTTATATCTTTATTCATTAAATATTCGCTTTGTATTAGATATTTACAAGTAATGTTAACTTTTTTATATTCGTAATATTCTTTTTTAATAGGTGACAACAATGTGTTTCAACAGATATTTGCCCTTGTTTGCTCTTACAAAACTTTTGTAAGACCAAATAAATATTTGCACAAAAGAGTGAAAAATATTTGCTCAAGAGTGTTCACATTATGGGCAAACTGGACATTTTTTTGTTTGCTGGCAAATGGTTTTGTTTCCCCAAAATCAGCTGTTTTCTTGTTTGCCCTTGAAAAATATTTGCTGGTCAGATTGAAGCAAACAAATATTTGTCATTTTTCGGCAAATATTTGCCTAATGTGACCCTACCTTAAGTAGAACTCCGGCGTAAGATCGAGAAACTAGTGGATTTCGAAAGAATATCACGGTCGCGGCGGTGCATGAAACCAAACTCAACAACTACTGCAGCTTACAGCGTTGTGATGGTTACAACGTGCTGAAGAAAGATCGCGCAAGAAGTGAGGGTGGGGGATTAGCTTTCCTATTGCACCAGTCTGTTCAATACAGACCTATCTCGCTAGAGCCTGGCTTAATGACTTGTACATGAAATGTATGTACAAGCAGTCAGGTGGGGAAGTGCCGTGGTAGAGTTGCTGAACCTATACGCCCCAATAAATAGCTGTACTCCAGGTTATAGGCCCAACATTAGCCCGCTTTTGGATGGCCTTCAAGACCATCTGGTTTTGGGAGACTTTAATGCTCATCATGAGTTGTGGCATTCGGTCCGTGGAAACGACTAGAGGGGTATAGTGCTGGCTTCATCATCATCACCTCGGAACGCCGAACTTTCATAAATCATGGCAAAGCTAATTGGCGAGCATAAGCGGAACAACTGGTTAAAACATCTGAAGATTTGCAACATTGGATCCGGAATAAGTGAATTGTGGGCAACGGTTAAGTCACTCACACAACAGAAGATAAGACCTCAGTCTCGTTTGGCGACATTAAGCTGACTGTTCCGAACCCGAGTCGACAGTTTGTCGAGCACCCCGGAAGTGACAGGGGGAAGAGAAGAGTACCACGCCGCATTAGATCTCTTCCTGCCGAGGATGAACCACCACAATTTACAATGGATGATGTTGTGAATATCATCAGGAACGTTAAATCATCCAAAGCGTTGGGCACTGATGCAATCTTCATGGTAATGTTGAAACATCTGAATGTGCCGGGAGTTGAGCATCTCACTACAGATCTCAACTTGTCGCTAACCACCCATATTGTCAGAAATAGCTATCCAGACCATCAGTATGGGTTCCGTAAGGAGCTCAGCACGACAACAGCGTTGTACTTCACCTCCTTACATATTAGTCGAAGACTAATAGTCTCAGATGAAAGAACTGCACTAAGTCAGCTATGCAGACATATAACCTACCACATACGTATGTCAACGACGATAGTACCCGACGTACAATCATCCGCATACATTGCGATCTCTATGCCGTAGGTGGTGAAATTTCAGAAAGGTAGAGGTTAAACAGTTCCGGAGATATCAGTATGCCCTGGGGAACTCTCTGTGTTGGACTGTTGGACTTCTGCGGGTGTTGGACTTCTTATTTCTGAATTCTACAAACGACTGCCGTCCACACATATGTATAGTTGATTGTACAAGGTTTCAAATATGGCTGGAGGAAAGTCATCTCTATATCCTCGAGCAGGTTGACATGGTTGACGGTATAGAAATCCTTCGATAGGTCAAGAACCACCATAACTGTTTGGTTGCACGGCCAGCTCTAATTAACTCATCGACTGATATGTGTGGATATGGCGTGTATGGTACATTTTTGGGAATCCTTGCTAATGTTGGGCAACTGGGTAACTGCTTCTCATCAAGGTGAGGAGTAGTATCTCTGGAATATTTGGGACTAGAGGAAGATCGGAAGATCCTTACCTGGTTTCAGTAGCGAGACCACCCTGCCAACTTTCCAGGCTTCCGGTACAATATGGAAGGCTAGCGATAGATTGAGGACACTTGTTAAATATTCAGCCTCGACTTCGTACAGTTGCTTCAGCATTACCATTGAGATTCCGTGTGGTCCCGACGCTTTGGTTGATTTCGCGTTTCGCATCAAGCCTGCAACATCGCCCATCGTGAATTGTGGTGGTACCACCTCGGCTGGGGAGGTTCTTATATGGCGTTGCACGCTTCTCTTCGCCATAAAGCTCTCGGTGTGTTCTATAAACTGTCTGTTAAAATAACGTGCACACCTCTTCGGATCAGTTGAAAGTAACAGCCGTTATATTGTTCTTCTTTCCCTGATTCGAAAGTGATTTAATCATTGCCAAAAGTTACCTAAGCCTGTACCAATATTGCATTGCCTCAGGTGATCTAGCCACATTTTCCGCTAATGTTCGCTTATGTTGGGTCTTCTGGAGAATTTCCTTCCTAGAGAATATGGTCTGATTTCGGGTATTCGATTACCAGGTCGGGTGGTCTGTTTACGGAGACGATGGTCGCTCATTTGCCAATCCCGTCGCCTCTGTTGGAAAATTTGGTCCGATTTCGGGTATTTGATTATCAGGTCGGGTGGTCTGTTTACGGAGACGATTGTCGGAAGATGATCTGAGTAAAGGGAAATGACCTGGTGCCAAAATGGTCATGTCTGGCGACCTGTGGCAATCTCCCCTTATCCTCGTAAGAGCGTCTCCATTCACTGTGCAAAATGTGAAGCTGTCAATTTGCTCGACCAAAGCTAAATCCCTCTGGTTATTGTCTAGCACGGAATGCCAAAGCTTATGCTGAGCATTGAAAAATCCCAGGGGCAGACGGTTATTGCACTCCAAACTAATGCCGGACATATAACGCAGGACACAGCTATTCACCTCCACCTCGACAGTCCCACATTTGATCCTTTTGCAAAACGTTTAAATCATCACAAGGTTGCCAGCTGTATGAAATGGTAAGCTGTGTTTCTTGAATCACGGCGAGAATGATGTTCCTCCGACTCATAAAGTCGACTATTTCGCTGACGATGTTGAGGAGACCGTTGCTATTGAATTGCAGACATGATGCATTTCCGGCCACTGAAAAACAACTTGCGTTTGTTGTTGTTGGGGAGACTGTGGACCCCGGACCATGGTTTTGCACCGTTTGTCAGTGTCTCATCCACCATAGGTCGGTATCACTGAGATGCAACGGGTACCAAGGATGGGTGCATTTCATGGACTGTTCAGGCCTGACCTACCTGAGGGAGTATTACGACAGTGTTTATATTGCTTCGTGCTGCGCCAACATGATCCCCAGTGAGTCTTCATCATCATCATCGGATTATGAAACTCACCCGCAATCTCCCCAACAGCAGTATCAGCCGCAGCCGTTAACACCACGTACTGCTGTTCCAGTTCCTGAGGATGTGACATTCTTGCAGTTCAACTGCTATGGTCTTCGAACCAAGATCAATCAAATAGTGAATTTTATGAGTCGAAGGAATATAATGGTCGCGGCGATTCAGGAAACGAAGCTGAACAACAACAGCAGTCTTCGGAGTTGTGATGTATACAACGTTCTTCGCTAGGATCGTACGAGAAGTGGGGGTGGTTGCATTGCATTCCTACTGCACCAGTCTGTCCAGTACAGACCTATTCAGCCTGACCCATACTTGGAGTGTATGGGGTTAGCGGTAAGGTGTGGAACTGCCGAAATAGAACTGCTAAATGTGTATATCCCGCCGGTCAATAGCTGTGCCCCGCGTTATTCGCCTAACATCAGATATCTGTTGCGAGGCGATAACCAGCTGGTCCTACATCATGAGTTATCGCATTCAGCCCTAGGGAATGACCAGAGAGGTACAGATCTGGCTGAGTAAATATATAGCCCCAGATTCTGCACTGCGAACGAGGACGCACCCACCAGGATTAGAGGGGACTGCCACAGTTCGCCTGATATAACCATCGTGTCACCCGGTCTGACGAATGACGTGACATGGCAACCCGTCATTTCCCTTGGGTCGGACCATCTCCCAGAAATAGCCTGCGCATCACTGTGATGCGGATCTGGTTGGTGCAGCCGTCTCAATTCTTACTGGGCCAAGATCGATGGCATGCGGAATATCTGCCCATCTTGTGGCACCGTCCGCACAATACGCAGCACCTGTTTAACTGCCCAGACACTTTGGACTAAACCTGTTCAGGTGGCGTCCTTTTTGAACTTGGAGCCGGAAGCAGAGCCAATAAAATAAAGATATACATGTTCTTGTAGAAGCTGCTACAACAACACACTGGGAGATGTTCTGGCGCAGCAAGCAGCAACATACCTATAGCAGTAATCCTGGGTGTGACTAAGGCCAGAGCACTCTACATTCATTACATCTCATGCATTCCATTGTTGACATCTGGTGGATACGGATATGAGAGACAGAACAGAACCATACTGGCCCTGGGCCGATCTCAATCCCGACAGGGACATTCATTACATCCCACCATTGTTGACATGTGGTGGATGCGGGTCTGGCAAACAGAACAGATCCATACTGGCCCTGGGTTCATCTCTATCCCAACTTCTATGAATCCGCTGCATAGAACCGACCGCCCCACAGTGGTTCAGAAATCGATTTTCCCTCCAAAACCCCCATTTTTTGTTGTCACCGATTAACATATTGAAACTAAGGAAAGCAAAAAATTAAATCAAAATATTTGAAGGTGTGAGCGTGGCGTGCTCTTAAAGACGAAAAATGTTTCCCAATTTTGGAAAATACGCATTTTTTGCAAATTTCTTGAGAAAGAAACAGCTATTTCTCAAAAACTGTAACAGATATGGTATTCATTGTTAGGTAGGTAGGATTGTTGCCTTTAAGAGTCGTTTTAATAAATTACCGTAGTGTTTACACGAAGTAGACTATTTTATTTTCCCCTCAGGTACTAAATTTTAGAGAAATTCCTTGTTTAGTGGACTAGAACTTTTAGGGAACAGCTTGGAACAATGTTCCGTTTTCCCAGAATGATGTCCTAGAGTGTCCTCTATCAGCCCATATATACTGTTGTACCAGTCCGTGCTGTTTGTTTAACACTTTTTAATTTTTTTTTAAATTACATGGGTAAAAATGTGCTTTTTTCCATACCGTTTCACTTTTTCACACAAATGGAAATTTTTAATAAAAGGGCCATTATTATATGTGTTCTTTTACTGTTGGATGGATTTTAAAATGCAAAATAAGCCAATTTGGAGGAATTAAAAATATAATTTTAACGTTAAAAGTTAATGCCAAGAAGGTCCTCCATGAAATTTAATGATCACTTTTAACTTTAAGTTAACCGGAACGCTATAAATATGTTCGGTAAATCCAAACTATAACAAAAGAAGACTTATAATAATGGGGGTATGAGTTTTTATAAGTGTTTTATGAAAACCCAAGGAGAATTTTTTTCAATTTGGGAAAAAAATTTAAAAAAATCTTTTTTTCCAGTATTTGTTTTCCCTCCACCATAGTATAGAGGGTATATTAAGTTTGTTTTTCCGTTTGTTACGCATTGAAATAATCATCATCATAAAGTATATATATTCTTGATCAGCGTAAAATTCTGAGTCGATCTGTGCAGGCAAGTTCGATGATGGAATATATAGGTCCACGTTTTGGTATAGCCCCCATATAACGGTAACGCCTGATTTCAGGTATTTTGCCGTTTTTAGTCACATTTTCAAACCGAATTAGTTATAATATGACAATCAGCGTTCCTAGTGAACAACGAACTTATATTCCAAAAGATATAGGCATAGGTCCATGTTTTTGTACAGCCCCCATATAACGGTGCCTCCCGATTTTCGGTATTTTGAAGGTTTTAGCCTCATTTGCACACATTATTTGACCGAACTACCTGCAATTTTACATTTGAGGTTCTCAGTGGTTACAAAACATCCCCACCAAAAACCGTCAACATAGGTCCATGGTTTAGTATAGGGCCTATATAACTTTACTTTGGGGATTTTAGCTACATTATTTGACCGAACTACCTGTAATTTTACATTTGAGGTTCCCAGTGGTCACAAAACATCTCCACCAAAAACCGTCAACATAGTTCCATGTTTTACTATATTCCCCATATTACGGTACCTCCCGATTTTCGGTATTTTGGGGATTTTAGCTACATTATTTGACCGAACTACCTGTAATTTTACATTTGAGGTTCCCAGTGTCACAAAACATCTCCACCAAAATCCGTCAGCATAGGCCCATGTTTTAGTATAAGAAAAAATGAATTACCCGCAATTTAACATTTGATGTTCCCAATGGCCACAAAACATCTCCACCAAACCTGTTAATTTAGGTTCAAATTTTGGTATAGCCCCCATATAACTGTACCTCCCGATTTTCGGTATTTTGAGGATTTTAGCTACATTTTTTGAGCAAATCACCTCTAATTTAACATTTGACATTCCCAACGAACACAAAACATCTCCACCAAACATTGTCAACATAGTTCCAAGTTCACGTATGTATGTCGCCCAAATAACGGTACCTCCCAATTTTTGGTATTTAGAATATTTTGGCTAAATTTTTTAAAGTAATTACTTGTAATTTAATATTTGATATTCCCAGTGGTCAAAAAACATCTCCACCAAAAATTGTCAACATAAGTCCAAATTTTGGTTAGCCCCCATATAACGGTACTTCCCGATTTTCGCTATTTTGATGATTTTAGCTACATTTTTTACAGAACTATCTATAATTTGACGTTTGAGGTTTCCAGTGGTGACAAGACGTCCCCACCAAAAATGGTCACTATAGCTCCCTGTTTTGTTATAGCCATCATATAACAGCTTCTCCCAATTTTTGGCATTTTGAAAATTTTTTGGCCCACTGAAAATTGTCAATACAGGTCTATGTTTTTGGTATAAGCCCCCATATAAAGGTACCTCCCGAAATTAGGTGTTTTGGAGACTCGATGCACATTTTTTGACCCAACTACCTGTAGTTTGACATTTCGCCAACAATTGTCATTGTTTTTAGGTATTTTGACAATTTCATCTATATGTTTTCACCGAGCTATCTGTAATTTGACTTTTGAGTTTCCCAATGCCCACAGAACGTTCTTCCCCTAAAATTATTATGGTCCATGTTTTGATATAGCTCCATATAAATTTGCATTAGCTCCATTTTTAAATGCATTTTTTTACTACCCGATTTTAGGATTTTTGAGGAGTACAGCTACATTTGTCAACCGAACTATCTGTGATTCGACATTTGAGGTTCTCAGTGATCACAAAACTTCTACACCAAAAATTTTTCATACAGGAGAGAAAATAATAATCCATATTTAGTATCAGAATATGTTATGGTGGAGGGTATAAAAAGTTCGGCCCGGCCGAACTTAACTTTTTATACCCTCAGCATTTATGCTAACGCTTTCATACGGGCAAAATGTGTCTCATCGAAATAATGGTTTTAGACCCCAAGTATGTTTGGACGAAATGTGTTTAAGACAATTTGGAGTCGATTGAGCAATGTCCGTCCGCCTGTCTGTCTGTCTGGCTGGAGCGCACGATAATTCTCGAACGGATCAATCGATTCGATCCAAATTTTTGGCTTTCGTAATATTTTGTCCAAACTTAGTTTAAGTTCGAAGATGGGTTATATCGGTCCACTCCTTCCGGTACCTCCCCCACAAAAGTTCGAAAATGTTCGGAAAACTTGTACCTATGATAACTCTTGAAGGGAGTAACCGATTTGGTCCATACTTTGCAAATCGTGAAATGTCTACCAGACTTAGATGAGTTTCCAATATGGACTCAATCGGTCCACGCCTTCGGGTACCTCCCACATAAATGTTGGGATTAGTTCAGTTTAGGACCTGCTCGCGAATCGCTTTGATTTTTGTTTTAGCTACTTGTATTCACTGCCCCCATACTAGTCCATACTTCTTGAGAAAATAGCCTGAAAGATGCAAAAAGCCCCTATGACACCGTCAGTAGGGGTTGGAGCGCAAGATAACTCTCGAACGGATGAACCGATTCGGTCCAAAATTTGGCCTTCCTAATACTTTGTCCAAACATAGTTTAAATTCGAAGATAAGCCATATCGGTCCACTCCTTCAGCTAACTCCCCCACAAAAGTTCAAAAACGTTGGAAAAAATTGTGCTCACGATAACTCTTGAAGGGAGTGACCGATGTAATCCATACTTTGCACATCCTAATATATCTACCAGATATAGGTCAAGTTCGAATATGGACTATATTTGTCTACTCCTTCTGGTACCCCTTCCACAAAATTTCGAATAAGTTCACTTTAAAACCTGCTCTCGAATCACTTTGATTTTTGTTGAAGCGATTTGCATTCTCTACATTCATTACGACGGTAAATATTTCTTGGGAAACAGCTCGAAAGGTGTAAAAACCTTTATGTCACTATATGTGGCGGTCGGAGAGCACGATAACTCTCGAACTGTTCAACCGATTCGGTCCAACATGGGGTCTTCGTCATATTATATCCAAACTTAGTTTCATGGGGCAATACCGGTCCACAACTTCCAGTACTTTAACCCCAATATTTTAAAAAATGCCACTAAAATGCTATAACGATATCACTTCAATAGGGCAACCAATTTGATCCAAACTTTGGATCTTCTTATATTTTGTCAAAATTTAGTTTAACTTCTAAAATGGCCCATATCGGTCCTTCCTAAGGGTACCTCACCCACAAAAGTTCAAAATTTGTGTCCTAGTGCAGTTAATTCTGAATCCAGATTTTGTCGGCAAGTTCAAATGACCAAAAAGGACCACAAGACCTTAAATACATTCGATCTGTCCGTAGGTGAAAATTTCACCTCACATTGGCTGAGGGTATATATCTGTCGGCACAGCCGACTGACACTTTTTTACTTGTTTTTTTTTTTTATTTTTTTTTTATTTTGATGGTTTGTTTATTGGTGTTTGACCTTTTTTAAATAGCTAGAGCATATGAACAACTCAAAAAACCTCATATTTGGATGCAAAATATGAAAAAAAACTCAAATTTTTAACTTTGATCTTGAATTCCTCTGCATCGGTTAGACCGAATTTGGTGGCTTTTAATGTGAAAAAGAATTATAAAAATATCCCTATCCGTTCAAAAGTTACAGAGTTTTGACCAGGAAAACCCGATTCTGAACTACTGTGCGCCGTGGGATTGAGCTGCTGCGTCTGTTGTTGTTGTCTGGGAGACTGCGGGTGTTCGTGTATACCGACTACGGTATATGCGCCAGATCCGCATATACCGTAGTCGGTATACAGATCCAAAGCCCGGGGTTCTTCTCTATCCCGACACAGACCAAAAGAGCTCGGAGCGGGCATTCCGGTATATATTGTCGCTCATATGACGAGAAAACTATACGAACACACATTGCTGCTGTATATTCGATATTTTCAATGAATATGCCTCGTCAGTAATTTCTTGGAAATGTTCTCTTCAACTTTTAGCGTTCGCTAGTAGCCTAGCATTGCGATCTTTTGTCCTCACAACAACTACCCAGACAATCCTACTCAACTAACTCCAAAAAACCCTGGTTTACATCCTGTGGAAAAAGACATATTTGTATGCCCGGAAATTCAATCAAAACTAGATTAAATAAAACCAGCAAGGAAAGGATACGAGTCCGGAGGGGCCGAATGTTTGATATCCTACATCACCACGATTTCAACATAATCTGTATGTATACCCTATACAAACGGATTAGTATTTTAAATTTAAATTATAAGTTTTAAATTATTTTTTCGTTATCCCCTCGTGGGCAATATAACCATTAGATTAACAGCTTTCTTTCCAATTCTGTTTCATTCTATCCTGACTGCTTGTCTATGGTTTTATGGAATATATTCCCAAGTGTCTCAATAACTTCACTCGAAAAAAACTAAAATTTTGCAAATTCTATTCCATGTAATAACATTTCCATTTTAAAGTGTGTCGTAAATTTATTTCTTCCACACAGAAGAACCGTACCGAAGAAAAAAAAAACGAACAACCAAAGACAACAACAAGATTTACTTGAAAACGTTACGAATTGCAAATGCATTTGAATTGTCCCACACAAAATGCATTCCAGAAATTGTCTGCACATTTGAATTAAGGCACTAAGTGAATGAGTGAATGACTGTGTGTATGTGTGTGCGTTTGTGTGTGTGGGGTTTTTTATTTTTCCTGATATTGTCCTAAAAGGATTTTTATATTTTCATTTACACTTATAAAGCCTTCTCTGCAACAATGCCAATGGATGTATGGATGGTAGAATGTTCTTCTCCTGCTCTTCGTTCCAATTTTTTGTCGTCGTCGTTCGCACTCACCCTCCAAACATTTTCTTTCGCCTGCTTGACGCAAAAGTCACTGAAAGGCGATAGTTGTGTCTACTGCGACAGTCGCATTTGTATCCGAAAAGACAAAAATGACTGAAGAAACTGTTCCACTTATGCGGCTCAAACTCTATTATCGCTTCCGTCACTGCTGTATGTTTCTTATGCGATTCAGTTGGAGTGTCGGAACCGGGGCACTTTGAGTGTGCATTAGGTACTCATGCAGGTACCGCTTACGAAACTTTAAGTAGTGACGGTAGCGACAGTATCAGTAAAAGGCTTTTCAGTTTTTTTTATTGTTTATTCAAACGTATTATTATTATTCATTTGAATTTAATGTTACTGCGGTTATAAAAGGTGAATTTTATTATAAAATTTATCAAAAAGAAACAATTTTTATAATACAATGCACCTTTTATAACCGCATTTACATTGAGTTCAAATGAATAATAACACGTTTGATTTACTTTATTATAAAATTTGTAAATAAACAATAAATAAACTAAACATTCAGTCACCCGGCGCCTTTAAATCTATATTTTATAAATTAATTTATAAAATATTTGTAAATAAATAAATAAACTAAACATCTTTATTTTCATTTAAATTTTTGTATAAAGTTTGTACCGATAGCTAACAGAACTTCACAAGAAATGATGAAATCACGTCAATCAAATTGTTTTTGTAATGCTGCCACTATTGTTTTGAAAACAATACTCTCTATAACAGAGAGTAGTATCAATGATCCAGACTTGAAGCATTTGTTTTTGTACAACATAAAGTGTCGCTTTTTATAATCCTGTAAGTCACGCAGTTGTGACCACATACGGATAAAAAAGCGATAACAACATATTTGTTCTTGTAAAAAGACAACAGTCGCATTTTTAACTGAATGCAGGCACTTTACAGAGACGCATTTACTGAGAGAAGATATATTTAACTTCCAAATGTTTGGAGGGCATGTGGGAGTAAAAATTCTATGTATGTGTATCTTTATTTAAATGTAGTTGTAATGGAGAATAAAAAAGACATCCAAAAAAAGGAGACTTTTTTGTTGGGTTTGGGAGTTGTATGAATGCACAGGGGTTTTTTTATGGACAAACACTCACACATTCAGATAGAGATGCATACATGAGGAAATATCTTGTTGACAATAAGGCACTTCATTCGGAATTTGATGAAGGCACTCACAAAATAATACAATGTTGTTGTTGTGGTGGAATATATAGTTAACTGGGAAACTAAACCGGAAAAAGTATTTGTGTCTTTGCAACTATTTTAAATGGAAAGCAAAAAAAAACAAAACAAAAACTGAAAAAATGGAAATGAAAATTGTTGAATTTTGTTTGAATGTTTTACATGTGTACAGGGTTACATATGAAGCAGATGCGCTGAAATTCAGGAAATGTAATTTTCAATATGTGCCGATTTCCAGGCCAGACAATTATATATTATTAACAACAATTAACAATTATTATATTATTATTATAATTTTCAATATATACTTTTTACTATTTCTCACTAAATGGAATTGGTGGCATGTAAACAAATGTTAATTTATTTGTTATTAAATATGCTTCAAACTTTCTGTTAAAAATATATTTATTTTAAAATCCTAGAAATATTATTTCCGTCCATTATATGCATTACCAAAATATGATGTCACATTACATTGATTTCTTCTTTACACCAATTATGAAAAAAAAAACGTTTGGGGTTGTTGAAAGTGAATTTGTAAAATAAATAATAATAACAATAATATTTTCAAAACAAAAAAAAATCTATTACAAATTTGAACACCTTGCAAATCTGTTAAACTAAACATTTCTTTCTTTCATTTTGTATTTATTTACGTTTGTTTGTTAATAAATACTTCAATGAATTATGAAATTTAAATAATGATTGCCATATTCTGAAAAATAATACAACAACAAAATACACAATATCGATTTAAACGACAATATTCATATATACATTTAACAATATATAATAGAGTGGATAATATAAAAACTGTTATTAAAAATATTTGTTCATTAGCATTTTTTATACCCTCCACCATATGAAGGGTATAATTAAATTTGTCATTCCGTTTGTAACACATCGAAATATTCGTCGGAGACCCTATAAAGTATATATATTATTGATCAGCATAAAATTCTATGTCGATTGGACCATGTCCGTCTGTCCGTCCGTCCGTCTGTCTGTTGAAATCAAGATACAGCTCGCAATTTTAAAGATAGAGAGTCAAAATTTGGTACAGAAGTTTTTATTACTTGCAGGATGGTTGGTATTGAAAATGGGATATATCGGTCCACGTTTTGATATAGCCCCCATAGAACGGTACCTCCCGATTTTCGGTATTTTTAAGGTTTTAGCTTCATTATCCTACCAAAATGGCTGAAAATTGGTACGTAGTCTTCTTTAGGGGTACAAAATTTTCCCTCAGAATTTTGTCGGTATCGGTCCACACCTTCATATAGCCCCCATAGAACGGTACCTCCCGATTTTCGGTATTTTTAAGGTTTTAGCTTCATTATCCTACCAAAATGGCTGAAAATTGGTACGTAGTCTTCTTTAGGGGTACAAAATTTTCCCTCAGAATTTTGTCGGTATCGGTCCACACCTTCATATAGCCCCCATAGAACGGTACCTCCCGATTTTCGGTATTTTTAAGGTTTTAGCTTCATTATCCTACCAAAATGGCTGAAATTTGGTACGTAGTCTTCTTTAGGGGTATAAAACTTTGCCCCAGAATTTTGTCGGTATCGGTCCACACCTTCATATAGCCCCCATATAACGGTACCTCCCGATTTTCGGTATTTTGAAGGTTTTAGCTTCATTATCCCACCAAAATGGCTGAAATTTGGTACGTAGTCTTCTTTAGGGGTATACAACTTTCCACCAGAATTTTGTCGGTATCAATCCACACCTTTATATAGCCCCCATAGAACGGTACCTCCCGATTTGCGGTATTTTGAAGGTTTTAGCTTCATTATCACACCGAAATGGCTGAAATTTGGTATATAAATCGTTGGTGGTATAAATCGTTCCCCCAGAACTTTGTCGGTATCGGTCCATGCCTTCATATAGCCCCCATAGAACCATACCTCCCGATTTTCGGTATTTTGAACGTTGTGACCTCAATATTCCACCAAAATGGCTGAAATTTGGTATTAGACTTCGTTGGGGGTACTCAAACTTCCCCTTTAAATTTGTCGTTATAGGTCCACGCCTTCATATAGCCCCCATGGAAAGGTACCTCCCGATTTTTCGTATGAAATGGCAGAAATTTGGTATTTAGTCTTCAATGTGATATAAAACTGTTCGCCAGATATATGTCTGTACAGGTCCACGCTTTCCATTTCCCCATTTCTGACTAAAATTCGTCTGTATAACTCTTCGTTTCGATATAGCCCCCATAGAACGGTACCTCCGGATTTTCGTAATACTGAAGATTGTGACGTCAATATCCAACCGAAATGGCTGAAATTCGTTATTTAGTCTTCCAAGAGTTATAAAATGTTCCAGAAGAGTATTATCAGTATAGGTACACGTCTTCCTATATCCCCATAGAAGCTTACTTCTTGATTTTCGGAATTGTTTTAGTTTTAGCCACATTCTCTTACCGAAATATAGGAAATTTGGTATTTAGTCTTCTTTGAGCTTAAAAACTTTTCGTCAGAAATTTGTCGGTATAGATCGACGTTTTGAAATAGCCCCCATAGAATGGTGCCTCACATTGTTTTACCGAAATTGCTGAAATTTAGTATTAAGTCTTCTTCATACACGAAAGGAAACAAATTATTCCATTTTACTTCAATACAACTTGTGGTGGAGGGTATAACAAGTTCGGCCCGGCCGAACTTAACGCCGTTCTTACTTGTTTAAAATTTTTTTTTATTAACCTGGATTTTTTAAAAAATATTTTTCATTGACGTGGATTTTTATACCCTCCACCATAGTATGGAGGGTATATTAAGTTTGTTTTTCCGTTTGTAACGCATTGAAATACTCATTTGCGACCCTATAAAGTATATATATTCTTGATCAGGGTAAAATTCTGAGTCGATCTGTGCACGTCCGTCCGTCCGTCCGTCTGTGGTAATCACTCTAGCATCCACAAAAATGGAGATAGAACGCTGAAATTTTGGGAAAATGCGTCTTTTGTTTGCAGGCAGGTCAAGTTCGATGATGGGCTATATCGGTCCACGTTTTGGTATAGCCCCCATATAACGGTACCCCCCGATTTACGGTATTTTGCCGTTTTTAGCTCTATTTTCAGACCGATTTAGCTATAATTTGACATTTAGGGTTCTTAAGTGTCAATAAACTTATATAACAAAAGTTGTGGACATAGGTCCACGTTTTGGTATAGCCCCCATATAACGGTACCCCCGATTTACGGTATTTTGACGTTTTTAGCTACATTTTCAGGCCGATTTAGCTATAATTTGACATTTAGGGTTCTTAAGTGTCAATAAACCTATATAACAAAAGTTGTGGACATAGGTCCACGTTTTGGTATAGCCCCCATATAACGGTACCCCCCGATTTACGGTATTTTGCCGCTTTTAGCTAAATTTTCAAACCGATTTAGCTATAATTTGACATTTAGGGTTCTTAAGTGTCAATAAACTTATATTGCAAAAGTTGTGGACATAGGTCCACGTTTTGGTATAGCCCCCATATAACGGTACCCCCCGATTTACGGTATTTTGACATTTTTAGCTACATTTTCAGACCGATTTAGCTATAATTTGACACTTAGGGTTCTTAAGTGTCAATAAACTTATATTACAAAAGTTGTGGACATAGGCCCACGTTTTGGTATAGCCCCCATATAACGGTACCCCCCGATTTACGGTATTTTGACCTTTTTAGCTACATTTTCAGACCGATTTAGCTATAATTTGACATTTAGGGTTCTTAGGTGTCAATAAACTTACGTAACAAAAGTTGTGGACATAGATCCACGTTTTGGTATAGCCCCCATATAACGGTACCCCCCGATTTACGGTATTTTGCCGCTTTTAGATAAATTTTCAGACCGATTTAGCTATAATTTGACATTTAGGGTTCCTAAGTGTCAATAAACTTATATAACAAAACTAGTGGACGTAGATCAATGTTTTGGAATAGCCCCCATATAACGTTACCGTCCGATTTCAGGTATTTTGACGATTTAAGTCGCATTTCTATACCGAATTAGCTATAATTTGATATTTAGGGTTCTTAGTGACCAAAAAACTTATATTCGAAATAATTGTGAACGTAGGTCCATGTTTTGGTATAGCCCCATATAACGGTACCTCCTGATTTTCGGTATTTTGAGATTTTTACCTACAAGTTTTAACCGAATTAGATGTAAGTTGAATATTTGACATTTGAAGTTCTTAGTGGTCACCACACCTCTCCACCAAAATTGTCTGAAATTTTGGAAAAATGCGTCTTTTGTTTGCAGGCAGGTCAAGTTCGATGATGGGCTATATCGGTCCACGTTTGGGTATAGCCCCCATATAACGGTACCCCCGATTTACGGTGTTTTGACGTTTTTAGCTACATTTTCAGACCGATGTCGCTATAATTTGACATTTAGCGTTCTTAAATGTCAATAAACTTATATAACAAAACTTGTGGACATAGGTCCACGTTTTGGTATAGCCCCCATATAACGGTGCCCCCTGATTAACGGTATTTTGTAGCTAATTTTCATGTCGATTAAGCTATAATTTGACATTTAGGGTTCTTAAGTGTAAATAAACTTATAAAATAAAAGTTGTGGACATAGGTCCATGTTTTGGAATAGCCCCCATATAACGTTACCGTCCGATTTGAGGTATTTTGACGTTTAAATTCACATTTCTAGACCGAATTAGCTATAATTTGATATTTAGGGTTCTTAGTGACCAAAAAACTTATATTCGAAATAATTGTGAACGTAGGTCTATGTTTTGGTATAGCCCCATATAACGGTACCTCGGTATAACGGATTTCGGTATCCCCATATAACGGATTTTCGGTATTTTGAGAATTTTACCTTCAAGTTTTAACCAAATTATCTGTAATTTGAACATTTGACATTTGAAATTCTCAGTGGTCACCACACCTCCCCAACAAAAATTGTCAAGAAAGTTCGATGTATTGATAAAGCTCCCATATAAAAGTACCTCCCGATTTTCAGTAATTTGATGATTTTAGCTACAATATTAAACCGAACTAACAGTAATTTGACATTTGAAGTTCTTAGTGGTCACAACACCTCTCCATAAAAAATTGTCAATATAGGTCCATGTTCGGATGTACCTCCCAATTTTCAGTAATTGACAATTTTAGCTACAATTTTTAACCGAACTAACTGTAATTTGACATTTGAAGGTTGTAGTGGTCACCACACATCTGCATCAACAATTTTCAACATACCCCCAATATAACGACACTTCCCGATTTTCGGTACTTTGAGGATGTACCTCCCAATTTTCAGTAATTGACAATTTTAGCTACAATTTTTAACCGAACTAACTGTAATTTGACATTTGAAGGTTGTAGTGGTCACTACACATCTGCATCAACAATTTTCAACATACCCCCAATATAACGACACTTCCCGATTTTCGGTACTTTGAGGATTTTACTTAAAATGTTTAACGACGTAGGTCCATGTTTTGGTATAGCCCCAAAACAAACCTCACGAATTTCCGTACCTTAGCTTTCGTCCAAAAAAGGACGAACTTTCTGTAATTTGAAATTTAAAAGCCAACAAAAATTTTGCAACAAAAATTTTTCATTTAAGTTCATATTTTCGTATAGCCCACATACCTCCGAACTAGCTGTTAATGACATTTGAAGTTCCCACGTTGTGTACCGATTTTCGGTATTTTGAGGATTCTAGCTACAATTTTTAACCGAATTAGGAGTTATTTGACATTAAAGGCTCCCATCAAAAACTGTCAACATAGGTCCATGTTTTATTATAACCCCTATATAACGGTACCTCCCAATTTCTCGCCCACCAAAAATTGTCAACATACATAGTTAGATATAGGCACCATAAAAAGGGCCTCCCGAAAGAAGCATTTTATGTACATTATCTGACATTTTAACGTACCCACTTAACGTTGGGGAATGAAAACTAATTATTCCATTTCAGTTCAGAATATTTTATGGAGGCTATGAAAAGTTCGGCCCGGCCGAACTTAACGCTTTTTTACTTGTTTTAAAATTTTTTTTGGTTGACGTGGATTTAAAAAAAAAACCAGCAAAAATTCGGATCATTTAGTCATTATGTAACCCATTACAAAGTAATATAAACAAAAATTACCACTTCAATTACTCCTTATTAAGTTATGAATACGGTGGCACAGAGCTAGTGTGTCCGACTACAAATCAGAGTGTTGTGTGTTCAACGCTCACAGCCGCCCGGGTACTTTTTGTTAAAAAAAAAAACAATGAACACTTGGTGGTGCACATATAAACATTGAAACAACCCAGCAAACCAAATGTCGGATGTCCGACACGTCTGAACAATTTCGGAAGCAATGTCGTTCAGATATCGTTGTGATTTCTAAACGATTTTTCGGAGCGGAAATAGTTCAGATTTTGTACCGATTTCGTTCCGATTTCGGAACGAATGCCGGAAAGAAATTTCCTTTTCGAATTTCGCAAGGAATTTCTTCAGATTTCGTTACGAAATCGGATCGAAATTGATACGATGTCGCTCCGACATTGCGTTCCGCAATTATGTCAACCACTTCATACAATTTCGTAAAGATATCGTTACGATTTCGTGTGTGTTCGCCTACAAAGCAGAAGTTCGTGTGTTAAAATCCAGTAAGGGGCGAAATAAAATAAAAATATGAAGTGTCTTGAAATTGGAAACAAATTCCACCTAAACTGTTCTAAAAATAAAAAAAAAAAAAAATTTATCATATAGCAAATTTTTCAACCTCCAGTGGCAGTAGAATAACAATTAATACTACCCAGCAAAATAAATTGGAAGTAGTGCAATGTGTTCTGTAACGGCATGTTTTGATGCAGTTCAACCGGAGTCGTGAAAAAGGCACTCCAGTCCTCACATTTTAACCGCATTTGGATGCAATCCAAAGAATCACATCCACTTGTCACATTTTAACAACATCCAGATGCAGTTCAGCGGAGTCGTGAAAAAGGCACTCCGTTCGCTACATATTATTAGCAGTTGTTAGAGATCCCTACATGTACATAAATCAGTTTGTACATCTCTACAGGCAGCGGCATACATTTTCCAATAAGAGATAAGCGTGTTAACATTTTCAAACATTTGTTAATACAAACTAAATAATATTTCATTTGTGAACATTTTTCCGGTAACTCAAGAGAAGAAAATTTCCGAATGGAGTGCTGTTGGAGGACATGTCGAAATCTTAACTGATGATGGGAAGACAACCCATTTAGCAAATGAAGCAAAAACAGTTCAGTTTGGAACAAATGGAGAGCGGAGGTAACACGCATGTTTGCGATTGAATTCAATGGAGAATTTTCATAATTTGTGTTAATGTAATAAAGTTCTTAATATTTTTGTTTTACACAAATAATCCATTTTATTTGTTCTGGCATATTTTGTAATGGCTTGCACAATTTCCGCAGAATGCCTGTATCAAAACGTGCTTTGGACTGCCTCCTATTCTACCCCAAAGGGTTAGTTAAAATGCAATGCAATGGGTCAGTTAAAATGCAGTGCCAGAGGGTCAGTTAAAATGCAGTGCCAAAGAGTCAGTTAAAATGCAGTGCAATGGAGTGCCTCTTTCCGTAGTCCCGCTCTTGTAAAAATCATGAGTGAAAATGCATAATTTGATGCACTTCCAGATCACTTGTACATATCATTTAACTGCCTCTTTGGAGGCAAACATTTTGCTGGGTAGTCATAGAATAACTAGTAATTCAGTGCGACATGCTCTTGTTAAAATAATGGGTTAGTAGGGGGATTAAGAAGTTGTTACGGCTGCCAAAAATCCCTTACAAAACCCATTATTTTCGCAGGATTTTTTTGCTGGCAACAAATTTCATTAACGTGGATTAAAAAAAGTGTTCATTAATGTGGATTTTTTGAAAAATAGTTTTTCATTAAAGTGGATTTTTTAAGAAATATTTTTCATTAAAATGGGTTTTTTTTAAATATTGTTTCATTAACTTGGATTTTTTTTAAAATCTTTTTTCACCAACGTGGATCTTTTGAAAAATATTTTTTTCACCAACGTAGATTTTTTCAAAAATATTTTTGTATTAAATTGGATTTTTTAAAAAAAAAAATTATTTCATTATAGTGAATTTTTTAACAATTTATTTTTTCGTCAACGTGTTTTTTTTTTTTTTTTTAAATTTTTATTTCATCAATCTGGATTTTTTAAAAGTTATTATTTCATCAACGTCGATTAAAAAAATATTTTTTACACCAAACGTTTTATTTTTTAAAATAGTTTTTCATTAACGTGGATTTTTTAAAAATAGTTTTTCATTAACGTGGATTTTTTAAAAGTATTTCTCATTAACGTGGATTTCTTAAAATATATTTTTTCATCAACGTGTATTTTTTAAAAAATATTTTTTTAACGTGGATTTGTTAAAAAAATATTTTCTCAGTAACGTTGATTTTTAAAAAAAATATTTTTTCAAAAAAGTCGGCTTTTAAAAAATCTTTTGCAATAACGTTGATTTTTTAAAAAATATTTTTCATTAAAATTAGTTTTTTAAAACATATTTTTCATTAATGTGGAATAAAAAAAAACATTTTTATTAACGTGGATTTTTTGGGTGACGTAGGGGATGGAAGATACCAAGGAACGGTCCTGACCGGTTTTAACATGGCAAAGCCCAGGATTTATCTTGGTCCCTCTTTCATCCCAAGTGGACACTGACCTCCCCGTGGTGTCACCTGGGGAACTGCCTTTAACACCCGTTAAAGGTAGTGAGCTAACATGTGCCGCGCGTTCACCCATAAGAACGTTAAAAACTTGGGTTTGGGCGTCGGGTTAGTAACCCTCCCCTAGAAAAAACAGCCTACTATGAAAAAACGAAAGAAAAGAAAAACAAACCCCTCTAAAGTTGACGAACCCCGCAAACGTTTTAAGGACCATGATCTGCGAATCTGCACCTGGAATGTTCGCACTCTTTATAGAGAAGGTGCAGTCTTCGCATTGGCAGACGTACTTGAAAAGTACAAGACCGATATTACTGCCATACAGGAAATACGATGGATTGGGAAAGGCGTCACAACAACACCTAAAGGTGACGCACTGTATTATAGCTGCCATGACGTAAAGCATGAGTTTGGTTGTGGATTCGTAGTTAGTCGGAGACTAAAACATCTTGTATCCAGCTTCACTCCAGTGAATGAAAGACTTGCTGCAATTCGAATAAAAGCTAAATTCTTCAACATCAGCTTTATTTGCGCTCATGCTCCCACTGAAGAAAAGGACGAACAGACCAAAGATATATTTTACGAGTGCTTAGAAGAAACATATGACCGTTGCCCTGCCCATGACATTAAAATCATTCTAGGCGATTTTAATGCCAAAATTGGAAAGGAGAATATCTTTGGCCCAACAGTCGGGAAATTCAGTCTCCACAGTGAAACATCTGACAATGGTATGAGACTGATAGACTTTGCAGCTGCAAAAAACATGGTAGTTAGCAGTACCAGATTTAATCATCTCGATATTCATAAGGGCACCTGGCTGTCTCCAGATCAGAAAACAAGAAACCAAATTGATCATGTTGTGATAGATGGAAGACATTCATCGAGCGTGTTGGATGTACGATCGTTCCGAGGCGCAAACATTGATTCGGACCACTACCTTGTTGCAGCAAAGGTACGCACCCGCTTAAACGTAGCAAACAAAGTACGAGCAGACACAACACGAAAGTTAGACATCGGTAAGCTGCAATCACAACAGATAGCCACAGCATTTTCCACTCAACTAGCCCAATTGCTTAATCAAAGCCCTCCTCATCCCGATAACATATCAGCGCAATGGCAAAGCATTGCCCACTCCATGCAAACAGCCGCAAAATCCATACTTGGATACCAGAGACCTCCACCAAGGAATCCATGGTATGATGAGGAGTGTCGTGCTGCCACCGAAGAGAAAAATGCGGCATATAAGGCTACTTTACAATCCGTAGCAACGCGTAGCGCACGAGAGAGATACAGGGAGAAAAGGAGAGAGGAGAAACGTCTTTTCCGCAGGAAAAAGAGAGAGATGGAAAAGCGGGAGTGTGAAAAAATCGAGATGTACAGGAGCCAGAATGAAGTCCGAAAATTCTACCAAAGAGTCAAGCATCAAACTGATGGCTTTGGTACAGGCACATCCTCCTGTAGAGACCAGCAAGGTAATTTGGTAACTGATACAGATAGTATACTCAGGATATGGAAAGAACATTTTTCAAATCTGTTGGTATCCAATAGCAGCGAAGAAGACGAAGATACCACAGTCCCAATCCCAGAAGATGGTATTGAATGTATACTGCCCAGCCAAGATGAGGTAAAGACAGCAATAAATCGGCTGAAGAATAATAAGGCAGCAGGGGCCGATGGCTTACCAGCCGAGCTGTTCAAAACCGGAGGCGACACGCTGATAAGGTGTATTCATCAGCTAGTTAGCACCATCTGGCAGGAAGAACGAGTACCCGACGATTGGAACCTGAGTATCCTGTGCCCCGTCCACAAGAAGGGAGATAAGACTGTATGCTCTAACTATAGGGGCATAAGTCTACTCCCTATTGCCTACAAGATCGTGTCAGGGATATTGTGCGAACGACTAAAGCCAATGGTCAACGAGATTATTGGACCATACCAATGCGGCTTTAGACCTGGCAAGTCCACCATTGACCAGATATTTACCCTGCGGCAAATCCTGGAGAAGACCCAAGAGATGCAGATCGACACCTACCACCTTTTTGTCGATTATAAAGCAGCCTTCGACAGTCCGCTGCGCTCAAAGGTATTCCAAGCCATGTCTGAATTTGGTATTCCCGCAAAGCTCATCCGGCTTTGTAAAATGACTTTAACTGACACGAGGTCCTCAGTTAAAATAGGAAAGAACCTCTCCGAAGAGTTTGGTACCAAAAGAGGTTTCAGACAGGGAGACAGCCTTTCGTGTGACCTCTTCAACATCCTGCTAGAAAAGGTTATACGAGAGGCAAACGTCAAAAGAAGTGGCACAATCTACACCAATAGTCACATGTTACTTGCTTATGCTGATGATATAGACATCATGGGTCGATCAGTAAAAGATGTAACTGATACCTTTATAAAGGTCGAAGGAGAATCTGCTAAAGTGGGTCTGGCGGTAAACGGTGAGAAGACCAAGTTGATGGTGTCGACGCGCAATGCGTCCATTGAGCTCGGACCGACTGTGGAAGTTGGTTCCTATAATATTGAGGTAGTAAAAGACTTCGTCTACCTCGGCACCTCCGTCAACACAACAAACGACATCAGTTGTGAAATAAAAAGAAGAATTGTATTGGCCAACAGATGCTACTTTGGATTAAGTAAGCAGTTTAAAAACAAAGCCACATCTCGTCAAACAAAAATAACGCTCTACAAAACACTGATACTACCCGTGCTGATGTATGGCTCCGAAGCCTGGGTACTTGCGCAAGCAGACATGGCAGTGCTTGGTGTGTTTGAGAGAAAAATTCTTCGAAAGATCTACGGACCAATCTGCGTTGACGGTGAATATCGACGTCGCATGAACCACGAGCTGTATCTGCTATACAACGACATGAATATTGTTAAACGTATCGAGATGCAGCGATTGCGTTGGCTAGGCCATATCATAAGAATGAGCGATGATGAACCCGCTAAAAAGGCGTATGAATACATGCCACATGGCGGTGCACGCAGAATTGGCAGGCCAAGGAATAGATGGCGCAAACAAGTGGATGTTGAGATGAAAAGGCGCGGTATTCCAGAGAGCAAAGCAACAAATAGAGAGGAATGGAGATCTCTTCTTAGTTCGGCCTATAGAACAAATGTTCTGTAATGGGCCAGCTAAGTAAGTAAGTAAGGATTTTTTAAAAATAATTTTTAAACTAAACTTGGATTTTTCAAAAAAAAAAAAAAAAAAAAAAATACACTATGTCTAGATTTTTTCAAAAATATTTTTACACTAAACGTGTACTTTTTCAAAAATAGTTTTTACACTAAACGTGGATTTTTTGAAAATATTTTTTCATCAAGGTGAATTTTTTAAAAAATTCGTTTACACTAAACGAGGATTTTTTTAAAAAATGTTTTTACACTAAACGAGGATTTTTTAAAAAATATTTTTACACTAAACGAGGATTTTTTAAAAAATATTTTTACACTAAACGAGGATTTTTTTTTAAAAATATGTTATACAGTAAACAGGAATATATAAAAACAGATATTGTTTACACTAAACGAGTGTTTAAAAAAAATATTTTCACACTGAACGAGAATTTTTAAAAAAAATATGTTACCACATTTTGGTCTAACGTACATTTTTCAAATATTTTTTCACATTTTGGTTCAACGTGGATTTAAAAAAAAAATATTTTCCACTTTCTTGTATAAGGTGTGTTTGTTAAAAATATGTTTCCACATTTTGATCCAACGTGGATTTTTTCAAAAATATTTTTCCACTTTTTCGTCTAACCTGGATTTTTTTTTTAAATATTTTTCCACTTTTTGGACCTACTTTGATTTATTAAAAAAAAATTATCCACTTTTTGTCCAAGGTGAGTTTTTTAAATATTTTTAAACTTCTGGTACAACGTGGTCCTAAATTTTTCGTTGACGTGGATTTTTTAAAAAAAAAAATATTTTTTCAATAAAGTGGATTTAAAAAAAAAAATTAATTAACGTGGATTTTTTAAAAAATATTTTTTTCATTAAAGCGGAGTTTTTAAGAAGTATTTTTCATTAAAGAAAATTTTTTAAAAAATATTTTTTCATTAACATGGATTTTTTAAAAATATATTTTTACCAACGTGGATCTTTTAAAAAATATTTTAATTAATCAAAAATATTTTTTTCACCGACATAGATAGTTTGGAACATGTTTTTTTTCACCAACGTGAAAAATATTTTTTTCACCAACGTAGATTTTTTGAAAAATATTTTTTATTCACCAACGAGGATATTTTGAAAAAAAAAATTTATTAAAGTGGACTTTTAAAAATTTTATTTTTTCGTCAATGTGTTTTTTTATATTATTATATTATCAACGTGGATTAAAAAAAAATTACCAAGGTGGATTTTTTTTAAAATTATTATTTTTTCAATGTGGATTTTTTAAAAATTATTATTTCATCAACGTGGATTTAAAAAAAACTTAACAATGTATTTTTTATACCCTCCACCATAGTATGGAGGGTATATTAAGTTTGTCATTCCGTTTGTAACACATCGAACTAATCATTTGCGACCCTATAAAGTATATATATTCTTGATCAGGATAAAATTCTAAGACGATCTAGCCATGTCCGTCTGTCCGTCTGTCTGTCCGTCTGTCCGTCTGTTATAATCACTCTAGCGTCCGCAATAATTGAGATAGAGTGCTGAAATTTTGCACCCGAGGGTCTTTTTTCCATAGGCAGGTCAAGTTCGAAGATGGGCTATATCGGTCCACTCCTTGGTATAGCCCCCATATAACGGTACCTCCGGATTTGAGGTATTTTGACGTTCTTCGCCACATTTGCAGACCGAATTAGCTATAATTTGGCACTTAGGGTTCCTAGTGATCAACAAACTTATATCCCAAAGGATATGGGCATAGGTCCATGTTTTGGTATAGCCTCCATATAACGGTACCTCCCGATTTCCGGTATTTTGAGAATTTTAGCCACAATTTGTAACCGAACTATCAGCAATTTGACATTTGAGGTTCTCAGTGGTCATGAAACATCTCCACCAAACATCGTCAACATAGGTCCATGTTTTGGTATGGCCCCCTTATAACCGTACCTCCCGATTTTCGGTATTTTGAGCATTTTAGTTACAATTTTTAACCGAACTAGCTGTACTTTGCCATTTGAGGTTCTCAGTGGTCATGAAACATCTCCAGAAAACATTGTCAACATAGGTCCATGTTTTGGTATAGCCCCCTTATAACCGTACCTCCCGATTTTCGGTATTTTGAGAATTTTAGCCACACTTTGTAACCGAACTAGCTGTAATTTGACATTTGAGGTTCTCAGTGCTCATGAAATATCTCCACGAAACATCGTCTACATAGGTCCATGTTTTGGTATAGCCCCATATATCGCTACCTCCCGATTTTCGGTATTTTAAGAATTTTAGCTACAATTGTTAACCGAACTAGCTGTAATTTGCCATTTGAGGTTCTCAGTGGTCATGAAACATCTCCAGAAAACATTGTCAACATAGGTCCATGTTTTGGTATAGCCCCCTTATAACCGTACCTCCCGATTTTCGGTATTTTGAGAATTTTAGCTGCAATTTTTAACCGAACTAGCTGTAATGATCGGTATTTTGAGAATTTTAGCTACAATTTTGTCTATTCAAAAATAATCGTCAATATAGGTCCATGTTTTGGTATATCCTCCCATATAACTTTACCTCCCGATTTTCGGTAATTTTCAGTGGTCACGAAATTTCTTCACTAAAATTCATCAACATGGGTCCATTTTTGAGGGTCTACATTGTTTTGATGAAACTAACCTCAATTTGACTCTTGAAGTTTCCTGCAGCTATAAAACTTTTCCAACAAATAATTTAAAGATACGTAGGTTGACTCTTTCATATAGCCCCGTAAGTGGTACCTTTCACCTAGCTGAACACATTTTTATACCCTCCACCATAGTATGGAGGGTATATTAAGTTTGTCATTCCGTTTGTAACACATCGAACTAATCATTTGCGACCCTATAAAGTATATATATTCTTGATCAAGATAAAATTCTAAGACGATCTAGCCATGTCCGTCTGTCCGTCTGTCTGTCCGTCTGTCCGTCTGTCCGTCTGTTGTAATCACTCTAGCGTCCGCAATAATTGAGATAGAGTGCTGAAATTTTGCACCCGAGGGTCTTTTTTCCATAGGCAGGTCAAGTTCGAAGATGGTCCACTCCTTGGTATAGCCCCCATATAACGGTACCTCCGGATTTGAGGTATTTTGACGTTCTTCGCCACATTTGCAGAGCGAATTAGCTATAATTTGGCACTTAGGGTTCCTAGTGATCAACAAACTTATATCCCAAAGGATATGGGCATAGGTCCATGTTTTGGTATAGCCTCCATATAACGGTTCCTCCCGATTTTCGGTATTTTGAGAATTTTAGCCACAATTTGTAACCGAACTATCAGCAATTTGACATTTGAGGTTCTCAGTGGTCATGAAACATCTCCACCAAACCTCGTCAACATAGGTCCATGTTTTGGTATGGCCCCCTTATAACCGTACCTCCCGATTTTCGGTATTTTGAGCATTTTAGTTACAATTTTTAACCGAACTAGCTGTATGTCCATGTTTTGGTATATCCTCCCATATAACTTTACCTTCCGATTTTCGCGAATTTTCAGTGGTCACGAAATTTCTTCACTAAAATTCGTCAACATGGGTCCATTTTTGAGGGTCTACATTGTTTTGATGAAACTAACCTCAATTTGACTCTTGAAGTTTCCTGCAGCTATAAAACTTTTCCAACAAATAATTTAAAGATACGTAGGTTGACTCTTTCATATAGCCCCGTAAGTGGTACCTTTCACCTAGCTGAACACATTTTTTAGATTATATTAGATAACACTGTGCAACAATATGGAGGTGAAAGTCTGGGGGCACGGAAAATTTCTTCTTGGTGAAGAAAGGCCTTGGACACAAACCAAGTGCTTTCATCTCCAAAAGCAATTATCTCTGCCCCAAAATTTGTGTTCACAGTGTAATTTAAGCAATAGTGGGAGACAGTAGGAGTATATCCGTTGTCGAAATGTTGTTCCACCTAAAATTGTGAAAGGACCCTAATTATTCCATTTTAGTTAAGACTATTTTATGGTGGAGGTATAAAAAGTTCGGCCCGGCCGAACTTAGCGACTTTTTACTTGTTTTAAATTATTATTACATCAATGTGGATTTTTTAAAATTATTATTTCATCAACGATTTAAAAAAAGTAAACAACGTGGATTTTTTTAAATTTTTTTTTCGTCAATAGTTTTGTTTTTAAAAAAATAATTTTTGTTAACGTGAATTTTTAAAAAATAGTTTTATTTTTTAAAAAAAAAATAATTTTTATTAACTCCGATTTTTAAAAAAATCTTTTGCAATAACGTTGATTTTTTAAAAAATATTTATTCATTAAAGTTGGTTTTTTAAATATTTTGTATTAACGTGGATTACAAAAAAAAGACATTTTTATTAACATGGATCTTTTCAAAAATATTTTTTACACTTTTCAAAAAAAAAAAAAAAAATTTAGACTAAATCGAGATTTTTTCAAAATAATTTCTTACACTAAATCTAGATTTTTTTAAAAATATTTTTACGTTAAACGTGGATTTTTTGAAAATATTTTTCATCAACGTGAATTTTTTTATACTAAACAAGGATTTTTTGAAAATATTTTTTCATCAACGTGTATTTTTTTATACTAAACCAGGATTTTTAAAAAATATTTTTACACTAAAGGAGGATTTTTTAAAAAATATATTTTTTAAAATAAACAAAAATTTTAAAAAATATTGCTTACACTAAACGAGGATTTTAATAAAATATTGTCACATGTTTCCACATTTTGATCTAACGTACATTTTTCAAATATTATCCACATTTTGGTCCAACGTGGATTTAAAAAAAGATGTTTCTACTTTTTTGTATAACGTGTACTTTTTAAAAATATGTTTCCACATTTTGGTCCAACGTGGATTTTTTAAAAAATATTTTCCACTTTTTCGTCTACCCTGAATTTTTTAGAAATATTTGTCCACTTTTGGTCCCTTTTTGATTTATTAAAAAAAATATCCACTTTTGGTCCAAGGTGGGTTTTTTAAAATATATTTAAACCTCTTGGTCTAACGTGAATTTCTTAAAACATATTTTCACTAAAAATATATTTTTGTTTAAAAATGTTTCCAATTTTTGTTCCAACGTTGATTTTTAAAAAATATTTTCCACTAAAAATGTGTTTTTGTTTTAACTATTTTTCCATATTTTTGGTCCAAAGTGGATTTTTTAAAAAAATATTTTCTACTAAAAAGTTAGTTTTGTTTAAAAATGTTTCCAATTTTTGGTCCAACGTGGATTAAAAAAAAATATATTTTCCACTAAAAATGTGTTTTTGTTTTAAATATTTTTCCACATTTTTGGTCCAACGTGGATTTTTTAAAAAAAATGTTCTACTAAAAATGTAGTTTTGTTTAAAAATGTTTCTTTTTTGTTGACCAATGTGTTTTTTTTTTTAAATTTGCTTCCACATTTTCGTCCAATTTAATTTTTTTAAAAAATATTTTTCGACTAAAAATGGATTTTTTATAAAATATTTATCAACTTTTTGGTCCAAAGTGGGTTTTTTTTAAATATTTTTCAAATTTTTGATCCAACGTGAATTTTTTAAAAATATGTTTCCACTTTGTGGTCCAATGTGGATTTTTTAAAAAAATATGTTACCACATTTTGGTCTAACGTATATTTTTCAAATATTTTTTCACATTTTGGTCCAACACGGATTTTTTAAAAAATATTTTTCCACTTTTTTGTTTAACGTGTGTTTGTTAAAAATATGTTTCCACACTTTGGTACAACGTGGATTTTTTTAAAAAATATTTTTCCACTTTTTCGTCTAACCTGGATTTTTTAGAAATATTTGTCCACTTTTTGGACCTACTTTGATTTATTAAAAAAAAAATTATCCACTTTTTGTCCAAGGTGAGTTTTTTAAATATTTTTAAACTTCTTGGTACAACGTGGTCCTAAATTTTTCGTTGACTTGAATTTTGTTAAAAAAAATATTTTTTCATTAAAGTGGATTTAAAAAAAAAAAAAATTAATAAACGTGGATTTTTTAAAAAATATTTTTTCATTAAAGCGGATTTTTTAAGAAGTATTTTTCATTAAAGAAAATTTTTTAAAAAATATTTTTTCATTAACATGGATTTTTTAAAAATATATTTTTACCAACGTGGATCTTTTAAAAAATATTTTATTTAATGAAAAATATTTTTTTCACCAACGTGAAAAATATTTTTTTCACCAACGTAGATTTTTTGAAAAATATTTTTTATTCACCAACGAGGATATTTTGAAAAAAAAAATTATTAAAGTGGACTTTTAAAAATTTTATTTTTTCGTCAATGTGGTTTTTTATATTATTATATTATCAACGTGGAAAAAAAATTACAAAGGTGGATTTTTTTAAAAATTATTATTTCATCAACGTGGATTTAAAAAAACTTAACAATGTATTTTTTTTAAATTATTATTACATCAATGTGGATTTTTTAAAATTATTATTTCATCAACGATTTAAAAAAAGTAAACAACGTGGATTTTTTAAAATTTTTTTTCGTCAATAGTTTTGTTTTTAAAAAAATAATGTTTGTTGACGTGGATTTTAAAAAATAGTTTTATTTTTTAAAAAAATAATTTTTATTAACTTCGATTTTTAAAAAAATCTTTTGCAATAACGTTGATTTTTTAAAAAATATTTATTCATTAAAGTTGGTTTTTTTTAAATATTTTGCATTAACGTGGATTACAAAAAAAAAAAAAAAAAAAAACATTTTTATTAACATGGATTTTTTCAAAAATATTTTTTACGCTTTTCAAAAAAAAAATGTAGACTAAATCAAGATTTTTTCAAAAAAAATTTCTTACACTAAATCTAGATTTTTTCAAAAATATTTTTACGTTAAACGTGGATTTTTTGAAAATATTTTTCATCAACGTGAATTTTTTATACTAAACAAGGATTTTTTGAAAATATTTTTTCATCAACGTGTATTTTTTATACTAAACAAGGATTTTTTAAACAATAAAGGAGGATTAAAAAAAATATTTTTTAAAGTAAACAGGAATTTTAAAAAATATTGCTTACACTAAACGAGGATTTTAATAAAATATTGTCACATGTTTCCACATTTTGGTCTAACGTACATTTTTCAAATATTTTCCACATTATGGTCCAACGTGGATTTTTTTAAAAAAATATTTCTACTTTTTTGTATAACGTGTACTTTTTAAAAATATGTTTCCACATTTTGGTCCAACTTGGATTTTGTAAAAAATATTTTCCCACTTTTTCGTCTACCTTGAATTTTTTAGAAATATTTGTCCACTTTTTGATCTATTAAAAAAAATATCCACTTTTGGTCCAAGGTGGGTTTTTTAAAATATTTTTAAACCTCTTGGTCTAACGTGAATTTCTTAAAACATATTTTCACTAAAAATATATTTTAGTTTAAAAATGTTTCCAATTTTTGTTCCAACGTTGATTTTTAAAAAATATTTTCCACTAAAAATGTGTTTTTGTTTTAACTATTTTTCCACATTTTTGGTCCAACGTGGATTTAAAAAAAAAAAAAATCAACTAATCAATTTCATATCCACTGTAAAACATTTTGTTGTTATTCAAATACTTGAATACAACAAAATATGGACTAAAGCTGAAATAAACACAAAGATGTTAAAAAAAAAATTATACTAAAAGCGTATTTTTGTTTAAAAATATTTCCAATTTTTGGTCCAACGTGGATTTAAAAAAAAAAAATATTTTCCACTAAAAATCTGTTTTTGTTTTAAATATTTTTCCGCATTTTTGGTCCAACGTGGATTTTTTAAAAAATTGTTTCTACTAAAAATGTAGTTTTGTTTAAAAATGTTTCTTTTTTGTTGACCAATGTGTTTTTTTTTTTTAATAAGCGTCCACATTTTCGTCCAATTTAAATTTTTTAAAAAATATTTTTCGACTAAAAATGGATTTTTTATAAAATATTTATCAACTTTTTGGTCCAAAGTGGATTTTTTTTAAATATTTTTCAACTTTTTGATCCAACGTGAATTTTTTAAAAATATTTTTCCACTTTGTGGTCCAATGTGGATTTTTTAAAAAAATATTTTTTCACTAAAAATGGATTTTTTTTTAAAAAATATTTTCAACATTTTGGTCCAACGTGAATTTTTAAAAAATATTTTTTCACTTTTCGGAGCAACTTGGAGTTTTTCCACTTTTCGGTCCAACGTAGATTTTTTAAAAAAATATTTTTCAACTTTTTGGTCCAACGTGGATTTTTTAAAAAATATTTTGCATTTTCTTTTTGTTCCAACTTCGATTTAAAAAAAAAAAAATCCACTTTTCAGTCTATCGTGGATTGTTGGATTGTTTAAATAATACATTTTTGGTCCAACGTGGATTTTTAAAAAATATTTTACTCTTTTTGGTCCAACGTGGATTTTTTAAAAAAATATTTTCCCACTTTTTGGTCCAACGTTGAGTTTTAAAAAAATATTTTTCCAATTTTTGGTCCAACGTTGAGTTTTTAAAAAATATTTTGCATTATTTTGTTCCAACTTCGATTTTTTAAAAAAATATTTTTCCACTTTTCAGACGATCGTGGATTGTTGGATTGCTTAAATAATACCTTTTTGGTCCAACGTGGATTTTTAAAAAATATTTTACTCTTATTGGTCCAACGTTGAGTTTTAAAAAAAAATATTTTTCGACTTTTTGGTCCAACGTTGAGTTTTTAAAAAAAATATTTTTCCACTTTTTGGTCCAACGTTGAGTTTAAGAAAAATATTTTTCCATATTTTTCCTCTTTTTTGTCCAACGTTGATTTTTTTAAAAAAATATTTTGCATTTTTTTGTTCCAACTTCGATTTTTTAAAAAAAATATTTTTCCACCTTTCGGTCTATCGTGGATTGTTGGATTGTTTAAATAATAACTGACCACTAAACGTGAATTCCTGAACAATATTTTCACTGCCGCGCTGCTCTGTAGGTCTTTCAGTAAACATTACCCACTTTATTACACATAAAATAAACAAAAACACAAAATGTTTCAGTCAAATTTTAAATATTTTAACTCACCTGCATTTCGATTGATCAATAGATTTTGACATATACAACATAACATATATATAAACAAACGAAAAGACCTACATTTGCTTACTTCGATGTATGAATGAACATACATATGTATATACAGGTACACAAATACCTGTTCATATATCACATATAGTATAGATGTGGGCATGTGTATTTTTGCCAGCTTTCCATTTGACTGATTTCAATCATATTATACATATTTGCTTTTATGTACATATCAACATAAATATGTACGGACATACATACATATGTATACACATACATAAGTATTTCAAACGAAAATGTGTTCAACATTCGACAAATGCCAACAATTTTTTTGTCGTAAACAAATAAAAAACCATAAAATCAAATATGAAATAAGCAAAACGGCAGAAACAACAAGAACAAGATATATGGGAAAAGTGCAACCACCCATCACATGTCGTTTCGCAGTTATCGTTCATCGATTTAGGCTTATATTTCTTTTCCAATGGACAAACAGTGGGGATAGGCATTTTTCATATTTTTTTGGGGGGTTTGTATTTACCCAGCAAACCAATCGTACCGACATCGTAACGAAATCGGAACAAAATTCGGACGATACATCCGACATCTGATCCGAAATCCTAACGATATCTTAACGAAAGTTGTATGAAGTGGTCGACATAATTTCGGAACGAAATGTCGGAGCGAAATCGGATCGATTTCGGTCCGATTTCGTAACGAAATCTGAAGAAAATCCTTGGGAAATTCGGAAAGGAAATTTCTTTCCGACATTTGTTCCGAAATCGGGACGAAATCGGTACAAAATCTGAACTATTTCCTGTCCGAAAAATCGTTTAGAAATCGTAACGAAATCTGAACGACTTTGCTTCCGAAATTGTTCAGACTTGTCGGACATCAGACATTTGGTTTGCTGGGTAGATACACAAAATTGCATACATACATCTACATACATGTTTACAAACGTATGCGTTTGTACATGCATACCATAATATGTGACTAGAATAGCTCTGAATGTGCAAATCGAATGAATAGAAGTAAAAAGAGCAATATTTTCATCAAGTGGCAAAAATTATGCTTTTCTCAATTGATTTGCTATAGAAAATGGTTAAGTAAAATTGTGAAAAATCAATAAAATTCTATATTATTGAATTTGAAATATATTTAAAAAAAGTGAGGCGTATAAGTGTTGATAAATTATTAAATAGTAGTCATACGCACCAAGGATTACCATAGAAATAATATATATTATTTCTTCTATTGAATGCAATTATCACTGTTTAACTTATTACATAAAATTATTTTTTTTATATTTAAATAGTGCCAATTGCTTTTAAGGGAACTATGTTTCATTGCATGTTTAAGTTTATTTAAATTCCTTTCCAGTAACAAAAGACATTACTTTCTTTTAATCAACTTTTTAATATGTGCACACTCACTCACATACTTATCTACTTACAGAACTATTTTTGTTTGTTTCATTCTTCTCAAGCATGAACATTTTTTTGGTTACCATTGTGAGAGAAAGCCATTTTGCTATTGTGGTTTGTTTCACTCTCTTGAAGTACAGTGAAAAGTATTTTGTAAATTATAACTGCAAAGAAGGGCCTTGAACAATTGACCTATATATTATTTAATTCAAGGATCGCCGGACAAATAAACACGGATTTTTTAAAAAATATTTTTTCAAGGGCCAAAAAGGTAGGGATTTTTAAAGAATATTTTTTCAAGGACCAACAAGACGTGGATTTTGTTAGAGAATATTTTTCAAGGGCCAACATAGGCGTAGATATTTTAAAATATATTTTTTCAAGGGCCATCATAGGCGTAGATTTTTTTGAAGAATATTTTTTCAAGGGCCATCATAGGCGTAGATTTTTTAAAATTTATTTTTTCAAGGGCCAACAAGACGTGGATTTTTTAACAATATTTTTTTGAAGGGGCAACAAGACGTGGATTTTTTAAACAATATTTCTTCAAGGGCCAACAAGACGTGGATTTTTTAAACAATATTTTTTCGAGGGCCAACAAGACGTGGATTTTTTAAACAATATTTTTTCAAGGGCCAACAAGACGTGGATTTTTTAAACAATATTTTTTCAAGGGCCAACAAGACGTGGATTTTTTAAACAATATTTTTTCAAGGGCCAACAAGACGTGGATTTTTTGAACAATATTTTTTCAAGGGCCAACAAGACGTGGATTTTTTAAACAATATTTTTTCAAGGGCCAACAAGACGTGGATTTTTTAAACAATATTTTTTCAAGGGCCAACAAGACGTGGATTTTTTAAACAATATTTTTTCAAGGGCCAACAAGACGTGGATTTTTTAAACAATATTTTTTCAAGGGCCAACAAGACGTGGATTTTTTAAACAATATTTTTTCAAGGGCCAACAAGACGTGGATTTTTTAAACAATATTTTTTCAAGGGCCAACAAGACGTGGATTTTTTAAACAATATTTTTTCAAGGGCCAACAAGACGTGGATTTTTTAAACAATATTTTTTCAAGGGCCAACAAGACGTGGATTTTTTAAACAATATTTTTTCAAGGGCCAACAAGACGTGGATTTTTTAAACAATATTTTTTCAAGGGCCAACAAGACGTGGATTTTTTAAACAATATTTTTTCAAGGGCCAACAAGACGTGGATTTTTTAAACAATATTTTTTCAAGGGCCAACAAGACGTGGATTTTTTAAACAATATTTTTTCAAGGGCCAACAAGACGTGGATTTTTTAAACAATATTTTTTCAAGGGCCAACAAGACGTGGATTTTTTAAACAATATTTTTTCAAGGGCCAACAAGACGTGGATTTTTTAAACAATATTTTTTCAAGGGCCAACAAGACGTGGATTTTTTAAACAATATTTTTTCAAGGGCCAACAAGACGTGGATTTTTTAAACAATATTTTTTCAAGGGCCAACAAGACGTGGATTTTTTAAACAATATTTTTTCAAGGGCCAACAAGACGTGGATTTTTTAAACAATATTTTTTCAAGGGCCAACAAGACGTGGATTTTTTAAACAATATTTTTTCAAGGGCCAACAAGACGTGGATTTTTTAAACAATATTTTTTCAAGGGCCAACAAGACGTGGATTTTTTAAACAATATTTTTTCAAGGGCCAACAAGACGTGGATTTTTTAAACAATATTTTTTCAAGGGCCAACAAGACGTGGATTTTTTAAACAATATTTTTTCAAGGGCCAACAAGACGTGGATTTTTTAAACAATATTTTTTCAAGGGCCAACAAGACGTGGATTTTTTAAACAATATTTTTTCAAGGGCCAACAAGACGTGGATTTTTTAAACAATATTTTTTCAAGGGCCAACAAGACGTGGATTTTTTAAACAATATTTTTTCAAGGGCCAACAAGACGTGGATTTTTTAAACAATATTTTTTCAAGGGCCAACAAGACGTGGATTTTTTAAACAATATTTTTTCAAGGGCCAACAAGACGTGGATTTTTTAAACAATATTTTTTCAAGGGCCAACAAGACGTGGATTTTTTAAACAATATTTTTTCAAGGGCCAACAAGACCTGGATTTTTTAAACAATATTTTTTCAAGGGCCAACAAGACCTGGATTTTTTAAACAATATTTTTTCAAGGGCCAACAAGACCTGGATTTTTTAAACAATATTTTTTCAAGGGCCAACAAGACCTGGATTTTTTAAACAATATTTTTTCAAGGGCCAACAAGACGTGGATTTTTTAAACAATATTTTTTCAAGGGCCAACAAGACGTGGATTTTTTAAACAATATTTTTTCAAGGGCCAACAAGACGTGGATTTTTTAAACAATATTTTTTCAAGGGCCAACAAGACGTGGATTTTTTAAACAATATTTTTTCAAGGGCCAACAAGACCTGGATTTTTTAAACAATATTTTTTCAAGGGCCAACAAGACCTGGATTTTTTAAACAATATTTTTTCAAGGGCCAACAAGACCTGGATTTTTTAAACAATATTTTTTCAAGGGCCAACAAGACCTGGATTTTTTAAACAATATTTTTTCAAGGGCCAACAAGACCTGGATTTTTTAAACAATATTTTTTCAAGGGCCAACAAGACGTGGATTTTTTAAACAATATTTTTTCAAGGGCCAACAAGACCTGGATTTTTTAAACAATATTTTTTCAAAGGCCAACAAGACGAGGATTTTTTAAACAATATTTTTTCAAGGGCCAACAAGACGAGGATTTTTTAAACAATATTTTTTTCAAGGGCCAACAAGACCTGGATTTTTTAAACAATATTTTTTCAAGGGCCAACAAGACGTGGATTTTTTAAACAATATTTTTTCAAGGGCCAACAAGATTTTTTAAACAATATTTGTTTGAAGAGCCAACAACACGTGGATTTTTTAAACAATATTTTTTCAAGGGCCAACAAGACGTGGATTTTTTAAACAATATTTTTTCAAGGGCCAACAAGACCTGGATTTTTTAAACAATATTTTTTCAAGGGCCAACAAGACGTGCATTTTTTAAACAACATTTTTTCAAGGGCCAACAGGACGTGGATTTTTTAAACAATATTTTTTCAAGGGCCAACAAGACGTGGATTTTTTAAACAATATTTTTTCAAGGGCCAACAAAACGTGGATTTTGTAGACAATATTTTTTTGAAGGGCCAACAAGATTTTTTAAACAATATTTTTTTGAAGAGCCAACAAGACGTGGATTTTTTAAACAATATTTTTTCAAGGGCCAACAAGACGTGGATTTTTTAAACAATATTTTTTCAAATGCCAACAATACTTGGATTTTTTAAACAATATTTTTTCATGGGGCCTGCAAGACGTGGATTTTTTAAACAATATTTTTTCAAGCGTCAACAGGACGTGGATTTTTTAAACAATATTTTTTCAAGCGTCAACAAGACGTGGATTTTTTAAACAATATTTTTTCAAGGGCCAACAAGTCGTGGATTTTTAAACAATATTTTTTCAAGGGCCAACAAGTCGTGGATTTTTAAACAATATTTTTTCTAGGGCCATCATAGGCGTAGATTTTTCAAAGAATATTTTTTCAAGGGCCATCATAGGCGTAGATAATTTAAAATATATTTTTTCAAGGGCCAACAAGACCTGGATTTTTTAAACAATATTTTTTCAAGGGCCAACAAGACCTGGATTTTTTAAACAATATTTTTTCAAGGGCCAACAAGACCTGGATTTTTTAAACAATATTTTTTCAAGGGCCAACAAGACCTGGATTTTTTAAACAATATTTTTTCAAGGGCCAACAGGACGTAGATTTTGTAGACAATATTTTTTTGAAGGGCTAACAAGTTTTTTTAAACAATATTTTTTTGAAGAGCCAACAAGACGTGAATTTTTTAAACAATATTTTTTCAAGGGCCAACAAGACGTGGATTTTTTAAACAATATTTTTTCTAATGCCAACAATACTTGGATTTTTTAAACAATATTTTTTCATGGGGCCTGCAAGACTTGGATTTTTTAAACAATATTTTTTCAAGCGTCAACAAGACGTGGATTTTTTAAACAATATTTTTTCAAGGGCCAACAAGACGTGGATTTTTTAAACAATATTTTTTCAAGGGCCAACAAGACGTGGATTTTGTTAGAGAATATTTTTTCAAGGGCCATCATAGGCGTAGATTTTTCAAAGAATATTTTTTCAAGGGCCATCATAGGCGTAGATATTTTAAAATATATTTTTTCAAGGGCCATCATAGGCGTAGATTTTTTTGAAGAATATTTTTTCAAGGGCCATCATAGGCGTAGATTTTTTAAAATTTATTATTTCAAGGGCCAACAATACGTGGATTGTTTTAGAGAATATTTTTTCAAGGGCCATCGTAGGCGTAGATTTTTTAAAATTTATTTTTTCAAGGGCCAACAATACGTGGATTTTTTAGAGAATATTTTTTCAAGGGCCATCATAGGCGTAGATTTTTTTAAGTATATTTTTTCAAGAGCCAACAAGACGTGGATTTTTTAAACAATATTTTTTCAAGGGCCAACAAGACGTGGATTTTTTAAACAATATTTTTTCAAGGGCCAACAAGACGTGGATTTTTTAAAAAATATTTTTTCAAGGGCCAACAAGACGTGGATTTTTTAAACAATATTTTTTTGAAGGAGCAACAAGACGTGGATTTTTTAAACAATATTTTTTCAAAGGTCAACAAGACGTGGATTTTTTAAACAATATTTTTTCAAGGGCCAACAAGACGTGGATTTTTTAAACAATATTTTTTCAACGGCCAACAAGACGTGGATTTTTTAAACAATATTTTGTCAAGGGCCAACAGGACGTGGATTTTTCAAACAATATTTTTTCAAAGGTCAACAAGACGTTGATTTTTTAAACAATATTTTTTCAAGGGCCAACAAGACGTGGATTTTTTAAACAATATTTTTTCAAAGGTCAACAAGACGTGGATTTTTTAAACAATATTTTGTCAAAGATCAACAAGACGTGGATTTTTTAAACAATATTTTTTCAAAGGTCAACAAGACGTGGATTTTTTAAACAATATTTTTTCAAAGGTCAACAAGACGTGGATTTTTTAAACAATATTTTTTCAAAGGTCAACAAGACGTGGATTTTTTAAACAATATTTTTTCAAAGGCCAACAAGACGTGGATTTTTTAAACAGTATTTTATTGAAGGGCCAACAAGACGTGGATTTTTTAAACAATATTTTTTTGGAGGGCCAACAAGACTTGGATTTTTTAAACAATATTTTTTCAAGGGCCAACAAGACTTGGATTTTATAAACAATATTTTTTCAAGTTCCAACAAGACGTGGATTTTTTAAACAATATTTTTTCAAGTTCCAACAAGACGTGGATTTTTTAAACAATATTTTTTCAACGGCCAACAAGACGTGGATTTTTTAAACAATATTTTTTCAACGGCCAACAAGACGTGGATTTTTTAAACAATATTTTTTCAACGGCCAACAAGACGTGGATTTTTTAAACAATATTTTTTCAACGGCCAACAAGACGTGGATTTTTTAAACAATATTTTTCAACGGCCAACAAGACGTGGATTTTTTAAACAATATTTTTTCAACGGCCAACAAGACGTGGATTTTTTAAACAATATTTTTTCAACGGCCAACAAGACGTGGATTTTTTAAACAATATTTTTTCTAATGCCAACAATACTTGGATTTTTTAAACAATATTTTTTCATGGGGCCTGCAAGACTTGGATTTTTTAAACAATATTTTTTCAAGCGTCAACAAGACGTGGATTTTTTAAACAATATTTTTTCAAGGGCCAACAAGACGTGGATTTTTTAAACAATATTTTTTCAAGGGCCAACAAGACGTGGATTTTGTTAGAGAATATTTTTTCAAGGGCCATCATAGGCGTAGATTTTTCAAAGAATATTTTTTCAAGGGCCATCATAGGCGTAGATATTTTAAAATATATTTTTTCAAGGGCCATCATAGGCGTAGATTTTTTTGAAGAATATTTTTTCAAGGGCCATCATAGGCGTAGATTTTTTAAAATTTATTATTTCAAGGGCCAACAATACGTGGATTGTTTTAGAGAATATTTTTTCAAGGGCCATCGTAGGCGTAGATTTTTTAAAATTTATTTTTTCAAGGGCCAACAATACGTGGATTTTTTAGAGAATATTTTTTCAAGGGCCATCATAGGCGTAGATTTTTTTAAGTATATTTTTTCAAGAGCCAACAAGACGTGGATTTTTTAAACAATATTTTTTCAAGGGCCAACAAGACGTGGATTTTTTAAAAAATATTTTTTCAAGGGCCAACAAGACGTGGATTTTTTAAAAAATATTTTTTCAAGGGCCAACAAGACGTGGATTTTTTAAACAATATTTTTTTGAAGGAGCAACAAGACGTGGATTTTTTAAACAATATTTTTTCAAAGGTCAACAAGACGTGGATTTTTTAAACAATATTTTTTCAAGGGCCAACAAGACGTGGATTTTTTAAACAATATTTTTTCAACGGCCAACAAGACGTGGATTTTTTAAACAATATTTTGTCAAGGGCCAACAGGACGTGGATTTTTCAAACAATATTTTTTCAAAGGTCAACAAGACGTTGATTTTTTAAACAATATTTTTTCAAGGGCCAACAAGACGTGGATTTTTTAAACAATATTTTTTCAAAGGTCAACAAGACGTGGATTTTTTAAACAATATTTTGTCAAAGATCAACAAGACGTGGATTTTTTAAACAATATTTTTTCAAAGGTCAACAAGACGTGGATTTTTTAAACAATATTTTTTCAAAGGTCAACAAGACGTGGATTTTTTAAACAATATTTTTTCAAAGGTCAACAAGACGTGGATTTTTTAAACAATATTTTTTCAAAGGCCAACAAGACGTGGATTTTTTAAACAGTATTTTATTGAAGGGCCAACAAGACGTGGATTTTTTAAACAATATTTTTTTGGAGGGCCAACAAGACTTGGATTTTTTAAACAATATTTTTTCAAGGGCCAACAAGACTTGGATTTTATAAACAATATTTTTTCAAGTTCCAACAAGACGTGGATTTTTTAAACAATATTTTTTCAAGTTCCAACAAGACGTGGATTTTTTAAACAATATTTTTTCAACGGCCAACAAGACGTGGATTTTTTAAACAATATTTTTTCAACGGCCAACAAGACGTGGATTTTTTAAACAATATTTTTTCAACGGCCAACAAGACGTGGATTTTTTAAACAATATTTTTTCAACGGCCAACAAGACGTGGATTTTTTAAACAATATTTTTCAACGGCCAACAAGACGTGGATTTTTTAAACAATATTTTTTCAACGGCCAACAAGACGTGGATTTTTTAAACAATATTTTTTCAACGGCCAACAAGACGTGGATTTTTTAAACAATATTTTTTCAACGGCCAACAAGACGTGGATTTTTTAAACAATATTTTTTTGAAGGGGCAACAAGACTTGGATTTTTTTAAACAATATTTTTTTGAAGGAGCAACAAGACGTGGATTTTTTAAACAATATTTTTTTGAAGGGGAAACAAGACGTGGATTTTTTAAACAATATTTTTTTGAAGGAGCAACAAGACGTGGATTTTTTAAACAATATTTTTTTGAAGGGGCAACAAGACGTTGATTTTTTAAACAATATTTTTTGAAGGGGCAAAAAGACGTGGATTTTTTAAACAATATTTTTTCAAGGGCCAACATGACGTGGATTTTTTAAACAATATTTTTTCAAGGGCCAACAAGACGTGGATTTTTAAAGAATATTTTTTCAAGGGCCAACAAGACGTTGATTTTTAAACAGTATTTTATTGAAGGGCCAACAAGACGTGGATTTTGTAAACAATATTTTTTTGAAGGGGCAACAAGACGTGGATTTTTAAACAATATTTTTTTGAATGGGCAACAAACCGTGGATTTTTTAAACAATATTTTTTGAAGGGGCAACAAGACGTGGATTTTTTAAACAATATTTTTTCAAGGGCCAACATGACGTGGATTTTTTAAACAATATTTTTTCAAGGGCCAACAAGACGTGGATTTTTAAAGAATATTTTTTCAAGGGCCAACAAGACGTTGATTTTTAAACAGTATTTTATTGAAGGGCCAACAAGACGTGGATTTTGTAAACAATATTTTTTTGAAGGGGCAACAAGACGTGGATTTTTAAACAATATTTTTTTGAATGGGCAACAAACCGTGGATTTTTTAAACAATATTTTTTGAAGGGGCAACAAGACGTGGATTTTTTAAACAATATTTTTTCAAGGGCCAACAAGACGTGGATTTTTTAAACAATATTTTTTCAAGGGCCAACAAGACGTGGATTTTTTAAACAATATTTTTTCAAGGGCCAACAAGACGTGGATTTTTTAAACAATATTTTTTCAAGGGCCAACAAGACGTGGATTTTTTAAACAATATTTTTTCAAGGGCCAACAAGACGTGGATTTTTTAAACAATATTTTTTCAAGGGCCAACAAGACGTGGATTTTTTAAACAATATTTTTTCAAGGACCAACAAGACGTGGATTTTTTAAACAATATTTTTTCAGGGGCCAAAAAGACGTGGATTTTTTAAACAATATTTTTTCAAGGGCCAACAAGACGTGGATTTTTTAAACAATATTTTTTCAAGGGCCAACAAGACGTGGATTTTTTAAACAATATTTTTTCAAGGGCCAACAAGACGTGGATTTTTTAAACAATATTTTTTCAAGGGCCAACAAGACGTGGATTTTTTAAACAATATTTTTTCAAGGGCCAACAAGACGTGGATTTTTTAAACAATATTTTTTCAAGGGCCAACAAGACGTGAATTTTTTAAACAATATTTTTTCAAGGGCCAACAAGACGTGAATTTTTTAAACAATATTTTTTCAAGGGCCAACAAGACGTGGATTTTTTAAACAATATTTTTTCAAGGGCCAACAAGACGTGGATTTTTTAAACAATGTTTTTTCAAGGGCCAACAAGACGTGGATTTTTTAAACAATGTTTTTTCAAGGGCCAACAAGACGTGGATTTTTTAAACAATGTTTTTTCAAGGGCCAACAAGACGTGGATTTTTTAAACAATGTTTTTTCAAGGGCCAACAAGACGTGGATTTTTTAAACAATGTTTTTTCAAGGGCCAACAAGACGTGGATTTTTTAAACAATGTTTTTTCAAGGGCCAACAAGACGTGGATTTTTTAAACAATATTTTTTCAAGGGCCAACAAGACGTGAATTTTTTAAACAATATTTATTCAAGGGCCAACAAGACGTGAATTTTTTAAACAATATTTTTTCAAGGGCCAACAAGACGTGGATTTTTTAAACAATATTTTTTCAAGGGCCAACAAGACGTGGATTTTTTAAACAATGTTTTTTCAAGGGCCAACAAGACGTGGATTTTTTAAACAATGTTTTTTCAAGTGCCAACAAGACGTGGATTTTTTAAACAATGTTTTTTCAAGGGCCAACAAGACGTGGATTTTTTAAACAATGTTTTTTCAAGGGCCAACAAGACGTGGATTTTTTAAACAATGTTTTTTCAAGGGCCAACAAGACGTGGATTTTTTAAACAATGTTTTTTCAAGGGCCAACAAGACGTGGATTTTTTAAACAATATTTTTTCAAGGGCCAACAAGACGTAGATTTTTTAAACAATGTTTTTTCAAGGGCCAACAAGACGTGGATTTTTTAAACAATGTTTTTTCAAGGGTCAACAAGACGTGGATTTTTTAAACAATATTTTTTTGAAGGTTCAAGCAGACGTGGATTTTTTAAACAATATTTTTTTGAAGGGTCAAGCAGATGTGGTTTTTTTAAACAACATTTTTTCAAGGGCCAACAAGACGTGGATTTTTTAAACAATATTTTTTCAAGGGCCAACAAGACGTGGATTTTTTAAACAATATTTTTTCAAGGGCCAACAAGACGTGGATTTTTTAAACAATATTTTTTTAAGGGCCAACAAGACGTGGATTTTTTAAACAATATTTTTTCAAGGGCCAACAAGACGTGGATTTTGTAAACAATATTTTTTCAAGGGCCAACAAGACGTGGATTTTTTAAACAATATTTTTTCAAGGGCCAACAAGACGTGGATTTTTTAAACAATATTTTTTCAAGGGCCAACAAGACGTGGATTTTTTAAACAATATTTTTTCAAGGGCCAACAAGACGTGGATTTTTTAAACAATATTTTTTCAAGGGCCAACAAGATGTGGATTTTTTAAACAATATTTTTTCAAGGGCCAACAAGACGTGGATTTTTTAAACAATATTTTTTCAAGGGCCAACAAGACGTGGATTTTTTAAACAATATTTTTTCAAGGGCCAACAAGACGTGGATTTTTTAAACAATATTTTTTCAAGGGCCAACAAGACGTGGATTTTTTAAACAATATTTTTTCAAGGGCCAACAAGACGTGGATTTTTTAAACAATATTTTTTCAAGGGCCAACAAGACGTGGATTTTTTAAATAATATTTTTTCAAGGGCCAACACGACGTGGATTTTTTAAATAATATTTTTTCAAGGGCCAACACGACGTGGATTTTTTAAATAATATTTTTTTAAGGGCCAACAAGACGTGGATTTTTTAAACAATATTTTTTCAAGGGCCAACAGGACGTGAATTTTCTAAACAATATTTTTTCAAGGGCCAACAGGACGTGAATTTTCTAAACAATATTTTTTTGAAGGGGCAACAAGACTTGGATTTTTTAAATTTTTTTTAAGGGCCAAGAATACTTGGTTGTTCTTTGTAGTTCCTTCCCTTTTTTCATATGATTTTTTATTTCTTCTTTTTTCTCTCATAATTTCCTTAAAAATATGGAATCTGTTTAACAAAAATACTTGGAGTGTTACAAAAAAAAAAAAAAAACAATCCAAAAATACCAACAAGTTTATGAGCATCATAACAATGGAACTAAAAAGTAAAACCACACACGCACATTCATACATATTTGTGAATGGGGACCAAACCAAAATCTCACAAGACTTTGCTGTATTGCGAGCGGTGGGTGGTTGCAGTGTCCCAAAATGGCTTAACTACTTTTGGTTACACAAAAATGATTGCAGTTGTTTGTCTTTGTAAATATGCCCAAAAACCGGGTGGCTGTTCGTATGTACATATCTACATCGACAACAAATGTCATCAACATTATTGTGGAATTGTGCAGAGAAAAAAAAACTGAAGTCCTGTTTTCCCACAAATATAGGTTTCAAATGTTGTGAACCTATATTTTTTGGAAAACAGGAAAGTTTTTAGAAGAAAATTAGGCATAAAGAAGATTTCGAAATTCAATCAAATGAAATTAACTTTACAATGTATAAAATTCATTTTTATTTAAATATGCAGGCTAAGGAAAACATTGTTCACAAATCGAAGCTTTGATAATTGTTTAAAATTTTCTATACCATGTCAACCCCTTTCCTGAAATTGTATTATGGGGTATAGTAAAAATTTCATCGTACTAACATAATCGACTTACCAAGTCCTCAGTTTTCTTTTGGTTTATTGTTTTTTTTTTTTTTTTTTTTTTTTTTGCTAACAGACATATTTTTGGTTACATTTGATGCTGCATACAGTTCTCGTTTTTTGTGCCTTATATAAAAAAATTTAGGTTTCATTCTATACCATTTATGTTGCTTTTTTTGTTGTTGCCATCGTTGCCACATTTGCAATATTTTGCCAACAATGCACGAACAAAGATGCTGCAAGTCGGGTGTAATACGACAATGGTTTGTCATGTGGCATATTGTAAGTGGTTTTATGTATTGTGTTGGTATTCGTGTTAGTAGTACATACACATACAAACAAATACATGTGTATGAATTATTTAAATTTTGTATGGGTATAGGCACACAAATTCAAATAAAAAAACGACAATTTTGTAGGTTTTTTCAAATATTATATTTTTAAGCACCAGCGGAGATATTCGATGCAGACCAAAATACGCCATATAATTTCGGGACCCACAGAGGAATTAACAGAATTGTCAGGAATATTCTCATTACTTATGATTGATACTTTGCAATTTTGGATCAAGTTCGAAAATAGGCCATATCGACACTTCCGTCAGGTATCTCCCTCACAAAATTTCTACATTTTCTGCAAAGGTTCAGTTTAAGATATGTCTCGGATCCTTTTGAAATTTCTTTTAGCAGATGATCCTCTCGGTCCCCTCTACTGGAACAAAATAAGCACCAATCCCCCGACGGCTGGTTCTATGTGGCGGATTGACGAAAAGGGAAAATCGCCTCGACCAGGGGCTGTATATATTTTTATTTTAGTGGCCGTTCTTCTGATCCGCACCGGTACAGGGAGTTACATGTTTTGCTTCGTTTGTCATCGTCTCTTCCAACAAAAGTTGTTGTAACAGTGTTTGTGTGTGCTTACCAAGCTAAATTTTTTTTTCCGAATTCGTTTCGAATTCGGACAGAATTTCTGAAAATAATTTCTGATGCCGAATTCGGTACGAAAGTTGTATGGACATGGTCACCGAATTCTGAAAGAATTTTCTAAGGAAATTCTTAAAAAAATATTAGAGTTTCGCCACGAATTCGGTCCGAGTTCGGAAGTACATTCTTAAAAATTCGGAGCAAAAAATTAGATTTTCTGACAGAATTCGGTCCGAATTCGGAAGAAAATACTGGAAAATTCGTTGAAAAATTTAGATTTTCTTAAGAAAATCGGTCCGAATTCGGAAAGAATTTTGATATTGACACAACACACGTGTCGTGCTGTACAGAACAAATCCCACTCAGAGACAATTTTCTGTGAATGCGCTATTTATGGATGATTCTAATAAAAAAAATTCCTCAAAAAATCTATTAGAAATCGGAACGAATTCGGAATAACGATTCTTAAGATTCTTCAGAAAATGTGCAGATATTCTTAAAAAAAAAAACTTATAGAAAATCTGTCCAGTTTCTAGGAAAATATAATAGGAAAATCGGCAAATTTCTACAAAAATATTCAGAAAATCTCAGAAAAAAATCGGAAATTGTTAGGTGGGTAATTTGGCTCTGGGTTTATCTCCAGTTCTAGGAATGTAGCTGATTCAATGGGATGTAACCACAGATCTATTGTAGTTAATTGAGTAGGTTTGGTAGGGCAGCATCGGCTGCATCATCCCGAGCGTAGTTGAGCCAAAACTACTCTGGTTTGTCATGGCAGCTGACGCTACTCAGCTGCGATAGTTGTTTATGGCATCTGCGACTGGATCCGGCTGAATGTTAAAGCTTGTTGATCTAGGAGTTCTGTCTTGTAACGTTGGACCTCTCTTTCTAGATCGTGAAGATCTTGCATGACATGGCTGGCGGGGGTCCTATCCACCACATGGTAATTAGGATGGCTCTCGCGCTAACTGCAACGAAAGCGTACCATTGCTTTGTTGTAGATGGTCCACATGAAGACATGTAGATGGTCCACTGCATCATCCAGATCGTAGTTGAGCCAAAACTACTCTGGTTTGTCATGGCAGCTGACCCTACTCGGTTGCGATAGTTGTTTATGGCATCTGCGACTGCATCCGGCTGAATGTTAAAGCTTGTTGATCTGGGAGTTCTGCCTTGTAACGTTGGGCCTCTGTTTCTAGATCGTGAGGAGCCTGCATGACATGGCTGGTGGGGGTCCTATCCACCACATGGTGATTAGGATGGCTCTGGCGCTAACACCCGAGCAAGATCTGCAACGAAAGCGTACCATTGTGTTGTTGTAGATGGTCCACATGAAGACATGTAGATCGTCCACTGAAAACATGAGGAAGCACACTGTTGCAGTTGACTGCAAACAGCACTAATATTCCCGCACCACTGACCGATCTATGGCGTTATACAACAAGATTTCTTTATCTGCACGCCAAGTGATAATGACTAGGGACTTGAGGACCTTGTTCGTACATCTCAGCTTGTCGCAGATAGATGTGGCATGAGCGGACGACATGAACAGTCTGTCGAATGCGACCCCTAGAATTTTTGGTACTTTGTGTTCGGAATTCTGCTACCATCGGCCATGACATTCAACTCAGTCCTTACAGAGTGTGTAACGTGGTTTTCTCGTTGGCTGGGGTAGGGCCAGTCGCGTCCAGGTTCTCCATAAGGACCCACTAAACCTTGTGAAATTATAAGACTTGTATTCTCCCTTTCCTGGGGATTTAATTCAGAGTTTATTGATCAAAATACTAATTTACAATTTCTCGGGAATAAATACGATAAGAATATGTTGAATGGTTATGAATCAATCGTTGGCGTGAAGGTGACCAGGAGGGCTGGGATTCGAGAGCTGGGCTTCGTGATGAGTGGATGTATCAATACAGTGGCTGTCCTTACTCTGGCGACTCGTCGGAATCGGCTGTTGTTGATTTGCTTGTAGGCTGCCGAAGTCTGTAGTTCGTAGATAGTCGGGAACCTGGTGTGACGGTAATCAGGATAACGGTTCGTGGATAATCGGGACGGGTTCTGTATATAATCAGGAGGGCGGTCAATGGACGTTCATGGGATCAACGTTCGATGCAATCGGTGTACTCGGTGATAGGTTATGTGTGATCGGGTATGAGATGCGTGCGGTAGCCGATTGTTGAGTTCGGCAGGAGACTGCTGTTGTCCGGGAGCACGATGGCTTCGGCAGTTGGTTGCTGGTGCTCTGATACACGATGGGTGCAGCGTCGGCTGCTAATGTTCGGGCGCACGATGAGTTCGGCAGTCGGATGTTGACGTTCGGGATAGCGGTGTGTTCGGCAGTCGGCTGCTGGTGTTCGGGAATTCAACGGGTTCGGTGTTCGGTTGGTGTTGTTCGGCAACACGATGGGCTCGGCAGTCGGATGTTGATGTTCAGGAGTACGATGAATGTCGACTTCGGCGCTCGGATGTTGATGTTCGGGAGTACGAAGAATATCGGCTTCGGCTGTTGATGCTAGGGAGTACGATGAATGTCGGCTTCGGCGCTCGGACGTTGATGTTCGGGAGTACGATGAATGTCGGCTTCGGCGCTCGGATGTTGATGTTCGGGAGTACGATGAATGTCGGCTTCGGCGTTCGGCTGTTGATGTTCGGGAGTTAGTCTAGGCTACGATCTAGTATCTACCATGCGCTACTGAGTACGAAACAGCTGACCCGAAGGCCCTGTGGAACAGCTGGCACGAAAACCCTGTGGAACAGCTGGCACGAATGCCCTGTGGAACAGCTGACCCGAAGGCCCTGTGGAACAGCTGGCACGAATGCCCTGTGGAACAGCTGGCACGAATGCCCTGTGGAACAGCTGACCCGAAGGCCCTGTGGAACTGCTGACCCGAAGGCCCAGTGGAACAGCTGACCCGAAGGCCCTGTGGAACTGCTGACCCCAAGGCCCAGTGGAACAGCTGACCCGAAGGCCCAGTGGAACAGCTGACCCGAAGGTCCTGTGGACTGCTGATCCGAAGGCCCAGTGGAACAGCTGACACGAAGGTCCTGTGGAACTGTTGACCCGAAGGCCCAGTGGAACAGCTGACCCGAAGGTCCTGTGGAACTGCTGACCCGAAGGCCCTGTGTATGTATCAGCCACCACAACTTAATGGGTAGCTCTCAAAAAGTATTCCCAACACTAGGCACCGAGGCGTAAGTTGGCGGACTTAGAACAACCTTTTGTTCCAGCCCGTGTAGCAAACTCCCTGCAGTAGTAAGCTCACCATTCTCAAGCAAACCTGAAATACTTTAGTGGCCTGGAGTACAGAGTAAATGAGAATTATTTACAGTGTGCGTTAAAATGGTAGCTGCGAAACTACACTGGAATTGAATTCCCCGTTGGGTTACATCTTAGAACACAACATGTAAACAGATGTAATGTAGTGACTGCTGCCTATTGAATGGCTGTTCAGTATGTCTGCAGCGTACTGGGTGGTAGCTGGTATCGTGTTGTTGTGCTATATGCAGAGAATTTAGTAGTAGCCAGTATTGTGTTGTTGTATATGTACGTGATAACGTCACGTTACAAGTGGCCGTAGATTTAATGGCGGATATTTGCATATTGCTCGCGTGAAAAAAGGTTGTAAGATCGGCAAAGTAGGAGGCCAGCCTTTCACAAATGACATCAGGGGAGATACCTGACGCCAAGTCCGTCTGCAGGGGGGCGGAATTTAAACAGTTCCGGAAACATCACGCCACTTTGCGGAACTTCCTGTTTCACTCTTCGGGGCTTGGACTTTTTTATTCCTGAATTCCACTTTGCTGAACATCCTGTCTTACTCTTCGTGGCATTGACTTCTTATTCCAGAATTCCACGTTCGACTGCCGTCCACACATCTAATTGATTTTCCAACGTTTCAAACTTGGCCGGAAGGTTGTCTGCTCGATGTTCTCAAAGAGTGTGGAGTGCTTGACAGAATCAAAGGCTTTTGATAACTCAAGTGCCACCATCACTGTTCTGGTTGAGTCCTCGACTAATAAGTGTGGAGATGGCCTGCATCGCTGTTGTCACGCTGTGCTGTTTACGGAACCCATGCTGATGATCGTCAACTGTATAGCTATTTCTGACGCTGGGTATGACTAAAGCCTCAAGGGTCTTTGCTACGAGCGACAAAAAGGGATCTGTACGATTTACCTTTGCTGGCATGTTGCCCGGCTTCAGTAGCGTGACCACCCTATCCATTTCCCAAACTTCAGGAACGAAGTGGGTGGCTAGCGACAGGTTGAGAACCTTGGTGAGATACATGATTCCATCAGGTCTCAACGCTTTGGATGATTTAATGTTCCTAATGACATTCGCGACATCGCAACATCAAAATTGTGGTGGTTCATGGTGGAGATTCTACGTGACGTGCTACTCTTCTCTTCGCCCTGTCACTCGACAAACTGTCGATTGAACCAACTTGTGCATCTCTTCGGATCAGTCTGCGTATCATCGTCAAACGTAACTTAGGTCCTATCTGCCTTCTTTCCAGGTTCCGAGAGTGACCTAACAGTTGGCCATAATTCACGTATTCCGGCTTTAATGTTGCAACTCTTCAGATGATTTTATCACTTTAATCACGAAACTGTTAACTTCCAGTGTTAGCTCTCTGACTCTGGAGGTCACTGGGGTTGGCACGATAAAGATCATGACGTTCGTTGGCTTATCCCTTCTTCTATGGGTAGTTTGGTCTTACTTTGGTTATTCGACCAGCAGGTATGTGGCAAGCGGCAGTGATGATGTCTTGGAACGCCCTTTCTTTTATCCGAACATCAGAAGGGTTGAGCAGATCTCTGAAGCAATGATTAGTGAACTTTCTGCAACTAGGCCAATTACCTTTCCATGATTGACGAAAGTGCGGCGTTTAGAGGTGATGAAAGAGGACGGTCTGCTGATGAAGACAATTATGGGAAGATGGTCTTATTTAAGGAAAATATGGGTTGCCAGTTGACGTCATTTGTCAGACCAGGTGACACGATTGTTATGTCTGGAGAACTGTGACACTTCCCTCTAATTCTGGTAGGGGCGTCCTTATTGTCCGTGCAAAACGTGGAACTATCAATCTGCTCAGTCAGCACTATACCCTTTCCTTTCCCCCAGCGCTATACCTTTCCGAGGACCGAATCTAACAATTCATATTGAGCATTAAAGTCCCCCAAGACCAGACGGTTATGACCTTAGCCAGCGCTATACCCTTTCCTTTCCGCCAGCGCTATACCCTTTCCGAGGACCGAATGTAATAACTCATGTTAAAGTCCCACAAGACCAGACGGTTATGACCTTCCAAAAGCAGCTAATGTTGTCCCTATAGCCTGGAGTACTGCTATTTTTGTATAGGCCAGTGTGTATAGGTTCAGCAACTCTACCACACCTGACTGCTACCCCCATGTATTCCATGTACGAGCCAGGCTCAATTGAGATAGGTCTGTATTGAAAAGACTGATGCAATAGGAAAGTTAATCCCGCTGTTAACGCTGTAAGCTGCATAGCTGTTGAGTTTGGTTTCCTGCACCGCCGCGACCATGACATTATTTCGACACATGAAATCCACTTTTTCTTCGATCTTACCTCGGAGTCCATTGCAAGTAAATTATAAAAAGGATGCCTTGTCAGGGATTGGGAAAACAATGGTTGATGCTAAGTGCAGCGTGTGCGTCTGCTGTTGGGGGACTTAATCAGCGGGAGTCGTGTTTTCTAATGACGGCACATTGGGGCCTGTGTTCACGAAGCATGCAGCAACATAGTCCATGTCGTAGTCGCTCGCATGGGCAAGTCTAGAACAACCCCTGAGATGCACCCACTCTCGACATCTATTGCATCCCATTGAAGTTTGAGTGTGGTATATGCGAATGTGATAAATAAATTGGTCTTGGATTTTCCTCCGCCCAAGCATGGACCAAAGTAATCCGGAGCAGACACACCGTTATAACTGCTCCCAACACAGAAAAACCATACAAATACAAACATGTGTACTCTGAGGTGGCTGCTGCTGGCCGAAGCACGGGTGTTGTATGGTTCCGGGTCAATCCGATGCGAAAGAACACACTGCGGTGGGATTGCTTAAGGACTAGTGGGTGTCGTAAACTTGAATTTTTAAAGACATATTTATCAGGGACCCACACAATAACGATCATGGATTTTTTCAGGCAGGCAAGAACACACTTTCTCATCAATTGTCATCCACAAAAAAATATATTTAGCCAACACATAGACAACAACAATAATCATAGAACTAAATACAATAAACTTATATTAACAAACAAGGAGAAGGATCCCAGTAGTTCCAAATTGTTTACTGGTTACTTCCTAATCTACTCACAATGCTATAGACTGGTGAATTTAACATGGGGATGTCATAGGAGGGAGTCAATTGTCTCCTCCCTGCATCACCAGTAACCAGTTGTTTTGTTAGACAATACATTACATGTCCCATTACCTGACCTGTAACTAACGAATTCGAACGATACTTATGGAAAAACTTTTCAAGCAGCATAAACAACCCATAGTCTATTTTGTGTGATACTGGAAATGCAGTCATATTACCTCCTCATGTTAAATACACCAGTCTAAAGCATTGTGAGTAGATAGAAAGGTAACAATTTAGAACTACTGGGACTCCAAAGGCAATTTACTATTATTTCATTACCGTTCATCGCCGTAGTCATAAGATTTTCCACTTTAGCTGACTTCAAAGTCACAATTCAATTGTATGCAACACAAAAAACAAAAGAGAGACTAAACTCGGAGATAAAGCACATTTTGTTGTTGAGTTAGTGTTGTCACATGCAAATGCAATAACATCAGCTAACTATGACATAGGCCACCTAACTAACTGTCGTTTGTCTAACTGTCTGATCCTATGCTGCCAACATTACTTCAACATTAAAATCCTTTAGCTACTTTAGTTACTGGTTTGTCTGCTTGCTTACTCCTCTGTGCCCTTTCACATTCCACTGGGAAAGAATATCAAGTGCAATGGAAAGAGAAAAGAGTTTGTGACAAAGAAAGAATAATAATTGTTCTTACGGAACAATGCACAGTATAAATACAGCACAAAAACGGGCATAAAATACTAAATGCAATTTACCAACACTTAAGCGGGGTGCCCACAAACCTAACAGATGCATCAAACTGAGACGATACCCCACATAAATATGAAAAGTGAAGTGACATTCATACGCACAATTTCCATGATACTCAAGCATTCAGCATTTACGGACCGACCACAGCATGACAGCCAAGAGTAACAGCAGTAGTAGCAACAGCATTTAGAACAGCCATCGCCATCACCACTTGAAGTTGTGGAAGTAAGGACAGCATTTTTGTTAATTAATTCGCTTACAAAACGCTATTTATGTCCGCTCACATAATGAAAATAGCTCGCAAGAGAGGAGAGAGATGTTGGCCCTTAAAAAAATATTATTTAAAAATTCTACGCCCATTGGTGTTCCTTGAAAAAATATTCTTTAAAAAATCTACGCCAATGATGGCCCTTTGAAAAAATATTCTTTGAAAAATCTACGCCTATGATGACCCTTGAAAATATTCTTTAAAAAATCTACGCCTATGATGGCCCTTGAAAAAATTATCTTTAAAAAATCTACGCCTATGATGGCACTTGAAAATATATTCTTTAAAAAATCTACGCCTATGATGGCCCTTGAAAAAATATTCTTTAAAAAATCTACGCCTATGATGGCCCTTGAAAAAATATTCTTTAAAAAATCTACGCCTATGATGGCCCTTGAACAAATATTCTTTAAAAAATCTACGCCTATGATGGCCCTTGAAAAAATATTCTTTAAAAAATCTACGCCTATGATGGCCCTTGAAAAAATATTCTTTAAAAAATCTACGCCTATGATGGCCCTTGAAAAAATATTCTTTAAAAAATCTACGCCTATGATGGCCCTTGAAAAAATATTCTTTAAAAAATCTACGCCTTTGATGGCCCTTGAAAAAATATTCTTTAAAAAATCTACGCCTATGATGGCCCTTTGAAAAAATATTCTTTGAAAAATCTACGCCTATGATGACCCTTGAAAATATTCTTTAAAAAATCTACGCCTATGATGGCCCTTGAAAAAATTATCTTTAAAAAATCTACGCCTATGATGGCACTTGAAAATATATTCTTTAAAAAATCTACGCCTATGATGGCCCTTGAAAAAATATTCTTTAAAAAATCTACGCCTATGATGGCCCTTGAAAAAATATTCTTTAAAAAATCTACGCCTATGATGGCCCTTGAACAAATATTCTTTAAAAAATCTACGCCTATGATGGCCCTTGAAAAAATATTCTTTAAAAAATCTACGCCTATGATGGCCCTTGAAAAAATATTCTTTAAAAAATCTACGCCTATGATGGCCCTTGAAAAAATATTCTTTAAAAAATCTACGCCTATGATGGCCCTTGAAAAAATATTCTTTAAAAAATCTACGCCTATGATGGCCCTTGAAAAAATATTCTTAAAAAAATCTACGCCTGTGATGGCCCTTGAAAAAATATTCTTTAAAAAATCTACGCCTATGATGGCCCTTGAAAAAATATTCTTTAAAAAATCTACGCCTATGATGGCCCTTGAAAAAATATTCTTTAAAAAATCTACGCCTATGATGGCCCTTGAAAAAATATTCTTTAAAAAATCTACGCCTATGATGGCCCTTGAAAAAATATTCTTTAAAAAATCTACGCCTATGATGGCCCTTGAAAAAATATTCTTTAAAAAATCTACGCCTATGATGGCCCTTGAAAAAATATTCTTTAAAAAATCTACGCCTATGATGGCCCTTGAAAAAATATTCTTTAAAAAATCTACGCCTATGATGGCCCTTGAAAAAATATTCTTTAAAAAATCTACGCCTATGATGGCCCTTGAAAAAATATTCTTTAAAAAATCTACGCCTATGATGGCCCTTGAAAAAATATTCTTTAAGAAATCTACGCCTATGATGGCCCTTGAAAAAATATTCTTTAAAAAATCTACGCCTATGATGGCCCTTGAAAGAATATTCTTTAAAAAATCTACGCCTATGATGGCCCTTGAAAAAATATTCTTTAAAAAATCTACGCCTATGATGACCCTTAAAAAAATATTCTTTAAAAAATCTACGCCTATGATGGCCCTTAAAAAAATATTCTTTAAAAAATCTACGCCTATGATGGCCCTTGAAAAAATATTCTTTAAAAAATCTACGCCTATGATGGCCCTTGAAAAAATATTCTTTAAAAAATCTACGCCTATGATGGCCCCTGAAAAAATATTCTTTAAAAAATCTACGCCTATGATGGCCCTTGAAAAAATATTCTTTAAATAATCGACGCCTATGATGGCCCTTGAAAAAATATTCTTTAAAAAATCTACGCCTTTGATGGCCTTGAAAAAATATTCTTTAAAAAATCTACGCCTATGATGGCCCTTGAAAAAATATTCTTTAAAAAATCTACGCCTTTGATGGCCCTTGAAAAAATATTCTTTAAATAATCGACGCCTATGATGGCCCTTGAAAAAATATTCTTTAAAAAATCTACGCCTATGATGGCCCTTGAAAAAATATTCTTTAAAAAATCTACGCCTATGATGGCCCTTGAAAAAATATTCTTTAAAAAATCTACGCCTATGATGGCCCTTGAAAAAATATTCTTTAAAAAATCTACGCCATGATGGCCCTTGAAAAAATATTCTTTAAAAAATCTACGCCTATGATGGCCCTTGAAAAAATATTCTTTAAAAAATCTACGCCTATGATGGCCCTTGAAAAAATATTCTTTAAAAAATCTACGCCTATGATGGCCCCTGAAAAAATATTCTTTAAAAAATCTGCGCCTATGGTTTCCCTTGAAAAAAATATTCTTTAAAAAATCTACGCCTATGATGGCCCTTGAAAAAATCTAGGCCTATGATGGCCCTTGAAAAAATATTCTTTAAAAAATCTAGGCCTATGATGGCCGTTGAAAAAATATTCTTTAAAAAATCTAGGCCTATGATGGCCGTTGAAAAAATATTCTTTAAAAAATCTAGGCCTATGATGGCCCTTGAAAAAATATTCTTTAAAAAATCTATGCCTATGATGGCCCTTGAAAAAATATTCTTTAAAAAATCTAGGCCTATGATGGCCCTTGAAAAAATATTCTTTAAAAAATCTACGCCTATGATGGCCCTTGAAAAAATATTCTTTAAAAAATCTACGCCTTTGATGGCCCTTGAAAAAATATTCTTTAAAAAATCTACGCCTATGATGGCCCTTGAAAAAATATTCTTTAAAAAATCTACGCCTATGATGGCCCTTAAAAAAATATTCTTTAAAAAATCTACGCCTATGATGGCCCTTAAAAAAATATTCTTTAAAAAATCTACGCCTATGATGGCCCTTGAAAAAATATTCTTTAAAAAATCTACGCCTATGATGGCCCTTGAAAAAATATCCATAAAAAATCTACGCCTATGATGGCCCTTGAAAAAATATCCATAAAAATCTACGCCTATGATGGCTCTTGTAAAAATAATCTTTAAAAAATCTACGCCTATGATGGCCCTTGAAAAAATATTCTTTAAAAAATCTACGCCTATGATGGCCCTTGAAAAAATATTCTTGAAAAAATCTTCGCCTATGATGGCCCTTGAAAAAATATTCTTTAAAAAATTTACGCCTATGATGGCCCTTGAAAATATATTCTTTAAAAAATCTACGCCTGTGATGGCCCTTGAAAAAATATTCTTAAAAAAATCTACGCCTATGATGGCCCTTGAAAAAATATTCTTTAAAAAATCTACGCCTATGATGGCCCTTGGAAAAATATTCTTTAAAAAATCTACGCCTATGATGGCCGTTGAAAAAATATTCTTTAAAAAGTCTACGCCTATGATGGCCCTTGAAAAATATTCTTAAAAAAATCTACGCCTATGATGGCCCTTGAAAAAATATTCTTTAAAAAATCGACGCCTATATGGCCCTTGAAAAAATATTCTTTAAAAAATCTACGCCTACGATGGACCTTGAAAAATATTCTTTAAAAAATCTACGACTATGAAGGCGCTTGAAAAAATATTCTTTAAAAAATCTACGCCTACGATGGACCTTGAAAAATATTCTTTAAAAAATCTACGACTATGAAGGCGCTTGAAAAAAATATTCTTTAAAAAATCTACGCCTATGATGGCCTTTGAAAAAAATATTCTTTAAAAAATCTAAGCCTATGATGGCCTTTGAAAAAATATTCTTTACAAAATCTACGCCTACGATGGACCTTGAAAAAATACTATTTAAAAAAATCTACGCCTTTGATGGCCTTTGAAAAAAAAAATTCTTGCCTATGATGTCCCTTGAAAAAATATTCTTTAAAAAATCTGAGCCTATGATGGCCCTTGAAAAAATATTTTTTAAAAGATCTATAATGACACTTGAAAAAATATTCTTTAAAAAATCCACGTCGACGTCACACAACGCTTTCTTATCAACTAATATGCTATGCAAATGTATCTACATAAAATTTTATTATACAATTTAAAATTCACACTCACACATAGATACACTCATTTATCTAAAGATTAAAAATGTTTTGCCAAATGAAATTAAACAGATTTTCCTCGGGGTACTGCTGATATTGTTGCTCGTCACTTTTGGCAAATTGTTGCCATTTTATTTTTATTCCAAAACGACAAGAGAGATGTCAATCCCCCACACACCCGAAAAGTTTTCACCATCCTTCCATTTGCTACTGTTATTATTTGTTCTTGTTGTTGTTATTTTATCTCTTTTGATATCAGACAATTTGGAATCTACAATGTGCATGCATGGCCATCTGCCGCATCATTGGGGCAGCCACAGTGCCGCATACAATTAATTTTTATTCAAATTGTATTTCACTTGGATTGAAGTGGTCGTATGTGAGAGTGTGCGTGTGTGTGAAACGAATGCATATATGTATGTGTGTGCGTGCGGGTTGTGGAAAATGGTAATGAAGCCGTTGGAGCCGAAGTTGCGTATTGTGATTTTGATAAATTTTAGTTTATCACACATTGTGTACCCAACCTCTGCTTTTGGATGAGTGTGTAACGTAATGGTAGCTTGTGTGGATATGTGAAATATATACAAATCAGTTGTGGAATGGGTTGAGATGTGTGGTTATGTGCGTTTGTGACTACATAATCATCTTGTACCCTTCATCTCAGTGTAAACAATAAGTCCGAAATATATGAGTTATTTATGTTACAGTACATCTCTTACCATCCATTGGATTGTAGAAAACATTAGGGAAGCTCTTATTGAAAACCTTCAATGGGTCTTCTATCTACAGAAGCCCTTTGAAGGCCTTCTGTCTATAGTAGATAACTGAAGAAGATCTACTCAAGGTAATAGTATTCTATCTGCAGAGGAACTATTAAAGGTCTTCTACTTTTAGAAGATCAAAGATCATGTTTTGGTATAGGATATAAAACGGTACCTCCGGATTTTCGTAGTTTGAGAATTTTAGCTACGTTTCTTAGAACGAACTACCTGAATTTTGACGGTTGAGGTTTCCAGTGATCGATCTGCGCCAACAATATATATATGCGCCAACAAATATACCAAAAATTGTCAACATAGACCCATGTTTTGGTATAGCGCTCATATAACTGTACCACCCGAATTCATGTGTTTTGGGGATTATAGGTAAATTGTTTAACCGAACTGCCTGTTAATTGACACGTGAGGTTCCCAGTGGTAACAACACTTTTCCACCAATTAAATGTCCTCTACCTAGAGATGACCTTTAGAAAGCCCTCTACCTGCCGAAGACCTGAAGCGCTTCTTTATCTATTGAAGTCGTGTTGAGGGTCTTCTACCTGCCAAAAACTTTCTGAAGTTCTTCTACCTACAAAAGACCTTTTGAATGTCTTCCACCTACTTATAAAAGCTATTCTACCTACAAAATACCAATTTAAGATCTTCTGCCTTCAAAATAACTTTCATCTATAGAACCCTATTGAAGTTCTTCTATATGTACGAGACCCACTGAATGTCTTTCAACTACGTCCTGTTGAGGGCCTTTTACCTGTAGAAATTCTTTGAAAGTTCTTCTACCTAGAGAAAGTCTTAAGAAGGTCGTCATTCTATAGAAGGTATTTTCCCATAGACTTTTGGTCTTCTTTTCTGGGAAGACTTTTAGAAGGACTTCTTCCCATAGAATACGTTTTGGGATCCCCTCACAGAAGAACTTTAAAAGGTATAGAAGGTCTTTAGGAGGTCTTTTTCCATAGAGGATCTTTACTAGGTCTGCTGTCATAGAGGACCTTTAGGAGGTCTGCTTCCAAAGAAGACATTTGAAAGGTCGTCTTCATATAGGATAATTTTACAGACATGAAGAAGACATATAAAACCTTTAAACGGTATTTAGAAGACCTCCTTCCTTAAGAATATCTTCGTTTCTTGGAAGAGCTTTAAAGGGTCTTCTTTTCATAGATGATTTTTTAGAAGGTCGTCGTTCTATAGAAGTTTAAACGTTCCTTAAGAACGACTTGTTTCCATAGAATACCTTAAGGAGGTCTTCTTCCATCGGCGAGTAAAGTTTGGAAGGTTAGACTTTAGTTAACTTCTATGAAAGTAAGACATATGAAATCGTGACGATCTCGGTGCCTAATGGTTTGTTTAATTTAGGTTTTAGGATGAGCAGATGACGTTGCTTGTTGGCAGCTACTTTACTCGGAGACCAGTGGTTTGTTTAGTTTAAGGTTCAGGATGCCCGGATGCCATTGCTTGTTGGCAGCCACTTCACTCGGAGACCAGCGGTGCATTGTGCTCATCCTGAAAAGAGACAAAGAGAGTCGGAGGCGGGAGAACAGTAGCTTGTTGGCAGCCACTTCACTCGGAGCTCAATGGTCCATTGTGCTGAAAGACAGGAAAGATAAAAAGGAGACTAGACAGAACAGAGAGGTAGGGATGGGATTAATTGAACATGCTGAGTCCATAGTCACTTAAGGCTTTTGCAGTAGGCTAACAGAGCTTTAGGGTCTATGGAGGAAAAATAAGAGACGGAGAGAGATACAATCGTATGGATACCAAACAGGCTGAGTCTAGGACACCGGCAGAGAAGGTACTCAGTTGTTTCAGGCTCTTCCACATCTTCACATAGCCTGCAGTAATCAATGTTCTTGTCCTCCGACTTACTTGTAATATATCTAATCTTACGTATATTAAGGAGTAGAAGGAGAGCAGATAGAACAGAGAAGTAGAATGGGGGATAATTGGCTGCAGCAGTAGGTTAACAAGGTTGCAGGGACTTTTAAAGGAAAAATGAGGCGCTCAGCGCCAAAACGGCCTAACCCACATTTTCAAAAAAAATCAAACTGACTATGCTGGACGAACCGGAACCTTTTGTAGTATATACTAAAAAAATCCCCAATTGCATAAGTTAACCCTATGTTATTCTAAATGCCGTAAACTGTTTTTCCTTTACTGAAAGTTTGAAAAAATGTGGACGCCAAAATGGCCTAAGCCACATAGTACAAATCGAATACTGGAAATAAAAAAATGCGTGTGGGTCAGGTCAAAAACGCATGTTACGTTTTAGTCAGGAGTATAATTGAAAAATTATATAAAAATAAATTTTCGAGAAGAATATGTAAGTAAAAACCAAAGGTTATGTAATAAAGTTGACTTACGCCCTGGCGTCAATGTAGAATGTAAAGAGTTAATAATGTATCGCGATCAATGTGGTGGCCAAAACCGTAAAATAAGAATGAACACTATTTGCACATACATGGTCAATAATTCGGCCTTCTGTGTGGAACGGATAGACCACAAATTTTTAGTGTCTGGCCATTCATGCCTACCATGCGATCAAGATTTTGGTCTCATTGAAAAGGAAAAAAAATTATATAAGCCACTTTTACGCCTGATGATTTGGAATCGTGTAATCCTCACGGCAAAAAGGGAACCATGTCACTTGGTAAAGATGACGACCGATGAAATAAAAAGCATATCCTCAATTGAGAAACTAGTATCAAACAGAAAAATCTCCGAAGACAAGACTTCAAAAGTTGAATGGCTTAAGATTCAGTGCCTTCGATTCCAAAATGCGAAGCCATTTATAATTCATTTTGAATTGGAACCGCTTTATCCGGGAGGAAGATTCATTAAAGCTGCAAAGTTTAAGGATTTACAGAAACTCAAAGGGTAAATCATGCATTTTATAATAATTTAAAAACAAATTCGAGAGCCGAAGATGAAAATATCCAGGAAGAAGACCAATAATTTTTATTAATATGTTTCAATTAAAACGCTCACAGTTATTTTTATTATTCATCTTCATAACTTTTGTTTTAATAAATGGAGACAAAATGGCCTAACCCTCAGTTCCTATCAAAGTATTTTTTTTTTTTAAATGGATGCCAAAACGGCCTAAGCCACTTCAATTTTTTTATTAACTGATTAAAACAGTATTTATCTATGTAAACTAATACCTAATGATTAACCTAAAACAAATATTACAACTAATATGTATTTATGATTAATAAAAAAATTATAAAACAAGTAAGAACAGACTATAGTCGGACGGGGCCGACCATGTGATACCCTATACCACTATCCCTGTGCACTAGCTTTCCGGGCTAGCTGTTATAAGATGTGCATTAGAAATTTTACCAATTTTCACACAAAAGTTTTGATCAATTTAACCCGCTAAATATTATCCGATCATACCGTTGACTTGCACGCTACTTCTTCATCTCAAACCAAAACTACGTTTAAAATTTCGCGCCGATCGGACTATTATTGCGACCTACAGAGCGGCTACAAAATCGAGCAAAAATTTTGTTTTTGGTCCATTTCATCCCTTTAACATTTCACGATCATCGCCAAAAACTAATCAGTTCTATTCTGGTCCAAACCCGACCTCCATACTAAATTTCGTGACAATCGGTCCATAATTGCGGCCTCTAGCTTGATTACAATTTTTAATGGACGGACAGACGGACGGACGGACGGACACACATCGCTAAATCGCTTTATCTCGTCGAGATATGAAGTTTGGTATACCACATGAGGGGTCTACGACGAATATTTCGCGGCGTTACATGAATTTTTGGGAAAACAAACTTATTATACCCTTTTCCACATTGTGGTATAGGGTATAAATATTTTAAAAACTTGTTTTCTTTCAACTTCGTTTTTCTCAGAACCATTTCCATGTGGGTTAGGCCGTTTTGGCGCTGAGCGCCTCAAATAAGAGAGAGATACAATCGTGTGGGGACCAAACAGCCTGAGTCCTTTGATTGTCAGTCTAGGACACCTGCAGAGAAGGTGCTCAATTGTTTCAGACTCTTCCACATCTTTACATAGCCTGCGGTGATCAATGTTCTTGTCCTCCGACTTACTTGTAATAGATCTCACATATATAAAATAGTAGAAGCAGATCAGATAGAAGAGAGAAGTAGATTGGGGGATAATTGAACTTCCTGAGTCTAGGATGACCCGCCCTATATTTATTTAAGGCTGCTACAGTAGGTTAACAAGGCTGCAGGGTCTATGGAGGAAAAATAAGAGAGAGATACAATCGTGTGGAGATCAACCAGCCTGAGTCTTTTGATTGTGTGTCCAGGACACCGCAAGAGAAGGTGCTCTTCCACATCTTCAGATAGTCTGTAGTAATCAATGTTCTTGAATGATGTTCTTCTATAGACCAGTAATGACCCCTGTAATGGTTTACGTTGTGAGAGAAAGGTCGTAGTTCAATGCCCTGAGAGTGGCGTCCAAATTGTCGTCGATACCTTACAACTAGGACTATCTCGCCAAACTTTACGGGTTTCCCTGCGTAGAGCTTATTCAGAAAGAGGCAAAGCGATAGTTTGACACAGTCCGCCAGGCGTTTGGCAGAGGCCTGGGAGACTTAACAACTTACTACAAATACTGCAGTTGTCGTTAAGGTTATACGACCGCCTGATGTTCAGTTCATCACAATACACACCAGATCCCGTGACATCTGTCCTACGTTCTTTCATTTCTATCAAGGAAATTACCTCAACTGTGTCTAAGTCCAGACTTGAAGAAATATAATCGCTGAATAGAAATCAGGTTGATTGATAAATATATTTTAGTATTTTCCAGACACGTTTAACAAAGGCTATCTGCTATTTCGGTATCTTGAATATTGTCGATGTCTCCTTATCTATTCCGTGGCGTAAATTAGCATCCTTAAAGCTCGTTGTTTTTCAGAAGATGACCTGGCAGAAACCTTATTTTAACCCGTAAACGTAATGTCGTCAAAAATTCTGTAGTAAATTTTTCAATATTATTATTTTTCCAAATGTTCAAAGATTTATTTTCCAAATGTTCAAACATTTGAACCACCTTAAATTCCAGGATGTGTGGTCTTAAAAGGGATCCCACTTTCGGCTTCACAGTTGGAATTGTCTATAGATTTATTATAACTGTTCCCTTTTGCACAGACACTCATTTTAGTATCACACAAAAATTGAAAGACTTACTACTGACTGTTCTTGGAGGAAGCGTTTTTTCATTGGTTGAGTGGCTTGGTATTGGTCGAAGACCATATGCATCTTCATTTACTGATAGAATATTTATTAAAGTTTTTCTATCTGTAGGAGAGCCATTTTATGTCTTCCAACTACAGACGACCTATTGATGATTTTCTACCTGCATAAACCCTTTTGAAGTTCTTCTATATACAGAAGACTTGTATCTACCGAATACCTATAGAAGCCCTCTTTGCGGAAACACAAAGATGTCAATATTATAAGATAGGAAAAGTCAATTGTGAAAAATTAACTGTAGAGGGAGTTAACCTCTGTTGCTACGACATCATAGCAACATTCTGTTAAACGAAAACTGTTACTCATTGGAATATTGACAAGAAAAACATTAAAACTCAAATTTTACGGCGTTGACTTTTGTTTTTTTATTAAATAAAAAATAAGAAATAGTGAAGAAATAAATTTCAGCCACAAAACACGACGTTAATGTTTTCTGCCGCGAGAAATGGGAATCAAAAGCGATTGACATTGCTGTTATCAATTCCAGTGAGTTGTGTAGCCATCTGTAACCAAAATGTGAAACTATTATCATACGTTTTTGGGAAACACGTTTGAAGTTATTTTACCTATGGAAATAAAACCTATTGACGTTCTTCTACCAACCGAAGGCCTAGTAAAGTTCTACCATCCACAGTATGTCGTCTACCTGTTACCGTCTTTTTCTTTGCTCTCAAACTGACTACGACTTGAAATGTGATGATGTCGGTGTAATATTGGCCACATCTATTAAAGACCTATTCAAGTTCTTCTATCTGTAGGAGACCCGTTTAATGTCTTCCAACTATAGAGGACATATGAGGGTCTTCTACATACCAGGACTGCCTACAGAGGATCGTAGGAATGTCTTCCATCTACCTTAAATTTAATTAAAGACATTCTACCTATAAAATATGAAGATCTTTTACCTACAAAATACCTTTTATCTATAGAAGACCTATTGAAGTTATTATATCCATAGGACATCCATTGAATATCTTCCAATTATAGACGGCCTATTTAAGGTCTTCTATCTGTAGAAAAAATATACCTTTAGAAAGACCTCTTTTCGTATGAGAAGTTCAGAAGTTTTTTTCTCAAAGACCTTTAAAAGGTATTCTTCCTATAGAAGACTTCTAAGGAGTCTTCATCCCATAGAGGACCTTCTGAAGGCATAGATGACCTTATAATGGAGTAAATAAGTATAGCTGCCTTTAGAACAAATTTTTGCAGAAACACGTTTGAAATTAGTTTACTTATAGAAGACTTATATAATGCCAAATGATGTTCTTCTAACGGTCGAAGACCTTTGAAGTTTTCTACCTGCCCAAACCCTATTAAATATTAAAGGTCTTCTACATACCGAATACCTAGTAAAGGTCACCATCCACAGAAGACCCTTGAATGTATACCTACCTAAAACATATTGAAGGTCTTCTTCTAGTGAAGACCTATTGAATGTTTTTACCTGCCGAAGAAGGTGTTCTACCTTGAAAAGACTTGTTGAATGTCCTTACCTATTTAATGTTTTCTAGCTACAGCAGAAGGTCTTCTACCTACAAAAGACCCATTAAATACCTTTGTCTATAGAAAACCTATTGATTAGATGAACGTGGATCCATTAAATATCTTCCAATTATAGACGGCATATTGAAGGTCTTCTAACTGTAGACACCCATTTTAAGTTCTTCTACCTACTAAAAGTTTTAAGACGGAGAAGGACTTCTTTTCATAGGAGACGGAAGATTTTGTTCCCATAGGAAACCTTGAAAATGTATTCTTCATCTAAAAGACTTCTAAGGAGTCTTCCTCCCATTGAGGACCTTCTGAATGTATAAAAGTGATTCTTCTGTGCTCCCAATCTCACATGAATGGTGAAGGTGTCGGTGTGGTATTGGTTGAGAAACACATGCAAGTTAATTTACAGATAAAAGACCTATTGAAGTTCTTCTATCTGTAGGGGACCCATTGAATATCTTTCAGCTATAGACGGCGTATTGAATGTCTTCCATCTGTATAAACACGTTTGAAGTTCTTCTATCTACCGAAGACTTGTATCTACCGAATATCTATAGTAGTCTTTTTTACAGAAACACATTTGAAGTTATTTTACCTATAGAAGACTTATTGAATGTATTATAACTAAATAATGCCTAGGGATTTTCTAGTTGTAACTACCGAAGACCTTCTAACTATACCTTGAAGTCTGTTACTTACCTAAAACCTATTAAAGGTCTTCTACCTACTTTTGAATGTCTACCTACCTAAAGCATATTGAAGGTCTTCTACCTAACGAAGACCAATGGTATGTGTTCTACCAGCAAGAAGTTCTATCTACAAAAGACCTATTAAATATCTTTGTATATAGAAATCATATTGAATAGAAAAGGCGGAATACGAAGCACATTAATAAACCAATAATCTTAAAACTAATTTTGGCAGAAACATGTTTGAAGTTAGTTTACTTATAGAAGACTTATTTGAGGCCTTAAACCTAACAATCCAATAAACCAGGTGATGTTCTTCTAACTATCTAAAACCTTTGAAGTCTTCTACCTACCGAATACCTAATAAAGCTCACCATCCACAGAAGAATTTTTAATGTCTACCTACCTAAAACATATTGAAGGACTTCTACTACTGAAGACCTATTGAATGTTTTTTACCTGCCGAAAAAGTTGTTCTACATAGAAAAGACTTATTGAATGTCCCAAAGACCCATTGAATATCTTTATCTATAGAAAACCTATTGAATAGATGAACGTGGATTGCAAGACACCCTAATAAACCAATACTTGCATGCGAATAACTCATCTAACGAACAAATTGTGTGACTAGCATTGCGGCAATTATGTATGTTTATTTCAGATAGCATAACAGAACACTTATAACATGTCTGTGAGAAAAAAAATTTGATTTATTTCTTATAGCCGGCAGACAGTCTAATATTCATGGTCCGAAATGAACATCTAGTGCAAATATTGAAAAATTCCTCCTCCTTTCGCAAATAGAGAAAATAGATTATTTACAAAATAGAGATTTTTAGAGCCGTGGGTATTTTGAGTTGACTCCCAAAGCCACAACTCTAATAAAACCCCTATCTGCTGCTTGTAACCTATCTAACCTATCTCCAACCATCACATTCATTGAGTGTATCCGATCATTCAATCAAACACCAAATATTTGGAGCAAAGAAGCATATCTGTATATGAAGGGTATGTCTCGGATTCGTTACAATCAAAATTAAAACGTTTACTCCAGCAATTTGCCTATGACTATCAACTTATAGCGCGTGGCTGGAGGATACTTTCATGCAACCAAATATGAAACAGTTAACGATAACAAACATCAGTAAAATGCCCTAAATGAAGCTGCATGTGGTCTTCGACCAACACCACACCGACACCATTCAAGTCGTAGTCAGTTTGGGAGGAAAGAAAAACAAAAAACGCTTCAACCAAGAACAGTAAGTCTTTCAAATTTTGTATGATACTAAAACGAGGGTCTTTGTAAAAGGGAACAGTGGTCAGGAAGACAATCAATAAAAAGATAACTGTTCAGTTGACTATAATATAGCGCTATAGTTAATAAATACGACTTCCTGGTCGGATATGATGACGTTTTCAAGCAATTATGGTTGATTTCCTTTACGATATATCTGAATAAATATTGTAGGGCTACAAGAGAAATGGTTGAAGAGTTTTTGCGGAAAAAGTATAAACTTCTAAACTCATCGGCCTCTTGGACTATTCCAACTGTGACATTGTAAATCCCATTATACACCACATTTCCTGCTATTTACGTGTAAACTTATTGTGAAAACTTCTAATTTGGATCCTCCAGGTCGCCGTTTGAAATACCACGAGCTTTAAGGATATGCGTTTTCCCGAAGAAATCCCTTGTAACTTTCGCCACGGAATATATAACGAGGCTTTTGTAATATGCAAGATGGAACCCCTGGTCCTGCAATCGTAAGGCGTAAGACTGCCACTCCTTTTTTCACTACATAAACTATAGATCAACATCGTTGTAGGGGTCATTTATGATCATTGCAGCATTAGATGCCAAGTAAATGGGAGGACAAGAACATTGAGTACTGCATGCTTTGTGAATATGTGGAAAAGTCTGAAACAATGGAACACCTTCTCTGCCGATGTCCTAGACTGTCAGCCAAAAGACTTAGGCTTTTTGGTGTGCATGAGCTGTAGAGTTGGGTAATCTAGTTCCTAGTTCACGGTACTAGTTCCAAATCGTATGAGTAACGCCATAAAATATAAATGACGTGGGCTATTGGAACTGCGTAGTGAACTAGATAGTTACATATAGTTCATTTAGCACATCTTTAATGAGATTGTATCTCTCTCATTTTTAATCCACTGTTAACTCACTGCATGAGCCTTAAGTGACTATGGGCGGGTCATCATAGACTCAGCAAGTTCAATTAACTTCCATCTATCTACCTCTCTGTTCTATCTGTTCTCTCCTTCCACTCTTTTCTATCTTTCAGCACAGAGCACCGCTGGCCTCCGAGTGGAGTGGCTGCCAACAAGCAACTCTCTGTCTCCCTCCTAATCTTTTTGTCACTGTTCAGGATCAGCACAATGGGCCGCTCGTATCCGAGTGACGTGGCTACCAACAAGCAACGGTATCTGCGCATTATAAAACCTAACCTAATCAATCCATTGGGCAACAAGAGCGCCACCCTTCGATATGTTCTACTTTCATATATGTTTTCTAAAGTCTAATCTTCAAACGATGTTCTTCGAAGAGAAGAAAGCCTTCTTTATGTCTTCTATAGAAAGTAGTCCTTCTTAAGACCTTAAGAAGTTCTGTTTTTCGATGGAAGAAAAACTTCTTCAGGTCTTCTTTGGAAGAAGGCCCACTAAAGACATTCTCTTCTATGGAAAGAAGAGCTTCTACATGTGTTATATGTAAAGACCGTCCTTCTGTAGAATACCTTGTAAATGTCATCTTCAGAAGGACGACCTTCTAAAAACAAATCTTCTACGGAAAGAACCCCGTTTAAAGGTACCCTATGGGAAGAAGACATTCTAAAGGTCTTCTATGCAAAGAAGACCTCCTTAAAGAGGAAGGCCTTCTAAAAAAAACTTTTAATGGTTTTCTAAGGAAAGAAGACCTTCCACATGTCTTCTGTGTAAAGGTCTTCTATTGTAAAAAGACTTTATAAGTGTCTCCTATAGAAGACGACCTTGTAAAAGCCTTCTATCGGAAGAATAAAAGTCTTCCACGAAAAGAATACCTTATAAGAATCTTCTATTGAAGAAGAGCATCCACAGGAAATAAGACTTCCCATTGGTTTTCTATGGGAAGAAGACCTTTTGAAGGTACTCTATGGGAAGAAGACCTCCTAAAAGTCTACTTTGAAAAGGTCTTTGGGAAGAATTCCTCCTAAAAGTCTTCTATGGGAAGAGCACCCTCTAATCGTCTTCTATGGAAAAAGAAGGCCTTCCACATATCTCCTATGTCTCCCATAGAAGGATTATCTAGTGAAGGCTTACTAAGTAGAAGACCTTCTTTCTCTTCTTTCTTCTCTACGTAGAAGATCTTTCAAGGTAGAAGACTTTCTAAAGGTCTTATCCATGTCTAAAAGTAGAAACAGAATCAGCCCCTTGCTTGATTTCCTTCTTAAGGTCTTCTATGGAAAAAACTCTATGAAAACCTTCTGTTATAGAATAACTTCTTGATGTCTTCTATAGAAGAAGACCTCCTAGAGGTATTCTCTGGGAAAGTACCTCCTAAATGTTTTTAATAGAAAGAAGGCCTTCCAAAGGTCTTCTATATAAGAATGACCTTCTTCAGGCCTTCTATGGGAAGAAGGCCATCTAAAGGTTTTCTATCGAGAAAGATCTTCTAAATAAATGTCTTCAATGGAAGACGACCTCCAAAACGTCTTCTATCGAAAAAGGTCTCTCAAATGTCTTCTTTAGAATGAAAGGATTTAAAAATCTTCTTTACAAAGAAAACCTTCTGTAAACCTTCTGGGGGAAAGAAAGTGTTCTTAAGGTCGTTTATGGAAGGAAGAACTTTCAAGTGTCTTCTATGGGAAGAAGAACTACTAAAAGTCTTCTATGAAAATAATACCGTCAAACTTCTTAAGGTCTTCTACCGTAGGAAGACTTTCTAAGGAAAGAAGATATTGCTAAGTCTTCTACGGAATGAATACATTCTTAAGGTCTTTTGTGGAAAGAATGCCTTCTTAATGCCTTCTATGGAAGAATACCCCACAAAGGTCTTCTATAGGGAGGGTATCTCCTAAGGAAGGTCTTCCATGGGAAGAATATTTAAGGTCTTCTATGGAAAGAAGACCTTCGGAAAGTCTTCCATCGAAAAATACCTCTAATTATCTTCTATGAAATAATACCTTTTAAACGTCTTCTATCGAAGAAGGTCTTCTGAAGGTGTTTAATAGAAAGGAGACCTTCCAAAGGGATTCTATAGAAGGACGACCTTCTTAATGCCTTCTATGAAAAAGGAAGTTCCCAAGGTCTTCTATGGAGGGAAGACCTTCTTAAGTTTTTCAATGGAAAGAAGACGTTCTGAAGAACACTTTTTAAATGTCTTCTATGGAAAGTACACTTTCTTAAGGTCTTCTATAGAAAGAAGACTTTCTATAGGCCTTCTGTGGAAGGAAGACCTTTAAATGCCTTAAAGAAGAGAATTCTAAATTACTTCCATAGAAGGATGACTTTGTAATGGTTTTCTATGGGAAGAAGACCTTTTAAAGGTTTTCTATGGAAAGAAGTGATGAAGTCTAGGTTAAGAGGACCTACATATGGTATTCTATGGAAGAAAGTGGAAGAAGACCTTCTTTAGTTCTTCTGTGAAATAAGACCTTTCAATGTCTTCCATGAAGATAAGACCTTTCAAAGTCTTCCATGGCGAGAAGACCTTCTAAATTCTTCTATGGAGAGAAGAACGTTTCTTTAAAAGAAGGTCTACATGGGAAAAAGTCTTTCCAAATTTCTTCAATGGAAAAAAAGACCTTCTTAAGGTCTTCTGTGGATGAAGGTCCTCTATAGAAAAGAGACCTTATTAGGGCCTTGAATGGAAGGAAGATCTTTTATATGCCTTATATAGAAGGAAGGCCTTCTTAATTTATTCTATGGTAAGAAGAGCTTCTTAAGGAAAGAAGAATGAAAGTTCATCTATAGCAAATGAATGAAAAGAAAATTTACTAAATGACTTTTATGGAAGAGCTTCTAAAGAATGTCTTCTATGGAAAGGATACCTTCTGTAGAAGCAAATCTTTCTAAGAATGGAAAGATGGCCTTCTTAATACCTTCTAGGAAAGAAGACATTCTAATGGACTTGTAAGTAAAGGAGAACTTCTATAGAAAGAAGACCTCCCAAAGGTTTTCTATGTATAGAAGACCTTCTAAAGGTTTTCTGTGAGAAAAATAACTTCTTAAGGCCTTCTTTGGAAAGAAGAGTACTTACTCTATTGAAATAATACATTCTAAAATCTTCTACAGAAGGACGACCTTCTAAAGTCGATAGAAGGAAGACCTTCTTATCTTTTTCTTAAGGCCTTCTATGGAAGAAAACTTTCTCATGGTCTTTTTAATTTATTTCTCGTTGGAATCGAGCTTAATGACCAATGATGCAAGTGAAAAAAAGAAGAAGATTCGAACCCACACAACCACCACTATGTGACATTCTTGTTTCGCCTTTGGCAGAGGCTCTTCAGACATATCCGCTGTGGAGCGGCTTCTCTGTCATCGAACTTTTTTTCTTTCAAATGCATTTTTTACAACAGCAATGGGTATTTGCCCAGTTATTTGTACTTTCGTGACTAACGCTTAGCGCTGCCTTTGAAAGTAATGAGTTTGGCTTTGAACGCCAATACGCCGTGACAACACCTTTTTTCTTTGTGTGTTTTCAAGGACGAGGGTTCAAACCCCAGCCTGGCTCCGCTGATTTTAAGTATTTGAAATTTTTGCCTTTTTAGGGCGAAGATAATTTTTAGTATAAATTTTTAATTAATTTCTCGTTGGAATCGAGCTTAATGACCAATGATGCAAGTGAAAACGGAAAGCCGAAGTTTCAAACCCACACAACCACCAAAGACATGCGTGTTTCGCCTTTGGCAGAGGCTGTTCAGACATATCGACTGTGGGTTGGCTTCTCTGTCATCGAACTTTTCTTCTTTTAAATGATTTTTTTTGTTTTTTTACAACAACAATGGATATTTGCCCATTTATTTATGGTCTTCTATAAAGAGAAGATCGTATAAAGGTTTTCTATAAAAAGAAGACCGTAGAAGACTTTTCTATCGAATGAAGATCTTTCAAATGTCTTCCATAGAAGGTGGACCTTATTAAGGTCTTCTATGGAAGAACACCTTCTAGAGATGGTCTTTTATAGAGAGTGAAAAGGCCTTCTAAAAAGTCTTCTGTGGAAGTTTACCCTCTTCGTTGAGGTGTATGATAAAATAACATAATTGTTTCCCACTGTTCCACTAGCTGAAGCGTTGTCGCTGTTCGTTCTCCTTCAAATCCCAAAAATGTATAGCATGGAAAATTTGCCTTTACAGTTCCCTTGCATTATTTCTTGCATGTTGCCGCTGGTCTTTGGTGTTGTTTGCAGTTGTTGTTGTTTGTGTGTGTGTGCTTCGTTTTTTTTTTGGTGTTGCCCCAGTGCTGATGCTGTTCTTATCATCATCAATTTATGTATTTGTCTTATGCCACTGTGGCTATGTCGCTGTCCATGTTGTTTCTGATGCTGATGATGGTGTTGCGGATGCGGATATCGTTCTTTGCACATGAATGCATGTATGAGTAAGTAAATGAGTGGTGAGACGCGTTTGCATGTGTATGAGTGTGCGTTTGTTTGTGTGTGTGTGGTGCGTGAGTATACATACATGTACATGTGTTGCTGACAGTATAACACTAACATGCTTCTGTCAGGCCACATGTTCTTTTATACAAGGCCATATGAATTGCATGGAAGAAGCAGGAAAAGTGGCGGCAGAGACAAGGGAGTCATAAGACCATAATTTGTATATTGAATGTGATTATTGTAAGTGTAACAGTAAATAACCCACAGAGACCAATTGTCTGGTAAATGCTGAGATGACTATCTTTCGCATACAATAAACACACGGACACGCACACAAACCGAAGCCGTAGTGAAGTAGTAAGGACAAAAGATGAAAAGAAATGCACGAAAGGGTAATGTAAAGGAAAATCGCGATAAAATTCGACAGAGTAACGCAATGCCGCCAAAATAACCAACACAAAAGACCCATTTAATTTTAATTAATAGGTTGTCTGTTGAAATGTTACACATGTCCAAAGATGAACATGCAACCAATAAATTAGCATTTATTCTTCAAGAATATTACAAACAATAACAATTACAACAACAACACCAACAGCGATTTATTACATTATAGTATGTGAAATAGCTGTAGTGATTGTTATAATATGTAATAAGACAGATATGAAAATTAATTTTCATAAATTAGGGGCATATTTGAAGAGGGGACAAAGAATATTGAAATGCAACTCGTTTATATAGCAATTTAATCAATATATTGGTAATTTAAATTGCTTTAATAATCCGTCATACATGACACATTTTTTATATTTTGTTTCTAAGCAAGTCTAAGTTTTAAATTTTTTATATCTTCTTTAAACCATTGCGAAATCAGTTGCCATTTTATATTCATAACCTCACTCTGCATGCAGCTCACTAAAATCTCCAAATGAATTTTTTATATTTTTCACACAAAAAAATAATAAACAAAAAATTGCATTTGCCCGTCAATTCATTGCGAAACATTTTCCTCCTCCTCATCTTTGTGGCGACATATCCGCCACAACTAATCCATCATTCAGTTAACATTTGGCCAGTTTTTGGCCATTCATATTCATGTTTATTTATTCAACAACACCATTGACGGATTGGTTGGTGGAAACTAAAACAAGCCGCATATTATGTTTTGTGCATGGAATATGTAATTTGTCTCCGGCTGCCCACAGTTAACTGACAAAAAAAATCAAATTTTCAAATTCAAAATTGTTGAAGAGATTTTTCGCCATATTTGTTTTCATATGTATATGAATGTACATATTTACATATGTGTGTGTATGTTAAAGAGCAGTGAACACCAATTGACATCCTGTTTTACAAATAACCACAAATGCCTGGAATAGAAATGTAAAAAGTTTTGCTTTTTAGTTATTTTATAGAGGAGGTTAGTAATATTCACAATTAAAGTTGATATTTTATGAGTAGAAACACATGTATATGTCGTTCATCGATGAATAATAAACGGGAGTAGAAAATGAGCAGGTCTCACACATAGAATATCGATGTTAAGATACCAAAGAACGTGACGTAGGGGATGAAAGATACCAAGGAACGGTTCTGACCGGCTTTAACATGGCTAAGCCCAGAATAAATATTGGTCCCTCTCTCATCTCAAGTGGACACTGACCTCGCCGTGGTGTCACCTGAGGAACTACCCTTAACATCCGTTAAAGGTAATGATGTAACATGTGCCGCGCGTTCACCCATAAGAACGTTAACAAGTAAAAAGTCGTTAACTTCTGCCTTAATTAAAATAGAATAATTAGGGTCCTTTCACAATTTTAGGTGGAACAACTTTTCGACAATGGATAGACTCCTACTGCCTCCCACTATTGCTTAAATTACACTGTGAACAGAAATGTTGGGGCAGAGATAATTCCTTTTGGAAATGAAAGCCCTTGGTGTGTGTACATTAAAAACCCGAAGGACAGATGCGCCGTGAGTCGAACTTCCGCGTTATGGCGTGATGAAGTTTTTGCAAGAGACCCTGTAAGCCATCATGAATTAGCATTATATCTTTGTTTGTTGTTTTTGTAGAGCACTTAAGCAACAGTGAACAAAGATATAACGCTAATTCCTGATGGCTCACAGGGTCTCTAACAAAAATTTTATCACGCCATAACGCGGAAGTTTGACTCACGGCGAATCTGTCCTTCGGGGTTCATAATATACTCACCAAGGCCTTTCTTCCCCAACAGGAATTTTCCGTGCCCCAGACTTTCACCTCCATTTTGTTGCACAGTGTTATCTAATCTAAAAAAATGTGTTCAGCTAGGTGAAAGGTACCACCAACGGGGCTATATCAAAGAGTCGACCTATCTTTAAATATTTTTGGCGGAAAAGTTTTATAGCTGCAGAGAACTTCAAGAGTCAAATTGAGGGTAGTTCATCAAAATCAAAACAATGTAAACCCTCAAAAATGGACCCATGTTGACGAATTTTAGTGAAGAAATTTCGTGACCACTGAAAATTCCCGAAAATCGGGAGGTACAGTTATATGGGGGGATATACCAAAACATGGACCTGTATTGACGATTATTTTTGAATAGACAAAATTGTAGCTAAAATTCTCAAAACACCAATCATTACAGCTAGTTCGGTTAAAAATTGCAGCTAAAATTCTCAAAATACCGAAAATCGGGAGATACCGTTATATGGGGGCTATACCAAAATATGGACCTATGTTGACGATGTTTCGTTGGAGATGTTTTATGACCACTAATAACTTCAAATGTCAAATTACAGCTATTTCGATTAAAAACTGTAGCTAAAATTCTCAAAATACCGAAAATTGGGAGGTACCGTTATATGGGGGCTATACCAAAACATGGACCTATGTTGACGATGTTTGGTGGGGATGTTTCATGACCACTGAGAACCTCAAATGGCAAATTACAGCTAGTTCGGTTAAAAATTGTAACTAAAATGCTAAAATACCGAAAATCGGGAGGTACCGTTATATGAGGGCTATACCAAAACATGGACCTATGTTGACGATGTTTTGTGGAGATGTTTCATGACCACTGAGAACCTCAAATGTCAAATTGCAGATAGTTCGGTTACAAATTGTGGCTAAAATTTTCCAAATACCGAAAATCGGGAGGTACCGTTATATGGGGGCTATACCAAAACATGGACCTATGTTGACGATGTTTCGTGGAGATGTTTCATGACCACTGAGAACCTCAAATGGCAAAATACAGCTAGTTCGGTTAAAAATTATAGTTAAAATTCTCAAAATACCGAAAATCGGAAGGTGCCGATATATGGGGACTATACCAAAACATGGACCTATGTCCATATACTTTGGGATATTAATTTGTTGATCACTAGGAACCCTAAGTGCCAAATTATAGCTAATTCGGTCTGCAAATGTGGCGAAGAACGTCAAAATACCTCAAATCCGGAGGTACCGTTATATGGGGGCTATACCAAAGAGTGGACCGATATAGCCCATCTTCAAACTTGACCTGCCTATGGAAAAAAGACCCTCGAGTGCAAAATTTCAGCACTCTATCTCAATTATTGCGGACGCTAGAGTGATTACAACAGACAGACGGACAGACGGACATGGCTACATCATCTTAGAATTTTATCCTGATCAAGAATATATATACTTTATAGGGTCGCAAATGATTAGTTCGATGTGTTACAAACAGAATGACAAACTTAATATACCCTCCAGGCTATTGTCGGACGGGGCCGACCATGTGATACCCTACACCACAACCTGTAGGAATTAGCTATGTGCAACCGCCTTGTGCGCTGAATGTCCGGGTTCGATTCCCATCAAATTGTCAACGGTGGCAAAATATCCCATAGTGATGTTGGCGATATTTTCTGAAAAACGTCTCTACAAGTGGCAATTTAGGACACGCCATTGGGACTCGGCAATAAAAACTAGGTCACATATCAATAACTTAATATGAATCCATTAATATAAGAGAAGCCTCCCTTGTCTTTACTGGGATGTTTGTAGAAAAATATATAAATTATACATTTCTAAATAATATTCGAAAATTGGAAAAATCACATTGATTAGCCCCTCCTGCTACATCTTCAAATTGTCTTTGAATATCAGGTTCCTCTTTGGAATACATCTAAAATAAATACATATATACCATGCAATTTGATATATTTGATAATTGGGAAAACTGGTAGTTTACTGAAGATCTATCGTCCAAAATTGTGCACTTGTACCTCACATATGCTTCGAAAATAGTTCATTGTGGGCATATATTGTGATATCTAAAATATATTTTATACCGGTAGAAATAACTAACAATGAATAGAAATTCAAAAATTTTGCATGCAAACAAATTTATAAATCCCAAAATTATTCATATTCAATTGTACAGCAAAGAAGATAGTATAAGTCAGCTGCGCTAACGGTGATATACCTTCAGCCTCTAAAAATATATTCATTTTGTAACAAAGTACGTGCTTTAACGTACGTGGAATCTGTAGGTATCGTAATATTGGGCTACACCAAATCAGTTTTAGTAAGCTAAATTTTATGTTTTGGAAATATTTGAGAATTATTTTTTGAGATTTGTAATTTTAGTTAGAGCCGGTAGGGGTTTTTTGAACTTCTGGACTATTATCTCAGGAAGTATGACTTACCCCGGGAAAGAGGCCAGAATACGGACCGTAAAAAGAACCTTCTTAAAAAAAAAGAAAATAATAATCAATTAGATCCGATACGGGTCCTCAAACTGCACTTTTCCCAAATTTTGTGTGGGAAGTACTCGAAGGACGGGCCGATATAGTCCATACTCCGACCTGACACATGACTGGGTGAAATAATACGATGTGTATAGCTTCGACCAATCAGAAAATCCCCTTAAGAGTTAACTTGCGGATTTGCGGCGCAATTACAATCTGCTGAAAAAAAAATTCAAAATGATTTGAGAGGACTCTTAAATTTCCCTTTTCCGAATTTTGTGTGGGAGGTACCCTAAGGTGTTGACCGATATAGTCTTATTCGATCTATATCTGGAAGGAAAAATAACGTATGGAACGTTTGGAGCAAATCGATTGCTCACTTCGCCAGTTATCGTTCACACAATTTTTCGAAAACAATTTTGAACTTTTTTGGGGGAGGTGTGGACCGACATAGCCTACATTCGAACTTAAACAAAGTTTGGGCAAAATATTACGTTGTATAAAATTTGTTTCTAATCGGTAGATCCGTTCGAGAGTTATCGTGCGCACCGGCCAGCTAGACATTAAGAGAGATAGATGAACGGACAGCGCTAAATAGACTCCAAATTGTTTGAAACGAATTTCGTCCATATATACTTGGGGTCTAAAACCAATATTTCGATGAGACACATCTTTGGTCGTATTTTGTTTGTATCCCCTTTACCCTAAATCCTGAAGTATAAAATAGGTGGCGAGGCGACCCCATGTTGCAATATTTGTATAAGAATCCAATTTGACAACTGAACTGAAAATTTCTCTGTCATGATAGAGACAATTTGTAGCATGGGAGGAAATTGTGGTTCTCTACACAAAACACATTATATATCAGGCAGTGGGTGCGTTATCTAGCAAACACTTTATTGCAATTTACATTAGAGGAAAGGTCAGTAGTTTTTTCCCATATGTAGGCTACTTTGCGAAATATATATGTCCTCAAGGAATTAAAATATCGACCAAAAATAAAATTTTTATATTTTGCATACAAAAGTAATGTTCCATTTCACCCGCTAAAGAACATCAGATCATCATGCAAAATTAGAGGCATTTTCTTCAACGTTAACTCTTACCTCGTGCAAAATTTCGTGACTATTGAGCTATAAATGCGACCTCTAGCGTGTTTATGATTACACTACAAACAAAAAGCTGGATATATTAGGCTGTAGCTATGTTATCTGATCACGTACATCAACATAACTGATATCAATTGAAATGTCAAGAGATCGTCTTCCAAATATAACTCAAGAGTGGGGAAGGCGTCTTTCAGGCACAATGATATAAGCTGTTTATTAAAAATTTTCACAATTTTCACACAAAAGTTGTGGTCCATTTAACCCTCTAAATATTATCTGATCGCCATCTCAAATTGTAAGCTTCTTCTTTGTTATATACTCTTACCTTATTTAAAATTTCGAGGTGATCGGACTATTATTGCGACCTACAGAGCAGCTGCAACATCTGATAAAAATTATGTTTTTGGTCCATTTCACCCGCTAAATATTTCACGATCATCACCAATTAAAATAGCGATCTATTCTGATGTGAAACCGACCTCCATACCAAATTTCGTGACGATCGGTCCATAATTGCGGCCTGGAGTTTGATTACAATTTATAATTGACAGACGGACACACGGACGGACGGACGGACACACATCTCAAAATCGCTTTATCTTGCCGAGATATGAAGATTGGTATACCACATTGGGGGTCTCCGACGAATATTTCGTGGTGTTACATGAATTTTTTCCAAAACAAACTTATAATACCCTTTCCACATAGTGGTGTAGGGTATAAAAAAAAAACAAGTGAGAAAAGGCTATAGTCGGTACGGGGCCGACTATGTGATACCCTACACCACTACCTCTGTGCATTATCTTTTCACTCGAAAACATTTTTTTTAGGGAGATACGAAAGTTTTCACCTATCTGGCTTTTATTCCAACTGAATTAAGGCGAACGGAACCAAAATAATTAATATTTAATTTTTGTTAATTTTCTCGTTTAGAGTTAAGCTTGATGATCTGAAATTATTTGCAAGTGAAAAAGGAAAGCCAAGGACTCGAACCCACATAGTCACCAAATTACGTTACCTGGTTTCATTGGTGGTAAAGCAAATCTTCGGGCGTATCGACTATGTAATGGCTTCTCTGTCCTAGAACTTATCGTTTTTCAAATGCAAATGTGTTTTTGTACATTAACGCGGATACTTGGCCACAGAAATGTATTTTCTTCACGACAAACGCTTTTTGCGCTGACTTTGAAGTTATGAGTTTTGGCTTTGAACGCTAACACGCCATGACAACATTTTTTGATATGTTTTTCAAGGACGTGGGTTCAAATCCCAGCCGGGCGCAGCCTGTTTTTATTTTTTGAAATTTTGCCTTTTTAGGGCGAAGATCATTTTTAATGATTTTCTCGTTTAGAGTTAAGCTTGATGATCTGAAATCAAACAAGTAAAAAGTCGTTAAGTTCGGCCGGGCCGAACTTTTTATACCCTCCACCATAAAATAGTCTTAATTAAAATGGAATAATTAGGGTCCTTTCACAATTTTAGGTGGAACAACTGTGAACACACATGTTGGGGCAGTGATAATTCCTTTTGGAGATGAAAGCCCTTGATGTGTGTATATTAAAAACCCCGAAGGACAGATGCGCCGTGAGTCGAACTTCCGCGTTATGGCGTGATGAAGTTTTTGCAAGAGACCCTGTAAGCCATCATGAATTAGCATTATATCTTTGTTTGTTGGTTTTGTAGAGCACTTAAGCAACAGTAAACAAAGATACAACGCTAATTCCTGATGGCCCACAGGGTCTCTAACAAAAATTTCATCACGCCATAACGCGGAAGTTCGACTCACGGCGGATCTGTCCTTCGGGGTTCATAATATACTCACCAAGGGCTTTCTTTCCCAAGAGGAATTTTCCGTGCCCCAGAATTTCACCTCCATTTTGTTCCACAGTGTTATCTAATCTAATCAAAAAAAATGTGTTCAGCTAGGTGAAAGGTACCACCTACGGGGCTATATCAAAGAGTCAACATATCTTTAAATTTTTAAGCGGAAAAGTTTTATAGCTGCAGGGATGAAAGGTACCACCTACGGGGCTATATCAAAGAGTCAACTTGTCTTAAAAAAAAAAAGTTTTATAGCTGCAGGGATCTTCAAGAGTCAAATTGAGGGTAGTTTCATCAAAACAATGTAGACCCTCAAAAATGGACACATGTTGGCGAATTTTAGTGAACAAATTTCGTGACCACTGAACATTCCCGAAAATCGGGAGGTACAGTTATATTGGGGGGATATACCAAAACATAGACCTATATTGACGATTATTTTTGAATAGACAAAATTGTAGCTAAATTCTCAGAATACCGATCATTACAGCTAGTTCGGTTAAAATCTGTAGCTAAAATTCTCAAAATACCGAAAATCGGGAGGTACCGTTATATGGGGGCTATACCAAAACATGGACCTCTGCTGACGATGTTTGGTGGAGATGTTTCATGACCACTGAGAACCTCAAATGGCAAATTACAGCTAGTTCGGTTAAAAATTGTAGCTAAAATTCTCAAAATACCGAATATCGGGAGGTACCGATATATGGGGGCTACACCAAAACATGGACCTATGTTGACGATGTTTCGTGGAGATGTTTCATGACCACTGAGAACCTTAAATGTCAAATTGCAGATAGTTCGGTTAAAAATTGTGGCTAAAATTCTCAAAATACCGAATATCGGGAGGTACCGTTATATGGGGGCTATACCTAAACATGGACCTATGTTGACGATGTTTGGTGAGGATGTTTCATGACCACTGAGAACCTCAAATGGCAAATTACAGCTAGTTCGGTTAAAAATTGTAACTAAAATGCTCAAAATACCGAAAATCGGGAGGTACCGTTATATGGGGACTATACCAAAACATGGACCTATGCCCATATGCTTTGGGATATAAGTTTGTTGATTACTAGGAACCCTAAGTGCCAAATTATAGCTAATTCGGTCTGCAAATGTGGCGAAGAACGTCAAAATACCTCAAATCCGGAGGTACCGTTATATGGGGGCTATACCAAAGAGTGGACCGATAAAGCCCATCTTCGAACTTGACCTGCCTATGGAAAAAAGACCCACGCGTGCAAAATTTCAGCACTCTATCTTAATTATTGCGGACGCTAGAGTGATTACAACAGACTGACAGACGGACAGACGGACATGGCTAGATCGTCTTAGAATTTTATCCTGATCAAGAATATATATACTTTATAGGGTCGCAAATGATTAGTTCGATGTGTTACGAACAGAATGACAAACTTAATATACCCTCCATGCTATGGTGGTCGTCGTCTCAGGATGGATAAAAGGGGCCCTAAGCCGAACATGTTTCAAATAAATTCAAAACGGTTCGAGAAGAGCTGTTAAACTATACTTTTCCCAAAGAAGGGGGCCGATATTGTCCATATTCGAACTTGATATATGTATACATAGAAGTAATATTTCCACATCCCTAGTTTGGAACAATTCGGTTAGTCCCTTCTGGAACTATCGGGCGAATAATCTTAGCGACAAATTTTGAACTTTTGTGGGGGTAATTAACTGAAGGGGTAGAACGATAAGATTCATCTTCGAACTTCGAACTAAGTTTGGACAAAATTTACGAGACCACATAGGTTGATTCTTCGAGATTTATCGTGTGCACCAGCCAGCCAAACAGACCGACGGACATGGGTAAGTCGACTTCAAATTGTCTGAAATGGATTTCGTCCAAACATACGTGGGGTCTAAAATGTTGAGGGTATAAACAAATATTAAAAGAATTTTAGAAATAGTTTTCGGTGATTTTTATCGAATCGATCAATGAAAAAAGACCAATATTTCGAGGTACTATTACATTACTTTTTACCAAAGGTATCACAAAAACTGCAAGATCCCTTACAGCATTGTAATTTGTAACAATTAAAAAAACTGAGAATCCTTCTTTCATGATTTGAAAACTTGTCTATCATGATTGCGAGATTTTGTAACATGGAATGTAAATGTAGTTTTATGCAAGAAAATCACAACAAAAAAACAAGTAAGCAAAGGTTATAGTCAGACTGGGACGATCATGTGATACCCAACCCTTTGGCAAATAAAAATTCCTTTATGGAACAAATAAGCATATTGTAAGAAATAACTTTGTCGATTCTACAACCTTATCACATTAAGCTTGGGACATACAGTTTATCACCGAGTCCGAACGGCGTGTCCTAAGACACCACTTTTAGAAAATGTCGCCAACATTACTGAGGTGTATTTTGCCACCGTCGAATGTTTGATGTTACCTCGCCGGGGAATCGAGCGCTCGACATTCTGTGTTCAAGGCGGATGTGAAGTTGAAATATAGCTCCACTCTATGGAAAAAGATACGTATAGATTTTTTTGCTTTGAGCACATTAAATGTCTCCGAAGTCTATTCTTCAAAAATCAAAAAATTTAAAATTTCCATGTTTTGACATATCTAATAGGGTGCCACAGTGGTGCAATGGTATGTATGCACACCCGCCTTTCACACTGAATGCCCGGGTTCGGTTTCTAGACCAGGCCACATGTAATTATCAACGGTGATATTGATGTGACAAATTGGAAAATTTACATTGGTAGCCCCTTCTGATTCATCTATAAATTTTCTTTGAATATGAGGTACTTTTTTGGAATACGCCTAATATAAATAAATATATAATCCGCTGCAAATATACCCAATTACAATGCCATATCTGACCGTGAAATTTTCGACAGTGGGGCACTGCTCCAATTTTATTGAACACTACAAATGCTATATACCAATTTTCAAAGGAAGATTGTGAGTTTATTGAAGATCTATCGTCCCAACTTCCCCGCCCTAAACTCCCAACATCATGTCTATCTCGTTGTGAAAAATATGAGTCTAGCTTTCTTAACTTCCTACTTATGCCCCCTTTAGGCGGGCAGTCAGTTATAAATGAGAGGTTTTGTCGATTTCCGACTGCCAAACAACAAAAATGTACGTGTTCCGACAGACATGGACGCTCACACTGTCACGGTAGCGCTATTTAAGCTAAGCTGTCATTCAAAACTGGCAATGTATACCCAGCTTCACCTTGCTGCATTACTATAAACTCGATAACCATAGGGAAAACTATCATCGTGAAAGTAGTTTTTATAACGGTATTTAAGTGAGATTGGGTTAGATTTCCTGCTGTGCGTTGTATATCTTATGTTGTCAGTCTCATTGACAAAACTATCAGCGAAAAAATCGAATTTAATGGAAACTAAACCTAGTTTTCGACCATTTTGTCGATTTTCCAAATTTTGTTGACGATTTCCGATCAAAAAGTGTCGGCAACACTGCACACATCTCAAAATCGCTTTATCTCGTCGAGATATGAAGATTGTTATATCACACGATGTTACATGAATTTTTGCCCAAAACAAACATATAATACCCTTTCCACATAGTGGTGTAGGGTATAAAAATGGTTTTGGTTTCATATTCGAGTATTGTTATCCAAATCTGAAAAGTGTGCAAAGTTTCAGTTCGATTGGTCAACTGCAACTGTGTTAAAAATGAGTTACTAGATTTGAACTAAATAGGGTGGTACCGCTATATGGGGGATATAGGAAAAAATGGGCCCATAATGGTTTTGGTTTCATATTCATGTATTGTCATCCAAAATCTCAAAAGTTTGCAAAGTTTTAGTTCGATTGGACAACTACAACTGTGTGGAAAATGAATTACTAGATTTGAAGTAAACACACCAAAGCAAGTTAAATAAAACGCTGTAATAAAAACAACAAAAATAACAATACTTTATGGTAAAACTGCCAACTAGAATATCATAGACCCATGAAACCCATGCTGCCAATAATAAAACCATTTAAAAGTTTTACTTTAAACCGTCAACGCTATAACACGTCAAGCGAATAAACTAAGTATGTTCAACTAGCGCAACTAGGAAGAAGGAAGATCCACTTGTTTAGAATTGTTACAACTATGGGGGCGTTGTTGGTGGCGGTTGCATTTAAGCATTCAACCAACCGATGAAACAACCCATCCATCTATCTATTCAACCAACTGCTAGGTAGTTGGTGGGTGGTATTGATGCAACCATCCATGGTAGCGCACATGAACATTCGAACGTGAAAGGAGAAAGTTTTAATTTGGTGTTTTTCCTATCTAAATTTTATTGCCAATAAGGATTTACAGGTGATAATGCTTGTTTTGTAGCGACAAAAAAAAAACATTTTGGATTCGATGCTCCGCAACAATGGCAACAGTAACAGCAACAACGACAAACCCAAGCGAAAACAAAACAAACGCTGAAACCACGGCAGGAAGTTTGTCATGGTTGTAGTTGTAGTTGCAGTTTGCAATTGTTTGTTGTTGATGTTGTTCTTGGTGTGTTTTGTGTGTGTGTGACAGTGGGTGCCGCTTTCAAAGCAAAGCATCACCAGCAGCTGTTATTTCACGGCATTTAACAATCGACTTTAGTTGTATTTTCTTCGTTGGCTGTTTAGTTGGTGGTGGATAGGTGGACTTTAATGTAATCCAATGAAGCTGCAATTGTGCAAGCAAACTCTCTGCCAGCTGTTGTGTTGTTACTGTTCGGTTTCATTCAATTGTGTCAGTTATACTTTTAGTTTATGTTATTATCCTTATCACCACCGCCACTAGAAGTAGTGCCAGTTAGCTAAACTTTTTCGAATCCCAAGCATAAAAAAATTCAATTGCCACAATAAGCTCCTTTTCTTATTTCGCCAGGGATTTTAGGACGACGACGCTGCAACGTTGCTCGGATATCAGTCACTTTCAGCATGGATTTGAAAAAAAACTGCATGCTGGGGCTTTTTACTGCCAAAATGAAGGAGATTCCGGCAAGCATAAGGCCGTGTAACAACAACTACAATGACAAAGGATAAGTTTTACTCTATAAATGTTTCCCCCTCCGTATAATGTAGGGTGATAAGGGGAGCTAAAATGATTCCTTTAAGTGTTGTTATATCTGGAAGATGTGGCGAGAAAACAGGAGCGAAACTTCTATGAAATAGCATTAATACTGAACAAGGGTAGTGGTTTTTGAGTTTTTTATTCTACGACTGAGGAACCGCGGGATGGAGGTATAGAAGTTTGTCACTTATTTTGTTACATATTTAAAAAAAGCCTTGGGGACCATTAAAAAAAAACTAGTTCTCCCGAACATTCTCAATGGGACAAGGAATGATTTTGTTCATATCATGCTGCGTACTTCGATATGGGAGTTCGACACTACTTTAGGACTGATATAGTGCTTCCGGACCTTCGATACAGTCAACCCTGCTAAGCTGTTAGAAGACTTAAAGAATACGACTCTACAGCCGTGTGTGGACTCAAGTCATTTGTGGGAATAAGAAGTCGAAGACCCGTGGGGTACTACAGGGGGTTCCACATGGCGGGAAAGGTCTTCATAATGTAGAAATGGGAGCCTCTAAATTAACAAACCTATCAGGCAGGCTTCCACAGGAATTTCAAAGGTATAGTGCGAATAACATACTGGAAGACCCGGCTGTCAGTAGTTAGAATTCTCCATCTTTCTGATTATACCCTCAGCCTTTAGGCTAGAAGGGTATATACACTTTGATACGAAAAATGTCTGTCTGTCTGGCTCGTGCGCACGATAACTCTCAAAGTTCGAAGATGGGCCATATTGGTCCATTCCTTCTGGTACCTCCCCCACAAAAGTTCAAAATTTTTCTGTAAAATGGTTTGAACGATAACTCTCGAAGGGAGCAATCGATTTGGTCAAAACTTTGCACATCGCATTATTCCTTCCAGATACAGATCTGGTTCGAATATGAACTATATCTGTCCACTCCTTCGGGTACCTCCCACACAAAATTTGGATAAAGTGAAGTTTAAGGGCTCCTCACGAATGGTTTTGCAATTTTTTTCAGTAAGTTTTCCTTGCGGCTCCCTTTATGACGGTACAATTTTTTTCTTGCGGAAGTCCATACTTCCTGAGATATTGGCCTAAAAGCTCCAGGAAAACCTGACGGCACCAACCAAAATGGCAAATCCGCAAGATAATCCTCGCAGGGAATTTCTGATTGGTGCAAGCTTTGCACATCGTATTATTTCATCCAGTCATGTATCAGGTTGGAATATGGATTGTATCGGTCCACTCTTTCGAGTACCTCCCACTCAAAATTCGGATACAGTGAAGTTTAAGAGCTCCCCACGGATCGTTTTGAATCTTTTTTCAGTAAGTTTTTTTTGTGGCTCGCTTTACGACGGTACACTTTTTTGCTGGAGTAAGTCAATAATTCCTGAGATATTGGCCTAAAAGCTCCAGGAAACCCTGACGGCACCAACCAAAATGGAAAATCCGCAAGATAATCCTCGCAGAGAGTTTTTGATTGATGCAGGCTTTGCACATCGTATTATTTCATCCAGTCCAGTATGGGATTGAAATATAGACTATATCGGTCCACTCCTTCGGGTACCTCCGACACAAAATTCGGATAAAGTGAAGTTTAGGAGCTCCTCTCGCATCGTTTTGACTCTTTTTCAGTAGATTGTTGGAGCGGCCTCATTTACAATGGTACATTTTGTTCCGGAGTAAGTCAATACTTCCTAAGATAATGACCCAAATGCTTCAAAACCCTGTCGGATATTATGCAAGATAACTCTAAAACTTTTTCAACAATTTCTTTCAAACTTATTTTAACATAAATTTAATATTTTGAGTCCTTTATGAGGAAGTTTGGTTGCCAAAAATGTTTGGTATATGTCAATGATTTGGTATAAGCCCACTTTACGGTACCTACAGATTTTAAAGCAAACTCGTGATATAAAATCAATATGTTTTGTATACGGCATAATTATTGTGTTTGGTTTGGTTTTGTCGTTTTTTTCTTGGTCAGTGGCTGAGGGTATTCCTCCGTCAGCACAGCTGACTTATACATCCTTACTTGTTAAAGGACATTTGAGCTTCAGCTTATGCAAACCTATAAAAATTTCCTTTAACTTTTTTCCCCACCCTTTTTATTCCAACTGCATTTTTTATTTGCACTGCAACTATCTTCTTGCCACTCTAAGCTATGGCGTACTATGGTTCAGTGATTTTTCAAGACCACTTACGCGCACATTTTTCATTTTATCTACTTAAAGTGTTAGCTGCAGCAGTAAAAGTTTCTATTGCCATGAACAAATATCAACCTAAAATGTAAATAAATATTTTTGCATAGCTGCCGGTTTTTGTTTTCAATATTTCTAGGTAGAGCCACTTAAATAGGGGATTTTTAAAAGAGGGAAGTTATGTAAAGCCTGCTGAAAATGGTTCGGAATAGAATTGTTACAGTGATTTATTTAACGTGCTTTGGTGTCTGTTTAGTTCAAATTTAGTAACTTATTTTCCACACAGTTGCAGTTGACCAATCGAACACTTTTCAGATTTGGATGGCAATACATGAATATAAGATCAAAGCCAATATGGGTCCATTTTTTCCCATAGCCCCCATTTAGCGGTATCACCCGATTTCAGGTATTTTGAAAATTTTATCTTCATTTTTAGACCGAATTGGCTGTAACTTGGCATTTGTAGTTCCCAATGATTCAGAAATTTCCCCACCAAAAATTTGCGGACATTGGTTCAGATTTTGGCATAGCCCACGTATAGCGGTATCACCCGATTTCAAGTATTTTGAGGATTTTTATCTTTATATTTAGGCCGAATTGTGCCTAAGTTGGCTGTAATTTGGTTATGAGGTTCTGTTGAAGGTGGAAAGGGCATGTTGACAGGAAGAAATTAGGAAGAGGTTGTTAGGAAGTTCGGTGGAGGTTGTTCGGAATAGTAAAATCTATTTACTAAAAATTAATAATAAAAAATATTTAAAAAAATAAGGACAGTGTTTTATTTATAAATGCACTTAAACCTAGAACAAATGTTTTCTCTTTGCCTCAATAAGTATATTCTTCATTAAAGGATCTCTCAAATAAAACGTTTGCATTTAAATTAAAAATGATGGCGACATTAAATGGCACCCAACGGCAAGCTTTTCATTTGAGAGATCCCATCATGAGGATTGTACTTATTGAGGCTAAGAGAATTTTTTTCTAGTTTTTTTTTTTCTAGTTTTTAAAACACTGTCCTTAATTTGTTTAATTATTTTTTTAATGTTTTATAAGTTTAGGGGTATTTTGAAGATAATAAGTGCACACAGTCAAACTCTTATATAACGTAACTGCTGGGGACGAAGAATTGCTACGTTATATTTAATGTTCGCTATAACGGGACTATTTCTATGAAAACTTATATTTGTGCTTTCAGAAAAAAAACGTAATAGAGACGTTTGATATGGGGACGTTCGTTATAGACTATATAGTTTTTGCCTTTAGTGAGTAATCCTCCAGACCTCAAAAAAAACCTCAAAGGTTCTTCTGTCTAAAGTCGACCTCTGGAGGTATTCTGTCTTTAAAAACCGTAAAATACCTCAAGAGATCTGTTCTGTCTTCTGCGTATAGATGTCCTAGAGTTGTCTTCGAGCTATGGTTGGCATTTTACGCCTGGAAGACTTCAAGAAATCTTCAGCCTGTTAGAGACCACAAGAAATATTTTGCATATAGAAGAACTCAAGAATTCTTCTGTCCATAGATGACCTGTGGAGGTCTTCTGTCTATATATAAACCCAAGAGTTTTTCTGCGCCTAACTTAATAGGACTTCTGCTTGCATATGATCCCAAAATATCTTCTATCTAGTGACGATCTTATGAGGTCTTCTATGTATAGAGGACCTCAATAGGTATTCTAACTATAGACGACCTCAAGAGGTCTTCTGTCTATGGAAGTATTCAAAACATCTACAATCTCTTGAAGACCACAGGAGGTCTTCATTCTATACCAGTTCTCAGGAGTACTTCTGTCCAAAGATGACCTTAAGATGTCTTCTCTATATGGAAGACCACAAGAACTTGTCTGTTCATAGATGACCTCAAGAGGTCTTCTATCTGTAGATGACCTCAAGAGGTCGTCTATCTATAAATGACCTCAAGAGGTCTCCTATCTATAGATGCACTCAAGAGGTCTTCTATCTATAGAAAACCTCAAAAGGTCTTCTATCTATAGATGACCTCAAGAGGTCTTCTATCTATAAAAGACTTCAACAGGTCTTCTATCTATAAATGACCTGAGAAGTCTTCTATCTATTGATGACCTCAAGAAGTCTTCTACCTATTGCTGACCTTTAGAGGTCTTCTATCTATAGATGTCTTCTTGAGGTCTTCTATCTATAGATGACCTCAAGAGGTCTTCTATCTATAAATGTCTTCTTGAGGTCTTCTATCTATAGATGACCTCAAGAGGTCTTCTATCTATAGATGACTTCAAGAGGTCTTCTATCTATAGATGACCCCAAAAGATCTTCTCTCCATAGGTGACATGAAAAGGTCTGTCCTCAAGAAGTCTTCTCTTCATAGACGATCTGAAGAGGTCTTCTGTCTTTTGATGAACTGAAGAGGTCTTTTGTCCATTAATGACATCAAAAGATTTTCTATCAAGATGTCTTCTGTCCATATATGACCTTAAGTGGTCTTCTGTTCTTAGATGACCGTAAGAGGTCTTCTATCTATTGATGACCTCAAGAGGTTTTCGATCTATAGTTGTCCTCATGAGGTCTTCTATCTATAGGTGACCTCAAGAGGTCTTCTATCTATACATGGCCTCAAGAGGTCTTCTTATATAGATGACCTCAAGAGGTCTTCTATCTATAGATGACCTCAAGAGGTCTTCAATCTATAGTTGACCTCATGAGGACTTCTATCTATAGATGACCTCAAGAGGTCTTCTATCTATAGATGACCTCAAGAGATCTTCTATCTATAGATGATCCCAAGAGGTCTTCCATCTATAGATGACCTCGAGAGGTCTTCTATCTATAGATGACCTCAAGAGGTCTTCTATCTATAGACGACCCCAGGAGGTCTTCTATTTATTGATGACCTCAAGAGGTTTTCTATCTGTAGGTGACCGCAAGAGGTCTTCTATCTATAGATGACCTCCAGAGGTCTTCTATCTATTGATGACCTCAAGAGGTTTTCTATCTGTAGATAACCTCAAGAGGTCTTCTATCTACAGATGACCTCAAGAGGTCTTCTATCTATAGATGACCTCCAGAGGTCCTCTATCTATAGATGACCTAAAGAGGCTTTCTATCTGTAGGTGACCGCAAGAGTTCTTCTAACTATAGATAACCTCAAGAGGTCTTCTATCTATAGATGACCTCAAGAGGTTTTCTATCTATAGATGACCTCAAGAGGTCTTCTCTCCATAAATGACATGAAAAGGTCTGACCTCAAAAAGTCTTCTTTTCATAGACGATCTCAAGAGGTCTTCTGTCTTTTGATGACCTGAAGAGGTCTTTTGTCCATTATTGACATCAAAAGATTTTCTATCAAGACGTCTTCTATCTACAGATGACCTCAAGAGGTCTTCTATCTATAGATGACCTCCAGAGGTCCTCTATCTATAGATGACCTCCAGAGGTCCTCTATCTATAGATGACCTAAAGAGGTTTTCTATCTGTAGGTGACCGCAAGAGTTCTTCTAACTATAGATAACCTCAAGAGGTTTTCTATCTATAGATGACCTCAAGAGGTCTTCTCTCCATAAATGACATGAAAAGGTCTGACCTCAAAAAGTCTTCTTTTCATAGACGACCTCAAGAGGTCTTCTGTCTTTTGATGACCTGAAGAGGTCTTTTGTCCATTATTGACATCAAAAGATTTTCTATCAAGACGTCTTCTATCTACAGATGACCTCAAGAGGTCTTCTATCTATAGATGACCTCCAGAGGTCCTCTATCTATAGATGACCTAAAGAGGTTTTCTATCTGTAGGTGACCGCAAGAGTTCTTCTAACTATAGATAACCTCAAGAGGTCTTCTATCTATAGATGACCTCAAGAGGTTTTCTATCTATAGATGACCTCAAGAGGTCTTCTCTCCATAAATGACATGAAAAGGTCTGACCTCAAAAAGTCTTCTTTTCATAGACGATCTCAAGAGGTCTTCTGTCTTTTGATGACCTGAAGAGGTCTTTTGTCCATTATTGACATCAAAAGATTTTCTATCAAGACGTCTTCTGTCCATATATGACCTTAAGTGGTCTTCTTTTCTTAGATGACCGCAAGAGGTCTTCTATCTATAGATGACCTCAGGAGGTCTTCTATCTATAGATGGCCTCAGGAGGTCTTCTATCTATAGATGACCTCAGGAGGTCTTCTATTTATTGATGACCTCAAGAGGTCTTCATTTTATTGATGACCTCAAGAGGTCTTCTATCTATAGATGACCTCAAGAGGTTTTCTATCTATAGATGACCTCAAGAGTTCTTCTATCTATAGATGTCTTCTTGAGGTCTTATATATAGATGACCTCAAGAGGTCTTCTATGTATAGATGACCTCAAGAGGTCTTCTATCTATAAATGACCTCAAGAGGTCTTCTATCTATAGATGACCTCAAGAGGTCTTCTATCTATAGATGACCTCAAGAGGTCTTCTATTTATAGATGACCCCAAGAGATCTTCTCTCCATAGGTGACTTGAAAAGGTCTGACCTCAAGAAGTCTTCTCTTCATAGACGATCACAAGAGGTCTTCTGTCTTCTGATGACCTGAAGAAGTCTTTTGTCCATTAATGACATCAAAAGATTTTCTATCAAGACGTCTTCTGTCCATATATGACCTTAAGTGGTCTTCTGTTCTTAGATGACCGCAAGAGGTTTTCTATCTATAGATGACCTCAAGAGGTCTTCTATCTATAGATGTCTTCTTGAGGTCTTATATATATAGATGACCTCAAGAGGTCTTCTATCTATAGATGTCTTCTTGAGGTCTTATATATATAGATGACCTCAAGAGGTCTTCTATCTATAGATGACCTCAAGAGGTCTTCTCTCTATAGATGACCGCAAGAGGTCTTCTATCTATAGATGACCGCAAGAGGTCTTCTATCTATAGATGACCGCAAGAGGTCTTCTATCTATAGATGACCGCAAGAGGTCTTCTATCTATAGATGACCGCAAGAGGTCTTCTATCTATAGATGACCTTAAGGGGTCTTTTATTTATAGATGACCCCAAGAGATCTTCTCTCCATAGGTGACTCGAAAAGGTCTGACCTCAAGAAGTCTTCTCTTCATAGACGATCACAATGGGTCTTCTGTCTTCTGATGACCTGAAGAGGTCTTTTGTCCATTAATGACATCAAAAGATTTTCTATCAAGACGTCTTCTGTCCATATATGACCTTAAGTGGTCTTCTGTTCTTAGATGACCGCGAGAGGTCTTCTATCTATTGATGACCTCTTCGATCTATAGTTGACCTCATGAGGTCTTCTATTTATAGATGACCTCAAGAGGTCTTCTATCTATAGATTACCTCAAGAGGTCTTCTATCTATAGATTACCTCAAGAGGTCGTCTATCTATGACCTCAAGAGGTCTTCTATCTATAGATGACCTCAAGAGGTATTCTATCTATAGATGACCTCAAGAGGTCTTCTATCTATAGATGACCTCAAGAGGTCTTCTATCTATGACCTCAAGAGGTCTTCTATCTATAGATGACCTCAAGAGGTCGTCTATCTATAGATGACCTCAAGAGGTCGTCTATCTATAGATGACCTCAAGAGGTCTTCTATCCATAGATGACCTCAAGAGGTCTTCTATCTATAGATGACCTCAAGAGGTCTTCTATCTATAGATTACCTCAAGATATCTTCTATCTATAGATGTCGTCAAGAAATCTTCTATCTATAGAGGACCTCATGAGTTCTTCTATCTATAGATGACCTCAAGAGGTCTTCTATCTATAGATGACCTCAAGAGGTCTTCTATCTATAGATGACCTCAAGAGGTCTTCTATCTATAGATGAACTCAAGAGGTCTTCTATCTATAGATGACCTCAAGAGGTCTTCTATCTATAGATGACCTCAAGAGGTCTTCTATCTATAGATGACCTCAAGAGGTCTTCTATCTATAGATGACCTCAAGAGGTCTTCTATCTATAGATGACCTCAAGAGGTCTTCTATCTATAGATGACCTCAAGAGGTCTTCTATCTATAGATGACCTCAAGAGGTCTTCTATCTATAGATGACCTCAAGAGGTCTTCTATCTATAGATGACCTCAAGAGGTCTTCTATCTATAGATGACCTCAAGAGGTCTTCTATCTATAGATGACCTCAAGAGGTCTTCTATCTATAGATTACCTCAAGAGGTCTTCTACATAAAGATGACCTCAAGAGGTCTTCTATCTATAGATGAACTCAAGAGGTCTTCTATCTATAGATGACCTCAAGAGGTCTTCTATCTATAGATGACCTCAAGAGGTCTTCTATCTACAGATGACCTCAAGAGGTCTTCTATCTATAGATGACCTCAAGAGGTCTTCTATCTATAGATGACCTCAAGAGGTCTTCTATCTATAGATGACCTCAAGAGGTCTTCTATCTATAGATGACCTCAAGAGGTCTTCTATCTATAGATGACCTCAAGAGGTCTTCTAGCTATAGATGACCTCAAGAGGTCTTCTATCTATAGATGACCTCAAGAGGTCTTCTATCTATAGATGACCTCAAGAGGTCTTCTATTTATAGATGACCTCAAGATGTCTTCTATCTATAGATGACCTCAGGAAGTCTTCTATCTATAGATGACCTTAAGAGGTTTTCTATCTATAGATGACTTCAAGAGGTCTTCTATCTATAGATAACCTCAAGAGGTCTTCTGTCTATAGATGACCTCAAGAGGTCGTCTATCTATAGATGACCTCAAGAGGTCGTCTATCTATAGATGACCTCAAGAGATGACCTCAAGATGTCTTCTATCTATAGATGACCTCAAGAGGTCTTCTATCTATAGATGATGGTCCAGACCAAATTTTTAAGATCGGAAATTATGTACTTCCACATGAAAACTTTTTTAGCTTTTGTGGTCGACCGAAATATTACGATGCACAAATTTTTGACCAAATCGGATACTACCTTCGAGAGTTAACATGTTCACCAGCCATTTTAGTTGGTGCCGGCAGAGTTTTTAAAGCATTTGGGTCATTATATCGGGGATTATGGATTTGCCCATGAAAACTATTACATCATTGTTATCAGAACCACAAGGATTACCTTCGGTAAAATGTTCAAAACAAAGCTTAAACTGATCTTTTATGTGTAAGGTAGCTGAAGGTGTGTACCGGTATAGTCCATCTCAAAACTTAATGTTGTTTGGAAGAAATATTACGATGTAAAAATATGGCCAGATCGATTCCAAATTGTCTGAGATGTAGTTCGTCTAAATATATGTTTTGGACCTCAAGCATTTTTCAATGAGGCACATTTCTGGGATGTATAAAAATATTTTTTCTTAAAAAATTCACCACAAATCTTTATTATTTATTGCAATTTCATACAAGCTGCACATTCAAATGTACATACAGATATACATACATACGTACACACGTACATTCATCTATCCCTAACGGCAGCACATGCATAATACATATTTTCCACAACATATTCCGCAAATGAGAAACTTTTTAAAATATGTTGTTCTTCTTTTATTTCACTTGTCTCAGAAAATCTTCTTATTTATCTAAACAGACCTTTGGCATTATGTGAAAGTTTAAGTATTGTTTTTAAGCTAAGCTGCAACAAAAGGTGGGATGGTGATGAGAGACGCTGTTGGGAGAGAGGATGCAAACAGAAAAACAACTAAAAACTAAAATCTTTTATTAATTTCCGAGACCCGTAGATTGAGAACAACTGTTTCATGAATTTCTAAGGCAATTATGCCATACACAACACAGACAAATTTATGCACACAAACACCCAAACTCACACACACACACACCAGCGCACTTTGAATAGTACCGAAAGTCATAAAACGCACATTGCGTTCTTCTATGCAAACTATGTCTAGTTTTGCCTTCGTTATATTTTTGGAGAATTTTTAATTAGCAATGTTTGGGATTTTTTTTTGTTTGGTGCATCAATGTTTTGGGGGAATCTTTTATGAGAGGTACCCTACAAATGGAAAGGTGATGAAAGGAAATATTTTTATAAAGATGTCGCAATAATCCTGGTACCAAACTTTTGTCACTTAAAAAATCTCCTACGAAGAAATTTTCTCGAAAATTAATAAAATATAATAATAATTTACATGGCCAACATTAAGGGCCATAGGGTATTCCGCTGCATCCTACAATTGCTTTGCCTATCATCCTCTTAATTGCTTTGTTTTCGTTGCCGCACACTTTAAATAACTGAAGTGAAATTGTTTTTAATTTTATATTTAAATGAAGAAAAGTTTTTGCTGAAATACAATATAAGAAGATGTTGACAAGAACAAAAACAAAAATAATGTCCTTCCTTCCCCTGGAAATAGAACAGGATATGAGAAACCACTTGGATATAACAACGCTAAAAATGTTTAGCTATGTTTGTGTGTGAGTGTGTTATAAACTTATGTTGTCGTTGTTTAAATCACCCAGTCAAACAACCCGCATGTGTTGCAAATTTTTAATTGCGTTTACAGAAAAAAAAACAAAAAAAAGAAGAGAAAAACAAACCGCAAACAAACAAATATTATGTTATCAAATTGTTATATACACATTTTGCATGTTGTCACGCATACATTTACACTTGTGGACCTAGCCAAAAATTTAATGTTTTCAATGTAATAGAAATACAGTGACTCAAAAAAACTAAAATGTTTCGCCTCATTGGCTTTATAAGAAACAGAAGACAACTTCAATGTGCTTCTATGGGAAAGAAGACCACCTAAATCGTGGTTTATGAGGCAGAAAACCACATCAAAGGCGTTCCTTAAGACAGAAGACAACTTCAATGGACATCTATGAGTCAGAAGTCCACCTGACTATTTTTCCGAATAACTCTACGATCTATTAAAAAACAAGTGAGAAAAGGCTATAGTCGGTAAGGGGCCGACTATGTGATACCCTACACCACTACCTCTGTGCATAATCTTTTCACTCGAAAACATTTCTTTTAGGGAGATACGAAAGTTTTCACCTATCTGGCTTTTATACCAAATAACTTAAAGAGATGTATTACCGACTATTGCGATATCTCTGTTATTTGACCACCTACGCCAACCTACTTTGCATAATTTTAAAAATGGGATTTTCTACTTTCTTAGTCAGGTTTTGCTTTTTGATGGTCTTTATTATCGACTATTGCGATATCTTCGTTGTTTGACCACCTACGACAACCTACGTTACATCGTTGTAAAGGTCATATTTTCTACTTTCCTTGCTTTTTATATACCTCTTATAGACGCTGAGATATTTGCTTTGGAATAAAATGTTGACTTTTTCTCCAAATAAATTTTTTGCTCATTCCGACCCCTAAATACTATCTGACCGATCCGGTCCAAATGGCGACATAAAGCGTGATTTCAAAAAAAAAAAAGGAAAAATGGGATGCATTACCGACTATTGCGATATCTCCGTTAGTTGGTCACCTACGCCGACCTAGTTTGCTTCATTGTAAAATGGCATCTTCTACTTTTATAGTCAGGCTTTGTTTTTGGAAAGTCTCCAACCAAAGCTGTGATATTCGTCATTATAATTAAAATCGCAAACATGAAAATTTGGGTGTTATTTGCGACTATTGTGATATCTTCGTTGTTTGATCACCTACGAGAACCTACTTTACATCATTAGAAAGTTATACTTTCTACTTTCATTGTCAGGTTTTGCTTTTGGTATACGCCATACAGAAGCTGAGATATTTGCTTTGGAAAAATACGTTGTCTTTTTATCAACATAAGTTTTTTGCCCATTCCGACCCCTAAATTGTATCCGACCATCACCAAAATCAATAGCGACCCCCATCAACGTCTAAAATATCGTGACGATCCGATCAAAATTGCGACCTGTAGCGTGATTACAAGGTTAAGATGGACAGACGGACGGACAGACGGACGGACGGACTGATGGACGGAAGGACACACATAGCCAGATCGACTCAGCTCGTCGAGACATTCATTTTGGTATATATAAGTATGGGTCTACGATTATTTCGATGCGTTACAAACTTTTTGGCCCAAACCAACTTATAATACCCTCCCCACATAGTGGTGTAGGGTATAAAAATAAAAAACCGTTTAAAAAAACATTCTTTAAAAATCCTCGATTTATCGACATTTTTATACCCTACTCCTACTCATTTAAGACCGCGAAATATTCGTCGTAGACCCCCAATATTATATACCATTTTTCATATCTCGACAGCGATATAGCGAAGTGTGTCCGTCTGTCCATAATAAATTGTAATCAAACTCCAGGCCGCAATTTTGCACCGATCGTCACGAAATTCTGTATGGAGGTCAGTTTTACATCAGAATAGATCGCTATTGTTATTGGTGATGATCGTGAAATATTTAGGGGATGAAATGAACCAAATTCAAATTTTTAACCGAATTTGTATATGGTCTGTGCGAAATCTATATATATAAAAGAGTAGTGAGGTGAGTGACTGACTGACTGACTGATTGACTGACTGATTCATCAACGCCCAGACGAAACCGCTGAAGCTAGAAAGTTGAAATTTTGGGTGTAGGTTGCTGTTGGTGTGTAGGGGTGAGATAAGGCTGGGTTTTTGGAAATTCGACCTAGAAGTGTACGAAAAGTACTAAAAGGTACTAAATATGGTACCTTTTGTATTAGGCAAACGGTAAGAGCTAGAATTCTGAAATTTGGAATGAGGGTCACTGATGGAGAGTTAGAAAGATGTACCAAAGGGTTTTTGGAAATTCGAACTACAAGGGTACGAAAAGTACTAAATGGTACTAATTTTAGTACAATTTGGATTTTTGTGAAAGGATAGAGCTGGAATCCTGAAATTTGAAATTAGGGTCACTGATGAAGAGTAACAAAAAAGGTTTTTGGAAATTCGAACTATAAGTGCACGAATAGTACTAAATGGTACTAAATTTAGTACAATTTTGATTTGGGTGAACGGATAGGGCTGGAATCCTGAAATTTGGAATGAGGGTCACTGATGGAGAGTAAAAAAGAAAGGTTTTAAGAAATTCGAACTATAAGTGAACGAAAAGTACTAAATGGTACTAAATTTAGTACAATTTGGATTTGGGTGAACGGATAGGGGTGGAATCCTGAAATTTGGAATGCGGATCACTGATGAAGAGTAAGAATGAAAGGTTTTTGGAACTCGAACTATAAGTGTACGAAAAGTAATAAATGGTACTAAATTTAGTACAATTTGGGTTTGGGTGAACGAATAGAGCTGGAATCCTAAAATTTGGAATTAAGGTCACTGATGGAGAGTAAAAAAGGAAGGTTTTTGGAAATTCGAATTAAAAGTATACGAAAAGTACTAAATGGTACTAAATACAGTACAATTTGGATTTGGATGAACGGATAGAGCTGGAATACAAACATTTGGAATTAGGGTCACTGATGAAGAGTAACAATGAAAGGTTTATGGAAATTCGAACTATAAGGGTACGAAAAGTACTAAATGGTACTAAATTTAGTACAATTTTGATTTGGGTGGGATTGAGCTGGAATACAGACATTTGGAATGAGGATCACTGATGAAGACTAACAATGAAAGGTTTTTGTAAATTCGAATTATAAGGGTACGAACAGTACTAAGTGGTACTAAATTTAGTACAATTTGGATTTGTGTGAACGGATAGAGCTGGAATCTTGAAATTTGAAATTAGGGTCACTGGTGAAGAGTTACAAAGAAAGGTTTTTGGAATTTCGAACTAAAACTGCACGAAAGGTTCTAAATGGTACTAAATTTAGTACAATTTTGATTTGGGTGAACGGATTGAGCTTGAATCCTGAAATTTGTAATGAGGGTCACTAATGGAGAGTAACAAAAAAGGTTTTTAGAAATTCGAACTATAAGTGCACGAAAAGTACTAAATGGTACTAAATTTAGTACAATTTGGATTTGGGTGAACGGATAGGGGTGGAATCCTGATTTTTTTTTTTTTTTTTTTTTTTTTTTTTATTGATTTATTTTCATATATTTGTAACAATACATTTCAAGATATAAATGCCTCAGCGCCATTAGGCATTGTAGAGGCTTGCTGGCAAATAATTTATTTCAATAAACAAATTAATAAATACTTAAGCAACATCGTTTACAAATGTGTTTCAATTTGAGTTTTAAGTAAATTTTTGACTGATCTTTTAAACATTGAAATTCGACTAGATGTAATATCAATCGGTAATTTGTTGAACTCATGGCTACCAGAATATTCTATTCTTTGCTTTGTTGTCTCGGTGCGGCATAATGCAACTCTTAAAAGTTGATTATTGCGGGTATTGACAGAAACTTGGTTTTGAATGAATTCTATTGTATGGTGTCCAATGTGGTGTATACATTTGTATACATACAACAGTAACTGCATCTTGTAGGTTCCGTGAACTGGCAAAATCGACGGAAAAACATTGTTGTATAAAGAGACAGTGGGATATGAAATAGGCAAGTTTGCTACTGTTTTTAATGCTTTATTTTGTAATCTCTGCAACGACTTCAATTCACTAGTATGCTTCCATGCATAGATTATAGCCATATAGTTAATGTGGCTTTGTATCAACGTTTCATAAATCAAATATTTAGTTTTCTGACTGAATTTATACTTGAATTTGTACAGTAGTCCAATTGCCGGCGATATTTTAGATTTTAAATATGCTATGTGCTGATTCCAACATAGATTTGATTGTAAGTGTATACCCAAATATTTTACAACATTTACTTCATGTATCACTTCTCCATCCACTGTAATGTTAAAATCCAAATTTACACCAGGATGGGGCTTGAAGCGAATTAACTTCGTCTTTTTCCGATTAATATATAACTTGTTTAACCGCATATACTCAAAAATCAATGCAGAATCTCGTTCCATGTACGATTTGGCTACAGTGGTTGACTTATACGGATAAAAAAGGCATATGTCATCTGCATACATGAACAATTGCCCTTTCAACTCCAAATTCCATACGTCATTATTATATATTAAAAACAGCAACGGGCCCAATACACTGCCCTGCGGCACGCCATGCGGAATGCGGATCACTGATGAAGAGTAAAAATGAAAGGTTTTTGGAACTCGAACTATAAGTGTACGAAAAGTAATAAATGGTACTAAATTTAGTACAATTTGGGTTTGGGTGAACGAATAGAGCTGGAATCCTGAAATTTGGAATTAAGGTCACTGATGGAGAGTAAAAAAGGAAGGTTTTTGGAAATTCGAATTAAAAGTATACGAAAAGTACTAAATGGTACTAAATACAGTACAATTTGGATTTGGATGAACGGATAGAGCTGGAATACAAACATTTGGAATTAGGGTCACTGATGAAGAGTAACAATGAAAGGTTTATGGAAATTCGAACTATAAGGGTACGAAAAGTACTAAATGGTACTAAATTTAGTACAATTTTGATTTGGGTGGGATTGAGCTGGAATACAGACATTTGGAATGAGGATCACTGATGAAGACTAACAATGAAAGGTTTTTGTAAATTCGAATTATAAGGGTACGAACAGTACTAAGTGGTACTAAATTTAGTACAATTTGGATTTGTGTGAACGGATAGAGCTGGAATCTTGAAATTTGAAATTAGGGTCACTGGTGAAGAGTTACAAAGAAAGGTTTTTGGAATTTCGAACTAAAACTGCACGAAAGGTTCTAAATGGTACTAAATTTAGTACAATTTTGATTTGGGTGAACGGATTGAGCTTGAATCCTGAAATTTGTAATGAGGGTCACTGATGGAGAGTAACAAAAAAGGTTTTTAGAAATTCGAACTATAAGTGCACGAAAAGTACTAAATGGTACTAAATTTAGTACAATTTGGATTTGGGTGAACGGATAGAGCTGGAATCCTGAAATTTGGAATGAGGATCACTGATGAAGAGTAAAAATAAAAGGTTTTTGGAATTCGAACTATAAGTTACAAAAAGTAATAAATGGTACTAAATTTAGTACAATTTGGGTTTTGGTGAACGAACAGAGTTGGAATCCTGAAATTTGGAATGAAGGTCACTGATGGAGAGTAAAAAAGAAAGGTTTTTGGAAATTCGAATTACAAGGGTACGAAAAGTACTAAATGGTACTAAATTTAGTACAATTTTGATTTGGGTGAACGGATGGAGCTAGAATCCTGAAATTTGAAATTAGGGTCTCTGGTGGAGAGTAACAAAGAAAGGTTTTTGGAAATTCGAACTATAAGTGCATGAAAAGTTTTAAATGGTACTAAATTTAGTACAATTTGGATTTGGGTGAATAGATTGAGCTGGAATCCTGAATTTTCTAATGAGGGTCACTGATGGAGAGTAACAAAGAAAGGTTTTTAGAAATTTGAACTATAAGTGCATGAAAAATACTAAATGGTACTAAATTTAGTACAATTTGGGTTTGGGTGAACGAATAGAGCTGGAATCCTGAAATTTGGAATGGGGGTCACTGATGAAGAGTAAGAAAGATGTGCTAAAGGTCGAAAAGTCGTAAATGGTAGTGAGTTTAGTATGATTTGGATTTGAAGAGCTGGAATCCTGAAATTTGGAATTAAGATTACTGTTGGAATATAGAATTGAGATATAGAGGTAGCTTTGGAAAATCGTACTAATGTGCACGAAGTTGTACTAAATGGTACGAAATTCGCTATAATTTGTATTTGCGTGAATAGATTATTGTTGGAGTGTAGGATTGACGTGGTTTTGGAAATTCGTACTTATGGAAAAGTGCTAAATATAACTACATTGGCTATAATTTGCGTTTAGGTGAACGGATATAGCTGAGATATGAAAATAAATTTTGGAAAATCGTGTACGAAAAGTGCTAAATGGTACAACATTTTGTACCTTTTGGTAGTTGCTATATGGTATAGAATTTTGTACAATTTGTGATTTTGTAAAGGGTAGAACTGGAATTTTGAAATTCGGTATTAGGGTGTTTAGAGTAGAGGTAGGAAGGACGTTTTGAAAATTCGTACTTATTTATACAAAAACTACTAAATAGTCCTCAAATGGGTTTCAGGGGAACTGGTAAGACTGGAAAAGTGAATTAGGGTTAGGATATATGTTGAAGTAATTTTTGAAACGTTTACCTATGTGTACGAAAAGTTGGGTACCTATTTGTACAAAAAATACGAAATGGAAAAATATTTGTTATGAAGGTCAATCTAAAATTTGAGACAAAGTTCTGAGTTTGAAAAATTGTACTGAATATTGTTCCATTGATTTGATGTTAACGCCAAGGAGATTCTAAATAATGTACTGAGATTAAGTAGTCAAACGTGAAGTATCTTTTCAAAAAATGTTTATTGTTCTGACCGCTTTGGTATGTAAATTTGAAAACGTGGTCCAATGCGACAATTTTGTTAACTAGAAGGTATTTACCCCCTGATATTAAAAAATCCTAAATTGAAATGCCTCCAAAAAATTTTCCGTTATATACGGTTGACTTACCCGTGCACATTAACTACAATTTTTTGTAAAGAAGTTTTCTAGCCCTTCTTGCCACAAATTCCGAATTTCGGTTGGAAAATGTGCAGAAGATCTTCAAAATACTCTAAATCTTCAAAATATCTTTTCTAATAAACGTGGATTGAAGTGGAGATTTTTTAAATTAAACTTTTATATCCTCTGAGTATTCAAGGTCCAAATTTAAAGAAAATTGGACAATATAGATTTGTTCTTCTTTTAAAATACACTGAGATAAAGTTTAGTGTTTGGAAATTCGTACTGGAAGGGAATGCTGTGTTAGTGAAGGGTTAAAACCAGGAGTCAAATCTGAAATTTGCAATATGATACTTAGTTTTGGAAATTCGAAATAAAAAATATGGTAGTTGTGTAGGGATGCGATACGGCAGATTTTTTTTTGTAAATTCTGACTACAATCGAAAAAAATATTGGTAATAAAAATAGGTCTTAGTACAACAGAATCTGCAGTATTCACCATTCCGGTATTAAATATTGTTTATATATATTTCGTTTCCTTTCCGCATACGAAGTAGCGGGCATTTGCTAGTTTTAAATAAGGTGTGAGCTTATGACAGAATAGAAGCTTGCAATTTTACATGATGACCAGATAGTTTTTAGTGGGTGAAATGTACCGAAACTTTTGTGTGAAAATTGAAAAAAAATATATATATATCTTATGTATTTATTCCTGGTAGATACATTCCCCCCACGTGAGTTATTTTTGAAAGACGATCTCTCGACCTTTCCATAGATGCCAATTGTGTTGATGTACCTGCTCAGATAACAGAGTTACAGCCTAGTATATACAGAAATTTAAAAATTTTAATTGTTAATAGTAACTATAACCAGAGTTCGCAGTTATAGTTTAATACTGACAAATGTTTACACGAGGTAAGAATTTTGGTCTAGCAAGATGCCAATAATTTTGGATAATGAGCGGATAGTTCTTAGCAGGTGAACTTTTGTGGGAAAAATATCCAAAATTAAATTTTTGGTCTATATTTTATTTCTAGGAATCATATTTGGGCAATCTACGAAAATAAACTTGAAAGCCAACATGAAAATAGCGGTTAGATAACTAGAAAGAACTACTGCCTAACCTATAAGCGTTTTGAAAAAATTAACGCGTTTTGAATTTTTTTCTCTAAAAATAAACGTTTTGAAAAAACTATTTCTAAATATAAACGTTTTGACAAAACTTTTTTTAAACATCCTTTTGAAAAAAATATTTTTAAAAGTCCACGTTTTGACAAAAATATTTTTAAAAATCCTCGTTTTGAAAAAAAAAACATTTTTAAAAATCCAGATTTTGAATAAAATATTTTTAAAAATCCAGGTTTTGAACTTATTTTTGAAAATCAACGTTATGAAAAAACAAGTAAGCCAAGGCTATAGTCGGACGGGGCCGACCATGCGATACCCCACACCACAACCTGTAGGAATAAGCTATGTGCAACCGCCTTGCAAGCTGAATGTCCGGGTTCGATTCCCATCAAATTGTCAATGGTGGCAAAATACCCCTTAGAAATGTTGGCGATATTTCCTGATTATTTCAGCAATGAAAAACGTCTCTACAAGTGGCAACTTAGGACACGCCGCACAGTGTTGCCGCGTGGAAAAAAATCAAAAAATGTGATGTTAACTTTTGCATATGTTTATGTTTTTTTTCTTACAGTAAACACATCCGATACAAGGTATCTGAAAGAATTTTGTCGATATGTGCATCCATAATGAAGTTATAGCTCTTTAAATATGAAAAATATTTCCCAGGTAATCTAAGGCGATAATCATATGAAAATAAGACGACATTTAAAATAACATTTTCTGAAAAATTTGTTGATAATACTAAAAGTTTTGGATGGGGATTTGATTAGTGGGCTATAAATATAACGTTTTAATACAAAAAGTTGACATTAACTGCACATGGGCAATGTACCGTTATCAAGAAATCAAAATTTAAATTTGATAAAAAAAATTCAAAATTCTTAATATTTAGTAGAGCAGATCTTTTGATTGCTACCTATTGCCACCTTGGCTCCTGTTTTCCGTTAATTGGACATATCATCCAAATCAAAATGTGTAAAAACATTCTGCCCATCCTTGCAACCGTCTGAGATATATCGGTTCAGATTTTATATAGCCCCCATATATATCTTTTCCCAATTTTGCTACAACTCGTTCAATTTTAGTATGTGTTATTTTCTTAGGCTCCTGAGTAGTTTCACCGATTTTAGCAAAAATCGGTTCAGATTTGGATATAGCCCCTATATATATTCTTCCCCGATTTTGCTATAATTCGCTCAATTTTTGATGAATATCCTTCAAATTTAACATGTAATATTTTCTTAGGCCCCTGAGTAGCTCTACCGATTTTCACAAAAATCGGTTCAGATTTGGATATAGCCCCCATATATATCTTTCCCCGATTTTGCTATAACTCGGTCAATTTTGATCGAATAGCCTTCAAATTTAATACGTAATATTTTCTTAGGCCCCTGAGTAGCTCTACCGATTTTCAAAGAAATCGGTTCAGATTTGGATATAGCCCCCATATATATCTTTCCCCGATTTTGCTATAACTCCGTCAATTTTAATCGAATATCCTTCAAATTTGATATGTGATATTTTCTTAGATCCCTGAATAGGTTCACCGATTTTCGTAAAAATCGGTTCAGATTTGGCTATTCGATCCAAATTTACCGAGTTATAGCAAAATCGGGGAAAATCGGTCGAGCTATTCAGGGGCCTAAGAAAATATTACATATTAAATTTGAAGGCCATTCGATCAAAATTGACCGAGTTATAGCAAAATCGGAGAAAGATATATACGGGGGCTATATCCAAATCTGAACCGATTTTTGTGAAAATCGGTAGAGCTATTCAAGGGCCTAAGAAAATATTACATATTAAATTTGAAGGCCATTCGATCAAAATTGACCGAGTTATAGCAAAATCGGAGAAAGATATATATGGGGGCTATATCCAAATCTGAACCGATATGGACCAAAGTTGAAATTTTTCATTCCTATGCCCTTACAAGTACTTGTGCAAAAATTCATCAACCTAGGTCAACTCCTTCTATTTTTGTCCACTTTTGTATGGAAGCGGCAACACTGTGCGTCGTTCGGACTCGGCGATAAAAACTAGGTCACATATCAATAACATAATACACGGTGTGCCTTAACAAATTTAAATGGAAGGTGCTTACACCTCGGAAGTTTTTGCTGATTCTGAAACTACAATGCTCATAGATGAGAAATATCAAGAAACAAAAAAAAATCGCCAGAGGGATTTTAAAATAAATCGCGATTTAAGTTCACATTTGTAGGGGTTCTTTAGGTTTTCACGATTTAGCTTGTTTTCACGCTAGTTCTATGTAAATGGGTCTAAAGAAAATGTTGTAGCAGAGAAAATTCTCCACAAGATTGGCCTTTATGATATTTTCGTAGGTTTTACCGTTTTTGAGATATAGAATTTCAAATTGTGACAATGCACTGACTGTATCGCCTCCTTATAAAACAATGTCATTACTGCAATTTCCCAAATTAAACTTATATATCTTGAAAATGGTACAACCAAGAAAAAAATAAATCATCCAATCTTGTAGAGAATTTTCACAGCTTCACTATTTTCTTTAGTTCCATTTTGATATGACTTGCGGTTTCCAAGCAAAATCTTGAAGACTTAAGATAAAAACCTAAAAATTTGAACTGAACCTCTATATCTCAAAAATGGTAAAACCTACGAAAAAACCTAAAGGTCAGTCTTATAGAGAATTTTCACAGCTACAACATTTTCTTCAGACTCATTTCGATACGACTTGCGGTTTCCAAGCAAAATCGTGAAAACCTAAAAAATCCCTAAAATTGTGAATTTTGATCGCGATTTATTTAAAAATCCCTCGGGCGATTTTTTCAATTTTTTTTATTATTTTTCTTATCTATGAACATTGCTGTTTCAGAATCCGCAAAAACATCCCATGTGTAAGCGGTTTCCTTTAAAAGTTAGTTAAGGGGTACTGTGCATAATATTGTTTTATAAGGGGACGATACAGTCAGTGCATTGTCCCAATTTGAACTTCCATATCTCAAAAACGGTAAAACCTACGAAAATATCATGAAGGCCTATCTTGTGGAGAATTTTCTCTGCTACAACATTTTCTTTAGGCCCATTTACATAGAACTCGCGGTTTCCAAGCTAAATTGTGAAAACCTAAAGAACCCCTATAAATGTGAATTTAAATCGCGATTTATTTGAAAATCCCTCCGGCGATTTTGTTTTGTTTCTTGATATTTCTCATCTATGAGCATTGTAGTTTCAGAATCAACAAAAACTTCCGAGGTGTAAGCACCTTCCATTTAAATTTGTTAAGGCACACCGTGAATATGAATCCATTGATATAAGAGAATCCTCCCTTGTCTTTCTAAATAATATTAAAAAATTGGAAAAATCACATTGATGCTGCTACATCTTCAAATTAACTTTGAATATCAGGTTCCTCTTTGGAATACACCTAAAATAAATACATATATACCACGCAATTTGGTGTATTTGATAATTGGGAAAATTGGGAGTTTATTGAAGATCTATCGTCCAAAATTGTGCACTTGTACCTCACATATGCTTCGAGAATAGAACATTGTGGGCATATATTGTAATATCTAAAATATATTATATACCGGTAGAAATAACTTACAATGAATAGAAATTCAAAAATTTTCCATGCAAACAAATTTATAAATCCCAAAATTATTCATATTCAATTATACAGCAAAGAAGATAGTATAAACCAGCTGCGCTAACGGAGATATACCTTCAGCCTCTAAAAATATATTTATTTTGTAACACGAGTTTGCTTCAAAATACGTGGAATCTGCAGGTACTCGTATCGTAATATGGGACTATACCAAATCAATTTTAGTAAGCTAAATTCTAAGTTTTGGAATATTTGAGAATTATTTTTTCAGATTTGTAATTTTAGGAGCCGTCAGGGGTTTTTGGAACTTCTGGACTATTATCTCAGGAAGTATGACTTACCCCGGGAAAAGGACCAGAATACGGACCGTAAAAAGAGCCTTCTTCACAAAAAATAAAGAAAATAATAATCAAATAGATCTGATACGGGTCCTCAAACTGCACTTTTCCCAAATTTTGTGTGGGAGGTACTCGAAGGACGGACCGATATAGTCCATATTCCGACCTGACACATGACTGGATGAAATAATACGATGTGTAAAGTTTCGACCAATCAGAAAATCCCCGTGAGAGTTAGCTTGCGGATTTGCGGCGCAAGTACAATCTGCTGAAACAAACCAAAACGATTCGAGAGAACTCTTAAATTTCCCTTTTCAGAATTTTGTGTGTGAGGTACCCTAAGGACCGATATAGTCTTATCCGATCTATATCTGGAAGGAATAATAATATATGGAAAGTTTGGAGCAAATCGATTGTTCACTTCGCCAGTTATCGTTTACACAATTTTTCAAACTTTTTTGGGGAGGTGTGGACCGACATAGCCTACATTCGAACAAACAAAGTTTGGGCAAAATATTACGTTGTATAAAATTTGCTTCTAATCCAGCCAGCTAGACATTAAGAGAGGCAGATGAACGGACAGCGCTAAATAGACTCCAAATTGTCTGAAACGAATTTCGTCCAAATATACTTGGGGTCTAAAACCAATATTTCGATGAGACACATCTTTGGTCGTATTTTGTTTATATTCCCGTTACCCTAAATCCTGAGATATAAAATAGGTAAAATAGGTGGCGAGGCGACCCCATGTTGCAATATTTGTAGAAAAATCCAATTTGACAACTGAACTGAAAATTTCTCTGTCATGATAGAGACAATTTGTAGCATGGGAGGAAACTGCGCTTCTCTACACAAAACACATTATATATCAGGCAGTAGGTGCGTTATCTAGCAGACACATTATTGCAATTTGCATCAGGGGAAAGATCAGTAGTTATTTTTCCATATGTAGGCTACTTTGCCGGTATATGCCCTCCAGGAATTTAAATATGGACCGAAAATAAAATTTGTATATTTTTCATACAAAAGTAATGGTCTATGTCAACCGCTAAATAATATCAGATAATCATGCAAATTTATAGGCATTTTCTTCAACCTAAACTCTTACCTCGTGCACAATTTCGTGACTATTGAGCTATAATTGCGACCTCTAGCGGGTTTATGATTACACTACAAACAAAAAACTGGATATATTAGGCTGTAACTCTGTTATCTGATCACGTACATCAACATAATTGACATCAATTGAAAGGTCAAGAGATCGTCTTCCAAATATAACTCACGAGTGGGGAAGGTGTCTTTCAGGAACAAAGATATAAGCTGTTTATTAAAAATTTTCAAAATTTTCACACAAAAGTTGTGGTCCATTTAACCCTCTAAATATTATCTGATCGCCATCTCAAATTGCAAGCTTCTTCCTTGTCATATACTCTTATCTTATTTAAAATTTCGAGGCGATCGGACTATTATTGCGACCTACAGAGCAGCTACAAAATCGGATACAAATTATGTTTTTGGTCCATTTCACCCGTTAAACATTTCACGATCATCACCAATTAAAATAGCGATCTATTCTGATGTGAAACCGACCTCCATACCAAATTCCGTGACGATCGGTCCATAATTGCGGGCTGGAGTTTGATTACAATTTATAATGGACAGACGGACACACGGACGGACGGACGGACACACATCTCGCCGAGATATGAAGATTGGTATACCACATTGGGGGTCTCCGACGAATATTTCGCGGTGTTACATGAATTTTTCCCAAAACAAACTTATAATACCCTTTCCACATAGTGGTGTAGGGTATAATTATTTTTAAAAATCCACCTTTTGAAAAAAAATTTTTAAAAATCCACCTTTTGAAAAAAAATTTTTAAAAATTCACCTTTTGAAAAAATTATGAATTGAATTTTTTTTTTTTAAATCCAAGTTTTGAATATTTTTTTTTAAATCGACCTTGTAAAAATTTTTTTGTTAAACTTCCTCGTTTAAAAAAAAATATTTTTAAAAATCCACGTTTAATGGTATTTTTTATTGGTACTCTGACTTTGAATCACTGTTCTAATGGCTAGTAGAGATTCTGTTTCTACATTTAAATTACTTTTTTAATTTACTCATTTTTGTTCCTTTTTTCCACCTCACATACATAGATAAACTCAAGGCTTGTCCAGTAAAAAAAGAGAAAATTAAGATAATAATTTACACTTGTGTACCACGAAGGAAGACTACATTGATGATTATGTTATATGTAACCTATTAAAATATACTCTACTTTATTTTAATAATATTGTTTTAATGTTTTCTAGACATTTTGCATAAAAAATTTAATTTATATTCCAAGAATATGATGGCTTAATCACCCTACTTGATGTTCATTTTTGTTAAATTTTGATTTTGAAATTAATAATTGTTTTTCTTTATTGAAGTGGAAGAAATAAAGCATTTTTAAATTTCAATTTATTTCTATTAAGTTGTTAAAACATTAAGTGGTGCTTGCCGGCGAATGATTTATAACCGAGAAAACTTCTCAGAATATTAAAATCAAGCAAAACATTGTCTATGAGAGTAGCAGCGGCTGGAATGCATTTAATAAAGTTTTTATTTGGTTATTAAAACAACAAACATAGTGAAAAAAGTGTAGCTTGTAAACATTTGTGTTCCATTAAAAACTTTCACTATAAGGTGAGAAGGTGAAAATAGTTTCAATGTTGAGGATTTTGCAAATAGTTAAGTAACACGATGTTAGTTAAAAATACAAGGTAGCGGAGAAAAGCTAAAAATTCTCCGAAGCTGGTGGAAGAAAGAGACTAAAAAATATGTTAAAGTAATAATCCCACAAGAATATTAAATTGTAAGTTGAGGACTGAATAGTTTTAAAGCAACAGCTTGAAAAAAATAATTTTTAAAATCAACATATTATGGTCCTTGAAAAAATATTTTTTTAAAATCCACGTCGTATGGTCCTTGAAAAAATATTTTTAAAATCCCCGTATTATGGTCATTGAAAAAAAAAATTTTTTTTTTAAAATCCACGTCTTATGGTCCTCGAAATTTTTTTTTTTCAAATCCACGTTTAAGGTCCTTGAAAAAAATTTTAAATCCACGTCTTATAGTCATTGAAAAAATTTTAAATCCACGTCTTATAGTCCTTGAAAAAATATTTATTTTTTTAAATCCACGTTTTATGGCCCTTGAAAAAAATATTTTTTTAAATCCACGTTTTATGGCCCTTAAAAAAATATTTTTTTAAAATCCACGTTTTATGGCCCTTAAAAAAATATTTTTTAAAATCCACGTCGTATGGTCCTTGAAAAAAATATTTTTTTAAATCCACGTTTTATGGCCCTTAAAAAAATATTTTTTAAAATCCACGTCTTATGGTCCTTGAAAAAAAAAATATTTTTTAAAATCCACGTCTTATGGTCCTTCAAAAAAATATTTTTTAAAATTCACGTCTTATGGTCCTTGAAAAAAATATTTTTTAAAATTCAAATCCACGAATATTTGAACATTTGCTTTAAAAAAATCTAAGATTTTTGATAATCTAATTTTTTAAATTTTATTAATTTATTTATATTTATTTTATTTATAAATTTAAAATTTGTAGCGCGACGTTATATTATTTTATTCAAATTATCATTATTACTTAATTATCATTTCGTTAATGATCATAAGCTTTACTATTTTTATTATTGTTTTATTTTAAACTATCGTTAAACTTTGTTACAATGATTTGTTTCACTGTGCAACATTATTTATTAGTTTTCTATCCACATCAGTTGTACGATCTTTTAATGCTTGTAACGAAAATTCAAAACACATTGAGTGAACGAACAGCCGAAGTATTACAATGTAACAGTTATTGAGTGGGGTTCGATCACTGATTGAGTGTTATGTTTGTGCTTTTGTTTGTTGTCTCTTTTATCCTTTAATATGTTAACGTAAAGAGCTTTTGTTTTGATTGCCAAATTATTGAGTCATAATGTATGGTATTGAGTGATTATTAGTTAAAAGCTTTGTTTGGATCTCTATAAAAGAGCAAAGCTGATATACAGAAAGCCTTGATTCTCTTATAGACAATCCATACGGTAAGAACTAAGTCTTCTTGGAAACACGATAGTGTGGCCGGTTGACTTTTTTCTTCCAAAGCTAATAACATAGAATACTTGGCGAAAGCGATAGCAGTCACTTGTATTCATGTTTGAGGCATATGGAAATAATTGTCACACATGTAAGATGTTTTATCAATAAATAACTTTTATAACGTTTATGTAGAAAACTTTGGTGTTTTATTTGAAACTGGAAGTTGGAAACTATTTTAAATAATCTCACCAAAAACCTGCTACATAATTGGCGCCCAGCGTGTTTTACCTGTTTTGAAAATTGTATGGAAATTCCTGAAACTCCAAGAAGAAGCCCACGATTACAAACAATGACAAGTACATCGTTAACAACCGAGCAGTTTGAGAAGTTGGTGAAGGCTGTTGCTGCGGCTAATGTTAAAGTTGGCACCTTTAGTCATTGTACGGCACGGTATAATGGAGAAAAGGATTCTACTAAGCTGGAGGAGTTTATTTCGGCGATAACCACGTTTAAAACGGTGGAGAATATTGGAGATGTTGATGCTATCAATAGCATGCCGATGTTGTTGTTGGGTGACGCTTCTGAGTGGTGGAGTGGCGTGAAATCAAAAGCAAAGAAGTTTGATGACGTGGTGAAAATGCTTCGTGATTCCTTCTGTCCAGCGAAGCCTGCTTGTCGTATATATGCTGAGATTTTTGAAGGAAAGCAGCAGAAAAATGAAGCCACGGATGTTTTTATTAGAAAGAAGAGGGCGTTATTTGCTAAACTTCCAAGAACAGTTTTGGAAAGTGACCAAATCGACATCCTGTATGGAATGCTTCATGTCCAGATTCGTGATCGAGTTCTTCGGCATAAGGTGTCAAATTTCGACGAATTGCTCAAAGATGCACGAGAGGCAGAAGATTCCTTAAGTGAGCGTGGAAAAGCTGTGAACACCGAGAATATTTGTGCAGGTGGTCCAGTTCGATGCACGTATTGTCGCAAAAAGGGTCATACGAGAGACAATTGTTTTAAGAAGGAGAAAATTGAATCTGAGGCTAGGCAACAAGCTAATTACATTGCTCAAACCAGTACGGAAAAGCCGAAATTAGCATGCTATGGTTGCAATGCCCCTGGATTTGTTCGCGCAAATTGTCCAAATTGCAGTGGAAAGAAAAATAAAGGACATGCTGAAGGACATGTCGGTTTTAACAATATGTCGATGCGGTTAGTTGGAAGAGAAATTCCATTAGCTAATATACAGATGTTTGGTGTACCAGGACAAGCATATATGGACACAGGAGCTCGTACCAGTATCGCTAGTGCTAACCTGAAGAAGGTTATGGATTTTCATGGCTGTATTTATAACAAGGTCAGAATGGAAATATCCTTAGCAGATGGAAGCAGATCGGTGCAAGAGTGTTTGTCAACAATTTGCAAAATATTTATTGGAGGCAGATCATTAAATATTCAGTTCGTCATTTTGCCAAACGCCCCAAATAATCGAATATTATTGGGAGCAGATTTTCTGGAACAAGCGGCTATTGTTATGAATATGGGTCAAGGATATTGGTGTTTTGAGGACGATCCAAATAGTCATTTTGAATTTCCGGATTGTTTGCCTTTAGATCTGAATCTACTCGAAACTGTTAAAGTGGTTGGTCGGATTACCAAGCCAATTCCCAAAGTGGCATCCGCAGCAACATCAGAAGCTGTCAAAAGAAAACGTGCAGACGAAGTACATGTGGAGAAAAAGTACCAGCGTGAAGTTTACATGTCTGAATTTGAGAGTTTTGGTCCAGAAGTGACGGGAAACGATTATTCCCCACACTCAATTCAAGCTATCTTTAAAGATTCTCTACCTCTGCATGAGCAGGATACTCCAGAGCGAAGTAAGAAATCGGAACTTTTTGGTGTTAAATCACAAGACGAAGAGTATCTAGACTCAGTTTTTACTCCCTTATTTATGGTGGACTATAAGATTTTGAAGCCTTCGGACGGAATTTGTCTGACCATTGAGGAAAAGTCAGAATTGGATAAGCTTCTACAAAGTCATTGGGAGATTTTTGGAGAAATTGATGAACCAACACCATTTATGGAACACACAATTAATACAGGGAATAAATCCCCAATATTTTCACCTGCTTATCGACTATCCTTCGTGAAGACTAAGGAATTGAGGGCAGAAGTTGATCAAATGCTAGAGCTTGGTATAGTCGAAGAATGTGAATCTGCATGGGCATCACCTGTTGTAATGGTTCCGAAACGAGATGGAGGCATACGCGTGTGTGTGGACTACCGAAAGTTGAATAGTTTTACTGAGCCCGATCGTTATCCTTTGCCCAGGATGGATGACCTACTCCAAGCTGCTAAAAGTACAAAATTTATGACCACGCTTGACCTTCAGAGCGGTTACTACCAAGTGGCAGTAGCGGAAAAAGATCGCGATAAAACATGTTTCATTACGCCTTTTGGATTATTTCGATTTACCAGGATGCCATTTGGACTTCGAAATGCTCCTGCAACATTTCAACGCCTTATAGACCGTTTTAAATCTGGGTTGAATGACATGCTTTTATTTGCCTATTTGGATGATCTGATTATATGTTCAGGAAGTTTTAAAGACCATTTGCGAGATTTGAAGTTGGTGTTTTCCCGTCTAGGACATTATAAATTACGTGTCAACAATTCAAAATGTCGTTTTTGTTGCAGAGAAGTAAAATATCTGGGACATATTTTAACCCCAGATGGTATAGCTGTAGATCCTGCGAAAACAGAGGCAATTTCAGGAAAAAGGGAACCCAGAAATGTGAAAGAGCTGATATCTTTCATACAGACTTGCTCATGGTATCGAAAGTTCATCGATAATTATGCCCAAATAGCAAAACCCCTTACAGATTTGACAAAGAAAACTGCAACTTGGATTTGGGGAGATCGCCAGAAAGTAGCTTTCAATGAATTGAAGCAAAAGCTAATATCCCCACCAATACTAAAACAAGCTCGAGATGGTTTGCCGTTTATTCTGAAAACGGATGCAAGTTCTTTTGCACTCGGAGCAGTTTTGATCCAGGGGGAGGAAGGTGATGAACACCCCATAGAGTATATAAGCAGGTTGCTCTCTAATGCTGAAAGAAATTACTCTACTACGGAGAGAGAAGCTCTTGCAATTGTGTGGGCATGTTCCAAATTCAGAGGATATATTGAAGGAGCAGAGATTATCCTTATGACTGACCATCAACCCTTGAAATGGTTGTTAACTGTCAAGTGTCCCGTAGGTCGTATAGCAAGATGGGCATTGCAGATACAACAGTACAACTTTCGAGTGGAATACACCCCAGGAAAATCTAACTCTGTAGCAGATATGTTGTCTCGTCCAAGCGGTTTTGATGATGGATCAAATACTGCTCCTCTTCTATCGTTTCAAATTGATTTTCCCACTAGAACTCCTGAGGAAGTACGAACAGAGCAGATGAAAGATGAATCGATAAAACGCATTATCATTTCCTTGGAATCCGAAGATGAAGATTTGAGTCATTGGACTAATCGTGGATACATTATGAATGAAGGTGTTCTCTATCGTTACAATGACGACGAAACCGATGAAGCACAGCTTGTTGTTCCAGAACATGAGCGAGCACAAATTTTAAAGACGTATCACGATGATAGCACTGCTGGACACTATGGAGTGGAGAGAACCATTCAAAGAATTTCCAAAAGATATTTCTGGCCTGGCATGAGAGCAGAAATAACCAAATATGTCAAGTCATGCATAGAATGTCAACGATTTAAGGCAACCAACATGAAGCCAGTTGGACTTATGAAGACAACAAGCTCTCATCAACGTTTTGAGGTATTAGCCGTAGATCTCTTTGGTCCACTGCCTGCAACTGCTGATGGTTGTCAATGGATACTTATCGCAGAAGATGTTGCTTCACGCTGGATTGAGCTGTTTGTCCTTAAAGAAGCTACTGCCGAAGTATGCGCAAAAGTTCTCATTGAAGAGGTTTTCCTTCGTTATGGAATTCCACGACGACTTAAAACTGACAATGGAGTTCAGTTTATTTCTGCCATAATGCAACAAGTAACTTTTTGCTTTAACATACAACAACAATTTACGCCTGTGTACCACCCACAAGCCAACCCAGTTGAACGCAAGAATCGCGACTTAAAAGCGCAACTGGCTATTCTTGTCCAAGGTCATCACAATACTTGGTCCACCCACATAAGTGCCATAAGATTTGCCATGAATACAGCCAAATGTCAATCTACGGGTTATTCTGCCGCATTTCTGACTTTTGGGAGAGAATTGAGGACATTAGATGATGTCCAGAACGACTTGAGGTCAATAGTTGAGAGAGAAAACTTTGTTCCCCAAATCTCGACATATTTAAGAAATCTATCAAGCATTCTTAAGGATTCAAAGGAGTGTGAACAAGGAAGACAAGATGCAAACAAGAATTTATATGACTCCCACAGGAGGTCGCAGCCGAATTTTAATGTTGGAGCCACTGTAATGGTTACCACCCACGTCCTAAGTCAAGCGTCAAAAGGAGTTACTTCTAAGTTTGTTCCAAAAAGAGATGGTCCCTATATTATAACGAAGAAGATTGGTTCGACGTCCTATGAAGTAGCTTCTGCTGAAAATATCAACACTCCACTGGGAACATACCATGCGTCCGCTTTAACGCTTTACACTGATGACAACAGCAACATTATTCCAAAACCTGTGCATCCCATCCGTAAGAGAGGAAGACCAAGGAAGTCCTAAATCTGTTGTCGTGCTTTCGGGCCGAAGCCGCACTCCAAAGGGGGAGATTGTAGCGCGACGTTATATTATTTTATTCAAATTATCATTATTACTTAATTATCATTTCGTTAATGATCATAAGCTTTACTATTTTTATTATTGTTTTATTTTAAACTATCGTTAAACTTTGTTACAATGATTTGTTTCACTGTGCAACATTATTTATTAGTTTTCTATCCACATCAGTTGTACGATCTTTTAATGCTTGTAACGAAAATTCAAAACACATTGAGTGAACGAACAGCCGAAGTATTACAATGTAACAGTTATTGAGTGGGGTTCGATCACTGATTGAGTGTTATGTTTGTGCTTTTGTTTGTTGTCTCTTTTATCCTTTAATATGTTAACGTAAAGAGCTTTTGTTTTGATTGCCAAATTATTGAGTCATAATGTATGGTATTGAGTGATTATTAGTTAAAAGCTTTGTTTGGATCTCTATAAAAGAGCAAAGCTGATATACAGAAAGCCTTGATTCTCTTATAGACAATCCATACGGTAAGAACTAAGTCTTCTTGGAAACACGATAGTGTGGCCGGTTGACTTTTTTCTTCCAAAGCTAATAACATAGAATACTTGGCGAAAGCGATAGCAGTCACTTGTATTCATGTTTGAGGCATATGGAAATAATTGTCACACATGTAAGATGTTTTATCAATAAATAACTTTTATAACGTTTATGTAGAAAACTTTGGTGTTTTATTTGAAACTGGAAGTTGGAAACTATTTTAAATAATCTCACCAAAAACCTGCTACAAATTTTATTTTTTAAAAAATTTATTATTTATTGAAGACTTATTTTATTTTTTAAATCCATGATTTATTCAACAAATTAAAAAAAATCCCGATTTATTAAAAAACAATTTAATTGAATTAATTTAACTAACATGACCTAAGAAGTTTGTTTGTGTGTTTTTTTAAATCCGCGATTTATTAAAAAATTATTTTAAAAAATCTACGCTTTGAAAGAAATATTTCTAAAAACAAGCGTTTTGAAAAAACTGTTTCCAAAAATAGGCGTTTTGAAAAAAAAACTATTTCTAAAAATCCACGTTTTGACAAAAATAATTTTTAAAAAATCGACCTCAAATTTTTTTTAAAGACCCACCTCTTGAAAAAAATATTTTTAAAAATCCACGTTTTGAAAAAAATATTTTTTAAAAATCCACGTTTTGAAAAAAACTATTTCTAAAAATCCACGTTTTGAAAAAACTATTTTTTAAAAATCCACGTTTTGAAAAAACTATTTTTAAAAATCCACGTTTTAAAAAAAACTATTTTTTAAATAGTTTAGTTTAGTTAAAATCCACGCCTTATGGTCCTTGAAAAAATATTTTTTTTAAATCCACGTCTTATGGTCCTTAAAAAAATATTTTTTTTAAATCCACGTCTTATGGTCCTTAAAAAAATATTTTTTAAAATCCACGTCTTATGGTCCTTGAAAAAAATATTTTTTAAAATCCACGTCTTATGGTCCTTGAACAAATATTTTTAAAACCCACGTCTTATGGCCCTTGAACAAATATTTTTAAAACCCACGTCTTATGGCCCTTGAACAAATATTTTTAAAACCCACGTCCTATGGTCCTTAAAAAAATATTTTTTGAAATCCACATCTTATGGTCCGTGAAAAAAATATTTTTTAAAATCCACGTATTATGGTCCTTGAAAAAATATTTTTTCTAAATCCACGTCTTATGGTCCTTGAAAAAAATATTTTTTTAAAATCCACGTCTTATGGTCCTTGAAAAAATATTTTTTTTAAATCCACGTCTTATGGTCCTTGAAAAAATATTTTTTTAAAATCCACGTCTTATGATCCTTGAAAAAAAAAAATTTAAAATCCACATATTATGGTCCTTGGAAAAAATATTTTTTAAAATCCACGTCTTATGGTCCTTGAAAAAAATTTCAAAAATCCACATTTTATGGTCCTTGAAAAAATATTTTTAAAATCCACGTCTTAAATTAATGTCTTATGGTCCTTGAAAAAATATTGTTTTAAAATCCACGTCTTATGGTTCTTGAAAAAAATATTTTTTTAAAATCAACGTATTATATATGGTCATTGAAAAAATATTTTTTAAAACCCACGTCTTATGGTCCTTGAAAAAAATATTTTTTAAAATCCACATCTTATGGTCCTTGAAAAAAATATTTTTTAAAATTCATGGTCCTGGAAAAAAATATTTTTTATAATCCACATCTTATGGTCCTTGAAAAAATATTTTTTTTTAATTCACGTCTTTTTATAATCCACATCTTATGGTCCTTGAAATGTTTTTTTTAAATCCAAGTCTTGTGGTCCTTGAAAAAATATTTTTTAAAATCCAAGTCTTGTGGTCCTTGAAAAAATATTTTTTTAAATCCTCGTCTTATGGTCCTTGAAAAAAATATTTTTTAATATCCACGTCCATGGGCGTAGCCAGGAAAATAAACAAAAAAATATTTTTATAATCCAAGCTAAGTGGTCTGACGGTCCTTAACAAAATATTTTTATAATCCGAGCTTAGTGGTCTGATGGTCCCTGAAAAAAAATATTTTTAAAAATCCACGCTTAGTGTAGTGATAGACCTTGAAAAAAATATTTTAAAAAATCTAAGCTTTGTGGTATAATCGTCCTTGAAATAAATTATTTTAAAAATTGCAGAAACAGACTTTAAAATTTGCTTCCACATTCTTAACAATGTATAATGAAAACTTGTATGTTCATTTATATCCACTCGATATGCCATTAATTTTCATTATATGTATGTGTTTGTGTGTCTTCTTCGCGCATAACATCTCATAATACCAGCTATAATTTGCAAACTGCCATTAATTTATAACTTCACATTCATTAATTCGTTGAATGAATCTTCTTGAACAATTGATATGAGATATTTTAAATGGAGAAGATTTCCCGATAACTGAATGCCAATTTAAAAGAAATACATTCAAATTAAGGATCAACAACTTTGTGAAATATTTGCATACAAATATGCAACACACAATAACGCACACACACACACTCACATTTGCAAACTGAAATATGTATTTAATAATAATAATAATTATAAAATTTTTAAATGTTCCGTTAATTGCATCATTATGGCGACGCCTCATTAAAATCTTTTCTTTTTACCTCGGTATCCAGTTTCTGGGAACGGTTTTGCATTGAGAGACATTATGAGCAGCTTCATCGTCATCATCATCTCCATCGCATAACGTTTTGTGTTATGGCCAACCACGAAACATAATTTGGTTGATTAAAATATGCCGGTCGTTTTGTTTTTGTCATGGTGAAGAAAAAGAAAGAAAAAAATGCATAAAAGTCTGAAACGTTCCGCCAGTGTCATTGTATGCAAATATTTGTCATTATGTATGTGAATGTGTAAAAATCAGGTCAGCAGAGAGTTTGGTGTGTATGTGTGTTCGTTGTCTTTGATGTGGCCAAACAGACTTATTTTTGTGTGTTAAAAGCCAAGCAAGACTTCCCTATTTTCTGGACCATAATTGCATTTAGGTGGAGTTTTCTCCTTTCTTTTCTTCCATAGGGAAACCAATTAAAATAAATGGCATAGAATATTAAAATGCCGTGACAGCACATAGAAGTGTAGAAATATCGTGAATAGCATGTATTCGGAACACTATGGCTGAGATGGAGGGTATGTTGAGTTGGTCAATGGGTTTGCATAAGTAAGTTATTTGAAGCTTCTACAAAAATATTCTTAAAAAATCCACGCATGTTTGTCTGAAGGTTGTTGGAAAAATATTCTTAAAAAATCCACGCATATTAGTCTGAAGGTTGTTGGAAGAATATTCTTAAAAAATCCACGCATATTAGGCTGAAGGTTGTTGGAAAAATATTCTTAAAAAATCCTCGCATATTAGTCTGAAGGTTGTTGGAAGAATATTCTTAAAAAATCCACGCATATTAGGCTGAAGGTTGTTGGAAAAATATTCTTAAAAAATCCTCGCATATTAGTCTGAAGGTTGTTGGAAGAATATTCTTAAAAAATCCACGCATATTAGTCTGAAGGTTGTTGGAAAAATATTCTTAAAAAATCCACGCATATTAGTCTGAAGGTTGTTGGAAGAATATTCTTAAAAAATCCACGCATATTAGTCTGAAGGTTGTTGGAAAAATATTCTTAAAAAATCCACGCATATTAGTCTGAAGGTTGTTGGGAAAATATTCTTAAAAAATCCACGCTTATTGGCTGTAAGATTGTTGGGAAAATATTCTTAAAAAATCCACGCTTATTGGCTGTAAAATTGTTGGGAAAATATTCTTAAAAAATCCACGCTTATTGGCTGTAAGATTGTTGGGAAAATATTCTTAAAAATCCACGCTTATTGGCTGTAAGATTGTTGGGAAAATATTCTTAAAAAATTCACGCTTATTGGTTGTAAGATTGTTGGGAAAATATTCTTAAAACATCCACGATTATTGGTTGTAAGGTTGTTGGGAAAATATTCTTAAAAAATCCACGCTTATTGGCTGTAAGATTGTTGGGAAAATATTCTTAAAAAATCCACGCTTATTGGCTGTAAGATTGTTGGGAAAATATTCTTAAAAAATCCACGCTTATTGGCTGTAAGATTGTTGGGAAAATATTCTTAAAAAATCCACGCTTATTGGCTGTAAGATTGTTGGGAAAATATTCTTAAAAAATCCACGCTTATTGGCTGTTAGATTGTTGGGAAAATATTCTTAAAAAATCCACGCTTATTGGCTGTAAGATTGTTGGGAAAATATTCTTAAAACATCCACGATTATTGGTTGTAAGGTTGTTGGAAAAATATTCTTAAAAAATCCACGCTTTTTGGTTGTAAGATTGTTGGGAAAATATTCTTAAAAAATCCACGCTTATTGGTTGTAAGGTTGTTGGAAAAATATTCTTAAAAAATCTACGCTTATTGGTTGTAAGGTTGTTGGAAAAATATTCTTAAAAAATCCACGCTTATTGGTTGTAAGGTTGTTGGAAAAATATTCTTAAAAAATCCACGCTTATTGGTTGTAAGGTCGTTTGAAAAATATTCTTAAAAAATCCACGCTTATTGGTTGTAAGGTTGTTGGAAAAATATTCTTAAAAAATCCACGCTAATTATTGGGCTGTTAAATGACAAATATTCTTTTAAAATTTCCAGTTAATTGATCTGCTGTTGCTTTGAAATATTTTTTTCATAAATCGACCATTACCCCCTATACATATTAAGAACTTTTTATCACACTTTTCTACACTTTGTCTATATTTTTTGTTCTAGAAAATGAATTATTATTTTTTTTTAATTTTTTTCACGCTAACCTATATCCCTTAGTCATTCGTTAGCTTTCCTTTTCTTGTTTTCAAAAGAAAAAGTACAAAACTTTCACAAAGGACACATCATGAAGAGTTAAAACCCATAACCCATGTCCTGGTTGACATTTTCATTAATTCACTCATTTCAAACAAGGCCCCAGGTGAAATCATTATTATTCTGCATAATTCAAATATCATGAATAGACAATGAACAACTAAGTCATGGCGGTGATTTGGTGGTGCCTGTGATTTCTTTCGTGTTCCTTCCTTTGTGGTTCTAGTGCTGCGGCGTTGTTCTTGTTTTTTAAACTGTTTAATTTCCAAATCAAAATATTTTTTTCTTTTGCAAATGCCAACAAAGGCGACAACCAATGTCACCCGGAAAAGAAGACTAGGCTTTGGGCTCACTCCCCGTGTTCGGTTAAAGAACACGAACAGCAGCAACAACTATGACAAAAGTGCAAATCATTTAAATGTAATCTGACATTATGGTGACAATTTCTTTTGTATGCTCATGTTGTTGCTTTTGCCTTTTGGTGTCTCCCGATTATTAGGCCTTGTGCTGGAAATCCGTTGTTAAAAGAAATCTAGTAACAAACAGGTAAAGAATGGCATACAGTATTGGGAAATTATTTTTTTTTAAAATGAAGAGAAAGAAAAAGTTAATATAGAGAAGGGTCTGGTCTGAGATACATGGGACTATTTGACGTATAGTCGAAGAGAATCAGAAAGGGCTCTTTGACATGTAATTCTAAATGATTAATTACAATACATAATAATGTTAATTTGAAATTTGAAAACTGTTAATGTTTACATTTCAGATTTGTATCTTAATAGTTTCCTCCCTTACACCACCTTTAGATGCAACCCTATGTCTTTCCATTTAATTTATTTTAAGAATTCTAATAATATTTCAACACACTGTAAATGTTTCCATTTAAATAACCTCAAACCTAGGCACACATTCAAAAATTTCATACAGACACAGAACATTCGTACAAACTCTGGGCATTTGGAAATGATAATGTGACATCAGGTGCTTGAATCTAACAAAAATGTCGCCTTTAAATCACATTTGCACACAAAACGTTTCTTTTTCTTTTGTGTGTGAGTTTGTTCTGGTTTAGTTCGTTTTTTGTTGGCAATTTGAAGACAGACAGGCAGTCAGGGTAACCTTTTACTTGTTATTGTGGCAAAAATTTTGAAATGTATTTAAGAGGACATAACAGTGAGAGAAATAATTCAACGAGCAAAACATTTGATAAAATATAAAATATTCTTTTAAATCCACGCCTATTTTGCTTGGGAACCCTTGAAAAAATTCTTTAAAATCCACGCCTATTTTTGTCCCTGAAAAAAATATTCTTTAAAATCCACGCCTATTTTTGTCCCTGAAAAAAAATATTCTTTAAAATCCACGCCTATTTTTGTCCCTGAAAAAAATATTCTTTTAAATCCACGCCTATTTTGCTTGGGAACCCTTGAAAAAATTCTTTAAAATCCACGCCTATTTTTGTCCCTGAAAAAAATATTCTTTAAAATCCACGCCTATTTTTGTCCCTGAAAAAAATATTCTTTAAAATCCACGCCTATTCTTGTCCCCTGAAAAAATATTCTTTAAAATCCACGCCTATTTATGTCCCCTGAAAAAATATTCTTTACAATCCACGCCTATTTTTGTCCCCTGAAAAAATATTCTTTAAAATCCACGCCTATACTTATCCTTGACAAAAAAATATTCTTTAAAATCCACGCCAATACTTATCCTTGACAAAAAAATATTCTTTAAAATCCACGCCTATTTTTGTCCCCTGAAAAAATATTCTTTAAAATCAACGCCTATTTTTGTCCCCTGAAAAAATATTCTTTAAAATCCACGCCTATTTTTGTCCCCTGAAAAAATATTCTTTAAAATCAACGCCTATTTTTGTCCCCTGAAAAAATATTCTTTAAAATCCACGCCTATTTTTGTCCCCTGAAAAAATATTCTTTAAAATCAACGCCTATTTTTGTCCCCTGAAAAAATATTCTTTAAAATCCACGCCTATTTTTGTCCCCTGAAAAAATATTCTTTAAAATCAACGCCTATTTTTGTCCCCTGAAAAAATATTCTTTAAAATCCACGCCTATTTTTGTCCCCTGAAAAAATATTCTTTAAAATCAACGCCTATTTTTGTCCCCTGAAAAAATATTCTTTAAAATCCACGCCTATTTTTGTCCCCTGAAAAAATATTCTTTAAAATCAACGCCTATTTTTGTCCCCTGAAAAATATTCTTTAAAATCCACGCCTATTTTTGTCCCCTGAAAAAATATTCTTTAAAATCCACACCTATTTTTGTCCCCTGAAAAAAATATTCTTTAAAATCCACGCCTATTCTTGTCCTTGACAAAAAATATTCTTTAAAATCCAGGCCTATTTTTGTCCATGAAAAAATATTCTTTAAAATCCACGCCTACTCTTGTCCATGAAAAAATATTCTTTAAAATCCAGGCTTATTTTTGTCCCTGAAAAAAAAATCTTTAAAACCCGCGCCTATTTTAGTCCCTGAAAAAATATTCTTTAAAATCCGCGTCTATTTTTGTCTCTGAAAACATATTATTTATAAACCGCACCTAGTTTTGTCCAAAAAAAAAAAAAAAAAAAAAAAATATTCTTTAAAATCCACGCCTATTTTTGTTTCTGAAAATAATATTCTTTAAAATCCACCCCTGTTTTTGCCCCTGAAAAATATTCTATAATTTCATGCCTATTTTTGTCCTTGCAAAAAATGTTTTTTAAAACTCACGCCTATTTTTGTACCTAAAAAAATTCGTTAAAATCTACACCTATTTTGGTCCCTGAAAAAATATGCTTTAAGATGTAAGCATGCATTTTGGTCCAGGAAAAAAAATTTAAAAATATATTTTCTAAGTGTACCCTCAAAACCAAGTGTTCACATCACTTCACACCCCTCCCTTTCACACACCCATATCTTTATACTCGGTTGTAATACCTGCACCACTTATTTGTAAAGACTCTTATATGTGGAATTTAAACATGTACTTATCAGCAGGGTAAAGCTCTCCCCTTAAAATCCCAATTGGAGGTGGGTGTTTCAGACAAGCGACGAAGAATCCGGGGAGGGTAAAAGTGAACAAAAAAGAAATCAGCCTTAGCTTGTTATTGTCATTTAAATGCCGTGTTTCCGCGAGCATTAGTAACAAATACAGTTAAATATATTGTAATCTATGAAAAAAGGCATTGTATGTATGAGTGCGTGTGTGACAGTTTGATGAGATTGTGTTCATGAAATTGTGTGAAAATGATTGCTGGTAGTACTTTGTTTAACAATGCCAAAAAAAGTTACAAAGGTGTGGGTAACTTTTTCAATATGTTTAAATTGTTACCGTGTCTCCCCCAACAAAAAAGGGGTTAACGAGATTTGCAAAAAATATGAATGAAACAATGTCAGCAACGTTATAATCAATGGTATTATCTTTATATACCTACATATACGTTTTGTAAATCTCCATTAAAGCATGTATTAATGACTCCGTAAATGTGTGTATGTTTCGTTTTTTTCTAAAAGGATTTCTTTGAATTTACTTTCCTCGTTATCTCTTATCGTTGTGTTCTTTGTTTTCCATCAATAAATGTGACAATGATAACAAAAAGCATTCAAAATGGGAATTGAAGTAAAGGTTAGTAGGTTATGGGGATGTGGAATAATGAGTTGAATATATTTTTTAGAAATTCAAAACTCACAACTGGATGAGTGAATATATGTATTCAGCGTTGTTTTTTTAGGAGCTATCAGCATGGACAATTGATTGAAAAACATTCCAATATTCGTGGATTTTAAGCATTATTTTTCACAGAACATCCAACCAATGAGCGTGTGTTTAGAAAATATGGTTAAATGACCAGGATTTTTATACATTAAAAATATTCTTAATTTAAAATTTTAAAAATTAAACCGGAAAAATATTTTTTTCAAGAACCACTGTGGATTTAAGGAAATTTACATTATTAAGCATCAAATCACAATATTTAAAAAAAAATATATTTGTGAAAGAATTTGATATTTTCGAAATATTTTTCAACGTTCAATCCTGGATTTTTAAGAAAAGTTGTTCAAGGACCAATCGCGGATTTAAAACAAAATATATTTCACAGACCAACCGTGGATTTTTAGAAAATATTTTTTCAAGGAATCACCGAGGATTAAAAAGCATCTCGAAGGACCAACTGTGGATTAAAAAAAAAATCAAAAATGTTTTTTAAAGATTTTGGATTTTTATGAAATGTTTTTCAAGGACTATGGATTTTTGAAAACAACCCAGCAAAAAAAGTCCTCCCAAAATCATGGGTTTCGTAAGGGATTTTTGGCAGCCGTTACTACTCTCAAACCCCCTTTTTTCCCCATTATTTTTACAAGGGCATGTCGCACTCAGTTTGTAGATATTTTATGACGACTAGAATAACTAGTTATTCTGTGGCCACTAGAAGTTGAAAAGTAAGGTGAAAAACATTCTATTTTTAGACAGTTGATGTAGAGACTTTGTTTTTAATTTCATCACACATCTTAATTTTATTTTACTTTATTTTATTTCGCTGTCTGCCCGAATTGAACCCACGAACCCTCTGATTTCTAGCCAAAGACACTACACTACACACTATGCCACGCACACGAATATTAAGGGTTGCTTAAGAACTTAAATGTGCAGTGCACATGTTCACCACGAACTGTTACTTTTTAATTAAAAAAAACTCGCGTGCCGACAGTGAGCGTTGAACACACAACCCTAGGATTTATAGTCGGACACACACTCTCTGTGCCACCGTCGTCATTACTTAGGGAGGAGTTAAGTAAGTAGGTTTACCTTGTTAACTTTTTAAGAAGTAACCCATTGCAGTGTATCGTCTTGTCCCAGTCTACATGCAAGGTATGTGTTGGGTACCGTGCTGTCAATACGAAATGAGAGGATTGCAGCGTTATATATATACCCAGTGGTTACAAAATAACCAGATACTTCGCGCGACATGCCCTTGTTAAAATGGGGAAAGGAAAATGGGTGGGAAAGGAGGTTTGTAATGAGGATTTTTGCTGGGTATGTACTGGCTTCGCAACTGCATCTGGACGTGGATCTCAGAATTCATTTTTACGTGTAAGAGGGCTATCCGAGACAGATTTGTGTGAGTGTGGGATGAATGAGGAAGGAACGTAACGTGTGGAACGGCAGTGTGTGATTACAATAGGACACTTGGAAACAGTTGGTTAGTTGTTTAGGCAGTTCTGCCCGTGAAGTATTTGTTAGAAGAAGGACGAGATTTAGTGGAAGAGAGTTGGGACGAAGTTTTGTCGCTTCTTGTGTATATCGTGTCAGCTACCGGTAAGGGTAGCATTGTTAATTGTTTTTTGTTATTGCCCTGTGGACCCCACGTGCAGTTCGTTAGAACTGCATGTTAGCTGTTGGTGGTCCCGTCTTCTTAGTTTCTTTGTTGGTTGGTTTTTGGGGATCACCAGTCCCGAACTGTTCGGAGTCTAACTGGTAATAGTCTTGGGTCTATATATTGGTATAGCAGGTGTCAAGTGCCCCTAGATCTCCCAGTCTACTCTGGCTGTTGATGTCTGTGGTTTTACCCAAACCCGGGCAGGGCTTTGACTTGAATTCCGAGTTGCACTATAAGTCGGGTTCCTGTGAGTGAGTAAAGTGGTTCTCGCACTTTTGTGTGGGGGCCTTGCAATGAACCGGGCTTAAAAGCAAATATATTGTCCGTATGTTGATTGCTCACATAAAATACTACGACCTATGCACCTTTGGACCTGGAGATCACCAGTCCAGGCATTTTTGGGATCACACTAGTGACGTGGCGGATGAAAGATACAAAGTCCAGGATTTGTCTTGGTCCCTCTCTCATCTCAAGTGGACACTGACCTCCCAGTGGTGTCACCTGGGGTAGCTGCCTTTAACACCCGTAAAAGGAAGTGAGCTAAAATGTGTCGCGTGTTCACTCACAAGAACGTTAAATAACTTGGGTTTGGGCGCCGGGTTAGTAACCATCCCCTAGAAAAAAGCAGCCTACTATGAAAAAAAGAAAGAAAAGAAAAACAAATCCCTTTAAAGTTGACGAACTCCGCAAACGTTTTAGGACCATGATCTGCGAATCTGCACCTGGAATGTTAGCACTCTTTATAGAGAAGGTGCAGTTTACGCATTACAGATGTGCTTGAAAAGTACATGGCCGACATTACTGCCATACAGGAAATACGATGGATTGGGAAAGGCGTTACAACAACACCTAAAGGTGACGCACTATAATATAGCTGTCATGATACAAAGCATGAGTTTGGTTGCGGATTTGTAGTTGGTCGGAGGTTAAAACATCTGGTCTCCAGCTTCACCCCAGTGAATGAAAGACTCGCTGCAATTCGATTAAAACAAAATTATTCAACATCAGCTTTATTGGCGCTCATGCTCCCACTGAAGACAAGGACGAACAGATCAAAGATATATTTTACGAGCGCTTAGAAGAAACTTATGACCGCTGCCCTGCCCATGACATTAAAATTTGTCTAGGCGATTATAAAGCCACAATTGGAAAGGAGAATATCTTTGGCCCAACAGTCGAGAATTTCAGTCTCCACAGTGATGCATCTGGCAATGGTATGAGGCTGATAGACTTTGCAGCTGTAAAAAACATGGTAATTAGCAGTACCAGATTTAAGCATCTCGATATTCATAAGGGCACCTGGCTGTCTCCAGATCAAAGAACAAGTAATCAAATTGATCATGTTGTGATAGATGGAAACAATTCGTCGAGCGTGTTGGATTACGATCGTTTCCAGGAGGAAACATAGATTCGGACCACTACCTTGTTGCAGAAAAAGTACGTACCCGTCTAAACGTTGCAAATAAAGCACGAACAGATACAACGCGGAAGTTGGACATCGGTAGGCTGCAATCACAACAGATAGCCACAGCATATTCCACTCAACTAGCCCAATTGCTTAATCAAAGCACTCCTTGTCCCGATAACATATCAGCACAATGACAAAATATTGCCCACTCCATGCAAACAGCCGCAAAATCAGTACTTGGATACCAGAGACCTCCACCAAGGAATCCATGGTATGACCAGCAGTGTCGTGCTGTTACCAAAGGGAAAAATGCGGCATATAAGGCTACTTTACAATCAGTAGCAAAGCGTAGCGCACGAGAGAGGTATCGGGAGAAAAGAGAAAGGAGAAACGTTTTTTTACACTGGAAAAAGAGAGAGATGGAAAAGCGAGAGTGTGAACAAATCGAGATGTACAGGAGACAGAATGAAGTCCGAAAATTCTACCAAAGAGTGAAACATCAAACTGATGGCTTTGGCACTGGCACATCCTCCTGTAGAGACCAGCAAGGTAATTTGGTAACTGATACAGATAGTGCATTTTTCCAAACTGTTGGTATCCAATAGTAGCGAAGTCGACGAAGATACCACATATCCAATCCCAGAAGATGGTATTAAATGTATACCACCCGGCCAAGGTGAGGTAAAGACAGCAATAAACCGGCTGAAGAATAATAAGGCAGCAGAAGCTGATGGCCTACCAACCGAGCTGTTTAAAACCGGAGGCGACACGCTGATAAGGAGTATGCATCAGCTAGTTAGCTCCATGTGGCAGGAAGAACGCGTACCCGACGATTGGAACCTGAGCATCCAGTGTCCCGTCCATAAGAAGGGAGATAAGACTTTATGCTCCAACTATAGGGGCATAAGACTTTTCCCTATCGCCTACAAGATAGTGTCAAGGTTATTGTGCGAACGACTAAAGCCCATGGTCAAAGAAATAATTGGACCATACCAATGCGGCTTTAGACCTGGCAAGTCCACCATTGACCAGATATTTACCCTGCGGCAAATCCTGGAGAAGACCCAAGAGATGAAGATCGTCACCTACCACCTTTTTGTCGATTAAAAAGCAGCCTTCGACAGCCCGCTAAAATCAATGTTATTCAAAGCCATGTCTGAATTTGGTATCCCCGCAAAGCTCATTCGGCTTTCTAAAATCATTCTAACTGACACAAGATCTTCAGTTAAAATAGGAAAGAACCTCCCCGAAGAGTTTTGTACCAAAAGAGGTTTCATTCAAGGAGACAGCCTTTCGTGCGATCTTTTCAACATCCTGCTAGAAAAGGTTATAGGAGAGGCAAAAATCAAAAGAAGTGGCACAATCTACACCAATAGCCACATGTTACTTGGGTATGCTGATGATATAGACATCATGGGACGATCAGTAAAATAATTAACCGATACCTTTATGAAGGTAAACGGCAAGAAGTCCAAGTTGATGGTGTCGACGCGCAATGCGTCCATTGAGCTCGGACCAACTGTTGAAGTTGGTTCCTATAATTTTGAGGTTGTAAAAGACTTCGTACACCTCGGCACCGCAGTAAACACAACAAACGACATCAGTTGTGAAATAAAAAGAAGAATTGTATTGGCCAACATATGCTGCTTTGCCTTAAGTAAGCACTTTAAAAACAAAGCCACAACTCGTCAAACAAAAATAACGCTTTACAAAACAGTAAAAGTGGGCAACACTGTTGCTATCGGTAGGACTTAACGGCAATTTCGTTTTGGTTGTAAACTTACCGAAAAAAAATCGTTTATTACCGAAATTATAAGCATTTTAATTTTACCGATATTTGTCGGTAACTCGAAAAATGAGTTACAGAATTCCACTACTGATGTATGGTTCCGAAGCCTGGGTACTTGCGCAAGCAGATAAGGCAGTGCTTGGCGTGTTTGAGAGAAAAATTCTTCGAAAGATCTACGGACCAATCTGTGAATATCGACGTCGCATGAACCACGAGCTGTATCAGCTATACAACGACATCAGTGTAGATAAACGTATCGAGATGCACCGATTGCGTTGGCTAGGCCATATCATAGCGATGATGAACCCGCTAAAAAGGCGTATAAATTCGGGCCGCATGGCGGTGCTCGCAGAATTGGCAGGCGAAAGAATAGATGGCGCAAACAAGAGGATGAAGAGATGACAAGGCGCGGTATTTCAAAAAGCGAAACATTAAACAGAGAGAATTGGAGAACTTTTCGTAGTTCGGTCTATGGAACAAATGTTCTATAATGGGCCAGCTACGTAAGTAAGTACTATAAATAGGTTTCTGGTTGGGTGTCACCGTGGTGCAATGGTATGTACACCTGCCTTGCATACATAAGGTCGTGGGTTCGATTCCCCGGCCAGGCAACATCAGAACACTTTTCAACGGTGGCAAAATACCCCTCAGTAATGTTGGCGACATTTCCTGAGTATTTCAGCCATGTAAAACTTCTCTACAAAAGTGGTGTCTTAGACACGCCGTTCGGACTCGGCGATTGTAGGTCCCATATCATTGAGCTTATATGAATCGGGGTGCACTCATTGATATGAGAGAAGCCTCCCTTGTCCCTTATGGGATGTTTGTGGAACAATTATTATAGGTTTCTGGTTACAAGTTGGTATCAGAGGCTTAGTTCTGGAGCCGCGGTCCTCGGACCTATACTTTCTTTTAGATCTCTATGCTTTTTGAAGGTAGTGGAATTTGTGGAGAAAGGTAGATGTTTAACTGTTCCGGGAATATCACCTATACACTTTCTAGAGACTGCATCATATGGTCTTCTATGATCAGAAGACCTCTTCTTCTTCTATAGAAATAAGGTCTCTTGAGGTGTTCAAAAATCGTACATATAGATAGACGACCTATTTAGGCCTTTTTTAGATAGCAGACTTCTTGAAGTCTTCTATAGACAGAAGACCTCTTAGGATCTTCTTGAGACATGGAGTTTTCTGTATAATCATTGACATCAGAGATGTCTCCCTTGTCCCTTCGGGGATGTTTGCAAGAACATGTGTATAGTACTTACTTACTTAGCTGGTCCATTACAGAACATTTGTTCTATAGGCCGAACTAAGACAGTTCTCCATTTCCCTCTGTCTCTTGCTTCTCTTTCTGGAATACAGTGTTTTGTAAAGCGTTATTTTTGTTTGACGAGATGTGGCTTTGTTTTTAAACTGCTTACATAAGCCAAAGTGACATCAGTTAGCCAATACAATTCTTCTTTTTATTTCACAACTGATGTCGTTAGTTGTGTTTACGGCGGTGCCGAGGTAGACGAAGTCTTTTACTACCTCAAAATTATAGGAACCAACGTCAACAGTTGGCCCGATCTCCGCCGATCTTTCCGCCGTTTACCGCCAGACCCACTTTAGCAGATTCTCCTTCGACCTTCATAAAGGTATCTGTTACTTCTTTTACTGATCGTGCCATGATGTCAATATCATCAGATTGTGCCACTTCTTTTGACGTTTGCCTCTCGAATAACCTTTTCCAGCAGGATGTTGAAGAGATCACACGAGAGACTGTCTCCTTGCCTGAAACCTCTTTTGGTACAAAATTCTTCGAAGAGGTTCTATCCTATTTTAACTGAGGATCTCGTGTCAGTTAAAGTCTTTTACAAAGCCGAGTGAGATTTGCGGGGATACCAAATTCAGACATGGCCTGGAATACCTTTGAACGTAGTGGGCTGTCGAAGGCTGCTTTATAATCGACAAAGAGGTGGTAGGTGTCGATCTGCATCTCTTGGGTCTTCTCCAGGATTTGCCGCAGGGTAAATATCAGGTCAATGGTAGACTTGCCAGGTCTAAAGCCGCATTGGTATGGACCAATTACCTCGTTGACCATAGGCTTTAGTCGTTCGCACAATATCCCTGACACGATCTTGTAGGCAATCGGGAGTAGACTTATGCCCCTTTAGTTATAACATACAGTCTTATCTCCTTTCTTATGGACGGGGCACAGGATACTCAGGTTCCAATTGTCGGGTACTCGTTCTTCCTGCCAGATGATGCTAACTTGCTGATGAATACACCTTATCAGCGTGTCGCCTCCGGTTTTGAACAGCTCGGCTGGTAAGCCATCGGCTCCTGCTGCCTTATTTTTCTTCAGCCGGTTTATTGCTGTATTTTCCTCATCTTGGCTGGGCGGTGTACATTCAATACCATCTTCTGGGATTGGATCTGTGGTCTCTTCGTCGTCTTCGGTGGATACGAACAGGTTTGAAAAATGCTCTTTCCATATTCTGAGCACACTATCTGTATCAGTTACCAAATTACCTTGCTGGTCTCTACAGGAGGAGGTGCCCGTACCAAAGCCATCAGTTTGATGCTTCACTCTTTGATAGAATTTTCGGACTTCATTCTGGCTCCTGTACATCTCTATTTTTGCACACTTCCGCTTTTCCATCTCTCTCTTTTTCCTGCTGAAAAGACGTTTCTCCTCTCTCCTTTTCTGCCGATATCTCTCCCGTGCGCTACGCGTTGCTACGGATTGTAAAGTAGCCCTATATGCCGCATTTTTCTCTTCGGTAGCAGCATGACACTCCTGATCATACCATGGATTCCTTGGTGGAAGTCTCTGGAATCCAAGTATGGATTTTGCGGCTGTTTGCATGGAGTGGGAAATACTTTGTCATGGCGCTGATATGTGATCGGGATGAGGAGTGCTTTGATTAAGCAATTGGGATAGTTAAGTGGAATATGCTGAGGCTATCTGTTGTGGTTGCAGCCTATCGATGTCCAACTTCCGCGTTGTGTCTGTTCGTCCTTTATTTGCAACGTTTAGACGGGTACGTACCTTTGCTGCAACAAGGTAGTGGTCCGAATCAATGTTTGCGCCTCGGAACGATCGTACATCCAACACGCTGGATGAATGCCTTCCATCTATCACAACATGATCAATTTGATTACTTGTTCTTTGATCTGGAGACAGCCAGGTGCCTTTATGAATATCGAGATGATTAAATCTGGTACTGCTATCTACCATGTTTTTTGCAGCTGCGAAGTCTATCAGCCTCATGCCATTATCAGATTTTTCATTGTGGAGACTGAATTTTCCGACTGTTGGGCCAAATATATTCTCCTTTCAAATTTTGACATTAAAATCGCCTAGAATAATTTTAATGTCATGGGCAGGACAACGGTCATATGTTTCTTCCAAGCGCTCATAAAATATATCTTTGGTCTGTTCGTCCTTGTCTTCAGTGGGAGCATGAGCGTAAATAAAGCTGATGTTGAAGAATTTTGCTTTTATTCGAATTGTAGCAAGTCTTTCATTCACGGGTGAGAAGCTGGAGACCAGGTGTTTTAACCTCCGACCAACTAAAAATCCGAAACCAAACTCATGCTTTGTGTCATGGCAGCTATAATACAGTGCGTCACCTTTAGTTGTTGTTGTGACGCCTTTCCCATTCCATCGTATTTTCTGTATGGCAGTAATGTCGGCCTTGTACTTTTCAAGTACATCTGCCAATGCGTAAACTGCACCTTCTCTATAAAGAGTGCGAACATTCCTGGTGCAGATTCGCAGATCATGGTCCTTAAAACGTTAGCGGGGTTCGTCAACTTTAGAGGGATTTGTTTTTCTTTTCTTTTGATTTTTCATAGTAGGCTGTTTTTTTCTAGGGGAGGGTTACTAACCCAGCGCCCAAGCCCATGTTTTTAACGTTCTTATGGGTGGACGCGCGGCACATGTTAGCTCACTACCTCTAACGGGTGTTGAGATGAGAGAGGGACCAAGATAAATCCTGGACTTTGCCATGTTAAAGCCGGTCAGGACCGTTCCTTGGTATCTCTCATCCCCTACGTCACCCAACATGTGTATAGGCCGAGGCTATTTAGCTGTCAACTGACAGATTATCTTTTACTTTTTTCGAATACATTTAATTTTACATTTACATATGTATTGGAAATTATATTACCTAAGCGCTTAAATACACTCACACCTTAGCCGCCAAATATATTTGAACATCATTTCATCAGGCGTGCCATAAGGAAACCCCTTAATGTGTTGCCATTGACGGCTCGTTAACATTTTTTTGGAATTGAATTGTGCACGGCATTGACGCCATTGATTGTAAATAATTTAATTCCCATTGTAAACACAATGATTTGAATATCAAGTGGAGTACCTTTCAGTTTGTTTGCACACATATGTGCCACCAGCCCGCCGTTTCATCCTCATCCATGTTTTGCACGTTACCTTGTTGAGAAAATTATACAACTCGTTAAAATAAACCATCAACATTGTGTGTGTGTGGTTGTTGCTTCCTTTTTTATCTGATGATGGCCCTATGTCGATATTGTTCATTTGAAAACTAAACAAGAAAATGACGATTCTATAGAATCGAAATTGAAAAAAAGGGAATATTCCATGCTGCCAACAACAATCGATACAATCTTTATGAGTTCTTTGTATCTGTTTTCATTTTTTTTTTGTTTTCAGTGAAAGACAGGGGAAAAATATTCAAATCAATGGAAACCTCTATTAACGAAGTTGTGGCGATGTGTAGGCGATTTACCTGACAGGGTACCCTACAGTATAATTAGATGTTTGGTGGGTATTAAGGGTAAGAGTTGACGCATAATTTGGAATTTGTGGATTTCTATAGAAAAAATTCCCTATTCGTCTAAAATCAAATTTCAAGGGAAATTTTGGTGTTTGGTGGGTATTAACAGGGTAGTACTAAGATCTAACAGTAGCAGTAGTTGTATTAGTAAAGTAGTGTAACTTCTAGTCACCTATGTCGATTATCTTCCTTTTCTCACCTCGTTATTGATAACCGAAATGAAAGTCATGTATGATAAGACATCAAGTTTTTTTCAGGGGTAGGCAGTTATTTAAAATTCCATACACATATAGAAGTTATGTGATGATATTAAAAAAAGAGAAAACGAAGAATAAGGGAATCTGTTGTCGAATCAATGCAAATATCGAAATCGAAAATGGTGGTGCTTGGAAATTTTGCAGGTGTCTATATTTAATAAGATATGGGAAATGTTTTATTTTCTTTTATGCGTACAATCTGATGACATGTCTTCCTACATAGCTATAATAAGAAAAGATACAAAGCGTGCCTAGCCATTTTAAAATATTCGAAAAAAAAACAACAAATCTTGCTATACTCGTATGTCTTCTAAAAAGGTAACATCTTTTCTATTTTCTTTTTATTAGAAACAAAAGATATCGAAAACCCACACACACACTATCAACAAAGAACAGCTGGTGCTACCAAATACTATTTCATAATCAGACATCAAATTGAATTTCCCAAATGTAATCAATCGATAATGATGTTGATTGAACACACACATACATATGTATGTGTGTGTAGTTATGCATGTCAATATATAACAAATGTATTGATTATCCTCGGAAAGACCATAGATTTAACTTCTTGAGAACAGTTATGTATTTATTAGTTATGTGTGTTATGAGAATATGTATGGGTATGTTTGTATTGATGTAAATACATACATATGTATATGTTGAACATTGCAGTTCATTGTCTGTAATTTCTCTCTAAAATAATCTATATTTTTATACACTATACAACTATACGAAGAAGGCATTACTAACAATAATAACCTGATTGTTTTCGAGCCGTCGCACAGTGCGAAATATGGGAACTTTACACAAAAATTAAGGTACACAGAAGTAATGAGATTCTTGTTGAATTCCATTGCTAAGTAACCCATGACAAATGTCTTATATTCAGTCTTGCAATTTACCCGCGAAATGCGCTTAAATGTTGCCCTTTGTTTTACAATACATATTTATTTTCCTTAAAAATTGATTTTTGGTGACGTAAGGGATGGAAGATAACAAAGGAACGGTCCTGACCGGTTTCAACATGGCAAAGCCCTGGATTTATCTTGGTCCCTCTTTCATCTCAAGTGGACACTGACCTCCCCGTGGTGTCACCCGGGGAACTGCCTTTAACACCCGTTAAAGGTAGTGAGCTAACATGTGCCGTTCACCCATAAGAACGTTAAACACTTAGGTTTGGACGTCCCCTAGAAAAAACAGCCTACTAAGGAAAAACGAAAGAAAAGAAAAACTAATCCCTCTAAAGTAAACAATGCTGCATATAGGGCCACTTTGCAATCAGTAGGAACGCGTAGCTCACCAGAAAGGTATCGGGAGAAAAGGAGAGAGGAGAAACGTTTTTTCGGCAGGAAAAAGAGAGAGATGGAAAGGCGGGAGTGTGAACAAATAGAGATGTACAGAAGACACAATGAAGTCCGAAAATTCGACCAAAGAGTGAAACATTAAAATGATGGCTTTGGCACTGGCACATCCTCCTGTAGAGACCAGCAAGGTAATCTGGTAACTGATACAGATATGGAAAGAGCATTTTTCCAAACTGTTGGTATCCAATAGTAGCGAAGTCGACGAAGATACCACATATCCAATCCCAGAAGATGGTATTGAATGTATACCACCCGGCCAAGATGAGGTAAAGACAGCAAAAAATCGGCTGAAGAATAATAAGGCAACAGGAGCCGATGGCTTACCAGCCGAGCTGTTCAAAACCGGAGGCGACACGCATAAGGTGTATGCATCAGCTAGTTAGCTCCATCTGGCAGAAAGAACGCGTACCCGACGATTGGAACCTGAGCATCCTGCGTCCCGTCCATAAGAAAGGAGATAAGACTTCCAACTATAGGGCATAAGCCTTCTCCCTATCGCCTATAAGATAGTGTCAGGGATATTGTGCGAACTACTAAAGCCCATGGTCAACGAAATAATTGGACCATACCAATGCGGCTTTAGTCCTGGCAAGTCCACCATTGACCAGATATTTACCCTGCGGCAAATCCTGGAGAAGACCCAAGAGATGTAGATCGACACCTACCACCTTTTTGTCTATAAAGCAGCCTTCGACAGCCCGCTACGTTCAAAGGTATTCCAAGCCATGTCTGAATTTGGTATCCCCTCAAAGCTTATTGGGCTTTGTAAAATGAATCTAACTGACACAAGATCTTCAGTTAAAATAGTAAAGAACCTCTCCGAAGAGTTTTGTACCAAAAGAGGTTTCAGGCAAGGAGACAGACTTTCGTGAGATCTTTCTTATGACCGTTGCTCCGCCCATGACATTAAAATTATACTAGGCGATGTTAATGCCAAAATTGGAAAGGAGAATATCTTTGGCGCAACAGTCGGGAAATTCAGTCTCCACAGTGAAACATCTGACAATGGTATGAGGCTGATAGACTTTGCAGGTGCAAAAAACATGGTTGTTAGCAGTACCAGATTTAAACATCTCGATATTCATAAGGGCACCTGGCGACAAAGAAAGAAATCAAATTGATCACGTTGTGATAGATGGAAGACATGCATCAAGCGTATTGGATGTACGATCGTACCGAAGTGCAAACATAGACTCGGACCACTACCTTGTTGCAGCAAAGGTACGTACCAGATTAAACGTAGCAAACAAAGTGCGAACAGACACAACATGGAAGTTGGACATCGGTAAGATGCAATCACAACAGATAGCCACAGCATATTCCACTCAACTGGCCCAACTGCTTAATCAAAGCACTCCTCGTCCCGATAACATATCAGGACAATGGCAAAACATTGGCCACTCAATGCAAACAGCCGCAAAATCAGTACTTGGATACCAAAGACCTCCACCAAGAAATCCATGGTATGACCAGGAGTGTCGTGCTGATACCAAAGAGAAAAATGCGGCATATAGGGAGAAAAGGAGAGAGGAGAAACGTCTTTTCCGCTGGAAAAAGAGAGAGATGGAAAAACAGGAGTGTGCACAAATCGAGATGTACAGGAGACAGAATGAAGTCCGAAAATTCTACCAAAGAGTGAAACATAAAACTGTTGGCTTTGGAACTGGCACATCCTCCAGTAGAGACCAGCAAGGTAATCTGGTAACTGATACAGATAGTGTGCTAAGGATATGGAAAGAGAATTTTTCCCAAACTGTTGGTATCCAATAGTAGCGAAGTGGACGAAGATACCACAGATCCAATTCCAGAAGATGGTATTGAATGTATACCACCCGGCCAAGATGAGGTAAAGGCAGCAATAAACTGGCTAAAGAATAATAAGGCAGCAAGAGCTGATGGCCTACCAGCCGAGCTGTTTAAAACCGGAGGCGACGCGCTGATAAGGTGTATGCATCTGCTAGTTAGCACCATCTGGCAGGAAGAACGCGTACCCGACGATTGGAACCTGAGCATCCTGTGTCCCGTCCACAAGAAAGGAGATAAGACTTTATGCTCCAACTATAGGGGCATAAGTCTTCACACTATCGCCTACATGATAGTGTCAGGGATATTGTGCAAACGACTAACGCCCATGGTCAACGAAATAATTGGACCATACCAATGCGGCTTTAGACCTGGCAAGTCCACCATTGACCAGATATTTACCCTGCGGCAAATCCTGGAGAAGACCCAGGAGATGCCACAACTCGTCAAACAAAAATAACGCTTTACAAAACACTGATACTACCCGTGCTGATGTATGGTTCCGAAGCCTGCGTACTTGCGCAAGCAGATAGGGCAGTGCTTGGCGTGTTTGAGAGAAAAATTATTCTACGGACCAATCTGCGATGTCGGTGAATATCGACGTCGTATGAACCACGAGCTGTATCTGCTATACAACGACATCAGTATAGGTAAACGTATCGAGATGCAGCGATTGCGCAGGCTAGGCCATATCATAAAAATGAGCGATGTTGAACCCGCTAAAAAGGCGTATTAATTCGGGCCGCATGATGGTGCACGCAGAATTGGCAGGTCAAAGAATATATGGCGCAAACAAATGGATGAAGAGATGACAAGGCGCGGTATTCCAGAATGCGAAGCACTAAACAGACAGAATTGGAGATCTTTTCCTTCTTAGTTTGGTCTATGGAACAAATGTTCTGTAAAAAGCCAGTTAAGTAAGTATATAAAAATGGATTTTAGCTTTGCTTAATTAATAAAGTGATACAAACGAATGGTAAGATAGTTGACTATATTTTTTGTCGCTGTTTTAATTAGTGAACAGTTTTTAGTTATTTGGCGTTTATAGAGTTGCAATATCTTATTTAGTTTTGTTGCTAATTCTTCCCAGAAATGTGCTTTTTAGCAAAAAAAAATTGTTTTTATAATCTTTGGAGGTTTTTAAATGAGTTGTGGTGAGTTGCAAAATAAATCGCACATTTTCTGAGAGGTTGCATATTTTGCAGGTTCGCGCAGGTTTGAGAAATATACGACTTTTTCAAAAAGTCATTCGAATATTCATATACCTATATTTTTGAAACTTTGAAAGAAGAACGGACATTAGATGCCATTGTTTGTTTCGTTTATGCCATAATAGGTTCACCATTACTAAGAAATGCTGATTTTTATAGTTTGAAAACTATTCTTGCTAATTTCATTCATATTATATAGAAAAAAATTTCAAATTTAAGCAGTTTTTGCAGGACATCGTAAAGTACCTAAAACAAATCATAGTTATACCTGAGGCTTTTAGGTGATGAACTCATTCAACGATCTCTTCTGTAAATTGCTTAATTAAAACATTTTCTATTCAACGAATACAAATTTTCAAGTAAACTAAACTCGGTTGGCTATAATTACCTAATATCATCAAAATATCTCAAATGTGGGACCCTTCATGTTGGCGTTATAGCAAAACGAGAGCCTACGTTGATAATAGTTCGCAACACGGTTTTCTACCTACGAAGAACAAAAACATGCAAAAATACAAACAAATAGGTTGGTAAATGTGTTTGAAACCTTTAAAATATGTCATATCGGCCGGTACCGCTCAATGGGGACTATACCAAAACGCGAATAGATACCCAGCAAAATGTTCGATGTCAAAGATGCTATTCAAGAATGGGTGCAAGTGAAATGGAATGTCATTTTTTCAGGATCTTCACTCATTCTTTTTAAAAGAGCGCGACCCCCAAAAGATGCAATTCATTTTCAGATCCTAAGCATGTCATCTTTACTAACTCGATGGAATGGGATCTTCAACAATTCTTTGGCATGGCATCTATACCAATCCTTTGGCATGCCATCTTAACCAATTCCCAAGAATAGCATTTTCACTAATATTTGGCATGTCATTTTCACCAACCCTTTGGCATGTAATTTTCACGTCTTGTTCGGAAAATGGAAAATGCTGTATTGAAAAATGATTTTCATTTTTTTACAGTGTTTTATTTAACTTGCTTTGGTGTGTGTTTATTTCAAATCTGGTAACTCATTTTTAACACGGTTGCAGTTGATCAATCGAACTAAAACTTTGCACGCTTTCCAGATTTGGATGACAACACACGAATATGAAATCAAAACCAATATTGGTCCATTTTTACACAGTTCTACAGTGTTTTATCTAATTTGCTTTTCAAATCCGGGAACGAATTTTTCACACAGTTGCAGTTGACCAATCGAACTTAAAATTTGCACACATTTCAGATTTGGATGACAATACATGAATATGAAATCAAAATCAATATTGGTCCATTCTTACAGTGTTTTTACGGTGTCGAACATAACCCCCTTTTCAAATCTGGTAACTGATTTTTAAAACGGTTGCAGTTGACCAATCGAACTAAAACTTTGCACACTTTTTAGATTTAGATGACAATACGTGAATATGAAACCAAAATCAATATGGGTCCATTTTTTCCTATAGCCCCCATATAACGGTACCACCCGATTTCCGGTATTTTGCTTTTCAAATCTGGTAACTCATTTTTCACACAGTTGCAGTTAACCAATCGAACTAAAACTTTGCAAACTTTTCAAATTTGGATGACAATACGTGAATATGAAATCAAAACCAATATTGGTCCATTTTTACAGTGTTGTACAGTGTTCAATTTTACATGCTTTTCAAACCCCATAGCTCATTTTTAACACAGTTGTAATTGACCAAGCGAACTAAAACTTTGAACACTTTTCAGATATGGATGACAATACATGAATATGAAATCAAAACCAATATTGGTCCATTTTTACACTGTTTTACAGTTTTTTTTATCTAATTTGCTTTTCAAATCTGGTAACTCATTTTTCACACATTGTAGTTGACCAATCGAACTAAAACTTTGTACACTTTTCAGATTTAGATGACAATACATGAATATGAAACCAAAACCAATATGGGTCCATTTTTTCCTATAGCTCAATCTCAAGTATATACAAATAAAATTGAAAATCTTAAAAATGTATTTACAAAAAAATTAAAAATAATTATAAAATTAATAAGTTTCAGTGTTCTATTTTTAAATGCACTAAAAACTAGAAAATAAGTATATAATTAAAAAAATTAAGTAACAGTGTTTTATTTATAAATGCACTTAAAAGTAGAAAATAATTTTTCATGATAGAATCTCTCAAATAAAACGCTTGCATTTGAATTAAAAATTGTGACAATATTGAACGGCAAGCATTTTATTTGAGATATTCCATCATGAAAAATTATTTTCTACTTTTAAGTGCATTTATAAATAAAACACTGTTACTTAATTTTTTTAATTATATACTTATTTTATTTTATTAATTCAAAGGAATTAATGAAATAACTATAATTTATTTATCACAAGCTGAACCCGGTGCGCTTTGCTGCCCCGACTACGATTAAATATAATGGAATGCCAGAATTATTTTAACGTTTTTAATATTTTAACGAATAAATATAGGAGATATGAAGGCGTTATATACCTATTCAGGGTTGTTATGGAGCTACTATGGTATTTTTGTATGTTTCAGGAGGTAACACTCCTCGGAAAGCCTTTCCGCCTATAAGTATTCCTAATGATTTAGATATATCATAATAAACCATAAATCTTAAGAAATCTCTCAAATACATGATACTTAATAGCTGTAGCCTTGGTCAATTCCTTCCCGACTATAAGTACTTCTGTAAATAATGATGACTTTTACTGACTGCTACGTCTTCAAAATTTCATTGAAATTGAACATACATAACAAAAACATGGAAATGACCGAAAATATATATGGGTAGCTATATTCCTATATGAACCGCTCTCGATTTAATTCGTCAAATTTATTTTTAGACCAAATCCCGTCTCACATTCACATTTTGTGCCTAAAATACAGAAAATCAGACGAAAATATATATGGGAGCTATATTCTAATCTGAACCGAGTTCGGTATAATTTGTCCCATCTATTTCTAGAACGAATTGCATCACGCTTTCCAAATTTCAGTGAAATTGGACATATGTAGTGTGTCCAAATCTGAACCGGTCTCGGTATAATTTAGCACATTTATATTTGGAACAAATTCCGTCAGGCCCTCCAAATTTCAGCGAAATTGAACATATACAGCGTGTTTGGTGCATAAAATGTGGAAAATCGGCCGAAAATATATATTGGAGCTATATCCAAATCTGAACCGTTTTCGATATAGTTCGGCACATTTATGCCTAGACCAAATTCCGTTACATATTCCAAATTTCAGCGAAATTGGACATATATAGCGTGTTTGGTGCAACAAATGCGGCAAATTGGCCGAAAATATATATGGGAGCTATATCCAAATCTGAACCGATTTCGACATAATTCGGCACATTTATGTCTAGACCAAATTCCGTTACACATTTCAAATTTCAGCGAAATTGGACATATATAGCGTGCTTGGTGCCTAAAATAAGGAAATCGGCCGAAATATATGTGTATGGGAGCTATATCCAAATCTGAACCAATCTCAATATAATCTGGCACATTTATTTCTAGAACAAATTCCGTGAGAAATTCAACATTTCAGCGAAATTGGACATATATAGCGTGCTTGGTGCCTAAAATAAGGAAATCGGCCGAAATATATGTGTATGGGAGCTATATCCAAATCTGAACCAATCTCAATATAATCTGGCACATTTATTTCTAGAACAAATTCCGTGAGAAATTCAACATTTCAGCGTAATTGGACATATATAGCGTGCTTGGTGCCAAAAAAAGGAAATCGGCCGAAATATATGTGTATGGGAGCTATATCCAAATCTGAACCAATCTCAATATAATCTGGCACATTTATTTCTAGAACAAATTCCGTGAGAAATTCAACATTTCAGCGAAATTGGACATATATAGCGTGCTTGGTGCCTAAAATAAGGAAATCGGCCGAAATATATGTGTATGGGAGCTATATCCAAATCTGAACCAATCTCAATATAATCTGGCACATTTATTTCTAGAACAAATTCCGTGAGAAATTCAACATTTCAGCGAAATTGGACATATATAGCGTGCTTGGTGCCTAAAATAAGGAAATCGGCCGAAATATGTGTATGGGAGCTATATCCAAATCTGAACCAATCTCAATATAATCTGGCACATTTATTTCTAGAACAAATTCCGTGAGAAATTCAACATTTCAGCGAAATTGGACATATATAGCGTGCTTGGTGCCTAAAATAAGGAAATCGGCCGAAATATATGTGTATGGGAGCTATATCCAAATCTGAACCAATCTCAATATAATCTGGCACATTTATTTCTAGAACAAATTCCGTGAGAAATTCAACATTTCAGCGAAATTGGACATATATAGCGTGTTTGGTGCATAAAATAAGAAAGTCGGCCGAAAATATATGTATGTGGGAGCTATATCCAAATCTGAACCGATTTGAATATAATTTGGTAAATTTATTTCTACATCAAAATCCGTCACGCATACAAAATTTTGAGATTGTATCTGTAACAGTTCTAAAGATATTTGCATACAAAATCTAAATTTTTGGAGGTACCTCCGGTTTTGATGCTATATCTCCAGATCGACGCGAAATTTCAAAAAATGATATAGTCTATTTTCATTCCAGGCCATGTAGCAATGTACCCTAAACATTTCAGTAAGATCTGTTCAGCGGTTTTCGAGTCTATAAGGCACAAACAAACAAACAAACTAACAAACAGACAAACAAATTTCAATTTTATATATATAGATCATAAAATTTATATCTATAATTGCAGTTTGTTCTCGTTGTTGTAACAGTAGTTAATATGTTTGTATTATCATTTTTCTGCTTAATCTGACTCTGGGTCTATCAATCGTAAGAATGTGGCTATTTCGCTATTTATATGGTTTGTAACCACAAAGCTGCAAACTTAAGTTTCTTAAGCTGAGTACACATTGCCAGTTTTGAATGACAGCTTTGTTGGTGCTTGCTAGTGTGGCCGTTGATTTTTGTCATTCATCATGCAACCACAAAATGTTTTGTGGTTGCTGGACGGTTGGACAGTTATCGATAACTGGGTCTATCAATCGTAAGAATGTGGCTATTTCGCTATTTATATGGTTTGTAACCACAAAGCTGCAAACTTAAGTTTCTTAAGCTGAGTACACATTGCCAGTTTTGAATGACAGCTTTGTTGGTGCTTGCTAGTGTGGCCGTTGATTTTTGTCATTCATCATGCAACCACAAAATGTTTTGTGGTTGCTGGACGGTTGGACAGTTATCGATAACTGCGAAATATCGACATTCAAAACGGACAATGTGTACTGCTCTTTAGCAGGATTGGTAGGGCAATTGAAAAGGAGCAGTGTGTCGTAGGGGCCTGTGCTGTATGCTGGGCAGATGTTTTCCACGGTGTCATCAGTACTTGCCCTATAGGAATTTTGACGGCTGCACCATCCCGAGCGTATTGACCCAACACTACTCTGGTTTGTCCTGACAGCTAGCGCTTCTCAGCTGCGATAGATGGTGAATGTTCTCCAAGGACCGCATTCAAACGATAATTGTTTACTGCATCTGCGACTGCATTCGTTTGAATGCTACTTAAACCTGGTTGAAAGGCTTGTTGATCTAGAGGTTCTCTCTTGTAACGTTAGACTTCTCTTTCTAGATTTTGAAGACCCCCTGGCTGCCTGTGTCTGTGGTCTGAATACTGCTATCATCGACCATGACATTCAACTCTATTGTTCCCAACTCGGCCGCCCAGGTAGTGGCGGATATCTGTATATTCCTCGCCTGGAAAAAATCGTAAGATCAGACAAAAAGGAGTTTAGTCTTTCACAAATGTCGTCAGGGAAGGCACCTGACGCCAAGATAGTACAATCATTTGCATACGTTACGATCTCAATGCCGTTTGCAGCGTTTGGAATTCAGAAGAGCTTTTCTTCACTCTACGGGTCTTGGACTTCTTGATCCTAAATTTTACGTACTACTGTCACCCACACTTAAAATTTATTATCCAACGTTTCAAACTTGGACGGTGCGTAGTCTGCTCGATGACATCAAACAACGACGCACAATGTCGCGAGTTCATATTAACTGTGGCCAAAAATAGAAGGAGTTGTCGTAGGTGCATCAATTTTGGTACACCTACCTATTATTGACTTACAATCTTCAGGACAAAAAATGGGGTTGGTCGGTCCACGTTTTTATATAGCCCCCATAGAACCGTACCTCCCGATTTTCGGTATTTTGAATGTTTTAGACACAATGACCAACCGAAAGTATTCAAATTTTGTGGCTAGTCTTCGGCAGAGTTATCAAACATTCCAACAGAGAATTGTGGGCTTAGGTCCACGTTTTGATATAGCCCCCATACAACGGTACCTCCCGATTATCGGTATTTTGAAGATTTTAGCCTCATTATTACACCGAAATTGCTGAAATTTGGTATTTAGTCTTCGTAGGCGGCACTATACCTTCACCTTGAAATTTGTCTGCATAGTTCCACGCCTTCATATAGCCCTCATAGGACGGTACCTCCCGATTTTCGGTATTTTCGAGGTTTTAGCCTGATTATCACACCGAAATGGCTGAAAATTGGTATTAAGTCTCCGTTGGGGGACTTATAACCTTCCATCAGAAATATATCGGTATAGGTCCTCGTCTTCCTATAGCCCCCATAGAACCGTCCCTCCTCATTTTCGGTATTTTGAAGGTTGTGGCCTCAATATCCACCCGATATGACTGAAATTTGGTGTTTAGTCTTCATATTGTTTGTGAGCATATTGAATATATCAAATTCTTGTCTTTATATATGAGAAATTTCTTTTAAAAATTTGTTTTCACCGATTAGTGGTCAAAAAAACGGTCATTTTTTTGTAAAAAATTGAATTTTGAATTTCGCTGTTCACAATTTTTTTTAAAAGTTGATATTTTTAAAATTCTCTCGTTTTAAAGCAAGATTTTTAGGAACTTAATAAGCCCACAAAAATATATGATGATCGGTTCATTCGTTTTCGAGCTATAGGCAACACCGCAAAACGATTTGTTAAAAAAGGGGTATCCTCTCAGTGAGGTGGTCCCTGAAAAAGAGAAATGACACATTCGTCTGCAAACCTCTGCAGCTGGGACCTTTATATATTTGAAGTACTCACTTTTTACTACTCATACAGCAAAAAATATCGATATACATTTTTATACAATTTTTTTCCCACTCCACTCAATTTAAAATTTGCTTCAGAAAATTAATAAACTTAATAATACATGTTTGGGTAAATGTAAACACCATATGATTAATATTTACATGCAAACAAAAGTGTAGCTAAATTTATTACATCCCAAAAGAACTTAGGAACCATTTTTGCAGCGACCGTTACTTTTAAATTTTAAATATTAACGCGTAATATAATTTATTAAGTTTAGAAAAAACACAAAAAAAACGTATTAACTAAAATTGTCAGATTTAAATCCTCATATAGCAAAAACTACTTCACGTATCAGTACCAAAATTCAGATTCATCTTAATTAAAATGTTTTCTATCACTCCCCATCAATAAATTTGTTCAACGAAGTATTTAGTTTTTACCATTTTTGGCCACGGTCGTGACACTGTGCGACGGTGCTTGACAATATCAAAGGGCTTTGCTAAATCAAGTGTCACTATCACTGTTCTATCGCACGGCTTGCTCTGAGTGAGTCCTCGGCTAATTTGGAGATGGAGATGGCCTTATTGATCGGCAACTGGAAAGTTATTTCTTATGCTGGAAGAACTAAAGCCACAGGGGTCCTTGCTACGGGCGACAAAAGCGAAATCGGTTTGTAAGATTCTCCTTTGCTGGCATCCTTTTTGGGCTTCAGTAACTGGCCTATTTTCCAGACTTCGGGAACGATGTGTTTGGCAAGCGACAGGTTGTAAATTTAAGTGAGAAACTTGACTTCCGGCCATCCCAGCTGTTGCAGTCTAAACACCGCCGCTGCACGCAACAGAGTTTACTTCCTCCGCAACAGGTTTTGATTCATCTTACAAAAGGATTTTACTTCCCATCAGTGCAGTGCAGATTTCGACATTGAGTCCAACTGCAGATTACTATTTCGTGAATTTTATTTTACAACGTTTTGGAAATGTTTGTTGTTTTCTAGGGATCTACAAATCGACTTGTTGAGCAGGGTTCTCTAGAGCAGGCAAGGAAACTTTTATAATTGGTCTGCTCCTTTACTTTAAAAAATGGTAATTGTTGCAAAAATGGTAAAAGTGGTGAACTGCTCTTATATAAATTGTACGCTTTTAAAAGTAAGGAAACACTTTGCGGGTAAAAACTGGTAACCTCAGGCACGTAAAGGAACACGACTAATACCAAAGAGTGCAGCCCGACTCTACTTTTAGCTCATTGATTGGGACTTCCTAGCATAATAAATCTTACATTGCTTTAAACGTACATATTTAGATAAGTAAAAGAATATATACGTGTGTAAAAATAAAAACACAAAATTCATATCTATTGGATCGATGGAATGGGTTCAAATGCTAAGGAAAAGACCGGATCTATCACGACTTCCTTTGAATTGGTTCAAATGCTGATGAAACGATCGGATCTTTCACGACTTCCTTCGAATGGGTTCAAATGCTGATGAAAAGATCGGATCTTTCACGACTTCATTTGAACCAATGCAAAAGATCCAGTGAAATCATGGCATCTCATGGAACCACTTCCATAAATTTTTGCTGGGTATTGACAATATTTTCTACTCATGTTCTCCATCCACTGAAATCCCAAAATACCAATTTGCAGCAAAATCGATTGAAAAATGAACCTAATATGTAAGAACGGTAGCCACCGATATGTGGAGGCTATAGAATACCGCAGGTCTATGTGACCCATATCTATCCACTTACGACCCACAAATATAAGAAATATTTTTGGAAAATTTTAGTAAGCTACGTCCTTTACATTAAATGTTATGAGTAAAGTTCCACTAATGTGTCCATATTTCGCACTGTGCATCGGTAACCAAAAGATTACCATCGAATTTAATCACATGCACAAAACCGGGATGACAGTAATGACCCATTTACCCAAACTTACGGCTACCGGTTCTATGCATCGCTTTGACTCGTAGGAATCTTCGATCACATACATGCTTACTTAAGGGTTATAAGTTTTTGACGTTTTTTCCCAAAAATGATTTCCTGTAGCAAGGACCAATGAAATTTTGCCTATTTATGACTAAAATAATTTTTATCCTATTTAAGTATTAAATAAATATAACAATAACACTGTGCTAAACGAAAAATATTCAAGGGTTCTGATGCAAAAATTCTATTGTGTTTGGGTCCATGGATAACGAAAATACCTTTGGTTCCTTTGGGTCACTTCGTCTTTTTGTTTTATGACAGTAAATGTTGTAAACAACGGGGTTTCTAAGATTTTAAATTTTAAACCGGTATAACTTCTATTTTTCACAACGGATTTTCTATTGGTTTTCTTTTCTTTTAAAGGAGCAAATAATATCTTTCAAACAAGCTATTAAGTTTTGAAATCGGTCTGCTTAGAAGATAACAAACAGTATAATTATTTTGTGTTTTTACTTTTTGGTCCCTCCGTCCGTCTTTGGTAGTTACTCTAGCATCTAGAGTTGGACAATCTAGTTCCTGGAGCGGATCGATCTTTCTAGTTCCTTTTCCCAAAAGGAACTAGTTCCTTAATATAGTTCCATAGTTCTACATGGTTACGAGAGCGATAAGTTCAATGAATCTTTCTCTTTCATCATTCTTTCTGTCTCCTTCGTTCCAAATAGTTCCGAGAGTGAAGTAGGATGAATTGACATACAAATAAACAAATTGCAGCGATGTAACGAGGATGTTATTTACGTTTGTTATACAATGTGACGGCATCTGAATGATGAACAAACCGAAAGAGAAAGATCGAAGTGAGTGTGGAATTAAAGGAAGAACATGAACTATACAAATGAAACGAATTATATGCTCGACTGGAACTATATGAACTAAAGGAACTATATAAATGCAAGAGCCGGATATGGTTCCAATAGTTCCTTGCCGGAATAGTTCCTTGGAACTAGTTCGTTCCGGAACTACACAACTCTACTAGCATCTACAAAAATTGAGATAGGAAGCTGAAATTTTGGAAAAATTGGTCTTTCGTTTTGGAGCAAGCCTAGTTCGAAGATTGACAATGTCGGTCCACATTTTGGAATAGACCCCATATAACGGTACCGGATGATCTCAGGCATTTATACGATTTTATATACATTTTCGGACTGAATTAACTATAATTTGGCATTTATGGTTCGAAGTGTTCACGAAACTTCTCCACCAATAATTACGAACATATGTCCACGTTTTCATATAGCCCCCATATAAAAGTATACCCAATTTCAGATATTTTTACGTTTTTAGCTATATTTTCGGACCAAATTTGATGTAATTTGGCATTTGGGGTTTCCAGTGATTACGCAACTTCTCACCAATATGTAAATATGTCATCGTTTTGTTCTAGCCCCCATATAACGGTACCGCCCGATTTTAGGTATTTCGACGTTATTTTGAACAAAAAGTGATCTCATATCCATAATTTTTGGTGGAAAGTTAAAAAAGCACTGTAATAATAAAGCAATATAAAAAAGGTCAAGCAAAACCCACTTTGATTTTTGTTTTAAAAAATAACATGAATTGAAGAAATTTTTTCTTAAAAAAATATTTCCTGTTGCACCAATGATCGACCGTTTGCCTATTATTGACTATAATAACTTTTATTCCATTTAAATATTGAAAAGTGTGGCGCACAAACCACTTTTAATTAATATGATATATGCAATAATATTATATAATGATAAATTTAGTGAGAAACTAAAGGTTATGGCATTTTGGCTTATTTTCAGTTATATATCACGGTGCTCTTGAAGCAACTTTAAATGGAAGGTGGTTACACCTGGGAAGTTTTTGCGGATTCTGAAACTACAATGTTCATAGATGAGAAAAATAAAAAAACAACAAAAAATTGCCGGAGCGCTTTTTAAATAAATCGCGATTCAAGTTGACATGTTTAGAGTTTTTTTTTTGGGTTTTTACGATTTTGCCTGAAAACCGCAATCTTATCGAAATGGGACTAAAGAAAATATTGTAGCTACGAAAATTCTCTATAAGATTGACCTTTATGATACAAAAACAACAAAAAATCGCTGGAGGGATTTTTAAATAAATCGCGGTCAAAGTTCACATTTATAGGTTTTTTTAGGTTTTCACAATTTTGCTTGAAAATCACGAGTCCTATCGAAATGGGACTAAAGAAAATGTTGTAGCTGTGAAATGTCTGTACAAGATTGACCTGCATAATATTTTCGTAGGTTTTACGGTTTTTGATATATAGAAGTTCAGATCAATCATTAAAATTTTTTCTCAGGTCTTCAAGATTTTGCTTGAAAAGCAAACCAATTGGAATGGGACTAAAGAAAATGTTGTAGCTGTGAAAATTCTCTACAAGATTGGCTTTTGTATCTTTTTCCTAGGTTGTACCATTTTTGAGATATATAAGTTTAAGTTGGGAAATTGCAGTATGACACTGTTTTATAAGGAGACAATACATTCAGTGCATTGTCCCAATTTGAACTTCTATATCTCAAAAATGGTAAAACCTACGAAAGTACCACAAAGGTCAATTTTGTAGAGAATTGTCATAGCTACAAAGTTTCCAATTTTTTTCTTATACGAATATGTTAGCATTTTCATAAGATATTCCATGAGGGAACATTCGTTCTAATATTATACTTAACATGTCGCTTGATTATGCTGACGATATAGACTTCATTGATCGATCAGTAAAAGAAGTAATCTGAAGGCCCACAGCACCATTCAGAATACAATCTGCACTCTCGTAACATCGTACAGCATCGCCTATAGCAAAAAAAAACACACTACACCATCAGCACTCACGCACCACCGTATACCGTATGCACAAATCACCATATAACCATCAGTCACACATCACCACAATCTGTAGTTACGCAACATAACACATGCCCGCACATAGAAAGAAACACATCACACTTTCCGCTACACATCTACTGTGAATCTTCTTTTCAACACTATCCATCATCTATCCATAAAATCCACAACCGCACACTTCATCATCATCAATAGCCTTGTATCATCATATGCAGACAAAGGACAACATTCAGAACATACATCACAGCTCATGACTCCTGTACACCATCATCACACCACATAACATCATACAACCTCATCGATTACACACAACATATCACACTTCCACTTCACATCATCACCATCTACATTCACACTTCACCATATAGCCGCATCCATAATCACTTCATCAATAGCCGACTTAAACCCACATCATATCACAACAACATCAATAGTCAGGATGATCACAATGGACCTCAAGGTCTCCGAGTGGAGTGGCTGCCAGCACGGCAGCTGCGCATCCTAAACCTAACCTAACCTAACCTAAAAGAAGTAATTTGTACCTTAAAAATGTTGAAGGAGAATCTGCTAAAGGGTCTGGCGGTAAACGGCGACAAGACCTATAATTTGGAGGTAGTTAAAGACCGGGACTGCTATTAACATAACAAACAACATCAGTAGTGAGATTCTCAAAATCATTTTTTGACATACCGATAAAACTCGGTAAAATCAAAATGCTAATAATTTCGGTAATTAACTATAAGTTAGCGACCAATAAAAAGTAGTCGTAAAGTTATATCGTGTTGTCAACTTTTCATACATAATTTTGAGTTTAAATGTTACCGATTTTTGTCGGTAACCCAAAAAAATGTGTTAGAGAAGCGCACTACAGCTATGAAATACGAAGAAGAATTGTATTGGCCGACATATGCTAATTTGCCTTTAGTAAGCAGTTTAAAATCAAAGCCAAAGCATGGGTACTTACTTGCTCATGCAGATAAGGCAGTGCTTGGTGTGTGTGATAGAAATATTCTTTGAAAGATCTATGGTCCTATCTGCGTTATGAACGACGAGCTGTATCAAATTTATAACGATATCAGGGGCCTAATTACGACATTCGATTTGATCGAGTATTTGCTCGTGAATGCAAAAACCGAACTATGAAAACCTATGTGTTCTTCAAATAACATTAAGAAGGTAGATGGTAAAAATGTGTTTATTTAAAGCAAAAACTAAAAAAAAATATTTAATTGAATTAATTGAGCATTTATGACCTAAGGAGTTTTGTATTGAAAAAGTGATATCTAGCGAAGTCCACACATGACCTAAGGAGTTTTGTATTTGTCTAGCAACACATCTAAATATGCCTGATAAGCTGAATTAAACCACCAGCGAAACGATTATAGCATATTGGTTGGATGTGTGTGGACTTCGCTAGATATCACTTTTTCAATACAAAACTCCTTAGGTCATAATAGCTCAATTAATTCAATTAAATAATACTCTCACAAATAAATTACCTTCGTCCTAATAAGACAAGAATTAATTAAACAATTATTAATGAAAAATGTAAATATTTGTTGAAATCGTTGAATAATATTTTGGGTAATAATTTCGGAATGAAGTTGTGCTACAACAAGTAAAAAAGTATCAGTCGGCTTTGCCGACAGAGATATACCCTCAGCCTGTGTATATTGAAACATTTTTCCCAAAAAACGTATGTATTTAGGAGGTTTTAAAAATTTTGGGCGTTTGAACAAACAAAAATGTTGATTAGGACTAAAGATCAAAAGTTTTGCGGAGGAGATCTCCAGCCACTACATATGGTGCCATAGGAGGTTTTTACACCCTTCGGGCTGTTTGCTCAAAAAGTATGGACTTGCCCCTGAAAAAACTTTTACCATCGTAATTGAGGCAGCGAATGCAAGTTGCTTCAACAAAAATCACAGTGATTCCATATCAGGTCTTAAAGTGAACTTATCCGAAATTTTGTGTGGGAAGTGCCGGGTGGAAGGGACAAATATAGTCCATATTTGAAACTGATCTATATCTGGTAGATATATTAGGATGTGTAAAGTATGTACCAATTCGGCCACTCCCTTCAAGAGTTACCCTACGAACAATTTGTCCGAATATTTTTGAACTTTTGTGGGGGAGGTACCTAAAGAGTGGACCGATATGGCTTATCTTCGAACTTAAACTATGTTTGGACAAAATATTACTAAGGTCAAATTTTGGATCGAATCGGCTGATCCGTTCGAGAGTTATCTTGCGCTCCAACCACCTCACACGGTGTCATACGGTTTTTTTGCAACTTCCAGGCTATTTTCTCAGGAAGTATGGACTGCCCCCGCTGAAACTTGTACCGTCGTATGGGGGGCAGTGATCACAAGTTACTAAAACAAAAATCAAAGCGATTGGAGAGATGGCCCCAAACTGAACTTTTCCAAAATTTTGTGTGGGAGGTACCCGAAGGAGTGGACCGATTGAGTCCATATTGGAACCTCATCTAAGTCTGGTACATATTTAACGATTTGGAAAGTATGGACCAAATCGGTTACTCCCTTCAAGAGTTATCGTACGTACACATTTTCCGAACATTTCCGAACTTTTGTGGGGGAGGTACCAGAAGTAGTGGACCGATATAACCCATCTTCCAACTTAAACTAAGTATTACGAAAGCCAAATTTTGGATCGAATTGGTTGATACGTTCGAGAGTTATCGTGCGCTCCAGCCAGCCAGACAGACAGACGGACAGACATTGCTCAATCGACTCCAAATTGTCTGAAACACATTTCGTCCAAACATACTTGGTATATCAGGAAAAATGTCTAAAATTGTCTTTCCATTTCAAAAAAATCAAAAAAAATTTTTGATACTACATCAATGATTTTTGGTACATAGATTAAGAAAAAAATCAGCATTCCAAATCTGTTTTCGTTACTAATTATGATCGTTGCGCGCAAAAGATATGGCCGTTTTAATTATGATAATTAGAAAAAATTCTAAAAAAATCGCGGCTTAAAATAGTTAGCTGTTATATCCTGTTATCGTTAACTGAATTCGTACCCTTTGCGATGATGCAAAAAAGAATCGCAAAGTCTCAATGGATTCGCGAAAAATCAAATTTGTTAAATAATTTCACGTATTTACAAACATATTTTTGAAACAATAGCGCTCATACTTACGAAAAATATATAAAAAAATTGTAACAGCATCCAGACATTTTGAGGAATAAAACAAGTAAAAAAAGTATCAGTCAGCTTTGCCGACAGAGATATACCCTCAGCCTGTGTGTATGGAAACAAATTTTTCCCAAAAATATTTGTGTATTTAGGGGGTTTAAAAATGTTGGGCGTTTGAACCGACAAAAATGTTGATTAGGATTAAAGATCAAAAGATATGCGAAGGAGATACCAAGAGGAATGGCAGCCACAACATATGGTGCCATAGGGGGTTTTTACACTCTTCGGGCTGTTTGATCAAGAAGTATGGAATTGCCCCTAAATTGACCCATCGTAATTGAGGCAGCGAATGCAAGTTGCTTCAACAAAAATTAATTGATTCGATATGAGGTCTTAAAGTGAACTTATCCGAAATTTTGTGTAGGTGGTACCGGATGGTACCGGATGGAGTGGACAAATATAGTCCATATTTGAACCTGATCCATATCTGGTAGATGTATTAGGATGTGTAAAGTATAGACCAATTCGGCCACTCCCTTCAATAGTTACCGTACGAACAATTTTTCCGAACATTTTTAAACTTTTGTGGGGGAGGTACCTGAAGGAGTGGACCGATATGGCTTATCTTCAAACTTAAACTATGTTTGGAAAAAATATTACTAAGGCCATATTTTGGACCGAATCGGCAGATCCGTTCGAGAGTTATCTTGAGCTCCAACCCCTCACACGGTGTCATAGGGGTTTTTTTTTGCAACTTTCATGCTATTTTCTCAGGAAGTATGGACTTGCACCTGATGGTACTTGTACCGTCGTATGGAGGGCAGTGAATACAAGTTTCTAAAACAAAAATCAAAGCGATTCGAGAGATGGCCCTAAACTGAACTTTTCCGAAATTTTGTGTGGGAGGTACCCGAAGGAGTGGACCTATTGAGACCATATTGGAACCTCATATTACCCTGGTAGAAAGTTTACGCTATACAAAGTATGGACCAAATCGGTTGCTCCCTTCAAGAGTTATCGTGCGCACAAATTTTCCGAACATTTTCGAACTTTTGTGGGGGAGGTACCGGAAGGAGTGGACCGATATAGCCCATCTTCGAACTTAAACTAAGTTTGGGCAAAATATTACGAAACCCAAAATTTGAACCGAATCGGTTCATCCGTTCGAGAGTTATCGTGCGCTCCAGCCAGCAGGACAGACAGACAGACGGACGGACATGGCTAGATCGACTCCAAATTGTCTGAAACACATTTCGTCCAAACATACTTGGGGTCTAAAACCATTATTTCGATGAGGCACATTTTCATCGTATCAAAGTGTATATACCCTCCATAGCCTAAAGGCTGAGGGTATAATGAAATCTAAGTTGTGAAGGTTGGAGCTATAGTATTCATGTTATTTGCAAAAATACGAAGAAGATATTACGAAAAAAATAAAATCATATTATTCTAATTTTATTTTTTATGGTTTTATAGGAAAAGTTGGAGAAAAAATGTTTGATTTCTTCGGCATTTTCGTCAAAATTTCACGCATTAATGATGATATTCCGTTGTAACAAATTTTTCGCTTATAGTTTTCCTATTGGATAATATTATTAGAACCTTATATTAAATCACAAGGAATTCCAATTGTGGCATAACGTTAAAATAATGTTATATTGAATATTACAACATTTGAGACGCATATAAACCGCGTAATTACGAAAATGACATGATGCGCATCCGATTTTCCAACACAGCGAATCAATCCCTTTTATTTGATGTACAGTTTGTCAAAATCTATTTGGCGGCCACGATGTGGCATCCGCTGCATATTAGGGTGCAAAATACAGTAAAATGGTCATAATTTCCGCGAAGTTCATTTTCATTTTATGCGCATCCGATTTCAATAATCACCATTAAAAAATACATCATTCTATGCCGTTTCAATGCGATCCATCAAGAACCGTGGATGTAGCATCGCACTAAATTTTTAGAAAAAATCTAGTATATCTCTGGATTTACGAGAGTTTTTAAATATCTGTTTTCGCGCAGTTTAAACACGCGTATCGATCTATTTATTTAAGTAGAACTGACATAACCGAAACGCGTTTTAATATGCGATATTTCAAAATAATTTTTTGCAAATTTTCGAAATTTAGGGGTATCATATCCGCCGATCTAGTGGGTGGATTTTTACGCGTCGTGGCTTGTTAGATTCAGAACGTAAAAAAACTAAATTTACGCGGGTTTCCACGCAAATCGAAAGACGTTTGTAAATTTTAAACCAAAAAAATAGGTTGTTGAGAAAAAATTACGCACAAAAATTTCGTATTTGGGCGCAGATTACTGTGATCCTGTGAGGGATACACCCTCATGTTATACATTAAAGAATGCGAAATCGCGAGTACTACAATCAAATAATACGCTTTTAGGGATATCCAGCTGCGCGTCCCGATTGAAGCAAAAATTCAAAAAACCCAATTTTTCAGGTTTCAAAATGTCAGCATCCGTTTGAGGCAGATACAGTGGATATATTAAAAAATCATACATTAGAAACTTCAACTCTGAAGTGTGCTCTTTAACTTCTCTTTTGAGCATTAAGCTCTACATTGTGTTGTAAAACCACTAATTGGAAAATAACATAATGAAACTCGTTTATTTCAACGATTTTTTCCGATTTTTTTACCTTGGTACGACCACAGCTTCCGCTCAAATTATTATTTTAAGAAACCCCTCGGTGAATCGGGCTAAAACAGTTTATTTTACCGAAATGCGGTCAAAAGTTATGGTATAGTAAAACTGATCGCGAGTTACAATACCCCATACCTCAGTTTCAACATAAGTTAATTTTCTACAAAAAGCTTGATATATACCCTCGTTTGCTTAAATGCTGAGGGTATACAAAATGGTAGAACTGATTTTTCGACCTTCGTTTGACGATTATTTCACAATGAAAAAAAATGAACGAAAAACAGAAGAAAAAGTCGAACGCTGACTAAACAAAATTTAAAACTGTGAAATAAAAAAAGAAAATTGATTTTTTATGTTTCTTTTTGACATTGCTACCAGATCTACCATTTTTCCGTTCCTTTACTTTTCTGGTAAAAATGTTCATGAGAGAGCAATGTTGACACTTTTCTCTTTTACCTCTTTTACCATTAAAAAAGTAAAGGAACAAAGCTATAGTTAAACGTATCGAGATACAACGATTGCGTTGGCTAGGCCATGTCATAAGAATGAGAGATTATGAATCCGCTAGGAAGGCATATAAATATGAGTCGCATGGTGGCTCAAGCAGAAATGGAAGGCCAAAGCTTCGATGGAGCAAACAAGTGGAATACAAAATTAGAAAACACGATGTCCCCTATTGGCAGGATAAAACAACAAATAGAGAGTAATGGTAATAGAACAAATGTTCTGTAAAGGGCCAGCTAAGGAAGGACGGCGAATGAGGTCTTACTACTGCGGTAAAGTAACTACAGGGGTTTGGGTATATTTGGGATATTTATTGAAATGATCTATAGGCTTGAGTGCTCACATCCTTTCTGCCGTAGGTCACTTAGTAGTCGTGTTTGCCTATTTATATCCTTTGTAGTTTGTTTCTAGTAACTCAATTTACTGTTAAGGTTTCATAGTCTACTTTTTATTTCTCCTTAATTGTCATTACATATTTTATGAATGAGAAATCCTTCAACATATTTAAACGTCAAAAAAGAGTATTATCTATTGAATCTCGAGAGTATTTGAATTATTAACTTTGTGTATTTCATTCAATGCAAGCAACAAATTCAACCGATTGATTGGCTAGACAAACTAATAATATTTGACATGAATTATGTACGATTATTGAGCAGTAAAACTGTTAACAAGAAATTCAATTCAATACAATTCATCACAATGGATTGAATGGGAAAATCACATTTATGGTAAAATTTGAAATTTGACTTTTGGGGACAATAAAATATTTAGGATTGTGTAAAGAGCGGGATGATAGATTAGTTATACAAGAAGATGTGGGATGTGGGTATATGTTGGTTGTGAAATAAAGTTAAGATAAAAAAGAAAATACACATGTACATGAATGTATGTGATGCGAATTGCTTATTTATATTATGTTTAAATTACCATAGAAGTGCCGCCATTCAAATTCCCACCCTCATGTGAAATATTATTTGTATTTTTTTAGCTTTGTATATTTGTATATTGTTGCATACCAACCCCCATTTATTGCCGATTCTCCATAAAAATTGTTTGCTTCTCCAGCAACAATATTAATTTCATATTCACAAGAATTTTGTGGATGATTTAATTATTCAGAACTTGTCAAATGACAGGATTCCAAATAAACAGAAATTGAGTATTTTTATGCATCGTTATTAATTCGATGTAATTTTAAACGTAACTTTTATTATTTTTGTTTTACTCGTTCAATAGCATTTTGGTATAAACATATTATTCCATGTGCTTATGAATATACTACGGCGCTCTTAAACCAACTTTAAATAAATGGAGCTTACACCTGATGAGAAAAATATAAAAAAAACAACAAAATTTCCAATATGGATTCTATCGGTCCACTCCTTCGGGTACCTCCCACACAAACTTTCGGAAAAGTTCAGTTTAGGACCTGCTCTCGAATCGCTTTGATTTGTGTTTATTCACTGCCCCTATTACGACGGTATAAGCTTTATCAGGGGCTAGTCCATACTTCCTGAGAAAATAGCCCGAAAGATTTAAAAAACGCTATGTCACCATGTGTAGTGGTTGGAGCGCACGATAACTCTCGTACGGATCAGCTGATTCGGTTTAAAATTTGGCGTTCATAATATTTTGTCCAAACTTAGTTTAAGTTTAGGTACCTTCCTTTAGGTACCTCCACCACAAAAGTTTGGAAATGTTCGGAAAAATTGTGCGCACGATAGTTCTTGAAGAGAGTAACCGATTTGGTCCATTCTTTTCGTATCGTAATATCTTTACGGGACATAGATCAGGTGTGAATATGGACTATATAGGTGCACTCCTTTGAGTACTTCCCAAACAAAATTTGTGAAGAGTGCAGTTTAAGGCCTGCTCTCAAATCGTTTTGCATTTTTTTGTAACAACTTTTATTCGCTGCCTCCATTACGACAGTACAAAAGCTACAAAAAAGCCTGTAGCACCAACTAAACTGGGTAGTACGTAAAATAACCCTCGAAGGGAGAAACCCATTGATCCAAACGTTGTACATCGTATTATATAGAAGTCAATAGTATTGTGTGTTACTTATTTTCTTTAGGTCCGAGGCTGAGGTTACATCTCAGTCGGCCAAGTCGACTGATACTTTTTTATTTGTTTTAGGTTGACTTAAGTCTGGAGTATTACCCCATTGGCTTATCTTCATCATTAGCGCAAGACCTATCGAAAGAGGATTAGAGAAAATATTGTAGCTGTTAAAATTCTCTACAAGGCACATAGGTTTCAATCAGGAAATTTTTGGCCAAAACTCTATTTCTGAAGTTTCGAAATTTTAACTTTTTTTTTGCACGGAATAATAAAAAACACCTAAAGTCATCTGAAAATAATTAGTTTTTGTAAATAACGTTAGTATTCGTTGATTGGCGCAGTACCAAAGTTGACACTTTTTTATGTAAAAATAAAACGGACTTTGTGCTGTAAAATATACAATTTTTTTTGTATTGCGTCGCTGCATAAATATACAGAAGTGAGACCAAAGTTATTATGAATCGGGAAGCTGTTAATGAATACTTTCATAATATTTACAAAAAGGGCGATGAAATTTGTAAAATTAGCGTAATAAAAACAGTTTTTATACATATATTAAAAATTATTTTTTACAAATATTTTTAAAATATATTTAAACTTTTAAAAAAATGTCCAAGTTTGTCCACCTCCAAATTGATTTTGGAAGATAGCTGGGTGTCTGAACTAATAAATTGAGAAATAAATTCTTGCTCAAATTTGCCACAGTTAAAATAAAGTGGATTTTTCTATTTTAAGATGGGAAAATTTTTTGTAAATACCTGTTGTGACTGTACGTAGTATCCAATTGAAATAGAACGGTAATACCTACATCTATCAACCGATTTTTCTTAAAATTCATATTTAAGGGTTTCAGAGTGTAGAAAACAAGTATGTGTAAGTTTTTTGAAAATAGGTCCATTTTTTGTCATAGCCCTCACATAAAAGTACCGTCCGATTTTAGATATTTTGTGAATTTTAGGGACACTTTATGACCGATTCGGCAGAAATTTGGTATTTCGACCTCTTGGAAGATATGAATCCTTCGTACCAAAAATTGTTAACATAGGTCAATGTTTTGGTTTAGACCCCACACAACGGGACCAACTTGTTCAACAAATTTTGACAGTTTTTGGTCATTTTGGTCGATAAAACGTAAGAATTGCTGTTTGTACACATTTATTAAAACTAATAATTAATTTCAATACAAAATGGACGTTGAAATAGTTTTGGCCAGAAAATTTGGATTTGGGACCATTGTGCAAGGTTAGCCTTTATGATATTTTCGTTGGTTTTACCATTTTTGAGATATAGAAGTTCAAATTGGGACAATGAACTGACTGTGTCGCCTCCTTACAAAACAATGTCATGCACGGTATGCCTTAACTAACTTTAAATAAAACCTGCTTACACCTGGGAAGTTTTTGCCGATTCTGACATTGCAATGTTTATAGATGAGAAAAATAAAAAAAAAAAAACAAGAAAAAATCTTTTAAGGTTTATTTTAGGTTTTCGCAATTTTGCTTGAAAAACGCTAGTCCTATCGAAATGGAGCTAAAGAAAATGTTCTAGCTGTGAATATTCTCTAGAGGATTGACCATTATGATTTGTTCCTAAGTTTTACCATTTTTGAGATATAGAAGTTCAAATCACATTTTTAGGTTTTTTGTTAGGTTTTTACGATTTGCTTGAAAACGGTAAGTCTTATCGAAATGGGACTAGAGAAAATCTTATAGCTGTGATAATTCTCTACAAGATCAGCTTTCGTAATTTTTTCTTAGGTTGTACCATTTTTGAGATATATAAGTTTAAGTTGGAAATTGCAGTCATGACGTTGTTTTATAAGGAGACGATACAGTCAGTGAATTGTCCCAATATGAAATTCGATATCTCAAAAATGTAAAACCTACGAAAATATCATAAAGGAAAGTCTTGTAGAGAATTTTTACTGCTACATTTTCATTTAATTTTCTTTTGTTTCATTTTGATAGGGCTTGCGGTTTCCAAACAAAATCGTGAAAACCTAAAAAACCTTAAAAATGTGAACTTTTGCCGCAATTTATTTAAAAAGCGCGCCGGTGATTTTTTCGTTTTTCGATTTTTTTCATATATGAACATTGTAGTTTCAGAATCTTCAAAAACTTCCCAGGTGTAAGAGCACCGTGATGCATCAATTTAATAGTACTTTTTAATTTTCTGACTTCGCCATTTGCAGCGGTTAGAATGAACAATTCACCAATATTATGGATTTGTGTTAACGTATAAAAATATACAAACCCCATATGTTTGTCGCGTTTAAAGGAGGGGTAGGTATAGTCGAAATGGGGCCTTAATAAAGAGAAAATTAATTTTTTGCATAATCATATGGAAGCTTTGTGAAGGGTGGACCTACTTGATCTAAGTGTGGATAAAATATTACGATGTGCAAACTTTGAATGAATCCTTGTCAGAGTTATAGGGATCATAAGCTAGGCAGAAGGACGGACAGGTGTCTCAAAGTACTCTATTTATGAATCACATGTAGATCATTTATGAGCCACAAGTCTGATGATGGCCCTTCAAAAAAAAAACTCCGCTTGGTTTTAGTTTTTTTTACGTGCCGGATCCATCCACTAAACGGCAGATATAGATACCCTGAAAATATGAAAAAATAGAATGTGGTGATTTTTATGGACTATGAGTTAGCGTAAATAAAATTTTATCCAAGATTCCTTCATTATTTTTTGATTTTCCGCGAAAATAAAAATAAGTTTAGCAAATATTAGGCGTCTACGGATAGATATTAAATGCATATACATTTTGGTATTACAACACAAAGGGAATTATTAAATATTTTTTCTTTATAAGGGAATAAAACCCCCCATAACTTTTGGGTGCAGCATCCAATTTTGTGAACCCGAAAAAATTTGAAACCACGATTTTTTTCTTAACCCTTGTACCAAAAATCGTGAATGTGTTAACAAATATAGTTTTAATTTTTTTCGATGGAATTGTAAAGGAAATTAGGAGGTTGGCGTTTTTTATTTGGGATGACGACTTATATTTAGTTCTTCAAATAGTCAGGCTTAATCCCATAGTCGTTGTTTTAATATTTTATTAAAACAACTTTAATTTATTAGTGTGTAAACATTTGGCGATGTTTACCAAGGGGTAAGGCAAGGAAAACTATCTTCCACAGATCTTCATCAGTTCCTTTGTTTCTTGTTTTGCAACATGAACCTTTATATAGAACCTTTAAAATAGATATGTGTGCAAAGAAACACTCTGATCGAGAATTTCTTTGGCTTTACCTAAACTCGAGCAACTTCACTTGCAAACAAAACCAAAATTTACCCACTGCTATGTGTTCGTTGATTCTCAACGAAAAACATATAACTAATTTGTTGGTTTTGCATACTACAGCAATAAACAACATTTCGACGGTGCCCGGTCTCAAATTAGGAGGGTTGGCGTTTTTCATTTGGGATGACGACTTCTATTTAGTTTTTCAAACTAGTCAGACTTAATCGGACCCTCGGACCCTTAAGCGGACCCTCCCCCTATGCGACATTTTTTAAAAACACTATATTTGTAAAAATTACGATACGAGTATATCGGTTTAGGGTGCCAGCGTGGTACAATGGTATGCACACCCGCCTTGCACTCAGAAGGTCTGTAGTGCGATTCTCTAACTCATTTTTTGAGTTACCGACAATTGTCGGTAAAATACAATGCTTATAATTTCGGTAATTACCGATGTTTTTCGGTGAGTTAGCGAAGAACAAAAAACAGTCGTAAAGTTCTACCGATAGCTAGAGTGTTGTCAACTTTTATCTGAACTTTTCATTCATAATTTTGCGTTTTTAATTTTACTGATTTTTGTCGGTAACTCAAAAATTGTGTTAGAGAATCGCACTACTGAGGTTCGATTCCCAGGCACGGTGCGCCTTAACTAATTTTAAATGGAAGGTGCTTACACCTGGGAAGTTTGTGCAGATTCTGAAACTACAATACTCATAGATGAGAAATATCAAGAAACAAAAAAATCGGCGGAGAGATTTTCAAATAAATCGCGATTTAAGTTCACATTTTTAGGGGCTCTTTAGGCTTTCGCGATTTTTCTTGGAAACCGCGAGTCCTATGTAAATGGGCCTAAAGAAAATATTGTAGCTGTGAAAATTCTCCACAAGATTGACCTTTATGATATTTGCGCAGGATTAACCGTTTTTGAGATATAGAAGTTCAAATTGGGACAATTCAAATTGGGACAAGTCTCCTTATAAAACAATGTTATGACTGCAATTTCCCATCTTAAACGTATATATCTCAAAAATGGTACAACCTAAGAAAAAATGAATCAGCCAACCTTGTAGAGAATTTTCACAGCTACAAGCAACAGCCATTCCGATAGGACATGCGGTTTCCAAGCAAAATCGTGAAAACATTAAAAACACCTAAAAATGTGAATTTTGACCGCGATTTATTTGAAAATCCCTACAGCAATTTTTTCTAGATTTGGGATTTTTCTCATCAATGAACATTGCTGTATCAGAATTCACAAATACGTCCCCTGTGTAAGCGTTTTTCAATAAAAGTTAGTTAAGGCGCATCCTTCATGATATTGTTTTATAAAGGGGCGATACAGTCAGCGCATTGTCTCAATTTGAACTTCTATATCTCAAAAACGGTAAAACCTACGAAAATATCAGAAAGGTCAATCTTGTGAAGAATTTTCACAGCTACAACATTTTCTTTAGGCCCATTTACATAAAAGAACCCCTAAAATTGTGAACTTAAATCGCGATTTATTTGAAAATCCCTCCGGCGATTTTTTTGTTTCTTGATATTTCTCATCTATGAGCATTGTAGTTTCAGAATCTGCAAAAACTTCCCAGGTGTAAGCACCTTCCATTTAAATTTGGTTAAGGCACACCGTGCAGGCCAATCAAAATAAAATTTTCAACGTTGGCAAAATACCCCTCATTAATGCTGGCGACATTTCCTGAGTATTTGATCCATGAAAATCTTCTCTACAAGTGGTATCTTAAGACACACCGCTCGGAATCGGCGATAAACAGTAGGTCCCATATCATTGAGCAAATATGAAACGGGGTCTCTCCTGGGATGTAAGTGGAACAATTATTTTCGGTTTAAAAATGTACGATTTAATCTAAAAATCTAGGTACTTCTTTGGGGCCTAAGGACCCATGAAATTCCATTAAATTTGCAGCAAAAGCTCAAGGTTTGCTGTTGTTATGAATATACTATGAATTTCGGAGGAGAGGGGTACCTTCCCCACGCCTTTCTTTTAAACGCTATATGTATAAGCCAAACTTGATTATATCGCTTTCACCATATATTTTGGGAGGCGATGGGGTTGAGTGTACCCTAGGTACATATTTGGAGCCAAAATATCTTGAAAACTGATGACTAATACATACAAAACATTATTTTGCCGAATTTCGGGGGCCCCGATCAAGAAAAGCGATATATTTACAAATTTCCTTAAATGGTGAGGTTCAACGGTCCACCAGGCACGATAAGCGGGAGAATTAGACTTAATTTTTACAGTGTTTAATTTAACTTGCTTTGGTGTCCGTTTAGTTCAAATCTGGTAACTCATTTTTAACACAGTTACAGTTGACTAATCGAACTGAAACTTTGCTCACTTTTCAGATTTAGATGACAATACATGAATATGGAATCAAAACCAATATTGGTCAATTTGTATAGTGTTTTAACGGTGTTTTATTTAAATCTCATGTCAAATCTGGTAACTCAATTTTGACACAGTTGCAGTTGACCAATCGGACTTAAACTTTGCACATTTTTCAGATTTAGATGACAATACATGCATATGAAACCAAATCCAATATGGACCCATTTTTTCCTACAGCCCCGATATCTCGGTACCACCCGATTTAGTTCAAACTTAGTAATTCATTTTTAACGCAGTTGCAGTTGGCCAATCGAACTGAAACTTTGCACACTATTCAGATTTGGATGACAATATATGAGTATGATCCCATTTTTTCCTACAGCACCCATATAGCGGTACCACCCTTTTTTAGGTATTTTGAGGATTTTGTCTTCATTTTTGCCCGAATTAGCTGTCATTTGGGTTGGAGGTGGGAGGTACACGAAGGAGTGGACCAATATAGTCCATATTCGAACCTGATCTATGTCTGCTAGAAATATTACAAAGTATGGACCAAATCGGTTAGTCCCTTCGAGAGTTCTCGTATCTACTATTTTATTGAAAATTGAACTCTTTTGGGGAGGTACCCGAAAGGGTGGACCAATATATCCCGTTTTCGAACATAAGCAAAAGTTTGGAAAAATATTACGAAATTACGAAATTTTCAAACAGAAATTAAAATTATCTGAAATTATCTGAAACCATTATTTCGATGAGGCACATTTTTGGTCGTATCAAAAAAAAAAAAAAAAAAAAAAAAATTAAAAATTGTTTTGCTCTTTTTGCTATTCTTCAAAAATGTCACTGTAAAATTTTTTAATTCACTATTTTACCATTCACCCAAAACATTCTATGTTATAATTAATTCTGACAAAAGTATTAAGTATTTAATTGAATTTTAAGAACTCCCTTTCATTTGCATCGTCGTTTACATGGAATCGTTATTTATATGGAATTTTCACTCTACACACATTTTGTGCCACTTCCAAGGCCTAGTCATTCAATCCCCCTTTTCATGGAAATTTATTTCCATAGAATCACTGCAACATGAGTAAATAGTCGTTCACAAACACGCACGCACACAATGACACACACACTCACCCTTTGTATATGCTCACATAAATTGATTATGAATGTTATGAAAATATTATAAAACAAACAGATCTCGCTGCGAATTACAAACAACTGAGCGTTTTAAAATTCGCATTGAATTGGTAGCGCCCATAGAAATGTGTGCAAGAAAAAATACAATTAAAAATATCAAATGTATATACATAGTAAATAATGATAATCTATACAAAAAAAATATTTTTCCAATATTAAAACAATATTGTGGATATTACAGCATTTCAAATGATAATGCAAAAAATACGCAGAAGGGAAATCACACAGATAGCATCCTATCATGTGGCTTATTGGCTTTTATGAATGTTACCAATTTACCATGGTACAACAATATAAGGTGACAGCAATATCCAGCTCACTGAACTGAGTCTCAATTCTGTTTCTATGAAGATGTGAAATGAAAAATGTTATAAAGGAAATAAATGTCAAACGAAAAAAAAAAATATAAAGAAAATATTTTTCATTTCAAATTTTCACAGAACAAGAATCCAGCCCATGGTCTGTAATGTTAGTGTCAAATTCTGTATGACATTTTTTTTTATTTTATTTGACAAAAAATATATCATTCAGAAGAAAACAATTTCCCATATCAATGATATGTAACCCCCTCAAAGTTCGAACGATGTACGGCGCACTATATCACCGCTTATAGAGGCGGTTCAACATTTGTTAATATGTGTGGAATTTTGTTAAATTTGAAAAAAATAAAGCCCTCATAAACATGCACCTTTGTATTTTAAAAACAAAAGTTTGAAACAGTTTCTCCATTTTCAATGAATTTAGCGACCCCAAATAAATATAAATATTTTAAATATTTTTTAAAGAATTCATACATTTAGTGATATGGAAACATTGGAATTGAAAATGGAACGGATTTTCATTCATGTATTTAAAAATATTCAATCAAATGTGAAAAATATTAGTTTTTTTAAATTCCAATAATTTTGTTTGTTTACATATGCCGTTGACACTAACATTACAAACAAAAAGAAATTTCTATGTTATTGTTGTATTTGTTGTAGAATTTACTTTACCTTATTTATTGCGCCATGCCAATTTACTATGAAATTGTTAATATATTATGGAATTATATGTTGGGAATATGGAAATGCTATTTACAAAGAAAAAGGGCTTAAAATAGTTTAAACAGCAAAGTGAAACTGCACCTATTATATCGCATGATAAATGTTTTGATTGGATATACGTATTTATTGTAGTTTCGTTTTGAGATTATATGCATTTTCATTCTTGTAACTCTATCCCGTTCATGTCCTTTTGGTCCTTTAATTTTTGAACCGTATATTCCAAATATTCTACAAAAATGGTTATCATTAGCAACTAATCAATATTGTCCCGATTTCATTGTCATTTTAAATATTTACTCGGTCTTTGTTTAGGAAAAAACTATGGTTTGTTTTTCTGTATATTCGTTAATGGTTAATTATAGGTAAGTAGACATACCAATTATTTGTTGCTTATGTAGACATCTGGGGTGCTTCTGAAACATTTACCATAAATAGCTCTTGTAATGAAGAACACGTTAATAACACATTTTCGTGAAGGATAGATCCGGTTATCCAAAGTTTTGAACCGGATATTCATTCAATAAAACCGATTTTTTAATCCCTTGTATGTAAACGATTAAGCTTTGATGAATATCGTTGAAAAGTTAATGGAACGGAGATTACTTGCGGTCTTCTACAGACAGAAGATGGGCTGAGGCATACCACTTGATGTCTTCAATCGACGGAAGATTTCATGAGGGCTTTTACTGACAAACGGCCTCTTGAGGCCTTCTACAGACAGAATACCTTCTAAAGTCTTCAATAGATAGACGACTGAGAGCCTCAAGTGTCCGTGTATCGACAGACGACCCATTGAGTCTTCTATAGACAGAAGACATCTTGAGGCCTCAGAAGATTTTTGAAAAAAATCTTACAGAGGACTTCTATGGACAGGGGACCTATACAGACAGAAGATATCTTGAGATCTTCTTTGGACTGGAGACCTCTTGAAATCGTTTAATTACAACCGACTTCCAGACGTCCTCTATACACCGAATATACCTTAAGATCATGTATAAACAAAAGATCTCTAGACTCCTGAGGTATTCCATAGACAGATAATCTCATCTATTAGCAAAAAAAAAAAAAAAAAATAAAATCTCTTAAGGGCTTGAAATCTTATTGAGAGTATTATTCCATATGGAGAAGACTTTTGAAGGTATTCTACTGATAAAATACCTTTTGAGGTCTTCTATTGACAGAAGAAAACTTATGTGGCCTTCTATAGACAGAAGACTGACTGAAGTAGACCTCTTCACGTCTTCAATCGACAGAAGACTTCTTGAGGACTTTTACTGACAAACGACCGTCCTAAAGAGGTCGTTCTCAGGCAGAATACTTCTAGAAAGTTTCAATAGTTAGAAACTGAAAGCTTCAAACCAGAATCTATCGACAAATGACCCCTTGAGTCTTCTATGAACAGAAGACCCCATGAGGTCTTCTATAGACAGAATACACCTCGATGTCTTCAACGGGCAGAAAATATCTTGAGGCCATCTAAGATCTTTTACAGACAGAAGACCTCAAGCGGGCTTTTATTGACAGACATTTTTTAGGTCTTCTATAGACATAAGAGTACTTGAGGTCTTCTAAAGAGAAAGAAAAGGATCTCTGAGGCCTCCCATAGACAGAATACCTCTAGCGGACATCTATAGACAAGAGACGTATTGAGGTCTTGTATAGACTGGAGACCTCTTAAAACCATCTAAAAGCAGAATACCTCATGAGGTCTTTTGTAGACAGGAGATCTCTTGAGGCCATCTATAGACGGAAGACCTCCTGATGGCTTTTATGGACTTCTTGAGGTATTTCATAGACATAAGACTTCTTGAGGTCTTCTTTTGGTTTCATATACACAGAAGACCTCTTTAGGTCTTCAGTAGACTGAAGGCCCCTTGAGATCTTCGATAGACAGAAGATCTCTTGAGACCTCTTGATGGCTTTTATGGACCTCTTGGGTTCTTTCATAGACAGAAGACTTCTTATGGTTTCTATGCACGGAAATCTCTTGAGGTTTTCTATACACAAAAAACCTCGTGAGGACTTCCATGGACAGATGACGTCCTCAGGCCTTCTACCCACAGGAGACTACTTAAGGTCTTCTGTACACAGGAGACTATTTGAGGTCTTGTATAGGGAGAAGACCTCTTGACATCAAAAGGTCTTCTCTCCATAGAAGACCTCAAGATGCCATCTTTCTATAGAAGACCTCAAGATGTCTTCTAAAGAGGTAATCTCTCTATTGAAGACCTTATGAGGTCTTCTCTCTATAGAAAACCTCAAGAAGTCTTCTCTCTATAGAATACCTACAGAAATCTTCTCTTTATATAATACCTAAAGAAGTCTTGAGAGCCCTTTATGGACAGAAGACCTCTCTTGTGGGCCTGTGTAGGCTGAATTCCTCATGGTCTTATTTTGACAGAAGACTTATAGGGATCATCTATGGACGGAAGACCTATTGATGACTATTATGGACTTTTTGATGCTTTCTATGGACAGAAGAACTCTTGTGTTCTTTTATGGACAGAAGACCTCATGAGATCTGCTGTAGACAATATACCTCTAGAGGTCTTTTTAGACATACGACATAGTGATATCTTTTTTAGACAGAAGATCTATCGAGGTCTTTTTTAGAGAGAAGTTCTCTTGTGGTTTTCTACACCTTTTTCAGATGTAATTCGAATCAATTTAGTTGTAATTCGAGAGTTCCGTTTGTAATTTGTAACATTTTATTTGTAATTTGAGAATTCCATTTGTAATTGGAAACATTTCAATTGTAATTCGAATTATTCCATTTGTAATTCGAATTATTCCATTTGAAATTCGAGTTATTACATTTGTTATTCGAATTATTCCATTTGTAATTCGAATTATTCCATTTGTAATTCGAATTATTCCATTTGTAGTTCGAATTATTCCATTTGAAATTTGAATTATTCTGTTTGTAATTTCAATTGGATTAATTCGAATTACAAATGGAATAATTCGAATTACAAATAGAATAATTTGAATCACAAACGGAATAATTCGAATTACATATGGAATAATTCGAATTTCAAATGGAATAATTCGAATTACAAATGAAATGCTTCAAATTACAAATGAAATGTCTCGAATTGAAATGTTACGGATTACAACTGGAATGTTCCGAATTACATCTGAAAGGGTACTTGGAAAGGTATCATATGTTTGTTTTTCCGAAAGTTCATGTAACACCGCGAAATATTCGTCGTAGACCCCCATGTGGTATACCAAAATTCTTATCTCGACGAGATAAAGCCATTAAAATTTGTAATCAAGCTACATGCCGCAATTATGGACCAATCGTCACAAAATTTTGTATGGAGGTCGTGTTCAGACCAGAATAGACCCCTATAGTTTTTGGTGATGATCGAAACATATTAAGGGGAAGATGGACCAAAAACAACATTTTTATCCGATTTTTTAGCGGCTCTGTAGACCACAATTATAGTCCGATCTGCGCGAAATTTTAAGTAAAGTATGGATTTACAATAAGGACCGAAACTTTTGTGTGAAAATTGGTAAAATTTTTAATATACATCTTATATCTGCTGATGTACGTGGTCAGATAACTGAGTTATAGCTATTATATGCAGGCATTCCACAGTTTTAATTGGGCATAGTGTAACCATAATCACGCTAGAGGTCGCAGTTGTAGTTCAAAAATGACAAAATTTTGCACAAGGAAAGAATTTTAGTCAAGGAAGATGCGGATAATTTTGGATAATGATCAGATAGTATATTCCGATTGAAATTGACCATAACTTTTGTGAGAAAAATATCCTAATTTAATTTTTGGAACATATTTTAATTTCTGGTGTACATGTTCCGGCAAATACGACATTTCCGACTAATACGAAACTTGAAAACCAATTCTTGGCGTCTCCATTGCTGCAAATTACATCAATGTAGTGGTTAAATAACGAAACTTCCGTCTAAGATTTTGGTATTTTGAAGGTTTTGGCCACATTAATCCACCGAAATGGCTGAAATTTGGTATTTGGTCTTCATTTGGATTACTAAACGTTCCATATGAAACTTGTTTGTATAGGTCCACGCCTTAGTATAGCCCCCAAAAACTTACCTCCCGATTTTCGGTGTTTTGAAGGTTGTGGCCTCAATATTTGGTATTTAGTGGTATTTAGTGGCTGATATTTGGCATTTAGTCTCCGTTGGGGGTATAAAACTTTCCCCCAGAAACTTGTCGGTACAGGTCCACGCCTTAGTATAGCCCCCATCGAACGGTAATTCGGTATTTTGAAGGTTGTGGCCTCAATATTCCACCGAAATGGCTGAAATTTGTTATTCAGTCTTCGTTGGGGGTATACAACTTTCCGCCTGAAATTTGTTGGTATAGGTCTTCATATAGCTCCCATAGAACGGTACCGCCCGATTTTCGGTATATTGAAGGTTTAAGTTTCATTATTCCACCGAAGTGGCTGAAATTTGGTGTTTAGTCTTTTTCTGGGCTACAAAAATTTTCCTCAGAAATTTGTCGATAGGACGGTATATCCAAATTTTCGGTATGTTGAAGGTTTTAGCCTCATAATAACACCGACATGGCTACAAGTTTGTACTTAGTCTTCGTTGAGGGTATACAATTTTCCACCTGAAATTTTTCGGTATAGGTCCATGTCTTCATATAGCCCCCATAGAACGGTGCCTCCCGATTTTCGGTATTTTGAGAATTTTGGCTACAATTTTGAACCGAACTATCTGTAACTTGAGATTTAAGGTTCTCAGTGGTCACGAAACTTCTTTACCAAACATCGAACTAGCTGTAATTTGGCATTAAGATTTTCAATGGTCACGAAACTTCTTCACCAAAAATCGTCAACATAGGTCTATGTTTTTTATAGCTCTCATATAGCTACATTGTTTGAGGAAATACCCGTACTTTGACTTTTGAAGTTCCCTGCAGTTACAAAATTTTTCCACCAAAAATTGTAAAGATATGTAGATCGACACTTTTGTATTGCAATTTGAGCTGAGGATTTTTTGAAAGTACAGACCCAAACGACAAAAACCTTAGTTGGGTTTTGTTGTGTCAGATCCAGCTTGGATTTTATGGCCCCATCTAAACATGGTTAAATATTATTAATGCAATTCTGGGCTATATCTCTGAAACCTATGTGAATCTTCATCTCACCTTTGAAGCAAATTTGTAGATAAGGGCAAGAATAAAATAGTTGTAGAAATGATGAACACGAGAAACTACATTTATTGCCTCAAATTTTATAAAATATCGAACATTTCCATAATTTGTATACATTTCGCACCATATCTCCAATGCCGTTAGTTTTTGCTTAATGTTTTCTTTTGGAAATATATTCGCAAGAATGTAATACACAACTCTGCAGAACATGCCATTGTTGTAAAATGCCTCTATCGCGCTGTTTTCAGTATATTTTTCAACGACGATTTAATAAATATGTCAATAATGTGGTAAAATCCGAAATGCGAGAATAAACTGTTGGTGTGAACTGTGTTTGAAATACATATTGTAGAAGATATGATGCAAAATGCCGCTGAAACAACATGAAGTAAGCATTTTAGAGTTTCAGAATGTTCTCAAAAATTGCTGAGATCTTTATTTGGAAGATTTTTGCAAAGGAGTACTTGGTTCAACTCCCAATAGTTTAGCTGATACTGACCAGAATTTCAGAAATTATGTAAAATTTTCTATATTTTATCGATTTTGATGCCCTAGATGGAATTTTTCTTACGTGGTCTGTTCAAAAAATAAGTTCTACTAGTTTGGGGCTACGATATGTCCAAAGACAGTAAGGCCAAATTCCTATTTGTTTCTGAGATAAAGGCCCGATAAGTGAAAAAAACATGTAGTTTTAGCCCGGTTTAGATGAGGCCATAAAATCCGAACTGGATCTGACATGATAAAACCTTACTAGGGTTTTTGTAGTCTCAATATGTACTTTCAAAAAATCCATACTAGAAGTTGTTTGCATTTTCAGTGTTGCTTAGTGTTATTATATATTCAATTAAGAAAGAAAATTATGTCGGAATTACGTATGAAATCGGAACCGGAAGGCCTGTCTGAATTAAAATTGAATGTTTAATTCTAGAATATTTGATTCTGAGTCCATACGGACAGCTTTTATTTAACCCTCTTTGAATTAATATGTAATTTGGTCTATTCTTACAAGATTCTGGTGGACTGTCCCAGTAAGCTTTAGCTACTTCGATTCGATTGTTCGATGTTTCCGATTAGTAAAAAGGGACTAAGTTGTCTCATCCAACTTTTTGTCTCTTGTAAAGATATTTGCATCAAAGAGCTAATGATATTTCCGTATTAGAAATAGTAAGTACCCAATTGATAGTGTTTTTGCTGCTTATAGTGACGAATACTTTTCCCCCTGTAAAGCACTACTTATTATCAGAATATTTGAATTTAACTACGCGAAAAATTAAAAAAAATGATTTTCCTTTTTAAAGCCAATATGTTCATTAATTAAATACTTTTACACAATACACACACGATGTGTCAAATTGAAATCATTTAATACGCTTTTCCATTTAACCGGATATTTAAATGTGTTTAATTTGACAACGAAACAGACAACAATATTTTAACAAATGAAATCTAGACATAACATCTGAAGAAGAAAACGAAACAAAACAACGAATAAATTGTGGGTTTTCAACACAGACAGCTAACTTATGAAAGCAATTTGTCAAAATTTACCCAATTCGTATTAAGAAATGTGTTAAAACTTCATAAATCTTTGTCGTATTTTTTTGACTGGTTCCGTTCTCGTTTCATTTTGTCTTGTTCTGTTCTTTTTGTGTGTGTATTTCACGCAATCATTTGACACTTAAATGTATTATCAAATCATCGTTGAAGAAAACCTTCTGCCTACTGTTATGCCCATTTCTCTTGTCTTCAGATTTTCTTCCTTTTGGCTTTCTTGGAATTTGGAAATGAGGAGCAGACAAAGACTGTCGCTTTAACATTCTCGTTCGTTTTTGTTTATTTCCCCCACAGTGTTTTTTACATTCATTTGGGATACTGGCAAAATGAAATACTCCATTTGTGTTGTAGCATGTCAACGACAACGCCAAGACGAAGACTAGGAAGAAGATTCGTATATCAATCAAAACCATGAAATCACTTAAATCCGTTCGTTTTGTTTTTTCCGCTTGTATGCAAAGGATAATACGTTTCCGAAGCCCGTTAGCTATGTTGTACGTATGTTTCGTCCCAAAACAAATACTATTTACGTCGTATGGGCACCCATGTAGTCTCCTTTTTTTCTACATGTCTTAAGAAACGTATAATAAAACAAAGGTGTATTAAGACGTTCGTATGTATGTATATGTATGTATGCATGCGGATATTTGTGTATATTAATGTGGAGCAAAATGAAAAATTGCCAAAAAATATTTTCTTTTTCACAATGTTCGTATATATTATTTAGTTCATCACATTTTTTGCTACCCATATAAAGATTTGTCCCACAACACAAATTAAAATAATAAAACCGGAAAACGAACTGAAGCAACATGTCAACTTGAAGACGCATGTTGAAAATTGAAATCGTAGCATACGAAATATTATATATGTATATACAAAAAAACTTCATTTTATAAGCATATAATATATATGGGAAATATATTATAAATCTGAACTGATTTCGATATAATATGGTACACTTATTACTGCACCAAATTTCGTCACACATTCAAAATTCCATCGAAATTGGACAGATATAGGGTGTTTGGTGCAGCGAATACGTGAAATCGGGCGAAATGTATATGGAAGCTATATCCAAATCTGAACCGATTTGGATAGAATTTGGCACATTTATTTTTAGACCGAATTCAGTCGCACATTCCATATTTCATCGAAATCAAACATATATAGCGTGTTTGGTGTAGCAAATACGTGAAATCGGCCGAAAATATGTATGGGACCTATATCCAAATCTGAACCGATTTCGATAAAATTTGGAATATTTATTTCTAGACCCAATTCAGTCACACATTCTAAATGTCATCGAATTCGGACATATATGGCGAAAATATGTATGGGAGCCATATCCAAATCTGAACCGATTTTCACCAAAAGCAATAGCGTTCTTCCTATGGCTAAAAAATTATATTCCCCAATTGTCAGCTGAATCGGACAATATATGCGACCTGTACGTTGCGTATGGACGGACGGACATGCATAAATCAACTCAGAAAGTGATTATATGTATATCCCCAAAATGAACTATGAGTCTATTTCGTTTCCTTTTGTATGTTACATACAAATGCAAATTACCTTGCTGGTCTATACAGGAAGTTGTGCCTGTACCAAATCCATCAGCTTGATGTTTCACTCTTTGGTAGAACTTTTGGACTTCATTCTGGCTCCTGTTCATCTCCAGTTAATCCAGTTGAGTGTAATATCCAGTGGCTATATTTTGTGATTGCAGCTTACCGATGTCCAACTTCCGTGTTGAGTCTGTTCGTACTTTATTTGCTACGTTTAATCGGGCATGTACCTTTGCTGCTACAAGGTGGTGATTAGAGTCTATTTTTGCTTTGCTCGGAACGATTGAATGTCTTCCACGCTCGCTGAATGTCTTCCATCTATCAATTTGATTTCATGTTTTTTGGTCTCGAGAGAGACAGTTACCCCCATGGATGTCGTGCAGTAGTGCGATTCTCTAACTCATTTTTTGAGCTACCGAGAAATGTCGGTAAAATTAAAACGCAAAATTATTAATGAAAAGTTCAAAGAAAAGTGGGCAACACAGTTGCTATCACAAAAACTTTACAACTACTTTCTTTTGGTCGCTAACTTACCGAAAAATATCGTTAATTTCCGAATTTAGAAGCATTTTAATTTTACCGATTTTTGTCGGTAACTCAAGCAACGAGTTAGAGATTCGCACTACTGGTATTGCTAACTACCATGTTTTCTGTGCCTCATTCCATTGTCAGATGTTTCACTGTGGAGACTGAATTTCCCGACTGTTGGGGCAAAAAGATACTCCCCTTTCCAATTAGAATTTTAATCGCTCTTTAAAATATCTTTGGTTTGCTCGTCATTGTCGTCGATCGGGTCATGGGCATAGATAAGAATGTTATTGAAGAATTTAGCTTTTATTCGCATTGTCGCTATTCTTTCATCCATCGGAGTGAGTTCCTTAAGCTTCCGACTAACTACAAATCGACAGCCAAATTCGCGTCTGATCTCATGGAAGCTGTGATATAATTCCTTCTATAGACAGAAGAAGACCTCGAAGAGTGTTCTATAGACAAAAGAATACCACTTTATGTTGTCTATACACAGAAGAACACCACTTGAGGTCTTCTTGAGACAAAAGAAAACTTCTTGAGGTCATTTTGAGAAAGAAGAAAACCTCTTGACGTCATCTGTAGACAGAAGAAGAGTTTTTGAGGTCCTTTTGAGGTTTTGCGTCGCAGAAGAAGACGTGCTTGGCCATTCTATAGAGAGAAGAAGACCTCTTGAGCTATTTCACAGACAGGAGGAAACGTTTTGCGGTCTTCTCTAGACAGAGGAAGTCCTCTTGAGGTCTTCTAAGGACAGAAAAAGATATCTTGAAGTCTTCTATAGAAAGAAGAAGTTGTCTTGAGGTCTTCTATAGAAAGAAGGCGATATCTTGAAATCTTCTATAGACAGAAGACCTCTTAAAATTTTCAATAAACGTACGAAAATCTTTTGAGGTTTTCTATCGACAGAAGAAGTGGTCTAAGAGGTCTTCTATATATATAACAGGCCTTAAGAGCCTTTCTTCTGTCCATAGAAGACCTCAAGAGGTTTTCTTCTGCCTTTAGAAACCCTAAAGAGGTTTTTTTCTGTCTGAAGACGACCTCAACAAGCCTTCTTCTTTCTTTAGCGGACGTCCATAGGTCTTCTTCTGTTCTTAGACTACCACTTTCTTACAAAAAGTTCAAAGGCTTTTTCTGTATATGCGAAACCTCAAGAGATTTTCTTCTGTCTTGAGAAGAGCTAATGTGGTCCTCTTCTCTTCTTAGAATTCTCTGTTGGTATGGTATGGTACATATGCTTTTCTGTGTTTGGAAGTCCTCAAAAGGTTTTCTCTCTACGTGTTCTTCTGTCTATGGAGTCATCAAGAGGTCATCTTCTGTATATACAAGACATCAAGATGTCTTTTTCTGTCTATAGAAGAACTCACAAGCACACCCAGAGTGACAGGGCAAAGAAAAGAGTATTACGTCACATCAGATCTCTTCCTGCCGAGGAGGAACAACCACAGTTCACAATGGATGTTGTTGACAATGCCATCAGGAACGCTAAATCATCCAAAGCGTTGGGCCCTGATGGAATCTCCATGGTAATGCTGAAGCAGCTGGATGAGACGGGAGTGGAGTATCTCACTAAAGTTCTCAACTTGTCGCTAGCCACCTTCATTGTTCCCGAAGTCTGGAAAATGGGCAGGGCAAGGATTCCAGCAAAAGTGAATCGTACAGGCCGATTTCGCTTTTGTCGCCCGTAGCAAAGACCCTTGAGGTCTTAGTCCTCCCCAGTATCAGAAATAGCTATCAAGTTGCCGATCATCAGCATGGATTTCGTAAGCAGCACAGCACGACAACAGCACTGCACCCCATTACCACATATATTTGTCAAGGACTCAACCAGAGACGGCCGTGCGATAGAATAGTGATAGTGGCGCTTGACTTAACAAAAGCATTTGATACAGTCGGGCACTCCACGCTGTTTGAGGACATTGAGCAGACAACCCTCCGGCCAAGCTTGAAACGTTGGATAGTCAATTATATGTGTGGACGCCAGTTGTTCGTGGAATTCAGGAACAAGAAATCTAAACCCCGTAGAGTGAAACAGGGAGTTCCGCAAGGTTGGGTGATATCTCCGGAACTGTTTAACCTCTACCTCTCCTGTATTCCGCCCCCTCCAGATGGCACGAGATCGTAACGTATGCGAATGATTGCACGATCCTGGCGTCAGGTACCTATCCAGATGACATCTGTGAGAGACTGAACTACTATTTAACCGATCTTACCACAACAACACAACAGGGTGCCTCCTCAAGTCTTCAGTGGACCATCTACATGAGGAGGCAAAGATTCTTTCAGTAAAGCAACACAATGAGATGCTTTCGTTGCAGTACTTGCTTGGATGTTACCGTGAGAGCCATCCCAATCACCAATTTGGGGGTAGGCTTGACACATTCAGGCACATCAGGTAGTATATCCACGCTCTAGAGGGAGAGGTCCAACGATACAGGAGAGAACCCCTAGATCAACAAGCATATCAAGCCGGTTTGAATAGCATTCACACGGATGCAGTTGCAAAGGCCTTAAGCAAATATAGTGTGAATAAAGTCCTCGGAGTACAACCCCCCTTCTATCGCAGCTGAGGAGCGCCAGCTGCCACGACAAATCAGAGTAGTTTTGGCTCAACTACGCTCGGGATATTGCTGTCGTCTAAATTAGAATGTTATTTTTTTGAAAATTGCGATACTAGGATTATATTCGCGTAGCCTCTCTGTTGTTTGATTAGGTTCAATTTTTATGTAAACCTTGTGGTGCCGGTTTTTTCATTTATAGTCCACAATAAGGACCGTTAAATCTTTTATATATGAGTATATCTATTTGACATTTAACTCACTCTCTCCGTGTATCTCTTTCTTAACCTTCTTAAGATATCAATGTCCGTTTAAATCTCTTCCGAATTCCATATATCTTGCATTAGCTTAATAGCAGAGTCATGCAAGTGTTATAAATGATAACAATGTTGTCACTTTTTGTTAAAAGATTTTTTAATTTGGATTATTATATTCACATTAGTTGCATGTGTTTCCCAACCATCCACCCCCACGAATATCATCTTTCTTCGCTTGTGAGTGTGTGTGCGTGATCGCCCATTTGAAATCATGTATCATTCTGCATACCCACAAATATACATATTTAACTGCGAATGAAAATGAACATTTGTTTGCAAACATTTCCGCACATACCGCAACAATTTATTAACATCGCATTGTAGAGATTCTGACATACATTTAAATCGCGTTTTCTCAAAATACTGCTGCTGCTACACCTCCTTAAATGACTATCAAGATGATGAGCGGGGTAAAAGGGAAAAAACATATTTTGGAGGGGGAGGTTAATTTCCCACTCGACAGATATGAAAATAAGTAAGTGAGGAAGTGAGTGTGTTTGGTGTTCTGTTGTGCTATATGAATCTTTTTTTTGGGGGCTTTTTTGTTTTGTTATGAATTGGAAGGGAAAAATACATCTGTTTAAATGTTGTTTTCAAACGTACGTACACACATACATACCTGCACATTAATGTAGAACCACTTTAGGTTTTATTATAAGAATACTAGAGCGGGTAATCGTCCTAATAGTGCGTTTTTTATTTACACATAATGTGAAGGTGGCGTATGAGCTATGTATTGTCCACTAATGCTGGGGTCGCGAACATCATACGCAGCGGGGATCGCAATGAACATGTTCTCAATTTTCGGAAAAACATATTGTCTAATATCAAACATTATTTCTATAGACATAAGAATACCTCTTGAGTTCTTCGGTTTACAGAAGAAGACCTCGAGATATTTTCTATAGAAAGAAGAAGTTATCTTAAGACCTTCTGTAGACAGAAGAAGATCCCTTGAACCCTTCTATAGGCAGAGAATACCTCTTGTGGTCCCATTTAGATAGAAAGAGACCTCTTAAAGTCTTCTCTCGCCAGAATACCCTTTGTGGTCTTCCCAGACAGAAACAGATGTCTTGAGGGTTTCTATAGACGGTACAAAACCTCTTGAGGTCTTTTATAGACATACAAAGACATTTTATATTGACAGAAGAAGACCACTTGAGCTACTTCATAAACAGAAGAAGAGCTCTTGGAGTCATCTACAGAGAGAAGAAGAGATCTTGAGGTCATCTACAGACGAACAAGATCTCCTGAATCTTCTATAGACATAAGAACACCTCATAATGTCTTCCATAGACAGAAGAAGACATCTTGAGGTCTTCCATAGGCAGAAGACAGGGTCATCTATAGACAAAAGATGACCTCTTGATATCTTCTTTTCACAGAAGAAAAACCTCTGCTATAGTCAGAAGGAGATCTCTTGAGGTCATCTATAGACAGAGGAAGACTTCTGGAGGTCTACTAATGAGAGTAGAATATTCTTGGCTTCTTCTTGATGTCTTCTATGCATAGGTGACAACATCTTGAGATTTTCGAAGATAGAAGAAGAGCACTTGAAAACATTTACATAACCAGACAGACGGACAGACAGACAGACGGACGACATTGCTAAATCGACTCCAAACGGATTTCGTCCAAAACCAGTATTTCTAATAGAAGAAGACATCTTGAGGTCTTCTATAAGCAGAAGAAGGCCCGGAGGAACATCATTCGAAGAAGAGCTTTTGAGGTCTTCTTTATACAGAAGAAGACTTCTTGTGGTCTTCCATAGACAGAGAAGACATGTTCTTTTCTTCTATAGACGAAAGAAGACCTCATGAGGACATCTGCGGACAAAATAAGACCTTATGAGGTTATCTGCAGACAAATGAAGATCTCATGGGGTCATCTGTAAACAGAAGAAGATTTTTCTATATAGATATAGACAGAAAGCGTCCTCTTCTTGAGGTCTTCCATTGACAGAAGAAGATGTATTGAGTTCTTCTATAAACAAAAGAAGACCTCCTGAGGCCTTTTATGTATAGAAGAAGACCTCAAGAAGTTTTCCATAGACAAAACAAGATATCTTAAAGACAGAGGAAAACCTCTTGAGGTCTTCTGTACACAGAAGAAGATCTCTTTGTTTTGTTTTTATACATATAAAATGTCTTGAGGCCTTCTATAGACAGAAGAACCCCTTTTGGGTGCCTTTGTAGACAGAAGAAATTCCTTCGATATCTTCTATAGACAGAAAGAAGGCGCTCGAGATCTTCCACCGACAGAAGAGGGCCCCTTTAGGTGTCCTGTAGACAGGTATGCTATAGGCAGAAAAAAATATTTTGAGATCCGCTATAGACAGAAGAAGATCTCTTGAAGAGTTCCGTAGACAGAAGAAAACTTTTTGAGGTTCTATAGACAAGAATACCTTTTGACCTCATCTATAGGCAAGAAGATCTCTTGAGGTCTTCTATAGGCGAAAAAAAACGTCTTGAATTAATTTATAGACAGAAGAAAGCCTCATCAGGTCTTCTATACACAGAAGATGACCACTTGATGAATTTAATAGACATAATTGTAATTTCTATAGACAGCACAGAACTTTTATAGACTTTCATAGACTGAAGAAAACCTCCTCAGGTGTTCTACATACAGAAGAATACCTCTTTAGGTCTTCTATGGACATAGGAAGACCTCTTGTGTGTCTTTTATGGACAGACAAAATATCTTGAGATCTTCTACAGACCGGAGGAGACCTCTCGAAGTCTTCTATAACCGAAGAATACCTCTTTAGGTCTTCCACAGACAGAAGAACATGTCTGGAATTCTTCTGTAGACCGAAGAAAACTTCTTGAGGTATTCTATAGACCGAAAGAGATATTAAGAGATCTACTAAGAGATCTTGTATAAAAAGAGGAAGAACACCTGATGTCTTCTATAGAAGGAGACGGCATCTTGTGGTTTCCTTTAAGCAGAAAAAACGTTCTTAATTTTCTATAGAAGACAACTTGAGGTCTACTATAGACATGAGATGACCTCTAGAAGTCTTCTATTGGTTATAGGAGACCTCCTGAATTCATTTATAGACAGAACAAGATCTCTCGAAGTCTTCTATAGACAGAAGAAAACCTCTTGTATGAAGAGAAAAGGCCTCTTGAATAGACAGAAGAATATATCTTGAAGTCTCATATACACAGAAGAAGATCTCTTGGTTGTGTTTTTATACATATAAGATGTCCTGAGGCCTTCTATAGATAGAAGAATACCTTTTGAGAGCCTTTGTAGACAGAAGAAATTCCCTCGATATCTTCTATAGACAGAAAGATGGCTCTGGAGATCTTCCATCGACAGAAGAGGACCCCTTTAGGTGTCCTGTAAACAGAAAATACTTCTTAAGGTCTTCTATTAAGAGAAGAAGGCCTCTCAAAGTCTGCTATAAACAGAAACAGATGACAGAAGATGACCTCTTTAGGTCTCCTTCGGACAGAAGAAAACCTTTTGAGGTTCTATAGACAAGAATACCTTTTGACGTCATCTATAGACAGGAAGACCTCTTGAGGTCTTCTATAGTCGAAAAAAGACGTATTGAGTTAATTTGTAGACAGAAGAAGGCCTCATCAGGTCTTCTATAGACAGAAGACGACCTCTTGATGTATTTAATAGACATAAGAATATCCCTTTGTAATTTCTATTGACAGTAGAAAACTTTTCAAGACTTTCATAGACAGAAGAAAACATCCTCTGGTGTTCTACATACAGAAGAATACCTCTTTAGGTCTTTTATGGACAGAGGATGACCTCTTGTGGTAAAAAACATCACTTGAGTTCTTCTATAGACCTGAGGAGACCTCTCGGAATCTTCTTCTTCGGTTAAAGGAAGAAGACCTCTGTAGGTCCTTTAAATATCGAAAAGATCTCTTTAGGTCTTCTATAGACAGAAGAACACCTCTGGAAGTCTTCTATAGATCAAAGAAACTTCTTGAGGTTTTCTATAGACCGAAGAAAGCCTTCTGAGGTTTTCTATAGACATATAAGCCTTCCCGATATCTTCTGTAGACAGAAAAAGATATTAAGAGATCTGGTATAAGCAGAGGAAGACCTCCTGATGCTCTATAGGCAAAGAAGGCCTCTTGTGGTCCCTTTAAGCAGAAAAAACGATATTAATTTTCTATATAAAACAACTTGAGGTCTTCTATAGACATAAGATGACCTCTTGAAGTCTTCTATTGGTTGTAGGAGACCTCCTCATTTATAGACAGAACAAGATATCTCGAGGTCTTTTATAGACAGAAAAAACCTCTTCTATGAAGAGAAAAAAGACCTCTTGAATAGACATAAGAATATATCTTGAAGTCTCCTATACACAGAAGAAGATCTTTTGATTTTGCTTTTATACTTATAAGATGTCTTGAGGCCTTCTATAGATAGAAGAAGACGTTTTGAAAGCCTTTGTAGACAGAAGAAATTCCCTCGATATCTTCTATAGACAAAAAGAGAGCTCTGGAGATCTTTCATTGACAGAAGAGGGCCCCTTTAGGTGTCCTGTAGACAGAAAAAGGCTTCTTAAGATATTTTATTAACACAAGAAGGCCTCTCGATGTCTGCTATAGACAGAGAAAGATGTTTTGAGGTCCGCTATAGAAAGAAGAAGATCTTTTGAAGAGTTCCGCACACAGAAGATGACCTCTATAGGTCTTCTTTGGACAGAAGAAAACCTTTTAAGGTCATCTATAGACAAGAACACTTCTTGAGGTCTTCTCTAGGCGAAAAAAGACGACTTGAGTTAATTTATAGACAGAAGAAGGCCTCATCAGGTCTTCTATAGACAGCATACGACCTCTTGATGTATTAAATAGACATAAGAATATCCCTTTGGAATTTCTATAGACAGTAGAAAACTTTTCAAGACTTTCATAGACAGAAGAAAACCTCCTCAGGTGTTCTACATACAGAAGAATACCTTTTTAGGTCTTCTATGGACAGAGGATGACCTCTTGTGGTATTCTATAGACAGAAGAAGACCTCTTGAGTTCTCCTATAGACAGAAGAATACCTCTTGAGATCTTTTATTGACAGAACTCTCGAAGCCTTCTATAACCAAGGAAGACCTCTTGAGGTCTTCTATAACCGAAGAAGACCTCTTTAGGTCTTCTATAGATAGAAGAACACCTCTGGAAGTCTTCTATAGACCGAAGAAAACTTCTTGTGGTATTCTATGACATATAGACATAGACATCTATAGTCATATAAGCCTTCCTGAGATCTTCTGTTGACAGAAAAATATATTACGAGATCTTGTATAAAAAAGAAGAACACCTGATGTCTTCTACAGGCAGAGAAGGCATCTTGTGTTTTCCTTTAAGCAGAAAAAACGCTCTGAATTTTCTATATAAAACAACTTGAGGTCTTCTGTAGACATAAGATGACCTCTTGAAGTCTTCTATTGGTTGTAGGAGACCTCCTGAATTCATTTATAGACAGAACAAGATCTCTCGAGGTCTTCTATAGACAGAAGAAAACCTCTTCTACAGAAGAAGACCGCGTTTAGACAGAAAACTTCTTGAAGTCTTGAGGACAAAAGAAGATTTCTTGAGGTTTCTATAGAAAGAAGAAGACCCCTTCTATTGACAGAAGGCCTCCTTCTGTCCATTAAAGAGGTCTTCTTCCTATAGAAAAGGTATTTTCCTTTCCATAGAAGTCTTCAAGAGGTGGTTCTTCTGCCTACAGAAGACATCAAGATGCCTTGGACTGCAGAAGGTCTTCTGAAGTCTTTTATAGACAGCAGAAGACCTCTTGAGGTTTTGTATAATCATAGGAAGATCGTTAGAGTTCTTCTATAGACAGGAGAAGACCTCTTGAGGATTTCTATTTACAAAAGAATACCTGTGAAAGACTTCTTTAGACAGAAGACTTATTTGTGTCTTTCATAGACAGAAGAAGACATCTTTAGGTTTTCTTTACACAAAAGGAGACTTATGGAAGTCCTCTATACACAGAAGGAAATAATCCTTAGGTAGGTTGTAGACAAACTAAGGTCACTTGAGGTTTCCATACCCAAAATAAAACCTCTTGGGGTCTTCTATAGACAGAAGAAAACCTCTTGTCTTCTTCTATAGACAGAAGAAGACCTCTTGAAGCCTTTTACTGACTGAATAGAACCTCTTGAGGTGTGCTTTACACAAAATAAGACTTCTTGAGGTCTTCTATAGACAGAAGAATACATCTTTAATTCTTCATTAGACATAAGAAGACCTCTAGATGTCCTCTATAGAGTTTTTGGTCCCTTCAGATTATGTTGTTGTTGTAACAGTGTTTATTATTATGTTTGTATGTTCGTTCTTCTGTTCAATCTGACTCTGGGTCTATTTCAATTTCCAGGAAAATTACTGCTTCGATGTGATGTAGCCACAGATCCACTGGAGTTAGATGAGTAGGTTTGGCGGGACAGTTGAAAAGGTGCTTCGTGTCGTGCGGGCCCATGCCGCATACTGGGCAGATGTGTTGCACGGCGCGATCGATTTCCGCCCAATAAGAATTTAGGCGACTGCATTATTCTGAGCGTAGTTGAGCCAAAACTACTTTGGTTTGTCGTGGCAACTGACGCTCCTCAGCTTCGATATATGGAGGATGCACTCCGAGCACTTTATTCACACTATATTTGCTTATAGCCTTAGTAACTACATCCGTGTGAATGCTATTTAAATCTGCTTGATATGCTTGTTTATCTAGGGGTTCTCTCCTGTATCGTTGGACCTCTCCTTCTAGAGCGTGAATATCCTTCCTGATGTGCCTGAATGTGTCGGGCCTACCCACCAGATGGTGATTGGGATGGCTCTCACGGTAACACCCACGAAAGCATCTCATTGCGTTGCTGTACTGGAAAAATCTTTGCCTCCTCATGTAAATGGTCCACTAAAGACGTGAGGAGGCACCCTGTTGCTGTTTTCAGGGCGGCAGTCTGACAGGTCTGAATCTTTTCCAATTCGTATAACATACTCTCGGGGACTAAACTGGAGCCACATAACTTACCACAGACCGACCTATCGCATTGTATGTGGTCAACAAGGTTTCTTTATCTGCACCCCAAGTGCTGCCGGCTAGGGACTTGAGGACCTTGTTCCTACTTTTCAGTTTGTCGCAGATAGCAGTGGCGTGTGGGCACGACTTGAATGTAGTGTCGAATGTGACCCCTAAAATTTTGGGGCAGTTTGTGGTCGGATCTCTGATATCGTCGACCATGACATTCAACTCTCTTCCAAACTGAGCTGTCCATGTGGTGAACAGAGTGGCTGTAGATTTTGTGGGTGAAATCTGTATATTCCTCGAGTGGAAAAAGGTGGTAAGATCGGTTAAGTAGGAGTTCAGTATCTCACAGATGTCATCAGGGAAGGTACCTGACGCCAGGATGGTGCAATAGTCCGCATAATGCGGAATACAGGAGAGATAGAGGGTAAACAGTTCCAGAGATATCACCCCACCTTGGGAAACTCCCTGTTTCACGCTACAGGGTTTGAACTTCTTCCTGAATTCCACGTACGACTGGCGTCCACACATACAATTGACTATCCAATGTTTCAAGCTTGGCCGGAGGGTTGTCTGCTCAATGTCCTCAAACAGCGTGGAGTGCCTGAGTGTATCAAAGGCTTTTGATAAGTCAAGCGCCATCATAAACTGTTCTATCATACGGCGTTCTCTGGTTGAGTCCTTGACAAATATATGTGGAGATGGCGTGCAGCGCTGTTGTCGAGCTTTGCTGCTTACGAAATCCATGCTGATGATCGGCAACTTGATAGCTATTTCTGATACTGGGGAGGACGAAGACCTCAAGGGTCTTTGCTACGGGGGGCAAAAGCGAAATCGGCCAGTGCGATTCACTTTTGCTGGCATTCTTGCCTGGCTTCCATAGCGGGACCACCATGTCCATTTTCCAGACCTCGGGAACAATGAGGGTGGCTAGCGACAAGTTTAGAGCTTTAGTGAGATACTCTCCTCCCGGCTCATCCAGCTGCTTCAGCATTACCATGGAGATTCCATCAGGGCCCAATGCTTTGGATGATTTAGCGTTCCTGGTGGCATAGGCAACATCATCCATTGCACCAAAACTGTGGTGCTTCATCCTCGGCAGGAAGACATCTGATGCGACGTAATACTCTTCTCTTCGCCCTGTCACTCTTGGGGTGCTCGAAAAACTGTAGATTGAAATAACTTGCACACCTCTTCGGGTCAGTCAACGTAACGCCGCCAAACGTGACTGACGTCCTATCATACCTTCTTCCAGGGTTCGAGAGTGACTTAACCGTTGCCCACAATTCACTTATACTGGCTCCAATTTTCTAATACCGTCGCCTCTCCTGGAAAGTTTGGCCTTTCTTCGTGTATTCGACCAGCAGGAATATAGCGAGCGACAGCAGCATTGATGATGTCTCGGAGCGTCCTTTCCGCTACCCGAACATCAGAAGGATCGGGCAGTTCTCCGAAGCGGTGATTGGTGAACTCTCAGAAACTCGGCCAATCAGCATTCCTATAATTGACGAATGTGCCGCGTTCAGAGGTGATGAAATCGGGTGGTCTGCTAATGGAGACAATAATGGGGAGATGGTCTGATCCATGGGAAATGAAGGGTTGTCAGGTAACGACATTTGTCAGACCTCGTGAGACGATGGTTATGTCTGGCTAACTGTGACACTCTCATCTAATTGTTGTTGGGACGTCCTCATTGACCGTGCAAAACGTAGAGCTATCAATCTGTTCAGCCAGCGCTGTACCCCTCTGGTCGTTTCCGAGGGCCGAATGCAACATCTCGTGATGCGCATTAAAGTCCCCCAGGACCAGACGATTATGATCTCCTAAAAGCGGGATCGTAATCTGAGATACAGCTACTTCTCGGTGGGATGTATACGTTCAGCAACTCTATCTCGGCAGTTCCACACCTGACTGCTATCCCCATACATTCCATGTACGGGTCATTAGAGTCAGGTTTAAGCGAGATAGATCTGTATTGAACAGACTGGTGCAAAAGGAAAGCTAATCCCCCACTCCCACTTCTGGTGCGATTCTTCCTTATTACGTTTTAACCATCACAACGGTCTAAGCGGTGGTTGTCGTTCAGCTTGGTTTCCGATGTTGTGTGGTTCCGGGTCAATCCGATACAAAAGAACCCGCTGCCGTGGGATTGCCTTCAGATTATGGTCCTTTTTTATTGGTTGCTACTTCTATAAAAATCGGAAGAAAAAGAGCGGAAAAGTGAAAAAACGGAAAGCGAAAAGGTCAATATATACTACAGAGCTTTGTTATCTGCAGAGGAAAAAAAGATATGTTATTCCGTAAATCCTTGCTCCAAAGGGTACCCATTTGATGTTACATTTAACACATTTGAAGCATACGCACTCAACATTTATTCACATTACGCCATTTGTTAAACATTGTCCTTAATGTTGTTTTTGTTTCTTCCTCTTGTTGTTTGTTTGTATTATTTTTTGTGCATGGTATCTGACAGTTGTATGGCGGTTTTAAATTTGAATTTTTCCCATTTTCAATGGTATTTCAGCATCGTTATATTCATTCATTTTGAAAACAGCATCAGCAACCGAAATATGATTCGCTTTAAATTATCTACCATTTGTACACAGATACAAAGTACACACACATGTTTCATGCATTTACATTGAATATTCAAACGTGCAAATGTGGTTTGTCTTATAACGAATGCTAGCCGCTGTTGAAATAGGATAGTCAGAGAAACATATTGTTGGATGTTCGGTGTTGTTGTTCATTGTTTCCATTTGTTTGGGAGAAAAATAAATATATTTCACATGGTAAAGTTATTGTTGTTGCTTTTTTCTGGATTTTATTCTTCCAGTTACTGCCAACTCATCCACACTGCCCCCTCCTCCATTCTAAAGTAGTAAATTATGATGGTTTAATGCAGTTTTAAATGGATACACCATACGCGATAAATGTGGTGGTTTTTATAGCTGCAATTAAATGGCTGCTGCCATTGATGCTGAGGGGAGGAGTGGAAGGAGGTTGGAGGAGTATAATAAGAATTTCAAATAAGATTTTTCATAAATGTGTCAGTGTAACATATTTCATGAATACACTCAAAATCCTTTCTTTCACCCTGGTTTTTCATTGAATGCTGCTCCCCAGCCCTTCCAATTTAACATTGAATGGAAGTAAATGGATTGTGAACAATGTAAGGATAAAAAGAAACACTAAAAACAGCATATTTAGTTGTAAAAAATGAAGTAATAAAAAAATATCAAACATATTTTTGGTGCGAGTATGTGTGTGTTTGAATTGGGTTGATGAATACATGTAAAAGGGTTGATGAATGTAACTTTATGTAATTTTTATGACTTGTTCATGTTTTATGGCATTAAAAAATCTGCCCATTCATCAGAAATTATACCAATCAAGGCATGTCGACAATTAAGGGTGGCGATGTCAGGATTATAATGAGCTGTTCCAGTTTAATTGTTGCAGTTTTCTAGATTATTATAGAATGATTCTCTGTTCTGAGTCCCAAAAATTTAATAAATGTAATGATGGGAATCTGTCTTCAGAAGAACACAAGAGGTCATCTGCCTACAGAATCTTCTATAAAACCACGCCTTCTAAAAAACCACGCCTTCTAAAAAACCACGCCTTCTAAAAAACCACGCCTTCTAAAAAACCACGCCTTCTAAAAAACCACGCCTTCTAAAAAACCACGCCTTCTAAAAAACCACGCCTTCTAAAAAACCACGCCTTCTAAAAAACCACGCCTTCTAAAAAACCACGCCTTCTAAAAAACCACGCCTTCTAAAAAACCACGCCTTCTAAAAAACCACGCCTTCTAAAAAACCACGCCTTCTAAAAAACCACGCCTTCTAAAAAACCACGCCTTCTAAAAAACCACGCCTTCTAAAAAACCACGCCTTCTAAAAAACCACGCCTTCTAAAAAACCACGCCTTCTAAAAAACCACGCCTTCTAAAAAACCACGCCTTCTAAAAAACCACGCCTTCTAAAAAACCACGCCTTCTAAAAAACCACGCCTTCTAAAAAACCACGCCTTCTAAAAAACCACGCCTTCTAAAAAACCACGCCTTCTAAAAAACCACGCCTTCTAAAAAACCACGCCTTCTAAAAAACCACGCCTTCTAAAAAACCACGCCTTCTAAAAAACCACGCCTTCTAAAAAACCACGCCTTCTAAAAAACCACGCCTTCTAAAAAACCACGCCTTCTAAAAAACCACGCCTTCTAAAAAACCACGCCTTCTAAAAAAGGCGTGGTTTTATTGAAGGCGTGGTTTTATTGAAGGCGTGGTTTTATTGAAGGCGTGGTTTTATTGAAGGCGTGGTTTTATTGAAGGCGTGGTTTTATTGAAGGCGTGGTTTTATTGAAGGCGTGGTTTTATTGAAGGCGTGGTTTTATTGAAGGCGTGGTTTTATTGAAGGCGTGGTTTTATTGAAGGCGTGGTTTTATTGAAGGCGTGGTTTTATTGAAGGCGTGGTTTTATTGAAGGCGTGGTTTTATTGAAGGCGTGGTTTTATTGAAGGCGTGGTTTTATTGAAGGCGTGGTTTTATTGAAGGCGTGGCTTTATTGAAGGCGTGGTTTTATTGAAGGCGTGGTTTTGTTGAAGGCGTGGTTTTGTTGAAGGCGTGGTTTTGTTGAAGGCGTGGTTTTATTGAAGGCGTGGTTTTGTTGAAGGCGTGGTTTTGTTGAAGGCGTGGTTTTGTTGAAGGCGTGGTTTTGTTGAAGGCGTGGTTTTGTTGAAGGCGTGGTTTTGTTGAAGGCGTGGTTTTGTTGAAGGCGTGGTTTTGTTGAAGGCGTGGTTTTGTTGAAGGCGTGGTTTTGTTGAAGGCGTGGTTTTGTTGAAGGCGTGGTTTTGTTGAAGGCGTGGTTTTGTTGAAGGCGTGGTTTTGTTGAAGGCGTGGTTTTGTTGAAGGCGTGGTTTTGTTGAAGGCGTGGTTTTGTTGAAGGCGTGGTTTTGTTGAAGGCGTGGTTTTGTTGAAGGCGTGGTTTTGTTGAAGGCGTGGTTTTGTTGAAGGCGTGGTTTTGTTGAAGGCGTGGTTTTGTTGAAGGCGTGGTTTTGTTGAAGGCGTGGTTTTGTTGAAGGCGTGGTTTTGTTGAAGGCGTGGTTTTGTTGAAGGCGTGGTTTTGTTGAAGGCGTGGTTTTGTTGAAGGCGTGGTTTTGTTGAAGGCGTGGTTTTGTTGAAGGCGTGGTTTTGTTGAAGGCGTGGTTTTGTTGAAGGCGTGGTTTTGTTGAAGGCGTGGTTTTGTTGAAGGCGTGGTTTTGTTGAAGGCGTGGTTTTGTTGAAGGCGTGGTTTTGTTGAAGGCGTGGTTTTGTTGAAGGCGTGGCTTTGTTGAAGGCTTGGTTTTGTTGAAGGCGTGGCTTTGTTGAAGGCTTGGTTTTGTTGAAGGCGTGGTTTTGTTGAAGGCGTGGTTTTATAGAATGAAGTGTTGGGTGTATCAAGATTCTTGAATCTCTAACGCTTGTAGACTACATTTTTGGTCTGTTCAAATTTCGTCTTACATTTTTCCACCTATAAATTTTTCTTCATCAGCATTTAAATAAAATCCATCCATCTATCGTATCACTTCGTATTAACTTTGTTAAATTTATTCCGTATTTACAGAGATACCGCAACTGAATATCTGATCGTTCGTTGAACTAGGTTAAGATTCGCAAAGCTGCGATGCAGCTAAAATCTGCCACAGTTGTATAACGAGCCAAAGGTAATCCATAGTTAGTTCATGTTTATTAATATTTGTAAAATACTTTCGTTTTTATTTGCAACTATTTTTAGAAGGCAAGGATAACACAACCGCACACTAACACATTTACACTATCAGGTACACAGGCGCGGACACACACCCACACACATATATCGACTAAAACAAGAATTCATGGTATATTTACATTATGTTTACACTGATTTAACATTTGTTACTTTAACACCTTCAACCAACACCCAAACAGATAAACAAAAACAACAACCACTACCAGCATGACAACAAATGGCGGGAACAACGACAACAACAGCAACAAGCAAAGTATGACACTTGCACTTAAACAACACTCCTCTACCTTTTAAAACAAGTTGTATTGAATAAAAGCGAACATGCAAAAAGCAGGCACGAGAGGTGTTACCAGGGAGGGTGTGAGGGTAGCTTTACATTTCTCCCCCACAAACGGCATAAGTAATGAACATTTAACAGTGATTCAAGTGGGAAGTAACAATTCGAGTAACACAGCAAACGCCGCTGTGGTTGTTGTTGTCACAACTAGAATGTGAATGCGAACGCGAAGCCAAGTGCTGGGTATTTGGTTGAAAAACTTTTGTGGTATTTTACAAATCTAGGAAAGTATCAATGGGTGGGTTGGTGTGTGTGTGTGCGTCTGTGTTGCATTGTGTGACCGGATCTCTGCACTGAAACTTTTTACAAAAATGGGTCATGTTGTGACTTTTGAACACGCATTTATTATGTCGGAGCTTTTAAAAACTCATTTAAATTGCAAAAATATGAGAACAGAAACTGTTAAGGGGGGTTTGAGATGTGCGAATGCGTGTCTGTGCGTGTGTGTGCGTCTGTATTTACACACACACACACACTCATGCATAACATTTAAAAGAACTTACGCTCCAATAGATTCAATTCGATTGAATTGAATGTGCATTGACAAATATCAATAAATAAAAAAAAAAACAATGAAAACAAAAACAACAAACAATATTCTCCCGAGAAATTCAAGATGAATGAAAGGAATAAATTTTCCGGAGATGTGAAGACAACTGCGACAATTGTTATTGAAAAACGAAGGATTTTCCTTTCATGGAAATTACAATAATAAATTTTCATTGTGGGTTTCAATTTGAAATGTATGGATAAATTAAAATTTAGTGATAGATATGAAAGAGTAAATTTGAAAGGAAAAGGGATAGTGTCGTAATTTAAGTAGCGGGATCTTCCAGAAGTCACTGATGGAGCAACTAATATATATTATATACTTTTAAAACCAATTAAGGCAGAAAGATTTCTGAAAGTCTTCTATGGACAGATGATCTCTTGAGGTTGAAGACATTTTGAGTTCATCCATAGGCAGAACACATTTGAAATGTGCTAAAGAAGACCTTGTGAGAACTCAAGAGGTCTTATAAAGGTAGCAGAAGATTTCTACATATCTTCTACAGGCAACAAAAGACCCCCAAACATCTTCTATAGAAAACAGAAGACTTCTTGAAGTCTTCTACCGACAGGAGACCTCAAGAAGTCATCTGTGTATGAAATATTTCAAGGTGATTCTTGCCAATGGAAGTCCTCAAAAGTCATATGTCTGCAGAAAATATCAAGAGGTCATCTGTCTATAGGGACCTCAAAAGGTCTTTTGTTTATAGAATACCTTAAAAGGTATTTTATCTATAGAAGACCTCAAAAGGTCTATTATCTATAGGAAACCTTTATCGGTCTTCTATCTATAGAAGACCTCAAGATATCAATAAGTTTTCTTCTCCAAAGAGGTCTAAAGATGACTTCCAGAGTTCTTTTGTTGTCTATAGAATACTTTAGAGTTCTTCTGTTTATAGAAAACCTCAAAAGGCATTTTTTCTATGGGAGACCTCAAGAGGCCTTCTCTTCACAAAATACCTAAAAAGGTTTTCTGTCGGTGGGATACTTCAAGAAGTCTTCTACCGTATTTAGACGAACTTATAGGAGAAATTCAGTAGAAGAGGTTTTCTGCAGGAAAAAAACCGCTTGAAGTTAGCTGAAGACACAAGACTTGTGGAGGAGTTCTATAGACAGAAAACACAGAAGAGTTTTCTGGTCTTCTTTAGGGAGAAGATCTCTTGAGGTCTTCTGTGGGCAGAAATGGTCTTTTGTAAGCAGAAGCGGTCTTCTAGAAGCAGAAGTTCTTTGAGGACCTTTTGAGGTCTTCCATAAACAGGAGATTTATTTAACCCTTTAGGTCTTCTATAGACAGGATACCCCTTGAGATCTGCTTCTGCTGAGCAATAGTGAAATTCTGTAAGAAGAATTGATTTTCTACAAAATACCTATTAAAGTCTGCTATATACAGAAGACCTTTAAGGTCTTCCATAAACAGGAGATTTTTTTGGGCCTTAGCTCTCCTTTAGACAGGAGACTTTTTGAGGTCTGCTTTCGACAGAAGACCTTTTTAGGTCTTCTATGAGCGGAAGTGGTATTTTGTAAGCAGAACTGGTCTTCTGTAAGTTGAATGCCTCTTGAGGTCTCCTATATACATCAGACCTTTTAAAGACTTCCATAAACAGGAGACCTATTTCGGCCTTTTGGTGTTCTTTTGGAGGTCTGTTATAGGCAAAAGACCTTTTCAGGTCTGCCGTAGGCAGAGCTGCTACAACCAGAAGATCAATTGAGGTCTTCTTAAGGCAGATAGCTTCTTGCGGTCTGTTTTAGGCCGACGTTCTATCGAGGAAACAGAATAGCTTTTTAGGTCTACTATAGACAGAAGACCTCTTGACTTCTGCTATGGAAAGAAGATCTCTTGAGGTCTGATAAAGATAAAAGACCTCTTGAGGGGTTATTTTATAGCCTGAAATACTCTTAAGGTCATCAATAGACAAAAGGTCGTTGGAAGTCGGCTGTAGGTAGACAACCTCTTGAAATTTTCTATATAAATAGAAGGCCTCTTGAGGTCTTCTGTATACAAATGACGTATTGAATTATCATATAAGTTGAAGGCCTCTCAAGCTCTTCTATAGCTAGAAGTCATATACAGATTACAGGGGTTGTTTTATAGCCAGAATTACTCTTAAGGTCATCAATAGACAAAAGGTACTTTTGAAGTCGTCTGTAGGTAGACAACCTATTGAAATCTTCTATAGAAATTGAAGAGTTCTTGATGTCTTCTGTAGACAGATGACATATTGAAGTATCATATAAGTTGAAGGCTTCTTATAGCCTTCTATATATAGAAGGCCTCATGAGGTCTTATACAGATAACAGAAAACGCTTGATGTTTTCTTTAGACTGAAGACTTCTTGAAGGAATCTATGGACAGAAGACCTCATTATGTCTGCTTTAGTCAGAAAAACTTTTTTAGGTCTTCAATATCAGAAAAATTTATAGGTCTTCTATAGAAAGAAGAATTCTTGTGGCCGAAGTTCTTTTAAGGTCCGCCATAGACGACAAGCCACTTGAGGTCTTCTATAGTCCGATGAGTTTCTGAGGCCTGTCGTAGAAAGACAACTTTTTGAGTTCTTCCATATACAATAACAGACTTTTATATACAGAAGACTTCTTTACTTCTAGTATAGTTGGAATACCTCCTGAAGCCTACAGAGGAAAACCTCTCCAGGGTTCCTATAGGCAGAAGACATTTTGAGGTCTGCTATAGACGGAAAACCACTTGAGGTCCGTAGACTTCTAAGGCCTATTTTAGAAAGAAGGGCATTTAGAGAGAAGATCTTATCAGGACTTATGAACGAGAAGACCTTAACAGGTTTTCTATAGAATAATGACTTCATAAGGTCTTCTGTAAATGGATGATGTATTCTATGTACATATATATTCTAGTCAGTTCTGCTTTACACAGAAGCCCTCTTGGAGTATTTTGTAAACAGAAGGACTATTGAGTTGTCCTGCAGACCAAAGGCCTCTTCAAGTCTTCAATAGACAAAGGAACTCTTGAGGTCGTCTCTAGGCAAAAACCACTTAAAGTATTCTATATAGACGGAATGCTTCTTGAGGTCTTCTGTAGACAGATGACCTATTGAGGTACATATAGGCAGAAGGCCTCTCAAAGTCTTCAATTGACAGAAGATTATTTGATATTTTTTATAGACAAAAGAACTTTTGAGGTCTTATACCGATAACTGAAGAACTTTGCTAGATAGAATACTTCTAGAAGTCAATAAGCAGATGACTTCATAGGTTTTCTATAGACAGACAAATTCTTGGTAGACAAAATTCCATTTGAGGTCTGCCAAGAGGCAGACTTTTTAAGGCCTGTTTTAGAAATAAAACCACTTGAGGCCGGCTATAGAAAAAAGACTTCTTAAGGTATGTTTCAGAAAGAAAACCACTTGAGGCCTGCTATAGAAAAAAGACTTCTTGAGAAAACACAGACCTTTATAGACAGAAGACTTCTATAGACAGTATGTAGTATTCTATAGACCGAATACCTCTTGAGTTCTGGTATTGACAGAAGACCTTTTAAAGTCTTATACAAATATCATATGAACTCTTCAGGTTTTTTTTTCAATACAGAAGAGTTTTTGAACTCATCTATGTACAGAAGACCATATAATGGTAGACAGAAGACCTTCTGAGGTTTTCAATGAGTAGAACAATTTAAGGTCTTCTATAGACAGAAGAATTTTTGAAGCATTTTGAAGCATGAGACCTATTATAGAATGAAGATATCTGAAGGTCTGCCATAGACAAAAAACTTCTTGAGGTCTCCCATAGACAACTACAGACTTTTATAGACAGGAGACCTCGTGATGCCTACCATGGGCAGGTACGATGGACAGGCTCCAATAGACGGAAGACTTCTTCTTGCTAAGGATGAAAAAGCACTTGAGGTCTTCTATTGTCCGAAGACTTATTGAGGCCTGTTGTAGAAAGAATATCACTTGAATTATGATATTTACAGAAGACTTCTTAGGGTCTTCCAAACCCAAATGGCAGGCGTTTGTAGACAGAAGACCTCTTCAGTTCTGGTATAGACGGATGTCCTCTTGATGCCTACCATGGAAAGAAAACCTCTTAATGTCTCCTATAGAGAGAAGACTCATTGAAGTCTGCTGCATAACACGTGAGGCATTCTATAGGCAGAAAACTTCTTGAGATCTCCTATATACATATATCTTCGGATCTCCTAGAGACAAAAGAAATGTTTTTTTAGAGACATTTGTAGGCAAGAAGGTGTTCGTCTACGAAAGACCCAGAATTTCTCTGTGAGATCTCCCGCCGTAGACAAAGAACTCTTAAAGGTAACCGTAGAAAGAATACCTCTTGAGGTTTCTGTAGATAGAAGATTTCTAGAAATATCTTATAGTCGTAAGATCTACTGAGGTGTTCTTAAGAAGAAGAAGAACTTATGAGTAGGCAAATGAGCACTTGTGGTTTTCGACAGACATTAAACCGTCGTATCTGGAACACCTCAATAGGACTTCTACAGACAGAATGTCTCTTCAGGTCTTCCTCTTTTGTACCTCAGAAGAAGCCCTTTTGAAGACTGCTATAGACAGAAGAACTTGTGGTGTCAATTTTTGATCTCTGGAGCTTTTCTATAGTTTGAAGACTTTCTGATGTCTGCGTAGGCGGAATAAACCGAGAACTCTTCCATAGACACAAAAAAGAAAAATCATGAGTTCGTATATAGACATGAGACTTCCTGAGGTCTTCTATATACAGAAAATCTCTTAAGATCCTTAGTAGACAGAAGACCTCTTGACATCTGCGATAAACCGAAGCCCCCTTGAAGTCTTCTATACAAAGAAGACCACCTTAGGTCTTCCATAGACAAACTGATTTTTGGGGCTCTCTATATTCAGAAGACCTCTTGGATATTGAACAAAGTTGACGCTTTGTTGTTAGCTTCTGCTGGAGGTAGAGAGTATGGAGACAAATATTGTGTTCCAACAGAAACCTTCTAAGCGGAGTGGACTGTATATATTTTTTATAAATTATTCCTCATAACCAATGAGGAATAATTTGCAGAATGAGAAGAGAAATAAAACAAAATAAATTAGTATTTTCATATAACGTTATAATTCGTAATTCAGTTTATTTATTAAAGTAAAGTTTTAGAGACGAGTAGAGATGTTGCTTACCAGCTGGTGTGCGTTTTAGAAGTGAAGTATTAAAAAGAGAAAGAGTACTGGTTAAGAACTTAAATCATATTTACATTAGCTATTTCTTAAAATACGTTACAAATAATATTTGAAATTCATAAAGATTACTTATAATTTTAACATAATGTAAAGTTGTTTAAACCAAGTTTGAACATGCTCCCCCGCCTTGGCCAGAATGGACAATACATAGTTGTTGATGCTATGGTTTAAGGGAGCCTCATGATAACCGCTGCAGTAAGGAGGAATGGAATGTGAAATCTTTAGCTCACTTTGTTGATCGATCTGGAATGGAAAAGACATTAGTAAAGTCCATGGAATACTGCATAGAAAGAAAACATGAGATGAGATAATAATTTATAAATCAGATATAATTTGCTAAATTGGTGCTTGGGTTTTAAAAGTTCTTAAATTTTTAAGAATTTTTTAAATGAGTTTTCCCAGAGCCGGACTTGAACTCGGACCTCCAGTACGTTAGTCCGACACGCTTACCTCTGGGCTACCGTGGTATAAGTCATGAGACGAGCTTAGTATTGCGTGGGTGCATGTGACATGTAATTCAGTAAGATTACAACGTGGAAATTCGGCATTTGTTCATTTGCATGCGTATGCTATTTTTAGAACTTGGAGGAAAGTGAGAAGGTACTTTTAGAAGTGAATTGATAATAATTTTGGATTTAAAGAAGTTATTTAGGTAAGAAAATACGATTTTGAAATTTGACAGAAACTGGACTCGAACCGGCTTCCTTATACCTAGTAGTCTGCTGCGCTCCCACTAGGCTACCTACATATTCACATGGATCTCGGATGGAATCGACAAAGTATGTGTACTTTGTTTGTGATGTGTTTAAAAATAATTGATCACTGATGATTTGTGTTGATTTTATATTTCCAAATGATTATTTTGATTTTGTTCATCAAAGTTAGCAATGTTAAGCTCTATTTTTAGAAGTAATTGTGTAGATTTCTCTTTCTTTCTTTTACCTCTTTATTTTCTAATTTTTACTGCTTTTACTGGTAATTTTCCTTTGCTAGAATTTTTAAATGTTCTGGACTATTTTTTAAAGTTTTTAAATTTAATTTTTTACTTGTTTTTATTTGTAATTTCGCATGCTTACTTTTTCAGATAGACGGGATCAATTTTTAAAGTTTTTTGAATTAAATAAAATTTCGCTCGGAGTAGGGCTCGAACCTACGTCCTCTTGACTGATAGTCGAGGACACTAGCACTATGCTATGTTAAGCTGTTGCAAAGTTTGACATTTTTGGTAAGTGAGTAGGTGTGTGAACATAAGCATTGAACAATATTAACACTCAACGAAAAATGTGTGTTAGTGGAATTAATTACAGATATATTTTGAGAAGAGAATCATTTAAAAAACTAACCAATAGGTTAGTCCTTCCCCACCAACGACTTGCTATGATTTTTTTTTTTAGCAAGGATTAAATGAGTTTGTATGGATTATGGTAGAGCATTGATCAAGTGAGGTAGATTTTGTTATAGCTGTATTAATAGTGCCACAATATTGGTACCCAGACTTAGTACATGCACATTTATTTATAGATTTGGAAGCTTTTCTTGGTGAATTTTTGCGTTTAGGTTTCTTATTTTGGTTACTTGAAACAAAATTTGATGCAATGAAGTTTGCGGTGGAGGCGAGTGAGTTTTCTGCGAATATTGGGCCACTAAGTACCCAGCCAAATATGGTTTTATACGCTGATGTATTGCCAAATACATTTTTCTTAATGCCATCTAGAGTTATGAATCTTTCGACGTCTGCTCCAAGGATGATATCTATCTCAGAGGATTCATAAAAGCGTGGATCTGCCAAATCAAGATCTTTAAGGGAGTTGTGACCAGCGATTTTAATAGAAACAGCAGGTAGAGGTTTAGTGACTTGCGGTAAAATTATAGCAGAGACATAGAATTTAATATTATGCTTATTAGAAACAATTGATAATTGACATTCTGCTTTGGAGACTTGTTTCTGACCACCAACGCCAGTGATTTCATAGCTATCAATATTTTTAATGGAGAGCTTTAGTCGATTTGCACAAGTTTGCGTAATAAAGGTTTTTTGAGATCCAGAATCTATCAATGCTCGTACAGTGTGCAATCGGCCATTGTTTTGAACTTGAACTAAAGCTGTCCTCAGAAGAATTGTATTGCTTGTGGTTGAAAAATTTGCTTGAATTCGAGACGAGACGGGTATGGCAGAGCCTTCTATGTGAGACGAGACGGGTGTGGTAGAGTTTTCAATTTGAGACCAGTAATTTTGTGTCATCTGTTTTTGCTTTGAGTCATTCATTGCAGCATTGTGTTTGTTGTCTGCCTTGTTTGAGTAAAATGTATCAATATGCAGAAGCGTATGGTGGGTTTTGTGGCACATTAAGCAAGTATTTGTTGACTTGCAATTATTTTTTATATGAGACGGGGATAAGCAGTTAATGCATATGTTACTTTCCGTAACAAAATTGATTCGTTGTTGAGTTGTTAATTTGCGAAACTCAGGACAAGCTCTAACCTGATGATTCGCTTCACAATACGAGCATCTTAAAGCAAATTTTTCATGATACATAGGCGTTTCATAGTAATTATGAGACGGGATCGAATGCTTTTCTTTTATATTACGAATGCTTGCAATGCGCTCTACAACTTCGAATCTATTTGAAAGAAATTCATCGAGCTGAGACCATGTTGGTAATTCTCTGTGAGATTTTAGAGACTGCTCCCATAGAGATAAAGTTTGTTCTGGCAACTTTGTAGAGACGAAATGAATTAAAATTGGGTCCCAACTTGCTACATCAATGTTAAGAGCTTTTAATGAGTACAAACAATCATTAACGGTTGAATGAATTTGGTATATTGAATCGCTATTCTCGTTTGTTGCAAAAGGAATATTAAATAAAATATTTAGCTGTTTGTCTACCAAAACTCGTTTGTTTTCATATCGAGATTTAAGAGAGTTCCATGCCAGCTGGAAGTTATCATCGCAAAGTTTATACCTTTTGACTATAGCACCAGCTTCACCTCTGGTTTTGTTTCTCAAATGGTAGAGCTTTTGAGCTTGGGAAAGTTGTGGGTGATCAATGTAGACTGCCGTGAACATATCACGGAATGAAGGCCATTCTTCGTAACTTCCGCTGAAAATTTCGGTATCACATGGAGGAACCTTAAGATATATCTCCGAGTTTTCGAGAGGGGATTGATTGATATTTAGCGGTGCATGACTAGAATTTTTAATTTGAGCAGTGCTTTGTTGCGTATTTGCTTCGGATATCCTTAGAATGTCCAAAATTTGTGACTTAGCAGTGTAAAAAGCTTCAGAACTGACATTAAAATTTATTTTTATACTCTCTCTGATGTCATTGACATTTGCGGATATAAGAGACAGTATGAGAGCTTTGTACGATTCTTGTACAGATAACCACCGACGTTCTAAATCGTCTAATTTGATTTGGAGAACTGTTTCGGTTTGATCGGTTATATCGAACTGTCCAAACCGGGTGCAAAAATCGTTCAGATGATCACAATCAAATATAAACTTGTTGTGCTCAGGAGAAGTTATGATATCAATATTTGGTGAGTTTGCTGAAGCAGGGGAACCTTCTGAGAGAGGCATATTGACCGTATTCTGCGTCGGAAATCACTAATAATTTTCTTATTGATATAAAATTTTACTTGGGTGTAGTGAGAGGGATACCTCCTTTATTGTATTTTGTATTATTCCGTTTACTCTTTTCTTGTTGTGGAAATAGAGATGGTTTTTTCCTCGAGAGATTGCTAGGAGTGCTTATTATTAGGCAATATAATTTTTGGGAATGCAAATTACTAGAGCTGGATTTTTTCCCACGAAATGCAAATGGTTTTTGACTGATTGAAGTTGTGCGATTCGTATAATAAGATATTAGAGGAAATACGTTTCATCAATTAATATAGAAAATTAATAAATCTTTCGGTCCGACCAGGATTTGAACCCACGTTCTTACGACTGGAAGTTCTGCACTTATCCACTACACCACAGTTCAACATAAAATAAATGTTGCAAATACTTCTGAGAATATTTGAAATGTTCTTTTTTGGATGTATGTAAATATATTTGAAACTTTGGAGGTTATGTTTGATGTAATCGCAAATAACAATGTTTATGAAATTTCCTTTTTGGTTGTTTTTTACAATGTTTGAGAGAAAGCGTTTAACTTTGGAATTGGATTTTTTGTTTCTTATTGCCTCCCTTGGCTAAGGAATTTGAGCGCTAGAAGTTAATGTAATTGTATGCAGTGATGATTGTTGCTTGTGTTTGAAAGATATAGAAAACGAATAGATGAAAATTATTCCACAACATCAAATAAAAAATTAAATATTTTTAGATTCGACCGGGAATTGAACTCAGATACTCCCACTTGGGAATGCAACACGCTCGCCCTAAGCTACTGTGCGACAATAGAAAACGTAGCAAATTTGAATTAGAAACGTTCAACAAAAATGTTTTGTATCAATAAATTTTGTGAAGTTTTTTAAAACTTTTTGGAAATAAGGTTAACTCTTTTTTTTGTGGCACTTTTGGACTTTGGACCTGTCTGATTTTTTATCACTTTTTGCACTGAAAATAAACAAATTGTACATAAAAGTAAATTTCGCACTTACCGACTCCTTGTTAATGATATGCATACGTAAAATGTAGAGAGCTGTATGTTACCTCAATTATTTCGCTGATCTTCCTTAAACGGCAGAGTAAGGACCTTGAACAAAGTTGACGCTTTGTTGTTAGCTTCTGCTGGAGGTAGAGAGTATGGAGACAAATATTGTGTTCCAACAGAAACCTTCTAAGCGGAGTGGACTGTATATATTTTTTATAAATTATTCCTCATAACCAATGAGGAATAATTTGCAGAATGAGAAGAGAAATAAAACAAAATAAATTAGTATTTTCATATAACGTTATAATTCGTAATTCAGTTTATTTATTAAAGTAAAGTTTTAGAGACGAGTAGAGATGTTGCTTACCAGCTGGTGTGCGTTTTAGAAGTGAAGTATTAAAAAGAGAAAGAGTACTGGTTAAGCCTACATTTTAGATGTTACTTTCGTCAAGAGAACAATTCATTTGGACGAAAGTAACCAAGAGACGAGATAGTTGACAATTAGAACTTAAATCATATTTACATTAGCTATTTCTTAAAATACGTTACAAATAATATTTGAAATTCATAAAGATTACTTATAATTTTAACATAATGTAAAGTTGTTTAAACCAAGTTTGAACAGATATATACTATATTTCCAGTAACTTACAATATAGATTGGAAGCCACCGTGGTGTAGTGGTAAGCACATCCGCCTTGTACTCAGAAGGTCTGCGGTTCAATCTTCGACCGTGACACCAACATTTTCGGCTGTGGCAAATTCCCTCAGTGCCTTTCATTTCCTGAGTGTTTCGGCCATGAAAAACTTTTCTACAAGTCGTGTCGTAAGACACGCCGTTAGAAAATGTAGGTCCCATATGATTCAGCTAATATGAATCGGGGTGCACTCATTGATATGATATATTTACATACATGACAACATACATTAACATATGTATGTGTCAGCTATGGGCAGGAAAATTTTCAATTTAATATTTTTTTCACTGGAATGTGTCCTTCAGGTTTTAAATAGACCTGCTGGGCATTTTCCACCATGCCCCACGCCTCTAACTTCTGTTGAAATTTTGTAGCGATTGGATTATAATTTTGATATTTAGAGCGTCAAAATCAGGCCAAAATAACGTTTCTGGTACAGTCCACAGCTCATATGCTTCTTATAGGTGCCTGTGAAATATATCCTTTTTTTTTGGTCGAGGTATGGGTCCAGTTAAGACTAATGCTGAAGAATTTAGCATTTATTTGAATTGAACCTGGTCAACTATACACCCAGAGCCATATATGTTTCTCCTCTCTCACACATAGCAGTATTATGTCTGCCGTAAGAGAGAAATAAGAACATGTTGCTGTGAGTTTATTGGTGGTCGAATATAAACTCCAAGTTCAATCCGGTACACTAAAGGCCAGGTACAATTCGGATACCTTCAGGTGTTTTATGACGTCTCCATTAATCCATTGCATTTTTAAGTGTCAGTAATATCAGCCTTGTAATTTGCAGGTATATTCGTAACTTCTTCATAATAAGAACGGACATTACAGGTACAGATTTGCAGATCATGATCTCTAAAACGTTTAGGGAAAGCGAGGGGGCAATCAATATTAGATAGGATTTGTTTTTCTTTTTTTGTTCTTTCTTCCAACAGATATGTGAAGTTGTTTTTTGTCTATGGATGTTTGAACAAATATTGTTTAAAAACCGATGCTTAATAGTGGAGAATGGGGTCCTCATAATTTCCTTGTTGATTATCACTAAGACTTAATAACGCGGCTTCTCTTCCCAGATTGTGCCAACTAGCTGATGCATTATCTTTATTAACGAGCCTCCTGTGGCTCTCTGCTTCTGTTACATCATTCAGGAGTGCGGGGGATATTCAATACCATTCCCACGGTTTAGTTTGGTTAAAAAAGTCAACCTTGTTCTTATACAGATTCTTACCTTGGCTACTTGCTAAATCAGAACACACAGTACTTGTTGCGTTTGGGGAACAACACTTTAAAAGATCTATAGGATTATCCACGTTGACGGTAAACATCGGTGTGATATGAACCGCGAATGGCACCACTTATAAATATTATTCACATATAATTGATAATTGTCCATCAAAAATTATCCACAATTGGCGTACATTAAATATTTATAAAAAAAATCTCAATTATATCTCTGGTCGTAGTCCTTCCTACATTCCCAACCAATGCAATAAAACGTCCTCGAAAATAAATCATACCAAAAGTATTCTCCCTGATGATTTATAAAATAATTTCAAAAGTAATTTAAAAAAATGTCTGTGGCACTGACAAATTGTAAAAATAACTGTAGCAGTAACAACAATTATAATCATAATTAATAACATTAACAACGGCAACAACAAAAACGACAACAACAATCTTCAGTTCAGTAAACATTTGCTAACGCTAATTTCTTCAGCTCCGAGCAGAAAGGAAACTTGCGGTCGACGTCATAGAGAAAAATTGTCGTTTTAACTCCATTTTGAAGTGTAATTGCCGCCGTTATCGTCAACAGTAACAATAACAACAACAACAATAGTAAAACCCTCCACATAAACAACCACAATAATAACTTCCTTTTCAAATGATGCTGCTCATGGCAATGTCCGCCGTCCAACTTACCAACCAACCAACAAACGATTCAGCCAACAACAACAATAACAGTAACAATTAAATGACCATGATAAGTGGTTAAACTTACTCCGATCCCTGGTGGCTTTCTAACAAGCAAAAAAAAAAAACCAGTGAATAATAAAAAACAATAATGCCAACAACAAAAACAACTAAAGTGAATAGAAAACCCACCAAGCTGTTAAAAAGGGAAACCTTAAATGAAATTCCCCTAAAACAACAATAACAACAACAAACAAACAAATTCCCGCTAGTAAAACTGACACTGTCAAGTCATTTCATTTGGTGCTCTTTCATTTATGCTTCGTACTTTTCTAGGTTTCCACAGTTATTCTTGTTGTTTTTACAGGACAATTAGGGTTAAAAATTGTGGCATTTCTGAGAAGGAAGACAAATATTTACCTGGAGAGACAACAATATGAAATTTAAATTGAAAAAGTGTTTAAAATTTTGAGAGAGCAATGGAGAAATAGCCAGGATAGAATAATCATTAGAAAATCCACGACTATGGCCCTCATGATGCTTGAAAAATATTCATTAGAAAATCCACGCCTATGGCCCTCATGATGCTTGAAAAATATTCATTAGAAAATCCAGGACTATGGCCCTTGAGATGCTTGAAAAATATACATTAGAAAATCCAGGGCTATGGCCCTTGAGATGCTTGAAAAATATTCATTAGAAAATCCACGCCTATGGCCCTGGATGATGCTTTAAAAATATTCATTAGAAAATCCACGCCTATGGCCCTCATGATGCTTGAAAAAAATATTCATTAGAAAATCCACGCCTATGGCCCTCATGAGGCTTGAAAAAATATTCATTAGAAAATCCACGCCTATGGCCCTCATGATGCTTGAAAAAATATTCATTAGAAAATCCACGCCTATGGCCCTCATGATGCTTGAAAAAAATATTCATTAGAAAATACACGCCTATGCCCCTCATGATGCTTGAAAAAATATTCATTAGAAAATCCACGCCTATGGCCCTCATGATGCTTGAAAAAAATATTCATTAGAAAATCCACGCCTATGGCCCTCATGATGCTTGAAAAAATATTCATTAGAAAATCCACGCCTATGGCCCTCATGATGCTTGAAAAATATTCATTAGAAAATCCACGCCTATGGCCCTGGATGATGCTTGAAAAATATTCATTAGAAAATCCACGCCTATGGCCCTGGATGATGCTTGAAAAATATTCATTAGAAAATCCACGCCTATGGCCCTGGATGATGCTTGAAAAATATCCATTAGAAAATCCACGCTTATGGGCCTCGCGATGCTTGAAAAATATTCATTAGAAAATCCACGCATGTGGCCCTCATGATGCTTGAAAAATAATCATTAGAAAATCCACTCTTGTGGGCCTCGTGATGCTTGAAAAATATTGATTAGAAAATCCACATTTATGGGCCTAGTGATGCTTGAAAAATATTCATTAGAAAATCCACGCCTATGGCCCTCATGATGCTTGAAAAATATTCATTAGGAAATTCACGCCTATGGCCCTCATTATGCTTGAAAAAAATATTCATTAGAAAATCCATGCATATGGCCCTGGATGATGCTTGAAAAATTAGAAAATCCACGCCTATGGCCCTCATGATGCTTGAAAAAAATATTCATTAGAAAATCCATGCCTATGGCCCTCATGATGCTTGAAAAAAATATTCATTAGAAAATCCACGCCTATGGCCCTCATGATGCTTGAAAAAAATATTCATTAGAAAATCCATGCCTATGGCCCTCATGATGCTTGAAAAAAATATTCATTAGAAAATCCACGCCTATGGCCCTCATGATGCTTGAAAAAAATATTCATTAGAAAATCCACGCCTATGGCCCTCATGATGCTTGAAAAAAATATTCATTAGAAAATCCACGCCTATGGCCCTGGATGATGCTTGAAAAATATTCATTAGAAAATCCACGCCTATGGCCCTTGTGATGATTGAAAAATGTTCATTAGAAAATCCACGCCTATGGCCCTCATGATGCTTGAAAAAAATATTCATTAGAAAATCCACGCCTATGGCTCTCATGATGCTTGAAAAAAATATTCATTAGAAAATCCACGCCTATGGCCCTCATGATGCTTGAAACAATATTCATTAGAAAATCCACGCCTATGGCTCTCATGATGCTTGAAAAAAATATTCATTAGAAAATCCACGCCTATGGCCCTCATGATGCTTGAAAAAAATATTCATTAGAAAATCCACGCTTATGGCTTTGGTGATGCTTGAAAAATATTCATTAGAAAATCCACGCTTATGGCTTTGGTGATGCTTGAAAATATTCATTGGCCACGCTTATGGCCCTCGAGGTGCTTGAAAAATATTCATTAGAAAATCCACGCTTATGGCCCTCGTGATGCTTGAAAAGTGTTCATTAGAAAATCCACGCTTATAGCCCTCGTGATGCTTGAAAAATATTTATTAGAAAATCCACGCCTATGGCTTTGGTTTAGATAATTAACGCCTATGGCTTTTGTGAGGCTTGATAATCAGCGCTTATTAATTTCTATCTCTCATCCAAATACCCATACTTGATGCTCATCTAAAGAAAGGGAAATATTGTAATCGTATATGTTGTGTGTTTCGCTTTAAGCTACTTATTCGCTTCTTATCATTTTCACTCATCTATAATTTGTTTCTTGCATTGTGCTTAAGCAAATAATCTTCGTTAATAGCTGTTATAACTTTTAAAGCGCACAACAATAATAATAGATTGCTAATGGTTTGTTCTTTGTGTTGTCGTTACCGTCATCGCGCTGTCTGTCGTTCTCGTCGTTGCCATTATAATTACAATCGGTTTTTAGTAGTTCGATGTTGTTTTCGTTGTTGTTCTGTTGTCGTTGTTGCCAAGCATTTGCAATACAATTTCTTTTCTGCTTAATTAGTATGGTTTCGTTTTCGTTGTTTTCTTCTGTTAAAAGGGAAAGGAAATAAAAGAAATAATTGCTATGTCGCCATGAGCAGTCGAGAAGCATCAGCTCACCGAAGTGGTTTTTAAGAAATGAAAAATTCGTTTATTTCTTTGAATGTGAAACTTAGATGTCAACGTGTTGCAATTGCTAAAGCCAACCAAACGCGAGAGGGAAAGAAAATAAATTAAATAATATTTATTTTTGGCCAGATGTTGGTAGAAATTGTCATGGAATTGTTAAATGAGTTTTGAAGAAATTCGAATGTCTGTAGAATTCCTGGAAGTAATGACAGTTTCATTATTTATTTACGTATTTTGATGGCAACAAAACTCAATTGTATTATTGTTTTCTTTGTAGTTGTTGTTAATTTTTAGAAATATTTGGAAATATTTGTAAAGATCTTAAGACAAATATATCATTTCTAATTATGAAAGAAATTGTTGTGTATCTTGTCATCCAATGAATATTTTAAAAAATTAAAATTTAATTGGAAGTTTTCCACGTTGCTTCATTAGAATATCTTTATAATGAATAACACATATAAAGGCCATTGAGGGGTCCTTTCAATGAAGACCTACTAATAATCTTTTAAAAGTTGGTATTTTATAAGTTGTCGTGCTTGTTTTTTAACAGAAAGACCTACTGAACTTTGATAAGGTTTTGATATTCATATTAAAGCAGGATGCACCTTCATCGAAACAAAACAAAAACCCTATACATATTGTTATATCCTCTATACTAAAAAGTAATCACTTTATCGTGGTTAAACTTTTGTTGTTCATTTTCGTTGCACTTTTTTTTCGCTCAACAGTTTTCCACAAAATTGAATTTAAATGCCAAAAGTTTATATTAAAAAACAAATTTTCTAACTACACTGTGTAGAGAGGAAGAGCGAGGGAAAACAAAATAACATAAACTAAATTTGTGGAAAATTTAAAATCCTTGCAAAAGGCATAAAATCCTGGGAGAGGGAGAGAGAGAAAAACACTATGAGAAATATGCGATGAGTAGAGCCCTTTATGGAAAAGTGTAAAACCAAGGAGGAAAAATTGTATTTGCAAGTAAAGTTTTTGCAAATTGTATGTGTTTTCATATTTTATTTTTTTATAATATTTACACATACACAGCGAAGAGGAATCTAGAGAACCTAAAGAAAAAAAACAACAACATCATCAACAACGACAATAACTACAACAACAAGAAGTTTCTTTATATGATAAAGTTTTATGATATAAAACGGCAAAATAAACAACAGCAGCACCACTACTAAACGTTGTTCTACTGTTGTTACTACTCCTACCTCTCCTTTGTCACATAAGCTGTTTAAAAGCTATACATTTACATGTTATTATTATTGTTGTTGCTGTTGCCTTTGTTGTATTGTTGTTGATGGTGGCAGTCGTGGTAATGTTGTTGGAAGTTATGGAGTTGATATGTGTTTTGCCATCCTTGGAAGGATGTTGTGTATCCGTGTTGATGTTGTCGTTGTACGACTTTTTTTCTAAAGGTTCCATGTTTTCTTGTTGTGAAGTCGTTTGTTGCACGGAACCATAATGGTTGGTTAAAGCCAACATTTCTTCCGTGCTTGGTTTTTGTTGGAAAACTCAATATATGTATACCATGAGGGTAAAAATTAAAGAAAAAAACAATATTTTTTCAAGCATCACCAAAGCCATAGGCGTGGATTTTCTAAACAATATTTTTTCAGGCATCACAAGGACCATAGGCGTGGATTTTCTAAACAATATTTTTTCAGGCGTCACAAGGACCATAGGCGTGGATTTTCTAAACAATATTTTTTCAGGTATCACAAGGACCATAGGCGTGGATTTTCTAAACAATATTTTTTCAGGCATCACAAGGACCATAGGCGTGGATTTTCTAAACAATATTTTTTCAGGCATCACAAGGACCATAGGCGTGGATTTTCTAAACAATATTTTTTCAGGCATCACAAGGACCATAGGCGTGGATTTTCTAAACAATATTTTTTCAGGCATCACAAGGACCATAGGCGTGGATTTTCTAAACAATATTTTTTCAGGCGTCACAAGGACCATAGGCGTGGATTTTCTAAACAATATTTTTTCAGGCATCACAAGGACCATAGGCGTGGATTTTCTAAACAATATTTTTTCAGGCATCACAAGGACCATAGGCGTGGATTTTCTAAACAATATTTTTTCAGGCATCACAAGGACCATAGGCGTGGATTTTCTAAACAATATTTTTTCAGGCATCACAAGGACCATAGGCGTGGATTTTCTAAACAATATTTTTTCAGGCATCACAAGGACCATAGGCGTGGATTTTCTAAACAATATTTTTTCAGGCATCACAAGGACCATAGGCGTGGATTTTCTAAACAATATTTTTTCAGGCATCACAAGGACCATAGGCGTGGATTTTCTAAACAATATTTTTTCAGGCATCACAAGGACCATAGGCGTGGATTTTCTAAACAATATTTTTTCAGGCATCACAAGGACCATAGGCGTGGATTTTCTAAACAATATTTTTTCAGGCATCACAAGGACCATAGGCGTGGATTTTCTAAACAATATTTTTTCAGGCATCACAAGGACCATAGGCGTGGATTTTCTAAACAATATTTTTTCAGGCATCACAAGGACCATAGGCGTGGATTTTCTAAACAATATTTTTTCAGGCATCACAAGGACCATAGGCGTGGATTTTCTAAACAATATTTTTTCAGGCATCACAAGGACCATAGGCGTGGATTTTCTAAACAATATTTTTTCAGGCATCACAAGGACCATAGGCGTGGATTTTCTAAACAATATTTTTTCAGGCATCACAAGGACCATAGGCGTGGATTTTCTAAACAATATTTTTTCAGGCATCACAAGGACCATAGGCGTGGATTTTCTAAACAATATTTTTTCAGGCATCACAAGGACCATAGGCGTGGATTTTCTAAACAATATTTTTTCAGGCATCACAAGGACCATAGGCGTGGATTTTCTAAACAATATTTTTTCAGGCATCACAAGGACCATAGGCGTGGATTTTCTAAACAATATTTTTTCAGGCATCACAAGGACCATAGGCGTGGATTTTCTAAACAATATTTTTTCAGGCATCACAAGGACCATAGGCGTGGATTTTCTAAACAATATTTTTTCAGGCATCACAAGGACCATAGGCGTGGATTTTCTAAACAATATTTTTTCAGGCATCACAAGGACCATAGGCGTGGATTTTCTAAACAATATTTTTTCAGGCATCACAAGGACCATAGGCGTGGATTTTCTAAACAATATTTTTTCAGGCATCACAAGGACCATAGGCGTGGATTTTCTAAACAATATTTTTTCAGGCATCACAAGGACCATAGGCGTGGATTTTCTAAACAATATTTTTTCAGGCATCACAAGGACCATAGGCGTGGATTTTCTAAACAATATTTTTTCAGGCATCACAAGGACCATAGGCGTGGATTTTCTAAACATTATTTTTTCAGGCATCACAAGGACCATAGGCGTGGATTTTCTAAACAATATTTTTTCAGGCATCACAAGGACCATAGGCGTGGATTTTCTAAACAATATTTTTTCAGGCATCACAAGGACCATAGGCGTGGATTTTCTAAACAATATTTTTTCAGGCATCACAAGGACCATAGGCGTGGATTTTCTAAACAATATTTTTTCAGGCATCACAAGGACCATAGGCGTGGATTTTCTAAACAATATTTTTTCAGGCATCACAAGGACCATAGGCGTGGATTTTCTAAACAATATTTTTTCAGGCATCACAAGGACCATAGGCGTGGATTTTCTAAACAATATTTTTTCAGGCATCACAAGGACCATAGGCGTGGATTTTCTAAACAATATTTTTTCAGGCATCACAAGGACCATAGGCGTGGATTTTCTAAACAATATTTTTTCAGGCATCACAAGGACCATAGGCGTGGATTTTCTAAACAATATTTTTTCAGGCATCACAAGGACCATAGGCGTGGATTTTCTAAACAATATTTTTTCAGGCATCACAAGGACCATAGGCGTGGATTTTCTAAACAATATTTTTTCAGGCATCACAAGGACCATAGGCGTGGATTTTCTAAACAATATTTTTTCAGGCATCACAAGGACCATAGGCGTGGATTTTCTAAACAATATTTTTTCAGGCATCACAAGGACCATAGGCGTGGATTTTCTAAACAATATTTTTTCAGGCATCACAAGGACCATAGGCGTGGATTTTCTAAACAATATTTTTTCAGGCATCACAAGGACCATAGGCGTGGATTTTCTAAACAATATTTTTTCAGGCATCACAAGGACCATAGGCGTGGATTTTCTAAACAATATTTTTTCAGGCATCACAAGGACCATAGGCGTGGATTTTCTAAACAATATTTTTTCAGGCATCACAAGGACCATAGGCGTGGATTTTCTAAACAATATTTTTTCAGGCATCACAAGGACCATAGGCGTGGATTTTCTAAACAATATTTTTTCAGGCATCACAAGGACCATAGACGTGGATTTTCTAAACAATATTTTTTCAGGCATCACAAGGACCATAGGCGTGGATTTTCTAAACAATATTTTTTCAGGCATCACAAGGACCATAGGCGTGGATTTTCTAAACAATATTTTTTCAGGCATCACAAGGACCATAGACGTGGATTTTCTAAACAATATTTTTTCAGGCATCACAAGGACCATAGGCGTGGATTTTCTAAACAATATTTTTTCAGGCATCACAAGGACCATAGGCGAGGATTTTCTAAACAATATTTTTTCAGGCATCACAAGGACCATAGGCGTGGATTTTCTAAACAATATTTTTTCAGGCATCACAAGGACCATAGGCGTGGATTTTCTAAACAATATTTTTTCAGGCATCACAAGGACCATAGGCGTGGATTTTCTAAACAATATTTTTTCAGGCATCACAAGGACCATAGGCGTGGATTTTCTAAACAATATTTTTTCAGGCATCACAAGGACCATAGGCGTGGATTTTCTAAACAATATTTTTTCAGGCATCACAAGGACCATAGGCGTGGATTTTCTAAACAATATTTTTTCAGGCATCACAAGGACCATAGGCGTGGATTTTCTAAACAATATTTTTTCAGGCATCACAAGGACCATAGGCGTGGATTTTCTAAACAATATTTTTTCAGGCATCACAAGGACCATAGGCGTGGATTTTCTAAACAATATTTTTTCAGGCATCACAAGGACCATAGGCGTGGATTTTCTAAACAATATTTTTTCAGGCATCACAAGGACCATAGGCGTGGATTTTCTAAACAATATTTTTTCAGGCATCACAAGGACCATAGGCGTGGATTTTCTAAACAATATTTTTTCAGGCATCACAAGGACCATAGGCGTGGATTTTCTAAACAATATTTTTTCAGGCATCACAAGGACCATAGGCGTGGATTTTCTAAACAATATTTTTTCAGGCATCACAAGGACCATAGGCGTGGATTTTCTAAACAATATTTTTTCAGGCATCACAAGGACCATAGGCGTGGATTTTCTAAACAATATTTTTTCAGGCATCACAAGGACCATAGGCGTGGATTTTCTAAACAATATTTTTTCAGGCATCACAAGGACCATAGGCGTGGATTTTCTAAACAATATTTTTTCAGGCATCACAAGGACCATAGGCGTGGATTTTCTAAACAATATTTTTTCAGGCATCACAAGGACCATAGGCGTGGATTTTCTAAACAATATTTTTTCAGGCATCACAAGGACCATAGGCGTGGATTTTCTAAACAATATTTTTTCAGGCATCACAAGGACCATAGGCGTGGATTTTCTAAACAATATTTTTTCAGGCATCACAAGGACCATAGGCGTGGATTTTCTAAACAATATTTTTTCAGGCATCACAAGGACCATAGGCGTGGATTTTCTAAACAATATTTTTTCAGGCATCACAAGGACCATAGGCGTGGATTTTCTAAACAATATTTTTTCAGGCATCACAAGGACCATAGGCGTGGATTTTCTAAACAATATTTTTTCAGGCATCACAAGGACCATAGGCGTGGATTTTCTAAACAATATTTTTTCAGGCATCACAAGGACCATAGGCGTGGATTTTCTAAACAATATTTTTTCAGGCATCACAAGGACCATAGGCGTGGATTTTCTAAACAATATTTTTTCAGGCATCACAAGGACCATAGGCGTGGATTTTCTAAACAATATTTTTTCAGGCATCACAAGGACCATAGGCGTGGATTTTCTAAACAATATTTTTTCAGGCATCACAAGGACCATAGGCGTGGATTTTCTAAACAATATTTTTTCAGGCATCACAAGGACCATAGGCGTGGATTTTCTAAACAATATTTTTTCAGGCATCACAAGGACCATAGGCGTGGATTTTCTAAACAATATTTTTTCAGGCATCACAAGGACCATAGGCGTGGATTTTCTAAACAATATTTTTTCAGGCATCACAAGGACCATAGGCGTGGATTTTCTAAACAATATTTTTTCAGGCATTAGGAGGACCATAGACGTGGATTTTCTAAAAAATAGTTTTGCAAGCATCATCGAGTCACCAAATTAAATTTTAATTGTTACCCATTCATGACACTTATGGTATTATGGTTGTATGGGAGTATATAGTGGGATATAGTGGGCGTTTCTTATTTGGCTCAAGTTCTTAATGTTGCACTTACAATTGGAGACAATAACAAAAACATACACAATAACAACAAAACTTGCATCCACATACAGTTGCTGCCGTTACTGCCACCACAGCATTGAAAAAAAAAAACAATAAAAATATTGATATTTCACTTAAAAGCTTGTATTCAACTACAGTTTTTTCAAACATTAAATCCTTCGTTGTTTTCTTTTTTTCGCCACACTCCTCGTTTGGCACTCACCATGCAAAAAAAAACTGAAAAAATATATTTAGCCTCATTGTTTAGCGGCGTTAAGGCACATTATGAATTCCACAATAGCATCACAAAAATATTCGTCCCGAATAACATTCTCTTGGAGCAATGTTAAAAGTCCTTGGATTACATACAGTTAGGTGCTTGTTAGACTTACTCTTCGTTTTTTTCCGCGGCATTCTTTAAATGTCTGGTAACCAGAGGCTGCATTGCCATAGGGAACTGGTAAACTGGTATATTGCGTGGTGCAGGAGGAGGAGAAGCGTTTTAGGTTGTTATATTTTAAGCATAAATTGAATGTACATTAAATAAAATAACTTAAAACAAAACATTTGCCATGACCTCTTCAGAAAAGAAAATAACTGGAGAAAAAATAATAAAAATAGAATTGTGATTTAAAGTAGGGAGAGATATGTATAAGTTGAGTTTGAAGATATGATATGGAAAATGTGTGGTACTTTATGGTATAGGAAGGCCCGTAGATTCACGTAGTTTGGTTTTATTGGATGGAATGGCTTACACACATAAGGGTTCTTCGTCTAAGAAAGTACCACTTTGTTAAAATTTAATGCAAATTCTATGGTCAATTGCAGAAGTATTTTTTTTATCAGATCACCATAAAAAATTTTAGCCCTCTTTAGCCTCTCAAGCCCTTCCTCTTTTAATATGGCATGTTGATCGGACTATAACTTATCTGTTAATGTACATTAGTCAGATCGCCTCCAAATTGCCCAAAAGGTAAATGTGGTCTTATGTTGCCTATAAAAAGCCACCGAAAGCCTTTTGTTGTTTTTAGAAAGCCTCAAGGAGTCTCAGACATCCCAATCACCTTAGCTTCCGTACAGCTTGTGATTGTGCCTAAAACAGAATTTGGCCCTCTGATTTACCTGTTTTTTCGGGTTTGAGTTGGGCTTCAAAGTCGTACCCTTTGTCAATTGATCACCTTTAAAAATCTCGCTCTGTTTAGGTGTAGGTTCTTTGGGCTTCAAAATAGAACCCTTTGTCAATTGATCACCTTTAAAGATTTCGCTCGGTTTAGGTGTAGATTCTTTGGTCTTTTTACAGAATTCGGGTTAAAAGCAGAACTCTTTGCCTTTAAAGATCTCGCTGGGTCTAGGCTTAGGTTATTTGACCTTCTTCATACCTTTCGAAGTTGGGTTTGGCTTCGGAACCGATAAAGACTTCACCCGTTGCTTGGAGCTTGTTGTTTTCTCTAATATTTATAAACTGTATGTGTAGATTATTTCTTTGGGTATTAGTATGCTTTTAGATTTAATATGCCTTGACTTTAAAAGTAATTAGAAATTATTTTAATTTTTATTTCATTGTTGAATTGTATTTCGAATTGAACAGGGTAAATTGTTCCGTAAGTTTTAATTGTCAAATATTGAATATGTATATCAATTTTATTGTAATTTTTCTATTCATAGTGTTTAGTCCGCACTATAGGGACTGGGGGGAACAAGTGTTATCGAGGCTCCCCAATGGAGCCAGTACGCCCAATGCGTACGTTTGGCCGTCAATATAAAAAGAAGATAAGAATAAAAACACGATAGTTTTATTAGTAAAAAGGTTTGGCTCAATTGCCGGTGTTTATTTATTGGTAAACAATATTACCTTTGCGAAATAATGATGTACAACGATATGTACAGGCTTACAAAAAAGCGCGGGTGTTGCTTGCGAGTCAAGCTGTCGATCGATTCTTGTTTTTGTTTATTTTGTTTGTTGACATCTGCATAGATGCTTCAAGAGGGCGGTTGTCAAGTGAATATTCGTTGAAATCTCTCATACTATTACAGGGGTGTAATAAATGGGAATGAGGAGATTTCAACGAATATGTCTATGCAATTCATAGGACCAATTTAAATGTAATAATCAATTCTAACTTAAACATTTGCCGCCTCCCTTGAAACATCCAAATGTTTTAACAGATTCCATTATAACGATATATGTATACAAAAGTATTAAGCTGTAGTATAGTGCAGGCGTGAGCATAACCTTTTACATTTTTTCAAACAATTTTTTTTTCTTTTTTTAGCATATCATTTTTTCAAAAACATTCTTACATGCTAAACGATGGGCCATGAGGGACCCCGGGCCATTAGGGACCCCGCGGTAAATATGGCCATTAGGGACCATGTGATAGACTTACAAACTAAACGATTGGGCCATTAGGGACCCCGGGCCATTAGGGACCCCGCGGTAAATATGGTCATAAGGGACCATTCAAGCGACTGGGCCATTAGGGACCCAGTAGTTGTGCAGATCACTATAGACCTGGCTAACGAAAGGGCCATTAGGGACCCTGCGAACGATAGTGCAACGTGAGCTAACGTTCGTTATGTTTGTTTGAGGCCGCTTTACAACTATTTTTCCGTACGATTTACGAAAATGACAAATTATGTGACAGGGCCAGTAATGATCCACCCAAACGAAGTATTTTGAGCGAGCAGTGAACCACACGAAAGTCGAAGAGAATGATTTTTAATTATCTTCGGGTACAAATCTGCTCCTATCAAAATATCTACAGGGTGCGATTCGCCAAATTGAGGATCTGCCAAAACTATATTTGACACGTCTTCCTTAAGGTCCGAAGTGACCGAAAATGTTGGAAGATTTCCTGATATGGAATCTACAACCAACGCGGAAGTTTGAAAAATGGACGACCTGTCACCACGACTACGAAGTTTCAATAAACAACTTTTAGGGCATGTAGCTGCGACAGTCCCATTAACTCCAGAGATGGTTGATTTAGTTGATTGAACTTGGAGTTTCAGATCCTTCTGAAGTCGTTCTGAAATTAAAGACGACTCAGAAGCCGTGTCGATCAGCGCCCTAGCAGGAAAAGAAGCTCCCTGATGAACGATATTCACCAGTGCTGTTCCCAATAGAACTTTTCTTTCCTGCGTAACGTGGAATGATTTTCGAACTAAATTATCGCCCGATGTCGATGGAGCGCTAGATGTAGACGAACTTGTGGTACAATTTAAGGTTCTAGGCCGAAAGGTGGAAGCTGAAGCTGACAACTTCGAACTTCTGGGAGTCACAATTTGACTCGGACTGCTCACCATAGAGCGATCTCTGTGCAATAGAGTGTTATGCCTCTGATTGCACTTGCGACAAGAACGACTTTTACAATTTTTGACCTCGTGTCCCTTCTGAAGGCAATTCACACACAAACGATGCTTTTTGACCAATTTAAATCTTTCCAACGGCGTACAATTTACGAACCGCTGGCAAACATTTAATTTGTGTTGTTGCTCTGCACAAAGAACGCAACAAGTCTTGGGCGACGATGGAAGAGGTGTCGAGAAGAGTTTGGGACTGGGAGAAGAGTGAGGAGAAGTACAAGATTTAGGAGACACTTTACAATTCGAATTATACAAAGTGCCAACACTTCTCATTTCATGCAAACACAGAAGAGTTCGAATTCTCTCTGTCAAGAATGCATCTAATTCTTTCCAAGTTGAAAGACGAGACTTATTTGTCACACTCTGCTCCCATAAAGCGTGTGTGATCTTAGGCAATTTTTGTAAACAAATGAAGACCACGATCGGATCCCAATTATCCGTTGGTACATCATAAATTGCCATTGCAGAAAGACAACTAGTGATCGCACGTTGTATTGACTTTAGTCCCGAACTAGTTTCCTGATCCAACACAGGAAGCGAAAACAAAGATTTTAATTGATTGTGGACGAGCAACCGTGGATTATTATAGGTAGAATTCAGTTCATTCCACGCAAGATTAAAACTCCGATGAGTCAAAGGATACTTCGAGACGATTTCTCGAGCCTCACCACTAGTTTTACTCACCAGATGACACAAGCGTTCAATATCTGTCAACTGGGAGTTATTTATAAAAACCGCACCGAACAAATCTTTGAAAGTGGGCCAATTTAGAATATTTCCATCGAAAACCTCAACATCCAAAGGAGGTAACGCAAGATTATGAATGTTATCAATATTTGGGAGATCAGCAACGAAGTTTGTGCCTACTCTAGGATTCCCAATACTCAATATTGTAGAGCTAGACGCCTGTGTACCCACATCACGAGAAGTGTGGGTCGACAAACTCAGGTCTTTAACATTTGCATCACACGACGGGCTTTTCGAAGAAATATCACCGGGATGCTCCGTTAAGGAATCTACCGAACTATTTTCCAATGTGTTCGGGGACAATTTAGCAGAACTACGAAATTTTGATAACAATCTATTTATTATTGACGAACAATTTATATATTTTTGATGCGACTCCTCATAAATGGAATGAAGTTTCTCAGGATTTTCTATACGAGAGAGGCATTTTTGAAAAATTCCCTGAAAGTTCTTCCACAATTTCTCAATTTCCTCACAATAAACTTCGAGACCATAAAAGTCAAGTTCGTCTTCCTTTAATATACTGAAGTGTTCAGTGAATGTCACGATAGACTTGGAAGCACGAATTAATAAATATGAAGGAGTGAAAGCCATCTTAGTGAAAACTAGGAAAAACAAACCAACAAAATGGCGAATGACACGAAAGTACAAAAATATAAAGCCACAAAGAAGAATGAAAATAAAATATATTATTTTTCACAAACCCAGAAATGTTCAAGCTACCTATTGTAGCGAAAACTTCAGAAAGAAATTTTTAAACTATATTTAAATCGGTAAAATGTACACTAAAATATATTATTTTCAACAAAAAGAGAAATTCTTAAGCTACCAATTATAGCGTGCTTATTAAAAATTGCAATCTGAAATTTAAAACAATATTCAAATTCCAAAAAATGCACTAAATTTTGCACACGAAAAGCAACCAAAAATTATTAATTATAATTAGCAATTGTCTACGAGCAACAAATTTGCAATAAGATATTAAAACCAATAGTTAAATATCAAATTTTGTAAATTACCATCTAATTTACAAAAAAATATGAATGGGATAATTAACAAAAAAGCCGATATAAATTGCACAAAAAATATATAGTACACCACCAAAATTATACAAATATCTACCGAATGTAGCGTATTTGTTTCTAAAAATGCAACGGGAAATTCAAACTATATCAAAATTCCAACAAAATTTCTCAAAAAGTATGGCTAAAAACGCCCTACACAATAAAAAGTCCAATTGACCGGCTGTAGGATGCATGCAATATTAAATATAAACAAATAACTACCGAATATAGTGTATTTGTGTCCAAAATGCAGTGAAAATTTCAAACAATATTGAAATTCCAAGAAAATATAAAATTGCCAAAATTCTGTCTAAAAAACACCCTACACAAGAATATGTCCAATTGAGCGACTTTAGGGTGCGATTTTATACAAATAGCCACCGAATGTAGCGTATTTGTGTCCAAAAATGCAAGAAGAATTTCAAACTATATTGAAATTCGAAAAATATACAAATCGAAATAAATATGTTTTAATAACTCCCTACACAAGAAAATGTCCAATTGACCGATTGTAGGGTGCACGCAATTCTAAAATGTCCAAAAATATTATTAAAATGTTCCCTGACACCGATTTATTATATTTACCATAAAATATAATAAAGTGTGTCACAGTACTAATTTACTGACTGAGTACTGTGTAATAATACCCCGGCAGGAGACTGTGCAATAAAAACGGACACGACAGAAAGAGGAATGCCCAAAAATGCAATATTTATGCGTACATGCGTGTGTGAATATATTTGCATGCAAGCCACTTACTGACCGACTAGACGGTACGACAAAGCGACGATGCTGGAGTATGTAGATATACGAACGTGTGTGTATCAACGCAGAAGGGACCACGAATAGGCCGTGCAGTGTAAATATGTAAACGATGTATTTATGAAAGTATGTTTGAATATTTACACTGCTAAAGCGAAACGAAATCAATGCTAATTATTGTATGCAATTGAAGGGAATATTTCAACACTTTTTAGAACAACAATAAGAATCAGGTAAACGACAATTTAGAAGAAATTAAACGAAAAATAATACGAAATATTTTGAAGAAAGTATTTATTATTTTTGTTTTGATATTTCTATTCCCGTATGTATGCACGTCTGTCCACGATTTGGACTTTGACCGATCGACATAAAAGAGGGAATCTATGACGTTGTAAAACGAGAGGGCCACAAACAAACAAACACTTGTTTTTATTTATTTCAATGCTCACTTTGCACTATACGTACCAATAAAATAGTGAGATCCAAGGGGGTAGTGGACTGTATTTCAGTAGGATGATTGCTTCCAATTCCAATCTGGCTCGAATTGACCAAATGTTTATTCGGCCTGAAGCGACCAAATATTTAGTCCGCACTATAGGGACTTGGGGGGAACAAGTGTATGTAGGCTCTCCCAATAGAGCCAGTACGCCCAATGCGTACGGGTGGCCGTCAATAACAATGAAAAGAAAGAAGTAAATAAAATAAAACACGATAGTTTTATTAGTAAAAAGGTTGGCTCAACTGCCGGTATTTATTTATGGTAAACGATATTACCTTTAAGAATTTTGTACAACGATATGTACAGGCTTACAATAAAGCGCGGTTTTTGTGCTTGCCATTCAAGCTGTCGAACGATTCTTTTTTATTTATTGCTCACTTTGCACTATACGTACCGATAAAATAGTGAGATCCAAGGCGGTAGTGGACTGTATTTCAATATGATGATTGCTTCCAATTCCAATCTGGCTCGAATTGACCAAATGTTTAGTCCGCACTATAGGGACTGGGGGGAACAAGTGTTATCGAGGCTCCCCAATGGAGCCAGTACGCCCAGTGCGTACGAGTGGCCGTCAATATGGAAGAAATAGAAATAAAATAAAACACGATAGTTTTAGTAGATAGGTATGGCTCAACTGCCGGTGTTTATTCGTGGTAAACAATATTACCTTTTCGAAATAATGATGTACAACGATATGTACAATGCTTACGATAAAGCCCGGGTGTTGCTTGCAAGTCAAGCTGATCGATCAATCTTTTTGTTTGTTGACATCTGCATAGATGCTTCAAGAGGGCGGTTGTCAAGTGAATATTCGTTGAAATCTCTCATACTATTACAGGGGTGTAATAAATGGGAATGAGGAGATTTCAACGAATATGTCTATGCAATTCATAGGACCAATTTAAATGTAATAATCAATTCTAACTTAAACACATAGAATAAAAGGTAGTTTTAACAATAGACTGGAATTTAATGAACCCAATACCGCGCAGGCAATCAACAGAGCTTGAGGTGTTCTCTACTTCTTGTTGTCTATTGTCTATTGAATGCTTCAAAAGGTCTTCTGTTGTTTATAGTAGTTCCAGATTATTTCTGTTGTCTATAAAAGACCATAAGAGGTATGCTGTTGTCTATAGAAGAGCTCAGGAGGTCTTCTGTTTGCTACAGAAGACTTTAAGAGGTATTTATTGTCTATAGAAGCCTCAAGATGTCTTCTGTTGTCTATAGCAGGCCTATGAGGACTTCAAGATTTCTTTTATTGCCTATAGAAGACCACAAGAGGTCTGCCGTTGCCTATAAAAGACCTCAAGAAGTCTTTTGTTCTCTAAAGATGATTTCAAGAGGTTTTCTGTTATCCATAGAAGACCTCATGAAGTCGTCTGTTGTCTATAGAAGATTTGTAGAGACCTTCTCTTGTCTAAAGAAGATTTCAATAGGTCTTCTATTGCCAATAGATTACATTAATAGGTATTCTCTTTTCTATGGAAGTCTTCCGCTGTATACAGAAGACCTCAGAGGATCTTCCGTTGCCTAATAAAGACATCAAGAGATCTTGTGTTGTTTATAGAAGACATCAACATGTCTTCTATTGTCTATAGAACATTTCGAGAAGTCTTTTGTTGTTTATAGAGGACATCAACATGTTTTCTATTGTCTATAGAGCACTTCGAGAGGTCTTCTGTTATCTAAAGAAGACTTCAAGGGGTCTTCTGCTATCTATAGAAGACCTCAAGAGGTCTACCGTTGTCTATAGAAGACTTCTGTTTTCTATAGATTGTCTCAAGATGTCCTCTGTTGTCTACAAAAAACCTTAAAAGTCTTCTGTTGCCTGTGCAAGGCCTTTGTAGGTCTTCTTCAACTTCTTCAAAAGTTTTTTCTCTCTCAGGTCAGTTGTTGTCTGTAGAAGACCTCAAGAGCTCTTCTGTAGACAACAGAATTCAGATTTTAAGGTGCCTTCTGTTATCGTTAGAAAATCTCAAGAGTCTTTTGTTGTCTGTAGAAAACCACTTGGAGTCCTTTGTTGTCTATAAAAGTCCAAAAGAGGTCTTCTGTTGTCAAAGAAGTCTTCAGGTGATTTTCTGTTGCCTATAGAAAACCTCAGGGTGACGTAGGGGATGGAAGATGCCAAACAACGGTCCTGACCGGCTTTAACATGGCAAAGCCCAGGATTTATCTTGGTCCCTCTTTCATCACAAGTGGACACTGACCTCCCCGTGGTGTCACCTGGGGAACTGCCTTTAACACCCGTTAAAGGTAGTGAGCTAACATGTGCCGCGCGTTCACCCATAAGAACGTTAAAAACTTGGGTTTGGGTGTCGAGCTAGTAACCCTCCCCTAGCCTATTATGAAAAAAACGAAAGAAAAGAAAAACAAACCTCTCTAAAGTTGACGGACCCCGCAAACGTTTTAAGGACCATGATCTGGCGAATCTGCACCTGGAATGTTCGCACTCTTGATAGAGAAGGTGCAGTTTACGCATTGGCAAATGAAGTTGAAAAGTACAAGGCCGACATTACTGTCATACAGGAAATACGATGGAACGGGAAAGGCGTCAGAACAACACCTAAAGGTAGTTGGTCGGAGGTTGAAACATCTGGTCTCCAGCTTCACCCCAGTGAATGAAAGACTCACTGCAATTCGATTAAAAGCAAAATTCTTCAACATCAGCTATATTTGCGCTCATGCTCCCACTGAAGACAAGGACGAACAGACCAAAGATATATTTTACGAGCGCTTAGAAGAAACTTATGACCGTTGCGCTGCCCATGACATTAAAATTATACTAGGCGATTTTAATGCCAAAACTGGAAAGGAAAATATCTTTGACCCAACAGTCGGGAAATTCAGTCTCCACAGTGAAACATCTGAAACATGGCAGTTAGCAGTACCAGATTTAGGCATCTCGATATTCATAAGGGCACCTGGCTGTCGCCAGATCAAAGACCATGAAATCAAATTGATTACGTTGTGATAGATGGAAGACATGCATCAAGCGTGTTGGATGTACGATCGTTCCGAGGTGCAAACATAGACTCGGACCACTACCTTGTGGCAGCAAAAGTACGTACCCGTCTAAATGCAAATAAAGCATGAACAGATACAACGCGAATGTTGGACATCGGTAGGCTGCAAACACAACCGATAGCCACAGCATATTCCACTCAACTGGCCCAATTGCTTAATGAAAGCACTCCTCGCCTCGATAACATATCAGGACAATGGCAAAACATTGCCCACTCCATGCAAACAGCCGCAAAATCAGTACATGGATACCAGAGACCTCCACCAAGGAATCCATGGTATGACCAGGAGTGTCGTGCTGCTACCGAAGAGAAAAATGCGGCATATAGGGCTACTTTACAATCAGTAGCAACGCGTAGTGCACGAGAGAGGTATCGGGAGAAAAGGAGAGAGGAGAAACGTCTTATCCGCTGGAAAAAGAGAGAGAGATGGAAAAGCGGGAGTATGAAAGATCAAACTGATAGCTTTGGAACTGGCACATCCTCCTGTAGAGACCAGCAAGGTAATTTGGTAACTGATACAGATAGTGTGCTCAGGATATGGAAAGAGCATTTTTCAAACCTGGTGGTGTCCAGCGAAGACGACGAAGATACCACAGATCCAATCCCAGAAGATGGTATTGAATGTATACCACTCGGCCAAGATGAGGTTAAGACATCAATAAACCGTCTGAAGAATAATAAGGCAACAGGAGCTGATGGCCTACCAGCCGAGCTGTTTAAAACCGGAGGCGACACGCTGATAAGGTGTATGCATCAGCTAGTTAGCTCCATCTGGCAGGAAGAACGCGTACCCAACGATTTGAACCTAAGCATCCTGTGTCCCGCCCATAAGAAAGGAGATATGACTTTATGCTCCAACCATAAAGGCATAAGTCTTCTCCCTATCGCCTGCAAGATAGTGTCAGGGATATTGTGCGAACGACTAAAGCCCATGGTCAACGAAATAATTGGACCATACCAATGCGGCTTTAGACCTGGTAAGTCCACCATTGACCAGATATTACCCTGCGCCAAATCCTGGGGAAGACCCAAGAGATGCAGATCGACACCACAGCCCACTACGTTCAAAGGTATTCCAGGCCATGTCTGAATTTGGTATCCCCGCAAAGCTCACTCGGCTTTGTAAAATGACTTTAACTGACACGTGATCCTCAGTTAAAATAGGAAAGAACCTCTCCGAAGAATTTTGTACCAAAAGAGGTTTCAGGCAAGGAGACAGCCTCTCGTGTGATCTCTTCAATATCCTGCTGGAAGAAGTTATTCGAGAGGCAAACGTCAAAAGAAGTGGCACAATCTACACCAATAGCCACATGTTACTTGCTTATGCTGATGATATAGACATCATGGGACGATCAGTAAAATAAGTAACGGATACCTTTATGAAGGTCGAAGGAGAATCTGCTAAAGTGGGTCTGGCGGTAAACGGCAAGAATACCAAGCTGATGGTGTCGACGCGCAATGCGTCCATTGAGATCGGACCAACTGTTGAAATTGGTTCCTATAATTTTGAGGTAGTAAAAGACTTCGTATATCTCGGCACCGCCGTAAACACAACAAACGACATCAATTGGGAAATAAAAAGAAGAATTGTATTGGCTAACAGATGCTACTTTGGTTTAAGTAAGCAGTATAAAAACAAAGCCACATCTCGTCAAACAAAAATAACGCTGTACAAAACACTGATACTACCCGTGATGATGTATGGCTCCGAAGCCTGGGTACTTGGGACATGGCAGTGCTTGGTGTGTTTGAGAGAAAAATTCTTCGAAAGATCTACGGACCAATCTGCGTTGACGGTGAATATCGACGTCGCATGAACCACGAACTGTATCTGCTATACAACGACAACAATATAGTTGTCTACAGAAAACCTCAAAAAGTCTTCTGTTGTCTGTGCAAGACCTTAGGAGGTGTTCTTCAACTGCTTCAAAAGTTTTTTTATCATTTACAGAAGCCGTCAAGAGGTCTTCTGTTGTTTTGGAAAGACCTCTTGTCTATAGAAGACCTACTGCGGTCTATTGTTGTGTATAGAAGACTTCATGAGGTCTTCTGTCGTCTATATAAGGCCTGAAAGGATTCTCTGTTTTCTATAGGAGGTCTAAATGTTTCCAAAAATAAATCTTCTGTTGTATGTAGAAGACATCAATAAATCTTATCTTGTCTATGGAAGACTTCAAGAGCTCTTCTCTAGACAACAAAATTCAGATTTTAAGGTGCCTTCTGTTAAAGGTAGAAAACCTCAAGAGTCTTTTGTTGTCTGTAGAAAACCACTTGGAGTCGTAAGTTGTCTATAAAAGGCCAAAAGAGGTCTTCTGTTATTAAAGAAGACTCCAGTTGATCTTCTGTTGCATAGAAAACCTCAATATGTCTTTTGTTGTTTAAAGTAGAGCTAAAGGGGTCTTCTGTTGTCTATAGGATACCTCAATAGATTTTCTTTTGTCTAGAGAAGACATCAGAAATCTTCCTTTGACCTCAAGACCTCTTCATTCTGTTGTCTACAGAATATCTCAAGACATCCATCCTATGTTGCCTACAGAAGACATCAAGGGGTTTTCTTTTGGGTATCGAACACCAAAGGAGGCCTGCTGTTGTCTATAGAAGGCCCCAATTGGTCTACTATTGCCCATCGATCATCTCAAGAGGCTTTCTGTTGTCTACAAATGACCTGAAGAGGTCGTCTGTCTATAGAATACCACAAGGTATTGTGTCTATCCAAGCCTGCAAGATGTCTTCTCAAGATGTCTTCTGCCTATAGAAGCGCTCAAAAGATCATTCGGTCTATAAAAGACTTCAGATGTTCTTCTGTTTATAGAATACTTCAGGAGTTCTTCCGTCTATATAATACCTCAGGATGTCTTTCATCTATAATAGACCTTAAGAGGTCTTCTGTCTATTGAAGACTTCAAATGGTAGTCTGTCTATAGAAGAACTTAGGTGGTTCTCTGTAAATAGAAGACCTCAAGAAAACTTCTGTCTATAGAATACCTCAATAGGCCTTCTGCCTACAGAGCTCATAAAAGAAGTCGTAGTAGTCTAATGAAGCGATCTTTGTCTTTAGAAAACTGCAATATATCTTATGGCAACGGAAAACCTCAACATATATACTTTTTATGAAAGATCTCAATACGCCTTAAGTCCGTAGAATATCGTAAAAGTTATTCTGTCTATAGAGATTATGTTGTGTTCAGTTTTGTTTTTCGAAAAACCTGGCCAAAAATCGAAAAAAAAATTTTTCAATTTACACTAAAAAGGGTCAGATATTGTTTATAGGATCCCAGAGCGTGTAGTTATGAAAAAATATATACATTTCTTGTTTAATAAGTGGGTATAAAAGCAGGTCGAAGTGACCCTATTTGGAATTTTATTTTTTTTTAATATTTAAGTTGTTTATAAATTTATGATAATATGCAAAATAAACAACTGTTATTAAATATTTTCTTTTTGTAATTGTAAGGAAAGGTATGTGAAACGTATTTAAGATGTTCAGTGTCGCCAATGAATTGTGCGTTATTTAATAATTGATGTCCGTACTTGTTAATTTTTTTCAAGATCAATTTTCACAATAAATTATGAAAATAGTTGTGAGTAAGATCGAGTTGGGCCGTGAAATTTATCATTTCATAAAAAAGGAAGGGTTTTTTACCAATTTCCATCGAAACATCCTGCACATATTTGCACTTTTCGTTTTTATGTGATATTTTGTCTTGCAGTTATATACAGATTTTCTTTCATTCAGAATGTCAGAATATAGTATAGGGTCTCTTTCTGGCGTTTGGGCATAATTAAGAGTTTTGATATATTTTAAGACCTATAGTAAAATTTTATGGTGAACAAATTTCTAGAATATTTTGGTCTGATCCGACCACATTTTATAGGAGATTTTAAAGATTTGTGGAAAAATGGACTAAAAGGACCCCTTTTATGACTCGCACGAGGGTTAATTTTTTTAAGACAAATATTCCTTGCATTCTTGTCAGTAAAGTTGCCAAAGACATTATACACCTAAAGTGCAAGGATTCCAAGTGATCTTAACTCAAATATTTCCAAAACTGTAGAAATTGTGGAAGCTTGCACCCCTATTTTAGTTTCTTGGTTTTTTGGCAAAATTGATACCGATATTTCCTTGGTATGTAATGCAAATAGAGATTTCATTTCTTTGGTAACTTATAGAGAAATTTAGCAGAGAATATTTTTGTCTTTGACGGCATTCTTCTAAAATGATGCTTTGTATGATAATTTTGCAAAAACTTTGATGAAGTACGACATTAACCCTAAAATGTTTTTCTAATTTGCATATTTCTGGAGTTAAGGTAAGGTATATAGTTTTGGTGTATTCTAGGACCTATAGTAAAAATTGATGGCGAAGAAATTTGTAGAATATTTTGATCCGATAAGATCACATTTTATAGGAGGGTGGACCAAAAAGAACCCTTAAATGACCGCCTGAGGGTTAAATAATATCAAAAATGTAATCAGCGGCCCGAAAAACATAAGAACCAAAGGTTAGGTCAAAATCCATTCATTTTTAGAGTTTTGGCCAGGTTTTTCGGAAAATCGGACACTGTGCATAGTTTTAAGTTTACTTTGCCATTCTCAACTTGAGGCTATGTTTATGAATATGTAATACCTTAAACGATAACATGCCTTAACTCTATCTCTAGAAGCTTATAAAAAAATTTCAAAAGGCCATTCAACATTTAAAACTAATTTCAAAATATGAGTACTCAAACAAATCCCCTGTACCAAAAATAAATTATTTAAATTTCATAAGGAATAAAAACTCTCAAAAAACTTCGTTTACACTTCAAATTTGAATCCTGCAGGCCTTTTATTTGTTTAGAAAATTGATTTTACAAATTTTCTCTAGTCGTTGTCCCTAATTTACTATTCGATTCTTCGATTTGCATAAAATTCTTTTTAAAGAAATTCCAATCACTGTCGTTGATGTTCTGATGTTGCTGCTGGTAACGGTCGAAAACAATGTTAAACCTTTTTCCAAAAAAAATCCATTTACGCAAATCCATTTGTATTTAGCATAAAAATGATGGCAAGAATCATATCCATCGCCGTTTTACTACCAATCAATCGATTTTTTTGTAGAAGTTTATATGCCAGAGATAGGAAAGAAGTGAATATGTTCTTGGAACATCATTGTTGTATAAGCGGATATGGATATGGGTGGGAAGATTTTTTTGTTTTTATTGGGGAGTGTGTTGTGGAATTAATGTGCTTGCGGAATATTTTGCAAAAGGAGAGATCACGTGTATATTTACGTATGGGCACTCTATACTAGATGCTGGAGAAATGTGTACATAAGGTAGTGTGAGGAAATCCGATGTTGACAGGAATTAGATATTGTAGGCGCACTTTAGGGAGTACATATGTGAATACAAGAAGAATAATAAAAAATGGTCAAACAATGAGTTAAAAAAACTTTAGAGTCCTTTTTAAACATTTGAGAAAGTATGCCGAAAAAAATTTTGTGGGGAATAAACCTAATAATTACTCCCACAAGAATTAATGTGTCCTTTAAAAAATATTTAAAAAATTCAACGCCTATGTCCCTTGAAAAATACTTAAAAATTCCACGCCTATGTCCCTTGAAAAATACTTAAAAAATTCCACGCCTATGTCCCTTGAAAAATACTTAAAAATTCCACGCCTTTGTCCCTTGAAAAATACTTAAAAATTCCAAGCCTTTGTCCCTTGAAAAATACTCAAAAATTCCACGCCTATGTCCCTTGAAAAATAATTAAAAAATTCCACGCCTATGTCCCTTGAAAAATACTTAAAAATTCCACGCCTTTGTCCCTTGAAAAATACTTAAAAATTCCACGCCTATGTCCCTTGAAAAATACTTAAAAATTCCACGCCTTTGTCCCTTGAAAAATACTTAAAAATTCCACGCCTATGTCCCTTGAAAAATACTTAAAAATTCCAAGCTTTTGTCCCTTGAAAAATACTTAAAAATTCCACGCCTTTGTCCCTTGAAAAATACTTAAAAATTCCACGCCTATGTCCCTTGAAAAATACTTAAAAATTCCACGCCTTTGTCCCTTGAAAAATACTTAAAAATTCCAAGCCTTTGTCCCTTGAAAAATACTCAAAAATTCCACGCCTATGTCCCTTGAAAAATACTTAAAAATTCCACGCCTATGTCCCTTGAAAAATACTTAAAAATTCCACGCCTTTGTCCCTTGAAAAATACTTAAAAATTCCACGCCTATGTCCCTTGAAAAATACTTAAAAATTCCACGCCTTTGTCCCTTGAAAAATACTTAAAAATTCCACGCCTATGTCCCTTGAAAAATACTTAAAAAATTCCACGCCTATGTCCCTTGAAAAATACTTAAAAAATTCCACGCCTATGTCCCTTGAAAAATACTTAAAAAATTCCACGCCTATGTCCCTTGAAAAATACTTAAAAATTCCACGCCTTTGTCCCTTGAAAAATACTTAAAAATTCCAAGCCTTTGTCCCTTGAAAAATACTCAAAAATTCCACGCCTATGTCCCTTGAAAAATACTTAAAAATTCCACGCCTATGTCCCTTGAAAAATACTTAAAAATTCCACGCCTTTGTCCCTTGAAAAATACTTAAAAATTCCACGCCTATGTCCCTTGAAAAATACTTAAAAATTCCACGCCTATGTCCCTTGAAAAATACTTAAAAATTCCAAGCTTTTGTCCCTTGAAAAATACTTAAAAATTCCACGCCTTTGTCCCTTGAAAAATACTTAAAAATTCCACGCCTATGTCCCTTGAAAAATACTTAAAAATTCCACGCCTATGTCCCTTGAAAAATACTTAAAAATTCCACGCCTATGTCCCTTGAAAAATACTTAAAAAATTCCACGCCTATGTCCCTTGAAAAATACTTAAAAATTCCACGCCTTTGTCCCTTGAAAAATACTTAAAAATTCCAAGCCTTTGTCCCTTGAAAAATACTTAAAAATTCCACGCCTTTGTCCCTTGAAAAATACTTAAAAATTCCACGCCTATGTCCCTTGAAAAATACTTAAAAATTCCACGCCTTTGTCCCTTGAAAAATACTTAAAAATTCCACGCCTATGTCCCTTGAAAAATACTTAAAAATTCCACGCCTTTGTCCCTTGAAAAATACTTAAAAATTCCACGCCTATGTCCCTTGAAAAATACTTAAAAATTCCAAGCTTTTGTCCCTTGAAAAATACTTAAAAATTCCACGCCTTTGTCCCTTGAAAAATACTTAAAAATTCCACGCCTATGTCCCTTGAAAAATACTTAAAAATTCCACGCCTATGTCCCTTGAAAAATACTTAAAAATTCCACGCCTATGTCCCTTGAAAAATACTTAAAAAATTCCACGCCTATGTCCCTTGAAAAATACTTAAAAATTCCACGCCTTTGTCCCTTGAAAAATACTTAAAAATTCCAAGCCTTTGTCCCTTGAAAAATACTTAAAAATTCCACGCCTTTGTCCCTTGAAAAATACTTAAAAATTCCACGCCTATGTCCCTTGAAAAATACTTAAAAATTCCACGCCTTTGTCCCTTGAAAAATACTTAAAAATTCCACGCCTATGTCCCTTGAAAAATACTTAAAAATTCCAAGCTTTTGTCCCTTGAAAAATACTTAAAAATTCCACGCCTTTGTCCCTTGAAAAATACTTAAAAATTCCACGCCTATGTCCCTTGAAAAATACTTAAAAATTCCACGCCTATGTCCCTTGAAAAATACTTAAAAATTCCACGCCTATGTCCCTTGAAAAATACTTAAAAAATTCCACGCCTATGTCCCTTGAAAAATACTTAAAAATTCCACGCCTTTGTCCCTTGAAAAATACTTAAAAATTCCAAGCCTTTGTCCCTTGAAAAATACTCAAAAATTCCACGCCTATGTCCCTTGAAAAATACTTAAAAATTCCACGCCTATGTCCCTTGAAAAATACTTAAAAATTCCACGCCTTTGTCCCTTGAAAAATACTTAAAAATTCCACGCCTATGTCCCTTGAAAAATACTTAAAAATTCCACGCCTTTGTCCCTTGAAAAATACTTAAAAATTCCACGCCTTTGTCCCTTGAAAAATACTTAAAAATTCCACGCCTATGTGCCTTGAAAAATACTTAAAAATTCCACGCCTTTGTCCCTTGAAAAATACTTAAAAATTCCACGCCTATGTGCCTTGAAAAATACTTAAAAATTCCACGCCTATGTCCCTTGATAAATACTTAAAAATTCCACGCCTATGTCCCTTGAAAAGTAGTTAAAAATTCCACGTTTTGTGTAGAAAAAATGTCCCGCTGTAGAGTGTTTTTAAATTCGATGAATATATATTACAAGTTTTCAATAATATATCCCATTGGAAATATCCATAACTGTGTTTGCATTAAATTTTAGTTTTTTTGCATTTCATATTTTTATTTGTTTTTCGCCAAAGGGTATCAAAAACAATTTATCTCTTATAATATTTACTTGAAAGCTGAATATACACGCACACACATACTCGTATCGTTCCTGTGTATGAAAGAATAGTTTTTCAACACCGTATAAAGGTTATTTCAATTTTTTTTCTTTTGTAACCTTTGATGCTTTTTGCGTTATATAAAAGAGAGAAACAAAGAATGTGTGCGTGCACACACATTTATGCAGGCCCACGAAGTTTTTGGGCTCCAATTACTGATTATATTGAGATTTATGCAAGGACAGAAAAAATTAGATTTCAATTTGAGTTTTGCTGCAATGTATCTTTTTTAAAAATTAAGGAATTTGTTTATTCCGCAAAGCCACCCTATTATACATACATGAAGAAAGAAAAAACTAAACCAAAAAATAAATAGGTATGTATGTCTCAGCATAGTAAAAATCTAAAATTGATTGCAATTTGTTTTTGTTCATGGCATTTCCATTTTTTTCTATGGGCAAAAAGCGGATAAAAACATATTTATACAAATCGAATATTTTGATATTATTTTTTGCTATTTGGACCTTTATGATAAGCCGTTAGGATGTTCGAGAAAGTTACTTACTGAACACTCTGCTACGTTGTTGTTTTCTTGAATTGTGAGCGGTAAGTTTTCGTGCTCACCAGACATTTGAGTTGGTGCCGGCAGGGTTATTTAGAGCTATTGGAACATAATCTCTGGAAGATTTCCTGCATAATCAGGTTCTGGATCTATGTCCAGTTCTAGGAATGTGGCTATTTCGATGGGATGTAACCATAGATCGAGTGGAATTGGTTGAGTAATCTTGTCAGGGCAGTTTAAAAAGTGCAGTCTGTCGTGCGGGCCTGTACCGCATTCTTGGCTGATGTTTTGTATGGTGTCTTCGATCTTTGATCTATAGGAACTCAGACGGCTGCACCATCCCAAGCGTAGTGGCGCCAAAACTACTCTTGTTTGTCGCTGACTCCTCAGCCGCGATAGATGTTGTTCTCCGATGACTGCATTTACACTATAGTTGTTTATGGCATCTGTGACAGCATCCATGTGAATGCTATTTAAACCCGCTTGATAGGCTTGTTGATCTAGAAGTTCTTTGTTTTAACGTTGAACCTCTCTACCTAGATCATAAATATCCCTCCTGACATACCTGGGTGGGAGGGTCCTATTCACCATATGTTGATTACGATGGCTCTCATCGTAACACCCTTAGCAAATTGCCTTGCCATTGTCTTGCTTATTGGACGAATCTTTGTCTCCTCATGTACATGGTCCGCTGAAGACATGAGAAGGCACTGTGTTGCAGTTCTCAGGGCGGCGTTCTTATAGGTTTAAATATTTTTCCATCGTGTTGCACTTATATTCGCGGCCAATTTTTCGCTTCATATACGGTCAACAAGGTTTCTTTATCTGAACTACAAGTACTGCCGGCTAGGGACTTGAGGACCTTCTTCCTGCATCTCAGCTTGCCGCAGCTGTGGCATGGGCGGACGACATGAATATGCTCTCGAAGGTGACCCCTAGAATTTTAGGGTAGTTTATGATCGGAGTTCTGCTCGACCATGACATTCATTTCTGTTCTCACTTCTGTTGTCCATGTGATGAACAGAGTGGCCGTCGATTTAGTGGCGGATATTTGCATATTCCTAACGTGAAAAATGCTGGTAAGATCGGTCAAATAGGAGTTCAGCCTTTCACAAATGACATTGGGGAAGGTACCTGACGCCAAGATCGTATAATTATCCGTATAGGTTGCGATATCAATGCCGTCTGGAGGGAGCGGAAAACAGGAGAGGTGGAGGTTAAACATTTACGGATATATCACCCCACCTTGGTGAACGCCCTGTTTCCCTCTACAGGGCTTTGACTTCTTGTTCCTGAATTCCACTTACGACTGGCGTTCACACATATAATTGGATATCCAACGTGGCAAACGTGGCCGGAGGGTTGTCTGCTCGATATCTTCAAACAGCGTGGAGTGCTTGGCAGTATCAATGGCTTTTGATAAGTAAAGGGCCACCATCACTGTTCTATCACACGGCTTGGTCTGGTTGAGTCCTCGACTAATATGTGTGTAGATGGCGTTCAGCGGTGTTGTCGTGCTGTGCTGCTTACGAAACCCATGTTGGTGATCAGCAACTGGATAGTTGTTTCTGACGCCTAGCTTCAGTAGCTGGACCACAGTGCCCATTTTCCAGACGATGTGGTTGACTACCGGCATATTGAGAACTTTAGTAAGATACTCTACTCCCGGAACATCCAGCCGTTTCAGCATTACCATGGAGATTCCATCAGGCCCAAACGTTTTGGGTTATTTAGCGTTCCTGATGACATGCGCAACATTGTAAATTGATCCTCGACTGGAAGAAATCTAATGCGACGTAGTACTCTTTTCTTCGCCCTGTCACAACTGGGTTAACAAACTGTCGACTGAAATAACTTGCGCACCTCTTCGAATCAGTCAGCTTAACGTCGCCAAACGTGACTGAGGTCCTATGTTACTTAGGACGCTTCCAATATTGCAACTGTTCAGATGATTACACCACTTGTTCCGCTTATCTTTATCAACCAACCTGTTAACTGCTAGTGTCAGCTCCCTGAATCTGGGGGCTGACACGACGAAATTCATTACGCTCATTTGCTCATTTCTCCTTTGCTAAGAAATGTGGTCTCACTTCGGGTCAGGCACGTAGCAATAGATGCATCACGATACCAATATTCGCTGCTTCGTGTATTGGGCTGCAGTTGTGATGTCTTGGAAGGTTCTCTCTTCTACCCGAGCATCTGAAGCGGTGATTAGTGAGCTCTCTGAAACTCGGCCAACTAGGTTTTCCATGATTGATGAAAGTGTGGCGTTCAGAGGTGATGAAATCTGGTGGTCTGCTAATGGAGACAGTTAAGTGGAGAGTATAATCTAGGAGAAATGTCGGTGACGTCGTTTGTCAGACCCGGTACTGTCACTTTTGCGAAATTTTGTCGGGTTAGGTTTGATAAAACCGAAATGCATTGCATTTAGTCTTCGATGATGGTATAACAGAAAATGATTATCAGTACAGGTTTACGTTTTCATGTAACTTCCATAGAACGGTTCCTTTCGATTTGCGGCATTTTTGAAAGTTTTATCATCAATATCCAACCGCAATTACTCAAATTTTGTATTGAGTCTTCGATGGGTGTATGAAACATTCCAAAAAAAGTTTTTCGTTTTGATACAACCCCCATAGTAAGGTACTACCGATTTTCGGTATTTTGAAAGGTTTTGCCGTATTATTCAACCGAAATGACTCAAATATTGGTCGACGTTTTGGTATAACCCCCACCCGATTTTGGTTTTCTGGAGGATTTTAGTTGTTGTTAATTCGAATTTTATGTTCCCAGAGAATACTTACTCGCAAAAAACTATAAATGCATATCCAAGTTTTATGCTAGCCGCCTCCCCTCCCTACACCGGTATTGACCAATTTTAATGTATTTTATGGTTTTTTCAAAATGTCGAACCGAGATTACTGTAATTTGGTTGTTGTTGTTGTAACAGTGTTTTTATTATGTTTGTATGTATGTGTAATTTAGTAGTTGTTGTTGTTGTAACAGTGTTTTTTATTATGTTTGTATGTTCGTACCTCTGTTCAATCTGGCTCTGGGTCTATCTCCAGTTCCAGAAAAATTGTTGCTTGGAAGGGATGTAGCCACAGATCCACTGGAGTTAGATGGGTACTGTACTGTAATTCGGTATAACGTGTTGATGCAGCGGTAAACACGTCCGCACTGCACAAAGAAGTCCTGCGAGTCAATTCCTGACCAGAACATCAAAATTTTCGGTGGTGGCAATTCCCCCCAGTGTTATGCTGACTTACATTTCCTGAGTAATTCAGGTTGTCTTACAACACCAGTTGTAGACAAATTATTCACTTATCGACAAGTGGTATCATAAGAGACGCTGTTCGAGCTCGGCGATAAAAGGTAGGTCCCATATCATTGCACCAATATGAATCGGCTTTGTGCCTTCGGGGATAATGTAGGAACAAATGTATGTATGTAGATGATCTGATATCATGATGTCTCACTCTGTTTAAGAAGACCTCAAGAGGTCCAGAGAAGACACCAAAAGGTTCGTTCTTTTTTTTTCTTCAAAACACCTCAAGAAGTCTACTTCTACCAGAAAAGACCTCAAGAGGTATTCCTCTGACTCCAAAAGACCTTAAAAGGTCTTCTTCTGCCTATAGAAGATCTCAAGAGATCTTTTTCTGTATTTAGAAGACCTCAAGAAGTCTTCTTCTGCCTACAGAAGACCTCAAGAGGTCTTCTTTTGCCTACAGAGGCCCACAAGAGGGTTTCCTCTGCCTATAGAAGACCTTAAGAGGTATTTTTCTGCCTACAGAAGACCTCAAGATGCCTTTTTCTTTCTACAGAACACCACAAGAGGTCTCCTTCTGCCTATAGAAAACTACAAAATGTGTTCTTTTGTTTACAGGAGACCACAAGAGGTTTTCTGCCTACAGAAGGCCTCAAGAGGTCTTCTTCTGCCTACAGAAGGCCTTAAGAGGTCTTCCTTTGCCTACAGAAGACCTCAAAATGTATTTTTCTGCCTACGGAGGACCTCAAGAGGTCTTCCTCTGCCTACAGAGGCCCACAAAAGTTCTTTCTCTGCTTGTAGAAGACCCCAAGGAGTCCTTTTCTGCCTACAGAAGATCTGAAGATGTCCTTTTCTGCCTACCGAAGACCCATAAGATGTCTTCTTCTGCCTACAGAGGACCACAAGGGGTTTTCTTCTGCCTATAGAAGACCTGAAGAGGTATGTTTCTGCCTACAGAAGACCTCAAGTGGTCTTCTTTTGCCTACAGAGGACCTCAAGAGGTCTTCTTCGGTCTACAGAACACCTCAAGATGTCTTTTTCTGCCTCCGGAAGACCTCAGAAGTTCGTGTCCTGTCTATAGAAGACCTCAAGAGGTCTTCATCTGTCTACAGAACACCTCAAGATGTTTTTTCTGCCTACGGAGGACCTCAAGAGGTCTTCTTCTGCCAATAGAAAACCTCTGCCTACGGAAAACCTCAGGAGATCGTGTTCTGCCTATAGAAGACCTGAACAGGTATATTTCTGCCTACAGAAGACCTCAAGATGTCTTTTTTCCCTACAGAAGGCCTCAAGTGGTCTTCTTCTTCTGCGTACAATTGACCTCAAGAGTTCTTTTTCTGCGTACAGAAGACCTCAAGAGGTCTTTTGCCTATAAAAGACCCCAAGAGGTCTTTTTCTGCCTACAGAATACCTCAATATGTCTTTTTCTGTCTACGGGAGACCTCAGGAGGTCTTCCTCTGCCTACAGAGACCCACAAAAGTTCTTTCTCTGGTTGTAGAAGCTCTCAAGAGGTCGTTTGCTTCTTCTGCCAATAGAAGGCCTAAACAGGTCTTCATTTGCCTATAGAAGACCTCAATATGTCTTTTTCTGCCTACGGAAGATCTTAAGATGTCCTTTTCTGCCTACAGAAGACCCATAAGTGGTCTTTTTCTGCCTTTAGAAGACCTGAAGAGGTATGTTTCTGCCTACAGAAGACCTCAAGTGGTCTTCTTTTGCCTACAGAGGACCTCAAGAGGTCTTCTTCGGTCTACAGAACACCTCAAGATGTCTTTTTCTGCCTACGGAAGACCCCTGGAGGTCGTGTTCTGTCTAGGTCGTTTGCTTCTTCTGCCAATAGAAGGCCTCAACAGGTCTTCATTTGCCTATAGAAGACCTCAATATGTCTTTTTCTGCCTACGGAAGATCTTAAGATGTCCTTTTCTGCCTACAGAAGACCCATAAGTGGTCTTCTTCTGCCTTTAGAAGACCTGAAGAGGTATGTTTCTGCCTACAGAAGACCTCAAGTGGTCTTCTTCTGCCTACAGAGGACCACAAGAGGTCTTCTTCTGCCTACAGAAGACCTCAAGTGGTCTTCTTCTGCCTACAGAGGACCACAATAGGTCTTCTTCTGCCTATAGAATACCTCAAGTGGTATTTTGCTGCCAAGAGGTTTCTTTTGCCTACAGAAGACCTCAAGAGGTCTTCTTCTGCCTACAGAAGACCTCAAGAGGTCTTCTTTTGCCTATAGAAGACAACAAGAGTTTTTCTTTGGCTATAGAAGACCACAGGAGGTTTTTTCTGCCTATAGAAAACCTCAAGAGGTCTTTCGTTGCCTAAAGAAAACATTAAGAGGTCTTTTTGCCTACAGCAGACTTCAAGACCTCTTCTTCTGCCTACTGACGACCTCAGCAGGTCTTCTTCGGCTTACAGAAGGCCTCAAGAGGTCTTCTTCTCACACAAGGTCTTCTTCTGCCTATAGAAGACCTCAAGAGGTATTTTTCTGCATACAGAAGTCCTCAAGAAGTCTTCTTCTGCCTATTGAAGACCTCAAGAGGTATTTTTCTGCCTACAGAAGTCCTCAAGAAGTCTTCTTCTGCCTACAGAAGACCTCAAGAGGTCTTCTTCTGCCTACAGAAGACCAAAAGAGGTCTTCTTTTGCCTATAGAAGACCTCAAGAAGTCTTCTTCTGTCTACAGAACACCTCAAGATGTGTTTTTCTGCCTACGAAAGACCTCAGGAGGTCGTGTTCTGTCTATAGAAGACCTGAAGAGGTATTTTTCTGCCTACGGAAGTCCTCCAGATTTCCTACAGAAGACCTCAAGTGGTCTTCTTCTGCGAACAGAGGACCTCAAGAGGTCTTCTTCTGCCTACAGAGGACCACAAGAGGTCTTCTTCTGGCTACAGAAGACCTCAAGAGGCCTTTTCTGCCTACGGAAGACCTCAAGAGGCCTTTTTCTGCCTACCAAAGGCCTCAAGGTGTCTTTTTTGCCTACAGAAGACCTCAAGTGGTCTTCTCCTGCGTACAGAGGACCTCAAGAGGTTTTCCTTTGCCTACAGAAGACCTCAATATGTCTTTTTCTGCCTACGGAAGACCTCAGAAGGTCTTCCTCTGCCTACAGAGGCCCACAAAAGTTATTTCTCTGCTTGTAGAAGACCTCAAGATGTCGTTTGCTACCTGCAGAAGACACATAAAAGGTCTTCTTCTTCCAATAGAAGACCTGAAGAGATCTTTTTCTGCCTACAGAAGACCTCATATGGTCTTCTCCTGCCTACTGAGTACCTCAAGAGGCCTTCTTCTGTCTACAGAACACCTCAATATGTCTTTTTCTGCCTACGGAAGACCTCAGGAGGTCGTGTTCTGTCTATAGAAAACCTGATGAGGTATTTTACTGCCTACAGAAGACCTCAAGAGGTTTCTTTTGCCTATAGAAGACCTCAAGAGGTCTTCTTTTGCCTATAGAAGACCACAGGAGGTTTTTTCTACCTATAGAATACCTCAAGAGGTCTTTCGTTGCCTAAAGAAAACATCAAGAGGTCTTTTTTGCCTACAGAAGACCTCAAGACCTCTTCTGCTGTAGAAAACCTCAAGAGGTCTTTCGTTGCCTAAAGAAAACATTAAGAGGTCTTTTTGCCTACAGCAGACTTCAAGACCTCTTCTTCTGCCTACTGACGACCTCAGCAGGTCTTCTTCGGCTTACAGAAGGCCTCAAGAGGTCTTCTTCTCACACAAGGTCTTCTTCTGCCTATAGAAGACCTCAAGAGGTATTTTTCTGCATACAGAAGTCCTCAAGAAGTCTTCTTCTGCCTATTGAAGACCTCAAGAGGTATTTTTCTGCCTACAGAAGTCCTCAAGAAGTCTTCTTCTGCCTACAGAAGACCTCAAGAGGTCTTCTTCTGCCTACAGAAGACCAAAAGAGGTCTTCTTTTGCCTATAGAAGACCTCAAGAAGTCTTCTTCTGTCTACAGAACACCTCAAGATGTGTTTTTCTGCCTACGAAAGACCTCAGGAGGTCGTGTTCTGTCTATAGAAGACCTGAAGAGGTATTTTTCTGCCTACGGAAGTCCTCCAGATTTCCTACAGAAGACCTCAAGTGGTCTTCTTCTGCGAACAGAGGACCTCAAGAGGTCTTCTTCTGCCTACAGAGGACCACAAGAGGTCTTCTTCTGGCTACAGAAGACCTCAAGAGGCCTTTTCTGCCTACGGAAGACCTCAAGAGGCCTTTTTCTGCCTACCAAAGGCCTCAAGGTGTCTTTTTTGCCTACAGAAGACCTCAAGTGGTCTTCTCCTGCGTACAGAGGACCTCAAGAGGTTTTCCTTTGCCTACAGAAGACCTCAATATGTCTTTTTCTGCCTACGGAAGACCTCAGAAGGTCTTCCTCTGCCTACAGAGGCCCACAAAAGTTATTTCTCTGCTTGTAGAAGACCTCAAGATGTCGTTTGCTACCTGCAGAAGACACATAAAAGGTCTTCTTCTTCCAATAGAAGACCTGAAGAGATCTTTTTCTGCCTACAGAAGACCTCATATGGTCTTCTCCTGCCTACTGAGTACCTCAAGAGGCCTTCTTCTGTCTACAGAACACCTCAATATGTCTTTTTCTGCCTACGGAAGACCTCAGGAGGTCGTGTTCTGTCTATAGAAAACCTGATGAGGTATTTTACTGCCTACAGAAGACCTCAAGAGGTTTCTTTTGCCTATAGAAGACCTCAAGAGGTCTTCTTTTGCCTATAGAAGACCACAGGAGGTTTTTTCTACCTATAGAATACCTCAAGAGGTCTTTCGTTGCCTAAAGAAAACATCAAGAGGTCTTTTTTGCCTACAGAAGACCTCAAGACCTCTTCTGCTGTCTACTGAAGAACTCAACAGGTCTTCTTCGGCTTACAGAAGGCCTCAAGAGGTCTTCTTCCGTCTATAGAAGACCTCAAGAGGCCTTCGTCTGCCTACAGAAGATCTCAGGAGGTCTTCTTCTGTCTACAGAAGAACTTAAGATGTTTTTTTCTGCCTACAGAAGACCTTAAGAGGTCTTGTTCTGTCTAAATATATATATAGAAAACCACAAAAGTTTTTTTTTCAGTCTACAGAAGACCACAAGATGTCTTTCTCTGCCTACAGAAAATTTCAAGAGGTCTTCTTTTGCCTATAGAAGACATAAGGAATTTCAATCTGTCCAGGGAAGACCTCAAGGGTTCTCCTTCTTTCTACATAAAATCTCAAGGAGTCCCCTGCTGTCTATAAAATATCACAAGGGGTCTTTTTCCCTCTACAGAAAAGCTACAGAGATCTTCCTCTGCCTTTAAAAGACCTCAACAAGTCTTCTTAAGTCCATATGTTCATGCATGGCAAATTCTTCGAGCAGCAAACCTCTTGCGCAAATGAAATATCGAAAGGACACGTGAATCTGTTTTATTACACACCAAACAAACTATTTATTATCATTTTATATAACCCATCAAAGATCACATCACATATCTTAACTGCTATTACCCACTAAGACATTATGAGCATAGAACAGTAAATGGAACATTTTATTCTGCTTAGCAAACAAACAAGGGAAATTGCATTACTACTACTACTGCGGCTGCTGCTTATCGAATTCCAACAACAATTAATGGCTTTCAGCTTATCAAGCCGTATTATAAATTTCCATTGCCAAAGCCTAATAACAGATGAAGTATGGACAGCATTGGTGCAGTAAATAAAGTTTTAACGTAACATAAAATATACACTTTGGTCAAATACAAGGAATAAAATCGCAAAAAAAAAACAAAAACCAACAAGAAATGTAACAACATAAATAAACAAAATGAAACGAAACGAATGAAAGAAATAACCAACAACAACAACTGACTGAGAGAGTATATTTTCGAAAAGTAAATCCCCACAGATAAAACCTCTTAAATAATCTGCCACTTATTTATTTGGAAGTATTTTTGCTCTGTTATATCTCCGCTTCTTTTTTCGCTGGCAAAGGAGATGCACAGACATAGAGTAATAATAAAGAAACACATTTACACGCACACAGCGACATAAACAAGGGCATACTCTTGCACTGACATTACCAACTTTGGCCAAAACATAAATCTTTCTTGGCCAAAAGCACAATTAATAACGGTAACAAACAAACAACTAAAGACACAACACTTGAATGCATTCATGTGTGCGAGTAGTAGTTGGCCTCTCATACCGTTCAACGTTCGGGAAGCCATGTAAAAAGGAACGTTTGGTGCTGCCGTTAAACAAACAAGCAAACATTCGGACATTGCTGTGGCTGCTGCTGCTCTCTGTCTTTCGTTACTTGTACCAAGTTACAAAAATTTGCTGCTCCTTATACGTTATATGCACTTGACTTGTGCACTTATAAGTTGTTATAGTTCGTTTTATTTTGCTTTTTCATCGAATGCATTATTTTATATTTGCTTCATTTAGAGCTTCTTTTTTCATAATTTTTTGTTTTGTTGTTTAGATGTTTTTTATTTTATAACACCCTTACAATTTGAGTATATAAAGAGCTTAGAAGTACATTTGTATGTAGATATGCTTAATTTAGTCATAAGATTTCAGGTTTGCTGAAAAGAAGCTATGAAGACCTTTGAGGTCAACTATAGACAGAAACAATATTTTGAGAATTCCTTTTGGAGAAGGAGATATCTTGAGGTCTTCTGCAGACAGAAAAAAAACGTTTTGAGACAATCTGCAGGTAGAGGAAGTCCTCTTGAGGTCTTTTATTGGCAGAAGTAAACCTCATAAGGTTTTCTATAGACAGAACAAAGACAGAAAAAACGATCTCCTGAAGTCTTCTATGGACAGAAAAATACCACTATAGGTCTTCTACATACAAAAGTATACTTTTGAGGTATTCCATTTGCAGAAGAAGCTAGTCTTTTGAGATAAGTTGACGTCTTTTGGTGTTTTAAAGACAGAAGAGGACCATTTGCGGCTGATAGAGGAATACCTTTGGCGCTCTTCTACAGACAGAAATATTCCATAGACAGAAGAAGACCTCTTTAACTCTTTTATACTGAGAGAAGGACATCTTGAGGTCTTAAATTTACCGCAGAATACCTCTTGTGGTATTCTAAAGAACCACCGTGGTGCAATGGTATGCACACCCGCCTTGCACACATAAGGTGGTGGGTTCGATTCCCCAGCCAGGCAACATCAGAACACTTTTCAACGGTGGCAAAATACCCCTCAGTAATATTGGCGACATTTTCTGAGTATTTCAGCCATGTAAAACTTCTCTAAAAAAGTGGTGTCTTAGACAAGCCGTTCGGGCACGGCAATAAATCGGGGTGCACTCATTGATATGAGAGAAGTCTCCCTTGCCCCTTATGGGATGTTTGTGGGACAATTATATTATATTCTTAAGACAGAAAAATACCTCTTGAAATCATCTATAGACAGAAGAAGACCTCTTGGTCGCCCCTGTAAACAGAAGATGAACTCCTGAGGTATTGTGTGGACAGAATAAAGTCTTTTAGGGTCTTTAAAGATAGAAGGACACTTCTTGATGTCTTCTAAGCACATAAGTAGACGTCTTGCGAACTTCCACATACAGAAGAAGACCTTATGAGGACTGCTATAGAGGTCTTCTGTTCATAGAAGAAGTCCTCATGATATATTTTATTGATAGACAAATACCTTCGGAGCTATTCGTTAGACATAAGCTGACGCCTTGATATCTTCCACACACAAAAAAGACCTCTTGAGGTCTTCTAAAGAAAGACGAATATATCTTGAATTCTTCTATAGACAGAAGAATCCTCTTGACGTATTCGATAGACAGAAGTAGAAGAAGAAGATGTGGAAGAAGACCTCTTGGTGTGTTCTTTGAGGCATTCTGTAGACTTAAGAAGACCTCTTGAGGTCTTCTATAGAAAGGGGGAAACCTCTTGAGGGCTTTTGTAGACAGAAGAAGACCTTCTTATGCCAATAGACATAAGGAAACCTAGTGAAGTCTTCTATAGATAGAATAAGAGGTCTTCTACAGACAGAAGAATACCGCTTGAAGTCATCTATAGACAGAAGCAGAACTCTTGGAGTCTTTTAAATAAGAAAGAAAAACTCTTGAGGTTTTCTATAGACTGAACAAGACCTCTTGATATTTTCTTCTGAAATAAGTAGAATCTTGAAGTTTTTTGTAGGGAGAAGAACACCCCTTGATGTCTTCTGTAGAGTGAAGAAAACTTCCTGAGATTGTCTATAGAAATAAGAAGACTTCTTGCGGACATCTTAATACAGAAGAAGACTTCTTGAGGTCTTTTGTAAACAGAAGAAGTCCTCTTGAGGGCTTCTGTAAACAGAAGAAGCCTTCTTGAGGTCTTCCGTAGAAAGAAGAAGATTTCATGGGGCTTCAGTATACTGAAGAAGATCTCTTGAGGTGCTCTGTAGACAGAAGAAGAGCTCTTGAGGTCTTACTTAGACAGGAGAAGACTTCTTAAGGTTTTCTGTAGACAGAAGAAGACCTCGCGAGTTTTTCTGTACACAGGAGAATACCTCTTGAGATATTCTGTTGAAGAAAAAGACCACTTGAGGTTTTCTGTAGACTGAAGAAGTAGACGTGTTTAGGCCTTATGTAGACAGAAGAAGACCTCTTAAGATATTCGGTTGACAGAAGAAGACCTCTTGAGGTTCTTTGTAGACAGAAGAAGAGCTCTTGAGATATTCTGTAGACAGAGGAAGACCTCTTGAGGTGTTCTGTAGACTGAAGAAGAGCTCTTGAAATATTCTGTAGACAGAAGAAGACCTCTTTAGAGGTCTCTTGATATATTCTGTTGACAGAAGAAGACCTCTTAAGGTCTTATGTAGACAGAAGGATAGCTAGTCTAAATACCGAATACCTTAGCTAGTCTAAATACCGAAGAGGGCCTACTGGCTTCTCCTATAAATAGAAGGCCACTTGAGGTCTCCTATAGACAGAAGAAGATCTCTTGAGGCTGTCTGTATGCAGAAGAAGACCTCTTGGGATATTCTGTAGAAAGAAGAAGACCCCTTGGGATATTTTTTAGACAGAAGAAGACCTCTTAAGGTGTTCTGTAGGCAGAACAAGACCTCTTGAGATATTCTGTTGACCGAAGAAGACCTCTCAAGGTCTTATGTATACAGAAGAAGACCTCTTGAGGTTTTCTGTAGACAGAATAAGACATCTTGAGGTGTTCTGTAGACAGAAGATATATTCTGTTGACAGAAGAAGACCACTTGAGGTCTTTTATTGACAGAAGGAGATCTCTTGTCGTCTTCTGTATGCAGAAGAAGAATTTCTGACTTTGTCAATAGACTAAAGAAGACCTCTTGATATATTCTTCTGAAATAAGTAGACCCCTTGAAGTTTCTTGTAGGGAGAAGAACACCCCTTGATGTCTTCTGTTGAGTTAAGAATACTTCCTGAGATTGTCTATAGAAATAAGAAGACCTCTTGTGGGCATGTTAATACTGAAGAAGACTTCTTGAGGTTTTTTGTAAACAGAAGATGTCCTCTTGAGCCCTCTTGAGGTCTTCTATAGACAAAGAAGGCCTCTTGAGGTCTTCTGTAGACAAAAGAAGATCTCATGGGGCTTAAGTAGACTGAAGAAGATCTCTTGAGGTGCTCTGTAGGCAGAAGAAGACCTATTTTGAGGTCCTCTTTAGACAGGAGATGACTGCTTGAGGTTTTCTGGAGACAGAAAAAACCTCCTGAGGTGTTCCGTAGACAGAAGAAGATTTTCTTGGGGTGTTCTGTAGACAGGAGAATACCTCCTGAGATATTCTGTTGAAGAAAAAGACCGCTTGAGGTTTTCTGTAGACAGAAAAAGACCTGTTTAGGTCTTATGTAGAACAAGTCCTCTTGATGTTTTCTATAGACAGAAGAATACCTCTTGAGATATTCTGTAGACGGAAGAAGACCTCTTGAGGTTTTGTGTAGACAAAAGAAGGCCATTTGAGGTCTTCTTTAGACAGAAGAAACCCACTTTATATCTTATGTAGACAGAAGAAGACCTCTTTAGAGGTCTCTTGAGATATTCTGCAGACTGAAGAAGACATGTTAAGGTCTTATGTTGACAGAATGATACCTCTTGAGGTCTTCTGTAGACAGAAGGAGACCTCTTGAGGAAGTCTAAATACCGAAGATGACCTATTGGGTTCTCCTATAAATAGAAAGCCACTTGAGATCTCCTATAGACAAAAGAAGACCCCTTGGGGCTGTCTGTAGACAGAAGAAGACCCCTTGAGATATTCTGTAGAAAAAAGAGGAAGTTTTCTGTAGACAGAAGAAGACGTCATGAGATTTTCTGTGGGCAGAACAAGACCTCTTGAGATATCCTGTTGACCGAAGAAGACTACGTGAGGTCTTCTGTAGACAGAAGAAGAGCTCTATAGGTCTCAAGTAGACAGAAGAAGACCTCTTGAGGGCTTCTGTAGACAGAAGGAGAGCTCTTGCTGTAGCCTAAATGCCTTTAAAAAGAAGACCTGTTGTGTTGTTCTGTAGACAGAGGTCTTATGTAGACATAAGAAGACCTCTTGAGTTCTTCTATTCACAGAAGAAGGCCTCTTGTCGTCTTCTATATGCAGGAGAAGAATTCCTGACTCTATCAATAGACTAAAGAAGACCTCTTGAGCTCTTCTATAGACAGAAGAAAGTATCTTGGGGTGTTGTATAGAATAAAGAAGGTCTCTTGACGTCTTCTAAAGACAGAAGAATAGGAGCTCTTGTGGTTTTCTGAAGAGAGAATAAACTTCGTGCGTTTCTCTCCTAAGGTATTTTATACAAACAGGAAGGGCTTCTTTAGACTACATACATGTTTAGATCTTTACAGACGGAAGTGTTCTTGTTGTCTCTTTTTAGACAGAACATGCCCTCTCGAGTTCTTCTATAGAACGGAGGAAATGTTTGGACTTTTCTTTTGGTAGATGGAAACCTCTTAAGGTCTTCAAGAGACAGAAGCAGACCTCGTGGGGTCTTTTTATTCGAAAAAAAAACTTCTAGAGCTTTTCTCTAGACAGAGATAAACTTTTTGAGGTTTTGCTTGCCCGCGTTTTAATTTCATAAAAATATCATTCATATTCTGGAAAGGTGGCCGTCGTTGTGCAGAGGTGTTTGGAAGCTGTTTAAATACGACTTTTATATATTACCTTATGTGAAGCTGTAAGGTCTACAGAATTCTTCATGCACCAACATTCCTATTTTCAAATGCATATCCAACTCTTTTATTCCATCGTATGGCTTACAGCTTACTTAGCAATGTAATGGTGGCAGGATGTTATTATATTTTGGTATTCAACCTTTTGAATGGATTGGAAATGAAAATATATTCAAGAAAAAAAGAAACACCGAACTCAAGAAGAAATGCAAAAGTATAAATGCAAAAGCAAATACTTGAATGCCAGAGACCGCTAAATGCTACTGCCTGCCAGTGCAAAACAATCTAGCAGTAGCTATGAATTCAAGCCACTTAACTGAGAAGTTTTAACGGGTGTTGGCAGAACAACTATTTGCCAGCTACTATTGCTTATACTGCCATTTAAAATAAAAATATGCGAGCAAAATACGAAAAGAAACAAAAAACAAAACGAAAAAATTAAACAATTTTAGCACTCCTAAGGCTACATTTGATTTTAATGTTTTCTTACACTTTGCAGTTGATTGGGTCAAACAAACATTCAAAACTATGAAAACAATTTTAGTTTGGCAACGAAACGAATAACTAGCGATGCTGTTTTGGCTTTTTACTTTCCTGCTACTTTAACTATTACTTTTTCGGTGGCAATGGCTTTTTAGCGTTCAGTGCAAATGGCCTCATATTAATTTTTAGTTTTTTTATATTTTTATTCTGTTTATTTTTAGAATAACGTTTTTTGTTTATTTTAACTTGGTTCTTGTTCATCATCTTGAATATCAGCAACTTGAACATCCACACTATTGCTATCCGTAAACGTTTAACAAGTTAAAAAGTTCGTGTGGAAGGGTTTGGTGGTTAGTTTTTAGTTATAATAAAATTAATTAAGAAGTCTAAAAAGATTTCAAAATTAGTTTTTGTATTTATTTTAATATTATGAAAAGGAAAATGGAAGTAAAATTAAAATATATCTTTAAAGTATAGTATGTATTCTAACAGAGAAGAATGGAATTAAATATAATTGCACTGACCGATAAAATAAAAGTCTCACTTCGTTGAATACAACGCGGAATTAGGCTGAGCATGAGGGGAGAACACATTTTTGCTTTGTTAACAAGTGACGAAGAAACATATTAATGATAAACTGTGCACCAGCATTTTTGGGGGTGTGGAAAATTCGATTTGGAGATATAAGCCCTTAATTAGTATATTAAGAACAGAAAAGGAAATTTTCGCCATAGGTCAAGTTTCTGAGATATCGCGTGATGCATTTTTTGATTTTTCCCCTATAATAGTTGCGAAAATAGCTTAATATCTCTCTATGGCGTTATTTTAGCTTCGTTTTGAGATTAAATGTCTGCAGTCAAATCGATTGGCGAATCTTTTTGTTGAACATTTCATTCTTCTAACTCAATTCCTTCATATCCTTTTCGTCCTTTATTTCTTGAACCGTAGTAGAAGTACCACAAGATGAGATTTTTCAACATACAAATATTTTACAAAAATGTTGCTCAGAAGATTTTAGGTACGGATCTTTTTGGCAACTAATCAATTTTTCCCGTTTTCATTGTCCTTATTGGTGTTTACTCGGTCTTGGTTCAGAAGAAACTATGTTTTGTTTTTCTGTACATTCGATATTGGCTATTTATTGGTATAACCAATCGGTAGGTTATCGCTTATGTAGACATCTGGGGTGCTTTTGAAATATTTACCAAAAAAACCTCCTGTAATGAAGAATTAAAACCAAAACAAGAATGGATGAAAAAGACGGAAATAGGTAATGACTGGACGTAACAACGAAGTTTAGGCCAACAGGTTGACCTGCTAAAGCCTGCAAAACGGATACACTTTTCCAGAATTTGGAGGATTTATTCTAGGTTGCTAAGCTAATTAGTGAAATTAAATTTGTTATTTTTAAAGTAAGCTAGCTTAATCTCTTATTTGGTGCTTTCAAATGTAAAAACAAGAAGTTTTTAAAGTGGGTGTAGTTAAAATTGAGATTAAGCTAGCTTACTTTAAAAATAATAAGTAAACACACATCTCAACAAAACTGCCAAAGTGAATCTAGAAATTAAATTTGTTTAAAAAGTAGCTCCATTTTTGTTCCAATATGTGACATTTTTTATGAAGATTGACGATTTTATTATTTAAGGATTTATTGATATCAAAGCATTCTGAAAATTCCCCCACTGTCAACAGAAAACAGCTAGATGTCTTCAGCTGTCTATAGAAAATTTCAAATGGTCCTCGTCAGTGTTTAGAAGACAACAACAGTTCTGAATCTGTATAAATAAGATCACAAGAGTGTCTACAGAAGGCTTGAAAGGTCCTCTTCTGTCTTTAAAAGACAACAAATAGGCATCTTTCGTCATCTCTTTGTCTAAAGAAGACCTCAAGAAGGAGGAGATCCATGAGTGGTATATAGATGACCTCAAAGGGTCTATAGAATACCTCAAGAGTCAACAGAAGACCTCCAGAAGCCTTCTTCTGTCTATAGAAATCCTCATGAGGTCTTATTATGTCTCGAGAGGTCTTCTTCTGTCTACAGAAGAGCTGAAGAAATCGTCATTTGGATATAGAAGATCTCTACAGGTTTTATCTGCCTATAAAAAATCTGAAGAAGGATTTCTTCTGCCTATAGAAGACTTCAAAAGGTCTTCTTCTACCTGATATCAAGAGAACTATAGAAGACCTCAAGATGTATAAAGAAGGCCTCAAGTGGTATATAGAATACCTCAAGGGGCCTTCTATATACCTCAAGAAGTCAACAGAAGGGCTCTAGAGGCCTTCTTATGTCTACAGAAATCCTCGTGAGGTCTTATTATGTCTCGAGACGTCTTCTTCTGTCTACAGAAAAGAAGATATTAAGAGGTTTTATCTGCATATAAAAGATCTGAAGAAGCTGTTCTTCTGCCTACAGAAGACTTTAAGAGCCCTTCTTCTACCTGACATCAAGAGATCCATAGAAGACCTGAAGAGGTATAAAGAAGGCCCCAAGTGGTATATAGAAGACCTCAAAGGGCCTATAGAATACCTCAAGAGGTCAACAGAAGACCTCTAGAGGCCTTATTCTCTCTATAGAAATCCCCATGAAGTCTTATTGGGGATTTCGAGAGGTCTTCTTCTGTCTACAGAAGAGCTGAAGAAATCGTCATTTGAATATAGAAGATCTCAAGAGGTTTTTTCTAATTGAATTTTTCTAATGAGGTTTTTTTCTGCCTATAGAAGACCTTAAGAGGTCTTCTTCTACCTATGGGAGACTTCAAACGGTTTATCTCTGCCTTTAGAATTCCTCAAGGGGCCTTCTTCTGTCTATAGAAGATACCAAGTGGTCTTCTTCCGTCAATAGAAGACTACAAGAGGCTTTGTTCTGTCCAAAGCAAAACACAAAGACCAAATGAAATGTCTTTGTCAGTCTGCAGAATACCTCAAAAAGTCATCTTCTTTTCACAGAAGAAAATCCCAAGTGTTCATATTTTGTCTAATGAAGTGTTCTATTTTAATAGAAGACAAGAAAATGTCCTCTTCTATATACAAAAGATCTCAAGTAGTCTTCTTCTGTCTATGGAAAAGTCCAGTTTGTCTTCTTCCTTCCGTAATTGTTATCAAGGCGATCTTCTTCTGTGTAAAGGCGAACTCACACAATTTTCTTCTGTCTATAAGACTCCATAAGGCCTTCAGTCTATAAAATACCTTTTCTGTCCATATAAGACGTGAAGCGCTAATTTGGCTATAGAGGAAGTCAAAAGGTCTTATGTCCAGAAGTCTTCCAGTTATAGGAGACCTACTCGCTCCATAAAAATCTGAAGAAATATGTCTGCTGTCTTCTGTTGCTATTTCTGTTTATCAAAATAATGTGAGTTATCAGTAAGAGCTTTATTTGAATTTGTGATGGATTTGGCCAGCTTTACAACACGAAGTCGAGACACCGCACAGTGGTTCAGAATCGTTTTTTCCTGGTCAAAACTCTGTAACATTTGATCGGATAGAGATATTTTCATAATTCTTTTTTGTTCGACAGATAACACTTTCAGCTTTCCGACACATTAAGAGCCACAAAATTCGGTCTAGCGGTTGCAGGGGAATTCAAGGTCAAGGTCAATGTCAAAAATTTGAGTTTTTTTATTTTGCATTAAAATATACGTGTTTTTGAGTTTTTCATACGTTCTAACTATTTAAATAAAAATAGGTAAAAAAAACTTTTTAAGTTAAACGGTTTTATGTTAAACATACATTGCAATGTTTAAGTTAAATGTACTAAAAACCAAAAATAATAAAATAGATACAGTCGTGGGAATTATAAACATATGCATAGACTAGACTAAAATAAAACCGTGGGGCACGTCAATTGTCTACAATCGTTGATTAAAATGTTTGTTTTGTAATGTTACACTATAATTAGGCAGTTGTTCAACCGACAACGATGGACGTGTGATAAGTAGGGCTAGAATGTGCCCCACGGTTTTATTTTAGTCTATGCATATGTTTATAATTCCCACGACTGTATCTATTTTATTATTTTTTGGTTTTTAGTACATTTATCTTAAACATTGCAATGTATGTTTAACATAAAACCGTTTAACTTAAAAAGTTTTTTTACCTATTTTTATTTTCTAGTTTTTAGTTTTTATTTCGCATTCTGTTTAATTCATTTAGTGCTTCATTATTGCAAGGTTTCTTGCCCGTTAGTTTATTGCAGTCCAACGGTTTTATGTTAAACATACATTGCAATGTTTAAGATAAATGTACTAAAACTCCTTTTATTTGATACCCATATTGATGGGATTGATAATACCTACGTTATCCGCCATTTTGTAGCGGCCGCCATCTTGGATTTTAATTTTATATAGTACATTGTGTTGACCACTTTCATTTGATACCCGTATTGATGGGATTGATAAAACCTACGTTATCCGCCATTTTGTAGCGGCCGCCATCTTGGATTTCAGTTTTTTATAGTATATTGTATTCTGCTTGTTGAGCCCTTTCATTTGATACCCATATTGATAGGATTGATAAAACCTACGTTATCCGCCATTTTGTAGCGGCCGCCATCTTGGATTTTTATTTTATATAGTACATTGTATTCTACTGGTTGAGCACTTTCATTTGATACCCATATTGATGGGATTGATAAAACCTACGTTATCCGCCATTTTGTAGCGGTCGCCATCTTGGATTTAAATTTTTTATAGTATATTGTATTCTGCTTGTTGAGCCCTTTCATTTGATACTCATATTGATGGGATTAATAAAACATAAATTATCCGCCATTTTGTAGCGGCGGCCATCTTGAATTTATAATGATAATGAATAAACATAATTGTATTGTCACCAAAATCCAAAGTGTATACAAAATTTCAGATTAATCGGTTGACAGGAAGAGGGTGAAATTTGAATTACTAAATTTGACCCAAGAATAAAACAAACGGGGTGAGCTAAATAAAACCCTTTAAAAAGGACAAACAACAATATACAAACCATAAAAATACAAACAATTAAAAAAACGCCACAATGTTTCTAATTGAAGACACTGGCACGACGTGTGTTGTTTAAGCAGGCCAACCAAATTTTGGTGTGTGCATTCGTCGAAATTCGACGACACATACTAGTGGAAAAGGTTTGAATTGTTTTCGCAGACACTTTCGTCGGAGTTGTTTGAGGTTGCCAAGGAAAAACTTCTCATTGAACTTTTTTCTTTGCTTACCTTTTATACTTCGAGCTGACGATTGATGTTTGGGTATAACAAGTTTTTTGTTGAAGAAGTTATTGAAAAATAACTTCGGTGGTGAATATCCACAAACAAAAAACAAGGGAACTGATGAGATTCTGTGGCGAGAATCGAAACTATAGTATTCCCTGCCTTACCCCTTGGCGAACAATGCCAAATCTTTTCCACTAATAAACTAGTTGTTTTAAAATATTAAAACAACAACAATGGGATTAAGCCAGACTATTTTGAAAAAAAAATTTGCAAACGCTATCCCAAAAAAACGCCACAATGTTTCTAATTAAAAAAAAAACAATTTTTTTGGAAAAAAAATTTTAAAATTTTTTCCAAGATATTTTTTTCAAAAAATTTAAATTTGTTTCTAAATTTGAAAGAATGTACTCCTTGGGTTTTCTTAAAACTCTTATAAAATTTCATATATTAAAAAAAAATTCCATTTGTGTAAAAAATCTATATTTTATATGGGAAACGGTATGGAAAAAACACATGTAATTTCAAAAAGTGTAAAAAAGTGTTAAACTGACGGAACGGATCGGTTACGAAAGTATATATGGGCTGAAGGAGGACACTCTCACTAATTCTGTGAAAACGAGACTTTGTTCCAAGCTGTTCCCAAAAAGTTCTAGTCCACTAAACTTGTTATTTCACTAAAATATAGTACCTTAGGAAAAATAAAATAGCTCGTTTCGTGTAAACGGTACGCTAATTTATTAAAACGATTCTTAAAGGTAACAATCCTACCTACTTAACAATGAATACAATACCTGTTATAGTTTCTGAGAAATAGCTGCTTCTTTCTTCAGAAATTTGGAAAATAAAATTACGTATTTTCCAAACTTGCCACGCCACGCCCACACCTACTAATATTTTGATCTAATTTGTTGCTTTCCTTAGTTTTAATATGTTTACTATCGAATCCCATATAGAAATTAACAATCGGACACAACAAAAAATGGGGGTTTTGGCCAGGAAAATCGATTTCTGAATCACTGTGCGCCGCATAGCTTTGTACTGTTAACATCATGCAACTTTTATTTTAAAGAACATTGGAAATTGTAAAAAATTTGTTCCTAGCCTCCGCTCATTACATTTTTTGTGTTATCCATGCGTATGCGTAATGATAGTGTGTGTGAGCTTATGTAACTCAAATGTTACTTATACGCTCCATAATATCCTGCATTAACTTCATCATATCCCACTGCAAAATACACAAACAAATAATAACTTTTTTATTGTTGTTTGAATTTCATAGCTTCAAGCAAATTACATTATTATCGTTCTTAGCGTTGTGTTGTTGTTGCCGCTGTTCAGCATGTCTGGCGCAATGTCGTTTTATTCTTGTTTGCCGCGCTGTCGTTGCCAGTTACTTTAATTTTTATTCTTTTTTACATTTTCTTATCTCTGTCATATCTTCACGGCCAGCCAGCAACCAGCAGATTGCCGGCATAAACATTTTACAAGCAATTTATTTATAACAATTATAAAACAATTACATTTATATACATATTGTGTACGTTAATTTCTGTAATAAATGATTGTTAATGCATGTTGCACATAACCACATGGAGATACAATGGAACAAACACTTACATGGCATGTATGTATGTATGCATATATCTGTGTGTGTGTGAATGTGGAAAGGTAAAGCAAAAACAAAGGATTGCAATGACAATAAAAAGCCAATTCAGCATATCTGACTTTGACCAAACAGAAGTCTACAAATAATACGCTTCATTACGACGCTTCTCTGATGCTAAATGAAATATAAGTGGCGGAAAATAGCGTTGTAAGGTTTTGTGAATAATGACAACCAAATTGATAATGTGAATGTGGCGAAAAATAAGAGATGCAAAATGTAAAACGAAAGCAAAAATCATACATCTGTCCTTCTTTGTATTACTATATACCCTATATAAAAAAAATTTCAAATTTACAAAGGAAACATTACAATGTTGTAGATTCCTGCAGGATCTGGAATAAAGCAAATAATATTTTTTTTGTTTTAAGTAAATCCCATTTAACATTTCAGCAAATAATCTTCCATTTCCAGTAAACATGTTCACCTTAATACGATTCAAGCTTTAATCTTGTAAGATATTTTTGTTTGCCTGAACTACATTCTATTTCTTTTCTTTTTCCACTCAAAATGGTGATCTTAACTCAATATTAGCATTCTAATACTTGTATTGTCCAATCAAATTGTATTTGCTTGAAAAGAAATAAAGAATAAAAGAAAAAGTAAATTGAATGCAATTTTTGTTGCAGCAATTGGCTAAGGAGGTTGCGTTTGGACATTGAAACACTGAAAAAAATATTATTAGTTAAGTATTTCTGATTATTTTATGTTCTGATGTTTAATAGCGTTTGACACAGGGCCTATCTACCATAGCTGCCATTAACTAAATCCCACTAAATCACTAATTCTGCTCACAAAAAATAATTTTTATTTTTTTGTCAGTGTACCAATTGTAAGCATTCGAATGTCCGGAGGTTCATGACATTCAGCAAAAATATTGTGTCACTCTAATGTCACCTTTACAACAACATGGTCATGTTTGGACGTACATACTCGTATTACTATTGTTGTAGGTGTGTAATCATGACAATTTGTTTAACATTTTGTCTCAAATCAAAGTTGAATGTTGATTGTTGTTCTACTACTTGTTTCTGTTTAGTTGGGAATATTGTAGAAAAAAAAAAAACAATAAATTGAATTGAATTTTATAAAAGATGAAGAAGAAAATAAGTAAAAGAGGTCTGTTGTCGGACGGGGTCGATCATGTGATACCCTACACCACTTCCCCTGGACACTAGTTTTCCGTGAAATTTATTTATATGATTGCAAAGTGTATTTATGTATGTATGATTTCGACACGTTATATATTATTTTCATTATGTCGTTATGGACAGATGGACAATTTTGGCTACATATACATACATATTTCTTTGAAGAATTAAAAATTTGTATTAAGAAAGAAAAAATACCAAACGCATTCAGAAATAGCTTTTGTGATGACTTTAACCGATTCCATCAACGAAAGAGATCAAAGGTAGCATAAAAACTTCAGAACCCCGTACAGCATTTGTAGTAATGTGCATCAATTTCAAAAAATAGGAATTCCTCTATCATGATTTTAATACTTTTCTATCATTGTTACGAAATTTTGTAGCATGGAAGGTAAACGTAGTTCTTTATAAAAAACCAAAACTATAAAGGAAAACACTCTTATATGTCGCGGTGTGCTTGAACCAACTTTAAATGGAAGGGGCTTACATCTAGGAAGTTTTTGCAGTTTCTGAACCTACAATGTTCAAAGATGAGAAAAATAAAAAAAAATACAAAAAATCGCTTGAGTGCTTTTTATATTAATAACTATCAAATATCACATTTATGTTTTTTAAGCTTTCACGATTTTGCTTGGGAACCGTAAGCCCTATTGAAATGAGCAAATGTTGTACAAAATTGACCTTCGTGATATTTTCGCATGTTTTACCATTTTTATACCCTCAGCATTTATGCTAACGAGGGTGTATACACTTTCATACGGGCAAAATGTGCCTCATTGAAATAATGGTTTTAGACCCCAAGTATGTTTGGACGAAATGTGTTTCAGACAATTTAGAGTTGATTTAGCCATGTCTGTCAGTCTGTCTGGCTGGAGCGCACGATAACTCTCGAACGGATCAACCGATTCGGTCCAAAATTTGGCTTTCGTAATATTTTGTCCACACTCAGTTTAAGTTCGAAGATGGGTTATATTGGTCCACTCTTTCCGGTACCTCCCCCACAAAAGTTAGAAAATGTTCGGAAAACTTGTGCGCACGATAACTCTTTAAGGGAGTAACGGATTTGGTCCACACTTTGCATATCTTGAAACTCCCACCAGACTTAGATGAGGTTCTGATATGGACTCAATCAGTCCACTCCTTCGGGTACCTCCCACACAAAATTTCGGAAAAGTTCAGTTTTGGACCTGCTCTCGAATCGTTTTTATTTTTGTTGTAGCAACTTGTATTCTCTGCCACCCATACGACGGTACAAGTTTCATCAGGGGCAAGTCCATACTTCCTGAGAAAATAGCCTCAAAGGTGCAACAAGCCCCTATGACACCGTGTGTAGTGGTTGGAGCGCAATATAACTCTCGAACAAATCTACCGATTCGGTCCAATATGTGGCCTTCGTAATATTTTGTGCAAAGTTAGTTTAAGTTCGAATATAATCCATATCGGTCCACTCCTTCAGGTACCTCCCCCTAAAAAAGTTCAAAAATATTCGGAAAAATTGTGCGAACGATAAATCTGGATGGGAGTGACCGATTTGGTCCATACACATCCTAATATATTTACCAAATATAGATCTTGTTCAAATATGGACTATATTTGTTTTCTTCACTCCTTCGGGTACCTCCCACACAAAATTTTGGATAAATTCACTTTAAGACCTGCTCTCGAATCACTTTGATTTTTGTTGAAGCATTTTGCATTATCGGCCTCAATTACGACAGTGAAAGTTTCTCAGGGGCAAGTCCCTACTTCTTGAGAAAACAGCCCGAAAGGTGTAAAAAACTACTATGGCACCATATGTATTGGCTGTAGAGCTCGAACCGAATAATGCGTTCGTCCACACTTTGCATATCGTAAAATTTCTTCGAATATTAGATGAAATTATATAGGTCTACTGCTTCCGGTACCTCTTCCACAAAAGTTCGAAAATATTCGCTAAAATGATAATCGCAATATCTCACAAATGTAGCAACCAATTTGGTCCAAATTTTTGATCTCGAAATATTTTGTTCAAATTTGGGCCCTATCGGTCCAATCCTTGGGATACCATCAATACAAATCTTCAACATATTTGTGCAGTTAAGGGTCTGTTCGAGGATCCTTTGGAAATTTTTACCGAATGTTTTCCTAGTGCCCGATATAATGCTTTTCATAGGCTAGTATGGTGCAAAAGCCCTATCTATCGATATCCCCCGCAAATTTTTGAGCTTTAATCCAATCCATATCTCTGTCGGTTCATACGCCCATACATGTTTTTTTAAGTACACAAGCTGAGGGTATATCTCTGTCGGCAAAGCCGACTAATTCTTCTTTACTTGTTGAGATATAGAAATTGAAATTGGGGCAATGAACTGACTGTATCGCTTCCTTACAAAACAATGTCTTCACGGTGCGCCTTAACTAACTTGAAGTGGATGGTGCTTACACCTGGGAGATTTTTGCAGATTATGAGTCTGCTAGGTTCATAGATGAGAAAAATCAAAAAAAAAAGAAAAAATAAAATAAAAATAAACAAGTAAGAAAAGTCTATAGTCCGACGGAGCCGACCATGGGATACCCTATACCACTATCCCTGGACAATCGCTCTCCACGGAACTTCTTTTCAACGATTGTAAAAATATAATTATCAAATATCAGAGATGTAATGTATAATACTTATGACCAAAACCAAAAAGTTATCTAGCATGACAAACACATTTTTGTAGCAGGAAAGGAAAATTTAGTTCACACAAACTAAAATGTAATGAAACCCAATTATGTAGTACTACTAGTTCCGTTGTTTAACCGCTACGTTATTGAAATTTTTACCAATTTCACACAAAAGTTTCAGTCCATTTAACCCGCTAATCTGATCTTCACGTTGGTTTGTACGCTTCTTCTTCATCATAAACTCAAAGTTTGTTTAAAATTTTGCGGGTTGTTATTTTGACCTACAGAGCCGCTACAAAATTAGTTAAAATTTTGTGTTTGGTCCATTTCATTCCCTGAACATTTCACTATCATCACCGAAAACTAATCATTTCTATTCTGGCCCGAACCCTACCTCCTTAAGAAATTCGTTACAATCGGTCCATAATTGCGGCCTTAAGCTTGTCTATAATTTTTAATGGACGGACACACATCGCTAAATCGTTTTATCTCGTCGAGATATGAATTTTGGCATACAAAATAGGGGGTCTAGGACGAATATTTCGTGGTGTTACATAAACTTTTGGAGAGACAATAAGTAGCATGGGATAAAAATGTGGTTCTCTAGACAGAACCCATTATATATTAGGCAGTAGGCCCGTTATCTAGCAAACACTTTATTGCAATTTTCTTCAGAGGAAAGGTCAGTAGTTTTTTTTCCATATGTAGGCTTCTTTGCGAAATATATATGTCCTCAAGGAATTAAAATATCGACCAAAAATAAAATTTTTATATTTTTCATACAAAAGTAATGGTCCATTTCACCCGCTAAAGAATATCAGATCATCATTCAAAATTGTAGGCATCTTTTTCGACCTATACTCTTACCCGTTGCAAAATTTCGTGACTATTGATGTATAATTGCAGCTTCTAGCGAGTTTATTATTACACTACAAACAAATAACGGAATATATTAGGCTGTAACTCTGTTATCTGATCATTCACACCAACATAATTGGCATCAATTGAAAGGTCAAGCGTTCCACTTTCAAGTATATCTCACTTGTCCGGAATGTCACTTCCAGGAATTAAGATATAAGCAGTATATTAAAATTTTTCACAATTTTCACACAAAAGTTTTTTTCCATTTAACCCTCTAAATATTATCCGATCGCCATCTCAAATTGCAAGCTTCTCCTTTGTGATATACTCTTACCTTATTTAAAATTACGCGTTGATCGGACTATTATTGAGACCTACAGAGCCGCTATAAAATTGGATAAATATTATGTTTTTGGTCCATTTCACCCGCTAAATATTTCACGATCATCACCAATAAGAATAGGGATCTATTCTGATCTGAACCCGACCTCAATACAAAATTTCGATCGGTCCATAATTGCGGCCTGGAGCGTGTTTACAATTTATAATAGATAGACGGACGGACGGAAGGACGGACACACATCTCAAAATCGCTTTATCTTGTCGAGATATGAAGAATGGTATACCACATTGGGGGTCTCCGACGAATATTTCGCGGTGTTACATGAATTTTTACCAAAACAAACTTATAATACCCTTTTCCACATTGTGGTATAGGGTATAAAAAGTTTAAATAAAATGTTTATTCATAAAGTACCGTTATGTTGATTGAAGCAATAGCATGTTATACATTACTCACGAACTTCGCTTCTTTCGTGGAGTGTATCTAAAAACTGCAGCAAATCGCAGCTCGATTCGAATAAAATTGTGCAAAAATTACATCCGAATAAATCCGATCCTTTAAGACACAACAACATTTTCATAAACAGTGTGCACCAAAAATGCAAGATTCCTGATTTCGCCTCAGTTTACCAATTCACATTATTTGACAGTTTCCTGTTATTTATGTTAATATGTTGTCAACAACACTTAAAAACTCTCGAATCTGAAATAATTTTGCCGATAGGTAATGCCTCTATTTTGATAGGAGTGGGATATTGTTATTATATGTATGATAAATTCAACCTTATTACAACTTTTGAGTTGGGAATTAAAGAGTGGCCATTGGCCTTAAAAAAGTTTACATTGTCATAATAATGGCTCTATCTTGATTTAGTTGGCATGTGTTTTTGGAAATTTCACGTCAAGTCAATCGAAATTTGAAAACTGTTAGTATGAACATGACTATAGTTTTAATTAATTTTATTTCAAATTTAAACCAGCTATGTGACAATTCCAGGCAGGTTGTCAAAGAGGGAATATTAAAAACAAAAGAACCATTATATATAGGGACTACATCCCAATCTGAACAAATTTTTGTTTTAATCGATAAAACTGAACAGGGACTTTAGACAACATCACATATTAAATTTGAAGGCTATTAAATTAAAATTGATTGAGTTATATCAAATTCGGAGAATGATATATAGGGACTGAACCGATTTTTGTCAAAATCGATAAAACTGATTAATTTGAAGGCTATTCTCCTAAAATTGACCGCGTAATATAAATATCGAGGAATGATATATATGATATATATATGATATGATATGTCAAAATCAGTAAAACTGATTAGGGGCCTAAGAAAATATCAGATATTTAATTTGAAGGCTATTCTCTTAAAATTGTCCGAGTAATAGCAATATCGGAGAAAGATATACATATATGGGGACTATATCCAAATCTGAACCGATATGGACCAAAGATGGAATTTTTCATTCCTATGCCCTCATAAGTACTTGTTAAAAAATGCATCATACTTCGCCACGATCCTGACTGCCGGAGTCTAAAAGCCGTTCTTGCTGCCTGACACTGACTTATTAGGATATCAAGAGTTTGGAGAATATGGAGAAAATTTTTTTCTGGAGAGAATTGTCGATATTTGTCCACGTTTTAATATAGCCCCCGTAGAACGGTACGAAATGTTGGAAGTTTTAGAAACATTATATAACCGAAATGGCTGAGACCTGGTTTCAATATAATTTATGCTGGAAAGAAGTTCGGCCAGGTCGAACTTAACGCAGTTTTCCACTCTGTTTATAGCAGACCTGAGTTGGTTGTCTGTCTATAACATACCTCAAGAGGTCTTTTGTCTATAGAAGACCTGAAGACGTCTTCCATCTATAGCATACCTGAAGAGGTTTTTTTTGTCTATGTTAGATCTCAAGTGGTGTTCTGAAAATGAAAAAAAAACCTAAAGTGCTCTTCTTTTTTACCGAAGAGATGAATAGGTAATATGTCTTTAGCAAATTTGAAAAATCCTCTGTCTGTAGGAGATCTATAGCATAATTCTAGAAGTATTCTGTCTATACTGTTTATTCTGTATATATAAATTTTCGGCTATTTCACTTTAGTGGCTATTTACAAACAGTTGAACATAAGCGGGATGGAAGAAAATATGTATTTCCTATTTTAACTCGGAAAACATTTTTCACAGAACTATTTTTTTTAGTTACATCAAAGTCATTGTAAACAATGAATACCTCAAAGTGTAATAAAACTCAACTCAATTCTACTAAGAGTTAATTAAAATATCCAACAGATACCATACAAATTACTTTGTAAAAAATAACAAGGAAATTAGAATGAAAAATTCGAAAAGTTTTCTCCTAAATATTATCCGTATTCCACTTAAATTTGAATTAATTTGATGGCCACATTTTATAATTTATTCCTTCGTTTGCGGAGGCTAAGGGTGGGGATAAGCCACAATTAATCGCAATTAAAGTGTTTACTAATTAACCATTTAGCATTCCCGGCCATATTCAAATTCTTAGCATTTGAATAACCTACATGTTTATTTAAATATACATTTATGCAGTGATTTTGGGAAAAGTATACTTTAGGTGAGACATTAGATGGGGTCGAAAAAAAATTTAATATAAAATTGAACTTAAATCGAAGACCATGATGTCTTCCATCTACGGAAGACCATGGAGTATTCTAGCCATAGATGACTTCTGGTGGTCTTCTAGCTATAGAAGACAATGTGGTCTTCTAGGTATAGAAATGTTCGATCTACAGAAGACCTTAGGTCTTCTCTCAACAACAGACCACGAGGTCTGCTATTTATAGAAAATCACGATGCTTTTGCTATCTATCGAAGACAATGAGGTCTTCCAGCTACAGAAGTCCATGAGATCTTTTATATACGGAGGACAATAAAGTCTGCTATTTCTGGAAGACCATGAAGTTTTGTTTTCATATGTCAGCCTACGGAGTATCGTCCGTTCTTCGGTATATATAAAACCTTATGGTGTTTTTGAAGTGTTCTATCTATAGAAGACCATGGGAAGACTTTGGGAAGACCACTTCTACCCATTTCAATATCCCACAATCATACGCAAATTCATCACAATACTTCAGCCTACTCACACACATTCTCATTAACTCAAGCGCGCACACACACACACCCTCTTAAGCGAAAACATTAAATAAATGAAAGTCATCAAAATGAAACCAAGAAAAGAGCAAATCCCGAAAACATTTGCACAAATTATACTAAGAAAAAACAAAAACAAAATGGGTTTCACAAAACAAAAGACTTCAGAATCTGCTTGGGGGAAATAAAAGGGGAAAGGAAACAAGAAGGACACTTAAATCTCTTCACTTGTAAATGCAATGAATTTCCCAAACAATTAACTGAGTCAAACGAACGGTTGGCGGAGGGGGTAACAACGAAACAAACGAATTGCAAAACAACAACAACGACTATTCATCCCATCCATCCATTTAGTCGTCAGTCGTCATTCATCCATCCAGCCAGCCAACAAACGGGAACATTTTGGCAAATACAGTTGAGAAAACAAAATGAAATATTTAAACAGTATACCGCGAACTGTGTGAACAGTGAACAGGATAAGTAGCAGAGAACTGGTGGTAGGAGCAACAGCAGTAGCAGCATCAGTCAACGGCTTCTAAACAAGACAAAGCAAAATAAAACAAAAATTGACTTTCTTGCTCTCCCGTATCATTTTCGTTTACAAAACAACATTTTGTTGGTTGTTAACATCTATGCCGCTACTCGCCCCCGTCCCCTCTCAGCACAACTTTAGCCACAACTGTTCTTCTCTATTCTTCACATTTCACCCGTGCCTGTTTATCTGTTTACTAATTTTGTCGTCAAGTTGATAATTATCATACAGTCATACAAATCTACAGTTTACAGAAGGGTACTAACGACCGTGTGGGCGGATGGATGGTAGTGGCTGGTGGGAGGATAGAACACAACACAACGGGATATTTCAACTAAAACTTAAAACTAAAAGTGGGAATCAAGGAAAACCCCACTACAGAAACAACGCCGACAACGACGAGGAGGAAGTGGAGAACGTTAAGTAATTGCATTTAAATATGAAACAACGGAAACAGAAAACTGCTGATTAAAGCTTCCAAATTGAGTAATTAAAGGCGAAGAAGAAGACGATGAAAGAAGCACTGCAACTGCGATAAATCGGGGACATTTAGATTAAAGGAAAAGAGATTTGAAAAAAAAAAAACAAAAATAAACTGGAGTGCATAAATCGTTCTTTGTAATTGTTAAAGCTGAAACATTTTAATTTCAATTTAGGGAAATTTTTAAAGAAATGGAATTTAAGGTAACAAAGTAAAAAAGTGTCTCAAAATCTTCTCTATTATATAAAACTGAAATGACGTTCGTACGTGAATCAAAAACTCGACTAATTTACAAACGATTTGCTTCGCGTTTGTCTTTAAATGTTCATATTTATCCAAAGAAGGATCTGACATATTTTATTTTTTAGATATCGCGGAAAATCCGCGAAAATTTGCAAAAATATATTTCGAAGAAAGATTATCAGAGAATATTTCTTCATCGTTTAAAAGTAGCATTGGCTATATAAATCTTTGAAATTCCACGTTGATCTGGAGATATAACATCGGAATTGGAGGTATCTCCAAAAATGTAAAAGTTGTATGCCGTAAAATATCACAAGCAATTTAAAATTTTGTAGTTTAGTTCTAGGTGCATTTATTTTATCGTAAACCAATATATATTGGAAAGACAATGAATGTTGTTATCTTCCACTGCAACAGATGTCGCAGTTGGTGATAATGGTATAGCTACCAACCGATCCCGATTTACGTCTCTTTAATAATTTTGTTTTCGCATAACAGGTGTCGCAGAAAAGATTTTCTTTCGTTAAAATCCATTTAGACAAACAATTATTACAAAAGATGAATTTGTAAAAATGTTGATTTTCATTTTCAAATTAAACAAGTAAAAAAGTATCAGTCAGTATCAGAGATATACCCTCAGCCTGTGTATATTGAAACAATTTTTTTCCAAGACAAAAATTTGATAAGGATTAAAGATGATTCGTTATTAGGTCATAAAGTGAACTTATCCGAAATTTTGTGTGGGAGGTACCGGATGGAGTGGACAAATATAGTCCATATTTGAACCTGATCTATATCTGGTAGATATATTAGGATGTGTAAGGTATAAACCAATTCGGCCACTCCCTTCAAGAGTTACCGTACGAACAATTTTTCCGAAAATGTTTGAACTTTTGTGGGGGAGGTAACTGAAGGAGTGGACCGATATGACTTATCTTCAAACTTAAACTATGTTTGGACAAAATATTACTAAGGCCATATTTCGGACCGAATCGGCAGATCCATTCGAGAGTTATCTTGCGCTCCAACCACCTCACACGGTGTCATAGGGGTTTTTTGCAACTTTCATGCTATTTTCTCAGGAAGTATGGACTTGCCCCTGATATAACTTGTACAGTCGTGTGGAGGGCAGTGAATACATGTTGCTAAAACAAAAATCAAAGCGATTCGAGAGATGGCCCTAAACTGAATTTTTCCGAAATGTTGTGTGGGAGGTACCCGATGGAGTGGACCTATTGAGACCATATTGGAACCTCATATTACTCTGGTAGAAAGTTTTCGCTATACAAAGTATGGACCAAATTGGTCACTCCCTTCAAGAGTTATCGTGCGCACAAACTTTCCGAACATTTTCGAACTTTTGTGGGGGAGGTACTGGAAGGAGTGGACCGATGTAGCTCATCTTCGAACTTAAACTAAGTTTGGGCAAAATATTACGAAAGCCAAAATTTGATCCGAATCGGTTCATCCGTTCGAGAGTTATCGTGCGCTCCAGCCAGCAGGACAGACAGACAGACAGACGGACGGACATGGCTAGATCGACTCAAAATTGTCTGAAACACATTTCGTCCAAACATACTTGGGGTCTAAAACCATTATTTCGATGAGGCACATTTTCATCGTATCAAAGTGTATATACCCTCTTTAGCCTAAAGGCTGAGGGTATAAACAAAAATTCTTTCAATAATGTTTGGTTTGTTGAACATATGAGTTGCTGTTGAAGACAAAATTAGGATATTAAATTCAGAAATCGGTCAGCAATAACAACAATAATTTCTATTAAAAATATAGTTTTAATGTTGAGATTTTCTTTATAATTGTGTCAATTCCGTTAACGAAGTAGAGGGCACATGTTAGTATATATATATACTAGCTGGCCCGGTCCGCGTTGCTGGCCCTTGAACAGTTTTAATTTTCCTTTTCTTAAGTAAATTATATTTTCTTGCGTCGCAAATTAGTCGGGAACTGCAAGTGACTAAATAAAACATCTTCAGAAATGTTGGTGTCTATATAAAATTTTGGCGGTATGTTAACTGACGACTTGAGGCATGCATTTATTTCATCTTCTGGAATAGTATAACTGGCAGTGTTTGTCTGAAATGTAAACGTGAATTGCTCTTTAATCATTCAAGAATCGTTCTAAAGCTTCTTGGAAATTTTTATGTGCCATCGTACATTCGTTCCAGATGATAACTTCTATTTAATATTGCATGTGTGCAATTCAATCAAAAGAATGTCCAGTGGCAACTTAAGGATCGACTGTGTCGTCCTTGCATTATCTTACAATGTATACCTGATGAAGCTATAGCTATCGATATGTTGCCTTCTAATCTAAAGATTTGCTTTCCAATAAGACCAAAGCTTCGTTATGCATAACGTTTGGTATTTCCATTGAATTTTCAGAAATTGGGAATGGGTCTTACGGCTAAAATATGTACCCAGGGTTGGGGAAACGGACGTTCGTAAGTTTATATAGCCTATTTCCACCAGGTGCCATCCCTGTACATCATATGAAAATGACATGGAAATTGGTTCAGAAGTTTTGGAGATATAACGTATTTAAAAAATGGGCGTGCTAAAAGGGTTTTAAATAAGGAGGGCATGGGGAAGTACCCCGTCCCCTCCGAAAAACAAAAAAAAATATAGCCTATTTTCACCACGGGTGTTCATGGTGGGCCATCGCTATACATTTTCTGAAATTTTAAAGAAAATCGGCTCAGTAGTTTCAGAGAAACAACATATTTAAAAAAGTGGGCATGGTCGGGTCTATAAGCCCTTAATAAGTATCTAGGGTCGGAGATTCAACCACAGTTGTCTCTCAAATTTATTTTCTAAGCCCTACGTTAGTAAGTTTTGGAAGGACAGAGTTTTAATAAAATAAGGCAAATGGGAGGTACCCCGCCTCCTCAGAAATTCAACAAAATATATAGCCTATTTTCGCTAAGGGTCATCCCTATCCATAGGTACATAGGGTCGGAGACACTACCACCATTCACAAAATGTATAACCTATTTTCACCACGGGTCCTCCCAGTAGATTCTCTGAAATTTTCAAGAAAATCGGTTAAGCAGTTTTTGATATATAAGCTATTTAAAAAAGTGGGCGTGGTCGGGTCTTTAGGTCCCAAATCAGTACCCAGGGTCGGAACCCTCTCCGAAATTCAACAAAATGTATAACCTATTTTCACTGCGGGTCCTCCCAGTAGATTCTCTGAAATTTTCAAGAAAATCGGTTAAGCAGTTTTTGATATATACATAAGCTATTTAAAAAAGTTGTGGTGGTCGGGTCTTTTGGCCCCAAATCAATAGCTATGGTCTGAGAAACAACAACCATTGTCTCGCAAATTAATTTTCTCTCCGATACGTTCGTCAATGTTGTTAAAATAGCGTTTTTAAAAAAATAGGGCATGGGGGAGGTTCCCTCCGAAATGCAAAAAAATATATAGCCTATTTTCACCACCGGTGTTCCCTGCACATTCTCTAAAATTTTCAAGAAAATCGGTTCAGCCATTTTCGAGTCTATACGGAACATACAAACATATACACATTGTCTTCTATATATAAAAGACTAGCTGACCCGGTCCGCGTTGCTGGCCCGTTGTTTGGGTTCTCTGTGTAAACTTTAGTTATCTGTCCACTATTAATCAATGTTTTGACATAAATTCCATGTAATGGTATCTCCCAAATTTAAGATATAAAATCTCTTTTATTATACCCTTCGCCATAAATGGACAGTTTAAAGCGCTTTGAGACCCACATATAATGGTCGGTGCAGGTCAATTAACATTGCTATATATTGGTTTGTTGGTCTCGGTTGGGGTAATAAATATTACTGCAGGGAATTGTCAGTATAGGTCCACGTTTTGATATACATAGCTCCCATAGAACGGTACCGGCTGATTTTCACTATTTTTTTAAGATTTAACATCATTATCACACCAAAATGGCTGTAATCTGGTTTTAATATAATTTAAAGATGAGAGCATAAATATTCGGATCGACCGAAAGACACGCCTTTTTCTTTGCGCTCGGTATGCAACAGCTATAGGTTCACGTTTTGATATATCTCCCAAAAAACAGTACCTCCCGATTTTCGATAGTTCGGAGATATAGCCACTGTTGGGGGTCGTAAACAGTCTTGCAGAAAATACATTTTTGAAAATTTTGGGATGACCGCGATATTTCACTTCCGCGACGACCATTCAGGGTCAAGACTGTAATTACCATAGCATTGCAAACAATTTGTAAACAATATATTAAAAAGTATCTTGAATTTCGCGGTTTTCTTAAAAAATTGTGGGGAGGACCACCGGTCACTACACTTAGCGGGTTAAATAAATAGATTACGACCTATTCTCAGACCTACAAACTTCAAATACAAAATTATATAAGATTTCCCAATCGATTATTCGGAATTGTTTTATCGTGACATCTCAAGTTATCGGGATTTTACTGTATTCCAAAATATGGCGTTGACCGCGTTATCCCACACATAGAAGCCAGTGTTATAGCGGTTTTATAGTCACGCTTACTAAAATTTGCTATACTATCTGAAATAGTACATTTTTGAATAATTTAGGATGACCGCGATATTTCTCTTCCGCGACGACCATTTAAGAAAATATATAGCCTATTTTCACCACCGGTGTTCCCAGTACATTATCGGAAATTTTCCAAAAAATCTATTCAGCCGTGTTTGAGTCTTTTCGTTTTTGAATAATTTGGAATGACCGCGATATTTCACTTCCGCGACGACCATTCAAGAAAATATATAGCCTATTTTCACCACCGGTGTTCCCTGTACATTATCTGAAATTTTCAAGAAAATCTGTTCAGCCCTTTTTGAGTCTATTCGGAACATACAAACATACAAACATAGTAACATACACACATTGTCTTTTATATATTAGAAGAAGATATATATATATATATATATATATATATATATATATATATATATATATATCTATATCTATATATCTATATATATATAAAATTCTTCGAGACTGCCATGATGTTCGAAATTAAACTCCTCCGAAACGGCTTGATCGAATTCGATGAAATTTTGTATGTGGAGTTTTTAGGTCTGAGAATAGGTTTTTAGCTATTTTTTATACTGGTCAGTGGAGTGACCAGGGTACCTCCCCCACAAAATTTTTTAAGAAAACGTGAAATCAAAGATAATTTTTAACGTATTGTATAAAATTTGATTTCAATACTATGATAATAACTGTCTTGATCCTCAATGGTCATCTCGGACGTGGAATATCGCGTTCAGCCCAATTTTTTTAAAAAATGAATAATTATAGGTAATTTCCTTAATTTTAGTAAGCGTGACTACAAAACCGCTATAAACACTGGTTTTAATAATTGGGAAAGCGCCGTCAACCACACATTTTGGAATACAGTACAACCCAAATAATGTGAAATGTCCCTTGACCGAAATTCCAAAAAATCGATTGAGAAATCAGGCAAATCATAATTTCAAAGATGGTTAAATAACTAGAACGTCTGAAAATTGTGCATTGGTCACTAAAGCGATGGGCCAGCAATTCGGTGTATCTATAACCTATCTAAATGTATATAGGTTTCTTTAAGACTGACATGATTTTCTAAATTCAACTTCCGAATCGGCTGGACCGAATTGGATGAAATTGTGTGTAGGTTCATAAGGTGGGAGAATACCGAAAATGGAGGGTGTGGGGGACCTCCCCAACAACGGGTTTTAACAAATCGCTAAATATCAGAGATTATTAGACGTATTGGTACTCAATACAATTGCAGTTGTGGCCTCTGCCATTAATGGGTGTTTTTGAAGCAGAATACAGCGACTGAGTCCAATTTTTGAAAACTTTATTCTTGCTGATTATATTTAAAAATTTAGTAAGTGGGACAGCAAACATGGCATGAACATTGACTTCAGTGTTTGGAATAACTCGATCAAGATACGTTTTTTAATACAGCAAAGTCTAGATAAACCCAATAGCATTTTGAAGCCATTTTTTATGAATCACAGATGTTTTCATGTTTAGGAGTGCAAAATAATAACGTGTTCAATGAAACATCTTTCTGTAAACAAGAAGTAAAAACGACATTAGGTTCGACCGGCCCCAACTTTTATGAACACCACCATAAATTATATTGAAATCAGGTTTAAGCCATTCCGGTTGAATAATGTGGCTAAAACATTTAAAATCCCCAAAAAATCGGTAGGTATCGTTTTATGAATGTAAACATGGATTTATACTGACAATTCTCTGCTAAGATATTTGATACCTCCAAGGAAGACTAAATACCAAATATAGCCATTTCCGTTGAATAATGCCGCTAAAACCGTGAAAATATTGAAAATTGGAAGGTATCGTTCAATGAAGGCTACATAAAAAACTTCTACCGAATATTCTATGCGGGAATGTTTTATAGAAGGTACCGTCATATATGCCGATAAATCTCTACAGAAATGTTTTATACCCGCAAGGGAGACTAAATACCAATTATAGCCATTTCGTATGAATAATGTGGCTATAAACTTGAAAATACCGAAGATCGAGAGGTACCGTTCAATGAAGACTATTTAGAAACCTGGACCTGTACCGAATATTCTATGTTTTATACACACGCTGAATACTAAATACCAAATTGCAGCCATTTCGGTGGGATAATGAGACTAAAGCCTCCAAAATATCGACACTCGGGCGCTACCGTTCTAGGGTAGTATTTCAAAACGTGGACCTATGCTAATAATCGTTTGCAAAAATGATTTATGCCTCTAAGGGAGACTAAATCCAAAGTATTGTCATTTCGGTAGGATAACGCGGCTAAAACCTTGAAAATTCCGAAAATCGGGAGGTCAGTCGGTGCTATATCAAAATGTGGACTGATATAACCAATTTTCAATACCACACATGCTAAGAGAAAAAATAGAAACTTCTGTACGAAATTGAAAATCTCTGTATTAAATATCGCGAGCTGTATCTTGATTTCAACAGATAGACGGACATCGTTGTATTCACTTATTTTTTATGTTGATCACGAATATATACTTTATAGGTTCTCCGACGAATATTCCGATGTGTTACAAACGGAATCATAAAGTTAATTATACCCTTCATATTATGGTCGAGGCTATAATTAAAGTAATTTTCTATTTTACATCTGGATATACCATTGCATGTGGCTTATACCAAAACGTCGAGTTATAGTCAGTTCGGTTATTAGATAGATAAATTGTAGACAGATTATTAAAGGTAAGGTCACATTAGGCAAATATTTGCTGCAAAGACCGGCAGTGTGCGCTTACTGAGAGCAAGTGAGCATAAATTTCAATGCATTATTTCCGCTCACTCGCTTTATGTAAGCGCACATTTCTGGTCGCTGGACCAAATATTTGCCTAATGTAACCTTACCTTAAGCCTTACACGGAAATCCAAAACGACGGGCCAGCAACGCGGAACCGGGTCAGCTAGTCTTCTATATATGAAGAAAAGACAAAATTTTTTAGTTTTCCATAAAAAAAAATTAAAAAAATTTTTTTAAGCTACATGAAAGATTTTTGGTACATAGATTGGGAAAAAAATCCCATTCTTAAATCTGTTCGAGATACTAATTTTGGTTGTTGCGCGCAAAAGTTATGGCGGTTTCAATTCTGATAAAAAGAAAAAATCTTTAAAAGACTCTAATCATTATATTGAGAAACTCTCTTAATTAGGGGCTCCCTACATACTATATGTTTACTGAGGTCCCATAACTTTATTGAAAAAGTTGTAAATTTTCGCGGAAATTAGGAAAGCATTCAAAACAATTGGTAGTTTACAACTTGTTCTAATAAAATTCAAGTTGTTTATGCATCTGAAAAATATATTAAAAATATGTACGTAATCTAAACATCGCGAAGATTCAAATGAAACCAAAACTATTCAAATCCGTTTAGCGGTTTGCATATTATAGCAAAAAACAAAAAATATATTGAGGAAATTTATAAAATTATTGTAAGAGAAAATATTTATTAAAATTTATTTTGTGAGTTAGTTGAACAAAATGTAAGAAAAATAGGTCGGAGTTTTTCTTCTATTTTAGTTAAATTCCACGCAATAAATCAAATTTTTTATTCTAATCACTTCTCGAAAACACGCTAACATCTAGCAGAATATATGGATATCTTTCAAATAAATGTTGGGTTCCTTAAAATGGGGTATAATCTTGAAATAAAATTGTATCGGGTAATGTTCATTTTGAAATGCGTGTAAATCGCGAAATCCTCAAAATCACTTGATGCGCATGCGGTTTACCAATACAGCGAATTCTTCTCTTTTAATTTGTACACATTTGCCAGGATTTACTTTGGCCGCTAAGATGTAGCATCGTCTGTAGTTTAGTGTGCAACGAATTGTATAACGCTTATATTTTGCACAAAGTGCATGCACTTTTTATGCGCATCCGATTTCACTATCAACCGTGAAAAAATACATCGATCTAAACATATTTCAATAAAATCCATCAAGAACCGTGGATGTAGCATCACACAGTATTTTTTGGATAAATCGGATACAGCTCCCAGGCCACTAAATTTTTCAAACCGCTGTTTTCGCACAAACGCGAGTGATGATTCACTTTCTTCATTGAAATGGAAACGATTCACATAAAACGCGAATTAGTCAGCGATATTTTGAAAAACATTTTTCGCAAATTTTTCAATTTTTGCAGTAGCCATTTCCGCCGTTCTAGTAGATGGATTTTTACGATCTGTGATTCATATGATCCGGATCGTCGAAAAACTAAAATATCGCGGGGTACCAGCACACTCAAAACGATATTGTAAATACTGTACCCAAAAAATAGGTTTTTTAGAAAAAATATCGCACTAAATTTTGGCCTTTGGCAGTAGATTACTCTGCTGCTGTGTGGGGTACATACTCAATATACATATCAGATTATGCGAAATAGCGAGTTCTTTAATCTTATAATTGGTTTTTCGAAATATCCGAATGCGCGTCCCAGTTACATAAAAAATACAAAAAACACCTGAAATCCGGCTTCAAAATGTCAGCATCCATAAAAGGTGGATGCAGTGGAAATTTTGGAAAGTGATACATTAGAAGTATAATCTTCATTTTGTGTTCTCCTACTTTTACTTTGGACATATGTCCGTCATTTGAATGGTTTAATCAGAAATCGAATAGCAATGTAAAAAACCAGTTTAGCGTCAACGTGTTTTTACCTATGTTTTTTCCTTTACGCGGTCGTAACTACCACGTAAATTAAATTTTTTTGCTAAATTTTTGAGATTTGTACAAAAACATCTAAATTAATCCAGCAATAGTCATAGTTACTGGAAAACTACAATAGTTCGCGTATTATAATAGTGCAAACTTTGGCTTCATGGAAACTAAAAAATTTTGACTTTTCCTCATATATATAAAATTCTTCGACACTGTCATGATGTTCGAAATTAAACTCCTCCGAAACGGCTGGACCGAATTCGATGAAATTTTGTATGTGGAGTTTTTAGGTCTGAGAATAGGTTTTTAGCTATTTTTTATACTGGTCAGTGGAGTGACCAGGGTACCTCCCCCACGAAATTTTTTAAGAAAACGTGAAATAAAAGATAATTTTGAACGTATTGTTTAAAAATTTATTGCAATACTATGGTAATAACTGTCTAGATCCTGAATGGTCATCTCGGAAGTGGAATATCGCGGTCAGCCCAATTTTTTAAAAATGTATAATTATAGGTAATTTCCTTAATTTTAGTAAGCGTGACTACAAAAACGCTGTAAACACTGGCTTCAATAATTGGGAAAGCGCGATCAACCCTATAATTTGGAATACAGTGCAACCCAAATAATGTTAAATGTCCCTTGACCGAAATTCCAAAAAATCGATTGAGAAATCAGGCAAAACATAATTTCAAAGATGGTTAAATAACCAGAACGTCTAAAAAATGTGCATTGGTCACTAAAGCGATGGCCAGCAATTCGGTGTATCAATAACCTATCTAAATGTATATAGGTTTTTTAAGACTGGCATGATTTCCTAAATTAATCTTCCGAATCGGCTGGACCTAATTGAATGAAATTGTGTGTACTTTTATAAGGTGGGAGAATACCGAAATTGGGGGGTGTGGGGGACTTCCCCAACAACGGGTTTAACAAATCGTTAAATATCAGAGATTATTAAACGTATTGCTACTCAATACAATTTTTGAAAACTTTATTCTTACTGATTAGATTTACAAATTTAGTAAGTGGGACAGCAAACATGGCATGGACATTAACTTCAGTGTTTGGAATAACTCGGTCAAGACCACGTTTTGTTTTTAATACAGCAAACCCCAGATAAACCCAATAGCATTTTGAAGTAATTTTTTGTGAATCATATTTAGGAGTGCAAGATAATAACGTGTTCAATGAAACATCTCTCTGTTAACAAGAAGTAAAAACGTCGTTAAGTTCGACCGGCCCCAACTTTTAAGCACACCGCCATAAATTATATTGAAATCAGGTTTAAGCCATTCCGGCTGAGTAATGTGGCTTAAACATCCAAAATCCCCAAAAAATCGGTAGGTATAATCTTATGAATGCAAACATTGATTTATACCGACAATTCTCTGCCAAAATATTTGATACCCCCCAATTATATTCATTTCTGTTGAATAATGCCGCTAAAACCTTGAAAATATTGAAAATCGGAAGGTATCGTTCAATGGAGGCTGCATAAAAAACTTTTACCGAATATTCTATGTGGGAATGTTTTATACCCACAATGAAAATTGCCATAGCCATTTCGGTGGGATAATTGGACTAAAACCTCCAAATTATCGAAACTCTGGAGGTACCGTCCTCTATACCGAAAATTCTCTCAGAAATGGTTTATACTCCCAAGGGAGACTAAGTACCAATTATAGCCATTTTGTATGAAGAATGTGGCTATAAACTTGAAATACCGAAGATCGGGAAGGTACCGTTCAATGAAGACTATTTAGAAACCTGAACCTGTACCGAATATTCTATTTTTTAACCCACACTGAATGCTAAATACCAAATTGCAGCCATTTCGGTGGGATAATGAGATTAAAACCTCCAAAATATCGACACTCGGGCGGTACCGTTCTAGGGTAGTTCTATCAAAACGTGCGGATAATCCTTTGTAAAAATGCGTTATGCCTCTAAGGAAGATAAAAAATACTAAAGTATTGTCATTTCGGTAGGATAATGCGGCTAAAACCTTGAAAATTCCGAAAATCGGGCGGTCAGTCGGTGCTATATCAATATGTGAACTGATATAACCAATTTTCAACACTAAACATGCTACGAGAAAAAATATAATTTTCTGTACCAAATTGAAAATCCCTATGTAAAGTATCGCGAGCTGTATCTTGATTTCAACAGATAGACGGACATCGTTATATTCACTTATTTTTTATGTTGATCACGAATACATAAAGGGTGTTTTTTTAAGCTAGATAGAACTTTAAATTGTAAAAAGTAACACAAAAAATTTAATTTTGATGAAACTTTTTTCATCATGAATAGACTCAAGTTTGAACAACGCTACGAAATTATCCAAATGTACTTTGAAAATCAGTCGTCGATTCGCGCAACTTATAGACGACTTCGTCATTCGTATGGCGTACATAATCGTCTATCTGAACAAGCGCATTTTTGGCTTAACGGGTTTGTAAATAAGCAAAATTGCCGCATATGGAGTGAGACCAATCCACAAGAGACCCTACAGACTCCATTACATCCAGAAAAATGCGGTTTTCACGCTGGTGGCATCATCGGACCTTATTTCTTCAAAAATGAGGCCGGAGCTCGCGTTACGGTCAATGGAGATCGTTACCGCACCATGATCAATGATTTTTTGTTTGAAAATATGGATGACATTGATGCGGAGATGTGGATTACAATTTAATTTTTTGTGTTATTTTTTACAACTTCAAGTTCTATCGGGCTTAAAAAACACCCTATACTTTATAGGTTCTTCGAAGAATATTCCGATGTGTTACAAACAGAATCATAAAGTTAATTATACCCTTTATATTATGGTGGAGGCTATAATTAAAGTAATTTTCTATTTTACATCTGTAAACACCATTGTATTAGGGTTATACCAAAACGTCGATTTATCGTCAATTCGGTTCGAATATCTAGAGGTATCAATACTAGATCGACAAATTGTATGTAGATTACTGAGCCTTACACGGAAATCCAAAACGACGGTCCAGCAACGCGGAACCGGGTCAGCTAGTATATATATAAAATTCTTCGAGTCTGCCATGATGTTCGAAATTAAACTCCTCCGAAACGGCTGGACTGAATTCGATGAAATTTTGTATGTGGAGTTTTTAGGCCTGAGAATAGGTTTTTAGCTATTTTTTATACTGGTCAGTGGAGTGACCAGGGTACCTCCCCCACAAATTTTTTTAAGAAAACGTGAAATTAAGGATATTTTGAACGCATTGTTTAAAAATTACTTGCAATACTATAGTAAATACTGCCTCGATCCTGAATGGTCATCTCGGAAGTGGAATATCGCGGTCAGCCCAATTTTTCAAAAATGTATTATTATAGGTAATATCCTTAAAAACGCTATAAAAACTGCCTTCAATATGTAGGAAAGCGCGATCAACCCCACATTTTGGAATACAGTACAACCTCGATAATGAAAAATGCTGTGTGATCGAAATTCCAAAAAATTGATTGAGAAATCAGGCAAAACGTAATTTCAAAGATGGTTAAATAACTGGAACGTCTAGAAATGTGAAATGGTCACTAAACGACGGGTAAACTATGCTATGATCTATCTAAATGTATATAAATTCTTTAAGACTGACATGATGTTCTAAATTAGACTTCCGTGTGTGCAGGTTCATAAGGTGGTAGAATACAGAAAATGGAGGGGATGGACCTCTCCCATAACAGATTTTAACAAATCGCGAAACTCAGAGATTATTAGACGTATTAGTAAAAACAATAGTAATTCTGTCTTCTGACAATAATGGGTTTTTTGAATCAGAATATCGCGATTGCGTCCAATTTTTGAAAACTTTATTCTTTCTGATTAGATTTACTAATTTAATAAGGGGACAGCAAACACGCCATGAACATTAACTTTAGGGCTTGAAATACAGCAGAGTATAGATAAATTCAACTAGCATTTTGAAGTCATTTTTTATGAATCACCGATGTTTCATGTTTAATAGTATAAAATAATAACGTGCTCAATAAAACAACAACACTTTGTTAACAACAAGTAAAAACGACGCTACCCAGCAGCATAAATTATATTGAAATCAGGTTTCAGACATTTCGGGTGAAAAAATTCCCCAAAAATCGGTAGGTATGGTTTTATGGGGGCTATATGGAAACGTGGATTTTACCGACAATTCTCTGCTAAAATATTTGATACCTCAAAAGGAGACTACATATCAAATAATGTTGAATAATGCAGCTAAAACCTTGAAAATACCGAGAACCGGAAGGTATCGGTCAATGGAGGCTACATAACAACTTCTACCGGTAATGTTTTATACCCATAAGGGAGTCTAAACACCAAATTGTAGCCTACTCGGTGGAATAATGACTCTAAAAACTCCAAAATATTGAAACTCGGGAGGTACAGTCCTATGGTAGCTGTATTAGAACGTGGACCTATGCCAATAATACTCTGCAGAAATGTTTTGTACCCCCAAGGGAGACTAAGCACCAATTATACCCAGCAAAATGTTCGATGCCAAAGATGCTATTCAATCATGGGTGCAAGTGATCTGGCATGTCATATTTTTAGCATCTTCATCGATGAATTTCATATGAGCGTGGACTCCAAAAGATGCTGTTAATTTTTGGATCCAAGGGATGTCATTTACACTAATGCTTTGGCATGTCATTTTCACCAACCCTTTGCAATGACATTATCATTACGACGAGAGTTTAAACAGCGTTGGTTGTGATTTCGAGTCTCCGACAACATCAAGCGTATTGTAAATAATTAATCTTACATATTTAGGAAAATATGTGTAAACAAAAATACCAAAATCCGATGGAATGGGTTCAAATGCTGATGAAAAGATCGGATCTTTCACGACTTCGTTTGTACCAATCCAAAAAATTCCATGAAATCACGTCATCGCATGGAACCCCTTCCTTCAAATTTTGTTGGGTAGCCATTTCGTATGAATAATGTGGCTATACACATACATATACCGAAGTTAGAAATCTAGCGATGACTATTTACAAAACCTGGACCTGTACCGAATATTCTATATTTTATACCCACACTGAACACTTAGCCAGCAAAATGTTCGATGCCAATGATGCCATTCAATCATGGGTAAAAGTGATCTGGCATGTCATCTTTTTAGCATCTTCATTGATGAATTTTATATGAGCGTGGACCCCAAAATATGCTATTTATTTTTGGATCCAAAGCATGTCATTTACACCAATGCTTTGACATGTCATTTTCACCAATGCTTTGGCATGTCATTCCACCAATGCTTTGGCATTTCATTTGCACCAACCCTTTGCCATGACATTACCATTATGACTAGAGTTTTAACAACGTTGTTGTGATTTCGAGCCTATTGTAAATAATTAAACTTATATATATATATATATTAAGCACAAAATTCATCTCTATTGGATCAATAGAATGGGTTCAATTGCTGATGAAAAGATCGGATCCCTCACGACTTCCTATGCATAGGTTCAAATGCTTATGAAAAGATCTGATCTTTCACGACATCCTTTGCAGTTGTTCAAATGCTAATGAAAGGATCGGATCTTTCACGACTTCGTTTGAACCAATGCAAAAGATGCCATGAAATCACGTCATCGCATGGAACCCCTTCCCTCAAATTTTGCTGGGTTAATACCAAATTGTAGCTATTTCTGTGGGATTATGAGACCAAAACCTTCAAAATATCGAGACTCGGGTGGAACCGTTTTAGAGTAGCTTTATCAAAACGTGGACCTATGTATATCGATAATTTATTACAGAAATATTTTATGCCTCCAAGGGAGACTAAATACCATTTCGGTAAGATAATGCTGTTAAAACCTTGAAAATACTGCAAATCGGGCGGTCAGTGGTATGGCGGCTATATAAAAATGTGGACTGATATAATAACTTTTCAATACCAAACATGCTACGAGTAATAAATAGAAACTTCTGTACCAAATTGAAGAGTTCTATGTTAAATATCGCGAGCTGTTATATTATTTTTATGTTGATCACGAATATATACTTTATAGGTTCTCCGACGAATATTACGATGTGTTACAAACAGAATCACAAAGATAATTATACCCTTACACGTCGTATGGTGGAAGCTATAATTTAAGTAACTTTCTATTCTACATCTGGAGATACCATTGTATGAGGGTTATACCAAAATATCGACATATCGTCAATTCGATTCGAAAATATAGAGGTATCAATATTAGATATATAAATTGTTGATAGATTACTAAGGCTTACATGGAAATCCAAAACGCCGGGCCAGCAACGCGGTACCGGGTCAGCTAGTAATAATCTAATATATAAAAGGCAATGTGTGTATGTTAGTATGTTTGTATGTTCCGAATAGACTCAAAAACGGCTGAATAGATTTTCTTGAAAATTTCAGATAATGTACTGGGAACACCGGTGGTGAAAAATAGGCTATATATTTTTTTGAATGGTCGTCGCGGAAGTGAAAATCGCGGTCATCCCAAAATTTTCAAAAATGTATTATTTCAATTAATTAGAACTGTCGTAAGCTGTTTTTATAGTGACCGGTGGTTCTCTCCCACTATGTTTTCAAAAATGTATTATTTCAATTAATATACATAATTTTAGTAAGCGTGACACAAAAATGATATAAACACTAGCTTGAACAAGTGGGATAGCGCGGTCGTGAGCTATTTTAATACGGCTAAGTAAATCTGAAGTCCATGATATTTTTGAACGTATTGTTTACAGATTGTTTGCAATACTACTGTAATTACTGTCTTGACCCTGAATGGTCTTCGCGGAAGTGAAATATCGCGAAAAGTGAAATATCGCGGTCATCACAAAATGTTCAAACATTTATTATTTCAGATAATATATATAATTTTGTAAGCATGCCTAAAAAACGCTATAAACGCTGAACACTAAACAATAAGTGGGACAGCGCGATCAACTCCACATTTTGGAATACAGTAAAATCCGGATAACTTGAGATGTCACAAGATCGAAATTCCAGAAAGATCCATTGGAAATCAGACAAAGTTATTGATATACAATACAATATCATCATTGGAATCAGAATACCGCGATCGTGTTCGATTTTTGAAAATATTATAATTACGGATAAAATCTCAAAATGTGGGAAGTGAAACTTCATGAGCATTGATTTCAGTCCTTGGAATAGCTAGGTAAATATACATTTTTTAAATACAGCAAAATCTCGATAATAACAACTACAATTTATAGAAGTAATTTTTTTATGAATTATATAAATGTTGTCATACATATCCCGAAGGAACATACATTCCACTGAGGGGTATTTTACCACTATTGCACATAGAGCGCGAAGAAAAAAAGCGTTACGTTCGATCGGCCTGAATGAGGTTAAATCCACCAAAAATAGCGAAAATCAGGCGCCACCGTTCTATGGGAGCTATATCAAACCGAGGACGTATACTGAACAGTGGCTATATCTCTGAACTATAGAAAATCGGGAGGTACTGTTTTATGGGAGATATATCAAAACGTGAACCTATAACTGTTACATACCGAGCGCAAATAAAAAGGCGTGTCTTTCGGTCGATACGAATATTTATGCTCTCCTCTTTAAAATATATTAAAACGAGATTTCAGCCATTTCGGTGTGATAATGATGTTAAATCCTCAAAAATAGCGAAAATCAGCCGGTACCGTTCTATGGGAGCTATATCGAAACGTGGACCTATACCAACAATTCTTTGCAGTAATAATTACACCCCAACCGAGACCAACAATCCAATATATAGCAATGTCAATTGACGTGCACCGACCATTATATGTGGGTGGGTCACAATAATAAAAGAGATTTTATATCTTAAATTTGGGGGATACCATTATATGGAATTTATGTCAAAACATTGATTTATATTATGAAGTTTCTAGAGGGATGCCTATTTATGGGTGTATCAATACTGGATAGATAACTAAAGTTTACACGGAGAACCCAAACAACGGGCCAGCAACGCGGACCGGGTCAGCTAGTATATATATAAAATTGAAATTTGTTTGTACGTTTGTTTGTTTGTTTGTGCCTCATAGACTCGAAAACCGCTGAACAGATCTTACTGAAATGTTTAGAGTACATTGCTACATGGCATGGAATGAAAATGGGCTATATCATTTTTTGAAATTTCGCGTTGATCTGGAGATATACATGGCATCAAAACCGGAGGTACCTCCAAAAAATGTAGATTTTGTATGCAAATTTCTTTAGAACTGTTACTGATACAATCTCCAAATTTTGTATGTGTGACGGAATTTGATGTAGAAATAAATTTACCAAATTATATTCAAATCGGGTCACATTTGGATATAGCTCCCATTGACATATATTTTCATCCGATTTCCTTATCTTATGCACCAAACACGCTATTAATGTCCAATTTCGCTGAAATTTCCAATGTCTGACGGAATTTGGTGTAGACATAAATGTGCCAAATTATATCGAAATCGGTTCAGATTTGGATATAGCTCCCATATATATTTTCGGCCGATTTTCCGCATTTGATGCACCAAACACGCTATATATGTCCAATTCCGCTGAAATTTGGAATGTGTAACGGAATTTAGTCTAGAAACAAATGTGCAAAATTATATCGCAATCGGTTCATATTTGGATATTGTCCCTATATATATTTTCGGCCGATTTGCTGTATTTTATGCACCAAACACGTTATTTATGTACAATTTCATTGAAATTTTGAATGTGTGACGGAATTTGGTCTAGAAATGAATGTGGCAAATTATATCCAAATCGGTTCATATTTGGATATTGCCCCTAAATATATTTTCGGCCGATTTCCTGTAATTTATTCACCAAACACGCTATGTATGTCCAATTTCGCTGAAATTTGGAATGTCTGACGAAATTTGGTGTAGACATAAATGTGCCAAATTATTTCGAAATCGGTTCATATTTGGTTATAGCTCCCATATATATTTTCGGCCGATTTCCTGAATTTTGTGCACCAAACACGTTGCGTATCACAGTGGGGAAATTTGTGTTAAAAATTGATCAAAAGCCCTAGAAAGCTCATTTATAGTCGGATTGATATAAAATTTTGCACAAAGCATATCTTCTGTACAAGGATTAATCCTATAGAAAATAATGAAAATCGATCCAGATTTGGATGCAGCTTCCATATATATTCGCATCTGATATGAGATAAAAATGCACCAAAATCACTGAAATTTGACACACACACAACCTGAACAAGCCTAAAAAACACTGAGTCAATTTTCAAACAAATCGGTACAGATGTATATATAGTCCCATATACATATATTTCATTCCAAATTTTATTTTTTGAAACTTACTTAAATTAAATTTTTCTCAATTCACATGAGAAAAGCCGTGAATGTTTCTGAATAATGTAAACATATTTGATAGGTCTTGGTTTAGTCTGATAAAGAAGAGTCCCGGTTATAAGGCGGAACAAAATTTAGTGTGAGTAGACCTTGCAATTCCATATAAAAATATTTCATATTTTAGTTGAGAAAAATTAGATTTTTTCGGAATGGCGCAAATATGCGCAATTTTTTATGATGGAATCTGATATTTGAGACTCAAGCGCATAAAACATTAGAAGAAACTATGGTCGGGAAACGACGGGGAAATAGACTTTTTCACTATTGAAATTGTAGTAAACTTAAAAATTATCATAAAAAGTTTTCATAAAGAGGATATGTGTCACCATTATTAAAGAGCAAAGTTGTAAAATCAATCTGAAAATTTTAATTGCTAATCTTGTTCGGAGACTGTACAAAAACAATAAATCTTGAAAAATATAAATTTTCGCGAAAATAATGTCATTTTAATGTTCACCTAATTTCTTAGTTTTCGAAAATTTGCTTTTTGTTTTCAGTATGGCTGAGTTCAATCGACTGCTGCATTGGATTGGTTAATCTTACAAAGTCGAGGATGGTTATAGCAAATGTAGAAAAGAGTCTGGTTGCGCTTTATCAACATTTTTTTTCATAAAAAACAATTTTCATATTTCGAGTTTTGAGCAACTTTAGGCCTATGTTTCCCCTCTGTGCGTATGTTCAATATCATTGCAATCTGGAATGTGAGACGGGATTTGGTGTAAAAATAAATGTGCAAAATGATATCGAGATCTGTTCAGATCGGAATATAGCTCCCATATATATTTTCATGTTTTTGTTGCGTATGTCCAATTTCAATGAAATTGTGAAGATATTTAGAAGTCATCATTATATACACAAGTACTTATAGTTGAGAAGGAATTGACCAAGGCTTCAGCTTTAAATATTATATCTGTGAGAGACTTCTTATGAATAATGTTTTAAAATGATATAACTAAATCAATATTGAGTAAAAATTATGAACACGAGTGCCAGTTATCCTAAGAGTAATTTAAGATATCACAATATGTTAATATGTATATGACCTGGGAAAAATAAGTCCCATTTATAAAATAAATTACAACTATCCTCAAACCTAAGGGTCTCAAACTATAACTACCGTAGGAATACGTATAGACGAAAAGGCTTTAGGAGGAGTGTTACCTCCTGAAACATACAAAAATACCATAGTAGCTCCAAAACAGCCCTGAATGGGTAGAGAACGCCTCCTATATTTATACGTTAAAATATTAAAAAAGCATTCCATTATATTTTATCTATGTCGGGGTAGCAAAGCGCACCGGGTTCAGCTAGTATATATATATATATATATATATATATTAATTTGTGAAATGTATCATTTTGGCTTTATAACTACAGTATCGGCCAAAACTAAAGCACCCCCTCAGTAAATTTTTTTGAAATGATAATTTTTTTATGAAAACTAAATTATAAATTTATGTTTTATTTTTCTTTTTATTTATTTATATCTTTATAATTGGAAAATACAAAAATAAGGAGATCAGAATTTAATAAACAAAAGTTAAAATTCAAAAAACATTTTAGGTCGCAAATATAAGCGGACAAAACTAAAGCACCCCCCCCCCATTTGAGGTACAGCAAAAACTATTGAAATATATTTCGTTGCTTATCCTCTATTCTGGATGACACAATCACATCTTTTAGGCATAAAGGATACTAAATTATTAATTATTGCCGGCGAAATAATCGGTTTTCGGAAAATTTAGCTTAAATCCTCAAAATACTAAAAATCCGAAGTTACCGTTATATGGAGGCTATACCCAAACGTGGACCCAGGTCCACTATTTTTGGTGGATATGTTTTGTGACCACTAAGAACCCTAAGTACCAAATTACAGCTAATTTAGTAGGAAAATGTGGATTAAATATCCGAAATACCGAAGATCGGAAGGTACCGCTATAAGGGGGGTATACCAAAACATTAGCCGATATTGTTCATATTCATCCAAAAATGATGCTACAGCATCCACTAGTCAAATACAATACGCTAACGTTTAAAAATTAGCAAAAGAACGAATTGCAGAAGAACGATAGACGCCGGCTTATTCAGTCGACGACCAGCAAAAAAAACCTTTCATATCGACTAAAAATGAAGGAGCCAGACTGGCATTCGCCAAGACCCATTTGAACTGTTTGCCGATGAATCTATGTTTAATTTAAAGTATTCAGATGGTAAGAGGCTTGGACCAAATGGGCAACCGTTAAATCCTAAATATTGCAAAGACGCTGTAAAACATGGAGGCGAAAGGTTTTTTGCTGGTCGACGACTGAATAAGCCGGCGTCTACCGTTGTTTTGCAATTCGTTCTTTTGCTAATTTTTAAACCTAAGGCATTTAGTATTTGACCAGAGAATGCTGTAGCATAATTTTTGGATGAATATGAACAATATCGGCTAATGTTTTGGTATAGCCTCCTTATAGCGGTACCTTTCGATCTTCGGTATTTTGGATATTTAAGCCACATTTTCCTACTAAATTAGCTGTAATTTGGTATTTAGGGTTCCTAGTGGTCACAAAACATATTCACTAAAAATCGTGGACTTGGGTTCACGTTTGGGTGTAGCCCCCATATAACGGTGACTTCCGATTTTTAGTATTTTGAGGATTTAAGCTAAATTTTCCGAAAACCGATTATTTCGCCGGCAATAATTAATAATTTAGTATCCTTTATGCCTAAAAGATGTGATTGTGTCATCCAGAATAGAGGATAAGCAACGAAATATTGATTTCAATAGTTTTTGTTGTACCTCAAATGGGGGGGTGCTTTAGTTTTGTCCGCTTATATTTGCGACCTAAAATGTTTTTTGAATTTAAACTTTTGTTTATTAAATTCTGATCTCCTTATTTTTGTATTTTTCAATTATAAAGATATAAATAAATAAAAAGAAAAATAAAATATAAATTTATAATATAGTTTTCATAAAAAAAATTATTATTTCAAAAAAATTTACTGAGGGGGTGCTTTAGTTTTGGCCGATACTGTATATCGTACATCCCAAACATAATTTAAACGATTTTGCGAATGTGAGGTGTGAGAAAAGGGTTCGCTTCCTCGGGAGGTACGTTCATACTTCCTGATACACTTACTCAAAAGCTGTAAAAAAACATTGGCCACCAACTAAAAAATCTAGGGCGAAGGTAACTCTTGAAGGGAGTATCCGATTTGGTCCAAACTTTGCACATGGTAATAGTTCCATGGGCATTAGCTGTAAATTGGCTCTCTAGATTAAATTTTGATTGCGAAGAGGAAATTTTCCAACCGATTTGCCTTTAATTTGTCATATCGACTTCCTTATGTACAGGGAATATTCCTATCAAAATTTGTTGGCAAAGATCCACATTTATTCGGAAAGTCCACATTGTCACTATGTAGGCGTAAAATATCTAAAAAATCTTAAATTTTATTTGGGATGAAAGAGTTTATTTGTGATGAAAGAGGGAACAAAATAATTCCTGGGCTTTGCCATATTAAAAGCTTTCACGACCGTTCCTTCTTACATTTCATCCCTAGGATAACCAGGTATCACACGGTATCTTTATGTCGAGGTTTAGAACCTCACGTCATTATCGATATATGTCAACCTCGACAATTTGGATTTATCGGCGGCATAACAAACGTCACAAGAAGAAAACTGTCAAATCATATCAATCTATCTGTAAAGCTTGAAGCAGAAAGCAGCATCTTTGCAACAAAATAAAGCAGAGTTTCAGACCGCCTGTGTCTATAAAGTTAAATTAAGTGTTTCATTTTACCTACACCACCAGTTTCGTAATAGCAACACGTAAGTATCGCCTGAATACTTGTTGTGTTGTCTATACTCATTGAAGTGTTGTTGTTGTTCGTCTTTGGACAACAATTAATTTCGGTTCTAAAACTACTCTGTAGATTTAGAACCCCTACAAGTCCATACGCCTGTATCGGAACTTGTACATGGTCCTTCGAGCCTTTAAAAACGATCCGGCTGATTTGCCAAAAAAAGCATAACATTTGTATTCGAATTGTTTGAGAAAAAATTGAAAATTTTCCGCCCATACTCAGTGCTTGAATGTGGCGCCTTTGCATTTTTTGTTGTACACACTAACACAGTAGTCAACAAATAAACACAGCAAATTGAAATAAGAAGAAAGAATAACAGATTTGTTTGTATTTTAAGAAGATTTAACACATACAATAACATCGTGTTAATAAAAAACAATAATTTTCACTCATCACTTTGTTCTCATCATCATTTTGTTACATTTGTTTTTATTTTGTTTTCGTTTGTCATTTACAACATATAAACGAATATTGCCATATGTTGTTGTGCTTGATCGATCTGTCAGTAGTCAATTGTTGCCATATCGACTATTGATCATTTAGTGTGGACAAAAACCTTGGGGAGAGTTAGTGCAACGTAACGTAAGGTTGTAGACCGTAACGTATGAAACGTAACATAAATTATTAAATTCGAAACAATAATTAAAACGATAATAATTTCAATAAAAATAAATAATAATTTAATAAAATATAATAAATAAATAAATAGATAACATAAAATTTACAAATAATTAAAAATATAATATAATTTTTCATAAAAATTTATAATTTAAATTTTTATTGAGAATACAGAAATTATACTACAACCAATACCAATTTACGAAATAATTACACTTTATTTTAAAATAAATAAAGCGATAGTTATAGTTTGATAGTATAATATAAATAATAAAAAATTATAAAATAATAAGAAATAAAATTTAAAAAGATAAATAATAACGATAAATAATTTACATAAAAATAATAACATAAAAACTGATAAATTTATAATATCAATATGGATTCAATAATTTGTGCTAAATTTGAATACGAAACCGACAGCCTTATGCAAACGTGCAGAAAACTAGGAAATACTCCAGAGAAAGATCTTTCGGATTCTTTAATAGAAACTAAAATAGAATCGATTGATGAAGATTTCCACAATGTACGCAGTGCATTTGAATGTGTCTTTTTTACTGCAACAGAAGATGAGAAAGAGAAAAAATATAAATTGAAAGCCAAACAAATGTTTGAGTCCGTCAGAGACATTTATCAAACGACAAAGGCCAATTTATTAGAAATTTTAAAGAATAGAAAAGATAAAAATCATAACAATACCGCTAGAGGCGATGTAACAAATCCGTCACCATTTCACAGCTCAGCTGCTTTTGATATGTCGGAAATTTGTATAAAAGTGCCACCTTGTGACACTCAAGACTTCTACGGAAGTTATGAAGAATGGCCAACGTTTAGAGATATGTTTACGGCCATATATGGTAATCATCCCAGACTCACTTCTGCCCAAAAACTATATTATTTGAAACATAAAACCAAGGGCGAAGCTGGAAGAATTGTAGACCGTTACCCTTTATGTGATCAAAATTTTTCGTTAGCGTGGGAAGCATTATCATTGCGATACGAAAATCTAAGAGTATTAGTGGATAATCAATTGAAAATTTTATTCAATCTTTCGCCAGCAAAGGTTGAATCTAGTGAAGATATAAAGAGAATTCAATCCACAGTTAGCGACTGTCTAGCTATTTTGAAGGCACACAATGTAAAAGTGGATCAGTGGGATCCGATATTAATATATTTGTGTTCAACCAAACTTCCAGTTGAAACATTGACCCTTTGGGAACAGTCTCTTGAATCACATTCAGAGCTACCCAAATGGTCTCAAATGGAAGAGTTTCTAAGAAACAGACATCGAGTTCTAGAGCGAATCGATAGCCTTAGAAGTGAAGAAGCATCAAGCAATTTCGAATCGGACTTTACCGCGCATCGAAATGCGCAATCGACACCATCTAATGGATGTGTCATGTGTGGTAAAAACCACATACTAAAGAACTGTGGGAGATTTAATAATATCTCAGTGAATGAAAGAGTTGAATTTTCACGTGAGAATTGTTTGTGTAATAATTGTCTTAAAAGTGGACATGTAACACAAGAATGTTTTAGTATGCATAGATGCTTATATTGCAAGAAGAAGCATCATACAAAGTTGCATATTGGGAATGTGCCACAACTTCCAACGAGTACGAACTCACCAACGCGTGGTTCTCAAAGTCCTCGATCGGAGGCAAGTAGGCAAATAGTATCACATGTCACGACAGATGACATGCCTTGTACTTTCAATAATGCTGCCCAAAGATCTAATGTAGAAACGCATTTATCAATTAGTGATGATGATGTTTTGTTACCAACGGCGCTTGTAAAAATCAAACATGCCGGAAAAACTTTTACTGTAAGAGCTTTAATTGATACAGGATCTAAACGATCTTTTATAACAGACAAAATAGTGAAACGAATCGGTATTACAACTAGAGAAGCTAATGTTAATATAAGTGGACTTAGTGGGTCTATGGTTGCACATAGTAATGAAATGTGTAACATAACTTTGTGTGGAAATATGGGCAACTCCAATATAAAAGCAAATGTCATAGTAATGCAAAATGTGACTAGTTCAATTCCAACTAAGTCACATAATATGTTAAATATGAGAGAAGTTGGCAACTTACAACTTGCTGATCCAGGATTCCTAAGGTCGGATCAAGTTGATATATTAATCGGCAGTGATTTGATACCATCCATTATATTAAATGGTACTAGAAGAAATATACTTGGGAGCATGATAGCTCAAAATTCTATCTTCGGATGGTATATTTATGGTCCATTAATTAACAATAATAAAATTGAAAACAATGTAGAAGTAAACAAGAAAAAATGTAACAGTATGTTATTACGGAAAAGATAGACACGACGTGAAATTAAGATGAAATCATATTCAAAGTACAAGCCCTTTCGACGGTATTGGTACTTGTATTTGGAATGTCATAACAAGATGATAAAAGTGATGTTGAAAATGATGTAGTGTATTGAAGACCAAATATTGTATGTTCATTAGCGATTGTATCAGTATGTGTACGAACGTAGTGTCCTTGACATCTTAACTGGTGGTTAGGTTTTGGCAAATCACCCGAGTAAGAAGAATATATGAAAGAAGTAAAAGTCACTTGAGGTGACATCTAAATAAAAAAATAAGTTAAATTAATCGAATTATGAAACCACTATAGGTGGAACAAGTAAAAAATAAATTAGCCACTATGATTGGCAGACAACAGCCTTTTAAATGTAGATCCTTAACGGAAGAAAATGTCACTAGAGGTGGCTAATCAAAAGAAAAATGTAAATTAACAGAATGGTTAATGTTTCGCATTGATTCTAAAAAAAACAAAAAAAAAAACAAATTTATTTGTGAGTCACTAGAGGTGCCTCAAGAAACTTTTCACTTAAAAAATATGATAGGTTGTTATTATTCTATTAACGATTTTAAGAATTGATTGTTTATTAACAGAAAATGGTTTCGCTTGAGCCAGAAAAGCACTACACAAACTTTGAGGTGTCAATGTAGAGGACATAAAAAACAGACGTATTAAAATTTCCATTGAAATATTGTTTTTACGAAATATGTAACCACTAGAGGTGGTAACAAGAAAAATCGAGCTGACTCTGCAAAAAAAAAAATGGGTTTCACTTTAGCCAGAAAAGTGTCATAAAATCTTTGCTTTTAACTTTCATTAATATACCATATGGAGTATGGTGTGTTGTATCTGCTTTAAGTTTTTCCAGACAAATGACGTCCGTTCGAGAGTCTTCTATGGTTTAACCCACATACCGAAGTTCCTGGACATCTACTACAAGTATGGCCGTCGTCGCTACCCAAAGCGCTATGGAAATGGTATATTACGCAAATTAACGTAAAGGCTATTTGAGCATCATACATCCACACCATCAATTCCAAAAGTAATTACTGGTCGAAAGGAGGTAGAAAACGCCTTTTTAAAACTTGGGAACGAGGAATCCTAATATTACAACTTGAGGCCGTTCATGCTGCCCGGCCAATATAATCTTTTAATGTTGCACCCGTGCAAGGGGCCCGGCATGTCGAGGTTTAGAACCTCACGTCATTATCGATATATGTCAACCTCGACAATTTGGATTTATCGGCGGCATAACAAACGTCACAAGAAGAAAACTGTCAAATCATATCAATCTATCTGTAAAGCTTGAAGCAGAAAGCAGCATCTTTGCAACAAAATAAAGCAGAGTTTCAGACCGCCTGTGTCTATAAAGTTAAATTAAGTGTTTCATTTTACCTACACCACCAGTTTCGTAATAGCAACACGTAAGTATCGCCTGAATACTTGTTGTGTTGTCTATACTCATTGAAGTGTTGTTGTTGTTCGTCTTTGGACAACAATTAATTTCGGTTCTAAAACTACTCTGTAGATTTAGAACCCCTACAAGTCCATACGCCTGTATCGGAACTTGTACACTTTATCTATTCATAGAGAAGATTTAAAAGTAATTATGCAGAGAAATCTGGGTTGTTTTATAAATAGTTGAAAACCATTGATTTAAGATCAACATATTTATAGACCTCAGCGGTAAAGGATTTGTTTTGGGAAAACAGTGTTTTCTTGATTTGTTAATGTCAGAGGCTGAGGGTATACTCTGTCGTCTTTGCCAACCGATTGATACTTTGTTACTTGTTCTTAATAAAAACCATTCCGACTCCAAACTTTCATATCACAATTTGTGTACCCCACACCTTAAGTGACATCCCACGTATTTATTTTTACATAGCTACAGTTAGAAGAAATATAAAGTCGTATATGATTGTTCAGTTTTTTCCATTAGAAGTAACAAAGACTTTGTATAACATGCAAATACCATGCTAATAAAAAAAGAAACACAACTTCAATTTTGTAAGGTTTACACGTTTACATGGATATTGACATGTTATTGCAACAGATGTCTTATTGGCAAGATTTGAATACACCAAATTGGTAACTAGCAGTGAGTAAGTAAGACATGGAATTAAGAATTTGAAAACCAACCAATATGGAGAATTAAGATTTATGGTACTAGGAAAATGTAATTTCATTTCAATAATATTCCTTTAGTGTATCCATGAGGCTTGATATCAGCATTGACAGTTATTAGTTTTGTCAAATGACAAGGAAATCTGAGTTAGAAGTAGTTGTTAAACCAGCCATAGGCACATATTTCCCCCCCACACACACACAAATAGTGATTATCGACGATAGTTCGTGTAGTTTTAGGAAGAAGCAAAATAAGTATGTTTATACGCCAATGGGGTTACTATTTGAAGTTTAGAGTGATAAAATCGGTACAGCTATGATCACTTTTATATTTCAATTCCAATAACCTAAAATCCATCGTTAAATATTTTTGATAAAAAAGTTATATTAAGACACGTCTATGCTTATTTTACGTTTATTTAATATACAAAATATTAATAGTATTTAACAAAAATGACCCAGCAGTTAATTTTACTTCTGTATAAATTCCCCTTCGACATGCATTTAAAGGTAATCTTTTGCTAAACGCACTCTTGAGGTTGTTCTCTCCACTTGCTATTAAAGAAAATGCACTCCGGAATTCATGATGACTTTTGAGTTTTCTTTTTTTTCTTTTGGTACATAAATCATGTCTGTGGGTTTACGTGTTCAGCCGTCAGAACACTCACCCCAAAAAAGGAACACAGCCCTGTCATTGTTGGTCGACGATTTGTAGCCAAGAATATTTAAGGTGGATATGTGTACAAAATACTAAAGTCTCCTAGTTGAGTGGACTTTACCATAAAAATTAAAGTTATTATTGGGAATATTAAAGATTTAATATAGGATATTTGTAGCTTACGGAATAATCAAGGGAAATAAATTAATCTATCGAGAACATAGTTTCCGTACAATCAACTAGTTCTTAAAATATTGTACATCACACTAATTTATATATGGTAACATGGGGCGCCTTCGCCACTTTTTTTTCAAAATGTTCTCATATCGACATCATTAAAGTTTTTCCAAATATTATTTTTGGTAAGAATATTAGCATGTCTTGACTATAAGTTTTGATATATAAATGATTATAATTTTGTTTTTAAAATATTAGTTTTGAGCATTTACAAAATGTCTAAAAAGTGGCGAAGCCTCCCCACCCATGGGGTAGCTTCGCCATCGACATAGGACATATATCAACTGACTCTAAAAATGGCATTTACTATACTTCCTCCCCAAATATCAACATTATGCATAAAAGGAACATGTTTTCTATTTAATAATCAAAAATGATTCTAAAATTTACAAAAAGAATGATATTCTTTCCGTTAATTGAAGAAGGTACCTTGAATTTAGGCATAAAAATGAAATTTTTGCCAAATTAGATAGGTTTAGCACAATATTTGATTTCAACTTCACATTATAGCGTGGTATATCAATAGCATAAACAATTTAAGTTAAACCTGACATATTTCTCACATTAACCCACAACACCCCTATCATGGCGTAGCCGCCCCACCCCCTACATAGTTCATAATATGAATATATTGACATTTATAATTACTTTTATCATGCAAATTATTTGGATTTATATTCTTCAGTAGTTGTCTATTAACGGTATAAAATATAATTTTGATATCACAAAAGGTATACAAGATATCACAAAATATACCTACCATAAATATTTTTCGCAATACCCCAAAAACATGAAACCGCGTGCATCAGCAATCATATATTTGATGGAAATGCCAATTTTTGGGAGATGAAAGATCTTTGTTAAACTCACAATTTTTCCTTTAACGGCATTTCTGTAGCAGTTATAATTATCAAGAAAATCGGTGCTGGCGAAGGAGCCCCAGTGGCGAAGCCGCCCCATGTTACCATATATGCATAATTCAGGGGTGAGAAATTATTTATGATGTAAAGAATTTATTGGGGGCATAAATGATCTGAATATAAAATACCCAGTATCACAACATCTTCTATCTGAGAAATGTAACATATGGACTCCCTTTAAAAAAAAGCGAATCAATGTTCATTGAGGGTATATATGAGGTTTTTGATTTCCTTTATTTTTTGCTGTGGTGATGGTGCTTATTAGCAAAACATTTCATTATATTTTCAGATTTTGTTTTTGCCCAACGGCTCCAGAGATATCGCGCCTTGAAAAAATCTGAAAAATGACGTAAAAACTATATGCAAAGAAATACTCATACCTTCTTTAATATTGTTCGATTTAAAAAAATCTTTTTTTGGATGTTTTGTTTTGTTTTATCAGCTATTTAATAAAAATAGAAAAAAATTGCACAGTGGGCTTGGCTGCAATTTTCGCTATTCAATATTTAAAATCAAGTTTTAAAATGATTGCCTCCTTCGTTTTTCTTGAATTTTTTTATAAAACTACGACCAATTACAAAAATTGCAAGTCTTATTTAGTAGTGGGATTCGAATGATTACTATTTATACCATCAGCCTTTAGGCTAAAGAGGGTATTTACACTTTGATACGACCAAAAATGTGCCTCATCGAAATAATGGTTTTAGACCCCAAGTATGTTTGTACGATATCCATTTCAGACAATTTTGAGTAGATCTAGCAATGTCCGTCCGTCTGTCTGTCCGTCTGTCTGTCTGTCTGGCTGACTGGTGCGCACGATAACTCTCGAACGGATCAATAGATTCGGTTCAAAGTTTGGGTATCGAAATATTTTGTCCAGATTTGATTTAAGTTCGAAGATGGGCCATATAGGTCCACTCCTTCAGGTACCTCCCCAACAACTGTTCAAAAATTGTCACAAAACTTGTGCGCACTATAACTATAGAAGGGAGTAACCGAATTGAACCAAACTTTGCATATGGTAATACTACCTCTAGGCATACATCTATTTCGAATATGGATTATATCGGTCCACTTCTTCAGGTACCTTCCACACAAAATTTGAAATAAGTGCAGTGTAGTGACACCTCACGAATTGTTATGAAATTTTTTGTAACAGGATGTTCGTGCGGCCGTTACGTCATTGTAATTTTTTTCGAGGGCAAGTCCATAGTTCCCGAGGTAATGGCGCATAACCTCAAAAAAAAGCTGCACTATTTCGCGAGTTCAAATAAACGGTGGCCAAATATAAAAGGAGTTGGCGTTGGCAGATGAATTTTGGTATAAATACTTGTAGTTCACTGACAATGTCGAGAGCAAAACATTGGGAAGGTCGGTCCACGTTTTGGGATAGTCCCCCTGCAACGGTACTTCTTAATGTTTCGGTATTTTGAATATTTTAGCTAAACTTATCAACCAAATTGGTTGAATTTCGAGATGCGGGATTTTCACTTTACAAACAACTTTTCAGATAAAAATTATGGACATAGGGTCCACGTTTTGATATAGACCCCATATAAAGGTACCTCCCGATTTTCGGAATTTGGAAGATTTTACATATGTTTTGCGCCCAAATACGCCGAAATTTTGCATTGAGGGTTCCCAATGGACCAAAAACTTTTCTGATAAAAGTTATGTACATAGGTCCACGTTTTGATATAGCTGAACGGTATCGCGCGATTTTCGGTATTTTCAAGGTTTTAGCCACATTAAACAACCAATGTAGCTGATATTTGGTATTTAGTCTTCGCCAGGTCTTGCGAAATATTTTTACAGAGAATTGTTGGTATTGGTTCATGTTTTGATATAACCCCCATGGAACGGTACCGCCCAAGATACCAAGGATTATCTGCACTAATCCACATTTTTGTCGGCAAGTTCAAATGTCCAAAAAGGGCCACAAAATTCTGAAAAGACCTTAAATACATTCGATCTGTCCGGAGGTGAAAGTTTCGCTTCACATTGGCTGAGGGTATATATCTGTCGGCAAAGCCGACTGACACTTTTTTACTTGTTTTTCTTAATTTTTTTAAAATTTGTCAATACAATTTTTCCAGAGTGAAATCGGACACTTTTTCAAAATCAGATTTTTGATTTCCTTTATTTTTTGCTGTTATGATGCTGCTTATCAGCAAAAACATTTCAGTATATTTTCAGATTTTGTTGTTTTTTTTTTTGTCTAACGGCTTCAGAGATATCGCGCCTTGAAAAAGTCGAATTCTGTTAAAACTAGAGTAGACCGCAAGAGGTCTGCCTTCTTCAACAGAAATCCAGATGTCTTCTGCCTATAGATGACCTCAAGAGGTAGTACGTCCATTGATGACAGAGATTTTCTATGTATAGAAAATATAATGATGTCTTCTGTCTATAGTAGACCTCCAGTGGCATTTTAGAGGTCTTCTTTCTATATAGAGACCGCAAGTATTATTCTGCCTGTACGAGGGATTTTAGTTCTTAGAAGTTTTCTGTCTTTAGAAGATCACAAGAAGTATTTTTTCTATAGAAGACATCGTGAGGTCTTCTGTCTATGGACAATCTAAAGACCAAGATAATTTTCGAAGGGATTAACCGCTTTCGAAGACGGGCCACTATGTTCATCTTCTTCGGCTACCTCCAAAAAAAAAGTCCAAAACTCTTTACTAAATTTCTCGAAGGGAGTAACACATTTGTTTCAAACTTTCAAATCATAATATTAATTTGTGAAATGTATCAGTTTGGCTTATAACTATATCGAACTACTTTTTCCGGTACATCCCAAACATAATTTAAACGATTTTGCGATTGTGAGGTATGAGAAAAGGGTTCGCTTCCTCGGGAGGTACGTTCATACTTCCTGATACACTTACTCAAAAGCTGTAAAAAAACATTAGCCACCAACTAAAAATCTAGGGCGCAAGATAACTCTTGAAGGGAGTATCCGATTTGGTCCAAACCTTGCACTTGGTAATAGTTGCATGGTCATTAGCTGTAAATTGGCTCTCTAGATTAAATTTTGTTGCGATGAGAGAATATTCCAATCAAAATTTGTTTGCAAAGATCCACATTTATTCCGAAAGTCCACATTGTCACTATGTAGGCGTAAAATGTCTAAAAAAAAATCTTAAATTTTATTTGGGATTAAAGAGGGAACAAAATAATTCCTGGGCTTTGTCATATTAAAAGCTGCCACGACCGTTCCTTTTTACATTTCATCCCTAGGTATCACACGGTATCTTTATCCATTCTTTATCCATATGCAAAGAAGTACTTATAATTTTTCAATATTGGTCCGATTTGAAAAAAAAAATTTATATGTTCTATCAGCTATTTTATAAAACAAGTAAGAAAAGTCTATAGTCGGACGGAGCCGACCATGGAATACCCTATACCACTATCCCTGGACAATCTCTCTCCACGGAACTTCTTTTCAATGATTGTTAAAATTTAATTATCAAATATCAGAGATGTAATGTATAATACTTATGACCAAAACCAAAAAGTTATCTAGCATGACAAAGACATTTTTGTAGCAGGAAAGGAAAATTTAGTTCACACAAACTAAAATGTAATGAAACCCACTTATGTAGTACTACTACTTCCGTTGTTTAACCGCAACATTATTGAAATTTTTACCAATTTCACACAAAAGTTTCAGTCCATTTAACCCGCTAATCTGATCTTCACGTTGGTTTGTACGCTTCTTCTTCATCATAAACTCTAACTTTGTTTAAAATTTTGCGGGTTATTATTTTGACTTACAGAGCCGCTACAAAATTGGTTAAAATTTTGTTTTTGGTCCATTTCATTCCCTGAACATTTCACGATCATCAGCAAAAACTAATCATTTCTATTCTGGCCCGAACCCAACCTCCTTAAAAAATTCGTTACAATCGGTCCATAATTGCGGCCTTAAGCTTGTTTACAATGTTTAATTAACGGACACACATCGCTAAATCGCTTTATCTCGTCGAGATATGAATACCAAATAAGGGGTCTAGGACGAATATTTCGAGGTGTTACATAAACTTTTGGAGAGACAACATGTGGGATAAAAATGTGGTTCTCTACACAGAACCCATTATATATTAGGCAGTATGCCCGTTATCTAGCAAACACTTTATTGCAATTTACATCAGAGGAAAGGTCAGTAGTTTTTTTCCCATATGTAGGCTACTTTGCGAAATATATATGTCCTCAAGCAATTAAAATATCGACCAAAAATAAAATTTTTATATTTTTCATACAAAAGTAATGGTCCATTTCATATAGAATATCAGATCATCATAGAATATCAGATCATCATTCAAAATTGTAGGCATCTTTTTCGACCTATACTCTTACCCGGTGCAAAATTTCGTGACTATTGATATATAATTGCGACTTCTAGCGAGTTTATTATTACACTACAAACAAATAACGGAATATATTAGGCTGTAACTCTGTTATCTGATCATGCACACCAACATAATTGGCATCAATTGAAAGGTCAAGCGTTCCACTTTCAAATATATCTCACTTGTCCGGAATGTCACTTCCAGGAATTAAAATATAAGCTGTATATTAAAAATTTACACAATTTTCACACAAAAGTTTTGGTCCATTTAACCCTCTAAATATTATCCGATCGCCATCTCAAATTGCAAGCTTCTCCTTTGTGATATACTCTTACCTTATTTAAAATTACGCGTTGATCGGACTATTATTTAGACCTACAGAGCCGCTAGAAAATTGGATAATTATTATGTTTTTGGTCCATTTCACCCGCAAAATATTTCACGATCATCACCAATAAGAATAGGGATCTATTCTGATCTGAACCCGACATCCATACAAAATTTCGTGACGAGCGGTCCATAATTGCGGCCTGGAGCGTGTTTACAATTTATAATGGACAGACGGACGGACGGACGGAAGGACGGAAGGACGGACGGACACACATCTCAAAATCGCTTTATCTCATCGAGATATGAAGATTGGTATACCACATTGGGGGTCTCCGACGAATATTTCGCGGTGTTACATGAATTTTTACCAAAACAAACTTATAATACCCTTTTCCACATTGTGGTATAGGGTATAAAAAGAAAAAAAATTGCATAGTGGGCTTGGATACAATTTTCGCGATTTAATATTTAAAATCAATTTAAAATTACAAACATTTTAAGTCCTATTTGGTACTGGGATCCGAATGATTACTATGTGTGTCCGTTTGTCCATTATATATTGCAATCAAACTCCAGTCCGCAATTATGGACCGATCGTCACGAATTTTGGTATGGAGGTCGGTTTCAAATCAGGATAGATCGCTATTGTTATAGGTGATAATCGTGAAATACTTAGGGGGTGAAATGGACCAAAAACAAAATTTTATCCGAATTTGTATCTGCTCTGTAGGTCGCAATCATAGTCCGATCAGCGCAAAGTTTTAAATAAGGTGTGAACTTATGACAGAAAAGAAGCTTGCAATTTTACATGATGATCAGATAGTTTTTAGCGGGTGAAATGAACCGAAACTTTTGTGCAAAAATTGGAAAAAAATGTATATATCTTATATCTTTATTTCTGGTAGACACATTCCGCCCACGTGAGTTATTTTTGAAAAACGATCTCTCGACCTTTCCATACATGCCAAGTATGTTGATAGCGGCTAGATAACTGAACTACTGCCAAACATATAAGCTATTATTCCAGCTATTTCTTCCAATGCCATTTTCATTAGTTTCCTAATACAAAACAAACTGTTGCAAACGGTCACGGTAGTAAGTTACAAAAATTTTGTCCCCGCGAATAGATTTTCAAACGAATTGTTATTTCAATTTTCAATTTAACATACGTTAATAAAGACGAGTTTAGTACTCCTTCAAACCGTATCAATGATTAATATGTAAAAGAGAGATAAAATAAAGCTTACTACTGTCGCACCGTTTATAGAAAACCACGGATATAACGAAAAATTTGTCGCCATTACTTATTTTACTTGCAATGAAATTGTAAACAACAATATTTTTTATATTCATTATTTATTTCCTCAAACCAAACTTACACAATTTTAAGACTTTTTATTGAGAAGTAACCTTATAAAATCTGATAAATATCAAAACAATCGGGTTTTGAAACCTACCAATGCAGAAGACTTTCAAATCACGGCCAATTTAGTATAAGTCTATACGAAGTGAGTATAAGAAAAATAACATTTTTATTTCTGACTTTTAGTATTTTTTTTGGTCGCTATAAATTCCTCTCGCAATTGCCAATCTATTCCATTTTACATATGTTTATATTTAGTTTATTTTTTGCGGTTTTAAATACATTGAAATATGTCTTATATAATATACTTTTTAGTTTTTCTTAAACTGTGATAATGACGCTATTTTGAAAAATGTCATTCATATTAATAAATGTGGACACGTTATTTCTTAAATGCCTTCTTAAAAATTTAAATTTTTGAAAGTTGCAAAATCGAATTTTTTCTCAAAAACTGGGCAAATTACCTATTGTGCAGTGTTTTATTATACCCTCCACTATATGGAGGGTATAATTAAATTTGTCATTCGCTGGGGGTATAAAATTGTTACCCAGAATTTTGTCGGTATAGGTCCACGCCTTCATATAGCCCCCATAGGACGGTACCTCCCGATTTTCGGTATTTTGAAGGTTGTGGCCTCAATATTCTACATAAATGGCGGAATATTATATTTAGTGCTCACTTGGGGTATAAAACTTTCCATATGAAATTTGTCGGAACAGGTCCACACCTTATTATGGCCCCATAGAACAGTACCTCCCGAATTTCAATATTTTGAATCTTATGACCACAATAATCCATCGAGTGGCTGAAATTTTGTATTTAGTGTTCGTTGGGGTATTCAACTTTCCTTCATATAGGTACACTCCTTGAACGGTACCTCCCGATTTTCGTAATTCTAAAGGTTGTGACGTCAAGAACCCTCCGAAATGACTGAATTTGGATATTTAGTCTTCCAGGGGGTTATAAAGTATTCCTGAAGAGAATTATTAGTATAGGTTCACGTCTTCCTTTATCCATCATAGAAGCATACCTCTTGATTTTGTGGAATTTTTTCTTACCGAAATATCCGAAATTTGGTAATTAGTCTTCTTTGAGTCTAAAAACTTTCCGCAGGAATTTGTCGGTATAGATTGACGAAATTTGCTGAAATTTGGTAATTAATCTTCTTCAGTAACGAAAGGAAATTAATTGTTCTATTTTACTGCAATACAACTCGTGGTTGAGGATATAACAAGTTCGGCCCGGCCGAACTTAATGCCGTTCATACTTGTTTAACATGCTTCGGTGTCCGTTTAGTTCAAAGCTAGTAATACATTTTTAACACAGTTACAGTTGACCAATCGAACTGAAACTTTGCACACTTTTCAGATTTGGATGACAATACATGAATATGAAAGCAAAACCAATATGGGTCCATGTTTTCCTATAGCCCCAATATAGCGGTACCACCCGATTGCAGGTGTTTTGAGGATTTTGCCTTCATTTTTAGTGCGAATTGGCTGTAACTTGACATTTGGAGTTCCCAATTGTACAGAAACTTCTCCCACTAAAAACTGTGGACATGGGTCAGATTTTGCTGTAGCCCCCATATAACGGTACCACTCGATTTCAGGCAATAAAAAATTTGTATCTAAATTTTCGGCCTAAATTGACTGTAATTTGGTTATGGACTTCTCAGTGGTCAAAAATGTATTTACTAAAAAGTTAAAAATAATTTGAACAAGTAAGAAAAGGCTATAGTCGGACTGGGCCGACCATGTGATACCCTACACCTTTACCCCTCGGAATTAGCTTTCCATTCATATTCTCTTACCTTATTTAAAATTTCGAGGCGATCGGACTATTATTGCGACCTACAGAGTAGCTACAAAATCGGATAAAAATTACGTTTTTGGTCTACTTCAGCCGCTAAAAATTTCACGATCATCACCAATTAAAATAGCGATCTATTCTGATGTGAAACCGACCTCCATACCAAATTTCGTGACGATCGGTCCATAATTGCGGCCTGGAGTTTGATTACAATTTATAATGGACAGGCACACATCTCAAAATCGCTTTATCTCGCCGAGACATTGGGGGTCTCCGACGAATATTTCGCGGTGTTACATGAATTTTTACCAAAACAAACTTATAATACCCTTTCCACATAGTGGTGTAGGGTATAAAAATTGCACCGCGGGCTTGGATGCAATTTTCGCGATTTAACATTTAAAATCAATTTTTAAAAATGATTAACCCCTTCGATTTACTTGAATATTTTTTGCATTAAACTACGATCAATTACAAAAATTTGTAAGTCCTATTTGGTAGTGGGATTCGAATGATTACTATGTGTGTAATCAAACTCCAGGCCGCAATTATGGACCGATCGTCACGAATTTTGGTATGGAGGTCGGTTACAAATCAGAATAGATCGCTATTTTTATTGGAGATAATCGTGAAATACTTACAAAAACAACATTTTTATCCGAATTTTTAGCTCTCTGCAATCATAGTCCGATCAGCGCGAAATTTGAAATAAGGTGTGAGCTTATGGCAGAAAAGAAGCTTGCAATTTAACACGATTGGCATACAGTTTTTAGCGGGTGAAATGGACCGAAACTTTTGTGTGAAAATTGGAAACATTTTTAATATATATATTATATCGAGCTATCATGACCTAAGGAGTTTTGTATTGAAACATTTTGTGTATATAAAAATTCATAGCATGAGCCCGGCTGCCCCGGCTGAGGTTTGAACCTGGGTCCTCTCCAACAAACAGACAATGTTGTGGAGGTCTATCAAACTTCCAATCTATCAAACTTCCGAACTGGAAGACATTACAATTCATGAAGGAAAAAAATCGTCGATTGTACGAAACGATCGTAGCATATTCGTAGGATGTGTGTGGACTTCGTTAGATATTACTTTTTCAATACGAAACTCCTTAGGTCATGATATCTCAATTAATACAATTAAAATATATCTTATATCTTTATTCCTGGTAGACACATTCCGCCCACGTGAGTTATTTTTGAAAGACGATCTCTCGACCTTTCCATAAATGCCAATTATGTTGATGTACGTGCTCAGATAGCGACCTAATACCGAATTATAGCCATTTTGGTTGATTAATTTAAGTAAAACCTTTGAAAATGCCGAAATGCCCGGGAAGTACCCTTCTGGGAAATGTTTTAAATTACAAATGGAATTCTCGAATTACAACTAAAATGATTAGATTACATCTTAAAAAGGTGTATATAGATACATATTTAGATAGGTTATAAATGCTTACACGGAAAACCCAAAAAACAGACCAGCAGAGCGGACCGGGTCAGCTAGTATATATATAAAATTCTCCTGTCACGGTGTTCGGCTTTTAAATCATCCGAAACGACTGGACCGAATTTGATGAAATTTTGTGTGTGGACTTTGTAGGTCTGAGAATAGGTTCTTAGATATTTTTTATACTGGTCAGTGGAGTGATCAGGGTACCTACCCCACAAAATTTTTTAAGAAAACGTGCAAATCCAAGATATTTTTGACCATTATGGTTAAAAAATTTTTTGCAATACTATGGTAATTACTATCTTGACCCTGCATGGTCATCGTGGAAGTGAAATATCGCGGTCATCCCAAAATTTTCCAAAATGTATTATTTCAGATAATATACCTTATTTTAGTAAGTGTGGCTACAAAAACGCTATAAACACTGGCTTCAATAATGGGTTAGCGCGATCAACTCCACATTTTGGAATATAGTAAAATCCAGATAACTTGAGATGTCACTAGTTCGAAAATCGATTGGAAAATCGGACAAAGTTATTCAAAATTCCTAAAATAGCAGCTTAGACATATTGACAATAGTAACTTTGTCATATTGACAATAGTAACTTTGTTTGGGTGACGTAGGGGATGAATGATACCAAGCAAAGGTCTTGACCGGCTTTAACATGGCAAAGCCCAGGATTTATCTTGGTCCCTCTTTCATCTCAAGTGGACACTGACCTCCCCGTGGTGTCACCTGGGGAACTGCCTTTAACACCCGTTAAAGGTAGTGAGCTAACATGTGCCGCGCGTTCACCCATAAGAACGTTAAAAACTTGGGTTTGGGCGTCGGGTTAGTAACCCTCCCCTAGAAAAAACATCCTACTATGAAAAAACGAATGAAAAGAAAAACAAACCCCTCTAAAGTTGACGAACTCCGCAAACGTTTTAAGGACCATGATCTGCGAATCTGCACCTGGAATGTTCGCACTCTTTATAGAGAAGGTGCAGTCTTCGCATTGGCAGACGTACTTGAAAAGTACAAGGCCGATATTACTGCCATACAGGAAATACGATGGATTGGGAAAGGCGTCACAACAACACCTAAAGGTGACGCACTGTATTATAGCTGCCATGACGTAAAGCATGAGTTTGGTTGCGGATTCGTAGTTAGTCGGAGACTAAAACATCTGGTATCCAGCTTCACCCCAGTGAATGAAAGACTTGCTGCAATTCGAATAAAAGCTAAATTCTTCAACATCAGCTTTATTTGTGCTCATGCTCCCACTGAAGAAAAGGACGAACAGACCAAAGATATATTTTACGAGCGCTTAGAAGAAACATATGACCGTTGCCCTGCCCATGACATTAAAATCATTCTAGGCGATTTTAATGCCAAAATTGGAAAGGAGAATATCTTTGGCCCAACAGTCGGGAAATTCAGTCTCCACAGTGAAACATCTGCCAATGGTATGAGGCTGATAGACTTTGCAGCTGCAAAAAACATGGTAGTTAGCAGTACCAGATTTAATCATCTCGATATTCATAAGGGCACCTGGCTATCTCCAGATCAAAGAACAAGTAATCAAATTGATCATGTTGTAATAGATGGAAGACATTCATCCAGCGTGTTGGATGTACGATAGTTCCGAGGCGCAAACATTGATTCGGACCACTACCTTGTTGCAGCAAAGGTACGTACCCGTCTAAAAGTTGCAAATAAAGCACGAACAGACTCAACGCGGAAGTTGGACATCGATAGGCTGCAAACACAACAGATAGCCACAGCATATTCCACTCAACTAGCCAAATTGCTTAACGCGAGCACTCCTTGTCCCGATAACATAACAACACAATGGCAACATATTGCCCACTCCATGCAAACAGCCGCAAAATCCATACTTGGATTCCAGAGACCTCCACAAAGGAATTCATGGTATGACCAGGAGTGTCGTGCTGCTACCGAAGAGAAAAATGCGGCATATAGAGCTACTTTACAATCAGTAGCAACGCGTAGCGCGCGAGAGAGATATCGGGAGAAAAGGAGAGAAGAGAAGCGGCTTTTCCGCAAGAAAAAGAGAGAAATGGAAAAGCGGGAGTGTGAAAAAATCGAGATGTACAGGAGACAGAATGAAGTCCGAAAATTCTACCAAAGAGTGAAACATCAAACAGATGGCTTTGGTACAGGCACATCCTCCTGTAGAGACCAGCAAGGTAATCTGGTAACAGATACAGATAGCGTGCTCAGGATATGGAAGGAACATTTCTCCAATCTGCTGGTATCCAATAGTAGCGAAGACGATGATACCACAGATCCAATCCCAGAAGATGGTATAGAATGTATACCGCCCGGCCAAGATGAGGTAAAAACAGCAATCAACCGGCTGAAGAATAATAAAGCAGCAGGAGCCGATGGCTTACCAGCCGAGCTGTTTAAAACCGGAGGCGACGCACTGATAAGGTGTATGCATCAGCTAGTTAGCACCATCTGGCAGGAAGAACGCGTACCCGACGATTGGAACCTGAGCATCCTATGTCCCGTCCACAAGAAAGGAGATAAGACTGTATGCTCAAACTATAGGGGTATAAGTCTTCTCCCTATTGCCTATAAGATAGTGTCAGGGATATTGTGCGAACGACTAAAGCCAATGGTCAACGAAATAATTGGACCATACCAATGTGGCTTTAGACCTGGCAAGTCCACCATTGACCAGATATTTACCCTGCGGCAAATCCTAGAGAAGACCCAAGAGATGCAGATCGACATATTTCACCTTTTTGTTGATTATAAAGCAGCATTCGACAGTCCCCTCCGATCAAAGGTATTCCACGCAATGTCTGAATTTGGTATCCCCGCAAAGCTCATCCGGCTTTGTAAGATGACTTTAACTGATACTAGGTTCTCAGTTAAAATTGGAAAGAACCTCTCCGAAGAATTTTGTACCAAAAGAGGTTTCAGACAAGGAGACAGCCTTTCGTGTGACCTATTCAACATTTTGCTGGAAAAGGTAATACGAGATGCAAATGTCAAAAGAAATGGCACAATTTACACCAATAGCCACATGTTACTTGCCTATGCTGATGACATAGACATCATGGGACGATCAGTAAAGGAAGTAACTGATACCTTTAGGAAGGTCGAAGCAGAATCTGCGAAAGTGGGTCTGGCGGTAAACGGCGAAAAGACCAAATTGATGGTGTCGACGCGCAAAGCGTCCATAGAGCTCGGACCAACTGTAGAAGTTGGTACCTACAATTTTGAGGTAGTTAAAGACTTCGTCTACCTCGGCACTGCCATAAACACAACAAACAACATCAGTTGTGAAATAAGAAGAAGAATTGTATTGGCCAACAGATGCTACTATGGTCTAAGTAAGCAATTTAAAAACAAAGCCACATCTCGTCAAACAAAAGTAACACTATACAAAACGCTGATACTACCCGTGCTAATGTATGGCTCCGAAGCATGGGTACTTGCGCAAGCAGATAAAGCAGTGCTTGGTGTGTTTGAGAGGAAAATTCTTCGAAAGATCTACGGGCCGATTTGCGTTGACGGTGAATGTCGACGTCGTATGAACCACGAGCTATATCAGCTATACAATCTAATAATATGACTTAAACCTTCAAAATACCTACCATTCTATGTGGGTCACAAAGTTTATTATTCATAATTAAAGACATTTTTCTATCCTAAATTTGGAGATACCGTTACATGGGGTTTATGCCAAAACATTGATTTATATAATGAAGATTCTAGCAGTATCAATATTAGATAGATAAATATATACAATACTAAGGTTAACAGGGAGAACCCAAACAACGGACCAGCAACGCGGACCGGGTCAGCTAGATTTAACCAATTTTCACACAATAGTTCTGGTCCATTTCACCCGCTATAAATTATCTGATCATCACTTTAATTTGCAAGCCACTTTTCTGCCGTAAACCCAAACCTGCGACCTACAGAGCCGCTACAAAGTTGTCCAAAAATGTTGTTATACCCTCAGCATTTATGCTAACGAGGGTATATACGCTTTCATACGGGCAAAATGTGCCTCATCGAAATAATGGTTTTAGACCCCAAGTATGTTTGGACGAAATTTGTTTCAGACAATTTGGAGTCGATTTAACAATGTCCGTCCGTCTGTCGGTCCATCTGGCTGGCTGGTGCGCACGATAACTCTCGAACGGATGAAACGATTTGGTCCAAAATTTGGCTTTCTTAATATTATGTACAAACTTAGTTTAAGTTCGAAGACGGGTTATATCGGTCCACTCCTTCCGGTACCTCTCCCACAAAAGTTCGAAAATGTTCGGAAAATTTGTGCGCACGATAACTCTTGAAGGGAGTAACCGATTTGGTTCATACTTTGCACATCGTGAAATTTCTACCAAACTAAGATGAGGTTCCAATATGGACTCAATCGGTCCTTGCCTTCGGGTACCTCTCACACAAAATTTTGGAAAAGTTCAGTTTAGGACCTGCTCTCGAATCGTTTTCATTTTTGTTGTAACAACTTGTATTTGCGGCCCCCTTACAGTGGTACAAGTTTCATCAGGGGCAAAACCGTACTTCCTGAGAAAATAGCCTGAAAGGTACAAAAAACCCTTATGACATCGTGTGTAGTGGTTGGAGCGCAAGATAACTCTCGAACGGATCTGCCGATTCGATCCAAAATTTGGCCTTCATAATATGTTGTCCAAACTTAGTTTGAGTTCGAAGATAAGCCATATCGGTTCACTCCTTCAGGTACCTCCCCCACAAAAGTTCAACAATTTTCGGAAAAATTGTGCGCACGATAATTCTTGAAGGGAGCGACCGATTTGGTTCATACTTTACACATCCTAATATATCTACCAGATATAGATCAGGTTTGAATATGGAATATATTTGTCCATTCCTTCGGGTACCTCCCACACAAAATTTCGGATAAGTTCACCATAAGACCTGCTCTTGACTAACTTTGATTTCTGTTGAAACAACTTGCAATCGCTGTCTCAATTACATCGGTAAAAGTTCTTTCAGTGGCAAATCCATACTTCTTGGGAAAACAGCCCGAAAGTTATAAGAACCCCTATGGCACCATATGTAGTAGCTGAAGAACACAATAACACCCGAACTGGTAAACCAATTTGGTCCAAAATTTGGCCTTCGTCATACTTTGTCCAAACTTAGTTTAACTTCAAAAATGGCCCATATCGGTCCTCTCCTTGAGATACCTCCCCCACAAAAGTTCAACATTTGTGTCCAAGTGCAGTTAGGGTCTGTTCAGAGATCCTTTGGAAATGTTTACCGATGATGTTCTTTGTGTTCCTGTTTACAGCCAAATTATATTTTCCGTGGACAAGTCCATGCTTCCTGGCATACTGGTCCAACTTTTGAACTTTAATCCTAATCCACATTTTTGTCGGCAAGTTTATGTCAAAAATGTGCCACAAAATTCAGAAAAGACCCTAAATACATTCGATCTGTCCGTATATGAAAGTTCCAATTCACATAGGCTGAGGGTATATTTCTGTCGGCAAAGCCGACTGATACTTTTTTACTTGTTTTTGGTCCATTTCACACCCTAAATATTTCACGATCATCGCAAAAAACTATAGAGGTCCATAATTGCGGCCTGTAGCGTGAGTAAAATTTTTAATGGACGAACGGACAGACCGACACATATCTTAAAATCGTTTAATCTGGTCGAGATATTAATTTTGGTATACCACACGACGAATATTTCGCGCTGTTACATGAATTTTTCGAAAAACAAACCCATAATACTCTTTCCACATTGTGGTGTAGGGTATAAATATTAATTATTTTGGTTCAGTTCACCTTAAGTCATTTGGTATGAAAGCCAGATAGCTGAAAACTTTAGTATCTCCCTAAAAGAAATGTTTACGAGTGAAAAGCTCATGCACAGGGTAGTGGTACAGGGTATCACATATTCGGGACTATTCTTTTTGCTCACTTGTTGAAAAGACGTTTCTCATGGAATGAATTGGATGTTTGGCCCTGCTGTCAATCCCTTGTTAAAAATTAGATTGCACTGATATGTTATTGGGACAAAGAATGATGTGACCCTTCGCCGTTTTTGTGACCTCCCGCATTCCTAAATTAATCTGTGCACTTAAGTTGTTTTGTAGACACCAAAACGCTCTAACGACATAAATATAACACTCTTTGTTTAATGTTAAAAAGTCCTAAACTAAATAAAAGTTTAATAAAGAAAAATATCTCCACAAACAACAATGGAAGCTGTTATGTTTATTATTTTTCCAACTTTAAATATTTTCTAGACCTCAAGATTTTAGCTCAAGAGACAAATAGAAAAAAGCTACTAAACTTAACTACTATGGTAAAGTGAAAAAAAAGAATGACAAGAAAGTCAGTCGAAACAACCTATAGAAGTTTTCAGGTACAGAAAACCAAGGAATATCCAGAAGTAAGTAAATACTTTAAGACTTGTAAACATTAGGCACTTGTAAACAATTTGTGCATAAAACCGCATCACAATACTTGAGATCCATTCACATTCAGTTCAGTATTTACAACACTCCCAAACACACACACACAAGCAAACAACCCAACGGTGACGGCAACGACATTCAACAGCCACAAAACTGTAAAATGAAATAAAATGCAATACATGTGAACGAGAGGCCGGAGGACCACAACTCCATTACTATAGAACATCCACCTTGAGTGCTTGGAAGGAAGTTGCTTGGATTTTCAACAGCCGTCATCTTCGTCGTGAGTGGATGTCAGAGGACAAACCAAACCAAACATGAAGAAAAAACAGCACGAATAAAAAAAGCCCAGCAATCAACGGGGAATAGCAACACAGAAGTCGTGGCCTTTGTCATGATTCACTGCACTTCGATGCTTGGCGAAGAATGGGCCACATCACCACTCTTCACCATAAATAACAACTCCCGATATAAAGACCGCTAGTGAGATAAGTACAGGTTTTGTTTGGTTGACTTGCGTCCAGAGTGCTGTGGTAGGTAGGTAGCAGGTGGGTAGGTATTTATTGTGTGTACTCAGTGCCATTGAAGTGGGTATACGATTTTCGTATTTTATTTCTTAAAGTGGGTATAGTTTGCATTCTGTTACTCTCAGTGTTGTCGTCGTTGTTGTTATTAAATATCTACGGTAATGGCAGTAAGGGATGAGTGGAATTCGAACAAATGAGTTTTTATTGTCGTAGGGGAATTTGTTAATGCATTAAACCAATACAAATTTTAAAACGTTTGGTTTTTTTTTATAAACTTAGATTTTCTAAAAGTAAAGTCAACATTAAGTTTGTAAGCGGCACCTTTTTATATCCTCAGCCTTTAGTTCGAAGATGGGCCATATCGCTCACTCTCTCGTGTAACCCCCCTTCTTGGATCCTATGTTAGACCGCACAAGTTTTGTCAGGACAAGCCATAACGCTCACTCTCTTGTGCAACTCCCCCTTCTTGGGTCCTCTGTTACGACCGTACAAGTTTGGTCAGGGCAAAATGGCATTAACTCTGTAAAAACCCCCACGGCTACTATGTTTAGCGGCTGGTACGAAGGACAACTTTAGAACCAAATACTGCCTTGGTCCAAACTTTGCTTACCGTTATATTTCTGCGAATCTTCGCCGAAACCGCCCTCAGAAAAGTTTAAAATTTTTTCGCGAGCGAGAAGACCTATATATGACCTTTTTAGGTCTTCTATAGCGAGAAGACCTCTTGAGGTCTTCTATAGCGAGAAGATTTCTTGAGGTCTTCTTAAGGTGTTCTATAGCGAGAAGACCTCTTGAGGTCTTCCATAGCGAGAAGTTTTTTTGAGGTCTTCTTAAGGTGTTCTATAGCGAGGAGACCTCTTGAGGTCTTCTATAGCTAGAAGACCTCTTGAGGTCTTCTATAGCGAGAAGACCTCTTGAGGTCTTCTATAGCCCGAAGACTTCTTCAGGTTTTCTATAGCCAGAAGACCTCTTGAGGTCTTCTATGGCAGAAGACTTCTTGAGGTTTTCTATAGACAGAAGACCTCTTGAGGTCTTCTATAGACAGAAGACCTCTTGAGGTCTTCTATAGACAGAAGACCTCTTGAGGTCTTCTATAGACAGAAGACCTCTTGAGGTCTTCTATAGACAGAAGACCTCTTGAGGTCTTCTATAGACAGAAGACCTCTTGAGGTCTTCTATAGCGAAAAGACCTCTGAAAGTCTTCTACAGCGACAAGAACTCTAGAGGTCTTCTAGAGCGACAATATCTCTAGAGGTCTTCTATATCAAGAAGACCTCTTAAGGTCTTCTATAGCGAGAAGACCTCTTGAGGTCGTCTATAGCGAGAAGAACTGTTCAGGTCTTCTATAGACAGAAGACCTCTTGAGGTCTTCTATAGACAGAAGACCTCTTGAGGTATTCTATAGACCTCTTGAGGTCTTCTATAGACAGAAGACCTCTTGAGGACTTCTATAGACAGAAGACCTCTTGAGGTCTTCTATAGACAAAGGTCCTCTTGAGATCTTCAATATACAGAAGAACCCTTGAGATTTTCTATAGACAGAAGACCTCTTGAGGTCTTCTATGTACAGAAGAAATCTTGAGGTCTTCTATGGCAGAAGACCTCTTGAGGTCTTCTATGGCAGAAGACCTCTTGAGGTCTTCTATAGACAGAAGACCTCTTGAGGTCTTCTATAGACAGAAGACTTCTTGAGGTCTTCTATAGACAGAAGACTTCTTGGGGTCTTCTATAGACAAAGACCTCTTGAGGTCTTCTATAGACCGAAGACCTCTTGAGATCTTCTATAGACAGACGACTTGTTGAGGTATTCTATAGAGAGAAGACTTCTTGTAGTTATCTATAGACAGAAGACCTCTTGAGGTCTTCTATAGACAGAAGAAATCTTGAGGTCTTCTATGGCAGAAGACCTCTTGAGGTCTTCTATAGACAGAAGACCTCTTGAGGTCTTCTATAGACAGAAGACCTCTTGAGGTCTTCTATAGACAGAAGCCCTCTTGAGGTCTTCTATAGACAGAAGACCTCTTGAGGTCTTCTATAGACAGAAGCCCTCTTAAGGTCTTCTGTACACAGAAGCCCACTTGAGGTCTTCTATACACAGAAGCAAACTTGAGGTCGTAGACAGAAACTCTCTTGAAGTCTTCTGTAGCGAGAAGACCACTTGAAGTCTCCTAGAATTCCTCTTGAGGTCAACTATAGACAGAAGACTTCTTGAGGTCTTCTATAGTCAGAAGACATCTTGAAGTCTTTTATAGGCAGAAGAAATCTTGAGGTCTTCTATAGACAGAAGATCTCTTGAGGTCTTCTATAGACAGAAGACCTCTTGAGGACTTCTATAGACAGAAGACCTCTTAAGGTCTTCTATAGACAAAGGTCCTCTTGAGGTCTTCTATATACAGAAGACCCCTTGAGATTTTCTTTAGACAGAAGACCTCTTGAGGTCTTCTATAGACAGAAGACCTCAAGAGGTCTTCTATAGACCGAAGACCTCTTGAGGTCTTCTATACACAGAAGCCCACTTGAGGTCTTCTATACACAGAAGCCCACTTGAGGTCGTAGACAGAAACCCTCTTGAAGTCTTCTGTAGCGAGAAGACCACTTGAAGTCTCCTATAGACAGAATTCCTCTTGAGGTCAACTATAGACAGAAGACTTCTTGAGGTCTTCTATAGACAGAAGACATCTTGAAGTCTTTTATAGGCAGAAGAAATCTTGAAGTCTTCTGTAGACAGAAGACCTCTTATTGGCAGAATTCCTCTTGAGGTCTACTATAGACAGAAGACCTCTGGAGGACAGAAGACACCTTAAGGTCTTCTATAGGCAGAAGATTTTATTGAGGTCCTCTTTAGAAAGGTAGAGGGTTCTATAGACAGAGGACCTCTTGAGATCATCTATTGGAAGAAGATTTCTTGAGTTCTTCAACAGACGTAGAAGATTTTTTTGGGTCTTTTATAGGTAGAATATATCTAGAGGACTCGCATACACAGAAGAACTGTTGAACGGTTTAGAGGCTGAGGTGTACTAAATACAAAGTACCTCTTGATGTCTTCTATTCAGAGAAGATTCCTTTAAGTCTTTTATAGACAGATGACTTCTTGAAATCTTCTATGGAGAGTTGACAGCTTGAAGTCTTCTAAAAATCGAAGTCTTCTATGGGCAGACGACTTTATGGACAGAAGACTTTATGAGGTGTTCTTGGAGCAGAAGAACACTAGCAGGGCCTACTATATATAAAATACCTCTTGAGGTGTTGTACAGATAGTATACTTCTTGGACAGATGACATTTTAAGACCATCTATGGATAAAATACCACTTGAGGTCTTACTTGGATAGAAAACCACTTGAATTCTCTTGTGGATAGAATCCCTCTTGTGTTCTTGTCTAGGTACAGATCTACTATATACAGAGGTCCTCTTAACGTCTTCTATAGACTGAACAGCTTTTGAGGTCTCCGGAAGACAGCATATCCCTTGAGGTATTCTATATACAGAAGGCCTCAAGCGGGCTCTAGGCAAAGGTGTTCTGTGTAAAGAAAACTTCTCGAAATCTTCTATAGACAATAAACATTTTTAAATATTCTATAGTGCAGGTATATTTTATACCAAGGACATCCATATACTGAACACCTCTTGAAGTCTTCTACCCGCAGGGGGCGTCTTGAGTTTTCTATAGGCGGTAGGCCTTTTGGATGTCCTAAGTTACTTGAGGTTTTTTCTACATAAACACAAATAATCCCCATGGAATGTGTGTTTGTCTATAGACAAAATATCATAACCGACATGGGGACTTCTTCTATAGAAAAAACGTAATTTTTATCTTCATAATAAACCGTTCAAAATATCTTCTTTTGATAGCCTATTTAAAGTATATTCTTCAAGAAAAGATATCCCCTTCAAACCTTTTAAATTCAGTTGTAATTTTTTTACGTTATAATAGAAAATTCTTCAGAGTTCCCTTGTTACCATTTCGTAAAGTAAATGAAAAAATCAGGCATAGATAGTGTCGTCTCCTTTGTCACGAACTACATAAACGTTTTAGTTTCGTCCCATTTTATTCGTCATATGCCATAGAGGCTACTAACTTTTTAGTTTTTGCTCGAATTATTAAAGGCAGAAAATGGCCAAAAGCGGACGAAGAAAAAACGAGACAACGACCTAAAGTCAGTCAAAGACATCATCGATGTTGACAATATCGACATTTTAAGTGTTGTTTAATTAGAATTCACTAAAGTCGTTAGAAGAATTTTAATCGAATTTGTGTTTTTTGTGTTTGTCATCTTCTCTTTTAACTGTAATCGCCGTGGCTTTGGGGTTATTGGTACTGTCAAGTGAATGCTCTGGCTGTGACGGTTTGGTTTTATGCAGGACATGAATTAAAAGAAATCTGCATTCAATTTGCATTAAAAACATTGGATTGTTCTGGTGAGAGATAAGGAGACTTCTATAAAAGTAAAATAATTTTCCATAGTAATTACATTGATTTCTTTGACATGAATGTTTGTAGAATGTGGAACAAATGGGGAATGAGAATAAAAGGAAAAGGATGCATTTAGTAAAAGCTTTATGGGGACATTGGACAGGCGTTACAGGTCAGTTACTGGATATACATATGGTTAATATCACATCAAATGTCATTTGTTTTCATTGGTCTCTTAAATTGTATTCCTCTTCCGTTATATCTTCATTTTCTGGGTTTGCTATTTCCAAATTAAAAAAAAAAACTCCACATAAAAGTTCAGAGATTTAATCAAATTTCCTATTCACACCAACTTATAGTGCTCCCGCAACAACTAAATGCAAATAAAGAATGCTTTAGTTTATGACTCTCTAAACTGTTGCAAAATAGCATGTTACGCCTCAGTTTCACACCACTGCTTGGCATTAAACTGCATAGGAATGTGCACGCGTTAAAATTTTAAGGGAGAAGGAATAAAAAACAGCAACAACAACTCCTGCTTTGCTTCCTCACCAAGTTACGGTTTATCTACAAACCGACAAACTGACAAGGCAGCCAAATCATATTTTCTTGCGGTTACACGCTTATCGCAGTCGTTGCAATGATAATAAAGTTGCCTCAATGTGTTGCTAGAGTAGCACTGCAGCGCATAGCATCGTCGTCGTACAACGTACTGGGTACGTGAGCATAACAAGAAACATGACAAGTATGCAACTGTGGTAGATCTAACAACTTCAGTTTCGAAACTAGTTTTTTTTTCTGTGGGTTATATGAAGTTAATAGTGTTAGAAGTACAAAAAAAGTTCCAACAACAGCAATAAATGTTGGGGTTACAACTTACAACACGATAGAAATTAAGTTAAAGAAAAATTTCCGTTTTTCATTAGGAGAATACAGTTTTTCCGGGGTGATAGATAGATATATATGTACCCAGCAAAATCTTCGATGCCAAGGATGCTATCGAATCGTGGGTGCAAGTGATCTGGCATGTCATCTTTTTAGCATTTTCACTCATGAATTTTATATGAGCGTGACCACCATAAGATGACATTCATTTTCGGATCTTAAGATGACATTCATTGTTGGATCCAAAGTATGTCATTTTCACCGATGCTTTGACATGTCATTTTCACCAACCCTTTGGCATGACATTTTCTACATTTGTAATTTTATAACAAAAATTTTGGAAATGTATACTTTATTGTTTTGATGTCGCTACTTTTAGGGATGTACAAATCGACCTGCTTGTTTGTATAGTGATCTGTACATATGATTCAAATGCTGATGAAAAGATCGGATCTTTCACGACTTCCTTTGCATGGGTTGAAATGCTAATGAAAAGATCGGATCTTTCACGACTTGCTTTGGACCAATGCAAAATATGCCATGAAATCATGTCATCGCATAGAACCCCTTCCTTCAAATTTTGCTGGGTAGTTTGTGAGGGTTGAAGTTGTATATTTTGAAAAAATGATTTGCATTTCATAAAACCCAATTCAGGAAAATGTTTAACTTGAAGTGAAAGTATCTGGGCGACTTTTTCACATCAGGCATTTGGAAAATGTGGTTGTATAAAATATTCGACCATTCGTGTTGGCAGCTTGAAGGTGGAAATGGCTGGGGTATTTAAAGTAACTGTAGGTAAATAATAAGAAGAATTTGCCATATATATCGACACCTCCAAATAATAGTATGCTAAGTCTAAAAAGTGAATTTTGCAGGAGAAGCTCTCAAAGTGTGGAAATTTTTTTGAACTTCAGTACTATGCTAAGTCAATATTTGTTTATAACTTCTGTTCGGATTGACCGATCATTACCAAAATTTGACGGAATTTAAATTAAAGGACGTTCGACACCTCCAAATAATAGTTTGCTAATTCTGAACAGTGAGTTTTGCAGGCAAGGTCTAAAAGTTTGGAAATTTCTTTGACCTTCAGTACTATGCTAAGTAAATATTTGTTTATAACTTCTGTTCGGATTGTCCGATTATTACCAAAATTTGACAAAATTTCAGTTAAAGGACGTTAAATATAAAAATGTAAAGAACTATTGTTTGGAGGCGTCGATATCTTCTTTACAATCAATAGTACTAGGCAGTACACGACAGACGTACAGGTTAAAAAAAGAGAAATTAACCACGACTGATCACAAATTCAAATGCCAAAACCTATCGAAATCTCAACAAGGGTGGATCAATACTAATTATACTTATTATCTTTTCCACCATCGACTTGCTTTCGTCCGGTCGGTATAATCCTGGTAAAGGGTTAAAAATTTCCTCAATGGAATGAGGAGTATTTTCCACAGACCTCAGTTGTCTGGGAAATTGTTCTATAGAAAAGTGTGGTCTCAATGACAACAGTTTTTTTTAATTGTAAAATATGCCCTTGGCGGCCAGATGATTTTTTTATTGAAACAAATTCTTTGATTCGGGTCTGTGGAATTTTTTCTATAAAAAATGGTTCCATTTTTTTCAGATAGCAACATGTTTTGTCAGTGGCAGATCCTCAGTGGCCTAAGAAATTGTTTGCTATAGAAAAAGTTTCCACTAAAAGGTTAAAGAATTTTTTATATAGAATAAAGGTGTCGAGAATGTGTCTGAGGAATGTTTTTCTATAGAAAAATGTGTCCTTGTGGCCTATCATTTTTTTTTTTCTACAGAAAAAAATCATTTGTTTTTAATGAAAAAAGTCTTCTGAAGCTTTTTGTATTGAAATGTTTTAATATAAAAAAGCCGCTGAAAGGATTGAGGATTTTTCAATAGAATAAAGAAGTCCTGAACACTTGTTTTTTTAGAAAATTGCCTGAGGATTTTTTCTATAGAAAAAGTGTCCTGAGGAATTTTTTGTAGTGAAAAATGTGGTCGCACTTAACCTAGGAATGTTTATCTATGAACTTAGTGACCTGCGGAATTGTTTTCTATAAAAGAAAGAAAAATTTTCCTGTGAATTTAGTGATAGAGAAATGTGTCTTCATTGTCTTAAGGATTTTTTTTATAAAAAAGGGTGTCACCAGTGGCCTGAGGAATGTTTTGTATACAAAAATGTGTCTTCAGTGTCCTGATGATTTTGTCTATACAGAGTGTAATCAGAGTCCTGATTGGGACCAAATCGGCCATTCCGTTCGAGAGTTATCGTGAGCCCCAGCTAAATCGACTCCAAATTGTCTGAAATATACTTGGGGTCTAAAACCGTATAGAAGGGTATATACCCTCGTTAGCATAAATGCTGAGGGTATAAAAATCCAATTGGACAATTAATACGCTTGGGCTCCACGTAATTTGCAATAATGCACAAACTGGGCATTTTTCTGTCATGATAGAGACAATTTATAGCATGGGTGGAAAATATGGTTGTCTACAGAAAACCTCGGCTAGGGTATAGGTATACATAGCCAGGCCAGCGAAGATTTTTTTATTTTCTATAGAAAAAAATTTTGTGGAAAAAATTCTCAGGGTACTGAGGACTTTTTCTAAAGGAAACATCCCAGGATAACGAGAACTCTTTTTTGTAGATAAAATCCTCAGGCCACTTTCTTGTCCTAAGTCAATACACGAACTTAAAAGGTTTTCTATCCACAGAAGAACTCAAGGGGCCCCTGCCCATAGAAGAACCCAAGTGGTCATCTGTCCAAAAAACACCTTAAGTGATCTTCTGTCCATAGAATACTTCTACTTATAGAAGACCACAACAGACATTTATCTCTTTGGTCTTTTATTTATAACAGACTTCAAGAGATCTTTTTTCTATAGAAGACCTCAAGAGATCTTCAGTCTACAGAAGATTTTAATAGGTTCTCTGTCTATGGAAGACCGCAAGAAGACTTCTGTGTACAGAAAACCTCAAGAGGTCTTCCATTTTTAGAAGCCCCTAAGAGGACCATAGAAGACAATTGCCTAAAGAAGCCACCACCATCTTGCTATAGAAAACCTCTAGAGGCCTCTCTTATGTATGTAGAAATATTGAACTTTGTGAAGAAGTTACCCTAAGTAGTGGACAGAAATTGCCCATTTTCGAACCTAAACTAAATTTGGACAAAATATTAGGAAATCCATCGTTTGGACCGCGCGAGTAAAGGAAAAAACTTTATTTTATTTTTTAGATGTGGTCTTAAGATTACTTAAACATTATAATTTTATTCGTTTGTCATTCAGTGTAGCGAAAGGTTTTCGCCAACGCTGCATTGAATGACTGTCTGTGAATGTGGGAACGAAAACAAAATTGTCAAATTCAATTTGAGACGTTTGTGTGAAGGGTGGGTGACGTAGGGGATGGAAGATACCAAGGAACGTTCCTGACCAGCTTTAACATGTCAAAGCCCAGGATTTATCTTGGTCCCTCTTTCATCTCAAGTGGACACTGACCTCCCCGTGGTGCCACCTGGGTCGCTGCCTTTAACAACCGTTAAAGGTAATGAGCTAACATGTGCCGCGCGTTCTCCCATAAGAACGTTAAAAACTTGGGTTTGGGCGTCGGGTTAGTAACCCTTCCCTTAGAAAAAGCAGCCTACTACGAAAAAACGAAAGAAAAGAAATACAAACCCCTCTACCGTTGACGAACCCCGCAAATCTGCGAATCTGCAGTTGGACTGTGCAGTTTACGCATTGGCAGATGTACTTGAAAAGTACAAGGCCGACATTACTGCCATACAGGAAATGCGGTGGATTGGGAAAGGCGTCACAACAACACCTAAAGGTGACGCACTGTATTATAGCTGCCATGACACAAAGCATGAGTTTGATTGCGGATTTGTAGTTGGTCGAAGGTTAAAACATCTGGTCTCCAGCTTCACCCCAGTGAATGAAAGACTCGCTGCAATTCGATTCAAAGCAAAATTCTTCAACAACAGCTTTATTTGCGCTCATGCTCCCACAGAAGACAAGGACGAACAGACCAAAGATATATTTTACGAGCGCTTAAAAGAAACTTATGACCGTTGCCCTGCCCATGACATTAAAATTACTCTAGGCGATTTTAATGCCAAAATTGAAAAGGAAAATATCTTTGGCCCAGCAGTCGGGAAATTCAGTCTCCGCAGGAAAACATCTGACAATGGTATGAGGCTGATGGACTTTGCAGCTGCAAAAAACATGATAGTTAGCAGTACCAGATTTAAGCATCCCGATATTCATAAGGGCACCTGGCTGTCTCCGTATCAAAGAACAAGTAATCAAATTGTTCATGTTGTGACAGATGGAAGTCATTCATCGAGCGTTTTGGATGTACGATCATTCCGAGGTGCAAACATAGACTCGGACCACTACCTTGTAGCAGCAAAGGTACGTACCGTAGCAAACAAAGTGCAAACAGACACAACACGGAAGTCGGACATCGGTAAGCAGCAATCACAACAGTTAGCCACAGCATATTCCACTCAACTGGCCCAACTGCTTAATCAAAACACTCCTCATCCCGATAACATATCAGGGCAATGGCAAAACATTGCCCACTCCATGCAAACATCCGCAAAATCAGTACTTGGATACCAGACACCTGCACCAAGGAATCCATGGAATGGCCAGGAGTGTCGTGCTGCTACCAAAGAGAAAAATGCGGCATATAGGCCTACTTTATAATCAGTAGCAACGCATAGCGCACGAGAGAGGTATCGGGAGAAAAGGAGAGATGAGAAACGTCTTTTCCGCAAAAAAAAAGAGAAAGATGGAAAAGCAGGAGTGTGGACAAATCGAGATGTACAGGAAACAGAATGAAGTCCGAAAATTCTACCAAAGAGTGAAACATCAAACTGATGGCTTTGGAACTGGCACATTCTCCTGTAGAGAGCAAGGTAATCTGGTAACTCATACAAATAGTGTGCTAAGGATATGGAAAGAGCATTTTTCCAAACTGTTGGAATCCAATCCAAGAAGATGGTATTGAATATACATTCAAGATGAGGTAAAGACAGCAATAAACCGGCTGAAGAATAAAAAGGCAGCAGGAGCTGATGGCCTACCAGCCGAGCTGTTTAAAACCGGAGGCGACACGTTGATAAGGTGTATGCATCAGCTTGTTAGCTCCATTTGGCAGGAAGAACGCGTACCCGACGATTGGAACCTGAGCATCCTGTGTCCCGTCAATAAGAAAAGAGATAAGACTTAATGCTCCAACTATAGAGGTATAAGTCTTCTCCCTATCGGCTACAAGATAGTGTCAGGGATATTGTGCGAACGACTAAAGCCCATGGTCAACGAAATAATTGCACCATACCAATGCGGCTTTAGACCTGGAAAGTTCACCATTGACCAGATATTTATCCTGCGGCAAATCCTGGAGAAGACCCAAGAGATGCAGATCGACACCTACCACCTTTTTGTCGATTATAAAGCAGCCTTTGACAGCCCGCTACGTTCAAAGGTATTCCAAGCCATGTCTGAAGTTGGTATCCCCGCAAAGCTCATTCGGCTTTGTAAAATGACTCTAACTGACACAAGATCTTCAGTTAAAATAGGAAAGAACCTCTCCGAAGAGTTTTGTACCAAAAGAGGTTTCGGGCAAGGAGACAGCCTTTCGTGTGATCTTTACAACATCCTGCTAGAAAAGGTTATACGAGAGGCAAACGTCAAAAGAAGTGGCACAATCTACACCAATAGTCACATGTTACTTGCTTATGCTGATGATATAGACATCATGGGCCGATCAGTACAAGAAGTAACTGATACCTTTATGAAGATCGAAGGAGAATCTTGTAAAGTGGGTCTGGCGGTAAACGGTGAGAAGACCAAGTTGATGGTGTCGACCACAACAAACGACATCAGTTGTGAAGTAAAAAAGAATAATTGTACTGGCCAACAGGTGCTACTTTGACTTAAGTAAGCACTTCAAAAACAAAGCCACAACTCGTCAAACAAAAATAACGCTTTACAAAACACTAATACTACCCGTGCTGATGTATGGTTCCGAAGCCTGGGTACTTACACAAGCAGATAAGGCAGTGCTTGGCATAAGAGAAAAATTCTTCGAAAGATCTACGGACCAATCTGCGTTGACGGTGAATATCGACGTCGTATGAACCACGAGCTGTATCTGCTATACAACGACATCAATATAGTTAAACGAATCAAGATGCAGCGATTGCGTCAATATAGTTAAACGAATCAAGATGCAGCGATTGCGTTGGCTAGGCCATATAATAAGAATGAGCGATGATGAACCCGCTACAAAATCGTATGAATTCGAGCCACATGGCAGTGCACGCAGAATTGGAAGGCCAAAGAATAGATGGCGCAAACAAGTGGATGAATAGACGACAAGGCGCGGTATTCCAGAAAGCGAAGCACTAAACTGGAATTGGAGATCTTTTCTTAGTTCGGTCTATGAAACAAATGTTCTCTAATGGGTCAGATAAGTAAGTAAGTAAGTAAGTAAGGGAGAAGGGTTGGGACGTAGATCACGTTCCATTTTATCGAAAATTGTAGACTTTTGTGGCGGAGGTACCAGATGAAGTATACCGTTAAGCATCATCTTCTAACTTTATCTAAGATTTCACAAATTTTGGATAATTTTCTCCTGAAGAGAACTTGTTTCGTCGTAATTGGGCCCCGAGGACAAGCTGTTGCAAAAAAAATTCGAAAGCAGGTACCGGATATACCGGAAGCAGTGGATCGATAAGTACTTTCTTCGAACTTCATCTAAGCCCCAATATATTGTGACCGTGGGTATGTTTTACAGCCCTCGGGTCATTTTGAATGGACTTGCACAGTCGTAGTAGGAGCAACAACAATAACATGTTTCGAAAAAAAAAACAATATAATTCTTTAACCGATATTTACCTAAATTTTATGTGGACCGATATAGTCAATATTCGAACTCGAGCTTTGTTCGGTATAAATTTACGATATATGATGTACGATGTATGAATGGACCAAATCGGTTACTGCCTCAAAGAGTTTTCGTGTGCACTATTTTTGCGAAAATTTTTTAATTTTTGTAAAGGAGGGGACAATCTGCGAACTTGAACTAAGCACCAAATTTTGGGCCGAATCGGTTGATCCGCTCATGAATTATCATGTGGTCTAGCCACACAAACCTACGGAAGGTAAATCGACTTCAATTTGTCTGAAACGGATTTCGTCTTAAAATATTTGGGATTTCGTCTAAAAAATGATGCACATGTTAGTCGTATAAAAGTGTAAATACCAACTTTGGCCTGATTGCTGAAGGTATACCAAATTCCTTCGGCCATTTAGAACACATTTTGTTATAGAAAAAATCCTATGGTCATTTGGAAAAAATCCTCAGACCTTTTTTCTATAGAAAATATCCTCATTCCTTATGAACAATTAATGCAAAATGAGGTTTATTGAGAATACAATTTATCCATCCTTTACCGTTACTTGAACCATACAACAAAAACAGTTTTCAGTCAATAATGAAGTTGTTAAATGCGCGATGTTGTATCAAAAGAAAAGTACTGAATGCTAAACCAATTTACAGCACACAACAGCTAAGTTGATTATGAAGGCCTTCATTTGCAAAGTGATGTAAATTGCTTACACTAATACAATTACGCATGGTGCATTCATGCACATGTTTACTCGCTTAGCTGTGTGATGTAAACTAAGCACAGGATGTGAGCAAATAAAAGAAGGGCCTTTGGCTTCCTAAGATACGATGTCGGGCATACAACAATTTTTTTTTTTATATTTTAGGTTTTAATTGGTTAACTGTTCAACACCAACAAAGACATGACTAATCCAAACTGGCTCTTCCACCAAAGCTAGTTATATGTATGTCAATTCATAATTTAATGTTTGTAATGCCAAGATATCCCTAAATTGCCTTTTCTATTGAATCGCTAAAAATAAGTTGTCAGTAAGCCTTGGTAGGTTGGTCCAGTTAACACGCCTCTGTCACTGATGCAAACATTGTACAATTCGTTATGAAATGAAAGCTATTCAACACTCTCTCTATATCCTCTGCCATGTTTTTACATTTCGTTTCGGAAGTTTTTTCTTTCATCAATGCCTTGTTATTTTCTTCTTCCATTTAGCATTTTGTTTTTGTTAAAGACACTTCAAAACACACCAACAAATGCAAATTCCGAATCAGATACACGGACTTAACGCCAGACAATCCTTAGTTGCACACAGCCATAGACAAACACACAATCAGAGAAACACGTAGGTTGTACTCTATTAGGACATGCCACACCGAACAAAGAGTGTCGTCAACCAAAGTCATTTCACTTAAATTGTCGATAAGTTCGATGGTGTAGCCTCCATTAAGCCTCAGTGTTAAAAACTGTGTTTCCATTTTGAAAAATTTTCTTGTGTTTGCCTTTGAGCTGCACGAAATCCCCCAAACGATTCTGAGGCTGACAATGGCGGTGATGATGATGACTGCGATGACGATGACTATGGTAACATTGTTGTTATTGTTGTAATTGTAATTAGTAATTGTTGTTGTTGGTTTTTATATTTTCACCAACCATTATTTGTAGCAACTGTTCACGACGATTAATTACATTTTTAAGTTGTTCAACGCGCACCAAAGTTCTTATCTTTTCGGGTTTACCACTGTTGAAAGGCTGGCAGGCAGGCGGCGATGACTTCTTTTAATAGTTCAATTCTTTGCATTCATTCGCTGTAACTTAAGATTGAGGTTATGGCGTGAACGTATTAATTATAATGAATTTTAAAATATTCATAAATTTTGAGGGAATCAAATTTAGGACAACAAAAGTTTTAAATTCAGTAGACAGGAGTTTAATATATTTTTAAATAAAGGATATTCAGGATTAAGGTCGTGAAATTGTAAAGAATACTTGTAAAGATATTTAAGAACTATTTAAGAAGGGGGTTTCAAAGAAAGGCGACGCTAGAAACGTGACATATCTTCAGTTTTATGGCTGAACTTACACTATGGTAGGATCCAAAATATCGTAGTAATGGTTTTATACCCCGCAAATATTAAACCCAAATTCATTGCAAACAATTGGGAGTCGATTTAGTCACGTCCATCACAAAATTAAAAAATTCCCTAAATTGGATTTTAAGGATAGTTCTTAAAATGTTCTTAGCTTAGATTGCCCACGTCCCTAGATAGAGGCCTCGAAATTAAATAAAAACCCAACACCCTCTAAATAAAACCTTTTATGATGTATGAATTTTATTTTCAGGTCTTAAGTCAGCTAAGGTTAGGTTATGTTAGGATATATCCTTTCTGTTTGGTGGAACGTCTGCCCTCCGTCTATAGAAGACCTCATGAGCTCTGTCTATAGAACAACTCATAAGGGTTTATCTATAGAACAACTAGAGAAGGCTTCTGCCTACCGAAGACCTCAACTGCTCGTCTGTAGATAAAGGATTTCAAGATCTTCTTTCTATGAAGCAGCTCAAGAGGCCTTAATTTTATAGAAGAATGTCTTCTGATATATACACTACCTCAAGAGGTCATATGTCAATTGACGAACCCAAGAGGTATTCTCACTAAAGAAGGCCTAAAGAGGTCTTCTGCTCATAGAAGATCTCAAGAGGTCATACGTCTATTGCAGAATTCAAGAATGTCCATGGAATACCTGAAGTGGTAATCTGTCTAAACACGACCTCAGACATCAAGAGGAATTACTTACTTAATTCGCTGGCCCATTACAGTACATTTGTTCCATAGGCCGAACTAAAAAAAGATTTCAAATTCTCTCTATTTGTTGCTTCGCACTCTGGAATACCGCGCCTTTTCATCTCTTCATCCACTTGTTTGCGCCATCTATTCTTTGGCCTGCCAATTCTGCGTGCACCGCCAAGCTGTTCGTATTCACACGCCTTTTTTGCGGGTTCATCATTGCTCATTTTTATTATATGGCCTAGCCAACGCAATCGCTGCATCTCGATACGTTTAACTACATATATTGATATCGTTGTATAGCAGATACAGCTCGTGGTTCATACAACGTCGATATTCACCGTCAACGCAGATCGGTCCGTAGATGTTTCGAAGAATTTTTCTCTCAAACACGCCAAGCACTGCCTTATCTGCTTGCGCAATTACCCAGGCTTCGGAACCATACATCAGCACGGGTAGTATCAGTCTTTTGTAGAGCGTTATTTTTGTTTGACGAGATGTGGCTTTGTTTTTAAACTGCTTACTTAAACCAAAGTAGAATCTGTTGGCCAATACAATTCTTCTTTTTATTTCACAACTGATGTCGTTTGTTGTGCTTACGGAGGTGTCGAGGTAGACGAAATCTTATACTACCTCAAAAGTATAGGAACCAACTTCCACAGTTGGTCCGAGCTCAATGGACGCGTCGACACCACCAACTTGGTCTTCTCACCGTTTACCGCCAGACCCACTTTAGCAGATTCTCCTTCGACCTTCATAAAGGTATCGGTTACTTCTTTTACTGATCGTCCCATGATGTCTATATCATCAGCATAAGTAAGTAACATGTGGCTATTGGTGTAGATTGTGCCACTTCTTTTGACGTTCGCCTCTCATATAACCTTTTCCAGCAGGATGTTGAAGAGATCACACGAAAGGCTGTCTTCTTGTCTAAAACCTCTTTTGGTACAAAACTCTTCGGAGAGGTTCTTTCCTATTTTAACTGAGGATCTCGTGTCAGTTAAAGTCATTTTAAAAAGCCGGATGAGCTTTGTGGGGATACCAAATTCAGACATGGCTTGGAATACATTTGAACATAGCGGGCTGTCGATGGCTGCTTTATAATCGACAAAAAGGTGGTAGGAGTTGATCTGCATCTCTTGGGTCTTCTCCAGTATTTGCCGTAGGGTAAATATTTGGTCAATGGTGGACTTGCCAGGTCTAAAGCCCAATTGGTATGGTCCAACTATTTCGTTGACCATGGGCTTTAGACGTTCGCAAAATATCCCTGACACTATCTTATAGGCGATAGGGAGAAGACTTATGCCCCTTTAGTTGGAGCATAAAGTCTTATCTCCTTTCTTATGGACGGGACACAGGATGCTCAGGTTCCAATCGTCGGGTACTAGTTCTTCCTGCCAGATGGTGCTAACTAGCTGATGAATACACCTTATCAGCGTGTCGCCTCCGGGTTTGAACAGCTCGGCTGGTAAGCCATCGGCCCCTGCTGGCTTATTATTCTTCAGCCGATTTATTGCTCTCTTTACCTCATATTGGCTGGGCGGTATACATTCAATACCATCTTCTGGGATTGGATCTGTGGTATCATCGTCTTCGCTACTATTGGATACCAGCAGATTGGAGAAATGTTCTTTCCATATCCTGAGTACACTATCTTTATCAGTTATCAGAGTACACTATCTTTATCAGGCTGTGCCTGTACCAAAGCCATCAGTTTGATGCTTGACTCTTTGGTAGAATTTCCGGACTTCATTCTGGCTCCTGTACATCTCGATATTTTCACACTCCCGCTTATACATCTCTCTTTTTCCTGCGGAAAAGACGTTTCTCCTCTCTCCTGTTCTCCTATATCTCTCTCGTGTGCTACGCGTTGCTACGGGTTGTAAAGTAGCCCTATATGCCGCATTTTTCTCTTCGGTAGCAGCACGACACTCCTGATCATATCATGAATTCCTTGGTGGAGGTCACTGGTATCCAAGTATGAATTTTGCAGCTGTTTGCATTGAGGATGAGGAGTGCTTTTATTAAGCAATTGGGCTAGTTGAGTGGAATATGCTGTGGCTATCTGTTGTGATTGGAGCTTACCGATGTCTAACTTTCGTGTTGTGTCTGTTCGTACTTTGTTTGCTATGTTTAACCGGGTGCGTACCTTTGCTGCAACAAGGTAGTGGTCCGAGTCTATGTTTGCTCCTCGGAACGAACGCACATCCAACACGCTCGATGAATGTCTTCCATCAATCACAACGTGATCAATTTGATTTCTTGTTTTCTGATCTGGAGACAGCCAGGAGCCCTTATGGATGTCGAGATGTTGAAATCTGGTGCTGCTAACTACCATGTTTTTGCCGCTGCGAAGTCTATCAGCCTCATACGATTGTCAGATGTTTCACTGTGGAGACTGAATTTTCCGACTGTTGGGCCAAAGATATTTTCCTTTCCAATTTTGGCATTAAAATCGCCCAGAATAATTTTAATGTCATGGGCAGGACAACGGTCGAATGTCATATGTTTCTTCAAAGCGCTCATAAAATATATCTTTGGTCAGTTCGTCCTTGTCTTCAGTGGGAGCATGAGCGCAAATAAAGCTGATGTTGAAGAATTTTGCTTTTATTCGAATTGTAGCAAGTCTATCATTCACTGGTGTGAAGCTGGAGACCAGGTGTTTTAACTTCCGACCAACTACAAATCCGCAACTAAACTCATGCTTTATGTCATGACAGCTATAATACAGGGCGTCACCTTTAGGTGTTGTTGTGACGGGTTTCCCATTCCATCGTATTTCACGTATGGCAGTAATGTCGGCCTTGTACTTTTCAAGTACATCTGCCAATGCGTAAACTGCACCTTCTCTATAAAGAGTGCGAACATTCCAGGTGCAGATACGCAGATCATGGTCCTTAAAACGTTTGCGGGGGTCAACAACTTTTGAGGGATTTGTTTTTCTTTTCTTTCGTTTTTTTCATAGTAGGCTGCTTTTTCTAGGGGATGGTTACTAACCCTGCGCCCAAACCCAAGCATTGAACGTCCTTATGGGTGAACGCGTAGCGTTTACACGAAGTGAGCTATTTTATTTTTCCTCAGGTACTAAATTTTAGTGAAATTCCAGGTTTAGTGGACAAGAACTTTTGAGAATAGCTTGGAACAATGTTCCTTTTCCACAAAATGATGCTCGAGGGTATCCTCTTTCAGCCTATGTACTTTTGTCCCGTTCCGCCCGTCTAAAACTTTTTTATATTTTTTAAATTACATGTTATAGCTTTTACAATTATAGCTTTTTCACGCAAATGGGAATTTTTTTAATATATGAGTTTTTTAAGAGTTATAAGAGTTTTATGAAAACCCAAGGAGTATTATTTTCAATTTTGAAAAAAGTTAATTGCTTTGAATAAAAAACAGTTTAAAACACGGAAAGCTGAAAGTGTTATCTGACGAACAAAAAAAGAATTATATAAATAACTCTATCCGTTCAAAGTTACAGAGTTTTGACCAGGAAAAAACGATTCTGAACCACTGTGCGCCGTTTTGACTCGACGATAAACTGTAGGTCCTTTGTCCCATTTGGGATGTTTGTGGAACAACTATTATTATAGACAGATGAAGTCTTCTGCCTATAGAAAACATCAAGAGGTTTCCTGTCTATAGACGACCACTAGAGATCTTCTGCTTATAAAAGACCTCAAAAGGTCTTCCGTCTATTGAAGATGTCAAAGTGTCGTCTGTCTACAGAAGACATCAGGAGGTCTTCTCTCGACAGATGACGTCAATAGATTATCTGTCTATAAAAGACTTCAAGAGGTCTTTTGTATTGTGAAGACCATTGGAAGATGTCAAGGTGTCCTCTATAGAGTATCTCAAAAAGTTTTCTGTCTGTGGAAACCTCAAGAGGTTTTTTTTTGTGAGTTCGGACGACTTCAAGAGGTTTCCTGTCTATAAACGACACCTGAAGAGGTCTTCTGTCTTCAAGTCTCCTGCCTATAGAACACCTCAAGCAGACTTTTTTCTATGAAAGACCCCAAAATATTTCCTTTCTATAGAAGTCTTCGAGATTACTTCTGTCTATAGCATATCCACGAAGTCTTCTATCTTTAGAAGACTTCAGTAGGTCTTCTGTCTTAAGAAAGAGGTTTTCGATTAATAAATGACCTCAAGAGGTCTTCTGTCAGTCGAAGGCCTTAAGAGTTCTCTGTTAATTAATGACCCCAAGAGGTCTTCTGCCTATAGAAAACATTAAGAGGTCTGTCTAATATAAAACTTCGAAGACTCGTCTGCCTATAAAAGAACGCATAACCTGACCTCAAGATGTCTACTGATCTATATACGACCTCCAAATACCTTCCGTCTTTAGACGAATTCAAGAGGTATTATCTCTAACAAAGGTCTAAGGAGGTCTTCTGTGTACGAAATACTTTAGACTTATCTGTCTACTGAAAATTTCTGGAAGTTTTGTGGGTCTCTAGTGTTCTTCAGTCTATAGACGACCTCAAGAGGTCTTCACAACATATAACTCTTCAACAGGTCTTCTGTTTATATAAGACCTCAAGAGATATTCTCCCTTAAGGTATTCTGTCTGTGGGCGACCTTAAGAGGTCCTCTGTCTGTATACGTACCCTTAGGTATTCTGTCTATAGTAGATGTCAAGGTGTATTCTATCTACAGATGACCAAGAAGTCAATGTCTATAAGTCTATGTCAATGTCTATAAGTCTATGTCTTCTACGTGTAGGAGACGTATAGGGGACTTCAAGATGTATTTTGGCTGCGAAAGCTCTCAAGTGGACTTCTCTCTATAGAAGACTTCAAACCTCAAGTCGTATTCTGTCCATAGAAGACCTGAAGAAGTGTTTTAATTGTGGTAGAACTCAAGAGGTATTCTGCCTATAAAAAAGTTCAATAGGTATAGACGACGTCAAGAGGTCTACTGTATATAAAAAGACTTCAACAGGTCTTCTGTCTGTGGAGGGCCTTATGAGGTCCTGTGTAAATAGACGTTCTAAGAGGTATTCTGACTATTCTAAAAAGTTCAATAGTTCTTTTTTGTAAAAGAGTATTCTGTGTATAGAATGGTCCACGAAGTCTTCTGTCTACAATAGACCTCAGCAGGTCTTCTGTCTATAGACGACGTCAAGAGGTCTACTGTCTATAAAAGACTTCAACATGTCTTCTGTCTGTGGAGGGCCTTATGAGGTCCTGCGTATATAGACGATCTAAAAGGTATTCTGACTATTCTAAATGTCAAGGTTCCTCAAAATGTCTTCTGTTTGTAGAAGACTGCAAAAAATATTCTGATTGTAAAAGAACTCAAAAGCTTTTCTTTCTATAGAAGACCTCAAGAGGTTTCCTGTCGTTGGAAAATTTCAAGATGTCTCCTGTCTATAAAAGACATCAAGAGGTTTCCGTCGTTAGAAAACACAAATAAGTGTTATGTCTATAGAATATATTAGAAACCTCTGTAGAAAACCTCAAGTGATCTTCTTCCTTAGAAGATCACATAAGTTTCCCGTATCTGGATGACCTCAAGAAGTCTTTTATCTATACAATACTGCAAGAGGACTACTATCTGTAGAAAAACTCCGGAGGCCTTCTGCTTACCTCAAGATGACATGTACATATATCATGTATTTCCGCTGCGTATGTTCCATGTTCCCGCTATTTACGGCAATTATTCAACCATACATATTCATGCACAACCATATTAAATAGTAAACTTTCATTTTGAAGTACCTTAATTTGACACAAAAATTATTTGCAATTCCTAAGGCAACAAACGAAACTCAAACACACTTCATTCATATCTTCCAGCCAACATGACATTATTAATTTCATAATCTAAATTGATTTTCCCCTATTCCTTTATTTTCTCAATCATTAAGTCAAACACTTACAATTCCATCCCATCGGATTCACATCATCAGCATTGGTGGCGTATCATTAACAAGTGGTCGTCATTGGTATCAGTTATACATGCAATTCACCACCTCTTTTCCCCTCTCCACGAACACTTAATGTACCAGAGACATGAGACGACAGCCTCACTAAATGCCATGTAAAGAACTTGAGTATATCAAATGAACAACTCTTGTTTCACTTCTTGATGATCGTCATCATCTATAGAGACCAGAAAAAAAACTGACACGATTTGTTCGCATTGACATCCATTATTAGTGTGTGGTTGCTGAATGGTTGGTTGTTATGCCGAGGAGGTTGTTATAATAACAATTAGCGAGAGGCAATTTTGTATTCATGGCATGCTGCAGCGGAAAAAGGAAGAAACACGCAAAAAAATTAAACGCTGCCGACAACTTTTAAGAGGAATATTAGTTCTTGGTTATCACAGTGTCTATGTCTACAATAATAATGACAACAACAAACGAAAAGGGCATTCACTTAAGTATGGTAAAACGCTTTGGGATATTGGGCCGTATCGCCTTTAATTAGTTTTTGTAGGTATGGGGATGAATTTGAAATAAGAGAAAAAAATTTTGAAGCCTCCTTAAACGTGGATTTCTTAAAGAAGTTTGAGTCCTCCTTAGAGACCACAAAATTCTTATAGACGTCTTGAAGTTTCCCTAGAGGCCAATAAACCTGGATATCTTAAATAATTTTTAGACCTTCTTAGAGGATTTCTTAAAGAATTTTGAGGCCACCAAACGTGGATTTCTTAAAGAATTTTTGAGGCCTCCAAACGTGGATTTCTTAAAGAATTTTTGAGGCCACCAAACGTGGATTTCTTAAAGAATTTTTGAGGCCACCAAACGTGGATTCCTTAAAGAATTTTTGAGGCCACCAAACGTGGATTTCTTAAAGAATTTTTGAGGCCATCAAACGTGGATTTCTTAAAGAATTTTTGAGGCCTCCTTAGAGGCCACCAAACATGGATTTCATAAAGAATTTTTGAGGTCTCCCTAGAGACCACCAAACCTGGATTTCTTGAAGAATTTTTGAGGCCTCTTTACAGGCCACCAAACGTGGATTTCTTAAAGAATTTTTGAGGCCTCCTTAGAGACCACCAAACGTGGATTTCGTAACGAACTTTTGAGGCCTCTTTAGAGGCCACCAAACGTCGAGTTCTTAAAGAATTTCTGATGCCTCCTTAGAGGCCACCAAACGTCGATTTTTTAAAGAATTTTTGATGCCTCCTTAGAGGCCACCAAACGTCGATTTCTTAAAGAATTTTTGATGCCTCCTTAGAGGCCACCAAACGTCGATTTCTTAAAGAATTTTTGATGCCTCCTTACGTGAATTTCTTAACGAAATTTTGAGGCGTCCTTAGATACCACCAAACGTGGATTTCTTAAAGAAATTTTGACGCCTCCTTAGAGGCCACCAAACGTGGACTTCTTAAAGAATCTTTGAGGCCTCCTTAGAGGCCATCAAACGTCGATTTCTTAAAGAATTTTTGATGCCTCCTTAGAAGCCACCAAACGTGGATTTCTAAAAAATTTTCTAAAAGAATTTTGAGGCCTCCTTAGAGGCCACCAAACGTGGAATTCTTAAACATTTTTTGAAGCCTCTTCATAGGCCACCAAACGTGGATTTCTAACTAAATTTTCTTAAAGAATTTTTGAGGACTCCTTAGAGACCACCAAAATTGGATTTCTTAAAGAATTTTTGAGGCCACCTTAGGGGCCACCATATGTGGATTTCTTAAAGAAGTTTTGAGGCCTCCTTAGGCCACCGAACGTGATTTTTTTAAAGAAATTTTGAGGCCACCAAACGTCGATTTCTTAAAGAATTTTGAGGCCTCCTTAGAGGCCACCAAACGTGGAATTCTTAAACATTTTTTGAAGCCTCTTCATAGGCCACCAAACGTATATTTCTAAATAAATTTTCTTAAAGAATTTTTGAGGACTCCTTAGAGACCACCAAACTTGGATTTCTTAAAGAATTTTTGGGCCACCTTAGGGGCCACCATATGTGGATTTCTTAAAGAAGTTTTGAGGCCTCCTTAGGCCACCGAACGTGATTTTTTTAAAGAAATTTTGAGGCCACCAAACGTAGATTTCTAAATAAATTTTGAGGCCTCCTTAGAGGCCACCAAACGGGAATTTCTTAAAGAATATTTGAGGCCTCGTTAGAAGCCACCATATCTGTATTTCTTAAAGAATATTTGAGACCTCCTTAGAAGCCACCAAACGGGAATTTCTTAAAGAATATTTGAGGCCTCGTTAGAAGCCACCATATGTGGATTTCTTAAAGAATATTTGAGGCCTCCTTAGAAGCCACCAAACGGGGATTTCTTAAAGAATTTCCTTGAATTTTTGTAGGTATAGGGATGAATGTAAAATAAAGAAATGTTGAGGCCTCCTTAGAGGCCCCCAAACGTGGATTTCTTAAATAATTCTTGAGGTCTCCTTAGAGGCCACCACATGTGGATTTCTTAAAGAATATTTGAGGCCTAGTTAGAAGCCACCATATCTGTATTTCTTAAAGAATATTTGAGACCTTCTTAGAAGCCACCAAACGGGAATTTCTTAAAGAATATTTGAGGCCTCGTTAGAAGCCACCATATGTGGATTTCTTAAAGAATTTTTGAGGCCTCGTTAGGAGCCACCAAACGTGAATTTCTTAAAGAATTTTTGAGCCCTCGTTAGCAGCCACCAAACGTGAATTTCATAAAGAATTTTTGAGACCACCAAACGTGGATTTCTTAAAGAATTGTTGAGGCCTCCTTAGAAACCATCATACGTGAATTTCTTAAAGAATTTTTGAGGCCACCAAACGTGGATTCCTTAAAGAATTTTTGAGGCCTCCTTAGACCTCCGAACCTGGATTTTTCAAAGAAGTATTGATGCCTCTTAAGAGGCCACCAAATTCTTAAAGAATTCATGAAGTTTCCCTAAAGGCCAATAAACCTGGATATCTTAAAGAATTTTTGAGACCTTCTTAGAGGCCACCAAACGTCGATTTCTTAAAAAATTTTGAGGCCTCCTTAGAGGCCACCAAACGTGGAACTCTGAAAGATTTTTTGAAGCCTCTTTATAGGCCACCAAACGTGGATTTCTAAATAAATTTTCTTAAAGAATTTTTGAGGACTCCTTAGAGACCACCAAACTTGGATTTCTTAAAGAATTTTTGAGGCCACCTTAGGGGCCACCAGATGTGGATTTCTTAAAGAAGTTTTGAGGCCTCCTTAGGCCACCGAACGTGATTTTTGTAAAGAATTTTTGAGGCCACCAAACGTGGATTTCTTAAAGAAGTTTTGATGCCTCCTTAGAGGCCAACAAACGTGGCTTTCTTAAAGAATTTTTGATGCCTCCTTAGAGGCCACCAAACGTGGATTTCTTAAAGAATTTTTGATGCCTTCATAGAGGCCACCAAACGTGGACTTCTTAAAGATTTTTGAGGCCTCCTTAGAGGCCACCAAACGTCGATTTCTTAAAGAATTTTTGAGGCCTCCTTAGAAGACACCAAACGTGAACTTCTTAAAGAACGTTTGAGACCTCCTTAGAAGCCACCAAACGTGGATTTCTTAAAGAATTTTTGGGTCTCCTTAGAGGCTAGCAAACGTGGATTTCTTAAAGAATTTTTGAGGCCTCCTGAGGATTTCCTTAAGAATTTTTGAAGCCTCCTTATAGTTTTTTATAATTTTTCCTTATAATTTTTGCGGCCTCCGTAAAGGACACCAAACGTGAATTTATTAAAGAATGTTTGAAGCATTCTTAGAGGCTACCAAACGTGGATTTCTTTAAGATTGTTTAAGCCTCCTTAGGGGCCACCAAACTGGAATTGCTGAAAATTTTTTGAGGCCTCCTTAGAGACCACCAAACTTGGATTTCTTAAAAAATTCTTGAAGGAAAATCCATGATTTTATCTTAGATAACCTTTTGTTTAAACATTTCCATTTTTCCCAGAATTTGTTAATTAATATTTTCCACCAATTCAGTCTAATTTCATTAAATGCCTTTCTTTCCACTGCATCTTTTAAAATGAGATTTTGATTATAGCGTTTTTGTGGGGTTGATGGCAGATGCCATCTCTGTTGGTGGGGTGGCAGCGCTCATTGCTTGTAGATGATTTTCCGCTCATCATTCACAAAGTATGTCAAAGTTTCATAATTACACTGATATGCAATTAATTTATGACAAGTTGTCTTTAGTTTTTCTTAGATGCGTTTAGAGAGCAGCTTTTACATTATGATGCTATGGCAAGCGATCCATCCTTCTTGGCGAGGATATTATGCGTATAAACGTTTATGCATTTTACATTCTTACAACTTTGATAATACACTTGAAGCAACCAAATTGGGGACTGGTTTGCAAAGTCTCAGAATAATGGGTTGAGGTTTTGCATACATAATTTATACTTGAGGGAAGGGAAGAAGTTTCCATGTTTATCGAATTATTGAAATTTGTTTACAAATTTCGATATTTCAGGGATTTTAGTTTCCCTTAATCAACCTCGTAACGCAAAAATGCTTTTTGAGCCAAGCCAAAGTAAGGCAATGTAAAACTGCCTGTAACAAAAACAAGAAGAAGAAAAAAGCAAAACGTTTCTTTGTTTTAAAAACTTAAGCGGCATAGTTGTTTTTTATAATTTTTTCTACTTTTTCCTTTAGCCTTCTAGTTCGATTTAATTTTTTTCCCATCATGTTTTTTCAATCATGTCGTTCGTATTTCTTAAGTACAGTACACATTGTCAGTTTTGAATGACGATTTTTGCAAATATCGATAACTGTCCAACCGTACAGCAACCACAAAATATTTTGTGATTGCATGATGAATGACAAAAATGAACGGCCACACTAGTAAGCAAAACAAAGCTGTCATTCAAAACTGACACTGTGTACCCTGCTTTACTTTCCCCCTTCATTGTCATTGTTGTTCTTTTTGGGCTTGAAGAGTTTTCTATTTTGAAGCGAAGGTCTTAACACAAGTCGTTGTAATAAATCAGTATTAAGTGGAATTTTATGGAATTGTTTTTTGTCGTTCTTTCAATTTTTTCTGTTCTTGATTCATTTTTGAGTAATGAAAAACTTGTCGGTATTGAATCTTCAGGATTCTTTGAATATATTGTTTATTTGTTGTATTCGTTTTTTTCTCATTGTTTTTAAAAATGTCCGTTTCAGTTCAAAACGGTCGGTCTATTGGCTTTTCGTCTTCATTTGAATTTTCATTTATAGTGGCATTGTGAAGAAAGAACTCTGAACGAAAGTTTTATACTGAACAAAATATATAAAACTGAAAAGTTCTTCTTGTTGTTCGAAATTGTTGTTTTGCATTTTCAAGAATTTTTCCAATATTAATTTGTAATTTGTTATTCGTTGCATACAGAGTTAGGTTATATATCAACATTTGCATCTTGTAATTTGAAAAGATTGAAATTTATCTAAATAAGTTGAACGGAAGGCCAAAGTTGTATTGCTGGTAATGAAAATAAGTTTTAAAGTACAGTAAATAAATGTTGCGTGTTGTTTGAATATATTTTAAGGAGTGGAAACAAAACTAACAAAAGAAGCTAATCTTTGGGTAGAAAGGTTTCTAATTTTCTTTTAATTGGAAATATGAAAAAATACAGTTTTAAAGACTTATTGTTTGTCTTGTTGTCACTTTAGAAAAGACCATGAATAGGGTCTTCTTTTAGAAGACGATGGGGCCTTTTATGGGGAGATCACAAGATCATCTTAAGAAGACCATAATGTTTCTTAGACAATGCGTTTTTATAGATCACAACGAGGTCATCTTAAAGTATACTATTTTTACTGGCCATTTTGTGCCATCTCTTCATCATTCCAAAGACCGAACTAAGAAAAGATCTCCAATTCTCTCTGTTTAGTGCTTCGCTTTCTGGAATACTGCGCCTTGCCATCTCTTCATCAACTTGTTTGCGCCATCTATTCTTTGGCCTGCCAATTCTGCGTGCACCGCCATGTGGCCCGAATTTATACGCCTTTTTAGCGGGTTTATCGCTCATTCTCTAGCCAGCGCAATCGCTGCATCTCGATACGTTTAACTATATTGATGTCGTTGTATAGCAGATACAGCTCGTGGTTCATACGACGTCGATATTCACCGTCAACGCAGATTGGTCCCTAGTCCTTTCGAAGAATTTTTCTCTCAAACACGCCAAGCACTGCCTTATCTACTTGCCGAAGTACCCAGCCTTCGAAACCATACATCAGCACGGGTAGTATCAGTGTTTTGTAAAGCGTTATTTTTGTTTGACAAGTTGTGGCTTTGTTTATGAAGTGCTTACTAAAGCCAAAGTAGCATCTTCTTCTTTTTATTTCACAACTGATGTCGTTTATTGTGTTTACGGCGGTGCAGAGGTATACGAAGTCTTTTACTAACTCAAAATTATAGAAACCAACTTCAGCAGTTGGTCCGATCTCAATGGACGCATTGGCGTCGACACCATCAACTTGGTCTTCTCGCCGTTTACCGCCAGACCCACTTTAGCAGATTCTCCTTCGACCTTCATAAAGGTATCGGCTACTTCTTTTACTGATCGTCCCATGATGTCTATATCATCAGCACAAGCAAGTAACATGTGGCTATTGGTGTAGATTGTGCCACTTCTTTTGATGTTTGCCTCTCGTATAAGCTTTTCTAGCAGGATGTTGAAAAGATCTCACGAAACAAAACTCTTCGGAGAGGTTCTTTCCTATTTTAACTGAAGATCTTGTGTCAGTTAGAGTCATTTTACAATGCCGAATGAGCTTTGTGGGGATACCAATTTCAGACATGGCTTGGAATACCTTTGAACGTAGTGGGCTGTCGAAGGCTGATTTATAATCGACAAAATGGTGGTAGGTGTCGATCTGCATCTCTTGGGTCTTCTCCAGGATTTGCCGCAGGGTAAATATCTGGTCAATGGTGGACTTGCCAGGTCTAAAGCCCCATTGGTATGGTCCAATTATTTCGTTGACCATGGGCTTAAGTCGTTCGCACAATATCCCTGACACTATCTTGTAGGCGGTAGGGAGAAGACTTATGCCCCTATAGTTGGGGCATAAAGTCTTATATCCTTTTTTATGGACGGGACACAGGAGGCTCAGGTTCCAATCAGTGTACCGCCTCCGGTTGTAAACAGCCTTATTATTCTTCAGACGGTTTATTGCTGTCTTTACCTCATCTTGGCCGGGTGGTATACATTAAATACAATCTTCTGGGATTGGATCTGTGGTATCTTCCTCGACTTCGCTACTATAGGATACCAACAGTTTGGAAAAATGCTCTTTCCATATCCTTAGCATACTGGCATCTATATCAGTTACCAGATTACCTTGCTGGTCTCTACAGGAGGATGTGCCAGTTTCAAAGCCATCAGTTTGATGTTTCACTCTTTGGTAGAATTTTCGGACTTCATTCTGTCTCCTGTAAATCTCGATTTGTTCACACTCCCGCTTTTCCATCTCTCTCTTTTCCCTGCGGAAAAGACGTTTCTCCTCTCTCCTTTTCTCCCGATACATCTCTCGTGCGCTCGTTTCACATCAGAATAGTGATGATCGTGAAATATTTAGGGGTGAAATTGTTCCAAACTGGGGATGTGGAAATATTACTTCCATGCATATATAAGTTTCGAATATGGAATATATCGGCCCACTCCTTTAAGAAAAGTATAGTTTAACAGCTCTTATCGAACCGTTTTGAATTTGTTTGAAACATATTCGCATTGCGGCCCCTTTTACGACGGTGTAATTTTTTTTTTTTTTTTTTTTTTTTTGTGGGCAAGTCCGTTCTTCCTGAGACGACGCCAACTAAGTTGACTAGTGCCTAAGATAACCCTCGAAGGGAGAAACTGGTTTGGTCTCAATTTTGTACATGGTATTATTTCTTAGAGACTTAGATTGCGTTCGAATATGGACTACATCGGAACACTCCTTCGTGTGCATCCCACACAAATTTTGGAAAGAGTCCGTTCAAGCACTCGTCTCGGATTGTTTTAATTTTTTTGGGTTCAAAGTCCATTCTTCTTGGGAAATTGGCCTACAATTTAAAAAAAACATAGATACGTTGTAAGTATTGAGTATACTTATTATCTTTGTGTCCGAGGTGTGTTTTAATAATATGAAGCGAAAAAGCGCCGATGGTCATTATAAAATACGGAAAATAATATCTTACGTTACCAGTAAAGACGGCGTATATACATATGTATGTATGTATGTATGTATGTATGTATGTATGTATGTATGTATGTATGTATGTATGTATGTATGTATGTATGTATGTATGTATGTATGTATGTATGTATGTATGTATGTATGTATGTATGTATGTATGTATGTATGTATGTATGTATGTATGATATATGGTAACATGGGGCGGCTTCGCCACTGGGGCGCCGTCGCCAGCACCGATTTTCTTGATAATTATAACTGCTACAGAAATGCCGTTAAAGGGAATATTGTGTGTTTAACGAAGATCTTTCATCTCCCAAAAATTGGCATTTCTATCAAATATATGATTGCTGATGCACGCGGTTTCATGTTTTTGGGGTATTGCGAAAAATATTCATGGTAGGTATATTTTGTGATATCTTGTATACCTTTAGTGATATCAAAATTATATTTTATACCGTTAATAGACAACTACTGAAGAAAATAAATCCAAATAATTTGCATGATAAAAGTAATTATAAATGTCAATATATTCATATTATGAATTATGTAGGGGGTGGGGCGGCTACGCCATGATAGGGGTGTTGTGGGTTAATGTGAGAAATATGTCAGGTTTAACTTAAATTGTTTATGCTATTGATATACCACGCTATAATGTGAATTTGAAATCAAATATTGTGATAAACCTATCTAATTTGCAAAAATTTCATTTTTATGCCTATATTCAAGGTACCTACTTCAATTAACGGCTAGAATATGTTTCTTTTTGTAAATTTTAGAATCATTTTTGATTATTAAATAGGAAACATGTTCCTTTTATGCATTGTGTTGATATTTGGGAAGGAAGAATGTAAATGCCAGTTTAAGAGTCCGTTGATATATATCCACTGTCGATGGCGAAGCTACCCCATGGGTGGGGAGGCTTCGCCACGTTTTAGACATTTTGTAAATTCTCAAAAATAATATTTTAAAAACAAAATTATAATCATTTATATATCAAAACTTATAGTCAAGACATGCTAATATTCTTACCAAAAATAATATTTGGAAAAACTTTAATGATATCGATATGAGAACATTTTGAAAAAAACGTGGCGAAGGCGCCCCATGTTACCATATATCTCTGGTATGTTACCATGTATATCAACTTATGTATGTATGACCGGATGGCTAATATATGTCGCAATCATATGAAAGAAATTCCTTGGAAAATAGTGTCCATGTGTAGTGGATTAGGGTATCACATGGTCGACCCTCTCCGACTATAACCCTCTCTTACTTGTTTTTATACCCTACACCACTATGTGGAAAGGGTATTATAAGTTTTTTGGTAAAAATTCATGTAACACCGCGAATTGTACATCGGAGACCCCCAATGTGGTATTCCAATCTTCGACGAGATAAATCGATTTTGAGATGTGTGTCCGTCCGTCCGTCTGTCCATTATAAATTGTAATCAAACTCCAGGCCGCAATTATGGACCGATCGTCGCGAAATTTTGCATGGAGATAGGGTTCAGACCAGAATAGGCACCTGTTGTTATTCATGATGATCGTGAAATATTTAGCGGGTGAAATGGACCAAAAAAATAATTTGTATCCAATTTTGTAGTTGCTCTGTAGGTCGCAATAATAGTTCGATTGCCTCAAAAATTTAAATCAGATAAGGTTATATGACGAAGATGACGCTTGCAATTTGAGATGATGATCAGATAATATTTAGAGTGTTAACGGACCACAACTGTTGTATGAAAATTGTAAAATTTTGTAATATACAGCTTATATCTTTATTCTTGGAAGATATATTCCGGGTAAACAATCTATACTTTGAAAAGGAACTTTTGATAACAGGGTTACAGCCTAATATTTCCAATTATTTCTTTGTTGTGTAATAATAAACACGCTAGGGATCGCTATTATAACTCAATAGTCACGAAATGTTGCACAAGGTAAAACTTTAGGTCGAAGAAGATGGCTTCAATTTTGAATGCTGATCTAATATTATTTAGCGGGTGAAATGGACCATTACTTTGGATGAAAAATATAAACATTTTATAGTTGATTCATATTTTAATTTCTGGAGGGCAAAGTAGCCTACATATGAAAAAAGAACGACTGACCTTTCCACGGATACAAATTGCAATAATGAGTTTGGAAAATAACGGGGCTACAGCATAATATAAAATGGGTTTTCTGTAGAGAACCACATTTTCCTCGCATGCTATAAATTGTCTCTATCATGACAGAGAAATTCCCAGTTTGTGCATTTTTGCAAATTACGTGGAGCCCAAGCGTATTAATTGTCCAATTGGATTTTTTTATATATCGCACCTGTACAACAAAAGGGTAGTAATTAAAAAATTTAAGTTTTTATTAAGAAAATGAACTACCATACCCACTGTATAAATCTGTCATTACTTTGTCCATTCTTTCGTCAAAAATACCGGTATTCCACTTTTTATGTCTTCATCGCCACCTTTTTTCCAAATGTAATCGGAGTGGCTACGGTAAATTTTTTTTTATACCCTACACCACCATGTGGTAAGGGGTATTATGTGTTAGTGCATTTGTATGTAACATACAAAAGGAAGCGAGATAAACCCATAGTTCCTTCTAGGGATATACATAGAATCACTTTCTGAGTCGATTTATGCATGTCCGTCCGTCCGTCTGTTCGCAACATACAGGTCGCATTTGTTGACCGATTTCGCTGAAAATTGGGGAATACCATTTTTTTAGCCGTCGGAAGATCAAGTTCGAAGATGGGCTATATCAGCCCAAGTTTTGGTATAGCCCCCATATAACGGTACCTCCCGATTTAAGGTATTTTAAGGATCTTAACCGCATTTGTTGCCCAAACCAGCTGAAATTTTACATTTGAGGTTCCCAACGGCCGCGAAATTGCTCCACTAAAAATTGTCAAGATAGGTCCACGGTTCGGTACAGTCCCCATATAACTATACCTCCCGATTTAAGGTATTTTATGGATCTTAGCCACATTTTTTGCCCAAATTAGCTGAAATTTTACATTTGAGGTTCTCAATGGCCGCGAAATTGCTCCACTAAAAATTGTCAAGATAGGCCCACGTTTCAGTATAGTCCCCATATAACGATACCTCCCGATTTAAGGTATTTTAGGGATCTTAGCCACATTTTTTGCTTGAACTATCTGAAATTTTACATATGTGGTTCCCAGTGGCCACGAAATTTCGCCACTTTAAATTGTTAAGATAGGTCCATGTTTTTTTGTAGCCCCCATATAACGGTACCTCCCGATTTTAGGTATTTTAACGATTTTCCCCAAATATGGCTCCAATTTGCCATTTCGAGTTTTATGAGTTCAAAAAATTTACTTTAATGTTTGTTTTGGGTTATTAAAAAACTTCTCCACCAAGAATTATGGACATACATATGTCCACGTTTTTATATAGCCCCGAATTTTGGTATAGCTTCCATATTAAAGTACCGCTAGATTTTAGGCACTCTGCAGTTTTTATATACTTTTTATACCCTACACCACTATGTGATAAGGGGTATTATGTGTTAGTGCATTTGTATGTAACATACAAAAGGAAGCGAGATAGACCCATAGTTCCTTCTAGGGATATACATAAAATCACTTTCTGAGTCGATTTATGCATGTCCGTCCGTCCATTTTTACATATTTCGACTGGTGTAGGGTATTACATAGTCGGCCCCGCCCGACTTTGGTCTTTTCCTACTGTTTTTTTTTTTGAAATATTAATTTTGGTGAATGTGAAGGCACCCACTTATCTCCTTCTGGCGTATAATTTTGGGATTTATACATAAACAAATTTACCGCCAAGTCCGAACGGCTTGCACTAAGACACCACTTGTAGAGAAGTTTTTCATGGCTGAAATACTCAGGAAATGTCGTCAACATTACTAAGGGGTATTTTGCCACCGTTGATCGATTCGCCGGCAAGGTAACTTCAAATTTTCAACGGTGGAAAATACCCCTCAGTAATGTTGGCGACATTTTCTGAGTATTTGAGTCATGTACAATTTCTCTACAAGTGTTGGCTTAGGGCACGTCGTTCGGACTCGGCGATAAACTGTAGGTCCCCATTTCAAGAAATATGAATTGGGGTGCACTCATTGATATAAGAGAAGTCTCCTTTGTACCTTACGGGATGTTTGTGGAACAATTATATTATTTAAGCTTGATGTGCGAAGATGGCAGAATCCACAAAGTTATATCTTACTATAAGTTTATTGTCCAATAAAGGAATTTTGATTTGCTGCAAGCTAATTTCCATGGGTAGTGGTGTAGGGTATCGCATGGTCGGCCCGTCCGACTATAACCTTTGCTTACTTGTTTTTTTTACAGTGGCAGGCTGAGTTGAGTATATTTAGCTGCCTGTTAATCCGACGGATTCTTTTTTCCTTGTTTAATAACAAAAAATATATATAATAAACCTCAAAATGTAGCATTTCATTGTCTGAATAACAAATATAGAAATTACAACAACAATTACATCAGGAATAAACATCAACACTGACGTGAATAACATATTTTGAAGTATCATTATGTGACACTATTATTGTCTCTTATGTCAATGTTGTTGCCGTTCAAGTTGTTGGTGATGCTGTTGTTGTTGTTCCTCATATTGTTATTGCTGTTCATGCACCAACATTTATGTGTCTAAGCTTCTCACCAAGAATAGCTGAATTTGGTCATATGTTGTGGAAGATATGTTGCCTTGGGAGGCATTGCAGTTGACAGTAATAGCAATACAGACAACAACAATAACAAACGTACAACACAATGTTGGCTAAATAAGTGAAACGACAACCAGAAGGAAATGTTCTAACAAGAGTCCTTCTAAGTAAGCATCTCCAACCATGGGGACGATGATGATGATGCTGATGACGATGACATTTAGCAACAACAACAACAACAGCTACTAACACCATCTCAACCATTACTAGTTCGCCCCTACTACCAATACAATTCTTGTTTTCCGACCAAACCATGTTGTTGGCTCATGTTGGTCCTTAGTGCTAATGAAGAATTTACACATGCTCCAGTTATAATTGCTTGTCGTGTTTTCACTATTTAGGAACAATTCAAAAAGATAAGATGAAGAAGAAGCAGTAGCAGGAAAAAATTACAAAACAACCAAGTACCTTGGGATTAACAACCATTATGCTAGTCATTGGCAGCGTAGTTGTACGTAGCTGTGTGGCAATAACATTGAAAGTGGATTTCTCAAAAGCTACGACAGCATGTATTTTATGATGACCAAGGATAAAGATAATAGCATCATAAATTGTCCTTGGCCTGGGAGAAACCAACAACAACAAAAAGGATGTTGAATGTTATCCGCTTAGGTTTTAATTAAAGCAAGTTAATGGAAATGTTTGTGTTTACTTGGAAAACATACAAACAAAATAAAAGAACTTATAGGGAATATAATACAGATATTATAAGTACGTGGTATATAATAACTTTGATCCCCTATATATCCCCGTTGCCTCACATTCTCAAGGAAATGCAACTTAAATTGATGGACTTATATTCCAGTATCTTGTTCTTGTTGTTATCTGAAACAAGGCTTGTTGGTGAAGGAGTAACCAAATTCAACCTAAAATCATCCCAACCTAAATTTCCCACTGTGACGAGTGTAAATTCTGCAAAAGTAGTAATAAAACCAAGTTGTGTCAAAAGATTTGTGCCACTCAGCGTCATGGTCTTTTGCCTGATGGCACATCACGTTTTTCTTGCAAGGGTAAGTATTGTATCATTTTATGGGTACATCAACATTTTCGGAATAAACGGTGGCGTCTGATATTTCACCGAATAAGGTAAGATTTAACAAAATAACAAGTAAAAAAGCGTTAAGTTCGGCCGGGCCGAACTTTTCCTACCCTCCACCATCAAATATAAGTTAACAATAAAAGACTTCTTCGTCTTTTGGTGAGCTTAAATAAACTGTTTCTTTATTGAAATCCAAAAACTTATTCTACTTAAACTACTTAAGTTATAAAAGACAAAAAGTGCTGACACCATGATCACGCCACTAGACGTAACACGACTCCATCAATGTAGCCTAGCAAGAACACAACACAGCCAAGCAAGCAACAATGTTGTTTGTTAGTTCGGCAGGGATGTGCTAACTACCCCCTCACTTAAGTGGAGGCCGTCCTCGGTCTTCTTTATAGCCATTGCTACGGCAGATTTAAATCTTTGTTGTTCTCTTATCTTTGTCCTACGTTTGACGAGGCACAATATGAAATGGAGTATTCCGATACTCATAAAAACAACACCGCCAACTAAAATTGGTCGCATTCTTGCATCTTTTTCAAGGTCGCCAATATATTGTAAGTTTTGCAAGTTCATCTGATGGATAGATGACAAACTTAAAATTTCACTGTGGTTGTTTATAATAATTGAGGGGAATGATGGTGTTCCTGGTTTCCGCATATCAATGTTGTTTCTATTTACGAATAGTGTACCATTGACAGTCACATTTTTTTCAAAGGTTATGAGGAATGTGCCGTTTATGTTTCTTACATTTTCGGTTGCTTCTTTCACTTCTGCAATAGCGTCATTGACAATGATAATTCCATCGTCGATTTCTGCCACTTTATCAAGATTATTGCTTTGCGTATTACAGTGTGCTGATTCACCCGATATGAGTTGTTGAGCGCAGGTTTCGCTTGGCATAAGTTGACAATAGGTTGAAGATATTGTTTGCTTGCAATTTGTTGCTGAATACGTCTTGCCTTCGCAGTCTACTACAGTGTTGGTGTCAGCGAATTGGATAATTTTATTATCGTGAGGTACTGGGAATAAAGAAATTTTCTGACATGTTCTTATTGGAATAGGATATTTAATGATAAAATACAAACAATATTCATTTGATATTACTTTTACTTTAGACAAAGACATTAGTTCTGATATGGTGAAATCTGTGTGTTGCTCATTGCTCTGATTTTTTATAAATATTTTTAAATCGTCCTGGTCCAAAACTGTTGGATTTACAATATTTATTTTAGCTAAAGTTACGGATAAAATTATATTTTGTAGTTCCATAACTATCATCCGATTTCTGGCCATTAAAATTTCAAATAGATTTACGGTATCAATTTGTTCCTTTCTACGAGTCCTTAGAATCGTGTTTACAGCGTTTGTTAATTTCTCGATTTCAATTTGTATTTTTGTATTTATTTCTATCTGTCTATTGTTGGAGCCTACAAGTTGTTTTTCGATTAATTTTGCTTCTTCCCAATCATCTGCATCTGGTGTACCCGCAATGACCTTAAGTGCTTTGCCTATCAAATTAATGCTTCTTGCATGCCGATGATGTATGGTGAGGGTTGTTAAAAGAGTATCAATATGCAATAAATCGGATTCTAATATCTTTTTTACATGAGTCTGAGGAAATATGCTAATTGCATTTTTAGTTTCACGTTGTATCTCAAAGTACGTTGTTAAGTTAGTTGTATGCCTTAGATACCCATAGTTATTCCAAACGATGGCTTTCCCATCCAAAATTGGGACATAATCGGAGTGTGAATAGTCAATAATCTTTGCACGAGTCAACGTTAGTATGAAAAGAAATTGTAGTAACAGCCTAGGTAAAAAACAAAAGCAGAAAAAAAACATTTTATCAATATAAACTAAAATTTATCTGAGGTTGTCCTTATGGACCACCCTCCCCTTTATTAGGACAGTTGTCCCCAAATCTGCTTCGACAGTAGCTTCTTCATAAAGTGGTGTCATTTTATTTCCAAGTCTACGATTATTCCTAACAAAGACTTTATCCCCCACATTGTAAACTTTGTCATGACGACTTTTATTAAAGTAATGTAACTGCCTGTTTTGCGCGTTAGAGATTCGCTCTTTAATCTTTTGTTTTACCTCAGAGGGTGCAGAATGTATCGTATCAATAGGTCTTTCATTCGTGACAGAATGAATTGTTCGGTTGTATTCTATAGTTGATTGTAAGATGAGTTCGACGGTATCCTCGATCTTCCTTTCTATTTTCAAGCATCTTGCGATTTCGGCAAGAGTGCTATGAAATCTCTCTACCTGCCCATTTGAGGTGCTGTGTAGAGGAGGTGAATTGACAATATCTACATTAAACCTGTTTTTCAGAATTGATCTGATAGTCTCAGAGTTAAAGGACCTCTCATTATCACAGTAGACAACTTTGGTATTTGGAAAAATATTCATTAATTGGAGAATTGGTTCTTTTACGTCTAGAATCGTTCTGGACGCTATTGGCTGTACCACAGCGAATTTTGAGAATTTATCCACACAAGTTAAGAAATGGTTTTTATCAGTTGAATAAATATCAATATGTAGAATTTCACCGGAATAAGAAGGAACCTTTGTTTCTCCTATAACGTGTTTTTCTGGATGCCGATTGTATTTTGCTTTTGAACACGTCTTGCAGTTGGCAACAACCTCATTCGCTATTTTCACCATTTTGGGGAAATAGTAGTCTGAAAGGATTTGCTTAACATTCTCTTGGGCTGCCCGATGAGCTCTATTGTGTTCACTTACGACAATTTCTCTCTGGTCGCATTGGTTGAAAATGTCAGAGACAAATTTACTACAAAATCGGAACTTCGTTGAAGGGAACATTCTAATCAAATCGTGTTGAATGTGGGCCAACACAGGTAGGCCGCAATGAATAGCATTGACAACTTCAGTGTTGACTGCATCAACAATTTTGGCCAATATTTCGTTTTTATCTCTATATTGTACAATATGTCTTGTTTTGTTTCCGAAAAGTATAAAATTTCGAGTGGTGGGAAATTCCGACTCTTCCAGAATGATTTGGTTGCGAAAACAATTGACCGGTTTGTCTGAGCTTTCCATAGTGTAAGTGAATGACTCTTCACTATGGACTGTTGCCATGTCTGACGAATTATCGTTCTCCAACGCATGGACAAGTTGCCTTGATAGCGCATCTGCAACTTGATTTTCTTTTCCTGACTTATAATACAAGTTTGCATTATGTTCATCGATGAAAGCTTTCCAGCGCTTAATTTTTGCATTCGGATTACGATCCGAAACTGCATATGTCAAAGGTTGATGGTCAGTGAAGATGTTAAGAGTCTTCACACCATAGAGGTAATGTCTTAATGTTTTAAGAGCCCAGACTATTCCTAAAAGCTCCCTTTCGTTTGTTGCGAAATGCAACTCTTTATCCGACAATGCTCTAGAAATCATAGTGATTGGTCTTCCCTCTTGGGATAGGACAGCACCTAAACCATGTGCTGATGCATCAGTGGTAAGGTCGAACGGTTTTTTATAGTCAGGGTACATCAACATGACGTCCTCCGAAGATAGAATATTTTTCAGTTTGTGAAATGCATCCAGTTGGAAGGCGTTAAGATTGACTACAACCTTTTTGGATTTGGTTGCAGGAATTTTACCGTTTTCTCCTTTTAAAATATCAGTTAAAGGTTTTGCAATTTTGGCAAAGTCCTTGATAAAACATCTGTAATAATTTGCTAACCCAAGAAACGATCTTAGTGCGAACAACGTCGTTGGTTCTGGGAAATTTTTTATTGCACTTATCTTTGATGGTGCGGTTTTTATACCTTCTTTGGATACGACAAAGCCAAGGTATTCAACTTCAGATTTAAAAAAATTTGATTTTTCGACAGAGACTCTCATGTTTGCATCGAGCAGTTTCCTAAGAACACAGTCGATATGTTTTACATGATCCTCTTTGGTTTCTGAAAAAACAATAACGTCATCAACATAAACGTAACATGTGTTGCCTATTTCATCTCTTAGTATGTCATCTATCGCTCTTTGAAACATACTAGGAGCATTCTTTAGTCCAAATGGGAGACGGCAAAACTCGTACTTTCCGTTATTTACAGAAAATGCCGTTTTTTCCCTATCTCTTTCCGCGAGTTCAATTTGATGAAACCCGGATTTCAGATCTAAAGTGGTAAAGTACTTTGCTTTACCTAAATTTGATAATATCATTGTTACGTTCGGAACGGGATACCTATCACTAATTGTTTTGGCATTAAGCTTCCGAAAATCTATAACGAGACGTTTGTTTCGGTTGCCTAGATTATCGACACCTTTTTTGTCGACTACCCATACTGGGCTATTAAATGGTGACCTTGAAGGTCGAATTATACCATCTGCCAACAATTTTTTTATTTCTGAATTTACGAATTCAGATACACCCATTGGGTATGGATATAGTTTAGAATAAATAGGTTCTTCGTTCTCCATGTTAATGGTAGCAACGATATTTGTATTATAAGGTAGTGCTTCTTTAGGATCAGCAAAAACCTTTATTCGTTTTTTTAACATTTTCTGAAAATCCGCCTTAATTGCGAAAGGCACATCAATTTTATCGACGTCTATAAAATTAACATCTTTACATTCAAAAAATTCAATTAGTTCAGAGCCAGAATTATGTAGGATAAATCCTTTTTTTAAATCAATGTTTGCATTGATTTTCTTTAATAGGTCTAAGCCCACAATTCCATCAAATGTTGTTAGAGTTGGCAAAATGAAGAATGTAGAGTTCATGCCGAATAAATTTACAAAACATTTTTGTTTAATAGGAGTTTGTCCGTTGACAGAGTGAACTGAAAAAGGAGTACTTACGGGAATTATATGCTTCAGTTCATTGAGAGGTTTTATATAATTTTTTGAAGCACCAGTGTCAATTAAAAGGCGTATTGGTTTCCCTGCTATCGTCCGCCTTATGAACGGTAGTAGGGACCTGCCTCTAAAAAATTTACATAGTCACGGTCTTCATTTATTTCATCGTTTATGTCTCCACATTCGGATTGAGCTATGTCACAATAGTGTCCCGCCTGCTCTTCTCCTGAATGGGATTCTGGAATCATATTATTCACTTTTTGAAATTTTGGGCCCGTACTTCGGCCAGACCCAGCTTGACGCTTAAATGGTTGTCTGTGAGAAGTTTTACCGTTACCATAATTGGTCGGTTGTCTGAATTTAGACGAAGTTGGGTCCAAGTCCATGTCCTCTATTTGATCTCTAGCCTGTAAATTAGCATCACCACCATTTTCGTAATGTGGATTTTTCTGTTTATGATAGTTTTGTTGTTTATAGTTCCAACCACTATCAGACGGTTTTCTTGGCTGAATTTTTTTTGAGGTTTCAGACCTTAACTTTTTTTCATCATTCCTATTCGCAAACGATGTGGCAAAGACGTATCTTTCGTGATTCGCCTCTACCTCCTGCGCTAAGGCTAGAGCTGACGGAAGATCAGCAGCGCGGGCTGAGAAAAGCACATCGCAGAGAGGTTTCCTCAATCCGGAAACAAATACTCTGAGTGCATCCTGCCTATATTTGTTATTCATGGCCAAAGCGAGAGTTTTGTCGTAACTCATAATTGTTTTATTGGTTAATAACGACAGTTTCTTCTCTACTTCGTCATAAAATTGAATCACTGACTGTTCGCCTTGTCTGAGGGTACTTAGTTCTTGTTCGATTAGATGAATTGGTTTTTTATCTGAATATGTAAAATCTAATCTAGCTATGATCGCTTTAAAATTTAGCACAGTGTTGAATGACGCTAATACAGCATCTGCTGACCCCCTAATTTTGTTCCTAATAATGCAGACCGCTTGGTAGTGTTTTGAACTACCATCGTATTTTTCGAAGACTTTATACGCGTTATGTGCCGCTTGTCTCCACGAAACATAGTTTTCGATTTTCCCGTCAAATTCGGGCAAAGATTTGATAATATCAAGTGATTCATCACACGTTGTTGATGAATAAATTTTTACGTCTTCGTATGGTTTCACATCTGTTTGCCCTACTGAAATGGACGATAATTTTTTTGTTAACTCGTCGACTTTTTTGTCGACTTCTGTTTTATATGCCAGAATCGCTGTACGTACAGCGGATTCTATTAATGCAGTCATTTCTTCACTGTTCATATTGTCTTTTCAAACAAAAAATTGTTACGACTATAACAAGATCTAAATCACTGTGTTTGTTTTTTTTTTTTTTTGGCACAAAGATAAAAATTTTTAAACACGCACTACACTTTGTTTTTTCTTAAATATTAAGTTCTTAATTCACCAGTTTTGGACACAATTTTGAAATTCAATGAGTGACACACTTACATGACTTTATGTTGTTTAAAAAGAGTAAATCCTTATATTTGTCAGCAAGTTTTAAGCGGGGTCTCTTAATCCAGCAAGTTTTAAGTAAGGCTTCCTTCCAGTAAATATTACTTTCAGTAAGTATTACGTTATTTAAAAAGAGTAGATCCTTAGATTTTTCAGCAAATTTTAAGCGAGGCCTCTTAATCCAGCAAGTTTTAAGTAAAGCTTCCTTTTTCAGCAAAATTTAAATTTAAGATGATAGATCTCTTTTTTTTAGATCTTTATATTCGTAGGACTGATTTAAACTGATAGATCTCTTTTTTTAGATCTTTATATTTGTAGGGTTGAACCCGGTTGGGCGCCAGTTAACAATAAAAGACTTCTTCGTCTTTTGGTGAGCTTAAATAAACTGTTTCTTTATTGAAATCCAAAAACTTATTCTACTTAAACTACTTAAGTTATAAAAGACAAAAAGTGCTGACACCATGATCACGCCACTAGACGTAACACGACTCCATCAATGTAGCCTAGCAAGAACACAACACAGCCAAGCAAGCAACAATGTTGTTTGTTAGTTCGGCAGGGATGTGCTAACTTATACATTCCTGTCCCCAACTTTAAGTGAGTACGTTAAAATGTCAGATAATGTACATAAAATGCTTCATTCGGGAGGCCTTTTTTATGGTGCCTATATCTAACTGTTGACAATTTTTGGTGGGCTAGAAATTGGGAGGTACTGTTATATAGGGGTTATAATAAAACATGGGCCTATGTTGACAGTTTTTGATGGGAGCCTTTAATGTCAAATAACTCCTAATTCGGTTTAAAAATTTAGCTAGAATCCTCAAAATATCGAAAATCGGTACATAACGTGGGAACTTCAAATGTCATTAACAGCTAGTTCGGAGGTATCTGGGCTATACGAAAATATGAACTTAAATGAACAATTTTTGTTGCAGAATTTTTGTTGACTTTTAAATTTCAAATTACAGAAAGTTCGTCAAAAAAATAAAGCTAAGGTACGGAAAATCGGGAGGTTTGTTTTGGGGCTATACAAAAACATGGACCTACGTTCGGTTAAACATTTTAAGTAAAATCCTCAAAGTACCGAAAATTGAGAAGCATCGTTATATTGGGGCTATGTTGAAAATTGTTGATGCAGATGTGTGGTGACCACTACAACCTTCAAATGTCAAATTACAGTTAGTTCTGTTAAAAATTGTAGCTAAAATTGCCAAATTACTGAAAATTGGGAGGTACCGTTACATGGGAGCTATATCCGAACATGGACCTATGTTGACAATTTTTGATGGAGAGGTGTTGTGACCACTAAGAACTTCAAATGTCAAATTACTGCTAGTTCGGTTTAATATTGTAGCTAAAATCATCAAATTACTGAAAATCGGGAGGTACCGTTATATGAGGGCTTTCTTGACAATTTTTGGTGGAGAGGTGTGGTGACCAATAAGAATTTCAAATGTCAAATGTTCAAATTACAGATAATTCGGTTAAAACTTGTTGGTAAAATTCTCAAAATACCTGAAATCGGGCGGTAACATTATATAGGGGCTATTCCAAAACATGGACCTATGTCCACTAGTTATATAAGTTTATTGACATTTAAGAACACTAAATGTCAATTGATAGCTAAATCGGTCTGAAAATGTAGATAAAAACGTCAAAATGCCGTAAATCGGGGGTACCGTTATATGGGGGCTATACCAAAACGTGGACCTATGTCCACAACTTTTGTTATATAAGTTTATTGATACTTAAGAACCCTAAATGTCAAATTATAGCTACATCGGTCTGAAAATGTAGCTAAAAACGTCAAAATACCGCAAATCGGGGGGTACCGTTATATGGGGGCTATACCAAAACGTGGACCTATGTCGACAACTTCTAATATATAAGTTTATTAACACTTAAGAAGCCTAAATGTCAAGTTATAGCTACATCGGTCTGATAATGTAGCTAAAAACGTCAAAATACCGTATATCGGGGGGTACCGTTATATGGGGGCTATACCAAAACGTGGACCTATGTCCACAACTTTTGTTATATAAGTTTATTGATACTTAAGAACCCTAAATGTCAAATTATAGCTAAATCGGTCTAAAAATGTAGCTAAAAACGTCAAAATACCGCAAATCGGGGGGTACCGTTATATGGGGGCTATACCAAAACGTGGACCGATATAGCCCATCATCGAACTTGACCTGCCTGCAAACAAAAGACGCATTTTCCCAAAATTTCAGCGTCCTATCTCCATTTTTGTGGATGCTAGAGTGATTACCACAGACGGACGGACGGACGGACGTGCTCAGATCGACTTAGAATTTTACCCTGATCAAGAATATATATACTTTATAGGGTCGCAAATGAGTATTTCAATGCGTTACAAACGGAAAAACAAACTTAATATACCCTCCATACTATGGTGGAGGGTATAAAAATGATTTTTACTATTTCTATTGAAAAATATTCAAAGGTGGGTTCGGTTTGGTATCATTATTTTTTTTTTTTTTTTGAAATTTTGCCTTTTTAGGGCGAAGATCATTTTTTTTTAATGATTTTTGTTAATTTTCTCGTTTAGAGTTAAGCTTGATGATCTGAAATTATTTGCAAGTGAAAAAGGAAAGCCAAGGACTCGAACCCACATAGTCACCAAATTACGTTACCTGGTTTCATTGGTGGTAAAGCAAATCTTCGGACGTATCGACTATGTAATGGCTTCTCTGCCCTAGAACTTATCGTTTTTCAAATGCAAATGTGTTTTTGTACATTAACGCCGATACTTGGCCACATTATTTTTAGTTTCCACAACCATGATTATAAGTTTTATATTATGTTTGTCATTCGGTTTAGAGTTGATGACAAAATATTTCTTAAAAAATTCAAGTGAATAAAACAATTAAAACAAACACGTTGTTAAACATATTTAAAAAAAATCCTCTTTGGTAAAAATTTAAAAATTTGATAAAAAAAATTTAAATCCACGTTGACGGAAAAATAGATTTTTTTGAATTTAATTTTTTTTTTAAATTCACGCTGATAAAAAAATATTTTATAAAAAACATGTTGATGAAACATATTTTATAAAAAACACTTTGAAGAAAAATATGTTGTTTTTTTAAATACACGTTGATAAAACATATTTTTTAAAAAAACGCATTTTGATGTAAAAATATTTTTTTAAAAATCCACGTTGAAGAAAAAGTATTTTGTAAAAAATTCACTTGGTAAAACATATTTTTTAAATACACTTGATGAACAAATATTTTTTAAAAGATCCACGTTGATGAAATGTTTTATTTGAATCCACGTTGATAAAAATATTTTTTACAAAATAAAAGTTGATGAAGAATAGCCCTTTAAAAAATCCACGTTGATAGCAATATATTGTTTTAAAAAATCCACGTTGTAAAAAAATATTGTTTTAAAAAATCCACGTTGTTAACAAATATTGTTTTAAAAAATCCATGTTGATAGAAAATATTGTTTAAAAATATCCACGTTGATGAAAAAATAGTTTTAAAAAAACTCACGTTGATAAAAAAATATTTTTTTACAAAATCTTCGTTGATGATAAGGAATATTAACAATTTTTGTGATTTCTTCGACCTTTATATTTGTTTAAAAAACCCCTTTAAGGAAGAACTATATAATATATTTTTTAAAAAAACCAGGTGGATGAAAAAAATATTTTTTTAAAAAATCCAGGTTGATGAAAAAATATTTTTTTAAAAAATCCAGTTTTATGAAAAAAAAAAAATTTTAAAAAATCTACGTTGTAAAAAAATAATTTTTTAACAAATCCAGGCAGATGAAAAAATATTTTTTTAACAAATCCAGGCAGATGAAAAAATATTTTTTAAAAAATCCACGTTGATGAGAAAGTATATTTAAAAAAAACACGTTGATGAGAAAGTATATTTTAAAAAGGCCACGTTGATGAAAAGATTTTTTTTTTAAATTAATGTTGATGAAAAGATGTATTTTAAAAAGCCCACGTTTATGAAAAGATATTTTTAAAGAAATCCACGTTCATGAAACAATTTTTTTTAACAATCCACGTCGATAATTTTTTTTTAAATCCAAGCTGATAAAAAATTGTAAAAAATCCACGTTGATAAAAATAATATTTTCTAAAAATTCCTGGTCGACAAAAATATTTTTTAAAAAATCCACGCTGATGAAACAACCTTTGTCAAAATCTTCGTTGAAGATAAAGAATATTAACAATTTTTGTGATTTCTTCGGCCTTTATATTTGTTTAAAAAACCCCTTTAAGGAAGAACTATATAATATATTTTTTAAAAAACCAGGTGGATGGAAAAATATTTTTTTAAAAAATCCAGGTTGATGATAAAATATTTTTTTAAAAAATCCAGTTTTATGAAAAAAAATTTTTAAAAAATCTACGTTGCGAAAAAATATTTTTTAACAAATCCAGGCAGATGAAAAAATATTTTTTTAACAAATCCAGGCAGATGAAAAAATATTTTTTAAAAAATCCACGTTGATGAGAAAGTATATTTAAAAAAACACGTTGATGAGAAAGTATATTTTAAAAAGGCCACGTTGATGAAAAGATTTTTTTTTAAATTAATGTTGATGAAAAGATGTATTTTAAAAAGCCCACGTTTATGAAAAGATATTTTTAAAGAAATCCACGTCCATGAAAAAAATTTTTTTAACAATCCACGTCGATAAAAGATATTTTTTTAAAAATCCACGTTGATGAAGAAATATTTTGTTTAAAAAGTCCACGTCGATAATTTTTTTTTTTAAATCCACGCTGATAAAAAATTGTAAAAAATCCACGTTGATAAAAATAATATTTACTAAAAATTCCTGGTCGACAAAAATATTTTTTAAAAAATCCACGCTGATGAAAAAACCTTTGTCAAAAAAAAAAAAAAACAATCCACGTTGATGAAAAAATATTTTTTTAAAAAAAAATATTTGTATTTAAAAATATTTTTTTAAAAAAATATTTATATTTAAAAATATTTTTTGAAAATCCATGCATAGACTAGACTAAAATAAAACCGTGGGGCACGTCAATTGTCTACAAATTATCGACTTAATGTGCGATAGAAGAATCGTTTAATTCGTCGTTAGGCAGTTGGCCCGCAGACAGTGAGGAAATTACTTACTATTTTCTTGCTCATGGAAATTCCAATAGTTATACACTCCATGTAAATAAAAGAGATGTTTCAACTAGTTTATCGTTGGACATTCACACTGCTGGCTGGCGAGGAATCGTTTCACTGCTCGTAGTTTGTCTTTAATCGACAAAGTACTACTCGCTCACCACTATGAAACCCTAAAACTCGCTTATAATCGAGATTGCTAGCTTGTTTCCACATTCTAGCCCTACTTATCACACGTCCATCGTTGTCGGTTGAACAACTGCCTAATTATAGTGTAACATTACAAAACAAACATTTTAATCAACGATTGTAGACAATTGACGTGCCCCACGGTTTTATTTTAGTCTAGTCTATGCATATGTTTATAATTCCCACGACTGTATCTATTTTATTATTTTTTGGTTTTTAGTACATTTATCTTAAACATTGCAATGTATGCTTAACATAAAACCGTTTAACTTAAAAAGTTTTTTTACCTATTTTTATTTTCTAGTTTTTAGTTTTTATTTCGCATTCTGTTTAATTCATTTAGTGCTTCATTATTGCAAGGTTTCTTGCCCGTTAGTTTGTTGCAGTCCAACTCCTCTATACGTAGTCCCTGCAAAGATCTTACTCTACTAAGAGCCACGTAGGCTTGACCTTCTTCAAACAGTTTCGCACCTAAGTATACGACTGCGTGATCCACAGTGCTGGCCTGCATTTTATGTATTGTAGAAGCCCATGATAGTATTAAAGGCAACAAACATCTGTGTGTATCGCTCCCGTTGTTTTGTTAACCTGGCGTCATATTCTTCAGGCGTTTCTGACGCTATCATCTGTGTGTATCGCTCACGTTGCTTTGTTAACCTGGCTTCATATTCTTCAGGCGTTTCTGACGCCGTCATTTGTGTATATCGCTGACGTTGCTTTTTTAACCTGGCCTCATATTGCTCAGGTGTTTTTGACTCTAATTGTTCTCGTAGTTTCTGTAATCGACTATTTCTATCACCTTCACTTTCTTTAGCTCGTTTTGCTTTATACTTTTCTTTCGCTTTTTGAAGCCTTCGTTTACGTTGTGTTGCAGTTTCTGTTTTATTTGTGTTTGTATTTTTTATATATTTTTTTTTACCATTTTGTTCCCACGAGTAATGGACATTTAAACGGTCGACCCCCCAGAGGTCCAATAAAGGGGCAAGGCTATGTACAACAAGATGCGCCTGAGTCTTGAGGGGAAAACGCTAACGACATATAATTTTTATCCACCCTAATGCCATACAGTTCTCGGCGCGTTTTAACCTTTCACCTTAACTTGGGTGGTGTACCGCTAACGACGTATCATTTTTAGCCACCCTAACGCCACACAGTCCTCAACACGATAAAAAATCTTGACTTGGGTGGCGGATTCAGGCTGGATTAATCAGATACCTAAATTACAGATTCAATTTCTAAATTTACATCTTAATTATACGCCATTTAGTGGCTGCGCCCATCTTAAATATTGAGGTTGTATAGTGCACTGTATTCTTCTTGTCAAGCCCTTTTATTTAATATCCATATTGGTGGGATTGATAAAAAATTGTTATCAGCCATTTGGTAGCGGCGGACATCTTAGATTTCAATTTTACATAGTAAATTGTATTCTACTTGTAGAGACCTTTCATTTGATACCCATGTTGATGGGATTGATAAAACCTAAGTTATCCGCCATTTTGTAGAGGCCGCCATCTTGGATTTTAATTTTATATAGTACATTGTATTCTACTGGTTGAGCACTTTCATTTGATACCCATATTGATGGGATTGATAAAACCTACTTTATCCGCCATTTTGTAGCGGCCGCCATCTTGGATTTCAATTTTTTATAGTATATTGTATTCTGCTTGTTGAGCCCTTTCATTTGATACCCATATTGATGGGATTGATAAAACCTACGTTATCCGCCATTTTGTAGCGGCGGCCATCTTGAATTTATAATGATAATGAATAAACATAATTGTATTGTCACCAAAATCCAAAGTGTATACAAAATTTCAGATTAATCGGTTGACAGGAAGAGGGTGAAATTTGAATTACTAAATTTGACCCAAGAATAAATAATAAAACAAACGGGGTGAGCTAAATAAAACCATTTAAAAATCCGCGTTGATAAAAAATAGTTTTTAAAAAATCCAGGCTGATGAAAAAATATTTTTTTAAAGATCCATGTAGATGAAAAATATTTTTTAAAATTCCAGGTTGATGAAAATATATTTTTTTATAAAATCTAGGTTGATGAAAATATATTTTTTAAAAAATCCAGGACAATGAAAAAAAAGTTTTTTTTTAAAAAATCCAGGCTGATGAAAAAATATTTTTTTGTTTTAAATCCAGGTTAATATTTTTTTTTAAATACAGTTTTATGAGAATTTTTTTTTTTAAAATACAGGTTGATGAAAAAACATTTTTTAAAAAATCCAGGTGGATGAAACAGTGTCTTTTAAAAAGCCCATATTGATGAAAATATACTTTTTAAAAAAATCCACGTTGATGAAAAAATATTTGTTAAAAAGTCCAGGTCGATAAAAAATATTTTTTTTTTAATCCACGTTGATGACAAGATATTTCTTAAAAATATCCACCACGATGAACCTTTTTTTAGCATTTATGCTAACGAGGGTATATGGGCAATATTTTTGAAAATTTAACATAGTTGAAGCCAAGGTATAGCCTTTAATAACTTTCGAAATGTGGTTGAATATTATACAAATTAAATGCTTTCGGATAAAATTAAATGTTTTTAGACTTGGAAAAAAATATTGGCCTTAAAAGTTAATTTGCGTGGAAGCTGTGTCTACATTTATGTTAAATAATGGGTAAAAATGGGTTGAAGCCAACGTGTCTTTTTTTGTTTTCTCTCGATTTGTGTTTAAACCACACTCTTCACGATTTTCCCGTCAAAGTAAAAGTAGAAGGCAACTAAATAAGGATCATCTCACAAGTGTATAACTTTTCAAAATTTGATCTGCGTCTACCATTAAATGATGCTGGCATTTTGAAGCCAGATTTTAAGTGTTTTTTTTTGAAAATTTCTTCTAATTTTGTTCCGCAAACAGCTTCACAGAAATCTGCATCCAAATGAGAAAATTTCGTGCGAACATTTTTCTTATTTAGTCGGGCCTAATTTTTACAATTGTCATTCGATTTACTCGTACTTGATTGCAAATTTTACGTTGCGGATCTAATAAATCTTTACTAGTGAAATTCCATCTACTAAAACGCGAGATACAAGAAATTCCAAGGTAGGAAAATCACCTAAAATTGTTTTCGAAAATATCGCGCATTTTATCGCGTATTCTGCGGGCCGTTTCCACTGTAATAAAAAAACTAGTGCAGCATCTTCGTTTTTGTGGAAACAGAGATTTAAAAACTTCACTGATAAGGGAGCTACATTAATTTTATCCCAAAAGATAGTGTGTGATGCTACATCCACGGTTCCTGATTGATCCCCTTGAAATAGATATATATCGATGTAGACTTTCGTGGTGACACTGAAACCGGATGCGGGACAAAATTTATTGTACTTTGCGCAAATTAGAGATGTTTTATAGGTGTTTAATGCTTAGATGCAGCCGATGCTACATCTAAGCGTCTAAGTTATATTTCGAAAAATATATACAAATTAAAAGATATGGTCTTGCTGTACATGAAAATCACATGCGGACAAAACGATTTTAATAATTACACGATTTACACATATTTTAAAAATGCATATAAGTTAAAGCGGTTTATTTGAACTCTATTTCCGATTAAGAAGTCTAATGATTTATTTCAACAACCCGATAACTTTCCTCAATGGGAAACCTTCTATGTGAATGTAGATAAAGCAAAATCCGCCCATTTTCTTGGGAGTTTCAAGAAAAATAAAAGAAGTACTCCTATAGAATTTTTCCAATATTTTCAACTCTAGAATGCATGTGAAAACTATTATTCCAAACCAAAATTTGTTTTTTGTAACACAAATATTTGTTTATTTTGGCTATAATATCCTAACTACTATCCCTATGATTATAAGTTTGGTCTCATTTGATTCCCCGTGGAGTCTTTATTTAAAACTGTTATTTTTTTGTAATTTTTGACGGGTAAAGGACCTTTATTTTCAAAAAATTCGGATTACATTTAAAATATTGTACATTTTTTGTGAATTCCGCGAATGCTGAGTAACATTTTACAAATATTATGCAATCTACTTAATGACGTCACATCGTGATAACTTTTAGTTTTCTTAAAAGCAGAAGTAAAACCGCGATAACATTTGTCCGCAACAACCAAAAATTTGCTCGCGAGCGGATATGTACTGGGGAATTTTTTTTCATCTATGTACCAAAAATCTTTAACGTAGCGCGAAAATAAAAAATTAATTTTTTTGGAAATGGAATATGAAATAATTGGCAACATTTCCCATATGCACTTTCATACGGGCAAAATCGAAATAATGGTTTTAGACCCCAAGTATGTTTGGACGAAATGTGTTTCAGACAATTTGGAGTTGATTTAGTCCGTCCGTCTGTCTGTCTGGCTGGCTGGAGCGCACGATAACTCTCGAACAGATCAACCAATCCGGTCCAAAATTTGGCTTTCGTAATATTTTGTCCAAACTTAGTTTAAGTTCGAAAATGGATTATATCGGTCCACTCCTTCCGGTATCTCCCCCACAAAAGTTCGGAAGTGTTCGGAAAATGTGTGCGCACGATAACTCTTAAAGGAAGTAACCGATTTGGTCCATACTTTGCACATCGAGAAATTTCTACCAGACTTAGATGAGGTTCCAATATGGACCGAATCGGTTCACTCCTTCGCGTACCTCCCACACAAAATTTCGGAAAAGTTCAGTTTAGGACCTGTTCGCGAATCGCTTAGACTCATTCACTGCTCCCCATACGACGCTATAAGTTTCATCAGGGGCACGTCCATACTTCCTGAGAAAATAGGCTGAAAGATACAAAAAAAAAACCCTATGACACCGTGTGTAGTGGTTGGAGCGCAAAATAATTCTCGAACGAATATGCCGAATCGGTCCAAAATGTGGCCTTCGTAATATTTTGTGCATACTTAGTTTAAGTTCGAAGATAAGCCATAACAATCCATCCACCCACAAAAGCTCGAAAATGTTCGGAAAAATTATGCGCAGGATAACTCTTGATGGGAGTGACCGATTTGGTCCATGCTTTACACATCCTAATATATCTACCGGATATAGATCAGGTTCGAATATGGACTATATTTGTCCACTCCTTCGGGTACAACTTGCATTCGCCGCCTCTATTACGACAGTTTTTTCAGGGGCAAGTCCATACTTCTTGAGAAAACAAACCGTAAGTTGCAAAAAAACCCCTATGACACTATATGTTTTGGCTGGAGAGCTCGAACCGAATACTGCGTTCGTCCACACTATGGATATTGTAATATTTCTTCGAATATTAGATGAAATTCGAAGGTGGTGATTATAGGTACTACCGGTACCTCCCCCACAAAAGTTCGAAAATATTCGCTAAAATGGTACACGCGATTGCTTATAGACGAAGCAACATATTTGGTCTAAACTTTAGATTTCTAAATATTGTCGAAACTTAGTTTATATTCAAATATGGGCCCTATCCGTCCAATCCTTGTGGTACCACCCACACAAATCTTCAAAATTTTTGTGTGGTTTTTACCGAAGATTTTTCAAGTGTTTTATATTATGTTTTACGTAGGCTAGTGTGATAAAAAAGTCCTATCTATCGTTATCGCCGCAAATTTTGAGCTTTAATCCTATCCATACTTTTGTCGGTTCACGACCAAAATTTTGAAAACCCCCCTAAATACATACGTTTTTTTTAAGTATTTCAATCCACACAGGCTGAGGGTATATCTCTGTCGGCAAAGCCGACTGATACTTTTTTACTTGTTTTAATCCACTTTGATAAAGAAATATTTTTTAGGATGGTTGGCGTTTTATATTTCGGGCGACGACTTATATTTTGTTTTTCAAAATAGTCAGGCTTAATCCAATAGTAGATGTTTTAATATTTTATTAAAACATTTTTAATTTATTAGTGGGAGACTCAACGAGCGCGTCGCAGTGGGAAAGTTTGGTTTTGTTTGCAAGTGAAGTTGCTCGAGTTTAGGTAGTGCCAAGGAAATTCTCGATCACAGTGTTTCATTAGACACGTATCTATTTGAACGAGCAATTGACACTTGGGTATAAAAAGTTTCTTGTTGAAAAACAAGAAACAAGGGTACTAATGAATATCTGTGGCGAGATCTGAAACTATTGTCTTCCCTGGTAAACATCGCCACTTGGTAAACATCGCCAATTTTCCCACTAATTAATTTAAGTTTTTTTAATAAAATATTAAAACATTAAGCCTGACTATTTTGAAAAGCGAAATATTTTTTTTTAATCCACGTTGATGACAAAATATTTTTTAAAAAGTCGATAAAAAATATTTTTTAAAAATTCTAAGTTGATAAAAAACATTTTTTAAAAAAATCCATGTTGATAAAACAATATTTTTAAAAATTCCAAGTCGATAAAAATATTTTTTAAAAAAATCAACGTTGATGAAAACACATTTTTTAAATAATTAATTTTTAAAAATCCAAATCAATGAAAAGAATTTTATTTTTGTTTGATAACCACGTTTATGAAAAAATATTTTTTTTTTTAAATCCACGTTTGTCTTGTCTTTTTTAGATAAGATATATGTATATATATTTTCATACCCTATACCACAATGTGGAAAAGGGTATTATAAGTTTGTATTGGTAAAAATTCATGTAACACCGCGAAATATTCGTCGGAAACCCCCAATGTGGTATACCAATCTACATATCTCGACGAGATAAAGCGATTTTGAGATGTGTGTCCGTCCGTCTGTCCATTATAAATTGTAAACACGCTCTAGGCCGCAATTATGGACCGATCGTCACGAAATTTTTATGGAGGTCGGGTTCAGATCAGAATAGATCCCTATTCTTATTGGTGATGATCGGGAAATATTTAGCGGGTGAAATGGACCAAAAACATAATATTTATCCAATTTTCTAGCGGCTCTGTAGGTCTCAATAATAGTCCGATCAACGCGTAATTTTAAATAAGGTAAGAGTATATCACAATTGAGAAGCTTGCAATTTGAGATGGCGATCGGATAATATTTAGAGGGTTAAATGGACCAAAACTTTTGTGTGAAAATTGTGAAAATTTTTTAAATACAGCTTATATCTTAATTCCTGGAAGTGACATTCCGGACCTTTCAATTGATGCCAATTATATTGGTGTGCATGATCAGATAACAGAGTTACAGCCTAATATATTCCGTTATTTGTTTGTAGTGTAATAATAAAGTCGCTAGAAGTCGGGTAAGAGTATAGGTCGAAAAAGATGCCTACAATTTTGAATGATGATCTGATATTCTTTAGCAGGTGAATGGACCATATTTTAATTCCTTGAGGACATATATATTTCGCAAAGTAGCCTACATATGGAAAAAAACTACTGACCTTTCCTTTGATGTAAATTGCAATAAAGTGTTTGCTAGATAACGGGCCTACTGCCTAATATATAATGGGTTCTGTGTAGAGAACCACATGTTTATCCCATGCTACATATTGTCTCTCCAAAAGTTTATGTAACACCACGAAATATTCGTCCTAGACCCCTTATTTGGTATGCCGAAATTTATATCTCGACGAGATAAAGCGATTTAGCGATGAGTGTCCTTCCATTAAAAATTCTAAACAAGCTTAAGGCCGCAATTATGGACCGATTGTAACGAATTTTTTAAGGAGTTAAATTTTCACAATCATTGAAAAGAAGTTCCGTGGAGAGCGATTGTCCAGGGATAGTGGTATAGGGTATCCCATGGTCGGCTCCGTCCGACTATAGACTTTTCTTACTTGTTTTATGATAAAACAATACTTTTTTTAAGTTGATTAAAAAAAGTTTTTAAAAAATCCACTTTGATAAAAAACATTTTTTAAAAAATTAACGTTGATGAAAAAGTATTTTTTAAACAATCAACGTTGATGAGAAAATATTTTTTTTTTAAATCCACATTGATGAAAAAAGAACAAAAACCCAACTTGATAAAAAAAGAAGAAAAAGCATTAAGTTCGGTCGGGCAGAACTTTTTATACCCTCCACCACAAATTTCAGCCATTTCGGTGGATTCAAAATACCGAAAATCGGAAGGTACCGTTCTATGGGGGCAATATGATGGCGTAGACCTATACCTACAAATTTCTGGGGGAAAGTTTTATACCCCAAACGAAGACTAAATACCAAATTTCATCCATCTCGGTGTGATAATGAGGCCAAAACCTTCAAAATACCGAAAATCGGGAGATATCGTCCTACGGGGGCAATATCAAAACGTGGACCTATATAAACATTTTATGGTAGAAATGTTCTTAGCCTCTGGAAACACAAAATACAACCGATTCTGTTGTCAAATGGGACCAATACATTCAAAATATATTAAAATGACGCGTGCTTTATATGGGGCGTTATATGGGGGCTATACCGAAACGTGGACATATATACCCCAATTTTGGTAGGAATGTTTTTTGGCCTCTGGAGACACAAAATACCAAATTACAACCAATTCGGTATTAAAATGGCACATCTTAAAACGATGACGCGTCACGCGACATTTTGTATGGGGGCTATACGAAAGCGTGTACCTACATAGCCCGCTTTCAATACCAAAAGTCCTACGTACATATTATAGATTTTCCCAAAATTGCATCCACCTACGTCAATCCGTTCGGACGCCAGAGTGATTTCCACAGACGGACAGACAGACGGACACGGCTATATCGATGTAGAATTGCACGCGGATCAAGAATATATATAGTTTGTGGGGTCTACAATGATTATTTCGAGTAGTTACAAACGGAATGACAAACTTAATATACCCCCATCCTATGGTGAAGGGTATAAAAAATTATAAAAAATCCACATTTATAAAAGAGTATATAAAAAATCCACGTTGATAAACAAAATATAAAATAATCCACGTTGCTGAAAAGATAAAGAAATCTATAAAGAAAAATGTTCACGAACATCCCTAAAAATCCTCTTTTATACCACTGAGTTGCGTCAATTCTATGTTTAACAATTACCCCGAAAGATAGGTTTAACACAACTTGTCATGAAATATTCGACTTACATACCAATATTAGGGATTTAACCACCGTTTAAAAATGTGTTGGAACTCGAACCAAGACATTCAGTGGTCAGAGCCCCCATAAGCCATTGTGTCACTACGACATCAAGAAATTGTGGCAACTTACATGTTTTTACTTACAAATGACGAATCAAAACACCTTTATTGCCAACGCCCAAAATAATATTTGAAACATTTTCTTAAATGATTAGATATCAGCTTGATTTATGAAGATTTTTATTCCATAATCTTAAATCCACTGGCTCCTTTTGTATCCTTGATACCCGTCGATTCCTTGGCACCTGCTATAAATCTCAACAATATTACACTCATTATAATCGTAATTTAATTTTATTGCCAGTATTGAAATTAAATCAAACATTATTTACAATTAGTATTCAACTGAATTTAAAACATAACATAAATCTCCTTTGCACAATCATTATCATTTGACCCATATGTATACACACCGATACATACAACCTCAATCTGTGTGAGGAATCCTTTCGTAATTGGACACTGAATTATTATTGTAATTTTCTATTTGTATTCACAATAACAATAATAATAACAACAACAACAATACCACCACCAGTTATGTAAACATAATCGTATATCACAATTAACTTTTAATTTAATTTACAATGGTTTATACCAATGCATATATTAGGGTGTAATGGGAATAACATTGTATTTAACAAAAATTTAGCTTTATAAGATCCAGTCATCATAGGGTATAATTTATTTATTTATTTATTTATTTCATTTATGTAACAAAAAGCCTACAAGGCCAAAAATATTACATTATTATACAAAAACATCTGAGTGCAAAGTAACATTACGTTAAAAAATAAACAATTTCATGAAATTCAGAAAATTAAATGAGTATACCTTAAGTATGGCCCCCACCATACAATAATAAATCAATAATTACTGACAATAGTTGTCCTAGATACCAGTAACACCAATGTACTAATCAATTCAAGGTATTATAAAATTCAAGAAGTTTCAACCTAAAAACGTTATTTGAGTGTGAAAATAATCGTAGCTCCAGAGGTAATACGTTCCAGCTACGCGCAATACGAACACGAAATGATCGGCCAAAAATATTCTTCCAAATTCTAGGAATAAATATTTGAGGATTCCTTGAAGAGTGGGTGAAGTCAAATGCTCTATATAATGTAGAAGGCTTCCTATTTCTAATCATCTTATAAAATAGAGATAAATTGCGAACATTAACATACGAATCAAAAGAACATCTCAGAAAATTTTCAACAAACTCAGATACATGATTCCTTCTAGGAATGTTATAAACAAACCGAACAATAATATTGGCAAGTCTCCTAAGTCTATTAAGGTATATACCAAATGTACCCGAAACAACCTCCAAGCAATAATTAATGTGAGACATTAATAGCGCATGTCCAATTCTATGCTTAATATGGACTGGCAAATACATGCCACAGGCATAAATTTTACGCAAAGTACCTAACACTTTACCATATAGTGAATCAATATGGTATCTGAAAGATAGTCCACTATCTAAAATGACTCCTAGGCATTTATGTCTGTCCACAAATTGCACTCTATTATTCTGAATAAATATATGAAACTCAGGACAAGAATGATAAGAAGGTCGAAATAATACAGCTTTGCTCTTAGCAGGGTTTATAGACAATGAGTTATTATTGGTCCAGTTCACTACGTTCCGGAGACAGCTATTTATATCACTTTGACATATTGCAGGCGAAGATGGTCGACCACTAAATAACAAGAAAATGTCGTCAGCAAACATAAATGTTCTGCAATTAGGAATATCTGTGTAGACGGGCAAGTCATTCACATAGAGTATAAAGAGGAGGGGTCCCAAAACGGAACCTTGAGGAACTCCAGAGTAAAGCGGTAAGCAATCTGATTGGTTGCCATTAAAAGTTACATATTGGGTTCTATTAGTCAGATATGACAGAACAAGTCTACATGCAGTATCAGAGAATCTATATTCATGTAATAGTTTGAAGATCAGTCTGTTGTAGTTAATGGAATTAAATGCCTTAGTCAGGTCAAGAGATACCAGAACACTAAGTTTTCGAACATTAATATTCTCTCGGATGCTATCAGTCAGGCTAAGAAGCAAATGTGTTGTACTATGTCCTCGTCGAAACGCATACTGAGAGTGACAAATTTTGCTGGAACACTGCTGAATTATCTGGTCTTTAAGAACATGCTCAATAATTTTGGAAATGGCAGGAAGGATCGAAATGGGCCGAAAATCTTCGGGTCCACTGACGTACCTAGTTTTTGGTATAGGCACAACACGTGCTTTTTTCCAATCTTGAGGATATGACGAAGTCATTATCACACAATTGACAAGGTCAGTAAAAATACTTGACAAATAAGGAAAAATAAGTTTTATGAATGATATTGGAATACCATCAACTCCTAAAGACTTGGATCTAACCTTATCCAAAGCAGAAACAACATTCCCCTCACTTACACATGCAAAAGAAAACTGATTGTTGTTGTCGAATGATGTATCGACACTAACTATCTCTTCAACAGAAGAATGACCAACAAAGAAAGTGTTGAGAACATTAGGATCCATTTCAATTCCAACATCATCACAATCAACACAACCAGAGTTTCTTAACAATCTCCACAAGTCCGAAGAATCTATGCCTCTAAATTTTTTAGTGAAATATAGCCTGCGCGCCTTCCGCATAATGTTCTTAGCTTTATTTCTATAACGACAATAAATTTTCCAACTTAACTCAGATTTATCTCGTTGAAATACAAGATATGCACGATCTCTGAGAGACCTCGCAAAACGAATTTCCCTCGAACACATCCATTGATCATCACGAGGGTTAACAGCTTTCCTCTCAATAGGTACAAGTGCAAATAGACTATTTAAAAGATATGATATTTCTACATATTTAGTGTTAACATCAGTGGTATTGAAAATATTGCCAAAATCATAATCATTAATGAACGAAAACATACAATCCCAATCAATTTTGCCATAATTCCGGTATTCAACAAATCCAATATGTGTCCTAAAGTTCACAGCAAGACAGGCAAATATTAAAGAATGATCAGAAATTACAGGGGATTGAATTTGATCAGAGTAAGTTATTAAGGAAATGTCACTTACAAGCATAAAATCAATGAGCGATGTTGATCTACTCCTTAAGTCGAAATGAGTCGGTTTCGAGTTATGCACGATTGATAGATCGAAACGAGAACATAGCGAGCGAAGTACATCTGATCTGTATGTATTAAATAAGTTACAATTGAAATCTCCAACTGTAATAATATCAGAATAACGTGAAAAGAGTTCATGGTGGTGATATTCAAATTCATCGAGATTACCGGAAGGCAAATAAACCACTCCAAATAATATACCTAAGCCGCCGACTTCCAATTGAATAAATAGAGATTCACAGTTATGAACAGAGACGGAAAAGACTGACTTAAAGCGGAGACCATTGGATATATAAATCGCAACTCCTCCACCTCTACTACGAATCAATCGATCATTGCGTAACATTTTGAACCCTGGAATAGATACTGCTACATCAGAAATCTCTGGCGAAAGCCATGTTTCTGAAACTGCGATAAGATCAAAAACGTTTTCTTTTACAATTGTTTTAATTTCATTCATTTTTAGGCAAGGTTTAAGGCTTCTACAATTCCAATGAGCTATTTTTAGTTGATTCTGGAATGGTCGTAAAACAGACTTAATATATGTGTTACTGCTAACTATCGGACCTAAATTAGTATTAGAAGACATCATATTGAGTAAAAAAGTAAGTGAAGGGGGGCCAAACAAAATATACTAAAAATAAAAAAATTATAATAAATTTATAACACATATTTTAATATAAAATATACTGTCTCAAAATACAAATCCACAGCTGATCATGAGAAAAGATATGAGATCATTCAATCCATATAAAGTATATAAAGCTCTTGCTAAACAGACGATGCCTCAGTTTGTCGCAGTAGTGAACTGCAATAATTGGCATCTCTCTTCATCTTGACGCCATTACAGTCAGTTATTTCAACCAAAACTTTATCTCCATTCACAATTTTATATTTCGAAATAACATTAAGTCGGCGAAGTTTGCCACATATTGAACTGAGGTTTGCAGCTGCTGGCGTGTAGTGATCATTTAGATACACGCGAGCAGTTATATCACTACCAGGACCATCCTTAATAACATCACATACACGTAGGTTGCGACTCTTGAAGTACTGTTTCATAATTTCATCTCGTACAAAAACACTATTGAGCTTGACCAATATCTGCTTTCTATTGTGAATATAGCAAATGAGATTGACATCACCTTCATTCATGTTAACATTGAAGAATTCGGCAACAGACTTCACCGGCACAAACAGGTCATCAATACCATCAGGCAAGCCACCAATAATAAAATCAGAGCGGTTAAGGCGACGATGCAGGATATTATTCTCAGCTTCTAGTGCCGACACCTTAGATGACATCGATAATTCGACATTGTTAATGCGGTCATTACATTTAGCAATATCAGACTTGATTTGAGAAAGTCCAAGGCTAACTTCGTCTTTCATATTATCAATTGCATCTTTAATGCCCGTAAGCTCAGATTGATGAACGCTAACAAAACTATCAAGTTGCTTTCGGAGATCCCGAATGTCACCAACCACAGCATTGTTACCTCGTACATTACTCAGGTTCTTGGAGCAGGCTGAACAAATAAAAGAAGACGATTTAATAGATTTCAGCATTGAAAGTTCCTGCTCAGAAAGATTGGCACAGGGTCCATGGATCCATTGGCAACAAATTTTGCATTCAATGCTTCCTTGAGTTTTGGTGATGGAATTAGAGCACAAACCACATTTAGAAGCATTTCTATTTGTTTTAGATCCCGGCATTTCAATAGCAACACAACCAATAGACAGCAGCAACAACAAAATTCAAGCAACAGCGGTATTTCTGATAAATGTCACCAAAGTAAATGCAGCAAAAGTTACACAACACCAAGGCAGTGGAATTTATGTAAATTCAAAGTTTTTAGTGATTTTTTCCAAGAAACTTCAATTATTTAGAAGACAAAAATAACTTTGCAATACATTAAAACCAAAACAATAGCAAGAATGCTTCAGGATAGGTATTTATTTAGCACACGATCAGCTGCGAAATTATCACGCGTTCACTCAGACATAGGGTTGCCAATGGTAGGAAATTTGGATTTTAAAAAGTAAAAATATTGGCTTTGCGACAGCTGATTCAGCCTGTGACTGTACACAAAATCGACTATATGATATCCTGTACCACCACGCTATCAATATAATTTGGGGAACATTTTCCAACCAAATTTAGTCACATTTTCCAAATTTCATCAAAATGTCTGTCCCAGTTTGTGTTTGCTGTCCAATAATCAAAATTGCACAGAATTTGTGTTTGATGCACCAATATGCAAATCTGAACCGATTTCAATATAAGTCGGCAAAGTAATTTCTAGTTTGAATTCGGCAAATTTCTCCAAATTTCATTAAAATTGGGCAGAAATTTTCGAGACCAAATTGTCAATTCAACTGTGTTGAATTCAATACTGGCTACACAACAAAAATCCTTTCACCAACATTTTTCGACAAAAATATGGATTTGGATTTAAGCTCATAAGTGTTGCAAAGGAGGCACTCGAAGGAATGTACCGACGTAGTCCATTTTGAAAGTGTATTTTATTTTGGGAGATATTCCTTTCGATATAAACAGGACCACAAAGAGTACCATCGGTAAAAATTTCCAAAGAATTCTGGAACAGACTTTAAATTGCACTCAAAAAAATGGTAAACTTGTGTGGGGTTGGTAACGGAAGGAGAGGACCGATAAAAACCATTTTCGAACTTTATCAAAGATTCGCAGTAATATTATGATATTCAAATTTGAACCAACGCAATCCCATTCGAATGTTGTACCGCGCACCAGCGACAAAACATAGTGGCCGTAGTGGGTTTTTACAGAATTCGGGTCATTTTCTCAAGAAGTATAGACTTGCCCCTAAAAATACATGTACCATCGAAATGGGGACAGCTAATACAAGTGGTTGGAAAAAAATCAATGCCATTCGAGAGCAGGTCTTATAAACAGGACCACAAACAGTACCTTCGGTTAAAATTTCCAAAGAATTCTGGAACAGACGTTAAATTGCACTCAAAAAAAAGTGAACTTTTGTGGGGTTGGTAGCGGAAGGAAAGGACAAAACATAGTAGCTGTAGTGGTTTTTTACAGCATTCTGGCCATTTTCTCAAGAAGTATAGACTTGCCCCTGAAAATACATGTACCATCGAAATGGGGACAGCTAATACAAGTGGTTGGAAAAAAATCAATGCTATTCGAGAGCAGGTCTTAAACTTCACTTTTGCAAAATTTTGTGTGAGGGTACCCGGACGAGTAGAGTGCATATTGGAACCTGACCTATGTCTCGTAGAACTTTTAGGATGTGCAAAATATCGACCAGCTCAGTTACTGAGAGTTATTGTGCGCACAATTTTGGCGAAATGTTTATAACTGTTGTGGGGTGGTACCCGAAGTGACACATCTTCGCACTTAAACAAGGTTTGGACAAAATATTACGGCAGGCAAATTGTGGACCGAATCAGTTGATTTGTTCGAGAGTTATCGTGCGCGCCAGCCAGCCAGACAGACGGTCATATGACCCCAAATTGTCTGAAACGGTTTTCGTTCAAACATACTTGGCGTCTAAAACCAATATTTCGATGAGGCATACTTTGCCCGCATGAAAGTGTGTATTCCATCGTTGGTCTAAAGACTGAGGGTATAATCAAAACAATCCTCGAAAACCCATATAAACTATATTTCTAACTTTTGTGAGGGGCGTATGCGAATGTGTTGTCCAATATAAGTAGACTTCCTTGGAAATTGATTTACGACTTTTCACGGAAAAATTCATGTACGACTTGTCACGGATATGCTCTACTGCGAATAAAAAATTTTAAATATTGCGCGGTAGGTACTAGAGTTGGCAAAAAATCGATGGAACTATCAATAGTACCAATTATTTTTTAAACATTAAATATCGATAGATAGTTTTGTCTATCGATATTATCGGATAAATAAACCCTAATTGAAATGAATAGAAATGACGCGACTTTTCTGTTTTGTTGATATGGCATTTGGGGTTCCCAATGGTACATAAACTTCCTCACCAAAAATATTGGACATAGTTCAAAGTTTTGGTATAGCCTCCATATAGCGGTACCATCCGATTTCATGTATTTTAAGGATTTTATCTTCATTTTCAACCCAAGTTTGCTGAATCAAGGCATTTGGAGTTCCCAGTGGCACAGAAACTTCCTCACTAAAAATTTGGACATAAGTCCAGGTTTTGGTATAGCCCTTATAAACGGTACCACTCGATTTCAGGCAATTTAAAGTTTTTATCTACATTTTCGGCTTAAATTGATTAAATTAAAAAAATGTATTTACTAAAAAGTTAAAAATAAAAAATAACTAAAAAAACAAGTGAGAAAAGGCAATAGTCGGTACGGGGCCGACTATGTGATACCCTACACCACTACCTCTGTGCATAATCTTTTCACTCGAAAACATTTCTTTTAGGGAGATACGAAAGTTTGATTGCAGAAACAGGGATGCATTACCGACTATTGCGATATCTATATTATTTGATCACCTACGCCAACATACTTTGCATAATTTTAAAGATGGGATTTTCTACTTTCTAAGTCAGGCTTTGCTTTAAGAAGGTCCCCAACCAAAGGTGTGATATCCGTCATTATTATTAAAATCGCAAAAATGAAAAGTTGGGTCCTATTTGCGACTATTGCGATATCTTCGTTGTTCGACCACCTACGACATTCTACGTTACATCGTAAAGGTGATATTTTCTACTTTCATTGCCAGGTTTTGCCTTTTATATACCCCTTATAGGCGCTGAGATATTTGCTTTGGAATAAAATGTTGACTTTTTCTCCAAATAAATTTTTTGCTCATTCCGACCCCTAAATATTATCCGACCATCACCAAAATCAATAGGCTTCTTCCTCAGTGAGACCTTCATTAACCCTCGAAATTTCGTGACGATCCGATCAAAATTGCGACCTGTAGCGTGATTTCCAAAAAAAAATGGAAAAATTGGATGTATTACCGATTATTACGATATCTCCGTTAGTTGGTCACCTACGCCGACCTAGTTTGCATCATTGTAAAGATGGAATCTTCTACTTTCATAGTCAGGCTTTGCTTTTGGAAAGTCTCCAACCAACGCAGTGATATTCGTCATTATAATTAAAATGGCAAAAATGAAAAGTTGGTTTTTATTAGCGACTATTGTGATATTTTCGTTGTTTGATCACCTACGAGAACCCACTTAACATCATTAGAAAGGTGATATTTTCTACTTTCATTGTCATGTTTTTGGTATACCCCTTGTAGAAGCTGAGATATTCGCTTTGGAAAAAAACGTTGTCTTTTTACTCAAATACGTTTTTTGCCCATTCCGACCCCTAAATATTATCCGACCATCACCAAAATCAATAGGCTTCTTCATCTTTGAGACCCCCATTAACCCTCAAAAGTTCGTGACGATCAAAATTGCGACCTGTAGCGTGATTTCCAAAAAAAATGGGTAAATGGGATGTATCACCTACTATTGCGATATCTCCGTTATTCGGTCACCTACGCCTACCTAGTTTGCATCATTGTAAAGATGGAATCTTCTACTTTCACAGTCAGGCTTTGCTTTTAGAAAGTCCCAAACCAAAGCTGTGATATTCGTCATTATAATTAAAATCGCAAACTTGAAAATTTGGGCTTTATTTGCGACTATTGTGATATCTTCGTTGTTTGATCACCTACGAGAACTTATTTTACATCATTGGAAAGGCGATATTTTCTTCTTTCATTGTCAGGTCTTGCTTTTGGTATATCCCATTTAGAAGCTGAGATATTCGCTTTGGAAAACAACGTTGTCTTTTTATCCAAATAAGTGTTTTGAACATAACGACCCCTAAATATTATCTGACCATCACCAAAATCAATAGGCTTCTTCCCCTCCGGGACTCTCATCAACACCCAAAATTTCGTGACGATCCGATCAAAATTGCGACCTGTAGCGTGATTACAAGGTTTAGATGGACAGACGGACAGACGGACGGACTGACGGACGGACACACATAGCCAGATCGACGCAGCTCGTCGAGACATTCATTTTGGTATATATAAGTATGGGTCTACGACCATTATTTCGATGCGTTACAAACTTTTTGGGCAAAACCAACTTATAATACCCTCCCCACATAGTGGTGTAGGGTATAATTAGTTCCAGTGTTTTATTTATCAATGCACTAGAAACTAGAAAATAATTTTTCATGATGGAATCTCTCAAATAAAACGCTTGGCGTTTTATATTGTAACAATTTCTAATTCAAATGCAAGCTTTTTATTTGAGAGATTTCATCATGAAAATGTATTTTATAGTTTTAAGTGCATTTATAAATAAAACACTGAAACTTAATTTTTTTAATTATTTTTTAATTATTTGTATTATGCAGTAGCCCCGTTATCTACCAAACTCATTATTGCAATTTGTATCAGGGGAAAGGTCAATCGTTTTTTTTTTAAATGCAGGCTACTTCGCATATACCACCCCCTCAGGAATTAAAATTTGGACCAAATATAAATGTTTAGATTTTTCATACAAAAGTAATGGTCCTTTTCACCCGCTAAGTAATATCATATCATCATCCAAAATTGTAGACATCTTCTTCGACCTAAAGTCTTACTTCGTGCAAAATTTCGTGACTATTGAGCTATAATTGCGACCTCTAGAGAGTTAATTACTACACTATAAACAAAAAACGGGATATATTAGGCTGTAGCTCTGTTATCTGATCACGTACATCAACGTAATCGACATCAGTGCAAAGGTCAAGAGATTGTCTTTCAAACATTACTCACGAGGAAGGAATGTGTCTTTCAGGAACAAAGATATAAGCTGTATATTAAAATTTTTTACAATTTTCACACAAAAGTGGTGGTCCATTTAACCCCCTAAATATTATCTGATCGCCATCTCAAATTGCAAGCTTCTTCTTTGGCATATTATCTTACCTTAGTTAAAATTTCGAGGCGATCGGACTATTACTGTGAAAATCGGATAAAAATTGCGTTTTTGGTCCATTTCACCCGCTAAATATTTCACGATCATCACCAATAACAATTGGTGTCTATTCTGGTCTGAAAATTTCGTGAAGATCGGTCCATAATTGTGGCCTGGAGTTTGATTACAATTTATAATGAACAGATGGGCGGACACACATCTCAAAATCGCTGTAACTCGTCGAGATATGAATACATGCATTTTGTTATGTTTGAATGTTGTATACCATTTTTCATATCTCGACGAGATAAAGCGATGTAGTGATGTGTGTCCGTCCGTGTGTCCGTCTGTCCATTATAAATTGTAATCAAACTCCAGGCCGCAATTATGGACCGATCGTCACGAAATTTGGTATGGAGGTCGGTTTCACCTCATTATAGATTGCCATTGTTATTGGTGATGATCGTGAAATATTTAAGGGGTGAAATGTACCAAAAACCAAATGTTTATCCGAATTTGTATCTGTTCTGTAGGTCGCAATCATAATGCGATCGGCGCGCTATTTTAAATAAGGTGTGAGCTTATGACAAACTAGAAGCTTGCAATTTTACATGATGATCATATTGTTTTCAGCGGGAGAAATGGACCGAAACTTTTGTGTGAAAATTGGAAAAAATTTTATATATGAGGAAAAGTCAAAATTTTTTAGTTTCCATGAAGCCAAGGTTTGCACTATTATAATACGCGAACTATTGTAGTTTACCAGTAACTATGACTATTGCTGGATTAATTTAGATGTTTTTGTACAAAGCTCAAAAATTTAGCAAAAAAAATTAATTTACGTGGTAGTTACGACCGCGTAAAGGAAAAAACATAGGTAAAACACGTTGAAGCTAAACAGGCTTTTTACATTGCTATTCGATTTCTGATTAAACCATTCAAATGACGGACATCTGTCCAAAGTAAAAGTAGGAGAATACAAAATGAAGATTACACTTCTAATGTATAACTTTCCAAAATTTCCACTGCTTCCACCTTTTATGGATGCTGACATTTTGAAGCCGGATTTCAGGTGTTTTTTGTATTTTTTATGTAACTTGGACGCGCATTCGGATATTTCGAAAAACCAATTATAGGATTAAAGAGCTCGCGATTTCGCATAATCTGATATGTATATTGAGTATATAGCCCACACAGCAGCAGAGTAATCTACTGCCAAAGGCCAAAATTTAGTGTGAAATTTTTTGTAAAACACCTATTTTTTGGGTACAGTATTTACAATATCGTTTTGAGTGTGCTGGTACCCCGCGATATTTTAGTTTTTCGACGATCCGGATCATATGAATCACAGATCATAAAAATCCATCTGCTAGAACGGCGGAAATGGCTACTGCAAAAATTGAAAAATTTGCGAAAAATGTTTTTCAAAATATCGCTGACTAATTCGCGTTTTATGTGGATCGTTTCCATTTCAATGAAGAAAGTGAATCATCACTCGCGTTTGTGCGAAAAGAGCGGTTTGAAAAATTTAGTGGCGTGGGAGCTGTATCCGATTTATCCAAAAAATACTGTGTGATGCTACATCCACGGTTCTTGATTGATTTTATTGAAATATGTTTAAATCGATGTATTTTTTCAGGGTTGATAGTGAAATCGGATGCGCATAAAAAGTGTATGCACTTTGTGCAAAATATAAGCGTTATACAGTTTGTTGCACACTAAACTGCAAACGATGCTACATCTTAGCGGCCAAAGTAAATCCTGGCAAATGTGTACAAATTAAAAGAGAAGAATTCGCTGTATTGGTAAACCGCATGCGCATCAAGTGATTTTGAGGATTTCGCGATTTACACGCATTTCAAAATGAACATTACCCGATACAATTTTATTTCAAGATTACACCCCATTTAAAGGAACCCAACATTTATTTGAAAGATATCCATATCTTCTGCTAGATGTTAGCGTGTTTTCGAGAAGTGATTAGAATAAAAAATGTGATTTATTGCGGGAAATTTAACTAAAATAGAAGAAAAACTCCGACCTATTTTTCTTACATTTTGTTCAACTAACTCACAAAATAAATTTTAATAAATATTTTCTCTTACAAAAATTTTATAAATTTCTTAAATATTATTATTTATTATTATTTATTAATAGATATGAATTCAAAATTATTGTACATGTTACAAATTGCATTAAAAAATATCTATGATATATTTGGCTAGCAAAATGCTGTAAGCCTTTTTATAAACATGTGATAAATTAGTGTACTTAAAATACAATAGGTTGTGATTGATTTTTAAACATTAAATTCATTTAATATTAATTTTCTGTATTTAATAGAATTTTCGAGATATTTATACAAAGATTCAAAATTCGAGCCATTTAAAATCCTACAAACTTCGTTCAATGAAAGATTTACTTTATTAAAACAAGCGATCCTATATTCTCTGTATATAGGACAAACACCAATGAAATGTAACGTATTTTCCAATTCGTTCATATTGCACATAGTACAGATGCCATCTGCATCGTTTCTGAAGCTCCGTGCATTTAGATCTAGCAAACCCCCTCGAGCTTTAATTATTAAACTAGTCGCACGAGTGGAAAGTTCAGCTGTTTTTATAGGCGTTACATCATAACTCAGTTGACCATATAAATCGTGATGTTGAGAGTTTGAAGCGGCTAGATAAAAGTTTTGGCGTTCTACGGTAAACAGTTTTTGTATTATTTCTTTAGAATAATAACAAATAGGGACAGTGTCATCCGGGGGATTGAACTGAATGGAAGAGCAAATACTGGACCAATCTTCTGCCCAGCCGATATTTAGATTAAGAATTTCCTCCGCTAATATTCGTGGTAACCTTTGATTGTTAAGACGTAGAACTTTGCTTACATAGTCAAAATGTAGTTTTAAAGAGCTTCCAAACAATGTATTCCAGCCAGTCTCAATATGGAGCATATATGTGGGTGTGTTTTCAGGTAAAAATAAAATTCTTTTTATAAAGTAGCGAAACAATTTTTCAACGTCGTCGTATTTTCTATAGCCCCATACTTGCGCAGCATATAGCATTATAGATTTAGAACAAGCATCAAATATTTTTAGTTTGTTATTACGAGTAATGTTTTTGTTGGCAATATATTTAGACCATGTTGAGTTTATGGCAATTTTGGACACTGAAAGTTTGTGTTTTAAATGTCGACTAAAAGATAAATTGTAGGTTATATCTACTCCGAGATATTTATAAGAATTGACAATCTCAATTTCATCATCACCGAAATACCAGTTTAAATGTCTAGAAATCCTTGTACCTTTTCGAAATACAATTATTTTCGACTTCGTTAGATTGACAGTAAGACTCCACATTAGACAGTATTCGCGAAATACATTGATCATCTCTTGTAAGCCATGTGGCGTGTTCGAAAGTATGACAATGTCATCAGCATATAACAAAATTTTGATATTTGAATTTGCAACATTAACACCTCCTGGAAGGATATTCGGTAGATCATTCAAGTACAATGAAAATAATAATGGGCTGAGGATACAACCTTGCCTTACGCCAGATTGTACTGGGAAACTAGAGGAGAATTTATTGCGATCCCAAATCTTACTTTCTGCCGTCTAGTACATACCATTTAAAATTCTTACAATTTTAGAAGACAATCCCATGTTCGATAATTTATAGAACAAACTGTTTCTCGGAATAAAATCAAATGCCGATGAAAAATCTACAAAGAATGCATATGTATGTTTGTTTTTGTGATTGTTAAGTGTGACAACATTGGTTAGATTAAAGATGTTATCAACCGTAGAGTAATTTTTTCTAAAACCAGCTTGATATTCGTTTAATATGTTGTTTCTACTAACCCAGTTTGTCAAACGATTAAGTAAAATGTTGCAGAAGATCTTACATATCGTGTTTATTAAGGACAAGCCTCTGTAATTAGTGACATTGCTAGGGTCTCCTTTTTTAAATAAGGGTATGAGTACAGAAGTTTTGAAAGACATTGGAATTTCTTCACGAAGGAAGATTTTATTAAACATCATTAATATGAAATTATGACAATTACTTGGCGCATATTTAAAAAACTCATATGGCACTCCGTCTTCACCCGGAGATTTATGTGATTTGAGCTTTCTTAAAACATAGTTTAGTTCACATATTTCAAAAGGCGAATCCAAGATTGAGTCTGTCCAGTAGGGGATACACCAACTAATTCTTCGGGAGCTCTCGTTTTCCAACAGTAGCGGTCCAAAATATTGCAGAAAATCGTCCGCACTTAGCCCGCATCTAGCTTCTCCGGTATTAATTTTTAATGATTTTGAGAGATCCCACCAATCTTTACTACAGGAAACTGAATCTAGCTTTTTCAGATTATTGTTAAAGTATTCCAACTTTTTTTGCCTACATACTTTTAGAAAATTAGACCTGGAACTGTAGTATTGTATTTTATTTGCTGGACTGTGATTTTTCTTATATTTTTTTAAATATCTGCGCATAGATGATCTAAGACGGAAGCATTGCCAGTCGAACCATTTTTGTTTTGGTTCAAAGAATTTCTTTGTAGGCATTTTTACATTTGCCAATTTTATTTTTTCTATTATAGTATTGACTAAGTCATCAACAGATGTGTTATATGTAAATATATTTTCTTAAATATATTTTTTTGTTTTCGCTATAATATGAAAACCACTAAACGGATTTGTATAGTTTTGGTTTCATTTGAATCTTCGCGATGTATAGATTACGTACATATTTTTATGTATTTTTCAGAGGCATAAGCAGGTTGAATTTTATTAAAACAAGTTGCAAACTACCAATTGTTTGGAACTCTTTCCTAATTTCCGCGAAAATGCACAACTTTTTCACTAAAGTTATGGGAACTCAGTAAACATATTGTATGTAGGGAGCGCCTAATTAAGAGAGTTTCTCAATATAATGATTAGAGTCTTTAAAAGATTTTTTTTCTTTTTATCAGAATTGAAACCGCCATAACTTTTGCGCGCAACAACCAAAATTAGTATCACGAACAGATTTAAGAATGGCATTTTTTCCCAATCTATGTACCAAAAATCTTTCATGTAGTTAAAAAAAAAATTTTAATATTTTTTTTAGGGAAAACTAAAAAATTTTGTCTTTTCTTCATATATTTTATATCATTATTCCTGATAGACACATTCCGCCCACGTGAGTTATTTTTTAAAGACGATAGACGAGACTTTCCATAGATGCCAATTATGTTGATGTTCGTGCTCACATAACAGAGTTACAGCACAGCGCAGTATGTATAGTAACTATAACCACGCTAGAGTTCGCAGTTATAGTTTAATACTGACAAATGTTTACACTAGGTAAGAATTTTGGTGAAGGAAGATGCCAACAATTTTGGATAATGAGCAGCGGATAGTTCTTAGCTGGAGAAATTTTGTGCGCAAAGTATCTAAATTCAGTTGTTGGTGTATGTTTTAGTTCTAGGAGACATATTTCGGCAATCTACGAAAATAAACTTGAAAACAACTTGAAAGCAACATGAATATAGCGGTTAGATAACTGAACTACTGTCTAATATATAAGTGGTTTTTTACTGTTGTGATTTTCTTGCATAGAATTACATTTACACTCCATGTTACAAAATGTCCCAATCATGATAGAAAAGTTTTCAAATCATGAAAGAAGGATTCCCAAGCTTTTAAATTGCTACGGGGTCTCGAAGTTTTTCGGTAAAAAGTAATGTTTCGTCGATTCGATAAAGATGACCGAAACTATTTCTAATTTGTTTTAATATTTGTTGATGCCCTCAACATTTAGGCCAACGAGATTATCGAAATGATGATTTTAGACCCGAAGTATGTTTGGACGAAATCCATTTCAGACAATTTGGAGTCGATTTACTCTTGTCCGTCCGTCTGGTGGGGTGGCTGGCGCGCACGATAACTCGCGAAGAATCAACTTATTTGGTTAAAATGTTAGGTCTCGTAAATGTTTTCCAAACTTAGTTAAAGTTCAAAGATGGACCATATCGGTCTACCCGTTAAAAAACCCGGTAATTACCCACACAAAAGTTCAAAATTTTTCGCTAAGATTATTCGCACGATAGTTCCAGTAGGGAATAACCGAATTGTTCCAAACTAGGTATGTGGAAATATTACTTCCGTGCATATATCAGGTTCGAATATGGACTATATCGGCCCACTCATTTGGAAAAAAGTATAGTTTAACAGCTCTTCTCTAACCGTTTTGAATCTGTTTGAAACATGTTCGCCTTGCGGCCCCTTTTACGAGGGTGCATTTTTTTTTTTGTGGCAAGTCCATACTTCCTGATATAGCGCCAACTAAACTGACTAGTGCTTAAGATAATCCTAGAAGGGGAAAACCGGTTTGGTCTTAATTTTGTACATCGTATTATTTCTTAGAGACTTGGATTACGTCCCAATATGGACTACATCGGAACACTCCTTCGGTTGCCTCCATAACACACATTATGGAAAGAGTGCCTTTTAAGGATTGTTTCATATTTTTTGTGTCTTTGTGGCCCTTGTTACGAGTCGTAAAATATTCTACAAAAATGTTGCTAGGAACATTTTATGTCGGTCCACTAAGACAAGAAATCGATATTGTCATGTTTCCATTGTCCTTTATCACTTTTACGCGATCCTTCCTCATGAAAACTGTATGATTATGTATTTCATTGAATTTCGTATATGCTATTGATTGTGTAGAAAACTCGGATACACATGAACTATGTCTGTTCCTGGCGGACAGATCCGGTTATTTGAATGTGTACATCTAATACCATCATTGAGTGCATAAAGAATCCTAGAAAAAGGATTCGCCGTTTGTCAGACTCCTGAGTTATGGCGGGATGAATATGTCGTTGACAAACAACGAATTTAATCTGAATTTCATATATAGTTAATAGATTATGCGAAATTTACCGAAATACATAAAGACCACAATATCTTTAATAGAGGACAAGGATGATTTCTCATAAAAACAAGATGAGAATACCAATAGACCTTTGTGAGAAGACCAGTAAGACTTCTGACGAAAGAGGTTAAAGGTCCAATCTTAATTTTATTGTCGTAGAACTTTATTTTTGTTTGCAAAAATGTGAAGAATCATTTGGATCAACAAAATGGGGATGAATAGACTACACTTCAGAGGATAGTAAATATCCTGTGAATTGTCCTTTAAATACCGTTTGCATATATCGTCTGCTCCGTCGGAAAAGGTCGTAAGTCCACTTTTTTGGGAAATCGCGTTTTTGTTACAGGATGATAGTACAAGTCAAAACACGTCGTATGCTACAAAGAAAATGGTAGTATGTCGCGTTTTTCTATATGTTTTGCCCCTTTCGGAAAAGGTCGTAAGTCCACAAAACGTACAAATTTGAGTATGAAAAGGTCGTAAGTCCACAGGAAAATGTATACTTTAAAAGAATACTACAACTAATGTAGTTCAGATATAATGTTTAACGTCATCCATGGTTGGGGTACAATGTAAAGAACTAGCCTACACCTTTGGATGATAATCGGATGATATTTGGCGGAGCCTGTGGACCAAACTTTTGAACAAAAATGTGATTATTTCTATATTGCAACGAAAACTTACATTTGAAATATTTTTTCCCATATAAGCGAACTGATTATGAAAGATGGACTTCTGGCCTTTTCATTGATACAAATTGGGATGCTGTATGTGTTCAAATACCTCATATATTGATAAATTTGTAAAAAAATCAAAATTTTTACTGTTTTTACTGTCGTATATCTTACTTAACTTTATCAACTGGTAATTTGTGGTTTCTCTAGGGACATTTATTCACATAACGAGATTAGTTTGTATTCTGAATTCAATAAAGAAATACATCCTAACGGACGGGTAAGGGCAATGTTTATATTATTAAATGATTCTAAAATTATAATTGATTGAAATGTTATTAAACTAAGAAAACGTCATGGTTTTTGCTAACAAAGAGCAGTATGAATTTGGAATGGAATTAGACGATGGTGTCATGGGTCTAGTTCCCTATGGTTTTCACGGTGATTCTGAAAGCTCTGATGATAAACTTCCTAAACGCAGGAAGACATTACATGCTGAAGATTATACATGGTTGGCAGACAAAAACAAAAGATGCAGTGAGTTGGGTAGAAATACTTGGGAAGACAAAAAAGGACACTATTTGGGATTACAATGTAGCTACGAAACCACGTACATTAACGGAATTAATCATGAAATTTAATTGAAGGAAAAGGTCGTAAGGCAAAAATACAAGGTCGTAAGTACAACGTGTCATGATTTATATTAAATATTAGCCGAACCGGTCCACGTTGCTGGCCCTTGAAACAGTTTATGTTACCTTTTCTGATGTCAATTAATTTTTTTTGCATCGCAAATTAGTTGGGATATGCAAGTGAATATCAATAACAAGTAAGAACGTCGTTAAGTTCGGTCAGGCCGAACTTGTTATACCCTCCACCATGAGTTGTATTGAATTTTACTTCAATTAGTTTCCATTTGAAATTCGGGAGGCACCGTTCTATGGGGCTATATGAAGGCGTGGACCTATATAGACAAATTTATGGGAGAAAGTTTAATACCCGAAACGAAGAATAAATACCAAATTTCAGCCATTTCGGACGAATATTGAGGCCACACCTTCAAAATACCGGAAATCGGGAGGTACCGTTCTATGTGGGCTATATGAAGGCGTCAATACCAAACATCCTAGAAGTAATAGAAACTTCTATACCAAATCACGAAGATCTATCTTAAAAATTGCGAGCTGTATCTTAATTTCAATAGACGGACAGACGGTCATGGTTATACCGACTTTGAATTTTACTCTGGTCGGGTCTTATTGCTAAAATATGTACCCAGGATTGGGGAAACGGAATAGTTCGTAAGTTTTATATATATACGGCATTTAAAAACAAGTAAGAAAAGTCTATAGTCGGACGGAGCCGACCATGGGATACCCTATACCACTATCCCTGGACAATCGCTCTCCACGCGGGTTATTATTTTGACCTACAGAGCCGCTACAAAATTGGTTAAAATTTGTTTTTGGTCCATTTCATCCCCTGAACATTTCACGATCATCACCAAAAACTAATCATTTCTATCGAATCGAACCCAACCTCCTTAAAAAATTCGTTACAATCGGTCCATAATTGCGGGGCTTAAGCTTGTTTACATTTTTTAATGGACGGACACACATCGCTAAATCGCTTTATCTCGTCGAGATTTGAATTTCGGCATACCAAATAAGGGGACTAGGACGAATATTTCGTGGTGTTACATAAACTTTTGGAGAGACAATAAGTAGCATGGGATAAAAATGTGGTTCTCTACACAGAATACATTACATATGAGGCAGTAAGCCCGTTATCTAGCAAACACTTTACTGCAATTTACATCAGAGGAAAGGTCAGTAGATTTTTTCCATATGTAGGCTAATTTGCGAAATATATGTGTCCTCAAGGAATTAAAATATCGACCAAAAATAAAATTTTTATATTTTTCATACAAAAGTAATGGTCCGGTGCAAAATTTCTTGACTATTGATGTATAATTGCGACTTCTAGCGAGTTTATTATTACACTACAAACAAATAACGGAATATATTAGGCTGTAACTCTGTTATCTGATCATACACACCAACATAATTGGCATCAATTGAAAGGTCAAGCGTTCCACTTTCAAGTATATCTCACTTGCCCGGAATGTCACTTCCAGGAATTAAGATATAAGCTGTATATTAAAAATTTTCACAATTTTCACACAAAAGTTTTGGTCCATTTAACCCTCTAAATATTATCCGATCGCCATCTCAAATTGCAATCTTCTCCTTTGTGATATACTCTTACCTTATTTAAAATTACGCGTTGATCGGACTATTATTGAGACCTACAGAACCGCTAGAAAATTGGATAAATATTATGTTTTTGGTCCATTTCACCCGCTAAATATTTTACGATCATCACCAATAAGAATAGGGATCTATTCTGATCTAAACCCGATCTCCATACAAAATTTCGTGACGATCGGTCCATAATTGCGGCCTGGAGCGTGTTTACAATTTATAATGGACAGACGGACGGACGGACGGACGGACAGACACACATCTCAAAATCGCTTTATCTCGTCGAGATATGAAGATTGGTATACCACATTGGGGGTCTCCGACGAATATTTCGCGGTGTTACATGAATTTTTACAAAAACAAACTTATAATACCCTTTTCCACATTGTGGTATAGGGTATAAATAGGGCACAGGTGTAACCCGCTCCTCCGAAATTCAACAAAATATATAGCCTACTTCTACTAACGGACATCCCTGTGCATAATCTGAAAATTACATGGAATAAGTACTTAGGGTCGGAGATTCAACAACCGTTGCCTCGCAAATTAATTTTCTGACCGATACCTTCATAACTTTTGCAAAAAAGCATTTTTTAAAAAATAGCACCCGCCCCTTCCTAAATTCAAAAAATATAAAGCCTATTTTAACCTCGGATGTTCCTTGTATTTTCTCTGAAATTAAAAAAAAAAAAATCGGTTCAGCCGTTTTTGAGTTTATGCGGAACATACAAACATAAACACATTGTCTTTTATATATAAGATTTCACACAAAAGTTTTGGTCCATTAAACCCGCTAATAATTATCTCATCACCATGTTAAATTGCAAGCTTATTCTTTGTCTTAAACTCAAATCATTCTTAAAATTTCGCTCCGATCGGAATATTACTGCGATCCACAGGACAGATACAAAGTCGGGTAAAAATTGTGGGTTTGATTTGAGGTCTGGATTTTTATTACAAATGTTAATGGATGGATGGACACACATAGCTAGATCGTTTTATCTCGTCAAGATATGAAAAAATGGCCACGGGAGGGGGTCTACGACGAATACTTCGCGATGTTTCACGAATATTGGACAAAAAACTTATAATACCCTTTCCACATTGTTTCGTAAAGTATAAATATTTTATTTTAAAAACGTCCGTAAATTGTAGGAAAAGGTCGTAAGTCCAAAGACATCCAATTATCTCCCAAACGCGACGGAATTTTACCAAACAAAGTACAGGTATTGAAGCGGAATAAATAAACGAAAAATAATGCCTTTACCACCATAATAAAATTTTTAATACAGAAAGCGCTGTAATGTTTTTTCTTCCTCCTGAAAAATTTATTGTGAGGGACTTACGACCTTTTCCGACGGAGCAGACGATATGTTTTCTTTTAATTTTCTTTTAAAATAAATAATGATTTAAAAAAAATGTTCTTGTTCCAAATTTAATCTTATGTTTCTATAACGGGGAAAAAATTTTGCCCGGAGTCGGAGTCGAGTTATTTTTTCCGACTCAGACTCCGACTCCAGCAAAATTGCTCGACTCCGACTCCGACTCCGAAACCCTGGTTACGACGCTACAATTTTTTTGGGGGTCAAAGTCCATTCTTATTGGGAAATTGGCTCAACATTAAAAAAAATAGAGACGTTATAAGCATTGAGTTTACTAATTTTCTTTGTGTCCGAGACTGAGGGTATATCTCCGTGGACACAGCCGACTTATACTTTCGAACTTGTTTTAATAATATGTAGCGAAAAATCCCCGATTGGTCATTATAAAATACGGAAAATATAACCCTACGTTTCCAGTAATGGCGGCGTATATATGTTTGCATGTTCTGTATCTCTGGTATGTTACCATGTATATCAACCGGACGGCTAAAATAGGTCACAATCATATAAAAGAAATTCCTTGGAAAATAGTGCCCAGATGTAGTGGAGTAGGGTATTACTTGTTTTAATTATTTTTTATTATGTTTTAACCTATATTTTCAGACCGAATTAGCTAAAATTCGCCATTTACGTTTCCTAATGGTCAGAAAATGTATCTACTAAAAATAGTGGACATCTATACTTATAAATGAGTTCAGTAATGATGACTCACTGACTGACTGACTGACTGATAATCAACGCCCAGACTAAACGGCTAAAGCTAGAATCTTGAATTTTTGGGTAAGGGTCACTCTTGGTCCGAAGGTGTCAGATAAGGCTGGATTTTTGGAAATTCGAACTAGAACTGTACTAAAAGTACTAAAAGGTACTAAATATGGTACCCTTTGTATTAGGCAAACGCGAAGAGCTAGAAATTTGGAATGAGGTTCACTGATGGAGAGTTAGAAAAGTGTACCAAATGGTTTTTGGAAATTCGAACTATAAGTGTGCTAAAAGTACTAAAAGTTACTAAATTTAGTACTATTTGGTATTACGTGAACGGATAGAGCTAAAATCTTGAAATTTGGAATGAAAATCAAGGTTTAGAAGATGAGTTGATATAAGGAGGTGGTTTTGAAAATGTGTACTCATGAGTACGAATAGTACTAAATGGTACTAAATTTGGTACAATTTGAATTTGGGCGAACGATAAAGTTGGAATTTTGAAATTTGGAATTACTATTACTGTTGGAGCGTAGGTTTGAGATATAGAGGTAGTTTTCGAAATTCGTACATATGGGTACGAAAGGTACTAAATAGTACCAAATAAGGTACAATTTGGATTTGGGGGAACGGATGGGGCTGGAATCTTGAAATTTAGAATTAGGATTACAGTCGGGGTGTAGGATAGAGGTATTCTGGAAATTCGTACTTTTGGGTACGAAAAGTACTAAATGATACCAAATTTGGTACAATATGAATTTAAGTGATCGGATAGAGCTGGAATAGTGAAATTTGGAATTAAGATTACTATTGGAGTGTGGGATTGGTATACTTTTGGAAATTCGTACTTATGGCAACGAAAAGTACTAAATGGTACCAAATTTGGTACAATTTGGATTTGGGTGATCAGATACATTTGGAATCCTGAAATTCGAAATTAAGATTACTTTTGGAATGCTAAATAAAGGTAGGTTTGGAAATTCGGACCTATGGGAACAAAAAGTACTAAATGGTACTAAATTTGGTACAATTTGGATTACGTAATCGGATGCAGCTGTAATTCTGAAATTTGGAATTAAGATTACTGTTAGCGTGTAGGATTGAGGTAGTTGAGGATATTCGTACTCTTGGGTACGAATAGTAATAAATAGTACCAAATTTGGTACAATTTGGGTGAACGGATATAGCTGAAATTCCGAGATTTGGAATAAGGAGTACTGTTGATGTGTAGGATTGATAGTTTTGGAAATTTTTAGTTATGGGTAGGAAAAGTACTAAATAGTACTAAATTTGATACAATTTAGATTTCAATGAAGGGATACATTTGGAATCGTGAAATTCGGAATTAAAATTGCTGTTGGAGAGTTGATAGAGGTAGGTTTGGAAATTCGTACTTTGGATACGAATAGTACTAAATGGTACCAAATTTGGATTTGAATTATCGGATGTATCTGCAATTCTGAAATAGCACTGAGGTAGTTTTGAAAATGTGTACTTATGTGTACGAAAAGTACTAAATGGTACCAAATCTGGTACAATTTGGATTTGGGTGAACGGATATAGCTGGAATCCCGAGATTTGAAATAAGGATTACTGTTGGTAAGTAGGATTGATAAAGTTTTTGAAATTTTTAGTTATGGGTACGATAAGTACTAAATGGTACCAAATTTTAATTTATGTGATCGGATACATTTGGAATCCTGAAATTCGGAATTACGATTACTGTTGGAGTTTTGAAAGAGGAAGGTTTGGAAATTCGTACTTTGGATACGAAAAGTACTAAATGGTATCGAATTTGGTACTATTTGGATTACGGTGATCGGATGCAACTGTAATCCTGAAATTTGGAATTAAGATTACTGTTGGCGTGTAGGATTGAGGTAGTCGTAGAAATTCGTACTCATGGGTACGAAAGTACTAAATAGTACCAAATTTGGTACAATTTGGATTTGGGTGAACGGATATAGCTGAAATTCCAAGATTTGGAATAAGGAGTACTATTGGAGTGTAGGATTGATAAAGTTTTGGAAATTTTTAGTTATGGGTAGGAAAAGTACTAAATTTGGTACAATTAGATTTCAATGATGGGATACATTTGGAATCCTGAAATTCGGAATTAAAATTGCTGTTGGAGTGTTGAAAGACGGAGGTTTGCAAATTCGTACTTTGGATACGAAAAGTACTAAATGGTATCAAATTTGGTACTATTTGGATTACGGTGATCGGATGCAACTGTAATCCTGAAATTTGGAATAAGGATTACTGTTGGCGTGTAGGATTGAGGTAGTTGTAGAAATTCGTACTCATGGATACGAAAGTACTAAATGGTACCAAATTTGGTACAGTTTGCATTTGGGTGATCGGATATAGCTGGAAACCCGAGATTTGGAATAAGGAGTACTGTTGGAGTGTAGGATTGATAAAGTTTTGGAAATTTGTAGTTATGGGTAGGAAAAGTACTAAATAGTACTAAATTTGGTACAATTTGTATTTCAGTGACAGGATACATTTGGAATCGTGAAATTCGGAATAAAAATTGATGTTGGAGTGTTGATAGAGGTAGGTTTAGAAATTCGTACTATGGATACGAATAGTACTAAATGGTACCAAATTTGGATTTTGAGATATATCTGGAATCCTGAAATTCGGAATTAAGCTTATTGTTTGAACATAGCACTGAGGTAGTTTTGAAAATTTGTACTTATGGTTACGAAAAGTACTAAATGGTACTAAATTTGCTACAATTTGAATTTCGGTGATCTAATGTAGCTGCCATCCTCAAGTTTGGAATTAAAATCCCTGTTGAATTGTAGGATTGATAAAATTTTGGAAATTTTTAGTTATGGGTAGGAAAAGTACTAAATAGTACTAAATTTGGTACAATTTGGATTTGAGCGAACGGATAGAGTTGGAATCAAGAAATTTGGAATTAAGATTACTGTTGGAGTGTAGGATTATGAGTACGAAAAGTACAATTTGGATTTGAGCGAACGGCTAGAACTGGAATCTTGAAGTTTGGAATTAAGATTACTGTTGGGGTATAGGATTGAAGAAGTTTTGGAAATTCGTACTTATATGTACGAAAACTACTAAACGGTACTAAATTTGGTACAACTTGGATTTGAGCGAACGGTTAGGGCTGGAATCTTGAATTTTGGAGTTAATATTACTGTTGGGGTTAGTTTTGGAAATGCGTACTTAGTTTTGGAAATGCGTACTTATGCTTACAAAAAGTACTACATTTTGTACAATTAGGATTTTTTTTTTATTAAGTCTATAGATTATATAATCCTTACAGACTAAGTTACAACTAAATATTTACAACAAATATATGTTTCATTAGGTATTTAAATGTAATATAATCTTTCTTTTTTACTGTATTGCGATTATCAGAAATGTCGAAAAGATCGTATAATTTATTAAAATCAACAAAAATTCGACGTAGCGGGTCGTTATTTGCATAGTTTGATCTAAAATAATTTATTTGCAATAGCTGGTAGCTTCGTGATGGTCTGAAAGGGACATTTATAAAGATTTTGTTTAAGATAAAATCCGAAATTATTTTTCCTTGTAGAATATTTAAAAGGAATGTTACATTCAGCATAACACGGCGACTCTTTAGTGTAGGTAATTTAATTATGCTCAGTCTATCTTCGTAGGAAGGTAGAGATTGTGGATTCCTACCTTGACCTTTGAGGCAAAATAGAAGGAATTGCTTCTGTACTGATTCAATTGCATTTGAATGAATTATATAGGGTGGGTCCCATATAATCGATCCATACTCTAAAGTACAACGTACAAACGTTTGTTACTAAAGGATCGGCGAATTCCTTGCTATATCGCTTAATAAATCCCAACGTTTTATAAGCTTTGTTAGTAATTAAAGTGATATGCTCTCTAAAATCCAATCGGTGATCTAGATGTATTCCCAAATCGTTAAAAGACTCTACGTATTGAACTTTACGATCACGTAGGTAATAATTTGTGTTTATCTTTTTTAGCCTATAGTATGACATATGTTTGCATTTCAGTAAGTTTAATTCTAATAAATTAGTTTGACACCATTCATAAAATCTGTTTAAGTCAGATTGTAGGAAAATGTGGCTTGTAGAATTATTAAACGAATAATACATTTTGACATCATCTGCATACATTAAAATATTTGAATGATTTATCACTTGGTAAATCGTTTATGAATAACGTGATTAAGACAGGCCCTAGATGGCTTCCCTGCGGAACCCCGGATTGTACAGAAATTCTGTGGGAAATAGCATTTCCAAATTTAACCATTTGAACTCTCCCTGATAGGTAAGATTTTATCCACTTCACAAACATATTGGAAAATCCCATGAGATGTATCTTTTGGAGTAATAAATTGTGGTTAACTTTATCGAATGCCTTACTAAAGTCAGTATATATGCAATCTGTCTGATAGCGACATCTGAAAGCTTCGTTTACAGTGGTAGTAAGTTCCAAAAGGTTTGTGACAGTAGATCGATTCTTTCGGAAACCGTGCTGATAATTTGACAAAATAGATGAAACCTGAAAAGATAGTGAATCTGTTACTATTTTTTGAAACAATTTTGGAATCGCATTCAACTTGGCTATGCCTCTGTAATTAGATACTTCTGATCTATTTCCTGATTTGAATAATGGAACAATAAAAGATTCCATCCACATTGGAGGGAAGTGTCCTGTTGCCATAGATTTATTAAATAGTATGTATAATGGAAAAGCAAGATTATCTGCACAGTATTTTAGAATACATGCAGGGAATCCATCCGGTCCAGGGGTAGTATTATTTTTCAAACTTTTTATGTTTTTTAGTATTGTTGTGACGTTTAATAAAGGAAGGCTTATTGAAGAAGACTCAGGTATTTTATATGGGTATTGGAAATCATAAATATGCGACTTATCAGAATAAGTTGATTTAAAAAATAATGCAAATGCGTTTGAGATACCAATATCATCATCGGCAGAAACCGAACCGTATTTTACAATCTTGGGGAACACTTTAAAACGACGCTTGTCGTTAATGAAACTATAAAATGATTTGGGATTAGATACCAGTTGATTTTTTATTTTATTTATATGCATATTATATAGCTGTCTGTTTAAGGTAGTGTATTTTGATCTTGCAATGGAGTAATTTGCAAAATCTGAAAGATTACCACTTCTTTTGAACTTTTTATATAGTTTGTTCTTTTTGTTTTTTGCTTTTGACAATGAAGCAGAATTCCATGGGGGTCCAGTATTTATTACTATTTTTCGTTTGGGAACAGATTGTGATAAACCACTTTCTAAGATAGAATAAAACTTTTTTAACATTTCGTCTAAGGAATTTAATGATTGTAGTGAAGTCCAGTCGACAGAGCTCAGATATGAATTTAGCTTATTGTAATCTGTACGGGAGAAGCAGTAGTTATTATTTTTTGTATTAACGGATATGGATTTATTACAGTGAAACGGCAAGGGAAATTGTAAAGTTACTGTGGGATGATATTTATCTTCGGGGCAGACAAGAGGATTACATGGGAAGAGTAAGATATCGGAGGGATGGCTCACAAATACTAGATCAAGCAATTTACCGTAGTTATTGTAAACATTATTAATTTGCGATAGACCAATGCTGAGTAAAGGGTTAATGCTTTGGTTTATACGTTCGCAAGTTGTATGTGGAAGAAGTTCATTACTATCAGAACTTTGAGACCACTTTATTTCAGGCAAATTAAAATCTCCAAGAGTTACAAAAACATCATTCGGTTTGGCTGTTTGAAAAGCATGAATAATGGATGAAGTATGCTTCAAATATACATCAACACTTGAAGAAGGCGGTATATACGAGCACGTGATAGTCTATCTCTTCTGTCGGAAATTTCGAAGCTACAGCTATTAAAACACCGCCACCTCTATTTTTACCACAATCTTTTCGATCACGTCTGGATATTTGAAATTGATTACAAAAAAGTTCAGTATCATATACACCGTTATGAAGCCATGAATGCAATAACATCATAACTAAAATCAAAGCTATCTATAAATAAGGATGATAATTTAGTGTTTAATCCTCTTACATTTTGGTATGCGATGTTTATATTGTTAGCAGAAGTTAAAGATAATTTGTTTGTAGAAGGTAAAATATCTAGTTTTTTGATGGATTTTTTGGTAGACGTACAATGTCTGTTTTAGGTTCATCTTTGTAAATGTATTCGGTTATGATTGCTTTCTCAGGCCAAAATGATGGATTAATAATTGTTTCATATACATCCTCAGGAACTATAATTTGGAATGAAGTCTTGCGTCTCCTTTGAGCGTATTTAAATTTAACGACATTAATTTCAATGTTAGCTTTTAGTTTGGCCATAATATAAGCACTTATATCTTCAGTAGTCGTTTCAGCAGCAAATCGAGCAGCGAAAATAGCACGTTTTGGTGTAACTACTCTTAAATTCAATGGATTTGGAGATGGCGTGCTTAAATTGTTTGGAGATTTTGGCGTTGCTTGCGGTGAAAAGAATGCTTTTGAGCCAGAGGGAGTGGACAAGGTTTTATTTTCTGCTGGAAAATGGGAAGATATGCCCTTAGATGGCGTATCATTGATTAAAATCGACGGAATAGATTGTGCGGAAGCTTCATTCTTCGATTTATCATTCGTAATAGTGGAAGGTCTTTTCCTTTTACGGATAGAATCAAGTGGAGATTCAAGAAAGTGGTCTAAGGATGATGCTTTATCGAAAAATTCCTTGTATTCTAAAAACTTGTCCATTAAAGAGTTCAATTCTAGGCTCATTTCATTAAATGCAGTTCCTGTTGTTTTAAAAAATGAATAAAACTCAGCATCATAAATTCGACAGTTAATGCAGCTCCATCGTAAACCCTTATCTTCTCTGAGATTATCGGCAGTTTTTGCAGCTAATTCCACACATTTGATATGATAGGCATCAAGGCAAAGCCAACATGATACCATTATTTGATGTATATCATCGATCTTGCAATTTACTTTAGTACAGCTCATTATAGTAGAAAATTAGTAACTTTGCCAATAAGGGATTTCAAGTATTTTTAAGCTTTGCGAATGTAATTATAGCGCTCGAATTCTAAAATGTGGAATTCGGTACACTTAGGGGTACGAAATGGTTCCATGTTTGGTACAATTTTGTATTGGATGGACGGATAGATCTGGATTCGTGGGATTTGTAATTAAGATTACTGTTATCATTTGCTTATAACGTCCGATTTAAGAAATATGTGCCATAAATATACGAAAAGTTGTAAATGGCACAGGATTTGGTACAATTTGTTATTGTGTAAAGGGAATTTTGAAATAATAGGAGGAGGTTCGTATTTATGTATTTACACGTAAAGTACTAAATAGTTCTATAATTGGTTTTGGGGAACAGATAGAGCTGGAAATGAGGATGGCGGTTGTTGGGTTAGGCCGCTTGCGCTGAGAACCTCAATTAAAATATCTCAAAAAATGTGGATTGCTCTTGATGTGTAGGCGTGACGAAAATCGAACTAAAGTGGTACGTATTAGTACACAAAATGTTTCCATTCTATATTATATATTGTTTATTTGTTTTGTATATATAACGCATACGAAGTAGCGGGCACTTTGCTAGTATTCCCATATTTTGGTATAATCCCCATATAACAGTACCGCACAATTTTAGGTATATGGAAGTTATTCTCCACATTTCCAGACTTAATTGGCTGTCGCCAACAAAATTGTGAAAGTGGTTCCATGTTTTGGAATAGCCCTCATATAACCAGTCTGCCCGATTTCAGGTATTTTGACGTTTTAGCTACATTTTCTGAACAAATTAGCTAAAGTTTGGTCAAAACACTTTTCCGCCAAAAATTTGGATCATAACTCAACTTTTTGAAATATTTTAAAGTTTGAAGCTAAATTTGTAGAAAGAATTAGCTATAATTTGGCATTTAGGGTCTCTAATGTATTTACCAAAACTTAGGGATATAGCTCCATGTTTGTATAGTCAGCTTTGCCGAAGAAACATGCGACAATTTGCTTCGAAGCGCTTTTTCCATGAACAAGTTTCATTGGATTTCGCTCGCCTTTAAACACCCAAACGGTCGATTGCTGATTTGTCATTTGTGACGATTTTATAAACGCCGTTTGAAGCACCGAAATCGTATTTATTCACAATTTCTTTGCACCAATCGACAGCATCTCATTTTTGAATAATTTTCAAATTGTGCTGGATCTAACGAAAAAAAAAAACATTTTTGCGGTCAGGTGTTAATGCAATATCAAATGTTAGTTGGTGGAAGAAATGCCCACGCATGCCTATATCTCACGGTATATAACACGGCGATTTTGCATTATCCGTTCGCTCACTGTTTAATTTTTATACCCTCAGCCTTTAGGCTAAAGAGGGTATTTACACTTTGATACGACCAAAAATGTGCCTCATCGAAATAATGGTTTTAGACCACAAGTATGTTTGTACGATACCCGTTTCAGACAATTTTGAATAGATCTAGCAATGTCCGTCCGACTGTCTGTCCGTCTGTCTGGCTGGCTGGTGCGCACGATAACTCTCGAACGGATCAATCGATTCGGTTCAAATTTTGGGTATCGAATTATTTTGTCCAGATTCGATTTAAGTTCGAAGATGGGCCATATAGGTCCACTCCTTCAGGTACCTCCCCCACAAATGTTCAAAAATTGTCGCAAAACTTGTGCGCACGATAACTCTTGCAGGGAATAACCGATTTGGTCCATACTTTGCACATCGTGTAATTTCTACCAAACTTAGATGAGGTTTGAATATGGACTCAATCGGTCCACTCTTTCGGGTACCTCCCACACAAAATTTCAGAAAAGTTCAGTTTAGGACCTGGTCTCGAATCGCTTTAATTTTTGTTTACGCAAGTTATATTCGCTGTCCTCTATACGACGCTGTAAGTTTCATTAGGGGCAAGTCCATACTTCCTGAGGAAATAGCCTGAAAGTTACAAAAAGCCCTATGGCACCGTGTGTAATGGTTGCAGCGCAAGATAACCCTCGAACAGATCTGCCGATTCGGTCCAAAATTTGGCTTTCGTAATATTTTGTCCAAACTTAGTTCAAGTTTAAAGATGGATTATATCGGTCCACTCCTTCCGGTACCTCCCCCACAAAAGTTCGAAAATGTTCGGAAAATTTGTGCGTACGATAACTCTTGAAGGAAGTTACCGATTTGGTCATTACTTTGCACATTATGAAATTTCTACCAGACTTAGATGACGTTCCAATATGGACTCAATTGGTCCACTCCTTCGGGAACCTCCCACACAAAATTTCGGAAAAATGCAGTTTAGGACCTGCTCTCGAATCGCTTTGATTTTTGCTGTTGCAACTTGTATTCACTGCCCCCCATACGACGGTACAAGTTCCATCAGGGGCAAGTCCATACTTCCTGAGAAAATAGCCTGAAAGGTGCAAAAAAAAACCCATGACACCGTGTGTAGTGGTTGGAGCGCAAGATAACTCTCGAACGGATCCGTCGATTCGGTCCAAAATTTGGCCTTCGTAATATTTTGTCCAAACTTAATTTAAGTTCGATGATAAGCTATATCGGTCTACTACTTCAGGTACCTCCCCCATAAAAGTTCAAAAATGTTCGGAAAAATTGTGCGCACGATAACTGTTGAATGGAGTGACCGATTTGGTCCATACATTACACATCTTAATATGTCTACCAGATATAGATCAGATTTGAATATGAACTATATCTGTCCACTCCTTCGGGTACCTCCCACACAAGATTTAGGATAAATTCACTTTAAGGCCCGCTATCAAATCACTTTGATTTCTGTTGAAGCAACTTGCATACACTGCCTCCTTTACGTCGGCAAGAGTTTTTTCAGAGGCAAGTCCATACTTCTTGAGAAAATAGCCTGAAGGGTGCAAAAAAACCCTATGACACCGTGTGTAGTGGTTGGAGCGCAAGATAACTCTCGAACCGATCAACCAATTTGGTCTTTATCACATGTTGTCTAAACTAAGTTTCAGTTCGAAGATGGGCAATATCGGTATTTCCCCTAATATTTAAAAAATGACACTATAATGGTATGCACGATATATCTGAACGAGGCAACCAATTTGGTCCAAACTTTTGATCTCCTAATATTTTGTCCCCATTTAGTTCTAAAATGGTCCATATCGGTCCTCTCCTTAGAGTACCTCCCCCACAAAAGTTCAACATTTATGTCTAATTGCAGTTTAGGGTCTGTTCGAAGATCCTTGGGAATGTATACCGTGGACAAGTCCATGCTTCCTGGCATACTGATCCAAAAGTTATACTATGACCCCCAAAATAAGATCAATTTCCATAATGAACTTTGTCGGTCCATTCTTTCAAGTACTTCCTCTGCAAAAATTTGAACTTTAATCCTAATCCACATTTTTGTCAAATGTCCAAAAAAGAGCCACAAAATTCTGTACGTCGATGAAAGTTTCGATTCATATAGGCTGAGGGTATATTTCTGTAGGCAAAGCCGACTGATACTTTTTTACTTGTTGGTCTATATTTTATTTCTAGGAGGAATATTTCGGTAATCTACGAAAATAAACATGAAAACCAATATGAATATAGTGGTTAGATAACTGAACTACTGACTAACATATAATATATATATATATAATTGTTCCACAACATCCCATAGGGACAAGGGAGACTTCTCTCATATCAATGAGTGCACCCCTATTCATATTAGCTCAATGATATGGGACCTACAGTTTATCGCCGAGTCCGAACGGCGTGTCTAAGACACCACTTTTGTAGAGAAGTTTTACATGGCTGAAATACTCAGGAAATGTCGCCAACATTACTGAGGGGTATTTTGCCACCGTTGAAAAGTGTTTTGATGTTGCCTGGCCGGGGAATCGAACCCACGACCTTATGTGTGCAAGGCGGGTGTGCATACCATTGCACCACGGTGACTAACATATAAGTGGATTTTTATACCCTACACCACGACGTGGGGAGGGTATTATAAGTTGGTTTTGGACAAAAAGTTTGTAACGCATCGAAATAATGGTCGTAGACCCATACTTATATATACCAAAATGAATGTCTCGACGACCTGAGTAGATCTGGCTGTGTGTCGGACCGTCTGTCCATCTAAACGACAAAAAAATTATTTGGAGAAAAAGTCAACGTTTTATTTCATCGATTGATCGATTCGATAAAAATCACCGAAAACTATTTCTAAAATTCTTTTGATATTTCTTTATACCCTCAACAATTATGTCAACAAGATTATCGAAATAATAATTTTAGACCCCACGTATGTTTGGACGAAATCCATTTAAGACAATTTGGAGTAGATTTACCACTGTCCGTCTGTCTGTCTGGCTGGTGCGCACGATAACTCTCGAAGGATCAACCTATTTGGTTCAAATTTTAGGTCTCGTAAGTTTTGTCCAAACTTAGTTTAAGTTCGAAGATGAACCATATCAGTCTACCCCTTCCGTTAAATACCCCCACAAAAGTTCAAAATTTTTCGCTAAGATTATTCGCACGATAGTTACAGAAGGGAATAACCGAATTGTTCAAAACTAAGGATGTGGAAAAATTACTTCCATATCAGGTTCGAATATGGATTATATCGAGCCACTACTTTGGAAAAAGTATAGATTAACAACTCTTCTCGAACCGTTTTGTATTTGTTTGAAATATGTTCGCTTGTGGCCCCTTTTACGGTGGTGCAATTTTTTGAGACAAAGCGAACTAAACTGACTAGTGCATAAGATAACCCTCGAAGGGAGAAACTGGTTTGGTCTTAATTTTTTACATCGTATTATTTCTTAGAGACTTGGATTACGTCCGAATGTGGACTACATCGGAACACTCTTTCGGGTGCCTCCCACACAAATTTTGGAAACAGTGCCGCTTAAGGGCTCGTCTCGGATTGTTTAAATTTTTTGCATTTTTTTGTGTCTTTGCGGCCCTTGTTACGACGGTACAATATTTTTGGGGGTCAAAGTCCATTCTTCTTGGGAAATTGGCCCAAAATTTAAAAAAAACATAGAGACGTTATAAGTATTGAGTTTACTTATTTTCTTTGTGTCCGAGGCTGAGGGTATATCTCCGTCGGCACAGCTGACTAATACTTTCCAACTTGTTTTAATAATATGTAGCGAAAAAGCCATGATTAATCATTATAAAATAGGGGAAATAATACCTTACGTTTCCAGTAATGACGACGCGTATATATGTATGTTCTATATCAGTGTTCACCAGCAACAACAAATGCAACCGCTGCGTTTGTGTTGGACACACACACTAGATTATCTAGATAAACACCGTGTGCCTTAATTCATTGCTAAAACAAAGAAGATGATCGGTGGTGAGAGCAACGTTCAAACTCACCACAATTGAGATTGTGTGTGTTCACACAGACACGGCTCGCGGGCCCAGTGGTGATTAACACTGTTTTATATCTCTGTATATCAACTTATGTATGTATGACCGACGTCGCAATCATATAAAAGAAATTTCTTGGAAAATAGTGCCCAGTATTAGACTGATTTGAAAAATATGACTAAAACTTTAAAAATGCCTTAAATAGGGTTACCATTATACGGAGATTATGTCAAAAGCTGAACTTATATTTACAGTTCTCCATGCATATTTTATACCCTCTGACAAGTATATATCCAACCAGTTGGCCAAACAAAATGCTAATAAGCACCTAATTTGTTTGGAAAATGTCGATAAACGCATTCAATTTCTCGGCCAAACGGGTCGGCAAATGACCTTGGGGGTTATGAAAGCAAACTCTTAAATCTCAAAACATTTAAATTTTACAACGTTCCACTACCCTTCATGAGGAAATTATAATAATACTTGTATATAGAGATATCTATTTGTAATCCCTTAAAGAATATTTTTTTTATTTTGGAACCCCCATCATAGTCTTAGCACCAATTGCTTTAGCTCCTAAATAACATAACTACCCTAATATTTATACAAAACAGATAACTTGTGAACATATGCACCACATGACTATGTTAACTAAGTGCGATATTTCAACGGGACTTTTAATATGATTTCTCATGCTGAACTAATTACGAATTCACCTCCAATTACAAACGAAACAAATGAAAACTCATGTTTCGCTGTATTGATATTGAAAGCCAATAAATAAACAACAAAAAGAACCTCAGTAGTGCATACTCGTCAGTAGCAGAAGCAGCTACAGCATCCTCATCATCATCATCGCCTGCTATGAAGCTAGCAAATAGTACATATGCTGCTAAATCACTGAGGAATATAAGTACAAATGTGTGTGCATTAAATTAATGCTTACTAAGTGAAAATCATAAAACACAACATTTCATTACCCTCACCTATCCACATATAATCAGGTGGTAAAACATAGATAAATACGAATGTAAGAACATAAATGCACAAGCGGCTATGTTGTTAGTGGAGTTTATTTACGTAGATAGCTCGGAGCTAAGTAATTGGAATGATTTCGGTGATTTACTACATCAGTGTGATATTATTTGGTGTTCATTGATATAAACTTTATAAACAGTTGTTTGAAGATCCCACAAGGGAGTTGGGAGAGATTCCCCCTTTATATTAAAAAAGTCGTTTGTTTAGTTTAATGACATTGAATTTCAGACTTTTCTCAAACTTTGACCGACTTATTGAACATAATACGAGACCACTTGTAGAGTAGTTTTACATAACTCAAATAATCTAGAAGTGTATCCAACACCGCCGTCACCTTTCTTCTGTTGTTATTTTCAATCGAAGTACATCTGTGTATATGGATTAAATGTACAACAAAGCTGAAGCTTCATAACCTTGGGCATAATGCTGTTTAATAGTCTGGTCTTCAGTTACCTCTAATGTATTGAAGTAGTTGCAATATCCAAACTCTCCTGCCTTTCTAATTAATTGTATTAATCGAGCTATATCACCTAAGGAGATTATATTGAAAAATATATATCTAGAGAAGTCCTACACATCAACCATTATGCCACGATCGTTTCGTTAACTGGTTAGGTTAACATCATCAGGCATATTAAATGTTGTTGTTGCTAGATAATTTTCGTCATTTAGGCACCCTATTTATACGTACACCATTGCAACTTTACATTTGTGAACTTTAAATTGAAGCTTTTTATTTCCATAGACGAGCCATTTGTCCCCCTTCATTACTAGTAATCAGTTTTTTAATATTGCATCATATTACAGCTTTTTTCCATGTTATTGTAATATGTCTTTCGTATCGAACGATTTTAAGTGGATTGTAGTTTAGAACGCAGACGTCAAAAGCAGTTTCTGTTATTTGATAACGACCCAGGTTCAAATCCTTCGTTTCGTTTTGTTTGAGCTTCCCTAAACCTTTTGAATTGATATTTACCCATATCATTATTCTTCTTTCGTTTCCTTTTGAATTTCCATAAGATTGCTATAGTTTAAATCCTAAGTGTAGTTCTCACCAATTCCTACATTTCTGATTTCTGCTCTCTTCACAAATCAATCTGGTAAACCTTAAATCAATGATTTTCAATAACAAATTAAGTTCGTTTTCTAATTTGCAAAATGTTAGTTTACACCACATAAAGTGGTATGTGTTAATATGAGCACACACATTTGTGTGCGTTTAGAATAACACATGCAGATAGTTGATTTTAGAATTATACTTTTAGCATTATTTCATCACACAATTCGATTTAAGCAAACGTATCAAAAATTATTTTTAGGAACATGAGATCAGTTGTAAATGTCTCGTGTTAATGAAATAACAGCGGTAATTTAAATAAACCCAAAGTTCCTCAACAATATCCTTATCTCAACCATGGTTTCGGTGTCGAGGTATTTTTGGCTATACTCCGACTCCAGACCAGTTTTTTTATCGCCCAGTTCGAAGACACTACTTGTAGAGAAGTTTGACATGGTTGAAATACTCAGGAAATGTTGCTAACACTGCTAAGAAGTATTTTGTCACCGTTGTAAATATGATGTTGCATGGCCGGGGAATCGAACCCCGAAGACCTCTTGAGGTTTTTTAGACACAAGACATCTTGAGGTCTTCTATAAACAGAAGATTTCTTGAGGTAATCTATAGGCAGAAGATCTCTGGAAGTCTTCTTTACACAAAAGACCCAATAATGTATTCTACAGGCAGAAGGCTTCTTGAGCAGAAGAGCTAGGCACAAGAGCTACTGATGTATTCTATAGACAGAAGGCCTCTTGAGGACTTCTATGGACAGAATACATCTTGAGGTCTTCCATAGACAGAGTACTTTTTGAAGTCTTCTATAGACAGAATACATCTAGAGGTTTTCTATAGACAGAAGACCACTTGTGGTCTTCTATAGGCAGAAGACATCTTGAGGTAATCTATAGGCAGAAGACATCTTGAGGTAATCTATAGGCAGAAGGCTTCTTGAGGTCTTCTATAGGCAGGGGGCCTCTTGAGGTCGTCCATAGACAGAAGGCCTCATGAGGTCTTATATAGAAAGAACGCCTCTTGAAGTTTTCTATAGACAGAAGGCCTCTTGAGGTCTTTTATAGACAGACGACCTCTTGAGGTATTCTATAGACAGAAGGCCTCTTGAGGTCTTCTATAGACAGAAGACCTCTTGAGGTCTTCTATAGACAGAAGTCCTCTAGGTCTTCCATAGACAGCAGGCCTCTTGAGGTCTTCTATAGACAGAAGGCCTCTTGAGGTCTTCTCTAGACAGAAGACCTTTTGAGGTTTTCTACAGACAAAAGACCTCTTGAGGTTTTAACATACAGAAGACTTCTTGAGGTCTTCTATAGACATAAGACCTCTTGAGATCTTCTATAGACAGGAGGCCTCCTGAGGTCTTCTATAGATAGAAGGCCTCTTGAGGTCTTCTTAAGATAGAAGATCTCTTGAAGAGTTCTATAGACAGAATTCCTTTTGAGGTCTTCTATAGACGGAAGACCTTTTGAGGTCTTCTATAGACGGAAGACCTTTTGAGGTCTTCTATAGACAGAAGACCTCTTGAGGTCTTCTATAGACAGAAGACCTCTTGAAGTCTTCCATAGACATAAAACCTCTTGAGGTATTCTATTAACAGAAGACCTCTTGAGGTCTTCTATAGATAGAAGACCTCTTAAGATCTTCGATAGACAGAAGACCTCTTGAGATCTTCTCTATACAGAGGACCACTTGAGGTCTTTTTAAGATAGAAGATCTCTGGAGGACTTCTATAGACAGAAGACCTCCTGAGGTCTTCTATAGACATAAAACCTCTTAAGGTATTCTATAGACATAAAACCTCTTGAGGTATTCTATTAACAAAATACCTCACGGGGTCTTCTATAGACAGAGGACCACTTGAGGCCTTCTATAGACAGAGGACCACTTGAGGCCTTCTATAGACAGAAGACCTCTTGAGATCTTCTATAAACAGAACACCTCTTGAGACCTTCTCTAGAGGTCTTCTATAGACAGAAGACCTATTGAGGTCTTCTTGAGATAGAAGATCTCTTGCGGACTTCTATAGACAGAAGACTTTTTGAGGTCTTCTATAGACAGAGGACCTCTTGAGGTCTTCTACAGACAGAAGACCTCTTGAGGTCTTCTATAGACAGAAGACCTCTTGAGATCTTCTATAGACAGAGGACCACTTGAGGTCTCCTTAAGATAGAAGATCTCTGGAGGATTTCTATTAACATAAGACCTCTTGAGGTTTTCTATAGACAGAGGACCTCTTGAGGTCTTCTATAGATAGAAGACCTCTTGGGATCTTCTCTAGAGGTATTCTATAGACAGAAGACCGATTGAGGTCTTCTTGAGATAGAAGATCTCTTGTGGACTTCTATAGACAGAAGACTTTTTGAGGTCTTCTATAGACAGAAGACCACATGAAGCCTTCTATAGACACAAGACCACATGAAGACTTCTATAGACAAAAGACCTCATGAAATCTTCTATAGACAGAAGACCTCTTGAGATCTTCTATAGACAGAAGACCTCTTGAGGTCTTCTATTGACAGAAGGCCTCTTGAAGTCTTCTATAGACAGAAGATCACTTGAAGCCTTCTATAGACAGAAGAGCTCATGAGGTCTTCTATAGACGGATGACCTCTTGAGGTCTCCTATAGACAGAAGATCTCTTGAGATCTTCTACAGACAGAAGACCTCTTGAAGTCTTCTACAGACAGAAGACCTCTTGAGGTCTTCTATAGACAGAAGACCTCTTGAGGTCTTCTATTGATAGTAGGCCTCTTGAGGTCTTCTATAGACAGAAGGCCTCTTGAGGTTTTCTACATACAGAAGACCTCTTGAGGTCTTCTATAGACAGAAGACCTCTTGAGATCTTCTATAGACAGAAGACTACCTGAGGTCTTCTTAAGATAGAAGATCTCTTGAGGTCTTCTTAAGATAGAAGATCTCTTGAGGTCTTCTTAAGATAGAAGATCTCTTGAGGACTTCAATAGACAGAAGACCATTTGAGGTCTTCTATAGACAGAAGACCTCCGGAGGTTTTCTATAGACATAAACTCTCTTGAGGTATTCTATTAACAGAAGACCTCTTGAGATCTTCTATAGACAGAGGACATCTTGAGGTTTTCTATAGACAAAGGACTCCTTGAGGTCTTCTATAGACAGAGGACCTCTTGAGGTCTTCTATAGACAGAGGACCACTTGAGGTCTTCTTAAGAAAGAAGATCTCTTGAGGACTTCTATAGACAGAGGACCTTTTGAGGACTTTTATAGACAGAGGACTTCCTGAGGTCTTCTATAGACAGTCGACCTCTTGAGGTCTTCTTGAGATAGAAAATCTCTTGAGGACTTCTATAGACAGAAGACCATTTGAGGTCTTCTATGGACAGAAGACCTCTTGAGGTCTTTTATAGACGGAAGACCTCTTGAGGTCTTCTATAGACAGAAGACCTCTTGAGGTCTTCTATAGACAGAAGACCTCTTGAGGTCTTCTATAGGCAGAGGACCTCTCGAGGTTTTCAATAGACAGAAGGCCTCTTAAGGTCTTCTATAGACAGAAGACCTCTTGAGGTCTTCTATAGACAGAAAACCTCTTGAGGTCTTCTGTAGATAGAAGATCTCTTGAGGTCTTCTATAGGCAGATATACTCTTCAAGTCTGCCATAGACAAAACTCCAGACAGAAGACCTCAAGCGGTCTTCTATAGACAGAATATCAGTAAAGGAATTTTATAGACAGAAAAACTCTTGACCTTCTTCTCTCTTATATAGACAGAGGTATTGAGAACTTCTATAGATAGAAGACCTCCTGAGGTCTTCCATGGATGGTAGATTACCTGAGGTCTTCTTACCTCCTTACCCTATTCTACCTTATATAGACAGAAGAAGTATTGAGAATATCTGTAGGTTATTTTAAGAACCGTTTCGGCCCTCCTATATCTTCTTTATCATAAGCAAGTCAAGTTCAAAGATGGGCTATATAGATAGTGTTGACCTTTTAAAAACCTTCCTATTTGTTATTGTTCCTCTTTTATATACATGCTTCCTTAATATCTATTCTATTTTTCAAAAACATCAATCCTCTATGAAAATAATATGAACTGCCATGACTGTTACCCTCAGTACTAACTTACTTAACTATGTTGTTTTGTGCCAAAGCACGCTATTGTGGTAAAACGCATGTGGTCTGTTGTACTTACCGCCCGCCCCAACCACCACCACCATCGACAACAGCGGCAACAACAACAGCAATAGCAGTAGAGTATTTGGAAAATGCAGAGTAAATGCCAGTAATGATTTCAATAATTAAGCGCATAATTGACTCAAGTTTCTAATTACTAACTGATATACGATGTGGAGTTGCTGTTCCGTTTCCCATTATGTAACTCGTCCTCGCTTTACGTTGATTTGTATGCATATTAGAGAACATTGGAGAATTTTATTGTATTATGAATAATGTACATGTTTATTTGTAATACACACACACAATAAAGGGTACACAGTAGGCCGGGGCGATTTGTATGGAAGGAAAAAAGTGTTATCGGGCGCCTGGAGATTCTGATTTTTGGGATTGTACTGAGCAAAAAAGTCAACTAGACCATATGTCTACGGTGAAAATCGAGCCCCCGAAAATGACAGCAAGTCGCTGATTACAACTTTGTCGGTTACGAAGCTTTTCAAAATAAATATTGAACAAAACAAAAAACATTATAGTTTTGGATAAAATGTAGGAAAAATAAGAAATAAATAAGAAATATTTTATAATTTTGCGCTATGGAAAAATGAAAATGATAAGGACAGTTATTGAAGTGGTTCAAACTTCTGAGTTATGGCGAAATTAATTCATTCTTGATGAACTTTAAGTGCATGATAAAAAAAACAACATAACACAAATTCATCTCGCCATAACTCAGAAGTTTGACTTATGACATAACTGCCTTTCCAGATTTATAATATTATATTTATCGACTTTCATCGCCAAAAAGAACCCAGTGATATTTTACATCAAAATCGGGTTATGAAAAGTTGTAATCAGCGACTTGCTGTCATTTGATTGACAATTTTATTAGCTTTATAATGATATACATATTCGGTTAATCGGTTACTTAAAACCGGTTCCAAAATCGGTTTTAATATCAGAATATCCGGTTCAAAAATTTAGATAACCGGATCTGTCCTCCAATAAAATTTGTTATTAACGTGTTCGTCATTACAAGAGCTATTTATGGTAAGTATTTCAGAAGCACCAAAGACCAATAACGAATATACATAAAAACAAAATATAGTATTCTGAACAAAAACCGGGTAAATGTCAAAAAGGACCATGAAAACGGGGAAATATCGATTGGTCATCAATGAGAACCGTACCTAAAATTTTCTGAACAACATTTTTGTAGAATATTTGGATGCTGTAAAATCTCGCCTTGTGGTACTTTTACTACGGTTCAAAAAATAAAGGACGAAAAGGACATGGAAGGAATTGAGTTAGAGGAATAAAATATTCTACAAAAAGATTCACCATTCGATTTGACTGAAGACATGTAATGTCAAAATGAAGCTACAATAACGCTTTAGAGAGATATAAAGCTATTTGATCACAAATTAAGGGGCCAAAATTAAACCAATAATCACGCAATATCTTGGAAACTTGACCTATGGTGAAAATTTCCCTTTGGGTTCTCAGTACACTCACCAAGGGCTTTCATCTACAAAAGAAATTTTCCACCCACTGACTTTGAGTTCCATTTTGTAGCACAGTGTCGTTTATCGATATTTTCCGAAAAATGTGCACCTTCTCGAGGCCATAAGTACCTGAAGGAGCGTTCCAATGCTTTTGCGATGTACTAGAGAGTTCTTTATTATTGTCTTGGCCACAATTGTTGTCTTTGTGTTGGATCGAAAATCTCAGTGGTTTGGTTGTTATATGCCAAAATATCCAAAAACCCTTGAAAAAAAACTTCAAGTCAAAATCCGGGGGCTCGATTTTCACCGTAGACATATGGTCTAGTTGACTTTTTTGCTCAGTACAATCCCAAGAATCAGAAACTCCAGGCGCCCGTGATGGTTTTCAAATCGCCCCACTCTAGTACACAGTACTACTGCTGGAGTGGTAGTAATTGTAGTGGTTTTGTGTGTGTGTGTGTGTGTGCGTGAGTGCTTGTGTGAAAATCATCCAGTTAAAATTTGAATAAATAATTATGAAAAGTCAAATTGTGCATAACCACTTGAAGGGGAATCCTGTAATATGAATACGAACAAATTTCAAAACACACAGCACCCAATTTCCATAATAACAAATAGTGAGTGAATCGGATAAACAATTGCGTGTAATCAGACAATATATAATTTATGCTGAAATATTAGAATCAAAATATTTACAATTTAAATATTTTCAAATTTAATTGCACTAATATCAAAATTAAATAAATAAAATAATAATAATAAATAACAAAAGCCAGTAAAAAGTCGATAAGTTCGGCCGGGCCGAACTTTTTATACCCTCCACCATAAAATAGTCTTAATTAAAATGGAATAATTAGGGTTCTTTCACAATTTTAGGTGGAACAACTTTTCGACAATGGATAGACTCCTACTGCCTCCCACTATAACGCTACTTCCTGATGGCCCACAGGGTCGCTAACAAAAATTTCATCACGCCATAACGCCAAAGTTCGACTCACGGCGGATCTGTCCTTCGGGGTTCATAATATACTCACCAAGGCCTTTCTTCCCCTAGAGGAATTTTCCGTGCCCCAGACTTTCACCTCCATTTTGTTGCACAGTGTTATCTAATCTAATCTAATCTAATCTAATCTAAAAAATGTGTTCAGCTAGGTGAAAGGTACCACCTACGGGGCTATATCAAAGAGTCAACCTATCTTTAAATTTTTTGGCGGAATAGTTTTATAGCTGCAGGGAACTTCAAGAGTCAAATTGAGGGTAGTTTCATCAAACCAATGTAGACCCTCAAAAATCGACCCATGTTGACGAATTTTAGTGAAGAAATTTCGTGACCACTGAGAATTCCCGAAAATCGTGCGGTACAGTTATATGGGGACATGGACCTATACTGACGATTATTTTTGAATAGACAAAATTAGCTAAAATTCTCAAAATACCGAAAATCGCGAGATACCGTTATATGGGGGCAATACCAAAACATGGACCTATGTTGACGATGTTTCGTTGGAGATGTTTTATGACCACTGAGAACAAACGGCAAATTACAGGTAGTTCGGTTAAAAATTGTAGCTAAAATTCTCAAAAATACCGAAAATCGGGAGGTACCGATATATGGGGGCTATACCAAAACATGGACCTATGTTGACGATGTTTCGTTGGAGATGTTTTATGACCACTGATAACTTCAAACGGCAAATTACAGCTAGTTCGGGCGAAAATTATAGCTTAAATTCTCATAATACCGAAAATCGGGAGGTACCGTTATATGGGGGCTATACCAAACCATGAACCTATGTTGGCGATGTTCGGTGGAGAAGTTTGATGACCACTGAGTACCTCAAATGTCAATTTACAGCTAGTTCGGGTGAAAATTGTAGCTAAAATTCTCAAAATACCGAAAATCGGGGGTACCGTTATATGGGGGCCATGCCAAAACATGGACCTATGTTGACGATGTTTGGTGGAGATCTTTCATGACCACTGAGAACCTCAAATGTCAAAATACAGCTAGTTCGGTTAAAAATTGTAACTAAAATGTTCAAAATACCGAAAATCGGGAGGTACGGTTATAAGGGGGCCATACCAAAACATGGACCTATGTTGACGATGTTCGGTGGAGATATTTTATGACCACTGAGAACCTCAAATGTCAAATTGCAGATAGTTCGGTTAAAAATTGTGGCTAAAATTCTCAAAATACCGAAAATCGGCAGGTACCGTTATATGGGGGCTATACCAAAACATGGACCTATGTTGACGATGTTTGAAGGAGATATTTCATGATCACTGAGAACCTCAAATGACAAATTACAGCTATTTCGGTTAAAAATTTTAGCTAAAATTCTCAAAATACCGAAAATCGGGAGGTACCGATATATGGGGGCTATACCAAAACATGGACCTATATTGACGATGTTTCGTGGAGATGTTTCATGACCACTGAGAACCTCAAATGTCAAATTGCAGATAGTGCGGTTAAAAATTGTGGCTATAATTCTCAAAATACCGAAAATCGGGAGGTACCGTTATATGGGGACTATACCAAAACATGGACCTAGGCCCATATCCTTTGGGTTATAAGTTTGTTGATCACTAGGAACCCTCAGTGCCAAGTTATAGCTAATTCGGTCTGCAAATGTGGCGAAGAGCGTCAAAATACCTCAAATTTCAGCACTCTATCTCAATTATTGCGGACACTAGAGTGATTACAACAGACGGACGGACGGACAGACGGACATGGCTAGATCGTCTTAGAATTTTATCCTGATCAAGAATATATATATACTTTATAGGGTCGCAAATGATTAGTTCGATGTGTTACAAACGGAATGACAAACTTAATATACCCTCCATACTATGGTGGAGGGTATAATAAAGTAAACAAAAAAACAAGTAAAAAAGCATTAAGTTCGGCCGGGCCGAACTTTTCATACCCTCCACCATAAAATATTCTGAACTAAAATGGAATAATTACTTTTCATTCCTGTCCCCAACTTTAAGTGGGTACGTTAAAATGTCAGATAATGTTTATGTACATTTATGCTTCATTCGGGAGGCTCTTTTTTATGGTGCCTATATCTAACAATGTATGTTGACAATTTTTGGTGGGCTAGAAATTGGGAGGTACTGTTATATAGGGGTTATAATAAAACATGGGCCTATGTTGACAGTTTTTGATGGGAGCCTTTAATGTCAAATAACTCCTAATTCGGTTAAAAATTTAGCAAGAATCTTCAAAATATCGAAAATCGGTACATAACGTGGGAACTTCAAATGTCATTAACAGCTAGTTCGGAGGTATCTGGGCTATACGAAAATATAAACTTAAATGAACCGTTATACCAAAACGTGGACCTATGTCCACAAGTTTTGTCATATAAGTTTATTGACATTTAAGAACTTTAAAAGTCAAATTTATAGCTACATCGGTCTGAAAATGTAGCTAAAACTGTCAAGATACCGTAAATCGGGGGGAACCGTTATATGGGGGCTATACCGAAACGTGGACCTATGTCCACAACTTTTGTTATATAAGTTTATTGACATTTAAGAACCCTAAATGTCAAATTATAGCTACATCGGTCTAAAAATGCAGCTAAAAACTTCAAAATACCGCAATCGGAGGGTACCGTTATATGGGGGCTATACCAAAACGTGGACCTATGTCCACAACTTTTGTTATATAAGTTTATTGACACTTAAGAACCCTAAATGTCAAATTATAGCTATATCGGTCTGAAAATGTAGCTAAAAACATCAAAACACCGTAAATCGGGGGGCACCTTTATATGGGGGCTATACCAAAACGGGGACCTATGTCAACACCTTTTGTTATATAAGTTTATTGACACTTAAGAACCCTAAATGTTAAATTATAGCTACATCGGTCTGAAAATGTAGCTAAAAACGTCAAAATACCGTAAATTGGGGGGTACCGTTATATGGGGGCTATACCAAAACGTGGACCTATGTCCACAACTTTTGTTATATAAGTTTATTGATACTTAAGAACCCTAAATGTCAAGTTATAGCTAAATCGGTCTGAAAATGTAGCTAAAAACGTCAAAATACCGCAAATCGGGGGTACCGTTATACCAAAACGTGGACCTATGTCCACAAGTTTTGTTATATATGTTTATTGACACTTAAGAACCCTAAATGTCAAATTATAGCCAAATCGGTCTGAAAATGTAGCTGGAAAACGTCAAAATACCGTAAATCGGGGGGTACCGTTATATGGGGGCTATACCAAAACGTGGACCGATATATCCCATCTTCGAACTTGATCTTCCGACGGCTAAAAAAATGGTATTCCCCAATTTTCAGCGAAATCGGTCAACAAATGCAACCTGTATGTTGCGAAGGGACGGACGGACGGACGGACGGACATGCATAAATCGACTCAGAAAGTGATTCTATGTATATCCCTAGAAGGAACTATGGGTCTATCTCGCTTCCTTTTGTATGTTACATACTAATGCACTAACACATAATACCCCTTACCACATAGTGGTGTAGGGTATAATAAAGTGTTAAACTGGCAATTTTCAATGGATCTGACGTGTATGTATAGGCCACACTATTGAACTCCTCCGCATGGGGAAACCAACATCTTTGAATATATGAACGCATACTTTAAAATACAAAAAAAGTGATTTGGCGTTTAAATATTATAAAATGAGGTATGAGGTCCTGTCTTCGAAGTCTAGTAAAAAGTAACAAAAAGCTTGGAGACAAAGGAATGTTGACAGGAAAATTGATTGACACGCTCACTGTCTACTATGGACTTGCAATTCAACGCAATTAGAATTCAATTCACGATATGCATGAGGCAATATGGGCGCATTTGATCATTACAGTTCGAGCGATACAAATCCACGTCACGAGAGATGTCCAGCTGGTGAAGTCTCGTGGTGTTCATATCAACGGGCTCAGGTAAGAAAAGAGGCGTTCATACACGATTACAGACCACTTCCATCAAATGTTTGGATGCTTTTAGTCCTATATACAACGATCTAAGTATAGAGTCTTTACTCGAAAGATGCGTCGGCGGCTTCAATCAAAATAGCAACGAAAGCTTTAATCAACTTATTTGGAAAATTTACCCCACAACCCTTTCAACTGGAGCACTCGTTATAACTTTAGCAGCTTACATTGTGATAGGTCTTTTTAACGAAGGTTCAAAATCATTGTTATTTTATTTGAGCTCGATCGGAGTGAGCTGTGGACAGAACGCACACGAATATGCTAAAAAATCGACCAAGCACGAATTGCACTGGCAGAGAGACGTGCGTCCGAATGCACTCGTGAAGGAAGAATGTTGCGAAGGCAACACCAAATTTCCATTTTACAAGCTGCATCGTCGGCGGAAGAGCTCCTGTATGGACCAGGAATAGACGACTCCTTGTAATTTTACCAAAAATATTTTTTTATTTATGTAAACCGAAATAAAAACTGAAAACGCGTTTTTCTCGAAATGCCATTTTTGAAGTCGGTGCCAACGATAGCTCGAAAACGGAAAAACCTTTCTTCGTATATTTTGATGAGCTTATTAAATACATAAAAACCGGGTCTTTAAGCGAGACAGATTTTTTTAAATTTTTTTGGCCGATTTGTGGCCAGACATAGGTCCATTTTTCGTTAAAATCGAAATTTTGAATTTACAGGTCACTATTTTTGTTAAAATAGGTTTTTGAAAATTCTGTCTCGCTTAAAGACAAGATTATTAGGTTCTCAAAACGCGCACCAAAATATATGAAGATCGGCCCATTCGTATTCGAGCAAGCGTTGGCACCGCAAAACGCTTTAAAAAAATGTTTCGCAGGTAGCCATTTGCCGCAAAACTGTGCAATATTTTTCAACAACAAAAATTAAAAAGGTAGTTTAAGATGTGCTCTTTCATAGGAATAAAAGATTTACCTAAAAATATTGGTAGTTTTCTCAGAAAAAAATGATGAAAATTGAGTTTTTTTTTGGCCAGCACATCTAGGGATAAACCCTTAAGATAAATCGTACTGAAGACCAACTGGACTTGTATCGAAATGATATTGATTCTACTAGACTTCTTGCTGAATTTCTATGACAAACGTTAGAGTTTTCTTTAAGATGTGAAAATTTTTGCCTTTCGAAGAATTTTTAAGAACCAAGCGTTTTTTATAAGGAAATCTGTCAGCATGTGGTCATCTGTAAGAAACACTACTTGATCTTTTGTCTCTCTTTGAAAGGACCTACTCATATGATATGATACATCCTGTTGTTCTTCAATGACAAGACATATAATGAATTTTCGATTAAATGTAAAGTTCATATCTGGCGTGTGGGGTAAATCTTTATAAATAAAAATCAAATGTCGTTCGTTGGTAATGGCATCAGTTGAGAACGGCTGGACAGATTTGGATAATTCATTTTGAGAAAATTTGACCAAGCCCAATTTTGCGCCCACTTTTTTTCAATTTTCAATTTTTATGTTTTCTACAAGAACTACTGAACCGATTTTTCTGAAACTTTCAGGGAATGTACAGGGATGGCCGCCAGTTAAAATGGGCTAAAATTTTTTTGAATTTCGGAAGGGGCGGGGTACTTGCCCTATACCCTAATTTTTTAAAAATTATATATCTATAAAAAAAAATTGCGAACGGCTGGTCCGATTTGGATAATTACTTTTGTTAAATGTTCGCCATAACCCGACTTAGGTTTTTATGCAAAGGAAGTTTGACCACGCCCACTTTTTTTCAATTTTCAAATTTTATATTTTATACAAAAACTACTGAACCTATTTTTCTGAAATTATTATTGAAATGTACAGGAATGGCCCCCGGTGAAAATAGGCTACATATTTTGTTGAATTTCGGAAGGGGCGGGGTACTTTCTTTCTTTAAAATGCTATTTTAACATAATTACGAATGTATCGGTTTGGAAATTAATTTACAAGACAATTGTGGTTGTGTCTCCGCCCTTACCTAAGGGGGTGGAGTATCTCCCATATGCCATATTAAAAAAACCATATCTTTATCATATCGGGGCCTAAAGATCCGACCACGCCTACTTTTTTATATATGTTACACATCCAAAACTACTAAACCGATTTCAATCAATTTTGCAGCAAATGTTCAAGGTTTGCCGTGGTAATGTATATTTTATGAATTTCGGAGGAGGTGGGGTACCTTCCCCACACCTTTCTTTTAAACGCTATATGTATATGCCAAACTTATGATTATATCGGTTTCAGCATTGATTTTGGGAGGCAATGGGGTTGTGTCAGGGACGTACGCAGGGGGGGGGGGCACGGGGGGCCCGGGCCCCCCCCGAAATGGTTTGGTCCGACAAAATTTTTTGAGCTACTTTAACAAATTATTACGATTTTTTCTCTAGAATTTTTTTTTTTTGAAATTTCAAATGAAAACTGATGTTGTTCTGAAGGTTCTGTACTGAAAATGTACTTTATCAACAAGCTGTCTGAAGAAATATTTAAAATTTTTTGTTTAAGTACGCTCTTTGAGAGAAACTACCAGTAAAGCTGAATTCCTTCCTTATGCCATGCCTGTGTTTTTGAATTCGTATTCAAAAGGATTACAAATTCATTATCGTGCTGATTAGAAGTACATAAAATGAAGTTTCTATTGGACAATATGTACAACATATCAATGGTTTTACGTGGAGTATATCTCGAAAACCAATTAGAAAATTGATTTACTGCCTTAATCAATATTTTGTATTCCTATTTTATATTAACTTATTGCTAAATTGTGGGAGAAAATAATGGAGAAAAATTTATTGTTGTGCATCATAAAGTGATAATAGGTGTGTTCGTTTACTCAATAATTTGTACAAATTTTTACAAGTCCAGTAACTTCTTGTAAACGACCAAGGTCTTTTGTATTGGCCTGTAGAGCAAACGAACAACATCCAGTAACAATTTGTACAAATTTTGAGTAAACGAACACACATAATATCTGCTATAAATAGCATGCCCATCTGAATTTTTCCTATCAGTATTTGTAGCTGAAAACAACCGTAAACGAAATTAATGCCCAAACTTTGGTTATTTGGTATTGTATTAAAATCTGCTGTTATTTGTATTGTATATCACGGTGCTCTTGAAACAACTTTAAACGAATGAAGCTTACACCTGGGTTCATAGATGAAAAAAGTAAAAAACGCATTTTTAGGGTATTTCAGGTTTTGACCGTTTTGCAGGAAAACCACAAGCCCTATCCAAATGTAACTAAAAAAATGTTTTAGCAGTGAAAACTGTTTTTGAGATATAGAAATTCAAATTGGGCAATTCACTGACTGTATTGTCTCCTTATAAAACAATGTCATGACTGCAATTTCCCAAACCATTATAACTCCCGAACAGATCTACAGATTTTGCCCAAAATTTGGATCTCGCAATATTTTGGACACTTCCCTTGCCAGACTTCAAAATATTTCTCTAAAATCTTGAGCAAAGTCCAATTCGATTTTTTCGAGACCTACAGTAGGTTCGAATATAGATCGATTCACTTGAGGTCTTGTTTACAGCGATATTGTATTTTTCGTGGGTGAGTCAATGGTTATAACAGGATTGGTCCAAAAGTTCTAAATCTTACGCCGACCAACTAGTTTGACATCCAAAATTAGCTCCACTTCCAAAATGGACTATATCAGTCTATCGTTTCAGGTATCGTCTGTACAAAAGTGCAAAACTTTTGCGCTTTCATCGAAGTCACATTTTTGATCATACCCAGCAAAATGTTTGTAGCCAAAGAAGTAGTTGAATCATGAGTGCAAGTGATTTCGGACTACATCTTTTTACGTGAAAGAAGTCTTGATTTTTACAAGGGCATGGTGCAGTGAGGATGCTGTCTAATTTGCTTCTTAAGCACACATTTTGCATTAGTTCCTTGTAGTGGGTAAATATACTTTTCGTGGAATGTATTTTGTATTGATTTTTCGATTAATTTAAAAATTGATTCGCAAGCATGCATTTTAAGGATATGGGAGAAGTTAAAATCTATTAAGCGCGGATTTTTCATTGATTTGAGACCTCAGGGCCATTTGGAAAAGAGTATTTAAAAGTGTTGTGGTAACTTCTAATTAATATTTATGGCCTCTTTCTCTAATTTCATTCAAATCACTAACAAACTCATGTTTTTGTAGAACATTTTTGTTTGAAAAACAGTTGTTTGATAATAGTTCGATAGTCTTAATGAAATTGAAATATAATGAATATAAAACAATGGAATATCTCAAATAAATCATTTTAAAAAGCGACTGAGTGCAAAAAAATATCAAATAATTTTATTCTAGAAAGTTAGCTTTTATTACTTAAAAATACCCAAAAACATCTTAAAACGCTTCTTGCATAGAGTCATGCAAAATAGGTGATAAACATCTAAAATTGATTGCATCCTAGCTACACCATGTCCTTGTAAAAATCATGACTTCTTTCACTTAAAAAGACATAGTTACTTGCACTCATGATTTAACTAATTTAGCCTACAAACAAATATACAGTCTGATATTTCTTGCACCTATGATTATCTTTTTGGATACAAACATTTTGCTGAATAATTAAAATACCATGAAATAAGTTGATTCTTCTGTTCTTGAGAATTTTCTTTGCAAAAAGTCATTATAAATCTAAACATTGCTAAAATGTGAAAATTTTATGAAATGGATTCAAATCGGACATTGTCAAAATGTGAAGAACGGAATGCATTTTTCATGACTCTGCGTAGGCTGCTTCTAAAAAATCTTTTCAATCTTTACTTCACATAGAACAACTTCAAATAAATTTTGCTAGGTAACGCCAATAATCGAGAAGTTGTACACCCCAAATATTTCGAAGTAATGTCGGAAAATTTATACGTCCAAAAATGGAGACAAGATTCGGAAACTTCCTGCTTTACAATTTACAGAACAAAAATTGGCTATGTAGCCCGTCCGTCTGTCCATCTAAACCTTGTAATCACACTACAGGTCGCAATTTTGATCGGATCGTCACGAAATTTTGGGTGTTGACGGGGGTCCCGGAGGGGAAGAAGCCTATTGATTTTGGTGATGGTCGGATAATATTTAGGGGTCGGAATGGGCAAAAAACTTACATATGTGGATAAAAAGACAACGTTTTTTTCCAAAGCTAATATCTCAGCTTCTATAAGGGGTGTACCAAAAGCAAAACCTGACCATAAAAGTAGAAAATATCACCTTTCTAACGATGTAAAGTAGGTTCTCGTGGGTGATCAAACAACGAAGATATCACAATAGTCGCAAATTAAACCCAAATTTTCATTTTTGCGATTTTAGTTATAATGACGCATATCACAGCTTTGGTTGGATACTTTCCAAAAGCAAAGCCTTACTATGAAAGTAGAAGATCGCATCTTTACAATGATGTAAACTAGGTCGGCGTAGGCGACTAAATAACGGAGATATCGCAATATTCGATAATACATCCCATTTTTCCATTTTTTTGGAAATCGCGCTACTGGGCGCAATTTTGATCGGATCGTCACGAAATTTCGAGGGTTAATGAGGGTCTCACAGAGGAAGAAGACTATTGATTTAGATGATGGTCGGATAATATTTAGGGGTCAGAATGAGCAAAAACTTTATTTGTAGAAAAAGTCAATAGATATAAAATATCACCTTTACAACAATGTAAAGTAGGTTGTCGTAGGTGGTCTAACAACGAAGATATCGCAATAGTCGCTAATAAAACCCAACTTCTCATTTTTGCGATTTTAATAATAATGACGGATATCACACCTTTGGTTGGGGACCTTCTAAAAGCAAAGCCAGACTAAGAAAGTAGAAAATCCCAACTTTGAAATTATTCAAAGTAGGTTGGCGTAGGTAGTCAAATAATAGAGATATCGCAATAGTCGTTAATGCATCCTTTTTTTCACTTTTTCTGGAATTTTGATCGGATCATCACGAAATTTTCTCACAGAGATAGAAGCCTATTGATGTTGGTGATGTCGACAGTAGTCAAATATAAAATTAAATATTAATTATTTTGGTTCAGTTCGCCTTAAGTCATTTGGTATAAAAGCCAGATAGGTGAAAACTTTCGTATCTCCATAAAAGAAATGTTTTCGAGTGAAAAGATTATTCACAGAGGTAGTGGTGTAGGGTATCACATAGTCGGTCCCGTGCCGACTATAGCCTTTTCTCACTTGTTTCAGGATATAGCTTAGTTGGCTTTCATTGACTCTATCACTTCTGGTAAAATAGTAAAGCTTTGGTGTTTTTTTGCATATGCACTTTAAAGAAGAAACGGCGTTATGTTCGGGTCAAACTGTTTATATCCTCTAAATACAGTATATATCTATTCGACATATTCGCACTTTTTGCATGGAAGTTCTTTCACCAAACCGATTTCCAGAATCCATATTAGTGACGATATTTTTAAAACTTATGCTAATAGCCACAATAACACAACACATGGTCGTATGTCAAACTGTCCTGAGTATGCTTAGGCTAAACCCTGACAAACTTTCCAAAAAAATGTCAAATGACGTGCGTGTTGCCTAGACCAGAAGGTTTTTAGTGCCCCTCGTGCATAAAATCATCAAAAAACCCTTTAAAATAGCTTTACGTAACGATACATAACATTTTTAATTTTCATGATTTTTGGTCAAGTTGGGCCCCCCCCGAAATGAAATCCTGCGTACGTCCCTGGGTTGTGTCTCCAATCCAAGGTACATATTTGGAGCCAAAATCCCGAAATACTTTTTTAAATATGTTGTATCTTGAAAACTGATGATGAAAACCGCCCACTCTTTTCAATATTTTTGTCTTTTCGAAAACAACTGAACCTAATTTTATGCAATTTTCAGAATATGTTTAGGAATGTCCCGTTGTACAAAATGCCATTTAGTTATAGACGAATTTCCAGGGCTTATTGTTTTATAAACGCTATATTTGCTAAACTTATGAGTGCATCGGCTTGCAAATTCATTTTCGGGACAACGGTGGTTGCGCCTCCGACCAAGAAAAACGATATATTTACAAATTTCCTTTAACGGTCCATCAGCAATGAAAAGCTAAAACATATAAGTCTCAATAAGCGGGAGAATTCGACTTAACAATTTTTTTTAAATTTTATAATTAGATCGCTTTAGTAAGAAGACAGGGGACATGAACGATAATAAATCCTAAACAGCATCAATGGGCGAAAAAATTCGACAAAGTCCGTAGGATAATAGAAAGGTTACAGACAAAATCTGTAGATACATTTAAAATCCATTTCGGCTTGAAAATTGATGAATGGAAGAAGTGAGGCAGAAAATACCAATTGTTGTCATTAAAAATCATTACGACGGGCCAGCAACGCGGACCGGGTTCTGCTAGTTTGTCTATAGATTTATGTTGAGGAAGGCGCAAATGTATGTTTTATAATAGAGTTATAAATGAATTGATCAAACTAACACAACATGTTGTTTTTTAAATCAAACTTTGTTACTAATTACTTGCCAATAATTACAACCAATTACAATAACTTCTGTAAAAATTCATTTGATATAAATTTGGGTTCTTTATCATTGTCGGATCAGGACATTCTGCTTGGGATTAAAAATATAAAAAATTCAAAGTCTGCTGATGTTGAAGGACTCTCGTCGTTTCTAATCAAGTCTTGTGCTAACACTTTGTGTTCTCCTTTAAAAATAAGGTATTTTTGCTGATAAGTGGAAGTTCTCATTCATACATCCTTTATTCAAAAAAGGATGTAGAGAGGATGTTTCATCTTATCGTTCTATAGCAAAAATTACGGTTATTGCAAAAATATTTGAAAACATTATTCATGACAAATTAAGTTTTTTATTCAAATCGATTATTATTTCCGAGCAACATGGTTTCTGTAAGGGCAGGTCAACTGTATCGAATCTTTCGGTATTTGCTGATTATTCTTTATTGTCGATAGGGGCAGGTTTTCAGGTAGAAACAATTTATACAGATTTTTCTAAGGCATTCGATTCGATTTCACATAACATATTATTAAATAAGTTATCTTATTATGGCATACATTCCAGTTTTCTGAAGTGGATAAAATCATATTTACATAATAGAAAATGTGTTGTAAAAATTGGTGAATTTGAATCGAATGCCTTCTATCAAACATCTGGCGTTCCCCAGGGAAGTATTCTGGGGCCTTTACTTTTCAACATTTTTATAAATGACATACATCACTGTTTCAATCACTCACAGTTTTTACTGTATGCAGATGATTTGAAAATCTTTCTAAAAGTAAATTCCATATTTGATTCGGTAAAATTACAATTGGATTTAAATAATTTAGAATCATGGTGTATTAGAAATAGTTTAAGACTCAATTTAAAAAAATGTTTCCACCTTTCATTTAACCGTCTAAAAAATCCCTTGCAACTAACATTCAAGCTAAATAACCAAACTTTGTTAAAAGTTGATGAAATAGAAGATTTAGGAATTGTCTTCGATCACAAACTTACATTTGTTCATCACATTGAAAAAATCGTTCCAAAAGCTTACGCTATGTTAGCTTTTATAAAACGCAATTGTGCTGATTTTAATGACCCTTATGCTTTAAAACTGCTCTATACCTCGTATGTCAGATCAAAACTTGAATATGGATCATTTATATGGAGTCCATATTCATTAAACCATGTTAATAGAATTGAAAGAATTCAAAAGAAATTTATTAAGTATACATTATCGTATTTAAATTTCTCTCAGCCAGTACCTAGCTATGAATCTCGATGCCTTTTAATCAGTCTGGAAACCTTAGAGTGGAGAAGAAAAATGCATTCTATGTTGTTTATCTTTGATTTGATCAATGGAAATATTGATTGCTCACATCTTTTAGAAAAAATATCTTTTAATGTGCCAAGTAGACATCTGAGAAATGTTAAACTTTTTCATCTCGATTGTTATAGGAGTAATTATTTAAATAATAGGCCGCTTAATAGAGCCCTAATAAATTTTAATATGTTAAATGAACATATACTGGTTGAATTCAGTGCAACAAGACAGTCTCTACAAGAATGTGTAAGGAGATATCTCAAATAATATATTTAGAATAAATATAAGTTATTTTATGTAATTTTTTACCACAGTCTGTAAGGAGTAATGTTCCATAGACTGTTAATGTATGAAATAAAATGAAAAAATGAAAATGAAAAAAATTATTGACCACATCTAATATTATATAAATATTCTTAATAAAAATCTTAATTTATATACCATCAAGCTGAAAACACATCCAACGTTTGGGTAAAGTTTTTTTGTCGTTTTGGCCGTTTTTACACTGTTCGGCATGATTCCGAAAAATTCAAATTCATTTAAAATATATGCCGGCAAACATATCAACGTTGGACTTTGGTGTCGGCGTCGTCCTGTTGTTGTTGTTTTTTTCTCCACGCCCAACACAAAACTTTACTCAAACGTTGGATGTGTTTTCAGCTTAATTCATGGTAGAACAATAAAAGGTAACAGCAATACACAGCTGACTGAACTGGGTTGTAACGTTAGTGTCAAATTCCATACGACATTTTATTTATTTATTTATTTCTATTTCGATGTACATTAGGGATATATATTTTTTGAGGAAAAAATATATCATTCCGCAGAAAACTATTTCCCAGAAAAACTAGTCTGAGGGTATATCTCTGATAATTTTTTACTTGTTTTAAAAGATGATTTCAATACATAGTTTTCTTATATATGAAGAATCAAATCATTAAATTTTAGGTAACGTAAAGTTTCATTGCTTGAACGAAATATTTCATTGTATTAATGTAACATTTCATAGAATCAATGAAAAAAATCTATGAAACCCGTTCATTGATACAGCGAAGCGCTTTTTATACCCTCAGCCTTTAGGCTAAAAAGGGTATTTACACTTGTTTATGGGTGACACCATGTTTATGGGTGGAAGCGCAAGATAATTCTCGAACGGAAATGCCGATTCCGGCCAAAATTTGGCCTTCGTAATATCGTTTCCAAACTTACTTTAAGTTCGTAGATAAGCCATATCGGTCCACTTCTTCAGGTACCTACCCCACAAAAGTTCAAAAATATTAGGAAAAATTGTCCGCACGATAACTCTTGATGGGAGTGACCGATTTGGTCCATACTTTACACATTCTCATAATATCTACCAGATATAGATCAGGTTCGAATATGGACTATATTTGTCCACTCCATCCCGTAACTCCCACACAAAATTTTCGATAAGTTCACTTTAAGACCTGCTATTGAATCACTTTGATTTTTGTTGAAGCAACTTACATTCGCTGTCTCAATTACGATGGTAAAAGTTGTTTCAGGGGCAAGTACATACTTCTTGAGAAAACAGCCCGAAGGGTGTAAAAGCCCCCTATGGCACCCCCAAGGTCTATGTCGGTCCATTCCTTTAAGTACCTTTTCCACAAAATTTTTGAACTTTAATCCTAATCAAAATTTTTGTCGGTTTATACGACCAACATTTTGAAACCCCCTAAATACTCGTACATAAGTTTTTTGTGAAAAAAGTGTTTCAATTTGCACAGGCTGAGGGTATATCTCTGTCGGCAAAGCCGACTGATACTTTTTTACTTGTTTCTTTTAGTGCATGAGCACAAATTTAGCGACCACTATGTCGCGAATTCATATTAACTGTGGCCAAAAATAGGAGTAGTTGGTTGTTGAGTGTTTGGTACACGTACCTATTATTGACTTACAATCTCATGGACAAAAACTGGGATGGTCGGACCACGTTCTGATATAGCCCCCATACAACCGCACCTCACCGAAATTACCGAAATTTGGTGGTTAGTCTTCAGCAGAGGTATGAAACATTCCAACTGAGAATTTTGGGTGTAGGTCCACGTTTTGATATAGGCCCCATAGAACGGTACCTCCAGATTAGCGGTTTTTTGAAGATGTTAGCCTCATTATTACACCGAAATTGCTGAAATTTGGTATTTAGTCTTCGTTGGGGCATAAAACTTTCACCTTGCAATTTGTCTGCATAGGTCCACGCCATCATATAGCCCCCATAGGACGGTACCTCCCGATTTTCAGTATTTTTGAGATTTTAGCCTGATTATCACACCGAAATAGCTGAAAACTGGTATTAAGTCTTCGTTGGGAGGGTTATAACTTTCCACCAGAAATCTGTCAGTATAGGTCCTATTCTTCCTATAGCTCCTATAGAACCATTTTCGGTATTTTGAATGTTGTGGCCTCAATATCCACCCAAAATGAAATTTGATGTTCAGTCTTCATATTTGTTGTGAGCTTATTGAATACATCAAACTCTTGTCTTTATATATTTTCTTTTAAAAACGTTTTTGACCGATTAATGGTCAAAAACGGTCCATTTTTTGTTAAAAATCGTATTTTGATTTTCGCTATTAAAATTTTTTTTAAAAAATTGACATTTTTCCCTCTCGTTTTAAAGCAAGATTATTACGAACTTAATAAGCCCATAAAAATATATGATGATCAGTTCATTCGTTTTCGCGCTATAGCCACACCGCAAAGCGCTTTGTTAAAATAGGGGTTAACCCCTGAGTGAGGTGGTCGCTGAAAAAGAGAACATGAACAGACGAACATGTGTCTGCAAACCTCTGCAGCTGGAACCTTTATACGTTTGAAGTACTCACTTTTCACAACTCAAACAACAAAAAATATCGATATACACTTTTATACAATTTTTCCCCACTCCACTAATTTTAAAATTTGGTTTACAAAATCGATGTACTAAGTACCACAGACTTGGGTAGCTGTAAACACCATATGATCACTATTTACTTCCACTATTTAAATCCATGTCTATTACATCCAAAGAATCTTTACAAATTTATTTCAGAACTATAAACTACTTTAAATATTAACATTTTGAAGCATAGTACAAGTTATTAATTTAAGTAAAATAAGGACAAAAATACATATTTCCAACAATTATCGTATTTGAACCTTCCCATGGACAAAACTACTATACAAATCAATACCATAATTCAAATTCCTTAAAATTGAAATGTTTACTATAAATTATCATCAATAAATTTGTATTCCGAAGTACTTGATTTTGACCATTTTTGGCCACGGTCGTGACACTGTGCGATGTGGATCATCTTCGAGCTCGATCAACGTTTTAACAAAATCTTACAAGTGGCAAACCGTCCTTAGCCTAGAGGCTGAGGGTATAAACTTATGGTCTTTCAGTACCTAGTTTGAATCCATGCAAAAGATCCAGTATCATCACATTAGGCCGCTAAAATAAGTAAATTTATTTTATTTTTTATTTCAAATATTTATTATAATAAAAAATTACAATAAAATTATATAAAAATAGCACTAGCACCTAAGGCTATCGGCTAAAAAAAATAAGTAAATAAAGATCACTTATATACTATTTCTCATACTTACTTTGCAACACATATTTTCCATAAAATATTAAAATACAAACGTTTATACTTCATTTCATTTTAAAAACCTTTTATTCTACTCACAGATATGATACACTTTAATTCCAAAGATTTATTTTTGAATCGTAAATTTCCTGTAATTCATTTTTAATAATTTCAAAATCCATCCAATATGGCTTCAATTTCAAAAGGTAACATTCAAACTTTAATATTACATTCCGCATATGAAATGTCTAAAAAGTCTGTTCGGGTAAGTAGCCTGCAATTCATCCATATCCTATAATCTCTACTCTGTTGCATGGATGACTTGTACTCATGGATATGGTCTAAATAACCAGACACACACCACCTCTCTCTCACTCTTCATTCGATGCCTACATACATAATTGATGCCATATTTCAAGAGTCGTTTGTTATTTTTTACAACACCCAGGTCTAAGTAACAACGCCATCATCAGCAGTAACAGTCAGCAGCAACAGTCAGCAGCAGTCAAAATAGACAACAAAGCCCATCATCAACGGTGACTATGTGAGTGCATCATTTGCTGACCACATACACTTACATGATTGTGATTTCACAGTCGCACACACACACCTCTCTACAATTATTATGAGCTCCTGCAGCTGTCACAACTAGGATCTCCGTAAATGGTTACAGGTTGTTTTGCGAAAAATAATAATAACAAAACCTCAAAGCTGTCATTGCCACTTGCATGATATCGTTCCGTTAGGGGAGGTGCAAACATAGACAGACACACGAAAGAGGATGCCTACAAAAAAAAAACAACAAACAAGGTAAATAAAATTGTACAATGCAACATAACCTTAGGCCTGAATGTGAAGGTGATTAAATTGATGACACCAAAATTAAATAAACAAATAAATGTGCGAATTGCGGCCACCGCAGCAGGTATTTGTTTTTGCATTGAATAATATTGAAGTGATAAATTTTGTTTGCTTTCCATTTCATTGTTTAAATTATGTGGTATTGAAAATGTATTTTTGAGGCAAATTTTTAATTGGAGCAAAACAAAGCTTAAAACAGAAACAAGTAACAGAGGGCTATATTCGGACGAAAACGACCATGTGATGTCCTACACCACTTCCTCTGGGAACTATTTTTCCATGAAATTTATTTTATGTGATTGCGACAGGTTATGTTTTTTTATTTTATAATGGCCATACGGACCGTTTTTGTACAAAAAATTAAAATTTTGTATTATGAAAATAAAAAAATTAAATTTCAGTGTTTTATTCATAAATGCACATACAACTAGAAAATAATTTGTCGCTTAGCCTCAATAAGTATATTCTTCCTCGTGATGGAATCTCTCAAATAAAACGCTTGCCGTTTAATTCTTGCCACAATTTTGCCACCACCAAATGCAAGCGTTTTATTTGAGAGGTTCCATCATGAGGAAGAATATATTTATTGAGGCTAAGCGACACATTTTTTTTATACCCTCAGCATTTATGCTAACGAGGGTATATACACTTTCATACGGGCAAAATGTGATTCATCGAAAAAATGGTTTTAGACCCCAAGTATGTTTGGACGAAATGCGTTTCAGACAATTTGGAGTTGATTTAGCTATGTCCGTCTGCTTGTCTGTCTGGCTGGCACGATAACACTCGAACGGATCAACCGATTCGGTCCAAAATTTGGCTTTCGTAATATTTTGTTCAAACATAGTCTCATTCCGAAGATGGTTTATATCGGTCCACTTCTTCAGGTACCTCCCCACAAAAGTTCAAAAATATTCCGAAGAATTGTGCGCACGATAACTCTTGAAGGGAGTGACCGATTTGGTTCATACTTTGCACATCCTAATATATCTACCATCCTAATATATCGAATAATCCAAACTTAGTTTATGTTCAAATGTGGCCCCTATCGGTCCAATCCTTGGGGTACCACCCACGCAAATGTTCAACATTTTTGTGTGGTTAAGGGTCTGTTCGAGGATGCTTTGGAAATTTGTAGCGAACGTTCGTATGGCAAGTATGGTACAAAAGCCCTATCTATCGATATCCCCCGCAAATTTTTGAGCTTTAATCCAATCCATATTTTTGTCGGTACTTACGCCCAAAATTTTGGAAACCCCAATAAATACATAAGTTCCGTTGTTGGGAAAAAAGTTGTTCACTCCACACAGGCTGAGAGTATATCTCTGTCGGCAAAGTCGACTGATACTTTTTTACTTGTTTTACCTTATCAGTGGTCACACAATATCTCCGCCTAAAATTGTGGACAGGAAAGAAAATAATTATTCGTTTTATAGTGGAGGCTATAAAAAGTTCGGCCCGGCCGAACTTACCGCTTTTTTACATGTTTTTATACCCTACGCCACTATGTGGGGAGGGTATTATAAGTTAGTTTTGGCCAAAAAGTTTGTAACGCATCGAAATAATGGTCGTAGACCCATACTTATATATACCACAATGAATGTCTCGACGAGCTGAGTCGATCTGGGGATGTGTGTTCGTCCGTCCGTCCGTCTGTCCATCTAAACCTTGTAATTTGATCGGATCGTCACCAAATTTTGGGTGTTAATGAGGGTCCCGGAGGGGAAGAAGCCTATTGATTTTGGTGATGGTCGGATAATATTCAGGGGTAGAATGGGCAAAAAACTTATTTGGAGAAAAAGTCAAGGTTTTATTTCAAAGCGCATATCTACGCATCTAAGAGTTGTATCAAAACCTGATGGAAGTAGAAAATATCACCTTTACAACGATGTATAGTAGGTTGTCGTAGGTGGTCAAACAAAGAATATATCGCAATAGCCGCTAATAGAACACAACTTTTCATTTTTGCGATTTTAATAATAATGACGAATATCACAGCTTTGGTTGGGGACCTTCCAAAATCAAAGTCTGGCTATGAAAGTAGAAAATCCCATCTTTACATTAATGCAAAGAAGGTTGGAGTAGGTGGCCAAATAACGGAGATATAGCAGTAGTCGTTATTACATCCAATTTTTAATTTTTTTTCGAAATCGCGCTACAGTTCGCAATTTTAATCAGGTCGTCACGAAATTTTGGGGTTAATGGGGGTCCCACAGAGGAAGAAGCCTGTTTTGATGGTTGTCGGATAATATTCATGGGTCGGAATGGGCAAAAACTTATTTGGAGAAATGTCAGCGTTTTATTTCAAAGCCAATATCTCCGTTTCTTTAAGAGGTATATCAAAAGCAAAACTTGACAAGGAAAGTAGAAAATATCACCTTTACAACGATGTAAAGTAGGTTGTCGTAGGTGATAAAACAACACAAATATCGCAATAGTCGGCAATACACCCCATTTTCAAACAAGGGATATAGATACCACAATAGTCGGTAGTGCATCCAATTCTTCCATTTTTTGCAATCACGCTACAGGTCGTAATTTTGATCGGATGGTCACGAAATTTTGGTTGCTTATGTGGGTCCCAGAGAGAAAGAGGCATATTATGTTTGGTGGTAGTCGGATTATAATCCCTAAAAGAAATGTTTACCAGTGAAAAGCTTATGCACAGGGGAAGTGGTGTAGGGTAGCACATGGTCGGCCCCGTCCCGACTATAGCCTTTGCTCACTTGTTCTCATCTAAGCCGTCTGCGATCAAAAGTAGGAACAAGGTCTTCAAGTCGCTGGCCGGCAGCACTATAGGTGCTGACAACAAAAATGTTTTTGACCTCTTACAAAATGCCGCCCTGGAGACTGCAACGGGGAACCTCCCCATGACACCAGCGGACAATTTTCATGAGGAAGCGAAGGTTTTACAGGTGCATCAGCACAACAAGATGCTGATTGGGTGTTATCGTAGTGCGCATCCCTGTCACAATTTAGTGGACATGTTTCCGCCACACCACAAGCGCATCAGAAGAGATCTTAATGGTCTGGACAGAAAAGTTCAAAGGAAGAAACCAGAAAGGTCAACACACTCTGATGCAGTCACACAGGCAGTACGGATATACAGCTGCGAAGGCAAACACAAGTGGTTTTAGTCCACTTAAGATCCGGACTATGCAGCGCCCGAATTGAAGCCACGATACATGCGGATTGGGACTACACCATTCTTTGAAATAGCCCCATATAACGGTACCACCTGATTTCAGGTTCTTTTCCGTTTAATTCCTTGAGGACCATATGACCTCTACAAACATCTTCCAGGATAATCTGTCATTTGCTATTGCTTTTATTTCACTCCATGATTTTCCGGCGGATTCGAAGTCCTTCATAAGACTTCTTTTCCAGGAGTTTTTAGGACTTCCTTTTTTCCTGCTGCCTTGAGGATTCCAATCTAGGGCTTGACGACATAGTTCATCGTTATTTTTTCTCAACGTATGCCCTATCCATTTCCATTTTCTTCTTTTTATGTTTATTGTTATTGGATCGTTATTGCACCTTTGGTAGAGTTCGGAATTGCTTATAACATTTGGCCACCATATTTTTCATTATGTATCGAAGACATCGATTTGTAAATTACTGTAGCTTTGAGTTTAATGCTGCTGTTGTCAGCCAAGTTTCGCACCCGTAAAGTAATACGTATAAAACGTTCGATTTGAATATATTTATTTTTGTATTTGTCGATATTATTATAGAATTAATGATGGCTCGCAGTTGATTGAAAGCTCCGTTTGCTTTGCCAATTCTGTTTGCGATGTCGGCTTCTGCTCCGCCTTCAATTGCAATAATGCTTCCAAGATAAACGAATTTCTCTACGAATTCTATCGGTTCGTCGCCAATATAGAAGGGATTTGAGTTAGTGGATTTTGCCTTTATTGCTTTGGTTTTATTTATATTGATCTTAAGTCCTACACTAGCTGACTGTGCTATTAACCCTCCGTCATGCACATGTTCCGATAGTCACGTACGTAGCGCATGTATCTGGCCAGATACAGTATGTATTTCAGTACATTTATACGAAAAATATGCTATTTTAGTGATAATATTATATTCTTGTATTGTTATCAAGCCAGGCAGATATATATTTTCACTTTTTTTGTTCTTAGTACATGCTTAACCCGTGTAAAAGATATGAGAAATAAAAAAAATCGTATTTTTGTGTTTATTCGTAATGTCAAAAAAAAAAAAAAAAAAAAAAAACAAGAATTGGTATAAAGTTCATTTCAATTAAATTTAGTAGTTATAAAGTAAGTTTTAATTAATTCTTAATTAAAAAAGTCTCACAAAGCTTCAGGTAAGCAACTAAAACATGTATAACCTGATTTCGAATGTTGTAGGCATACCGGATTGGAACAAAATGTGTGTGTATCTGGTCAGATACATGCGCTACGTATACGATGTATAGATGAAAAAATCTACATAAATTTAGATTGTTATTGTTTTTTAAAGTGTTTTTTTCATAAAACGATACCTTACAATATTTGTAGAGGGTACCTGGAGACTCAAGCCCCTAGCTAAATCAGAAATATATTTAAATCGCAGTTGAATTCGTAAAATATCTGGCCAGATACATGTGCATGACGGAGGGTTAAGTCATTAATCTTCGGCTGCATGTCGCAATGCTTGGTGGACAAAAGACATACATATATCGTCTACATAGTCCAAGTCCTCTAGATTTTCCGTTAATGTCCATTGAATACTTCGATTTTTGTTATCGATTGTGTCAGTGAGGACTTTTTCGATGACCAGGCAGAAAAAGAATAGTTGAAAGTAAGCAGCCTTGCATTACACCCGACATAGGAGTGAACGGTTCTGAGAAGCGCCCATTGCCATCTTAGGGATGGCAAGCAAGTTTAGAATACTCCATATTTTTTGGCGGTAAACGCTGGCGAAAGCAGTAGTGTAGTCGACGAAGGTTAGATATATGTGGCTTTGCCGTTCTTTTGTTTGATCCATTATGATTCGGTGTGTATTTATGTAATCAATGCACGATTTGTTTGCCCGAAATCCTGCCTGCTGCTTACGAAGTTTAGATTCGATTGTTGCACTTATCCTATTTAGGAGAATTTGTGTTAGAATCTATGATGGTTTTGATAACAGTGATATTCCTCTGTAGTGCTTACACTGAGAAAGATCAACTTTTTTGGAATTGTGACTATTATTCCCTATAAGCAGTCTTCTGGCAGTTTTTTTTCTTCCCAGATTTTATTTATGAGTGGATGTAATATTTGGGCCATAATGTCGGGACAGCATATTAATATTTCTGGAGGTAGGCGATTATAATCTGGAGACTTATTATTTTTTAGTTTCCTAATAGGATTTTTAATTTCAGATACATCTGGACAATTGGCGTTTATATGGAAGGGTGGTACAGTAATTTCTGTTGGTCGATAATAGGAGAGATATTGAGATAGTTGTTCAGAGTTTCCATGAAGTGGTCTTGCCATCTTGTTATTTGATCATCGGTATTCGAAAGGAGTGTTCCATGTTTAGATTTTATTGGCCGGTCTGAGGAGACATTTTTTCCAATAAATTTCTTTGTAAGTTTGTAAACTGTTTTGGTATCATTTTCTTAATACACTCAGCATTTATGCTAACGAGGGTATATCACGAATATTGTCAATTATTTCATATTCCATTTCAGAAAAAAAGGATAAATTTTTTTCACGTTACATCAATGATTTCTGATATGTAGGTTAAGAAAAAAATTCCCAGTACGAATCTGGTCGCGAGCCAATTTTTGGTTATTGCGGACAAAAGTTATGCCGCTTTTATTTCGCTTTCTAAGAAAGAAAATATAATAAAAACGCTTATTATTTTAATGAGCACAATTGTTACAAAAAAGTTCTCTCGAAGTGACTTCAGCGAGTAGATTGCATAATACCTGCAAAATGTTACACAGAATTCGCGGAATGTGCATAAAATTGATAAATTATTGAATATAAGTCAACTTTTTTCAAAATTAAGGTCCATTTAGTGGTCATTAAATTTCATAAAAATTTTTTGTGGATCAAAACTTCACGGCGAATCAAATGAGACTACAATCATACAGATTGGTGTTACAGTTTCGATGCTACAGCCAAAATAAGCAAATAATTTGGTCAAAAAAATAAGTTTTTGTTTGAAAAAATATTTTTTCACATGCATTATGTAGTAGAATATATTGTAAAAATCTATAGGAATACTTCTTTCATATTGTTTAAATCCATAGACGGATTTTGCTTTATTGACATTCGTATTAAAGCTTTCCCATCAGGGAAGGTAATTGGGTTGATGAGGATATATCACGAAGCTTCTGAAATGGAAATAGAGGTCAAATAACCCATTTTAATTTATATGTATTTTAAAATACGTGTAAATCGCGTAATTATCAAAATCATTTTGTCCGCATGTGATTTTCATGTACAGCAAGACCATATCTATTAAGTTGTATATATTTTTCGAAATATAATTTGAACTCTAAGATGTAGCATCGGCTGCATCTTAGCATTAAAAAACCTATAAAATATCGCTAATTTTTGCGCAAAGTGCATACAATTTTTGTCCGCATCCGATTTCAGTGTCCACCATGAAAATCTACATCGATATATATCTATTTGTAGGCGATCAATCAAGGACGGTGGATGTAGCATCAAACACCATTTTCTGGGATAAAATGAATGTAGCTTCCTTATCAGTGAAGTTTTCAAATCTCTGTTTCCGCTAAAACGAAGATGCTGCACTAGTTTTTTCATTGCAGTGTAAACGATTCGCAGAAAACGCGATAAAATACGCGATATTTTCAAAACCAATTTTAGGTGATTTTTCTACTTTGGAATTTCTCGTAACTCGCGTTTTAGTAGATGGATTTTCACGGGGAAAGATTTATTAGATCCGGAACGTGAAAAACTAAAATGTGCAATAGAGTACGATGCAATCGAATGACAATTACAAATATGAGACCCGAAAATTATGATTTTTAGAAAAATGTTCGCACAAAATTTCAGCATTTGGCCACAGCTTCCACGCAAATTAACTTTTGAGGCCAATATTTTTTGCCGCGTCCAAAAACATTTCATTTTATCCATAAACATTTAATTTGTATAATATACAATCACAAGTCGCGTGTTCTGAAAGGGTAAACCTTGGCTTCAGCTATGTTAAATTTTCAAAAATATTGGTGATATACACTTTCATACGGGCAAAATGTGCCTCATCGAAATAATGGTTGTAGACCCCAAATATGTTAGGACGAAATGTGTTTTACACAATATGGAGTCGATTGAGCAATGTCCGTCCGTCTGTCTGTCTGGCTGGCTGATGCGCAGGATAACTCTCGAATGGATCAACCGATTCGGTCCAAAATTTGGCTTTCGTAATATTTTGCCCAAACTTAGTTTAAGTTCGAAGATGAGCTATATCGGTCCACTCCTTACGGTACCTCCCCCACAAAAGTTCGAAAATGTTCGAAAAATTTGTGCGCACGATAACTCTTGAAGGAAGTAACTGATTTGATCCATACTTTGCGCATCGTGAAATTTCTATCAGACTTAGATGAGGTTCTAATATGGACTCAATCGGTCCACTCAATCGGGTACCTTCAACACAAAAGTTCTGATAAGTTCAGATTAGGACCTCCTCTCGAATCTCTTTGATTTTTGTTGCAGCAACTTGTATTCACTGCCCCCCATACGACGGTACAAGTTTCATTAGGGGCAAGTCTATACTTCCTGAGAAAATAACCTAAAAAATGCAAAAAGCCCCTTTGACACCGTGTGTAGTGGTTGGAGCGCAAAATAACTCTCGAAAGAATCTGCCGATTCGGTCCAAAATTTGGCTTTCGCAATATTTTGTCCAAACATAGTTTTAGTTCGAAGATAAGCCATATCGGTTCAGTCCTTCAGGTACCTCACCCAAAAAAGTTCAAAAATGTTCGGAAAAATTGTGCGAACGATAACTCTTGAAGGGAGTGACCGATGTAATCCATACTTTGCACATCCTAACATATCTACCTGATATAGATCAGGTTCGATTATGGACTATATTTGTCCACTTCTTCTGGTACCTCCCACACAAAATTTCGGTTAAGTTCACTTTAAGACCTGCTCTCGAAACACTTTGATTTTTGTTGAAGCGATTTGCATTCGCTACCTCCACTACGATGGTAAAAGTTTTTTCGGGGGCAAGTCCATATTTCTTGGGAAAACAGCCCGAAATGTGTAAAAACCCCTATGTCACCATATGTGGCGGTCGGAGAGCACGATAACTCTCGAACTGTTCAACAGATTTGGTCCTCGTCATATTATATCCAAACTTAGTTTCATGAGGCAATACTGGTCCACAAATGTGTGTACTTCTCCCCAATATTTAAAAATGTCACTAAAACGCTAGGACGATATCACTTGAATGGGGCAACCACTTTGGTGCAAACTTTGGATCTCTTAATATTTTGTCAAAATTTAGTTTAACTTCTAAAATGGCCCATATCGGTCCTCTCTAATGGTACCTCTCCCACAAAAGTTCAACATTTGTGTTTTAGTGCAGTTATTTCCTAATCCACATTTTTGTCGGCAAGTTCAAATGTCCAAAAAGGGCCACAAAATTCTGAAAAGACCCTAAATACATTCGATCTGTCCGTAGGTGAAAGTTTCACTTCACATTGGCTGAGGGTATATATCTGTCGGCAAAGCCGACTGACACTTTTTTACTTGTTTGGTCCGTCAATAGCTAACGTCGCAAGCTCGTCTATGTACATACCTTTGTCCCTTCTACAAGCCTTCCTCACTTCTTTGTTCCTTATTTGGTATTGTTTTCCAGTTCTATGCGCCGAGCAGGTCATGGTTCATAATTTTCTTTAAATTTTTCTTTCTTCGATTAGGGTCCATGTAGAGGTGGTTATTCATTCTCTTTTTTCTTTAGGGTATTGTCCTATTTTTTCTTCACATATGCACAAAAGAGTTTCTTTTATCTGTTTTCAGATCTCGATTCCATCGAACTCAGAGTATTGATGATTCGCAAATTTAATTATTTCATTAGCTACGGCTTATTGATGATGAAACTCTGAGAGTTTTGCAACGTCGAATCTTTTAGATGGACATGTTTGGTGGATGGCGGCTTGCACAAGGTGATGATCGGAGCCAATATCTGCACTGCGTTTAACACGAACATCGCAGAGATTGTGCTTCCATTTGCGACTCATACAGAAATGATCTATTTGGTTTTCTGTATTGCCATCGGGAGAGACCCATGTGGCTTTATGGCATCGTTTGTGTTTTTTTTAGGGTTCCGTGGCGACTGCGTGTTTCTAACAAAAATTCGCCATTTTCGTTTCTCTGACCGACTCCGTGGCTTCCTATAACATGCTCGAAGACCGTATTGTACTTTCTCACTTTAGCATTTAGGTTTCCCATACATATCAGTATGTCCCCTTTGGGAGTTTCCGATAGGGTACGGTCCAATTCGCTATAGAATTTTGTCTTACTTTCGTTTTTTGATGTTTGATGTTTCGTGATATTTCTAATCTTGGAATGGAAACCTGCAGTCACTATACGGTGGTTGATGGGGCGCCAGTTCATTAATGAGGCAATTGCCGAACGGCTAAATAAGATTGTCACTCCATCGCTGTGGATATCATTTTCTTCGCGTCCGGAATATAAAAGTTTCTCTACTGACTGTGTTGTAAACGTACCAGTGCCGTTTCAGCGACATTCGCTTATAACCAATATCCCCAGTTTCCTCGTTCTTTAGATAGTTGCTGTAGTTTTCCCCTGTCATATAGAGTGCGTACGTTCTAGCAAGCAATTTTGGTTATTTTCTTAAAGGCAAATGATCCTTTTAGTTTCTTGTTTGTAGAGGTTTCTGAAACACTGCCTGAACATGAAGTGCTCCCTCCCAGATACGTGGAGCTTGCCGCAGCTGCGGGAGGATTTGGCATATGCCTGTGACCTCCTGGGAGAATTAAATTTCTATCGATTCTTTCTTTCACGTTTTTAGTGACAAAATTCGTCAGGATTTTTTCTTTCCTTGTGAGCATAAGGAAAAGCTTAGAGAGCCTGGCACTCAACAACGTCTAAACACGAGCGTAAACTTCTTGGAAGCCTGTCGTACCACCGTTGACCTATATGGGCTCATCCGCTGACATCCCTACTGCTCGTTTGCGTAAACAGAGGACACCAAGTCGCAAGTAGACAGTGGGTGAGGTTGACGTTTGAAGAGGATTGGCTATGTGAACAAATATAATTATTCGTAATCGCATCACTCTTCCGATTGTCCATTAGTCAATAATTCAAGGATATTTTAAAAATACAAATTTTCCGCACCATAAGTGCGATAATTTTAAAATGATTTGCTAACTTCTAAATATCTTCGGATATATTTAATATCTCCAATAAATTCCCTTATGTCATCTAACCCATGTGTTTACATTTACGCACATACACACACACACAAATAAAATAATTTATATTGCAAATTAAATTTACGCCTGCCATCTGAAAACAATTATTGCCAAACAATTCAACCATTCAAATCCAATTAACAACAAATCAAAATCATATTAAATGAATTGTCTGTGCGCTTATTTGTCTGTCTGTCCGTTCGTCTATCTGTGTGCCAGTCAGTCTGTCTGTCAGCCAGCAAAGTATATAAAATGTAAACAATTAAGTGTGTGCGAAACGTGAAACGACTAAATGAAGTTCGTCATAATGAAAAACACGCAAAAAACCTGCCAGTGGATATTACGCATTACAAGAATGTTATGTAATTTAATATAGAATTTTTTATATGTTTTTTTCTTCTTTTTACAGCGTTTTTATATGTTATGTATTTGTTGCTTTTTTATAACACCTAACATCATTAGAACATTGCTGTTAGCTATGGCAAAAAAAAGTCATTTATATTTATTTCATTGTTTTTTCATTCTTTTTTCTGTTAAACTTTAACATTTTTACATTATAAATGAACTTAATAAACTCACAACTCCTGTTGTGCGAGGGGTGGATGAGGAGTAAGCATTTGGATTTTCGCTGTCCATTTTAAAAAATTTTAACAAAAAAGGTTATGCCAATAGTAATTATACCCTCCACCATATGGAAGGTATAATTAAATTTGTCATTCCGTTTGTAACACATCGAAATATTCATCGGAGACCCTACAAAGTATATATATTATTGATCAGCATAAAATTCTATGTCGATTTGACCATGTCCGTCTGTCCGTCCGTCCGTCCGTCCGTCTGTCTGTTGAAATCAAGATACAGCTCGCAATTTTAAAGATAGCGAGTAAAAATTTGGTACAGAAGTTTTTATTACTTGCAGGATGGTTGGTATTAAAAATGGGATATATCGGTCCACGTTTTGATATAGCCCCCATAGAACGATACCTCCCGATTTTCGGTATTTTTAAGGTTTTGGCTTCATTATCCTACCAAAATGGCTGAAATTTCGTACGTAGTCTTCTTTAGGGGTATAAAACTTTCCCCCAGAATTTTGTCGGTATCGGTCCACACCTTCATATAGCCCCCATAGAACGGTACCTCCCGATTTTCGGTATTTTTAAGGTTTTAGCTTCATTATCCTACCAAAATGACTGAAATTTGATACGTAGTCTTCTTTAGGGGTATAAAACTTTCCCCCAGAATTTTGTCGGTATCGGTCCACACCTTCATATAGCCCCCGTAGAACGGTACCTCCCGATTTTCGGTATTTTGAACGTTGTGGCCTCAATATTCCACCGAATTGGCTGAAATTTGGTATTTAGACTTCGTTGGGGGTACTCAAACTTCCCCTTTAAATTTGTCGGTATAGGTCTACGCCTTCATATACCCCCCATGGAAAGGTACCTCCCGATTTTTCGTATTTTGAAGGTTGTGTCTTCAATATTACACCAAAATGGCTGAAATTTGGTATTTAGTCTTCAATGTGATATAATACTGTTCGCCAGAAATATGTCTGTACAGGTCCACGCTTTCATATTGCCCCATTTCTGACTAAAATTCGTCGGTATAGGTCCACGTTTCGATATAGCCCCCATAGAACGGTACCTCCGGGTTTTCGTAATACTGACGATTGTGACGTCAATATCCAACCGAAATGGCTGAAATTCACTATTTCGTCTTCCAAGAGTTATAAAATATTCCAGAAGAGTATTATCAGTATAGGTCCACGTCTTCCTATATCCCCATAGAAGCTTACTTCTTGATTTTCGGTATTTTTTTAGTTTTAGCCACATTCTCTTACCGAAATATAGGAAATTTGGTATTTAGTCTTCTTTGAGCCTTAAAACTTTCCGTCAGAAATTTGTCGGTATAGATCGACGTTTTGAAATAGCCCCCATGGAATGGTGCCTCACATTGTTTTATCGAAATTGCTGAAATTTAGTATTAAGTCTTCTTCATACACGAAAGGAAACTAATTATTCCATTTTACTTCAATACAACTTGTGGTGGAGGGTATAACAAGTTCGGCCAGGCCGAACTTTACGCCGTTCTTACTTGTTATAGTATTATATTTACAAGATTATTAATGTACTCTAAATATAATACGGTTTGTCATTTCTCTACACTCCGCCATACAATGGTGGGTATTTCAAGTTCTGTCATTCCTTTTTTAACTCCTAGAAATAATCATTTAAGATCCCACAAATTGTATATGGTCTTAATGAGTGTGGAATTCTACATCGATATAGCGTCCGAACAGATTGAATTTTAGGTCAGTAGAAATTTGCTATTGAAAATGGGCTATATATTGATAGGTCAAAGTTTTACAAGGTGATGCGTCGACGAATTTCGAAGGTATCCCCGAATTGGTTGTGAATTGGGATTTTGTGTCAAAAAAAACATTTTTACCAAAAATCCTTTCTATAAGCCCAAGTTATAGTATAGTTACCATATAAGGCAACATATAACCAGTAGTGCGATTCTCTAACACATTTTTTGAGATACCGACACAAGTCGGTAAAATTAAAATGCTTATAAATTCGGTAATTAACGATATTTTTCGGTAAGTTAGCGACCAAAAGAAAATAGTTTTAAAGTTCTAGCGATATCAACAGTGTTTCAACTCTTATTTAAACTTTTCATAGTTTTGAGTCTTAATTTTACCGACATTTGTCGGTGACTCAAAAAATGAGTTAGAGAATCCCACTACAGAGTTCCGAAATACTTGCTCGAATTCTACTCTAGAGAAACTCGCACGAATTCGAGCGGGAGTACTCCTGCGAATAGAACGAAATCGAGCCAGCTCTATTTTTCCGAATTACTACCTAGTGAAAAGTGAATTCCACAAAGGAATTCATGGTATGACCAGGAGTGTCGTGCTGCTACCGAAGAGAAAAATGCGGCATATAGAGCTACTTTACAATCAGTAGCAACGCGTAGCGCACGAGAGAGATATCGGGAGAAAAGGAGAGAAGAGAAACGGCTTTTCCGCAAGAAAAAGAGAGAAATGGATAAGCGGGAGTGTGAAAAAATCGAGATGTACAGGAGACAGAATGAAGTCCGAAAATTCTACCAAAGAGTGAAACATCAAACAGATGGCTTTGGTACAGGCACATCCTCCTGTAGAGACCAGCAAGGTAATCTGGTAACAGATACAGATAGCGTGCTCAGGATATGGAAGGAACATTTCTCCAATCTGCTGGTATCCAATAGTAGCGAAGACGATGATACCACAGATCCAATCCCAGAAGATGGTATAGAATGTATACCGCCCGGCCAAGATGAGGTAAAAACAGCAATCAACCGGCTGAAGAATAATAAAGCAGCAGGAGCCGATGGCTTACCAGCCGAGCTGTTTAAAACCGGAGGCGACGCGCTGATAAGGTGTATGCATCAGCTAGTTAGCACCATCTGGCAGGAAGAACGCGTACCCGATGATTGGAACCTGAGCATCCTATGTCCCGTCCACAAGAAAGGAGATAAGACTGTATGCTCAAACTATAGGGGCATAAGTCTTCTCCCTATTGCCTATAAGATAGTGTCAGGGATATTGTGCGAACGACTAAAGCCAATGGTCAACGAAATAATTGGACCATACCAATGTGGCTTTAGACCTGGCAAGTCCACCATTGACCAGATATTTACCCTGCGGCAAATCCTAGAGAAGACCCAAGAGATGCAGATCGACATATTTCACCTTTTTGTCGATTATAAAGCAGCATTCGACAGTCCCCTCCGATCAAAGGTATTTCACGCAATGTCTGAATTTGGTATCCCCGCAAAGCTCATCCGGCTTTGTAAGATGACTTTAACTGATACTAGGTCCTCAGTTAAAATTGGAAAGAACCTCTCCGAAGAATTTTGTACCAAAAGAGGTTTCAGACAAGGAGACAGCCTTTCGTGTGACCTGTTCAACATTTTGCTGGAAAAGGTAATACGAGATGCAAATGTCAAAAGAAATGGCACAATTTACACCAATAGCCACATGTTACTTGCCTATGCTGATGACATAGACATCATGGGACGATCAGTAAAGGAAGTAACTGATACCTTTAGGAAGGTCGAAGCAGAATCTGCGAAAGTGGGTCTGGCGGTAAACGGCGAAAAGACCAAATTGATGGTGTCGACGCGCAAAGCGTCCATAGAGCTCGGACCAACCGTAGAAGTTGGTACCTACAATTTTGAGGTAGTTAAAGACTTCGTCTACCTCGGCACTGCCATAAACACAACAAACAACATCAGTTGTGAAATAAGAAGAAGAATTGTATTGGCCAACAGATGCTACTATGGATTAAGTAAGCAATTTAAAAACAAAGCCACATCTCGTCAAACAAAAATAACACTATACAAAACGCTGATACTACCCGTGCTAATGTATGGCTCCGAAGCATGGGTACTTGCGCAAGCAGATAAGGCAGTGCTTGGTGTGTTTGAGAGGAAAATTCTTCGAAAGATCTACGGGCCGATTTGCGTTGACGGTGAATATCGACGTCGTATGAACCACGAGCTCTATAAGCTATACAAAGACATGCATATAGTTAAACGTATCGAGATGCAACGATTGCGTTGGCTAGGCCATATCATGAGAATGAGCGATGATGAACCCGCTAAAAAGGCGTATGAATACATGCCACATGGCGGTGCACGCAGAATCGGCAGGCCTAAGCTTCGATGGAGCAAACAAGTGGATGAAGAAATGGAAAGGCGCGGTATTCCAAAAAGTCAAGCGAAAAACAGAGAGGAATGGAGATCTTTTCTTAGTTCGGTCTATAGAACAAATGTTCTGTAATGGGCCAACTAAGTAAGTAAGTAAGAAAAGTACTTGCGAGTACTTAAGAGTGCGAGTTTTTCAGGAAGATAAGAGTGGGAGTGGAAATGCTGCAAATAGAGTAAGAGTTTACTCTACTAGTAAATTGATTGAAAAAAATATGTATTTTTTCGATGTATATGTTTCATTTCGCTGGGGGGGGGGGGTGGTTGTTTTTCCCATTTGACCCCCAAATTGGTGGTAATTTGGGATTTTGTTTTTCCAGAGGTAAGAATACATTTTCACAAAAACTGTCTAAATATATGCACGTTTGGGTATGGCTTCAATACACTAAAAGAAAATTGCGTTGTATCAATGAAATTTGTTATTGATTCTGAACCAACGTAAGACTTCACTGTATTTATGAAGAAGTTCTATTGAGTTTCATAAAATAACTTTCATTATTGTTTCATAGTATAAATAATAGAATTGTAACTTTTAACTACTTTATAGAATTAATAAAGAAGCATCATTGCATTATTCAATAAAACTTTGTGTTGGTTCAAAATCAATGAAAAATTTTTCTTTCAGTGAATAACGGTTTCGCTCGATGTCAGGCATTTTGAAGTTTTTTTATTGATGTTTTCGTTCCAAATTGGATGTTATTTGGCATTTATCGTTCGACATGGTCAAGAAACTTTTCCACCAAATATTATGGACATGGGTACACGATTTGGAATACCGCCCCTATATCGATACCGCCCAATTTCAGGTATTTATACCCTACACCACAATGAGGAAAGGGTATTATAAGTTTGTTTTTCGAAAAAATCATGTAACACCGCGAAATATTCGTCGTAGACACCCCATGTGGTATATCAAAATTCATATCTCGACGAAATAAAGCGATTTTGAAATGTGTGTCCGTCCGTCCGTCCATTAAAAATTGTACGCACGCTACATGCCGCAATTATGGACCAATCTTCACGAAATTTCGTATGGAGATCGGGTTCAAGCCAGAATAGACACCTATAGTTTTTGGCGATGATCGTAAAATATTTAGGGGGTGAAATGGACCAAAAACAAAATTTTTATCCAATTTTGTAGCGGCTCTATCGGCCGCAATGGTTGTCTGATCGGCGGGAAATGTTATGTAAGGTTTGGGTTTACGACAGAGAAGTAGCTTGCAATTTAACGTGATGATCTGATAATATTTAGCGGGTTAAATGGACCAGAACTTTTGTGCGAAAATTGGTCATTTTATAGTGAAATAACTATATCTTTATTCCTGGAAAATGTGTTAAACCCATGTAAGTTATATTTAGAAGAGGTGCGATTGACCTTTCCATTGATGTTAATTATGTTGATGTACTCGTACGTGGTCAGATAAGATATTTAGAGCCTAGTATATGCCGGGATCCCTCAGTTTTAATTGTGAGTAGTGTAACCTTAATCACGCTAGGTATCGCAGTTATAGTTCAATACTGACAAATGTTTGCACGAGGTAATTGTTTTGGTCAAGGATAGTGCAAATAACTGTTGATAATGATCGGATAGAATTTAGCGTGTAAAATTGACCATAACTTTTGTTGAAAATATATCCAAATTTCATTTTTAATTAGTAATTCAAATTCTGACAACTTACGAAAATTAAACTTGAAAACCAACTCTTGATCTCTCACATGATGCAAATTATATCAATGTAGCAGTTAGATAAAAGAACTACTGTCTAAAAGCACGGTGTGCCTGAACCAATTTTAAATAGAAGGTGCTTACACCAGGGAAGTTTTTGCGGATTCTGAAACTACAATGTTCATAGATGAGAAAAATCAAAAAAAAAAAAAAACGTTAAAATAGCCAGAGCGCTTTTAAATTAATCGCGATCAAAGTTCACATTTTTAGGATTTATTAGGTTTTTTTTTCGATTTTGCTTCGAAACCGCAAGTCCTATTGAAATGAGATTAGAGCAAATGGTGTAGCTGCGAATATTTTCTACAAGATTGACGTAGGTTTTATCATTTTTGAGATATAAAAGTTCAAATTGGAACAATGCACTGACTGTATCACCTACTCATAAAACAATGTCATGTACGGTGCACCTACTTTAAATGAAACCCCTTAACACCTGGGAAGTTTTGCAGATTCTGAAACAGCAATGCTCATAGATGAAAAAAATCCAAAACCAAGAAAAAATCGCCGGAGGGATTTTTAAATAAATCGCAGTTAAAGTTCACATTTTTAGGGTTTTAGCTTTTTCTTTAGCTTCATTTCGATAGGACTTGCGGTTTCCAAGCAAAATCGTGAAAACCTAAAAAACCCTACAAATGTGAACTTCGATCGCGATTAATTTAATTTCAGTAGATTGTTGGAGCGGCCTCATTTACAATGGTACATTTTGTTCCGAAGTAAGTCAATACTTCCTAAGATAATGACACAAAAGCTTCAAAACCCTGTCCGATATTGTGCAAGATAACTCTAAAACTTTTTCAAAAATTTCTTTCAAACTTATTTTAACATAATTTAATATTTTGAGTCCTTTGTGAGGAAGTTTGATGGCCAAAAATGTTTGGTATATGTCAATGATTTGGTATAAGCCCACGTTACGGTACCTACAGATTTTAAAGCAAACTCTTGATATACTAGAATGTGCCCGCTACTTCGTTAGCGGAAGTGACACAATTATAAAGAAAATCTCAACATTAAAACAATTTTTTTAATAGAAATTATTTTTGTTATATCTGACCGATTTCTGAATTTAATACCCTAATTTTGTCTTCAACAGCATCTCATATGTTCAACAAACCAAACATTATTGAAAGAATTTTTGTTTTAATTTGAAATTGAAAATCAAAATTTTTACAAATTCATCGTTTGTAATTATCTTTTTGTCTAACTGGATTTTCAAGAAAGAAAATCTTTTGTGCGTCACCTGTTATGTGAAAACAAAATTATTAAAGAGACGTAAATCATTCGTAAATCAGAATGAAGTTTGCAATGGAAAATTCCAACCTTCATTGTCTTTCCAATATATATTGGTTTACGATAAAATGAATGCGCCTAGAAGTAAACTACAAAATTTGAAATTGTTTGTGATATTTTACGGTATTAAGAAATTATAGCATTTAATTTGACAAATGTGTTGCCAACTAAGTACATAAGCACATTTGCACCAACAGTGACCTACTGGTAAAATTTCAAGCTCCTAGCTTTAGCCGTTTGAGCTGGGCGTTGATGATGAGTCAGTCTGTCACTTATCACCAAACTCAAATATATAATAAGATACGGCATAAATATTGTGTTTGGTTTGGGTTTGTTGTTTTTTTCTTGGTCAGTGGCTGAGGGTATTTCTCCGTCAGCACAGCTGACTGATACGTACATACTTGGTTTGTCCACAAGTTCATACGTCCAAAATTCTGAAAAACCCCTAAAGACATAAGACATTCACACAGGCTGTTTTATTTGTCATTCTTTTGTTTGTTTGTTTCTGTTTGTAATGCATTGAAATAATCATTTGCGATAAAGTATATATTATTTACCAGGGTAAAATTCTGAGTCGATATAGCCATGTCCGACTGCCTATCTGTCGTCCACAATAACCTGCAAGCTGGAATTGTTCTTGCCTCTTGTCTTTATATCTATAGAAGGAAAACTCGTCTGAAAAATTCTTCCATCAAACTAAGCCCTACGTCAGCAAGGCCAACACCTTTGCTCGTTAAGTTAGGTGTACGTAGATTTTACGACCGTAATGCACTTTGTGCCCTACGTATTGACACATACAACTCATATAAACATTTCAAGCGTTGCACCAGTCGTGGTGTGTGGGCATGTTTGTTTGCACACTCAGTAAAAATAAAAATGTGTATATTTTTGTATTTAACTGCACTTGTGACATCATAATCATCGCCATCAACGGCGTAACCATCGCCAACAAACACATCACCACCATTGCCAACAACATCGTCAAAAACAGATGCAACGTTCATATTGTTAATGACAAATATATATATTTTGCATGTATGTATGTGCAACAAAGAAGTGTAGCAACTAGCAACACAACATCAACATAACCAATACAGAAAAAAAACGAAAACACTACAGGATACTGCAAGAATGGAAACTGCAAGTGAAAAAGTTACCTAGGTTAAAATGTACACTAGGGTTAAAACTTACCATCACATAGCCGTATAGAGAATAGAAAAATATTAAGAAAATCATTATCAATAGTCCCCTACCGTAAGAAAATTTTCCGCACCGATTGCCTACAATTTTTTTCATTGCAGTTATTTCCTGTATGTTTTCCATTATAATAGCATACCGTTATTTATTATTGAAATTGAATATAATCTTCAATATCAGAAAATTCTACATACATTCCAATACATAAATTTCGTCAAATCATGATATTTTAAGCGTTTATTTTAGTATAAATAAAGCATATGCATACAAGAAAATGTTTGTTCAAAAACTAAAATCAACACTTTTCTTCATATAAAAATGTTCAAAAGTCATTTAGAAATCTTAGTCGGTGCGGAAACTTTATTCACCGAATCGAACTTAAACACCAATATTTTAGGATGAAAATAGAGTACATATACAAAGGCTACTACTACATATGTTGACATTTCCATTGAGAGTTTGACATTTTTTAGCCTAAACGTACTCAGTACGGTTTGGCATATGACAATGTGCTGCGTTATTTCCAGTGACTTAAAAAAATCAATTTGCCAAAAAATGGAATTTACTTGTGAAAATTATCGCCCGATCATTTTTAACAACTTTCGACGTTGATTATCACAGCAAGAGTACATAGATAAAACTTTATCTTTGGTATGGCGATGAAGTATCATCATAAAGTACTGTAAAAAACTGGTTTAATAAATTCAATCGTGCCCGGCGCACGGTGTTCCGAACCTTTTTTCCTAATCAAAACGCTGTAACATTTGAACGGATAAATATATTTTCATAATTTTCGACATATGTATAACACGATCAGCTTTCTGTTGAATCAAAAACGCTGATATTCGGTCGAGTAGTTGCAGAGAAATAAAAGTTAAAATATATAATTTTGAGTTTTTAGTTGCAAAGTAAGCCAGCCAAATCTCAGTTTTGTTGTTTTCAAATTTAACAAGTAAAAAAGTTTCAGTCGGCTTTGCCGACAGATATATACCCTCAGTCTATGTGAATTGAAACTTTCATCTATGGACAGATCGAATGTATTTAGGGTCTTTTCGGAATATTGTGGCTCTTTTTGGATATTTGAACTTGCCGACAAAAATGTGGATTAGGATTCAAAAGTGTTGCGGAGGATGTACTTAAAGGAATGGACCGACAAAGTCTATTATGGAAGTGTTTCTAATTTTAGAGTCATATATGTTTGATAGATATCGCGCCCACTATTCATGTCAGTGTGTCATCTTATAACTTTTGGACCAGTATGCCAGGAAGCATGGACTTGTCCGCGGAAAACATAACGAACAACATCGGTATACATTTCCAAAGGATCTTCGAACAGACCTCCAATTTAGAAGTTAAACTAAATTTGGACAAAATATTAGGAGATCCAAAGTTTGGACCAAATTTGTACAAGAGATACCGTGCAAATCATTTAAGTGGAATTTTTTAAATTTTCGGGGGAAGTGCCGGAAGATGTGGACCGGTATTGTCAATCTTCGAACTAAAAGTATGACAAAATATGAGGAAGACCAAATTTTGGACCAAATCGAACTAACGAGAGTTATGGTGCTCTCCAGCCACTACATACATATGTTGCCATAGGGTTTTTTTGCACCTTTCGGTCTGTTTTTTCAAGAAGTATAGACTTGGCCATAAAACACTTTTACCTTCGTAATTGAGGCAGAGAATGCAAGTTGCTTCAAAAAAATTAAAGTGATTAGAGAGCAGGTCTTAAAGTGAACTTATGCGTAATTTTGTGAGATAGGTACCCGAAGGAGTAGACAAACATAGTCCATATTCGAACCTGATCTATATCTGGTAGATATATCAGGATGAGTAAAGTATGTACCAAATCGGTTACTCCCTTCAAGAGTTCTCGTGCAAACAATTTTTCAGTATATTTTTGAACTTTTGTGGGGGAGGTACCTGAAAGAGTTCACCGATATGGCTTATGTTCGAACTTAAACAGTATTTTTTTCAAACTTTCATGCTCTTTTCTCAGGAAGTATGCACATGCCCCTAATGAGACATGTACCGTCGTAAGCGGGGCAGTGAATACATGTTGCTACAACAAAAATCAAAGAGATTCGAGAACAGGTCCTAAACTGAACTTTTCCGAAATTTTGTGTGGACGGATAGAATGAGTGGACGGATAGAGTCCGCACTAGAACCTCTCATTTCACGATGTGCAAAGTATGGACCAAATCGGTTACTCTTTTCAAGAGTTATAGTGCGCACAAATTTTCCGAGCATTTCCGAACTTTTGTGGGAAAGGTACCGGAAGGAGTGGACCGATATAACCAAATTGTCTGAAACGGATTTCGTCCAAACATACTTGGGGTCTAAAACCATTATTTCGATGAGGCACATTTTGCCCGTGTGAACGTGTATATACCCTCGTTAGCATAAATGCTGAGGGTACAAAAACAATATGTTTTTTAAAGTGCGATGTAGTTGAAATTGATTTACTTTCGGAGAGATTAAGCTGGCTTACTTTGCCCACATCTCAACAAAAATGCCAAAGTGAATCAAAAATGAAAATTGAGTTGTTTCCACATTTTGCATCAAAATATGAGTGTTTTATATTTATACCACACTCCACAATGTGAGAAGGGTATTATAAGTTTGTTTTGCTAAAAATGCACGTAACACCACGAAATATTCGTCGCACAGTGGTTCAAATCGATTTTCCTGGCCAAAGCCCCCATTTTTCGTTGGCACCGATTGTTAATTTCTATACGGGATTCGATAATAAACATATTGAAATTAAGGAAAGCAAAAAATTACATCAAAATATTGGAAGGTGTGGGCGTGGCGTGCTCCAAAAGACGAAAAATATTTCCCAATTTTGGAAAATATTTTTGCAAATTCCTGGAGAAAGAAACAGCTATTTCTCAGAAACTATAAAAAATATTTTTTATTTTTGCCTTATTAAGGCGAAGGTCATTTATGGTGATATTTAATTAATTCTCTTTCGAGTTGAGCTGTTAGACTTTAGATATACATTGAAAAATTAGGAGTCTACCGAAGTCCCTCGCACACAACCATTACGCTACGTTTCACGGGTGGTTAAGCCGATCTTCAGGCGTATTAGGATGTTTTTGTGGCAGACGAAGGCAAAGCTTGGTAACTAGTATATATATCGCACTTCATTAGATAAATGCATATGTGAAATTATGTCAGTTAATTGAAACTCCAAACTTTTCCTATAGTCCTGCTTGGTAATGCGTGGGACATCGGTAGACTCCAAATTTTTCAATGTACATCTAAGGTCTAACAGATCAACTCGAAAGAGAATTTATAAAAAATATTGTGTTCATTGTTTTTGTTAGGTAGGTAGGATCATTGCCTTTAAGATTAGTTTTAACAAATTACCGTAGCGTTTACACGAAGTGAGCTATTTTATCTTTCCTCAGGTACTAAATTTTGGTGAAATTATAAGTTCAGTGGACTAGAACTTTTAAGGAACAACTTGGAACAAAGTTCCGTTTCCACTGAATGATACCGTAAAGTGTCCTCTTTCAGCAAATATTTATACCCTACACCAGTATGTTGATGGGGTATTATACATTTGTTTTGGTAAAAATTCATGTAACACCGCGAAATATTGGTCCTACGCCGTCCGTCTGTCCCCGTCTGTCCATTATAAATTGTGATCAAACTGCAGGCGCAATTATTGGCAGACTGTCACGAAATTTTGCATGGAGGTCGGGCTTAGATCAGAATAGACACCTATTGTTATTGGTGATGATCGTGAAATATTTAAATAAGCTAAGAGTATATGGTGACCAGGTGATACTAAGAGGGTTAAATGGACCACAACTTTTGTGTGAAAATTGTAAAAAAAATAATATACAGCTTATAACTTTATTCCTGGAAGACACATGTCAGGTAAGTAAGCTATACTTTGAAAAGGAACTCTTGACCTTTCTATTGATGCCAATTGTGTTGGTGTACATGATCAGTTAATAGAGTTACAGCGTAATATATCCAGTTATGTGTTTGTAGTGTAATCATAAACAAAATAAAAGCTCAATAGTCACGAAATAGTGCACGAGTTAAGAGTTTAGATCGGAGAATATGCCTACAATTTTGGATGATAATATGATATTATTTAGCGGGTGAAATACACCATTACTTTTGTATGAAAAATATAAAAATGTTATTTTTGGTCCATATTTTAATTACTAGAGGGCATATAGTAGCCTATATATGAAAAAGAATTACTGACCTTTCCCCTGATGCAAATTGCAATAATGTGTGTGCTAGATAACGGGCATACTTCTTAATGTATAATGAGTTTTGTGTAAAGAACAACATCTTCCTATCATCTTACAAATTATCTCTATCATTCAAATTACATGCAGCATGGGGTAGCGAAGTCAGCTTTTTTCAATGTGTACTCGGTGTCTTATGTCTTATTTATATTAGGTGCATTTCAAAAAGAAACCTGAGAAAATTTAAATATGTAGCAGAAGGGGCTAAACAATGTCAATTTAGAAATACTTATTAGAAATGTATAAAATATAATTGTTCCACAAACATTCCAGTAGTGACAAGAGAGCCTTCTCTCATATGAATGAGTGCACCCCGATTCATGGGACCTACTGTTTATCACCGTGTCCGAACGACGTGTATTAAATGGATAAATACTCTGGAAATGTCGCCAGCATTATTGAGGGTATTTGATGAGGCCTGACCTGGATTTTCTACACATCAAATTTGCAACTGTGGCAAAATATCCTCAGTAATGTTGGTGACATTTCCTGAGTATTTCAGCCATGTAATACTTCTCTAAAGGTGGTATCTAAGGACATGCCGTTCGGACTCGGCGATAAACAGTAGGTCCCATATCATTGAGCTAATATGAAACGGGGTGTACCCCCTGTCCCTTCAGGGATGTTTGTGGAACAATTATTATATTATTATTTAAGCTTGATCTGATAAGGTGGCAGAATCCACAAAGTTATTTCTTACAATAAGTTTATTTGTTACAAAAAAGGATTTTGATTTGCTGAAAACTAATTCACAGGGGTAGTGGGGTAGGGTATCACATGGTCGGCCCCGTCCGGCTATAGCCTTAGCTTACTTGTTTAATCTATTTTTTGGTTTCCTTAGTTTTAATATCACTGTGCAACATTTTTAAGGAGATCTTGTGCAAACAATTCGAACTGAGGATTTTTTGAAAGTACTGACCCAAACGACAAGAAACCCTAGTTGGGTTTTGTTGCGTCAGATCCAGCTCGGATTTTATGGCCCCATCTAAACATGGTTATATATTGGGTTTTTAAAGAAATTCGGGGCTATATCTCTGAAACCAATGCGAATCTTCTTCTGATCTCTGAAGCAAGTTTGTAGATTAGGACAAGAATTAAATATTTCGAGAAATAACCAACTCGAAAAACTACATTTATTGCCTCAAATTTAAAGTATATGCAAAAATTCCACAATTTTTATACATTTCGCACCCTATCTCCAGGACCGTTAATTTTTTCTGAATATTTTCTTTTGGAAAAATATTCCCTGGAATGTAATACACAACATGTCAGAACATGTCACTGTTGTAAAATGCCTCTATTCAGTTGTTTTCAGTGCATTTTTCAACGACGATTTAATAAATATGTCAATAGTGTGGTGAAATCCGAAATGCGAGAATAAACTGTTGGTGTGAACTGTGTTTGAAATACGTGTTGTAACAGATATGATGCAAAATACCGCTGAAACAACATGAAGTAAGCATTTTAGAGTTTCAGAATGTTCTAAAGAATTGTGGAGAACTTTATTTGGAAGAAAGGTTACTTGGTTCAACTCCCAATAGTTTAGCTGATACTGACCAGAATTTCAGCAATTATGTAATTTTTTTTTTATTTTTTATAGATTTTGATGCCCTAGATGGAGTTTTTCTGATGTGTTTTTTTTTTCAAAAGATAAGTTCTACTAGTTTAGGGCTACAATATTGCTAAAGACAGCAAGGCCAAAATCCTATTTTTTTCTGAGATAAAGGCCTAATAAATTAAAAGAAGTTTAGATTTATCCCGGTTTAGATGATGCCATAAAATCCGAACTGGATCTGACAGGACAAAACCATACTAGGGTTTTTGTAGTCTAAATATGTACTTTCAAAAAATGCATACTAGAAATTGTTTGCATTTTCAGTGTTGCATAGTGTATGTTTACTATCGAATTCAATATAGAAATTAACAATCGGCGACTACAAAAATTTGGGGTTTTGGCCGGGAAAACCAATTTCTGAACCATTGTGCGACGCACTATCAAAGGCGAAGGTCGTCATAAATGGCCGTTGTGAAAGAAAACATTGTCGTGCGTAAAGTGATCATTCAAGATAGCTATGTGACATACCATGAGATAGAGGCATTCTTCGGAATTTCTTCCACCAGCACACATTCGATATCGCACGAACACCTGGTCGCAAAAAATGTTTGTCCTCGTTGGACCCCATGTCTTGCGGTGCAAGAAATTTTGAAATAATACCATCGCGGTGCTTGAAAAAACGTCAATGCTTAGGTGTTTCAATAGGAGTGGAAAAAGGACTTCAACAATTGGTTTGAGCGCATACAAAAGTGTAAAGATCCTGCTGGAGAATACTTTATAAAACAATAAAACTATTTTTGATTATAAATATTTGCGTTTTCCATATTAGGCCAGAAACTTATACACAATGAGCAAAGTTACAGGCAAAAAAGAGGTCGGAAATGTTATATTATTTTAACAAAAAAATTCAACTAATATTAATTTAAACCAAGACAATATTTTTTTTAATTTCTACCTTGGGTCCTCTGATTTCATTATGTATGTTACGTATTCACGTGTAATTGTAAAAGAAATCAAAAATAGAGGACATAGAGTACGTCCAATGAAAATAGAGGACAAATATAATACGCTTAAAATAGAGTACTGTACTCTATAATAGAGTACGGTTGGTCACCGTAGTTATAGCCCTAATGTACACGTTTTCATACACATATTAACGCATATGTATGTGAGTTACAAACCATAAAAACCTAAAGTTAAACATGCCAACAGTTAATTGTTTTAACACGTTTTTACTGATGATGATGAGGTGAGACTACTGTTGTGACAGAGATGCAGTTATTGGTGGTCATAATGTCGACGGGGGTTCGGCTTAATCAAGGGACATTCGAAATCGGGTTAATGAAGATGTAGATCCGAAACGTAGATGCAATATTCTTAGTTCCTTACTACTAGCTTCACCTGCTTGCATTTCGATTTACCCTAAAAGGTTCGTACATTTTATAAATCATATGCTATATTATATTCTCAAAACTTAGCTCTATATTAGGAAATCTCATTTTAATTACAGAACGTTCTCATATACTGCTATCCATGACACCAATAGTCAGCAACAATTTTGAAAGGTATGGAACTTTATATATTTACAATATCTTCATTTACATAACAACTTCGTTGGCACTTTCTATTACAGCTCATTTCGAATGCCGCTATAAATGCTGTTGCGTTCTATATTTCCACTCTCGCTTATTTCTTAGGTTTGCCGCTGCAATGTTTTTTCTTGCTATCTTGCCATAGAATAAGTAACGAGTTCTTTTTAGTTTTTCATGTACATGTGCCAAGGTGTCAGCTGCAGTTTATTGTAATGAAGGTGTGTTGTGTATGCGGCTTTTGCAACACATACACACCCACAAACACATTTGTATTCATTGTACATTTTATCGCGCATTTCTAGGTGTTCATCCCAGCAACCAACCACACACACGCATATGAAAGTTCATTGCAAAGTTATGGTTAAGGCGTCTACAAATCGTATTGAATTTTTTTAAGTTTGGTAAGACTTTGGAATGGTAATACTATAAAAGGTTAAAAGGTGTTGGCATCTTTTATTATTAATGCCATGGCTTAAATGACATTTGTCTGGAATACAGGTGTTATGATTCACATGTGAAACTTAAGGTGTAAAAATTTGTTGTATTATCTTGGGGTTATGTCTAAAATGGGATATAAAAACAAGATTATTCAAATTTAATGCCTTTATGTCTTCATAACTGACCTTGAGACTAAGGTTTTGCGAGGCAGCCACTAGAGAGTTTATTGCACTTTTATGACAAGTTTTGAATAGCCAAAGAAGCAATAATCACATATGTATTGAACAAGTAAGAAAGTTTCAGTTAGCTGTGCCGACAGAGATATACGTCTCTAGGGGTTTTTTGAGTTTGCGAAATATTTTAAAAACGATCCCATACGAATCCTTGAACTGCACTCTTTCCCAACTTTGTGTGGGCGGTACCCGAAGTGTGGTCCGATATAGTCAATATAATACGATGTACAACGTTTGGACCAAATAAGTTTCTCCCTTCGAGGGTTATCTTACGTATTACCAAGTTTAGTTGGTGCCTTCAGGCTTTTTGGAGATTTGGGATCATTATCGTAACAGAGCCAGCAAGAAGAACTTTAGAACCTTAAATTTCCACTTTCTCAAATGTTGTGTGGGAGGTACCCGAATACATGTTTAGATCAGTGATGGCCACCAACAACAACTTTCCTATGCCCGCGGGCATACGACACACACGTACACTGTAAACACATTCGTTCGGTTAATGCATTGTTTACGTTTCCACTCACACTAGCGCAAGTTATAATCTGCAAATGTGTGTTTTTGGCCATCACTGGACTTTGGTCTTATCAAAAACTCCCTGCAGGGGTATCTCGCGGGTTTGCCATTTCAGTTGGTGCCATTAGGGTTTCTTAGAGCTTTTAGGCCATTATCTCAGCAAGTATGGACTTACCCCAGAAGAAAACAAGTAAAACAAGTTAAGTTTGGCCGAGCCGAACTTTTTATACCCTCCACCATAAAATATTCTGATACTAAATATGGAACATTATGTTCTTTCCTGTCCACAATTTTAGGCGGAAATATTTTGTGACCACGGATAGCTAACTAAGGTAAAAATGCATCTAAAAATGTCTTTAATCGCGCGGCACCTTTATATGGGGCTATATCAAAGTGTGGACCTATGTTGAAAATTTTTGGTGGAGAAGTTTTGTGACCACTGAGAACCTCAAATGTCGAATCACAGATAGTTCGGTTAACAAATGTAGCTATACTCATCAAAAAAAAACGTAAAATCGGGTAGTAACTTTATATGGGTCTATATCAAAACATAGACCAATTTTGATAACTTTTGGTGGAGAAGTTCTGTGACCATTGGGAAACTCAAACGTCAAAATACAGATAGTTCAGTAAAAACATATAGCTGAAATTGTCAAAATACCTAAAATCGGAAGGTGCCGTTATACAAGTTTTGGTCAAATGTCAAACTACCGTTATATGGGTGCTATACCAAAACATGGACCTATGTTCACAGTTTTTGGTGGATATGTTTTGTGATCACTAGGACACTCAACTGTCAACTGTAGTTCGGTCAAAAATTGCAGCTAAAATCCTTCAAATACCGAAAATCGGGTGGTGCCGTTATGTGGAGGCTATACGAAAACATGTTGATGGGTATGTTGACAGGTTTTGATGGAGATGGGGGCTATACCAAAATTTTGACCTATGTTGACAATTTTTGTTGCAAATGTTTTTGACCACTGGGAAAATCAAATGTTAAATTACAGGTAATTCGTTTAAAGAATGTAGCTAAAATATTCAAAATACCGAAAATCGGGAGGTAACGTTATATGGGGGCTATACCAGAATTTGAACCTTTGTTAAGAGTTTTTTGGAGAGATGTTTTTTGTCCATTATCAACATCGAACAAAATACCGAAAATCGGGAGGTACCGTTATATGGCGCTATACCAAAATTAGGACGTACGTTGACAATTTTTGGAGGAGATGTTTTACGACCGCTGGGAACATCAAATGTTAAATAACAGGTAATTGGTCAAAAATGAACCAAAATCCTCAAAATACCAAAAAATCGGGAAATACCGTTATATGCGGGTTATACCAAAATTTGGACCTATATTAACAATTGTTGGTGGACAGATTTTGCGGCCATTGGGAACATCAAATATTAAATAACAGGTAATTCGGTCAAAAATGTAGCCAAAATCCTCAATATGCCAAAAATCCGGAGGTACCGTTATATAGGGGCTATACCAAAGCATGGACCTATGTTGACAGTTTTGTGACCACTGGGAACCTCAAATGTAAAATTGCAGGTTGCTTGGTAAAAAATTTAGCTAAAATCCCCAAAATACCGAAAATCGGCAGGTACCGTTATATGGGGGCTATACCAAAACGTGGGCGGATATAGCCCATCTTCGAACTTGACCTGCCAATGCAAAAAGATACTCGGGTGCAAAAATATATGGCGCTCTAGCTCAATTATTGCGGACTATAGAGTGATTACAACAGACGGTCAGACAGACGGACATGGCTAGATCGTCTTAGAATTTTGTCCTGATCAAGAATATATATACTTTATAGGGTCGCAAATGATAAGTTCGATGTGTTATATATAATAATAATTGTTCCACAAACATCCCTGAAGGAACAAGAGAGGCTTCTCTCATATCAATGAGTACATCCCGATTTATATTAGCTCAATGATATGGGACCTACTGTTTATCGCCGAGTCTGAACGGCGTGTCTTAAGACACCACTTTGTAGAGAAGTTTTACATGGCTGAAATACTCAGGAAATGTCGCCAAAATTACTGAGGGGTATTTTGCCACCGCTGAAAAATGTTTGATGTTGCGTGGCCGGGGAATCGATCTTCAGCGTGGAAGTCGGGCGTGCATACCATTGCACCACGGTGGCACCCAGTTCGACGTGTTACAAACAGAAAACAAACTTAATATACCCTCCATACTATGGTGGATGGTATAAAAATTGTACCATCGTAAAGGGGCAGCTAGGACAACCTCCTGAAACAAATTTAAAAACGATCCGAGGGGAGTCTTAAACTTCACTATTTCCGAATTTTGTGAGGGAGGTACCTGAAGGAGTGCACCGATATAGTCCATATTTTCTACATTTTTCAGAATGAAATAATACGATGTGCAAATGTTGGACGAAATCGATTGCTCCCTTCGAAAGTTATCGTTCATACAATTCTACCGAAAAACTTTGAACTTTAGTGAAGTCCCGAAGGACTGATGAGCCATCTTCAAACTTAAACTAATTTTGTGCAAAATTTTGTTCGAATCGGTTGATCCGTTCGAGAGTTATCGTGCGCACCAGCCAGCCAGGCAGACAGACGGACGGACGGAAATGGCTAAATCGACTCTAAATTTTCTGAAACGAATTTCTTCTTCTTCAACAGTTTGTCGACCACCATGGAAGTGATAGGGCGAAGAGAAGAGTACTACGTCGCGTTAGATCTCTTCCTGTCGGGGGTGAAACACCGTAATTTACAGCGGATGATGTTGCGAACATCATCAGTAACGCCAAATCATCCAAAGCCTTGGGCACTGATGGAATATCCATGGTAATGCTAAAACAGCTGGATGCGCCGGGAATAGAGTATCGTACTAAAATTTTCAACATGTCGCTAGACGCCTACATCTTTTCCGAAGTCTGCAAAATGGGCAGGGTGTCCCGCTACTGAAGTCAGGCAAAGATGCCAGCAAAGGTAAATCGTAGAGACCGATTTCGGTTTTGTCGCCCGTAGCAAAGAACCTTGAGGCTTTAGTCAGAAATTACTATCCAGTTGCCGATCATCAGCATGGGTTCCGTGAGCAGCACAGCTTGACAACAGCGCTGCTCAACAGAATAGTGATGGTGGCGCTTGACTTATCAAAAGTCTTTCAGGTACTCCGGCCAAGTCTGAAACGTTGGATAATCATTTATATGTGTGGACGCCAGTCATAAGTGGATTTCAGGAACAAGAAGTCCAAGCCCCCTAGAATGAAACATGGAGTTCCTCTACCTCTCCTGTATTCCGCCCCTTTCAGATCGTAACTTATGCCAATGATTATACAATCTTGGAGGCAGGTACCTTCACAGATGTAATTTGAGAAACTGAACTCCAATTTGTCTGATCTTACCGCCTTTTCCACGGAAGGAATATGCAAATACCCGCCACTAAATCACATGGACGTCAGAGGAGAAAACAAAATTGAATATAATGGACGATGGTAGCAGAATTCCAACCACAAACTTCTTCAAAATTCTAGGGATCACATTCGACAGCATATTTATGTCATCCATGCTACAGCCAACTGAGTTGTAGGAACAAGGTCCTTAAGTTCTTATCCGGCAGCGCTTGGGGTGCAGATTAGGCCGGGACGATTTGTATGGAAGGAAAAAACCTTAATGGGCCCTTTGCGTTTCTGATTCCTAGGATTGAACTGAGCAAAAAAGTCTACTAGACCATAGGTCTACGGTGAAAGCCTCCCGATTTTGACTTTAAGTTTTTTATGGGGTCAACGTTTGTAGCACAGTGCCATTTATCGACATTTTCGGAAAAGTTTGCACCTTCTCAAGGCCAAAACTGCCTGAAGGAGCGTTCTTAATGGTTTGGCCGTTATATGCAAAATGTCCAAAAAACGTGGATAAAAAACTTAAAGACAAAATCGGGAGGCTCGATTTTCACCTAGTGGACTTTTTTGCTCAGTTCAATACCAGGAATCAAAAACGCCCATTAAGGTTTTCAAATCACCCCGGCCTAGTGCAGATAAAGAATCCTTGCTGACCACGTATATCGTGTTAGGTCGGTCTGTGGTAATCTTTGGCTCAACTACGCTAGGGATGGTGTAGCCCTCTAAATTCTTATATGGAAAGGATCGACGACACCGTGCAAAACATCTGCCCAGCATGTGGCACAGGCCCGCACGATACACTGCAATTACTCTGTCAAACCTACTCAACTAACTTCAGTAGATCTGGGGTAACATCCAATGGAAGCAGCCACATTCCTAGACCAGAGCCAGATTAAGCACAAAATGAACTCACAAACATAAAACAAAAACACTTTTACAACAACAACTAAAATTTGTCAACATACATAAGTCAATGTTTTGGTATAGGCCTGATATTACGGTAACTCCCGATTTTGGTATTTTGAGAATTGTTGCTAAATTTGTTACCGAAATAGCGATAATTCGACAGTTGAGATTTTAGGTGTTTTGAAGAATTTAGCAACATTTGTCGAGCGTACTACCTCTTATCTCACAAAACTTCTCATCCAGAAATTATCAACATAGATCCCGTGGGGTTATATACTTTTCCACATACGTAAAATATTGGGGGACCCACTATAATTCGTATTAACTATTAATGTCCATAAAAGAGTTTGGGCTGAGAACACAAAAACCTTTAGAAGTTTTGTCCTATTAACCAAATGCCACACCTCAACTTGGATAATGTATGAAGATGCATATGTCTCTGATCATCTGATCAAGAATGAGAATCATTTTTCTGGACTTTCGGGCCTACTACCGCTAACATTAATAGGATTTTTGCTGGATTTTTTTTCCATAATTAGGCCATCAGTGCAATGTAAAAAAGCCAATACAATTTTAAAATATTTACCTTAATTACACTGTGCGACACGAAAAAAATCAACCACATTCTGACACCGCAGCGTGATAGAAGACGAAAAATAAGAAGACACGTGTCTCGGCGTTTTTCCCTGTTACTTCGAATTTCGCGGTTATGGGCCCCCAAAGACCTGAGGCCTTGATGTCAAAAGGGACCATTTTGTCAGGCTCATATCTTCTAAACCGCTAAGAATTTTGGTTTACTCGTGGAGGCAAAGTTGTTGCTCTCATCTTAAAGAATAATAATTGTGAAGACATAAAATCCATTCAACCTTATCTTCAAGGTCAAAATCGTTAAGGTCAAGTTTCCGTTATAATTTTTTCTCATATTTTGGCCTACAGATATCAGACCGATTAAAATTGAATCAAACAACCAACTACAAAAATGTACCTTAGATCTCAATAAACAACTTTCTAGAACATACGAACCCTGTAGAAATGGTTCTTAAAGGTCAAAATAGCAAAACAAATGCAATTTTTATTTTATTTTTTCGGTTTCTGCTCCATAGAAATTAAACCACTCAAAATTCAAGAAAACATTCAACAACAATAATGTAGCGAATATATCAATATACAACTTTATGGAACGTCAGAGCCCACTACGATCTGTTCTTAAAGGTCAAAATAGCAAAAAAACTTTAGAAAATATAAAATTTTCATACTTTTTTCTCCGATTCTGATCTATAGATACCGAACCGTTAAAAATTCATGAATACAAGCAACTACAAAATTGTACCTAAGATCTCAGTTAACAACTTTCTAGAACATATGAACATTCTAGGAGCGGCCCTTTAAGCTCAAAATTCCATTAGTTTTACTCATTCTTTCCTGGTCAGGTCCGTAAATAACAAACCTTTCAAATTTTCTAAAGTGTTAAACAGTTTGTTATTTCCAGACCTGAGCATTAACCATAATATAATTGTTAGTGAATTTTGAACATGAAGGACCGTTCTTAGAATGTTCATATGTTCTAGGAAGTTGTTAACTGAGATCTTAGGTAAATTTTTGTAGTTCTTTTTATTCTTGAATTTTGAACGGTTCGGCATCTATGGACCAGAATCGGAGAAAAAGGTATAAAAATCGAATATTTTCTAAAGTTTTTTGCTATTTTGACCTTTAAGAATAGTTCGTAGTGGGCTCTGATGTTCCTCAAAGTTGTATACTGATACATTCGCTACATTATTGTGGTTGAATGTTTTCTTGAATTGTGAATGGTTTATTTTCTATGGAGCAGAAACCGAAAAAAGAAAATAAAAATTGCGTTTGTTTTGCTATTTTGACCTTTAAGAACCATTTCTACAGGGTTCGTATGTTCTACAAAGTTGATTATTGAGATCTAAGATACATTTTTATAGTTGGTTGTTTGATTCAATTTTGATCGGTCTGATATCTGTAGGCCAAAATATGAGAAAAAATTATAACGGAAACTTGACCTTAACGATTTTGACCTTGAAGATAAGGTTGAATGGATTTTATGTCTTCACAATTATTATTCTTTAAGATGAGAGCTACAACTTTGCCTCCACGAGTAAATCAAAATTCTTAGCGGTTTAGAAGATATAAGCCTGACAAAATGGTCCTTTTTGACATCAAGGTTTCAGGTTTTTGGGGGCCCATAACCGCGAAATTCGAAGTAACAGGGAAAAACGCCGAGACACGTGTCTTCTTATTTTTCGTCTTCTATCACGCTGCGGTGTCAGAATGTGGTTCCATGACACAAAAAATTACACACAGTGTTATTTTAGGACAATATTCGTGGCTTTTGAAGTTGGCGACTATAGTTTTTTAAACCTCAATGGTTGGTCAACACCCCAAATATACAATAGCTTTAGAGCTAGCAATAGTCATGGATTATGTTTGAAAACCACAGTTGTCTTATCTTCGACAACATCAAAAACACTAAAAAAGCATCCCGAATCAAATTCCTCACAAGTAATGCTAACCCAACTGTATTTTTTCTACCATTTTTACAATTTGCAATAAATTTATAAGCAAATATACACAACATTCTTTTAATCTCCTTAATTACTAGCCAATGCAAACGAACATAAAGTAAAATATGACAAAAGGCAACGACACGACATTACAATAAAATCCCAGCTGATCTGTGACAATCGATGACGACGAATTAACGACGAAAGTCACACCATTCAAATCAATATTTACAAAACTTTATGCGGAAAAATAGAGCTGACGTTTTGTCACACGTCCATCAGTCATCAGACATTGTCAACAAACATAAAAACAAATATCCAAAACCAACAGGAGCGAGAGGGAGAGCGCGGTAGAGGGAAAAAAAGATGCAATGCTAAAATGGTTCTCGAAAATCAAAAGGAGAAGGAGAATGATAATTGTAGTCATAACTGATATCATGTGGTTTGCTTAATTCATTTCCATTTGTTTGTTATTGGCGGTGACAAAAGACACCAAACAAACGAAAACCAACAACAACAAAAATAGTACATATGGACACCAGCACTGAAAACAAATAACAGCCATAAGCTTTAGCCATTATTATTTTTAAAGAGATGTGAATTTGTCAGGAACCGGTTTTTGTTTCAGATCCCCTAAAAAGAGGATTTCACGGTCTTCAGGTCGTCTATAGAGACGGCCTTCAGGTCGTCTATGAAGACGGAATTCGGGTCGTCTACAGAGGTCTTCTATAGACAGAGGACCTCCCCTCGGGGTCTTTTATATACAGAAGACTTCTTATTTGTCTTCTATAACCAGAATAACTCCTTTTCGTCTTCTAATGACCTTCTCTTGAGATCTCCAGTAGACAGAATATCTCCTCTTGAGGTCTCCTACAGACCGAATATCTCCTCTTGAGGACTTCCATACACAGAATACCTCATCTTTTCGTCTTCTATAGGCAAGGGACCTCCACTTGAGGTTTCCTATACACAGCAGACCTCCTCTTGAGGTTTCAATTGATACAAGATCTTATCTTGAAATCTTCTCTGGACAACATACATTTTTTAAGGTCTGCTTTATAAAGAAGGCCATGAGGTCTTCCGAAGAGAAAAGAAAACGTCTTGAGGTCTTCTGCAGGCATAAGATCTCCTCTTGCGGTCTTCTATAGATAGAAGACTTCCTCTTGAAGTCATATATGGACCTCCTCTTGAGGGCATCTATAAACAAAAAGCCTCTTGAGGTCGTCTGTGGGCTGAAGACTTTAAGAGGTCTTCTATAGACAGAAGACTTCCCCTTGATGTCTTCTAAAGACAGAAGACTTCCTCTTTAGATCTTCTTTAGAGAAAAGACCTCTTCTTGAGGTCTTCTAAAGACGGAAGACCTCCTCTTGTGGTCTTCCATACTCAGAAGACCTCTTCTAAGGACAGAAGACCTTTTAACTTCCTTATCTTGAGGGCTTCTGAAGACAAAACACCTCCTCTTGAGGTCTGCCATAAGAAGAAAACCTCATCCTGTGGTATTCTATAGACAGAGGTCTCCTAAAGACAGAGGACCTTCCCTTGAGATCCTCTACAGGGAAAACACTTCTCTTTAGTTCTTCTATAGACAAAAGACCTCCTACTGAGGCCTGCTACATACAGAAGACCAAATCTTAAATTCTTCTATAGACAGAAAATTTCCTCTTGAGGTTTTCTATAGACAGAAGACCTCCTCTTAAGATAATACCCTTCATGGGGACTACTGTAGACAGAGGACCCCATCTTGAGGTCTTCTGTATACAGAATACCTTCTCCTGGGGCATTCTTTAAAAAGAAGAACTCCTATCTATAGGCAAAATACCAACTATCCTATTTTGAGGTCTTCTAAAAACAGTAGATATCCTCTTGAGGTCTGCTACAGACAGAAGACCACACATAAAGGTCTTCTATAGACAGAAAACCTCCTCTTGAGGTTTTCTATACACATAATACCTCCTCTTGATGTCTTCTATAGACAAAAGACCCCTCTTAGGTCTTCTATAGACAGAAGACCTTCTCCTGAGATGTTCTATAGCAGACTACCTCCTCTTGAAGTCCACTGGAAATGAGAGAAAATTGAGGTTATGAATAGCTGTATCACCAAAGGGACGAACACAGAGGTCTCTTCTGTATACATAAGGTCTTCTCTTGAGATACAGTATAGACAAAAGGCCTCCTATTTAGGTGTTCTGTAGACAGAAGATCTTCTGGTGATGTCTGCTGTAGACAGAGAACCTCATACTTTGAGCTCATTTATAGATAGCAGACCTTCTCTCAAGGCATTCTTTACAAAGAGGAACTCCTATTGAGGACAAAATACCTTCTATCCCATCTTGCGGTCTTCTAAATCTAAAATATCCTCTTGAGGACTTCTCTTGATGTCCTCTATAGACAGAAGAGGCCTGCTATGGACAGAAGACTAAGTCTTGAGGTCTTCTATAAATAGTGGATGTCTTCTGCCTATAGAGACGCCCTTAATGTCACCTATAATGACGCCCTTAAGGTTGTCCATAAAGACACCCTTCGGTCGTCTATAAAGACACCTTTCTGATCGTCTATAAAGACGCCATTACGGTAATTTTTTAAGACGCCCTTAATGGAGCCGACCATAAGGAAGCCGACCTGAAGAGTTTCCTTATAGACGACCTATTAAGACGTCATACACGACCTTTTTAAAGACGACCTTCAGGTTGTCCATTAGGTCGTCTACAAAGACGGCCCAAGATAGTTTTTTGAATACGCCCTTCATGTCGGCCATAAAGACACCCTTAGATCGTCTATAAAGGTATAGGTCCATGCCTTCGTATAGCCCTCATAGAACGGTACCTCCCGATTTTTGGTATTTTTAATGTTGTGGCCTCAGTATTTTTCCGAAATGGCTGAAATTTGGTATTTAGTCTTCGTTGGAGGTAAAAAACTTTCCCCAGAAATTTTTCGGTACAGGTCCACGCCTTAATATAGCCCCCATAGAACGGCACCTCCCGATTTTCGGTATTTTGTAGGTTATCGCCACAATAATCCATCGAAATGTCTTAAATTTGCTATTGAGTCTCGTTGGGGGTTTTCAACTTTCTCGTCTAAATGTGTCGGTATAGGTCCACGCCTTCGTATAGCCCCCATAGAACGGTACATCACAATTTTCGGTATTTTGAAAGTTGTGGCCTCAATATTCCACAGAAATGACTGAAATTTGGTAGTTAGTCTTCATTTGGGGAAAAATTTTTCCATATCAAATTCATCGGTATAGATCCACGCCTTCATATAGCCCCCATAGAATGGTACCTCCCGATATTTGGTATTTTGAATGTTGTGGCCTCAGTATTCCTTCGAAATGGCTGAAATTTGGTATTTAGTCATCGTGGGGGGGTTTCAACTTGCTAACCAAAATGTGTCGGTTTAGGTCCACGCCTTCATATAGCCCCCATAGAACAGTACATACCAATTTTAGGTATTTTGAAGGTTGTGCCTCAATATTCCACAGAAATGGCTGAAATTTGGTATTTAGTCTTCATTGGTGGTATAAAACTTTCCCCAGAAATTCCCCCGTACAGGTCTACGACTTCATATAGTCCCTAAAGACGGTTGTCATGTCGTCCATAAAGACACCCTTCATTCTTATATAACAACGCCATTTGGTCGTATATAAAGGCGCTCTTAAGTTCCCCTTTAATGACGCTCATCAGGTCGTTTATAAAAAAGCCCATTTAGATCGTCTGTAAGGAGCCCTTTAGGCCATCTGTAAAGACGCCCTTAAGTTCGTCTGTAAATACGCCCTTCACATCGTCTATAAATACCCACTTCAGTTCGTAAACGTAATTCAGGTCTCCTATAAAGACGGCCTTCAATTTGATGACAACGAATACTAACAAACCGAATCGTTTCCGAAACCGAATGACACCAGTTGAAAATATTATCGGGCATGGATTGAAAATTGCACTGACAGCGACAACGAGTACCCCCATAGGGTCTCATATTCATGCATACACAAATACCTTAACAAAGACATAGAGAAAGAGAGAAAAACTCCCACAAACACACACACACACGAAAACAAATAAGCCAAACAAACGGATAAGCGCAAACATTTAATTTGGTCACAGACAGTGTTTTCTTCTTTGTTTTTGAGCATTGTGCGGGCAGTGCTAACTGGTGACTGGTAGTAGTGGATATGGCAATGGGTTGGGGTATTTGGGCGTTGAATAGGCGTTGCGGTCACAATGATGTCCTGGTGCGTGGCATACAATGTTGGTACAATGTTACCATTAAAAAAAGCAAAGGCAAGTGATGGGGGAGAAAGGGGATAAATGGCTAACAGCTAAGCGGATTAACACTGTTATTTTAAGTTCAGCATACGAAAGTAGAATAAATTAATGAGTTTTCATTCATTCTCTATTTGTATTTGGTTTGTAATGTTTCCTTTGCATTCGTTTTTGTATTCAGTTCGGGGTTTTTTCGTTCGTTTGTGATGTTGTTATTTTTTTTTCTTTTTGATGCTTTGTTTTAGCTGCTGCTTCCCTGCCTGCCTGCCGCTTATATTACAAATTCTTATTGTGTTGTATGTTTTTGTTTTGTTTTTTCTTTCGTTTTTATTCGTCTTTGTGTTGCGGTCGTTTATTTTAGCCATTGTTTTTATCTCCTATCAGCAGAAAAAATTAAAAGGAAAGGTGGCAATATAAAGCAACAAAAGCCTGATGGTGCTATGGTAACACCAACATTGGTCCATTGTATCCCTATGATAATCACAAAGCAAGTGGACCAGAGAGATGATGTCCGTCAGTAAGGATATAATAACTTAGAACATAATTCTATGATAATCTTATTGAGATATTATCTACAAGAAAACAAAAAATTAAAACATTTATTTTTCTTTGTTACTCAAACTAATTTGTAGCTTTGTTGGTAGTAGAGATAATTGCAATGTTTTTGGAGAGAAGAAAATTTAAAAACGTTTGTCAGATTTTCAAGCGATTTCGATTTAATATGGTTACACTAGATCACAGTGCGTAAAAATGCTCTTTAAAAAAATTGGCAATTTGGGTACATATCAAGGAAACGGTCAAGAACCAGATCTGGGTTCCTCCACCGCATATGGTGATATTTTTGCAAACATTGCCGCCTTCAAAGGTATTGTCAGCAACATAATGTATCCTTTGAAAAGCGGCCAGAAAAGCTGGCACCGAAATATCAAGTTCATCGACTGACTAAACTGTACGTGTAGGTCAGAGGTAAGGCCAACAAGTTTAAAACGGAACATATGTTTGAAATCGTTGGTCACCAAAAATGTCTTCCACAAAAAAGAGCCAGAGAACGGTACTCTCGTTGTGGTCGGCAGACCACAGACTATAAAGACTAATGACATAGCTGAACTAAACAAAGAGGACTAAACAACTCACGGAATTGTATAACTAGGAATACAAAACTGGAACACTTCGATGAACAACTTTCACTCAACAAAGCATTTCCAAAAAAAAAAAAAAATAAATATCTGGGAGTAGTTCTGGATAGGAAACATAATTGGAAAGACCATATCCGAGAAAGAGCTAACAAAGCTCGAAGACATTGGTCAATCTGCAGAAGGGCTATAGGAGGAATCAATCGTAATAAAGTCTAGAGATGATATTTACCGGGTATTTACCCGGTAAATACCCACACGTTGGGTAAATACCCATTTACTTACTTACTTAGCTGGCCCATTACAGAACATTTGTTCCATAGACCGAACTAAGAAAAGATCTCCAATTCTCTCTGTTTCGTGCTTCGCTTTTTGGAATACCGCGCCTTGTCATCTCTTCATCCACTTGTTTGCGTGTTCTGCGTGCACCGCCATGTGTCTCGAATTTATAGGCCTTTTAAGCGGGTTCATCATCGCTCAGTCTTATTATATGGCCTAGCCAACGCAATCGCTGCATCTCGATACGTTTAACTATATTGATGTCGTTGTATGGCAGATACAGCTCGTGGTATTCACCGTCACCGCAGATCGGTCCGTAGATCTTTCAAAGAATTTTTCTCTCAAACGCGCCAAGCATTGCCTTATCTGCTTGCGCGAGTACCCAGGCTTCGGAACCATACATCAGCACGGGTAATAACAGTGTTTCGTAAAGCGTTATTCTTGTTTGACGAGATGTGGCTTTGTTTTTGAAGTGCTTACATAAGCCAAAGTAGCATCAATTAGCCAATACAAATCTTTTTTTATTTCACAACTGATGTCGCTTGTTGTGTTTACGACGGTGCCGAGGTATACGAAGTCTTTTACTACCTCAAAATTATGTGAACCAACTTCAACAGTTGGTCCGATCTCAATGGACGCGCAATGTCGACACCATCAACTTGGTCTTACCGCCAGGTTTACCGCCAGACCCACTTTAGCAGATTCTCCTTCGACCTTTAAAGGTATCGGTTGCTTCTTTTACTGATCTTCCCATGCTGTCCATATCATCAACATAAGCAAGTAACATGTCGCTATTGGTGTAGATTGTGCCACTTCTTTTGAAGTTTGCCTTTTCTAGCAGGATGTTCAAAATATCACACGAAAGGCTGTCTCCTTACCTGAAACCTTTTTTTTTGGTACAAAACTCTTCGGAGAGGTTCTTTCCTATTTTAACTGAAGATCTTGTGTCAGTTAGAGTAATTTTACAAAGCCGAATGAGCTTTGCGGGGACACCAAATTCAGACATTGAATACCTTGAACGTAGCGTGCTGTCGAAGGCTGCTTTATAATCGACAAAAAGATGGTAGGTGTCGATCTGCATCTCTTGGGTCTTCTCCAGGATTTGCCGCAGGGTAAATATCTGGTCAATGGTGGACTTGCCAGGTCTAAAGCCGAATTGGTATGGTCCAATTATTTCGTTGACCATGGGCTTTAGTCGATCGCACAATATCTCTGACACTATATTGTAGGCGATAGGGAGAAGACTTATGCCCCTATAGTTGGAGCATAAAGTCTTATCTCCTTTCTTATGTACGGGACACAGGATGCTAAGGTTCCAATCGTCGGGTACGCGTTCGTCCTGCCAGATGGAGCTAACTAGCTGATGCATACACCTTATCAGCGTGTCGCCTCCGATTTTAAACAGCTCGACTGGTAAGCCATCAGCTCCTGCTGCCTTATTATTCTTCAGTCGGTTTATTGCTGTCTTTACCTCATCTTGGCCGGGTTGTGTACATTCAATACCATCTTCTGGGATTGGATCTGTGGTATCTTCGTCGATTGGATACCAATAGTTTGGAAAAATGCTCTTTCCATATCCTTAGCACACTATCTGTATCTGTTACCAGACTAACTTGCTGGTCTCGACAAGAGGATGTGCCAGTTCCAAACCCATCAGTTTGATGTTTCAATCTTTGGTAGAATTTTCGGACTTCATTCTCTCTCCTGTACATCTCGATTTGTTCACACTCCCGCTTTTCCATCTCTCTCTTTTACCTGCGGAAAAGACGTTTCTCCTCTCTTCTTTTCTCCCGTTATGTCTCTCGTGCGCTACGTGTTGCTACTGATTGTAGAGTAGCCCTATATGCCGCATTTTTCTCTTCGGTAGCAGCACGACACTCCTGATCATACCATGGATTCCTTGGTGGAGGTCTCTGGTATCCAAGTACTGATTTTGCGGCTGTTTGCATGGAGTGGGCAGTATTTTGCCATTGTGATGATATGTTATCGAGACGAGGAGTGCTTTCATTAAGCAATTGGGCTAGTTGAGTGGAAAATGTTGTGGCTATCTGTTGTGTTTGCAGCTTACCAATCTTGGTATTAAAATCGCCTAGATTAAGTTTCTTCTAAGCGCTCGTAAAATATATCTATGGTCTGTTCGTTCTTGTTTTCGGTTAAGGAATGAGCGCAGATAAGGCTAATGTTGAAGAATTTTGCCTTTATCCGTATTGTAGCGAGTATTTCATTCACTGGGGTGAAGCTAGAGACCAGATGTTTTAATCTCCGACCAACTACAAATGCGCAACCAAACACATGCTTTGTGTAATGGCAGCTATAATACAGTGCGTCACCTTTAGGTGTTGTTGTGACGCCTTTTCCAATCAATCTTATTTCCTGTATGACAGTAATGTCGCCCTTGTACTTTTCAAGTACATCTGCTAATGCGTAATCGAACTTCTCTATAAAGAGTGCGAACATTCTAGGTGCAGATTCGCAGATCATGTGCCTTAAAACGTTTGCACGGTTCGTCAACTTTAGAGGGATTTGTTTTTCTTTTCTTTTGATTTTTCATAGTAGAATGTTTTTCTAGGGGAGGGTTACAAACCCGACACCCAAACCCAAGTTTTCAACGTTCTTATGGGTGAACGCGCGGCACATGTTAGATCACTACCTTTAACGGGTGTTAAAGGCAGCTCCCCAGGTGACACCACGGGGAGGTCAGTGTCCACTTGAGATGAAATATAAGATAAATCCTGGGCTTTGCCACGTTAACCCACTTAAAGCCACTGGCCGTTTAAACGCCACCAAAAATGGTTGCAAAAATTGACATAAAACTCGGGATTTTTCGCATATTTTTGTGGGGTTTTTTGCATTTGGTTATAGTAATGTCTATTATCTGTCATTCCATGCCTAAAAGGTTTCATTTGGTCCATGCATTTCCACGCAATCGGCCTAAAACGCAAGGAACTCAAAAAAATCGACTTTTTTGCAATTTTCGAATTTTGATGAAAATTTTAAATATGCGAAAAAAATTTAATCTAAAATGTTACATTCATATAAGTTCAGGGATTTGTTAGGGATGTAGTAAAAGTATTTTCTCAATAAAAAACCAAGGGATTGAGATGTAAGAATACACCTATATTACCCTTCAATATTTTCGGTACTTTTAAAAGAAAGCCCGATTGCAGGAAAACTATTCGTTTTAGAGAAAAAAGTTATTTATTAAGAAATGCTTAGAAAGTCCCAGAAATATAATTTTCATACAAAATTTTAAGTTTTCTCGCAAAAAAAATTCTCGGCGCTATGTGGGTTAAAGCCGGTCAGGACCCTTCCGTGGTATCTTCCATCCCCTACGTCACCCTTACGTTTTCTTGTAGCCCTCATATAAGTTACCCCGATCTCGAGTATTTACCCAAGTACTGGGTAAAAACTATTAATCTGCGAACCAATTGACGTAGGTTGCCATAATTTGGCTGAAACCTTTTTTTATCAACTTCTTTTATCAACTTCTTTTATCAACTGCCAAACCAATTAACGTAGGGTGCCAAAATTTGACTGAAATCCTTTTTATATCAACTGAACTCCTGGCTTTGAGAATGGCGTCTCTGGTTCCATGTTTTGACATAGCCACCATATAACCGTACCTCCCAATTTAAGGTGTTTTTTTTTAACTATTAGCCTGTAAAAATATGAGGCCATCAGCAGCTCGTCTGTTGAAAGACACAAACGACTTAGCAATGTAAGTGGTTGTAAGGCACTCCGAACGACTTAACAATTTGAGCTCCCATTGGTCACAACACCTCTCCGGCACTTCCCGATTTTTTGTATTATATGAGGATTTTAGGTACATGTTTTGACCGAACTGCAATTTGACACTAGAGATTCCGAGTGGTCACAACACTTCTCCACTAATAATTGTAAACCTAGGTCTATGTATACTGTTACGGAATTAGGGTTTGAACTTAATCCCGTGTAGACGTTGTTTTATTCCCCGATACGATTTGTACCAAATAAAACAAGGTTCGTTTTAGATTACGATTCGACAATGCCTTATTGACTTTATTCACTTCAGCTATTCACACAAGACTTCACTTTAGTTGCTTTCCCCTTTACTTCTTTAGTTACGGTTTAAATATCGCGTTCAGATCATCACTAACTCCCAGCTTTTCCTTTCCCGTATTTATATGTGTCCGCTGCTACATAGACTGTTCTAGTCTCATTGATCTAGGAGCTTCTACAACGTTCAGGCGAAATGCAAACCAATTGACAAATACACACATGTACGCACATGCATACCGGTGAGTGTTTACAACTAGTAATGGGGCTGTACAAGTAAATAAGGGAGAGGAGAAGGGTTTACAATGCAGAAGCGTAATCGAATAGTTAAAGTAAATAGAAAGAATGGGTACAACAACAATAACTAGGTGATAATTTCATAATTGCAGTAATATTTGTTGTTGCAGAAATAAATGAGAGAGAGCAGACTCATGCCCCTTAAATTAAAGACTGTATTATATTATTTTTTGAGGACGAGCTAAAGGATTTTTTTGTTTCAATCATGGGATATGTGATCGTCTCGCCATATGGTGCTAAGTAGCTGATTCATACACCCCATTATCGTATCTCCTCCGCTCTCAAACAGCTTGGCAGTTAACCAGTAGCTCCCGTGCCTTATTTTTTATACCCTCCACCATAGTATGGAGGGTATATTAAGTTTGTTTTTCAGTTTGTAACGCATTGAAATACTCATTTGCGACCCTATAAAGTATAAATATTCTTGATCAGGGTAAAATTCTGAATCGATCTGTGCATTCCCGTCCGTCCGTCTGTGGTAATAACTCTAGCATCCACAAAAATTGAGATAGGACGCTGAAATTTTGGGAAAATGCGTTTTTTGTTTGCAGGCAGGTCAAGTTCGATGATGGGCTATATCGGTCCACGTTTTGGTATAGCCCCCATATAACGGTACCCCCCGATTTACGGTATTTTGACGTTTTTAGCTACATTTTCAGACCGATTTAGCTATAATTCTACATTTCATACAGGGTTCCTAAGTGCCAATAAACTTATATAACAAAACTTATGGACATAAGTTTTGGTATAGCCCCCATATAACGGTACCCCCCGATTTACGGTATTTTGACGTTTTTAGTTACATTTTCAGACCGATTTAGCTATAATTTGACATCTTGGGATCTTAAGTGTCAATAAACTTATATAACAAAACTTGTGGACATAGGTCCACGTTTTGGTATAGCTCCCATATAACGGTACCCCCGATTTACGGTATTTTGACGTTTTTAGTTACATTTTCAGATCGATTTAGCTATAATTTGACATTTAGGGTTCTTAAGTGTCAATAAACTTATATAAGAAAACTTGTGGACATAGGTCCACGTTTTGGTATAACCCCCATATAACGGTACCGCCCGATTTACGGTATTTTGACGTTTTAAATCACATTTATAGACCGATTTATCTATAATTTTACATTTAGGGTTCTTAAGTGTCAATAAACTTATATAACAAAACTTGTGGACATAGGTCCTCGTTTTGGTATAACCCCCATATAACGGTACCCCCCGATTTACGGTATTTTGAAATTTTTAGTTATATTTTCAGACCGATTTAGCTATAATTTGTCATTTAGGGTTCTTAACTGTCAATAAACTTATATAACAAAACATGTGGACATAGGTCCACGTTTTGGTATAGCCCCCATATAACGGTACCGCCCGATTTCAGGTATTTTGACGTTTTAAGTCACATTTCTAGACCGATTTAGCTATAATTTGACATTTAGGGTTCTTAAGTCTTAATAAACTTATATAACAAAACTTGTGGACATAGGTCCACGTTTTGGTATAGCCCCATATAACGGTGCCTTCCGATTTTCGGTATTTTGAGAACTTTACCTACAAGTTTTAACCGAATTAGATGTAATTTGAACATTAGGCATTTGAAGTTCTTAGTGGTCACCACACCTCTCCACCAAAAATTGTCAAGAAAGGTCCATATATGGATAAAGCCCCCATATAACGGTACCTCCCGATTTTTAGTAATTTGATGATTTTAGCTACAATATTAAACCACTCTAAATGTAATTTGACATTTGAAGGTTGTAGTTGTCACCACACATCTGCATCAACAATTTTCAACATAGCCCCAATATAACGATATCTCTCGATTTTCGGTACTTTGAGGATTTTTCTTAAAATGTTTAACCGAACTTAGGTCCATGTTTTGGTATAGCCCCCAAAACCAACCTCCCGATTTTCCGTACCTTAGCTTTATCTGTTGGACGAACTTTCTGTAATTTGAAATTTAAGAGCCAACAAAAATGGTTCATTTAAGTTCATATTTTCGTGTAGCCCACATATATGGGTACATCCGAACTAGCTGTTAATGTCATTTGTAGTTCCCACGTTATGTACCGATTTTCGGCATTTTAAGGATTTAAGCTACAATTTTTAACCGAATTAGCGGTTATTTGACATTAAAGGCTCCCATCAAAAACTGTCAACATATGTCCATGTTTTATTATAACCCCTATATAACGGTACCTGCCAATTTCTAGCCCACCAAACATTATCAACATACATAGGCACCATAAAAAAGGGACTCCCGAATGAAGCATTTTTTGTACATTATCTGACATTTTAACGTACCCACTTAAAGTTGGGGACAGGAATGAAAACTAATTATTCCATTTTAGTTCAGAAGATTTTATGGTGGAGGGTATGAAAAGTTCGGCCCGGCCGAACTTAACGCTTTTTTACTTGTTCAGGCTTATCTTGAAATAAAGAAGAAGAACTAGGTTGTATTGCCTCCTAAAACAATGCAATATAAAGTTTTTTAGTATTTATTTCAAAGGGTTCCGGCCAAAACTTTATAGTCAGTTTGATTTTTTTGAACATGTGGTCCGTTTTGGCGCTTTGCATTTCCCTACTATGTTACATTACTTTTTTATCCTACGCACAGTGCACGATGGGGCCAATAGCATGTTTTCGAGGCAAAAAGTCAATTTTTGAAGTGAACAATTTAAAAAAAAATAATAACGGATTTCGATTGCCAACGCTCTGAATCACTAAAAATAAAAAAATAAATCAATCTGGTAACATCACATAGCGACATACTGATCTGGCAATGGTGACATATTTTCTTATGCATCATTTTCCGACATTCATTATAAAGAAGTAGTGAAAGCGTTTTAGGCGCCAAAAAGAACATTTCTACATTTTTATATTTTTTAAACATGGAAAGCTCTTCAATGGGTATGTAAAATAAGATAGTGTTAACAAATAATAAAAATGTTATGTGTGGTAAATGTATTTTTGAGTAAAGATGTTATGTCTTTTTTGGAGTATTTTGCTATGTTATCCATGTGTTCTCTGGAGTATAACTTTTGAGATCTAGGTAGATCTAGGATATTATATATATGTGGTGAAAGGTATTAATGTGTACTATCATTTTGTGAAAAAATTAGCTGCGCCTATCTGCGCCTTTTCATTAAAATCTGATTTCAGATGTCGTAATACTTAAAAATATGGACATTTTTATGTTTTGGTTGGCGAATAATCGGAAACCATTAATGTTACCAATTGGATTTCGGAAAAATTTAATAGACGTATATAATAATAATATATAATTTCAAAGATATCGCAAACTTTGGCTTTTGTGGCGGAATCTTAGCCGATTTTTACTAAATTTGGAACCTTTTTTTATTAACTTATAACAAACAAACATATGTATATAGGGGAGCTATTTCTATATCTGAACCGATTTCAATATAACTTGACAAACTTATTTGTAGTCCGAATTCCGTAACATTTTCCAAATTTTATTGTAATTTGATGGAATTTGCATGCTTGGTCAATCATTTTCCTGAAATCGGGCGAACATATATATGAGAGCTATATCCAATTCTGAACCGATTTCAATATGATTTGCCAAAAATTTTTCTAGACTAAAATCCGTCACACATTTCAAATTTCATCAAGATTGGACATACATAGCGGGATTGGTGCACCAAATACTTAAAATCGGGCGAAAATATATATGGGAGCAATACAAAATCTGAACCGATTTCAATATAACTTGGCAAACTTATTTGTAGTCCTAATATTTTCCAAATCGCATAAAAATTGGGCAGAATTTGCGTGTTTGGTGCATCAATGAAATTTTGCACAAACTCAGTATGTGTCCGTGGGTAACAATGGACTTAATATGAACAACATCGGCTAATATTTTGGTATAGCCCCCATATAACGGTTCCTCCTCATATTCGGTATTTTGAGCATTTAAGCCACCATTTTCTTTCAAATTAGTTGTAATTTGCTACTTAGGGTTCCTAGTGGTCACTAAACTATTTCACCAAAAATTGTGGACATAGGTCCACATTTTGGTAAAGGCGCCTCTTTAGGTACCTCCAGATTTACAGTGTTTTTGGGTATTTAAGCTACATTTCCCTATCAAATTAGGTGTTATCTGGTTTTTGGGGTTCACAGTAATAGCAAAGATTTTCCACCAAAAACTGTGGACATAGGTCTACGTTTCAACGTGGCTCCCATATAACTGTACCGCCCGATTTTTGGTATTTTGAGGATTTATGCTAAATTTTCCATGAATTTATCATCAAGTTGATTATATTCAACAAAAGTATATTACACTAAAAAACAAGAAAAATAATAACTTTTCAAAATTTATTGCTGTATAACTATGTACCTCCAGGCCCCAAACAAATTTTTTCGTCTAAATTACATCCTCCCCTATTAATTAAAAATAAACTTTATTTAGTTGTAATCGTTTAGTTTTAATGTAATCGATACAATGGAAAACATGTCGCAATTTTCTAGTTTGATATTTTGACTTTGGCGCCGCTATTTCAGTGATTTCGACCAGTGTGCTGCGGTGGGTAAGTTGTCTGAATTATTATAGGGTTTTGTAGTGGGATGTCAGTTGTTTAATAACCATGTCATTTTGTACTTTATTCGCTACATTCAATTGGATGCGAACCTTTGCTGTAACAATGTTTTGATCCGAGTTGACAATTAATGTAGTTAATCTACGATCGTTTGTCCAACACACTTGATGAGTGTCCTCCACATTTCACAATTTATCCTATTTGGATTCTCGTAAGATATTCTGGTGAGAGTCATGTGGTTTTAAATATATCGAAGGGTTTTAATCGGCTTCTACTAAATATCATGCCGCGTATTCTAGGTGTTGGCAAAATACCTTAACATACCTTAATTTGGCTTAGAATTTTATATCTCGAGGGGGTGTGAACTTGGGAGAAACCAAGAAAAATTGTGGTTAAAATTATAATGCTGTTATATTATTGGATTTACACATTCTATATTCTTTAAAATAATCGGGATATACAAATGCAGTTTTATCCATCCACAGTCCGCCGTTTTATATCATACGAATAACCCCATGAGTCCAAAAATACAGATCGCCACTTCTTTGCTATTCGTTGGTTACAAGTTCTCATTAGTGCAATCAGATCATTGGAAGCGACCGGGGACGAACACTTACTTTCTCTGATCGTCAAGGTCACACTAAATTCAACACTTTCACTCCCTTTATTATTTGCACTGATTTCATTCCCGTGTCCATATTCTTCAATGCTCTTTCTGTATGACTGTATCTTGTGTTTATTTGTAATTGCTATTGTTATTGTATAGATTGGGTTACAATGGTCCAAAGAACGAAAGGAAGAAGAACAAATTGAAAAAAAAAACAACATTTCTATTAATACAGCTATGTTAATTCCACCACAATACACTTGGTTTCAGCTGCTATTGCACCAAAGACCAATGGACATAACAGCCGTTGCATATTTCCACAATGGGACGGCATGGTGCATATTAAGCTGCCGCAAAAATGACTCTAAAGGAATAAAAACTAGTGAAGCAGACTAATTGTTAGTTGAAGCTATTAGTCAGAGATTGCTTGGTGAAGATTAATACGAGTTAATAGAGTAATAAATTGCATTGTTATAGCAGAGGGAAAACAGCGAAAAGGAAAAAAACGAGTAAAAAAGGTCTGCAAATGGTGTACACAAGTTTAGTTAATTTTATTTGCGATTGTCAACAGTTGAATTTGTTTAACTTGTTTAACTCCTAGAAGTTGATTATACCGAACCTAAGTACCCTTTTTAGACCCACAAAGATGACAAAATTTCCATTACCATATTGTGTGTATAACACAGTTTCCACACATTACATTCTGAAGCTTGTACCACGATTAATCTAATTGGAAAAAAGGAATTTTAATTTAAATTGAATTACATAACCATCAATGTTGCATATAAAATGAAATTTTTTAACATATTCCATTCATTATAAATTAAATATTATTATAATACGGCGATGGACTGCATATTTCATTTCTTATCAATTTAAAATGTTATAATAACAAATTTGCTCGATTAACTTTAATTGGTTGAAATTAACACAAATGCAACAACACACACCGACACGCATACATACACTAGTAGTTACATATATAAACCGGCTATACAGTAATCCTATTAAGGCAGTTAAACGCGCAACGCAACGTTTTCAAAGTTATTTCACATAACGCCGATCTATCGATTGTTTGGTTGGCTGGTTGGTTGGTTTAAAATTAAACTAAATAAAAAAACTGAAAAAACGTAATGAGGTTTTAATAATATTATATGAATAATTAATTGAAATAAAAGCAATCGCTAATGACATTATTAGCAATTGTATCAGCGGCATGTGACAGTTTTACAAATTGTCACTAATTCCAATAATATTGCCTATTGCGCAAAAAATTGTTTTAAACTAAAAACTACAATAAATTAAGCATCTAAATACGAGGATTATAACAAATATTCAAATAAGTGCATTTAAAACTTAAATTTTGTGAATTTACGAAAGATAAAAATTATCTAACCGTCAAGAAAACAAGTAACAAGGTATCAGTCGGCTTTGCCGACAATATATCCCCTTAGTCTGTGACAACTGCTAGAGCTATTCGAAACAAAGTTTGAAATTTCTTCACGAACAGGTTTGTGGGGGAGGTACCGGAAGAAATGGACCGATATATTTCATCTTCGTCTTTGACGTTAGTTTGGAAGAACAAGTAAAGAGGTCTATAGTCGGACGGGGCCGACCCTGTCATACCCTACACTACTTCCCTTGGGCACTAGTTGATTGCGAAGTCTACCTTGTTCCTTCGAGGATGTTGTAAGGATGTACAGTCTGTCGCAAAAGTTAGTATGTAACATTAAAACCACACTGTATTAGCGACAAAAAGCACTATAACTTATTGAAAACAAAATACAAATTGATTTATTTGATAGACACGAAGGTAGTCGTCGGTGGTAACTATGTGTAATATTTGCATACAAAAGAAAATGTACGATTCGAATCCAGAATAACCCAAAATTTATATCGCAAAAGTTAGTATGCACCAGAGAACATCCTTGTGGAACTATGTAACAAATGTTTGATATTTTTGAACGAAATATAACTGAGTCTGTATTTAAGATCCTCAAGAGGATATAAATTAGTTTTATTGACAGTTATAGTACTTATAATGACAAATCCACCAAATTGGTCATCTATAAATACAACCACTGTATCGACAAAATTCCGAATGTTATGTCAATATGGGGTGATCTTGATCGAGTATCGGCTTGTCCTGTTTGAAAAAAACTGGTATTTCTTGAAAGTAACCCATAATGTTCGCCAAGTTCCTTTTGAAACATGTAATAATCCTTTATCCACACATATAAGGACTTTCTTTTTGAGTTAATTTTGCCACAAATTGTGCCCCATTTAATAGTAGGAGAAACTCAATTTACGTTTTGTACAGTTATATTGACCTACCGGCCTCTTAACAGAATCGGATATACTTCTCGTGTCTATAGTGTCTAACGTTCTACTAATGTATAATGTACTTCTTTTAACTGATCCATTTAGTTGTATTTTGATCCTTAATGAAGCGAACGCTGCTTTTCAGAAGATTTCTGCACTATCCCTGAACTATAAAAGCATTGAAAGCTGTGTATTAAAATATTCAAATAGACATCACATATTACAGTGATGGGCACAAAACGGAAATTTATTTTTGTTGTGAATATAAAATGGGGTAAAATTTTTGAGAAAATTGACTCAAACGAAAGTCTTTATGTGTAAGGTTTAGGATTGTTACATGTTTCGACAGGACAATGGCTCCAAAGGTATGGGTTTCCTTCAAGACCTTCCCCTTTTATCAAACAGGACATGCTGAAACTCGATCAAGATCACCCATATTGAAACTTTAGAGCTTTTCTGAGCATTTCATAGCTTTATAATTCATAAACAGGACATAACACTTGCAATTTTGTCGCTACAGTAGTTGTATTTATACATGAACAATTTTTCTGCGTTTTACAATCCAGCGTACGGTGGATTTGTCACCATCAGTACTATAACTGCCATTAAAACTAATTTATATCCTCTTGAGGATCTTAAATACAAATTTAGTTATATTTTGTTCAAAAATACCGAACATTTTTTACACAGTTCCACAAGGGTTCTGCGGTGCATACAAACTTTTGCGATATAAATTTTGGGCTTTTTACGATTCGAACCGTACATTGTCTAATGAATGCCAATATTGCGCACTTTTCATTGTCATCACCGAAGACATATTGTAGCATAGAAGGTAAAAGAAGTTCTTTATAAACTATAGAGAAAAACACACTCATATGCCACGGTGCGCCTGAATCAACTTTAAATGGAAGGTGCTTACATCTGGGAAGTTTTTGCAGAGTCTGAAACTACAATGTTCATAGATGAAAAAATAAAAAAAACAAGTAAGAAAGGCTTTAAATTCGGCTAGACCGAACTTGCTATACCCTCCACCACGAGTTTTAATGAAGTAAAATCAAACAATTAGTTTCCTTTTGTTTATGAAGAAGACTAAATGGCAATGTGGCCAGCCTTTAAAATACCGAAATTCGGGAGGTACCGTTCCATAGGGCCTTTATCAAAACGCCTATCTACCTAAAAATTTCTGGCGGAAAGTTTTTAGACTCAAAGAAGACAAAATTTCCGATATTTCAGTAAAACCTTCAAAATACCAGAAATCAAGAAGCACGCTTCTATGGGGGATGCAGGAACCAGCGGACCTATACTGGTAATTCTCTTCTGGAATATTTTATGACCACATGGAAGACTTAATAAAAAATTTAATTTTTTCGGTGGGATATTGACACAACCTTCAGAATTTCGAAAATCGGGAGGTACCGTTCTATGGGGGCTATATCGAAACGTGGACCTATACCAACGAATTTCAGTCAGAACGGCTTTTACCTCCACATTTCAGCCATTTCGGTGGGTTATTGTGGCCACAACCTTTAAAATACCGAAAAACGGGAGGTACCGTTCTATGGGGGCTATATGTAGGCGTAGACCTATACCGACAAAGTTCTGGACGAAAGCTGTATACCCCCAACAAAGACTAAGTGCCAAATTTCAGCCATTTCGGTGTGATATTTAGGCAAAAACCTTTAAAATACCTATACGTAGATGTTTACCTATACCGAAAAATTTCATATGGAACGTTTTATACCCCATATGAAGACCAAATATCAAATTTCAGCCCTTTCGGTAGAATATTGAGGCCACAGCCTTCAACATACCGGATATAGAAAGGTACCGTTTTATGGGGGCTATACTAAGGCGTAGACCTATACCGACAAATTTCATATAGAACGTTTAATACCCCATATTAAGACCAAATACCAACTTTCTGCCATTTCGGTGGAATATTGTGCCACAACCATCAAAATACCGAAAATAAGGAGGTGTCGTTCTAACTGGGCTATACTAAGGCGCGGACCTGTACCGACAAGTTTCTGGGTGAAAGTTTTATACCCACAGCGAAGACTAAATATCAAATTTCAACCACTTCTGAGGAATATGGAGGCCACAACCTTCAAAACACCGAAAATCGGGAGGTACGTTCTTTGGGGGCTATATGAAGGCGTGGACCTATTCCGACAAATTTCTGAGGGATAGTTTTATACCCCCAGCGAAGACAAGTACCAACTTTCAGCCATTTCGACGTGATAATGAGGCAAAAACCTTCAAAATACCAAATTTAATTATACCCTCCATATTATGGTGGAGGGCATAAAAACAACAAATCGTCGAGCGCTTTTTAAATTAATCGCGATTAAAGTTGCGGAAACCGCAAGTCCTATTGAAATGTGATGTGTGTTTTAGCTCTGAAAATTATCTACAAAATTGATTTTTATGAATTTTTCCTATGTTTTACCATTTTTGAGATATAGCAGTTGCTTCTTTACAAAAGAATGTCATGCACGGTGCACCTTAACTACTTTACATGGTAGGTGCTTAAACCTGGGAAGTTTTTGCAGATTCTGAATAAACACTGTTCATAGATGAGAAAAATCAAAAAAAAAAAAATCGATGAACAGATTTTTAAATAAATCGCGGTCAAAGGTCACATTTTTAGAGTTTTTTAGGTTTTCAGGATTTTGCAAGTCCTACCTACATGGGACTAGAAAGTATGTTGTAGCAGTGAAAATTGTCTACAATATTTTATTAGTCCCATTTCGATAAGGCTTGCAAAATCCTGAAAACCTAAAAACCCTAAAAATGTGAACGTTGACCGCGATTTATTTAAAATTCTTGTTTTGGATTTTTCTCATCTATGAACATTTCTGTTTCAGAATCTGCAATCCCAGGTGTATGCGGTTTTCATTTAAAGTTAGTTAGGGCGTACCGTAAATGACATTGTTTTATAAGGAGGTGATACAATAAGTGCGTTTTCCCAATTTGAACTTCTATATTTCCAAAATGGTAAAACCTTCGACAGGGTGACGTAGGGGATGGAAGATACCAAGGAACGGTCCTGACCGGTTTTAACATGGCAAAGCCCAGGATTTATCTTGGTCCCTCTTTCATCCCAAGTGGACACTGACCTCCCCGTGGTGTCACCTGGGGAACTGCCTTTAACACCCGTTAAAGGTAGTGAGCTAACATGTGCCGCGCGTTCACCCATAAGAACGTTAAAAACTTGGGTTTGGGCGTCGGGTTAGTAACCCTCCCCTAGAAAAAACAGCCTACTATGAAAAAACGAAAGAAAAGAAAAACAAACCCCTCTAAAGTTGACGAACCCCGCAAACGTTTTAAGGACCATGATCTGCGAATCTGCACCTGGAATGTTCGCACTCTTTATAGAGAAGGTGCAGTCTTCGCATTGGCAGACGTACTTGAAAAGTACAAGACCGATATTACTGCCATACAGGAAATACGATGGATTGGGAAAGGCGTCACAACAACACCTAAAGGTGACGCACTGTATTATAGCTGCCATGACGTAAAGCATGAGTTTGGTTGTGGATTCGTAGTTAGTCGGAGACTAAAACATCTTGTATCCAGCTTCACTCCAGTGAATGAAAGACTTGCTGCAATTCGAATAAAAACTAAATTCTTCAACATCAGCTTTATTTGCGCTCATGCTCCCACTGAAGAAAAGGATGAACAGACCAAAGATATATTTTACGAGCGCTCAGAAGAAACATATGACCGTTGCCCTGCCCATGACATTAAAATCATTCTAGGCGATTTTAATGCCAAAATTGGAAAGGAGAATATCTTTGGCCCAACAGTCGGGAAATTCAGTCTCCACAGTGAAACATCTGACAATGGTATGAGACTGATAGACTTTGCAGCTGCAAAAAACATGGTAGTTAGCAGTACCAGATTTAATCATCTCGATATTCATAAGGGCACCTGGCTGTCTCCAGATCAGAAAACAAGAAACCAAATTGATCATGTTGTGATAGATGGAAGACATTCATCGAGCGTGTTGGATGTACGATCGTTCCGAGGCGCAAACATTGATTCGGACCACTACCTTGTTGCAGCAAAGGTACGCACCCGCTTAAACGTAGCAAACAAAGTACGAACAGACACAACACGAAAGTTAGACATCGGTAAGCTGCAATCACAACAGATAGCCACAGCATATTCCACTCAACTAGCCCAATTGCTTAATCAAAGCCCTTCTCATCCTGATAACATATCAGCGCAATGGCAAAGCATTGCCCACTCCATGCAAACAGCCGCAAAATCCATACTTGGATACCAGAGACCTCCACCAAGGAATCCATGGTATGATGAGGAGTGTCGTGCTGCCACCGAAGAGAAAAATGCGGCATATAAGGCTACTTTACAATCCGTAGCAACGCGTAGCGCACGAGAGAGATACAGGGAGAAAAGGAGAGAGGAGAAACGTCTTTTCCGCAGGAAAAAGAGAGAGATGGAAAAGCGGGAGTGTGAAAAAATCGAGATGTACAGGAGCCAGAATGAAGTCCGAAAATTCTACCAAAGAGTCAAGCATCAAACTGATGGCTTTGGTACAGGCACATCCTCCTGTAGAGACCAGCAAGGTAATTTGGTAACTGATACAGATAGTGTACTCAGAATATGGAAAGAACATTTTTCAAATCTGTTGGTATCCAATAGCAGCGAAGACGACGAAGATACCACAGTCCCAATCCCAGAAGATGGTATTGAATGTATACCGCCCAGCCAAGATGAGGTAAAGACAGCAATAAATCGGCTGAAGAATAATAAGGCAGCAGGGGCCGATGGCTTACCAGCCGAGCTGTTCAAAACCGGAGGCGACACGCTGATAAGGTGTATTCATCAGCTAGTTAGCACCATCTGGCAGGAAGAACGAGTACCCGACGATTGGAACCTGAGTATCCTGTGCCCCGTCCACAAGAAGGGAGATAAGACTGTATGCTCTAACTATAGGGGCATAAGTCTACTCCCTATTGCCTACAAGATCGTGTCAGGGGTATTGTGCGAACGACTAAAGCCAATGGTCAACGAGATTATTGGACCATACCAATGCGGCTTTAGACCTGGCAAGTCCACCATTGACCAGATATTTACCCTGCGGCAAATCCTGGAGAAGACCCAAGAGATGCAGATCGACACCTACCACCTTTTTGTCGATTATAAAGCAGCCTTCGACAGTCCGCTGCGCTCAAAGGTATTCCAAGCCATGTCTGAATTTGGTATTCCCGCAAAGCTCATCCGGCTTTGTAAAATGACTTTAACTGACACGAGGTCCTCAGTTAAAATAGGAAAGAACCTCTCCGAAGAGTTTGGTACCAAAAGAGGTTTCAGACAAGGAGACAGCCTTTCGTGTGACCTCTTCAACATCCTGCTAGAAAAGGTTATACGAGAGGCAAACGTCAAAAGAAGTGGCACAATCTACACCAATAGTCACATGTTACTTGCTTATGCTGATGATATAGACATCATGGGTCGATCAGTAAAAGAAGTAACTGATACCTTTATAAAAGTCGAAGGAGAATCTGCTAAAGTGGGTCTGGCGGTAAACGGTGAGAAGACCAAGTTGATGGTGTCGACGCGCAATGCGTCCATTGAGCTCGGACCGACTGTGGAAGTTGGTTCCTATAATATAGAGGTAGTAAAAGACTTCGTCTACCTCGGCACCTCCGTCAACACAACAAACGACATCAGTTGTGAAATAAAAAGAAGAATTGTATTGGCCAACAGATGCTACTTTGGATTAAGTAAGCAGTTTAAAAACAAAGCCACATCTCGTCAAACAAAAATAACGCTCTACAAAACACTGATACTACCCGTGCTGATGTATGGCTCCGAAGCCTGGGTACTTGCGCAAGCAGACATGGCAGTGCTTGGTGTGTTTGAGAGAAAAATTCTTCGAAAGATCTACGGACCAATCTGCGTTGACGGTGAATATCGACGTCGCATGAACCACGAGCTGTATCTGCTATACAACGACATCAATATTGTTAAACGTATCGAGATGCAGCGATTGCGTTGGCTAGGCCATATCAAAAGAATGAGCGATGATGAACCCACTAAAAAGGCGTATGAATACATGCCACATGGCGGTGCACGCAGAATTGGCAGGCCAAGGAATAGATGGCGCAAACAAGTGGATGATGAGATGACAAGGCGCGGTATTCCAGAGTGCAAAGCAACAAATAGAGAGGAATGGAGATCTCTTCTTAGTTCGGCCTATAGAACAAATGTTCTGTAGTGGGCCAGCTAAGTAAGTAAGTAAGTAAAACCTTCGACAATATCATAAAGTTCAATCTTGTAGAGAATTTTCACAGCTACAACATTTGTAGTTTCAGACTCCGCAAGAACTTCTAAGGTATAAGCACCTTTCATTTAAATTTGGTTCGGGCGGAGCGCCAGTTCATTTTACATACCGAAGATTCCTGAAGGTATTTTATAAAGAGAAGATATATTCAGGACATCTAGATATTTTCCCTAGTGAGGTATTCCATAGACATAAGACCTCGTCTTGGGGTCTTCTATAGACAGAAGACCGCTTAAGATCTTTTATAGCCAGAAGACCTTTTGAGGTCTTCTACCGACAGAAGACTTCTTGAGGACTTCTATAGACAGAAGACCTCTTAATGTCTTCTATAGACAGAATAACTCTTGAGGTCTTCTATAGACAGGAGACCTTTTGAGCAGGCCTTCTGCAGACAAAATACCTCTTAAGGTCTTCTATAGACAGAATAACTCTTGAGGTCTTCTATATACAGAAAACCTCTTGAGATCTTTTATATACAGAAGAGCTCTTGAGGTCTTGTATAGACAGGAGAATTCATGAACAGATTTTCTATACCCAAAAAAACTTCTCTCTTCAGGTCCTCTATTGTAGACCTCTTTAGGTCTTCTATAGACAAGATACCACTTGAGCAAGCCTTCTGCAGACAGAAGAACTCTTTGTCTTCTATTGACAAAAGACCTGTTGTATTCTAATATAGATATATGACTATTGATCTCTTCTATAAACTGAAGACCTCCTGAGGTCTTCTATAGACAGAGTACCTCTTGAGGTCTTCTACACATAGAAGACTTCATGTCTCGCAGTCACATATACACAAAAGACCACTTGAGGTCTTCTACACAAAATACCTATTGAAGACTTCTATGCGCAGAAAACCTCTTCAGGTGTTCTATAGTAGACCCCTTGAGCAGGCCTTCTTCAGACAGAAGAACTCTTTGTCTTCTATTGACAAAAGACCTGTCGTATTCTAATATAGACATCTGACTATTGATCTCTTCTATAAACTGAAGACCTCCTGAGGTCTTTTATAGACAGAGTACCTCTTGAGGTCTTCTACACACAGAAGACTTCTTGTCTCGCAGTCATATATACACAAAAGACCACTTGAGGTTTTATACACAAAAGATCTATAGAGGACTTCTATGCGCAGAAAACCTCTTCAGGTCTTCTATAGTAGACCCATTGAGCAGGACTTCTGCAGACAGAAGAACTCTTTGTCTTCTATAGATAGAATACTTTTTCAGGTATTCTACACACAGAACACTTTTTAAATTATTTTACACTGAAGGTCAATAGAGGTTTTCTATAGAAAAAATATTTCTTGAGGACTTACATATATAGACGGAAGAAGTGCTCTATATTTCGAAGATATCAAGAAGTATTGTGACTATAAGAGATCTCAATAAACCTCCTGTCTATAGAAAACTTCAAGAGATCTTCCGCCTTTAGACAAATTAAGAGTCCTACTGTCTGTAGATATCTTCAGTACGAAGCCCTCTATAGGTCTTTTTTGTAGCAGAAATCATGAAGTTTTCTGTCTTCAGAAGAACTATAGAGATCTTGAGCTTAAATATATCAAGTGCTTTTTTTACCCTAGAAGACCTCAAGAGATCGTTTTTATAAAGACAACTTTAAGAGGTCTTCTATTTTTAAAAACCCTCAAGAGGTACTTTGTCTATAAAAAGCCTCAGGAGGGCTTCTGTATATAGATACTTCAATAGCCTCAGAAGGTATTTTGTTTATAGATGATCCCAATAGTCTTCTGTGTATATTAGAGTCTGCAGAAGAGCTGCTCAAGGCCTTGTCTCTATAGAAGAGCCTAAGAAGTTTCATGTATATAGAACACCTGAAGAGGTATTCTGTCTATTGAAAACATCAAGGGGCCTTCTTCTTTTAAAATCTTCTCTCTATTTCTTCTATCTACTTAAAATCACGAGTTTTTCTTTCAGTAGATGATTCAGCCACAAAACGTCTTCTGTCAATAGAAGAAAGACTTGGCTATCGAAGAATTGAAGAGACCTCTTAAGGTTCTATCTATAAAAGACATCAAGCTGCCTTCTGCTTAAAGAATACCCCAAGAGTTCTTCCATCCACAGAAGACCTCAAGAGATCTTCCGTCTGTAAAAAAGATCTGAAAGAAAGATGAGATCTCCTGTCAACAGAAGCCAATAGAGGCTTTCTGTCTATTCAGGACCTAGAAAGGTCTTCCGTCTTAGAAGACTTCAAGCGGTTTTCTGTCTGTTGAAACTCACGAAATCTTTAGAAGACCTCAACAGGTCTTCTGTCTATAGAAAACTTCAACAGCTCTTCTATCTATAGAAGACCGCAACAGATTTTCTCTCTATAGAAGACTTCAACTGGTCTTCAGTCTATAGAAGAGGTTTTGGGTCTATTGAAAAGCACGAGGGGTTTTTTCTGCAGAAAACGTTAAAAGTTTTTCAGTCAAGAACATTGGTGACGTTGTATACCCTACTCCACAATGTGGGAAGGGTATTATAGGTTTTTTTTGCTAAAAAATCGTGTAACACCGCAAAATATTCGTCGTACACCCCCAATGTTATATACCAATTTTCACATTTCGACGAATTAAACCGATATAGCGATGTGTGTCCGTCCTTACGTTTATCTGTACGTCCATTATAAATTGTAATCAAACTCCAGGCCGCATTATGGACCGATGCTTACAATTTTGGATGATGACTTATTTAGCGGGTGAAATTGGCCATTACTTTTGTATGAAAAATACAAAAAAAAATATTTTTGGTCTATATTTTTTTTCCTGGAGGGCATATGCCGGCAAAGTAAACTACATATGGAAATAGAACTTCTGATCTTCCCCCTGATGCAAATTGTAATCACGTGTCTGCTAGATAACAGGTCTTCTGCTTAATATATAATGTGTTTTGTCTAGAGAACCACATTTTCCTATTCCCATTGCATTGCAAATTACATGGTGCCCTAACGTTTTCATTGTCGAATTGGATTTTTATACCAACATTGCAGCCAGGCAAAATCAAATTTTCAACGGTGGCAAAATATGCTTCACTAAGGTTTGCGACATTTTCCTAGTATTTCAGCCATATAAAACTTGTCTACAAGTGGTGTCTTAGGGCACGCCGTTCGGACTCGGAGATAAGCTGTGGGTCCCATATCATTAAGCCAATATGAATCGGGGTGCACTCACTCATTGATATGAGAGAAGTCTCCCTTGTCCCTTCTGAGATGTTTGTGAAACAATTATTATATTATTATTTAAGCTTGGTGTGATACGGTACCAGAATCCACAAAGTTATTTCTTACAATAAGTTTATTTGTTCCATAAAGAAATTTTGATTTGTGGAAAGGTGTAGGGTATCACATGGCCGGCCCTGTCCCACAGTGGAAAAAATACCGATCTAGCGCGCCAAAAGTAAAAAATCTCATACGCCAATTAAAAAATTAATAGTGCAGTATTGATCTAAGGAGTCCACTGAATCTAACGGAAGTTAAAATAATTTGTTTTCCATCAGTCAGAGCTAAATAACAGTTCATTTCTTGAAAATTTATGGACTGGTTTTCATAATATATTTTAGTAGTAAATTGGCGATCGTCTCTTGCAGTCTTCCTACAAAGTAATTTTAAAGCTTTATTGTATTAAATATTTCTTGTAGAAAGGTGAATTAAAATATATTGAATATAAGATGTTATTTATTTTAACTTGGATTTTACACTTAAAACATGTGACATGCGATTTTTTTTCAACTTGAGTAATTTGTTAAAGCTTTAACTAGGGAGTGTCACAGGATGACGCCTAGATTTTTTTTTTATTTTTAGCAATAAAAATTGCCATATATATTAATAAATGAACTAAAATGATCCTTTTTGAACTAAAATTATCCAAATCATGGATAAACATTCGATAAAATATTGATTTTAATTTTGGCGAGCTAAATCGGTACTTTTTTCCACTGTGCGTCCGACTATAGCCTTGGCTTACTTATTACTTCTTCACCAAATTCCGCCACACATTCCAAATTTCATTGAAATTGAACATACGTAGTGTGTTTGGTGCATCAAATATATCAAATCGGCCGCAAATCTATATGGGAGCTATATCGAAATCTGAACCGATTTCAATATAATTTGGAGAACTGATGAGATCCAGTGGCGTGGATCAAAACTATAGTATTCCCTGCCTTACCCCTTGGCGAACAATGCCAAATCTTTTCCACTAATAAACTACTTGTTTTAAAATATTAAAACAACAAAAATGGGATTAAGCTATTTTGAAAAAACAAAATTGCAAACGCTATCCCAATAAAAAACGCCACAATGTTTCTAATTGAAGACACTGGCACGACGTGTGTTGTTTTTGCTGTAAAGCAGACCTACCAAATTTTGGTGTGTGCATTCGTTGAAATTCGACGACACATGCTAGTGGAAGAGGTTTGAATTGTTTTCGCAGACACTTTCGTCGGAGTTGTGTGAGGTTGCCAAAGAAAAAACTTCTCATTGAACTTTTTTCTTTGCTTACCTTTATACTTCGAGCTGACGATTGATGTTTGGGTATACAAATTTTATTGTTGAAGAAGTTATTGAAAAATAACTTCGGTGGAGAATATCCACAAACAAGAAACAAGGGAACTGATGAGATCCAGTGGCGTGGATCGAAACTATAGTATTCCCTGCCTTACCCCTTGGCGAACAATGCCAAATCTTTTCCACTAATAAACTAGTTGTTTTAAAATATCAAAACAACAACAATGGGATTAAGCCAGACTATTTTGAAAAAACAAAATTGCAAACGCTATCCCAATAAAAAACGCCTCAATGTTTCTAATTTGGAAAATATATTTCTAGACCACATTGCATCTCACATTCCAAATTTCAATGAAATTGGCATAGCGTGTTTGATGCATCAAATACATGAAATCGGCAGAAAATATATATGGAAGCTATATCCAAATCTGAATTGATTTCAATATAATTTGACATACTTCTTTCTACACCATGTTCCGCCGCACATTCCAAATTTCAATGAAATTCTGCATACATAGCGTGTTTGATGCATGAAATAAATGAAATCAACCGAATATATATATCACCAATATTTTTGAAAATTTAACATAGCTGAAGCCAAGGTTTACCCTTTTAGAACACGCGACTTGTGATTGTATATTATACAAATTAAATGTTTATGGATAAAATGAAATGTTTTTGGACGCGGCAAAAAATATTGGCCTCAAAAGTTAATTTGCGTGGAAGCTGTGGCTATATTTATGTTAGAAAATGGGTAAAAATGGGTTGAAGCCAACGTGTCTTTTTTGTTTTCTCTCGATCTGTGAGTAAACCACACTTCTCACGATTTTCCTGTCAAAGTAAAAGTAGAAGCCAACTAAATAAGGATCATCTCACTTATGTATTACTTTTCAAAATTTGAACTGCTTCTACCATTAAATGATGCTGACATTTTGAAGCCAAATTTACAGTGTTTTTTGACATTTTCTTCTAGTCGCGTTTCGCAAACAGATTTTCCAAAAAGGCTTTAATAGGTTTATAGTACTTGCGATTCTGAGTTTTTTGATACGTATATCGTGAATGTAGCCCCCACAGTTTCACAGAAATATGTATCGAAATGACGAAATTTTGTGTGAATATTTTTCTAAAAATCATATTATTCGGGTCTAATATTTACAATTGTCATTCGATGACCTCGTACTCTAGTGCACATTTTAGGTTTTTTCGTTCCGGATGTAATAAATCATTCCCCGTGAAAATCCATCTACTAAATCGCGAGTTACGAGAAAATCCAACATAGCAAAATCACCTAAAATTGTTTTTGATAATATCGCGTATTTCATCACGTTTTCTGTGTGTCATTCCCCCGGCAATGAAACAGTTGATACAGCCTTTTCGCTTTTACGGAAACAGAGATTTGAAAACTTCACTGATAAGGGAGCTGTATTCATTTTATCCCAAAAAATTGTGTGTGATGCTACATCCACCGTCCTTGATTGATCGCCTACAAATAGATATATATCGATGTAGATTTTCATGGTGGACACTGAAATCGGATGCGGACAAAAATTGTATGCACTTTGCGCAAATTAGCGATATTTTATAGGTATTTTAATGCTAAGATGCAGCTGATGCTACATCTTAGCCTCCAAATTAAATTTGGAAAAATATATACAAATTAACAGATATGGTCTTCCGGTACATGAAAATCACATGCGGACAAAATGATTTTGATAATTACGCGATTTACACGAATTTTAAAATGCATATAAATAAAAATGGGTTATTTGACCTCTATTTCCATTTCAGAAGCTTTGACATATATCCTCATCAACCCAATTAGCTTCCCTAATGGGAAAACTTTAATATGAATGTCAATAAAACAAAATCCGTCTATTTTGTTGGGAGATTTAAGCAAAATGAAGGAAGTATTCCTATAAATTTTTTCAATATTTTCTACTACATAATGCATGTGAAAAAAATATTTTTTCAAACAAAAAATAATTTGTTGGCCAGAATATGCGCTTATTTTGGCGCTAACATCCAAACTATAACACCAATCTGTATGATTGCAGTCTCATTTGATTCGCCGTGAAGTTTGGATTCACAAAAATTTTTTATGTAATTATATGACCACTAAATGGGCCTTAATTTTGAAAAAAGTTGACTTATATTCAATAATTTATCAATTTTATGTACATTCCGCGAATTCTGTGTAACATTTTGCAGGTATTATGTAATCTATTCGCTGAAGTCACTTCGAGAGAACTTTTTTGTAACAATTGTGCTCATTAAAATAATTAGCGTTTTTATAATATTTTTTTTTTCTTAAAAAGCGAAATAATAGCGCCATAACTTTTATCTGCAACAACTAAAAATTGGCTCGCGACCAGATTCGTACTAGAAATCTTTTTCTTAACCTACATATCAAAAATCGTTGATGTAGCGCGAAAAAAAAATTATCCTTTTTTTCTGAAATGGAATATGAAATAATTGACAATATTCCTGATATATATATATATATATATATATATATATATATATATATATATATATATATATATATATATATATATATATATATATATATATATATATATATAAATTCTTCGAAAAACGAGAAACGACTGAACCGAATTCGATGAAATTTTCTATGTGGAGTTTTTAGGTCTGAGAATAGGTTTTTAGCTATTTTTTATACTGGTCAGTGGAGTGACCAGGGTACCTCCCACACAAAATTTTTTTTAAAAAACGTGAAATCAAAGATACTTTTGAACGTATTGTTTAAAAATTGATTGCAATACTATCGTAATAACTGTCTTGATCCTGAGTGGTCATCTCGGAAGTGGAATATCGCGGTCAGCCCATTTTTTTAAAAATGTATAATTATAGGTAATATCCTTAATTTTAGTAAGCTTGACTACAAAAACGCTATAAACAATGGCTTCAATAATTGGGAAGCGCGATCAACCCCACATTTTGGAATACAGTACAATCCAAATAACGTTAAATGTCCCTTGACCGAAATTCCAAAAAATCGATTGAGAAATCAGGCAAAACATAATTTCAAAGATGGTTAAATAACTAGAACATCTAAAAACTCTGCATTGGTCAGTAAAGCGATGGGCCAGCAATTCGGTGCATCTATAACCTATCTAAATGTATATAGGGTACTTTCAGACTGACATGATTTTCTAAATTAAACATCCAAATCGGCTGGACCGAATTGGAGGAAATTATGTGTAGGTTCATAAGGTGGTAGAATACCAAAAATGGAGGGTGTGGGGGACCTCCCCAACAACGGGTTTTAACAAATCGCTAAATATCAGAGATTATTAGACGTATTGGTACTTAATACAATTGCAATTGTGGCCTCTGCCATTAATGGGTGTTTTGGAAGCAGAATACCGCGATTGCGTCCAATTTTTGAAAGCTTTATTCTTACTGATTAGATTTACAAATTTAGTAAGTAAGACAGCAAACATGGTATGAACATTGACTTGGAATAACTCTATCAAGACCACGTTTTTTTAATACAGCAAAGTCTAGATAAACCCAATAGCATTTTGAAGTCATTTTTTATGAATCACAGATGTTTTCATGTTAAGAAGTGCAAAATAATAACGTGTTCAATTAAACATCTCTCTGTTAACTAGAAGTAAAAACGACGTTAAGTTTGACCGGCTCCAACTTTTATGCACACCACCATAAATTATATTGAAATCAGGTGTTAGCCTTTCCGGTTGAATAATGTGGCTGAAATATTCAAAATCCCCAAAAAATCGATAGGTATCGTTTTATGAATGAAAACATGGATTTATACTGACAATTCTCTGCTAAAATATTTGATACCTCCAAGGAAAACTAAATACCAAATATAACCATTTCTCTTGAATAATGCCGCTAAACCTTGAACATATTGAAAATCGGAAGGTGTCGTTCAATGAAGGCTACATAAAAAACTTCTACCGAATATTCACAATGAAGACAACACACCAAATTACCATAGCCATTTCGGTGGGATAATGAGACTAAAACCTCCAAATTATCGAAACTCGGGAGGTACCGTCCTATATGCCGATAATTCTCAGCAGAATTGGTTTATACCCCCAAGGGAGACTAAGTACCAATTATAGCCATTTCGTATGAATAATGTGGCTATAAACTTGAAAATACCGAAGATCGAGAGGTACCGTTGAATGAAAACTATTTAGAAACCTGGACCTGTACCGAATATTCTATGTTTTATACCCACACTGAATACTAAATACCAAATTGCAGCCATTTCGGTAGGATAATGAGACTAAAACCTCCAAAATATCGACATTCGCGCGGTACCGTTCTAGGGTAGTTCTATCAAAACGTGGACCTATGCTGATAATCCTTTGCAAAAATGCTTTATGCCTCTAAGGGAGACTAAATTCCAAAGTATTGTCATTTCGGTGGGATAATGCGGCTAAAACCTTGAAGATTCCGAAAATCGGTCGGTCAGTCGGTGCTATATCAAAATGTGGACTGATATAACCAATTTTCAATACCAAACATACTACGAGAAAAAATAAAAACTTCTGTACCAAATTGAAAAGCTCTATGTTAAATATCGCGAGCTGTATCTTGATTTCAACAGACAGACGGACATCGTTATATTCACTTATTTTTTTGTTGATCACGAATATATACTTTATAAGTTCTCCGACGAATATTCCGATGTGTTACAAACAGAATCATAAAGTTAATTATACCCTTCATATTATTGTGGAGGCTTTAATTAAAGTAATTTTATATTTTACCACTGGAGATACCATTGCATGAGGGTTATACCAAAACGTCGATTTATTGTCAATTCGGTTCGAATATCTAGAGGTATCAATATTAGATAGATACATTGTAGATAGATTACTAAGCCTTACACGGAAATCCAAAACGACGGGCCAGCAACGCGGAACCGGGTCAGCTAGTATTATGATATGAAAGTTTGAAACAAATGTGTTACTCCCTTCGAGAAATTTAGTAAAGAGTTTTGGACTTTTTTTGGAGGTAGCCGAAGAAGATGAACATAGTGGCCCGTCTTCGAACTTGATCTAAAATTTCCTTTTTTTAGTTTAGTTTGGCTCGAGGTCAGTAGAATAAAAAACAATTTTAATTTTGTTTTTTTTTTATCATTTTATTTTTCCAATATTTCGATCGGCATCATCGATCATCATCAGGGATTATACTTTAAAAAACAAATAACATTGATTTTATAACTATATTAACAATTGTTATTCTATGACAATAATTATTTTTAGTTTTATTCACGAACAACAAACTCTGCTTCTACATCCATCTGCAAGTATTTTCGGACTAAACTTTTTGGTGTTTTTCAACGATCGACGATGCCGATCGAAATATTGGAAAAATAAAATGATAAAAAAAAACAAAATTAAAATTGTTTTTTATTCTACTGACCTCGAGCCAAACTAAACTAAAAAAGGAAATCTGATTCCAAAGGTCAACAAAAAAACCACACAAAAACTTGATCTAAAATTTTATAAAAAATTATGATGTGCAAATTTTTGGATTAAATCGGTTGATCCCTTCGAAAGTTATCTTGGTCCTTAGATCGTCCATAGACAGAAGACCTGAGGTCTTCTACAGCCAAAATACTTCGTGTGATCTTCTAAAGGTAGAAGACTTCTAAGACCTAAAATCCCTCGTACAGGCAGAATAATACTTGCGGTCTCTATATAGAACAAGTAGGAAAAGCGTTAAGTTCGGTCGGGCGGAACTTTTTATACCCTCCACCACAAATTTCAGCCATTTCGGTGGCTTAATGTGGCCACAACCTTCAAAATACCGAACATCGGAAGGTACCGTTCTACGGGGCCTATATGATGGCGTGGAGCTATACCTACAAATTTCTGGGGGAAAGCTTTATACCCCCAATGAAGTTTAAATACCAAATTTCAGCCATTTCGGTGTGATAATGAGGCTAAAACCTTCAAAATACCGAAAATCGGGAGATATCGTCCTATGGGGGCTATATCAAAACGTGGACCTATATAAACATTTTATGGTAGAAATGTTTCTTAGCCCCTGGAAACACAAAATACAAAGTTACAACCGATTCTGTTGTCAAATGGGACTAATACATTCAAAATATATTAAAATGACGCGTACTTTATATGGGGGCTATACCAAAACGTGGACCTATATATATATAAACCAACTCTGGTAGGAATGCTTTTTGGCCTCTGGAGACACAAAATACCAAATTACAACTAATTCAGTTGTAAAATGGGACAAATATCTTAAAAATTCCTTAAAACGACGACGCGTTACGCGTCATATTGTATGGGGGCTATACGAAAGCGTGGACCTACATAGCCGGCTTTCAATACCAAAAGTCCTACGTACATATTATAGATTTTCCCAAAATTTCATCCATCTATGTCAATCCGTTCGGACGCTAGAATGATTTCCACAGACGGACGGACATGGCTATATCGATGTTGAATTGCACGCTGATAAAGAATATATATAGTTTGTATATATAGTCTACAATGATTATTTCGAGTAGTTACAAACGGAATGACAAACTTAATATACCCCCATCCTATGGTGGAGGGTATAAAAAATACCTCTAGAAGGCCGTTGGGGGTTTACTATAGACAGAAGAGCTCTTGGGATCTTCCATAGATAGAAGGACTCATTATGGCTTTTTAGACCTCTTGAAATCTTTTATAGACAAAAGAACTCTTGATGTCTTCCATCTTCCTATTGACCTAAAGTGGTCTTAAGGTTTTCTATAGACCGAATACCTCTTGAGGTGTTTTATAAACCGATGACATTTTGAGCTCTTCTATGGTCTTCTATAAAGAAATGATCTCTTGAGGTCTTCTATGGACAGAAGATCTTTTGAGGTATTCTATAGACAGAAAACCTCTAAGGTCTTCTAAAGACAGAAGATCGCTTGAAGTCTTTAGTAGACAGAAGACCTCTTGAGTTCTTTTATAGACAGAAGACTTCTTGAAGCCTTTTATAGACTGAACACCTCTTGAGGTCTTCAATAGAGTGGCGACCTCTTGAGGTCTTTTATATACAAAATAACTCTTGAGGTTTTATATAGACAGAAGAACACTTGATGTTTTCTATAGACAGAATACGTCTTGAGACCTTTTATAAACAGATGACCTATTGAGATCTTCTATAGACAGAAGGTCTCTAGAGGTCTTCTATAGACAGAAAATCTCTTGATTAGACCCCTTTTGGTCTTCTATAGCGAGGGATTCTATGTACAGAAGCCTTTTGGAGTCTTCTAAAGACAAAATACCTCTTGAGATTTGCTATAGATTGAAGATTTATTGAGGTCTTCTCTAGACAGAAGACCTCTAGAGGTCTTCTATAGACAGAAAATCTCTTGAGATCTCCTTCAGACAGAAGACCTCTTGAGGTCTGCTATAGAGAGTAGACTAACTGAATTCTGCTATAGAGAAAATACCTCTCGAGGTTTTCTATAGAGAGAATACCTCTTGAGTTATTCTATAGAGAGGATACCTCTTGAGGTCTTATATAGACCGAAGACCTTTCGACAGAAGACCTCCATAGACAGGCATCCTCTTGAAAACTCTTGAGGTCATCTATACCTCACCACATGCGATGGTATTTTTTCAGAAAACCTCTCTACGTCATCCGTAGAGAGATGACTTATTTAGGTGATCTGTAGACAGAAACCTCTTGAGGTGTTCTATAAAGAGAAGACCTTACTTACTTACTTAGCTGGCCCATTACAGAACATTTGTTCCATAGACCGAACTAAGAAAAGATCTCTAATTCTCTCTGTTTTTCACTTGACTTTTTGGAATACCGTGCCTTTTAATCTCTTCATCCACTTGTTTGAGCCATCTATTCTTTGGCCTGCCAATTCTGCGTGCACCGCCGTGTGGCATGCATTCATACGCATTTTTTGCGGGATCATCATCGCTCATTCTTATGATATGGCCTAGCCAACGCAATCGTTGCATCTCGATACGTTTAACTATATTGATGTTGTTGTATAGCTGATATACATAGCTCGTGGTTCATGCGACGTCGATATTCACCGTCAACGCAAATCGGAGGATGTGCCTGTACCAAAGCCATCTGTTTGATGTTTCACTCTTTGGTAGAATTTTCGGACTTTATTCTGGCTCCTGTACATCTCGAGTTTTTTCACACTCCCGCTTTCCATTTCTCTCTTTTTCTTGTAGAAAAGACGTTTCTCTTCTCTCCTTTTCTCCCGATATTTCTCTCGTGTGCAACGCGTTGCTACTGAGTGTAAAGTAGCTCTATATGCCGGATTTTCTCTTCGGTAGCAGCACGACACTCCTAGTCATACCACGAATTCCTTTGTGGAGGTCTCTGGTATCCAAGTATGGATTTTGCGGCTGTTTGCATGGAGTGGGCAATATTTTGCCATTGTGTTGTTATGTTATCAGGCCAAGGAGTGCTCTCATTGAGCAATTGGGATAGTCGAGTGGAATATGCTGTGGCTATCTTTTGTGTTTGCAGCCTATCGATGTCCAACTTCCGCGTTGTGTCTGTTCGTGCTTTATTTGCAACGTTTTGACGGGTACGTACCTTTTCTGCAACAAGGTAGTGGTCCGAATCAATGTTTGCGCCTCGGAACGATCGTACATCCAACATGCTCAATGAATGTCTTCCATCTATCACAAAATTATCAATTTGATTACTTGTTCTTTGAACTGGAGGCAGCCAGGTGCCCTTATGAATATCGAGATGATTAAATCTGGTACTGCTAACTACCATGTTTTTTGCAGCTGCAAAGTCTATCAGCCTCATACCATTGTCAGATGTTTCACTGTGGAGACTGAAATTCCCGCCTGTTGGGCCAAAGATATTCTCCTTTCCAATTTTGGTATTAAAATCGCCTAGAATAATTTTAATGTCATGGGCAGGGCAACGGTCATATGTTTCTTTTAAACGCTCGTAAAATATATCTTTGGTCTGTTCGTCCTTTTCTTCAGTGGGAGCATGAGCGCAAATAAAGCTGATGTTGAAGAATTTAGCTTTTATTCGAGTTGCAGCAAGTCTTTCATTCACTGGGGTGAAGCTGGATACCAGATGTTTTAGTCTCCAACTAACTACAAATCCGCAACCAAACTCATGCTTAACGTCATGGCAGCTACAATACAGTGCGTCATCTTTAGATGTTGTTGTGACGCCTTTCCCAATCCATCGTATTTCCTGTATGGCAGTAATGTCCGCCTTGTACTTTTCAAGTACGTCTGCCAATGCGAAGACTGCACCTTCTCTATAGAGAGAAGTCCGCTTGACGAGAAATCAAGACCTCAACAGGTCTTTTATAAAGAGAAGACATCTTGAAGTATTCTATGGACTGCAGACCTCTTGAGATCTACCTTAGGCAGAAGCCAGACGAGCTCTTGTGGTCTTCTTTAGACCAAAGAGGAGTTCCATATGTAGAATACCTCTTGATGTCCTCAGTAGACAGAAAAGGTCATCCGTAGATAGAATACCTATCGCGGTGATATGTAGACAGAAAACCTTTTAAGACTCTATTGAATACCAATGACGGCCATTAAAAGAAAGAGATATCTCTCCAGCTTTCTTATATACAGAAGATCTTTAGAGGTCATCTTTATGCCTATATGCAGAAATTTTCTTGAGGTTTTCTACGTACAGATAAACTCGGGAGACCTCTTGAGTTCTTCTATAGACAGGAGACATCTAAGGTCTTCCGTAGACAGAAGACATCTTAGGTCTTCGTTAGGCATCTATAGACTGAAGACCACTTTAATTGTTATATAAGACTTTAAAAGGTCTTGTGTTTGTAGTGGAACCGAAAGATCTTTTATATAGAACTCTTCAAGTGGTCTTCTGAATATAGACTGCATCAAGAGATCGTCTGCCTATAGAAGGTCTATGGAGGTCTTCTAGAGAAGTGTTTTGTTTATACAAGACCAAACGAGATATTCTTCCTACAGAACAACTAAAATGGTATTTTGTCTGTAGAAGAGCTCAGGAGGTATTTCTTCCAATTTATGGCTACAATTGGATGACCGCAATAGTTTTGTTGTTTACAGATCACATATACATACATATATTTCCCTCAATTGGGTGTATTCAAATTGTGTAATTGATTTTTCTACTCAAACTCTTTAGGTCACGATAGCTCCATTAATTCATTCAACTAAAACTGTCACAAAAATGACTTTCGTCCTTATAAGACAACAATAAATAAAAATAAAATAAAAAAAATTTATTATTCATTTGTCGGGGGTGCCACCGTGGTGCAATGGTACGCACACCCGCCTTGCACACATAAGGTCGTGGGTTCGATTCCCCAGCCAGGCAACATAAAAACACTTTTCAACGGTGGCATAATAACCCTCAGTAATGTTGGCGATATTCGCTGAGTATTTCAGCCATGTAAAACTTCTCTACAAAAGTGGTGTCTTAGACACGCCGTTCGGACTCGGCGATAAACTGTAGGTCCCATATCATTAAGCTAATATAAATCGGGGTGCACTCATTGATATGAGTTTGTGGAACAATTATTATAATTATAGTCATTTGTCGGAAAACTGTCATCCTTAAATTAGTACATGTTATGTCTTTTTATTTGGACCAGACCAGGGGTAGTGGTGTAGGGTGTCACATGGTTGAGACTGTACCGACTAATGCATTTGCTTGTTCAAAATATAGTAAACAAACCTCGTTCTTTCCATATCTGCCTATACCTGTATGATAACTAAAAGCAAGTGTGTTGATTTAAGAATTTGTTGTCTTTGTGGCTTAAATCTGTCAATACGTAGTTTTATATCAAACATCTCGTCTTCTATGGCTAACACAAATGAATTGCTGCAGCAAAAATCATTGTTAAAATAAACCATATAGGCTAGAGAGATGACAACGAACCAAAACACACACACTCAACTCTCTTACAGTTTATGCTTGTGCTAGATACGAACCAGTCATCCAGTCAACCAGCTCGAAGTATTATATCGTCCGTCTGCTTCAGTATGGTGATGATTTATTGATATTTGTTTTAAGTCTTCATTTTTGCGCCTTTGCCATCCATGGCTGCAAATTAAATAAAAATCTTGATTTATGATTCTATGCATTTGCACACTTCGTCATAGCTTCTTGGGCAATAGATAGAACAATCAGTAAAACTAAGATTGGAATTGATTATATGAAAAAAAAAAATACAACAAGATTATTTTCTTGATATTACTGCATACATACATATATTTAGGTTAAAAATTTAAATAAACATTAGTAGATAAATGATAGCATGAAGGCAGGTCTATAAAGTTTCTGGGAGTCCAACATGGGGTGATAATTCAGCCTCCATTGTGCCGCCTATCAATCAGTTAATCACATATCCTGTGATATTTCCATTATAAGGTTGTTTATTGTTGTTATTTATTGATTTTTTGTTTACATTTCATTACAACTCAAAACCTTGAACTCATAACTTGTTGTTTATTTTGCTCTGTTTACTATTTTATAGTCCTAATAAAGTCCAAATAAATATGTATGTATGTGTTGGATTGTTTGTATATTATTTGTTTAATCAAACAAAAACCACAATGACACAATAAATAATAAATTCTCATATGAGGCGAAAAAATAGATTCAATGTCATCTAAAATTTACAAATGTTGCTATTTTTCTGATATATAAATACTTTAGCAGTCAAGAATCTCGTCATCATCATCAGCATCATCGTCATCATTAGCATCCATCCATAAATATGTATATACAAATAGAATATTTAAAATGAAATGCCCACAACAATCGACTAACAATACAAAATCAGTCTCACACACACACACACACCCGCACATCCACAGACAGTATGTATGACTGTCTGCCTCCTTCTATACAAATCTAACAAGCCTGATAATTCATAATTCAAACACATTTAACCGACATGCCGACAGTCACAACAATTACCACAGAAATAATAAAAGACAATTTATGGCATTAGCATGAATCTATTATTTATTTAAATAAAAAAAACTGTATTTATTATTCATGTTTCTGCAAATTCTAACCGACATTGACAACAGTAATGACAAACAAATATTTATGCAAAACATTTGGCATTAAAGTGTCAGCGTTAAATATAGAAAAAGGCAAGTAACATTAAATTAAATTGTAAAATGAAAAAATATTTTCAAAGGTCCTTTAGATGGGGAGGACAGTCGAGAGATTATGTTTTTTTCCTAAAGCAGAAAATACAAAAAAATAACATTTAAATTAAAGCACTGATAATTGGTACAAACTTGAAGACATAATGCTCGTATGGATGCAATATTTTATACTCTTCACTAAAGTTATTTAAATTAATTTTTATACCCTCAGCTCTTATGCTAAAGAGGGATATACACGATAGCTCTCGAACGGATCAACCGATTCAAACCTAATTTTGCACTTCGTAACATTTTGCCTAAACTTAATTCAAGTTCGAAAATGGACCATATTGGTTCACTCTTTCGGTATCGCTATCTTTCGGCAGATACCGTGCAAAACTATGGCTATTTTGGTGAGAGCAATTCAGCAATAAAAGACAAAAACGTTGCTTAATCTTTGTGGTTTTAAATTTTTTTATATTTTCCCTAATATGTTTCTGTAATGAACTATTTTGAATATCATAAATACAAATTCTTTATTGTGTTTAACATTTGCAAAACAAAAAATATTTCAACCATATTTAATTATGTATATAATTTCTGTTCCACCGCAGTGATTATTATTTTTAACTGGTCTCTTGCTGCACATTTTAGCTACTATTTTTTTTTTGAACGAATTAAAACGACTGCATCTCGCATTGGAAACCACAGCATTTGCATTTTGGATAAAATATGACGCTATCGAACGAAGAAGTACTTCTAAAAGTTTTCCTTTTTCCGTCTTCGGTAAAAGACTTGCGAACAAGTAAAAAAATTACAAGTAAAAACAAGTAAGAAAAGTCTATAGTCGGACGGAGCCGACCATGGGATACCCTATACCACTATCCCTGGACAATCGCTCTCCACGGAACTTCTTTTCAATGATTGTGAAAATTTAATTATCAAATATCAGAGATGTAATGTATAATACTTATGACCAAAACCAAAAAGTTATCTAGCATGACAAAGACATTTTTGTAGCAGGAAAGAAAATTTAGTTCACACAAACTAAAATGTAATGAAACCCACTTATGTAGTACTACTACTTCCGTTGTTTAACCGCTACGTTATTGAAATTTTTACCAATTTCACACAAAAGTTTCAGTCCATTTAACCCGTTAAGTATTATCTGATCTTCACGTGGGTTTGTCCGCTTCTTCTTCATCATAAACTCAAACTTTGTTTAAAATTTTGCGGGCTATTATTTTGACCTACAGAGCCGCTACAAAATTGGTTAAAATTTTGTTTTTGGTCCATTTCATCCCCTGAACATTTCACGGTCATCACCAAAAACTAATCATTTCTATTCTGGCCCGAACCCAACCTCCTTAAAAAATTCGTTACAATCGGCCCATAATTGCAGCCTTAAGCTTGTTTACAATTTTTAATGGACGGACACACATCGCTAAATCGCTTTATCTCGTTGAGATATGAATTTCGGCATACCAAATAAGGGGTCTAAGACGAATATTTCGTGGTGTTACATAAACTTTTGGAGAGGCAATAAGTAGCATGGGTTAAAAATGTGGTTCTCTACAAAAACAACAAAAAAAACATTGCTCCACAACATCCCATACGGGACAAGGGAGACTTCTCTCATATCAATGAGTGCACCTCGATTCATATTTAGCTCAATTATATGGGACCTACTGTTTATCCACGAGTCCGAACGGCGTGTCTTAAGACACCACTTATGGAGAAGTTTTTTAACGCTGAAATACTCAGGAAATGTCGCCAATATTACTGAGGGGTATTTTGCCACCGTTGAAAAAATTTTTGATGTTACCTGGCCGGGGAATCGAACCCCCGACCTTCTGCGTGCAAGGCGGGCGTGCATACCATTGCACCACGGTGGTTCTCTACACAGAATCCATTATATATTAGGCGGTAGGCCCGTTATCAAGCAAACACTTTATTGCAATTTACATCAGAGGAAAGGTCAGTAGTTTTTTTCCATATGTAGGCTACTTTGCGAAATATATATGTCCTCGAAATATATAAATTCTCGACCAAAAATAAAATTTTTATATTTTTCATACAAAAGTAATGGTCCATTTCACCCGCTAAAGAATTTCAGATCATCATTCAAAATTGTAGGAATCTTTTTCGACCTATTACCCGGTGCAAAATTTCGGGACTATTGATGTATAATTGCGACTTCTAGCGAGTTTATTATTACACTACAAACAAATAACGGAATATATTAGGCTGTAACTCTGTTATCTGATCATGCACACCAACATAATTGGCATCAATTGAAAGGTCAAGCGTTCCACTTTCAAGTATATCTCACTTGTCCGGAATGTCACTTCCTGGAATTAAGATATAAGCTGTATATTAAAAATTTTCACAATTTTCACACAAAAGTTTTGGTCCATTTAACCCTCTAAATATTATCCGATCGCCATCTCAAATTGCAAGCTTCTCCTTTGTGATATACTCTTACCTTATTTAAAATTACGCGTAGATCGGACTATTATTGAGACCTACAGAGCAGCTAGAAAATTGGATAAATATTATGTTTGTGGTCCATTTCACCCGCTAAATATTTCACGATCATCACCAATAAGAATAGGGATCTATTCTGATCTGAACCCGACCTCCATATAAAATTTCGTGACGATCGGTCCATAATTGCGGCCTGGAGCGTGTTTACAATTTATAATGGACAGACGGACGGACAGACACACATCTCAAAATCGCTTTATCTCGTCGAGATATGAAGATTGGTATGCCACATTGGGGGTCTCCGACGAATATTTCGCGGTGTTACATGAATTTTTACCAAAACAAACTTATAATACCCTTTTCCACATTGTGGTATAGGGTATAAAAATATACCTTTGGCCTGTGTGACCTGAAGCGGGCATCTATTGACAGATCGAATACCGGCTAAACAACCAAAATTCTTTTTCCCAAAAATTATGTATTTAGGGGATTTTCAGAAGTATGCGGCCCTTTTTGGACGTATGAACCTGTCGACAAAATATGGATTTGGATTAATGATCCCAAATGCTGCGGATGAGTTACATGAAGAAAGTGGCCGGATCGACGTAGTCCACTTCGGGAGTTGAACTTATTTTGGGAATTATTGATTTCAATAGATATTGCGCCCACCAGTCATTTCAGTTTCTCACCGTATAATTTAGAGCTTTTGTACCATAATGTCAGGAAATATGGACTTGCCCACGAAAACATAATCTCGCTGTAAACAGGACCAGAAGTAGTACCTTCGGTAAAAAGGATCCTCGAACAGACATCAAACAGCACATAACCCAAAATGTTGACCTTTTGTGAAGAAAGTACCCTAAGGAGCTTAAATTAATTTAGTGGAAAATATTACGTAATCCAAAGTTTGGTGCAAATCATTTTAGCGAAAATTTTTGATCTTTTAATCGCCATCTTCGAACTTTATCTAAGACAAAAATATTAAGATATTGTACCAACGTAGTGTCCGGTTCGAAATTTGTCGTGCGCACTAACCACTACACATGGTGGAAGTATGAACTTGGATTGGGCGCTAGAATTTCATTTTAAAGAATTCAAGTCTGGTTGTCCGAGTTTTGCAATTTATGAGAAGATCCCCGATGGGAAACCAGAAATTCTCTAAGAGAAAGCCTCGTTTGTCTAGAACGCCAAAGTCGATTGCAGATACACGATTGGGCGACAAAAATTGTCATTAACAAACCCACGATTGTGTGCCAGAATTTCATGAAGGATTGACTTACTATTGCTCAGCATTAGTTTTCTATCAACAAAACCACTTCAGAAATTCTTTATAATAATGTCATTGTGATAATATCATGGATTGGGCATCAAAATATCTTTAGAGAAATAGCTACGATTGGTTTCTTTATAAGAATAATATTAATATCCAACCATAGATCAGCAACATTTGTCGTTGAAAATATCCATGACTGTTCCCTATGAAAATAGCGCATTTGGGCGCTAGAGTTTGTCTGATAAATAAAACACGATTGGATGCAACAACGTTTCTATTAACGTATTCACATTTGGTTGCCAGAATATTTAAAACACACAGGTTAGAAACCACAATATTAATATAAAGTTGCCTGTTAACATACCCACGGTTGGCTCCAGAATTGGATTATTAACAAACCCACGTCTTGCCGCTAGATTTTTTATACCCACCACTCCACCATAGTATGGAGGGTATATTAAGTTTGTCGTTCCGTTTGTAATACATCGAACTAATCATTTGCCACCCTATAAAGTATATATATTCTTGAGCAGGATAAAATTCTAAGACGATCTAGCCATGTCCGTCTGTCCGTCTGTTGTAATCACTCTAGCGTCGGCAATAATTGAGATAGAGTGCTGAAATTTTGCACCCGTGGACCTTTTTTCCATAGGCAGGTCAAGTTCGAAGATGGGCTATATCGGTCCACTCTTTGGTATAGCCCCCATATAACGGTACCTCCGGATTTGAGGTATTTTGACGTTCTTCGCCACATTTGCAGACCGAATTAGCTATAATTTGGCACTTGGGGTTCCTAGTGATCAACAAACTTATACCCCAAAGGATATGGGCATAGGTCCATCTTTTGGTATAGTCCCCATATAACGGTACCTCCCGATTTTCGGTATTTTGAGAATTTTAGCCACAATTTTTAACCGAACTATCTTCAATTTGACATTTGAGGTTCTCAGTGATCATGAAACATTTCCACGAAACATCGTCAACAAAGGTCCATGTTTTGGTATAGCCCCCATATATCGGTACCTCCCGATTTTTGGTATTTTGAGAATTTTATCTACAATTTTTAACGTAAATAGCTGTAATTTGCCATTTTAGGTTATCAGTGGTCATAAAACATCTCCAACGAAACATCGTCAACATAGGTCTATGTTTTGGTATAGCCCCCATATAACAGTACCTCCCGATTTTCGGTATTTTGAGAATTTTAGCCACAATTTTTAACCGAACTATCTTCAATTTGACATTTGAGGTTCTCAGTGATCATGAAACATTTCCACGAAACATCGTCAACAAAGGTCCATGTTTTGGTATAGCCCCCATATATCGGTACCTCCCGATTTTTGGTATTTTGAGAATTTTATCTACAATTTTTAACGTAAATAGCTGTAATTTGCCATTTGAGGTTCTCAGTGGTCATGAAACATCTCCAACGAAACATCGTCAACATAGGTCTATGTTTTCGTATAGCCCCCATATAACGGTACCTCCCGATTATCGGTATTTTGAGAATTTTAGCTACAGTTTTTAACCGAAATAGCTGTAATTTGACATTTGAAGTTCTCAGTGGTCATAAAACATCCCCAACGAAACATCGTCAACATAGGTCCATGTTTTGGTATAGCCCCCATATAACGGTATCTCCCGATTTTCGGTATTTTGAGAATTTTAGCTACAATTTTTAACCGAACTAGCTGTAATGATTGGTATTTTGAGAATTTTAGCTACAATTTTGTCTATTCAAAAATAATCGTCAATATAGGTCCATGTTTTGGTATATTCCCCCATATAACTGTACCTTCCGATTTTCGGGAATTTTCAGTGGCCACGAAATTTCTTCACTAAAATTCTTCAATATGGGTCCATTTTTGAGGGTCTACATTGTTTTGATGAAACTACCCTCAATTTGACTCTTGAAGTTCCCTGCAGCTATAAAACTTTTCCGCCAAAAAATTTAAAGATAGGTTGACTCTTTGATATAGCCCCGTAGGCGGTACCTTTCACCTAGCTGAACACATTTTTATACCCTCCACCATAGTATGGAGGGTATACTAAGTTTGTCATTTCGTGTGTAACACATCGAACTAATCATTTGCGACCCTATAAAGTATATATATTCTTGATCAGGATAAAATTCTAAGACGATCTAGCCATATCCGTCTGTCCGTCCGTCTGTCCGTCTGTTGTAATCACTCTAGCATCCGCAATAATTGAGATAGAGTGCTGAAATGTTGCACCCGAGGGTCTTTTTTCCATAGGCAGGTCAAGTTCAAGATGGGCTATATCGGTCCACTATTTGGTATAGCCCCCATATAACGGTACCTCCGGATTTGAGGTATTTTGACGATCTTCGTCACATTTGCAGACCGAATTAGCTATAATTTGGCACTTGGGGTTCCTAGTGATCAACAAACTTATACCCCAAAGGATATGGGCATAGGTCCATCTTTTGGTATAGTCCCCATATAACGGTACCTCCCGATTTTCGGTATTTTGAGAATTTTAGCCAACATTTGTAGCCGAACTAGCTGTAATTTGTCATTGGAGGTTCTCAGTGGTCATGAAACATCTCCACCAAACATCGTCAACATAGGTCAATGTTTTGGTATGGCCCCCTTATAACCGTACCTCCAGATTTTCGGTATTTTGAGAATTTTAGCTACAATTTTTAACCGAAATAGCTGTAATTTGACATTTGAAGTTCTCAGTGGTCATAAAACATCTCCAACGAAACATCGTCAACATAGGTCCATGTTTTGGTATAGCCCCCATATAACGGTATCTCCCGATTTTCGGTATTTTGAGAATTTTAGCTGCAATTTTTAACCGAACTAGCTGTAATGATCGGTATTTTGAGAATTTTAGGTACAATTTTGTCTATTCAAAAATAATCGTCAATATAGGTCCATGTTTTGGTATATCCCCCCATATACTGTACCAGTGGTCACGAAATTTCTTCACTAAAATTCGTCAATATGGGTCCATTTTTGAGGGTCTACATTGTTTTGATGAAACTACCCTCAATTTGACTCTTGAAGTTCCCTGCAGCTATAAAACTTTTCCGCCAAAAAAATTTAAAGATAGGTTGACTATTTGATATAGCCCCGTTAGTGGTACCTTTCACCTAGCTGATCACATTTTTTAGATTAGATTAGATAACACTGTGCAACAAAATGGAGGTGAAAGTCTGGGGCACGGAAAATTCCTCTTGGGGAAGAAAGGCCTTGGTGAATATATTATGAACCCCGAAGGACAGATCCGCCGTGAGTCGAACTTCCGCGTTATGGCGTGATAAAATTTTTGATAGAGACCCTGTGGGCCATCAGAAATTAGCGTTATATCTTTGTTCACTGTTGCTTAAGTGCACTACAAAAACAACAAACAAAGATATAATGCTAATTCATGATGGCTTACAGGGTCTCTTGCAAAAACTTCATCACGCCATAACGCGGAAGTTCGACTCACGGCGCATCTGTCCTTCGGGGTTTTTAATGTACACGCACCAAAGGCTTTCATTTCCAAAAGGAATTATATCTGCCCCAAAATTTTTGTCCACAGTATAATTTAAGCAATAGTGGGAGGCAGTAGGAGTCTATCCATTGTCGAAAAGTTGTTCCACCTAAAATTGTGAAAGGACCCTAATTATTTCATTTTAATCAATGCTTAGTTTACATTTACGAAATCCACTCGATTTCAATTGTCAATTCCTTTGTGTATACGTCAAATGAAAACTCATCTGAAATCCATTCGATTTCATTTGACGTTTAAGCAATGGAATTGACAGTTGAAATCGAGTGGGTTTCGTAAATGTAAACCAAGCATAAGAATATTTTATGGTGGAGGGTATAAAAAGTTCGGCCCGGCCGTGTGGAAACCATAATAATACAGTGTTAATTGTTGGGTCATGGAAAATTGAACATATTTTGACACCGAAGACACCGACAGAAGTCTCGTTTTTCCATCACGTTTATAACTCCTGAATTCTACGTATCAATACAAAAAAATTCAAGTAGAGGAGGACCCCTGATGTCCCAGCGTTCCATCTGCTTATATCAATTCTCAACTAATCCTCTCTTCTTTCCATAAATGACTAAATAAAATTAGAGAGGACATTTGAAATCGTATTTTTGACATTTTGTGAAGTAGGTAACAAAGGAAATTACCTGAACAATTTAAGTTATCGCAATTTTGACCGGGGGTTTTAGGATATTATTCTGGGAAGTTTGGATTTTCTAAGAAACTGTGTAGTTATAATATCCAAAGTGCTTTGACTACGTTCTCTGTGATGAAATAAATAGTAGTAAACAAAAACCATTGTTTTTCAACATTTCTAAATATTTGTAAGCGTTTCCCATTGTCTTATAAAATAGGTTGGAGTTACCAAAATGAAATAACTGAATTGAATTATAGGTATGTATATTCTCTAGTTGTGTGTTATAGCTAACTTCTGAAGTATTCTGACGGGGGTCTCCAATTGATCAATGATACGCCCAAAAATATTTTCAATTATTTATAGATACATTGTTTTCAAACATATATTAACTCCGGTTTATTGTTCAAAGTGCTCATAAAACTACTGGAACTAAAAAAGTGCAGTTTAACAGCTCATCTCGGATCGTTTTGAATTTTTTTTAAAACGTCTTTTTGCTATAGATGGCGCAATTTTTTCTGGGCCAACTTCACAATTCCTGAGATAATGACGTAAAATCACCAAAAAATACAGCCGACTAAAGTGGGTATTACGTAAGAAAATCCTCGAAGGGAGAAATCGATTTGGTCGAAACGTTGTTTGCTTGCGGCGCTTTTCAGTCTTATAAAAATATTTGCAATTTTTTAGAAAAACTTTGTCTTTAGTAAAACTGTGAAAATATTTTTGTAAAAAATCGCAGATTTTTTCAATTTATTTCTTTTATAAAATTATTTGCATTTTCATAGAAAAACGTTGTATTTTCTAAAATTTTGAAAATATTTTTGTAAAAACTCGCGCGATTTTTCAACATTAATTTGGCTTGCAGCGCTTTTCGACTTTAAAACATATTTGCATATCTGTATTTATTATAATTTACCTTTCCTCTGCTACTTTCCAAATAAATTCAAACCGAATTGGAAAAAATGGAAGTGGTTTCAATATGTTAAAATTATAAAAAGTATAGCGATCAATCAGTTACTTATTATAAACTATTGTATGAATATCTTTAAAAATCCCCGAATTTAAGTGAATAAATATTTTGGGACAAAAATGTAATTGTAATTTATTTAATATAAAGGCAACATCTAATACCTCAACCTAGTGCTGATAGACTCAACATGTATGTACATATGGTTCATATTGTTCTGCTATGCTCACAAGACGATAACAACTCAGTGGAAACCATTAGAAGAAAACGGTTAAATTACAATAATACAAAATAAAAGCATAAAAGCAAAATTTGTCTCTGGTTTGGTTGGGGGGGTTGGTTGGTGAGTGGTGGTGGTGTTGTTGTTAGACAATAAAAACAACTCGTCAAAATAGTTTTTTTCAATCTCTCCAGTACCCAGTATATTAAGTTTGTTTTTCCGTTTGTAACGCATTGAAATACTCATTTGCGACCCAATAAAGTATATATATTATGATCAGGGTAAAATTCTGAGTCGATCTGTGCACGTCCGTCCGTCTGTGGTAATCACTCTTTTGTTTGCAGGCAGGTCAAGTTCGATGATGGGCTATATCGGTCCACGTTTTGGTATAGCCCCCATATAACGGTACCCCCCGATTTACGGTATTTTTGATGCTTTTGGCTACATTTTCAGACCGATTTAGCTATAATTTGACATTTAGGGTTCTTAAGTGCCAATAAACTTATATAAGAAAACTTGGGGACATAGGTCCACGTTTTGGTATAACCCCCATATAACGGTACCCCCCGATTTACGGTATTTTGACGTTTTTAGCTACATTTTCAGACCGATGTAGCTATAATTTGACATTTAGAGTTCTTAAATGTCAATAAACTTATATAACAAAACTTGTGGACATAGGTCCACGTTTTGGTATAGCCCCCATATAACGGTGCCCCTCAATTTACGGTATTTTGAAGATTTTAGCTACATTTTCAGACCGATTTAGCTATAAATTGACATTTAGGGTTCTTAAGTGTAAATAAACTTTAATAACAAAAGTTGTGGACATAGGTCCACGTTTTGGTATAGCCCCCATATAACGGTACCCCCGATTTACGGCATTTTGACGTTTTTAGCTACATTTTCAGACCGATTTAGCTATAAATTGTCATTTAGGGTTCTTAAATGTCAATAAACTTATATAACTAATGGACATAGGTCCATGTTTTGGAATAGCCCCCATATAACGTTACCGCCTGATTTTAGGTATTTTGACGTTTTAAGTCACATTTCTAGACCGAATTAGCTATAATTTGATATTTAGGGTTCTTACTGACCAACAAACTTATATTCGAAAAAATTATGAACATAGGTCCATGTTTTGGTATAGCCCCATATAACGGTACCTCCCGATTTTCGGTATTTTGAGAATTTTACCTACAAGTTTTAACCGAATTATCTGTAATTTGAACATTTGACATTTGAAATTCCTAGTGGTCACCACACCTCTCCACCAAAAATTGTCAAGAAAGGTCGATGTACTGATAAAGCCCCCATATAACCTCCCGATTTTCATTAATTTGATGATTTTAGCTACAATTTTTAACCGAACTAACTGTAATTTGACATTTGAAGGTTGTAGTGGTCACCACACATCTGCATCAACAATTTTCAACATAGCCCCAATATAACGATACTTCCCGATTTTCGGTACTTTGAGGATTTTACTTAAAATGTTTAACCAACGTAGGTCCATGTTTTGCTATAGCCCCAAAATATATAGCTTTGCTATAGCTTTATTTTTTGGACGAACTTTTTTTGATTAGAAATTTAAAAGCCAACAAAAATTCTGCGACAAAAATTGTTCATTTAAGTTCATATTTTCGTATAGCCCACATACCTTCGAACTAGCTGTTAATGATATTTGAAGTTCCCACGTTATGTACCGACTTTCGGTATTTTGAGGATTCTAGCTGCAATTTTTAACCGAATTAGGAGTTGTTTGACATTAAAGGCTTTCATTAAAAACTGTCAACATAGGTCCATGTTTTATTATAACCCCTATATAGCGGTACCTCCCAATTTCTAACCCACCTAAAATTGTCAACATACATAGTTATATATAGGCACCATAAAAAAGGGCCTCCCGAATGAAGCATTTTATGTACATTATCTGACATTTTAACGTACCCAATTAAAGTTGGGGACAGGAATGAAAACTAATTATTCCATTTTAGTTCAGAATATTTTATGGTGGAGGGTATGAAAAGTTCGGCCGGGCCGAACTTAACGTTTTTTTACGTGTTTTCTTTATGAAAGGCGTTCTTGAAATGCAGAAATTTGAACTTTGGAAAGAATTTATGAACACTATTCCTATAATACAGTAAATTTTTTTTCTGTGTTACTTCTGTACGCCTGTCAGACAATGGTTCACAAATTCTGTGTCTACCAAATGAAATAACTGATGAGCACGATAGCTCTCGAATATAACAATATTTCTTGTGTAGAGGTACACTTGCCCTCCAAACTAATTTCTTTAAATAGCTATTGCCTCTTTAATGATCATTAAACAAATTGGTGAAAATGCAGTTTTGTTGTTAGCGACCTCTGGACGTGGAGTTTAAAGGAAAAATATATGGTTATTTTTCTAGCTTCTGAGTTCCTCCGTTTTCAAGTTTTGCAAGTTGCCTGGAAATATTGCCATCGACATTTCGTCGATGTAGGTTTCTTTGTGCAAAATTTCATTGCATTCGGCCATTTTGCCAGTCATCTTTTCCCAGTGAAGTTTTAATTGCAACGTGAAGTATTCACTAAATTAATTTTTTTTTTGGTAATATTCCCACTTAAATATATTTTTCATAAAATTTTAAATTGAGATACTTTGTTGGTTTTCCCTTGGTGCGTAAAATAAAAATGATTTACTCGGATCTATTCATCAGTTGCCAATAAATGTGTTTTTCAAAATATTCTTTAGAGTCGGCAAAACATATTCAAATTTCCCTGTGATTGCGAATGAAAGGCGTTTAATTCAATTGCCATCATCTTTTATGACAGTCTGAGCATCATTATCATCTACACGTTTACTTTCCCTCAATGATTAAGCCTGGGTGCCATCTGTTACGTTCGGTGAGTTTTTTTGTTTGCCCTTACAAAACTCCAACAGAAATATCATTGTCCTCTTTGTTTTGTCTTTCTGTTAGGACTGGCACCCAAAGTCAGTAATCACGTTTTGTTCTTTATTCCCCAACAACAACAAACGCCAGCCTTTGCTTGACCTAGTACACAACTTCTCATTTAAACAAAGCTTTCTGAGAGCAATCACCAAAGTCACAACAAATACACAACGTGTCGTTTGATCATTAGGTCCTAATTGATCGAACCCTTGCCATGTGATTGTCGTCTGTTTCAGTTGCTAGAATAAGCTGTTCAAGAAAAGAAGTTTAGTGGAAATAATTGGCCATCAGAACAAGATAATTTTGTGTCGAAATCCGGCGTAAATATCGGAACACAGCTGAAGGCTTTTGGTTGCGAGATATTAGTGTCGAAATATATTCGCTGGAATGGAAAAACAGCAGTGCAACTAATCTAAGATTTATACCCGTAAGCCGGCTTAGCCAGAAACTACAAAATAAGAACCAGCACCTTATGGTAAAGATCAGAATAAGACATACAATAGTCAAGCAGTAGTGCAGGTATGCAACAAAGATCTGAAATAACTACCGTCAACTGTTGTGAATTAGCAAAGTGCCATGGAAAAACATGGAAGTGCCATGGAAAAACTGAATATAAAATTAAGTGTATAATTTCTAAGGATTAAGTGGTTATAGTTAAACATAGTGCCTGTAAACTGACTCAAAACATAAAGGTTTCCTTTTTTTTGCAGTGACGATAAATCAAGCTACATTTTTTGTGGTTTTCAAGCACATTGTTTCTAAATCAGTTATCTTTTGTATAACATTTATGTGTTGAATCAGTTTAAATGCAAGAATATTGTCTCTTTAAATTTCAATTGTCGCAATATTTTGTCTTTACTTTGGCATTAATCTGCACCGTAGCTAGAAGCAAACCCAACATACACATGAACACGCTGTAATTTTTAGCATTCAAACATTCAACGGTACCATTGTACATTTGTGCGCCCTCACTTCTCCGTTTGTTGTCTATCAGAATCTGTGATTGATGTTGGGCTTGAGGTCTAGTTACAGGTTGTAAACGAACCACTCTCGAATTCAGCAGCTAATCCAGGTTGTTTTGCAGAATCAATGTTGTGAGTCGTCTAGCAACATTCATGTCAACAGTGATACTCAATTTGTATTCTCACTCTCTCAATCAACGGTATCACACACTCTTCGAAAGATCTTTCGTCGGTGGAGAACATTGTTTTTGGTTGCCGTATCAAATGTGAGTACATTATTTTTATTCTCTTTGTTTTGAATTCTTCATGTATCTGCAAGTATAACGTTGTTCGCGACAGCGTTTTAAATATCTGTGGGATCACGAAGCAAACAACCTGATTCAGTGCCTTAATGTGGGTCGTAAATAGGACAGTAAATATGTTTGTAGTAAAATTGTGAATAGTCGATGTAAGATTATAATAATTTATTTTTTTTAGAAAACTAAACTAATTAGATTAAGTAACCTAAATTGGCAGAAGAACCATTCGGATTGGGTGTCGTTTTTAGGTCTAAAGCTAAGATTTGGAATTATGTTATTATAAGTAAGATGTCCTTTAGAGACATGAAAGATGAACTGTTAAGGAATAAATTAATCATGGATTCGTTCTAAATATCATTTTTCTGTTTGATTATGGTTTAGCGTAGTTAGTTAGGTCAGTGTACATTTGGGAGTCAGAATATCAAACGGGTTTTAAAAGGGTTTTGTGAATATCTGACAAGGATGGGTGGGCATGATAGGCTAGTCAACACCTCAAAGTCTATCGAATTGAAGTATGCCAGTGATAGTTCTGCCTCTTTCTTCTTTATCTGTACCAGTACAAGCACGTATAAAACAAAATAATTTAAGTGTAGTATAACGAAAAAGCGTGATGAAGCTCAGAACCTGCCCCACCGGCGAGCTGACAGCTGGACCATATACGTGCACTCGCTTCTTAATCAATACCTTTTATTCGATCCAGAGGTTATATGCTACACTTGCAAACTCACATCATGTTCGACATTGTTTGTATGGGTCCTGTCCTTCTTTTACCTCCCCCACAAATTGTTCTTAACATGTATTTTAAGTCCTACTCAAATATTGTTTCTTAATCTGTCTGTGGAATTACTGGATTTACTCTTTTCGTCAACGCCTAGAAATTCACGCTTATATGGAATTTAAGGCTTGTCTTGGATCATTTGAAAAAGTTTTAACACTTCTAGTCCTTGTGGTTCCAATTAGGCATAATTGTTTTTGTTAGAACTTAATATATCCGAGAGAATCCGATGATCTGAATTTTTTGTCGCTAGCGCAGCTTTTTAATTCGGATCCAAAATAAGTCGTGTTTATAAGAGTTTTTTTTTTTTTGATCGCAAGAAAGTGACCAATTATCAGAAAAAAACTCCACAATTATGTAGTTTCGTGGCCTGACATTTTCTCTTCATCACTCGTGGGTATTTATAACACTTTTTAAAACAGTTTATTCCCAAAAATAAAGTTTACTGAATTTGAATAAAACAATTAAACAAAGATTCATTCCAATTAGGAACTTTTGTCTGCTGTACCACTAAATTGACTTTATGCGATGTGCTTCTAAAACTTCAAAGGAGCCATTTCAACACTATCGGTTTACAGACTCCAATATATCTTTCGCAAAAGCTTGATATTTGTTTATAGCAATGACAGATTTATTGCCTCTGCGGGTGAGTTTGTCGATGACACTTCAAAGGTTCGTTGGTTGACTAGAGATGGCCCTTTCGCTGACTCACTACCGCTTGTGTATATTTTATATGGCAGAAAGGTCGCCTTACCTTGTTTTTTTATTTCATAGTCATGCTACTCGGCCTGTCAAATGCTATTGAAAGATGTTGTTTGCGTGTGCCTGTGTGGTAGTATCACCAACTCCACCACCAGTCATGATGGCGGTGTGTCATCTGTCAGCGTTATCATGATGGTTTATTGAGAGTTTTTTGTTTGTTGTTTTGTTGTTGTGCGACTGACTATTGTCCCTGAGTTCAACACGTTTTTAGGCTATGTGCCAGCTATGTTAGTAAGCGAATGGATGAATGTGTGGTGTACTTCCAAGGGTACTGTCCGTTATATTCTGCAGTTGATATGCCAGTCATTTTGCTCGAAGGGTAATGCCAATATCAGTTATACATAGAAAGCAGAACCAGGTTTTTTTAAGTTCTTCATGCCCATATTTTTATGAGCTATTCTCTAAAATCAACTTGCAAAATTCCCATGAAGTGAGTGAATTGAATGACAGAATTTAAGAGGTTTTATGAATCATTTCAAAGACCATAATATAAACACTACAACGATGACCATAAAAGCGAACGAAAGTGAAGAAATTTTGAATTTATGGCGTTTACAAAGACAGCAAAATCCTTTTAGTGTTTAGCCAGCAAGCGAGTAAGTGGGGCGAGTTAGTGTTTAACATTCTAAAGAGAGTTGGCGTGAATTTGACAACATAACAATTCTTCAAGGATTTGAAAAAAATTTAAGGTACAGTGGTTTTCTGCAGATGAGATAGGAGGGTGTCACATATTTTTTCGCTATAGTTGGTTGTGGAAACATTAGCTTTATCTCTAGACTTGTAAAGGTAAATTTGAAATGATGTAAGTTTGTTTTTCCAAGAACAATAGACAAATAATAAGAAAACGCCAGAAGCATAAATTGTTTTCTTTTTTCTTGTATGGCCAATCTTTGGTGAATATTTCAATAAAGAAATGAATATCCAATGAACCAACAGCTAGCCGGATGACAGGAAATTAAATATAAGGGAAAAACTTTATTTTTTCCTCCCTTCCTCAGTTCTCTTTAAGAGCACAGAAAAAACTCCTAGAATACAAAATTCAATACAACAAGTTAACGGAAAAGTGAAATTATGAAAAAGAAATTTCGAATATCCGGGTAAATAAGGATAAGATGTCCAGATGTTGCGTACAGATTAAATGGAAACGCCCAACGTATTTGATGTGAGAGACAAAGAACAAAACATCATTTCGTTATTCATCATCACTATGGGGAGGAAAGCAATATGTCGCATGTTTTTTTTTTAAATATCTTTTTACCCATTTCCGTGTCCAATGTATAAACTCTGAAAAGTATCAATTTCGAAAGAAAGTGATTTAAAAATGACGATAATTACTGCCACCCCAATGATATTCTACAGATGGGATGCGGCAGTTTATTGCCATGGTTGGCATGCCAACTTTCAGCAAAATGATAGACCGGCATTGTTAATATGGACGATATATTAACTTTGTTTTTCCGTTGTAACTAATTGAAATAATTACAAAGTATAAATTAGATGACAAAACAAATTTTTTTAGAACTCCTACCCCCATCATAAATGTTTATAGGACTTGTTTTTTAGCCACAACAATGAGCTTGTAAATTTTTTCATCTTTGGAAAATAATTGTGGCCTGAAGAGCGATTTTCTGAAAATTCGCATTTGCCCCCATACAAAGTACTGTGGAAAGAATATACTGTGGAATAAAAAGATAAGTCAGAGAACACATTAACCGATCTTCATCATCTTCATCTTTGTAGAAATCGTTTTTTAGTCCCCACAACGAACCTGTAAAGTTCTTTCATCGATTAGACCACAATTGCCGCCTTTAGAGAAGATTCCTGGTCTTCGGAAAACTTCTCCACCACAACTTGATGAGAATTTCAGAGAATGTACTGGGAATACACGTGGTGAAAATATGCTATATATTTAAAAAAAACTATTTTAGCACGCCCACTTTTTAAATATGTTATATATCCAAAACTACTGAACCGATTTTCCTGAAAATTTCAGATAATGTAAAGGGAGGACCCGTGGTGAATATAGGCTATATATTTTGTTGAATTTCATAGGGGCGGGGTACTTTCGCTATGCCCGATTTTTTAATAACGCTTTTTTAGCAAAACTGAAACGAACGATTGAATTAATTCTTCTGAAATACCCCGCTCCGAACTTCCACCCTCCGATTCACCCGGATTCGTATTTCCATCATCCGAACCACCGAACTTCCACCCTAGGTACTCATTTTGGAGCCTAAAGTACCTAAAGACCCAACCAGGCCCACTTTTTAATATGTTATATCTCTGAAACTAGTGAGCCGATTTTCTTAAAAATGTCAGAGAATGTACTGGGATAATCTTGGTGAAAAGAGGCTGCATATATGGCCCATGGTGAAAATAAGCTATATATATTTTGTGGAATTTCGGCGGAGCGGAGTCTGAAAATGTATTCGATAGGCAATGGTGGTTGTGTCTCCGACCAGAGGCACTTATTTGTGGCCTTAAGACCCAACCACGCCCACTTATTTAAATATGTTATATATCCAAGACTTCTAAGCCGATTTCCATGTCATTTGCAGATGATGTACAGGGATGACCCTTGGTAGAAAAAGGCTATATATTTTCTTCAATTTCGGTGGTGCGGGTTATGCCCTGCGCCCTATTTTTTAATTGTGGTACATATGTAAAATCTACAAACCATAAAACCCGACTACTCCCACTTTCTTAAATATCCCAGCAAAAATTCGAATCCGCTAGTCATTATGTAACCCATTACAAAGTAATGTATACAAAAATAACTACTTATATTACCCCTTACTAAGTAATGAGTACGGTGGGTTGTGTATTCAACGCTCAACGTCGCGACGGCAGACGCGTCGGCCGGGTACTTTTTATACCCTCCACCATAGTATGGAGGGTATATTAAGTTTGTTTTTCCGTTTGTAACGCATTGAAATACTCATTTGAGACCCTATAAAGTATATATATTCTTGATCAGGGTAAAATTCTGAGTCGATCTGTGCACGTCCGTCCGTCCGTCTGTGGTAATCACTCTAGCATCCACAAAAATGGAGATAGAACTCTGAAATTTTGGAAAAATGCGTCTTTTATTTGCAGTCAGGTCAAGTTCCATGATGGGCTATATCGGTCCACGTTTTGGTATAGCCCCCATATAACGGTACCCCCCGATTTACGGTATTTTGACGTTTTTAGCTACATTTAAAGACTGATTTAGCTATTATTTGACATTTAGGATTCTTAAGTCTCAATAAACTTATATAACAAAAGTTGTGGACATAGGTCTGAAATTTTGGGAAAATGCGTCCTTTGTTTGCAGGCAGGTCAAGTTCGATGATGGGCTATATCGGTCCACGTTTTGGTATAGCCCCCATATAACGGTACCCCCGATTTACGGTATTTTGGCGTTTTTAGCTACATTTTCAGACCGTCCGTGTGTCCGTCTGTCCATTATAAATTGCAATCAAACTCCAGGCCGCAATTATGGACCCATCGTCGCGAAATTTGGTATGGGGGTCGGTTTCACATCAGAATAGATCACTATTTTAATTGGTGATGATCGTAAAATATTTAGCGGGTGAAATGGACCAAAAACATAATTTTTATCCGACTTTGTAGCTGCTCTGTAGGTCGCAATAATAGCCCGTTGGCCTCGAAAATACGAACGAGGTAACAGTATATGACAAAGAAGATGCTTGTAATTTGAGATGGTGATCGGATGATGTTTAGAGGGTTAAATGTACCATAACTTTTGTCTGAAAATTGGGAAAAATTTGTATATACCGGTTATATCTTTATTCCTGTAAGAGGCATTCCGCCCACGTAAATAATATTTGGAATACCAACTCTTGCCCTTTCCATTGATGCCAATTATATTGATTAACGTGGTCAGATAACAGAGTTACAGCCTAATATATCCAGTTTTTTGCTTGAAGTGCAATCATAAGCACAATAGAGGTCACAATTATAGCTCAATAGTCACGAAATTTTGCACGAGGTAAGGGTTTAGGTTGAAGAAGATGCCTACAATTTTGGATGATAATCCGATATTATTTAGCGGGTGAAATGGACCATTACTTTTGTATGAAAAATATACAAAGTTTATTTTTGGTCCATATTTTTATTCCTGGCTGGCATATACCGTCAAAGTAACCTGCATATGGAAAACTAAATACTGATACTTCCCCTGATGCAAATTGCAATAATGTGTCTGCTAGATAACGGGCCTACTGCCTATTATATAATGGGTTTTGTGTAGAGAACCACAATTTCCTCTCATACTACAAATTGTTTTAATCATGACAGAGACATTTTCAGTTCAGTTGTCCAATTCGCTACCTATTTTATACCCTCAGCCTTTAGGTTAATACAAAATATACAAAATACGACCAAAAGTGTGCACATCGAAAAAATGGTTTTAGACCCCAAGTATGTTTGGACGAAATTCGTTTCAAACAGTTTGGATTCGATTTAGCCCTGTCCGTTCATCTGTCTCTCTTACTGTCTAGCTGGCTGGTGCGCAAGTAATGATAGCCTTATCATTACCTAAATCCTAATTATCATAATCCTATAATTACCATATTGTTACAATTACAAGAAAATCAATATCATTCCTTCTCTCCATTCTTTATTTGTATAAGTAATATGTATATTTCATTCACCATTTGCATTGTACTATTTATCTTAACTTACATATATCTGTATAATAATATTACTCAATATTGTAATATTATTACTCTGTATAATTTCTTTTGTCGACATATTTGAATTTACTGTTATTCATAATTTTCATTTCCTGTTCAAAGCATTTTTCATATTTTGTCACTCTGAAATTGTCTTTTAAATAAATAAGTTCATTATTCTGAAAATATGTATATTTTAAAAATATTCAATTCAAATAAATTGTCAAAAAAACTATTTATAAATCCATTTTAATCTGGATAAATAAGCGGTTTACATTACTCGCACGATAACTCCCGAACGGATCTACCGATTCGAACCAAATGTTGCACTTCGTAATTTTTTGCCCAAACTTAGTTTAATTTCGAATATGGGCTATATCGGTTCACTCCTTCGGGCACCTCCCCCACAAAAGTTCAAAATTTTTCTGAAAAATTGTGTGAACGATACCTCTCGAAGCGCGAAATCGATTTGGTCCAAACATTCCATATATTGTTATTATTCCTTTCAGATATAGATCGGGTAACACTATATCGGTCCACACCTTCGAGTACCTCCCACACAAAGTTCGAAAAACTGAAATTTAAGAGTCCTATCGAATCAATTTGATTTTTTCAACGGATTGTCCTTGCGGCCCTACTTACGATGTTACAATTGCAATGACTAGTCCATACCTACAGAGATTATGACCGAAAAGGTCCATGAAACCCTGAAAAACAAAAAAGAAAACTAACTAAAATGACAAATCCGCAAGAAAACTCTCAAGGGGATTTTCTGATTGGTCCAAACTTTGCACATCCTATTATTTCATCCAGTAATGTATCAGGTTGGAATATGGACTATATCCGTCCCGTCCTTCGAGTACCTCCTACACAAAATTTGGGAAAAGTGCAGTTTGAGGACCAGTCTCGGATCTATTGGAATTTTTTGAAAACGGTTCTTTTCACGGTACCTATTGCAATGGTAAATTTTTCTAGAGTAAGTCCATACTTTCTGGAATAATGGTCCAAAATTTGCGAAAAAAATAATTCTCAAACTTTTTCAAAAATCAGAAGTTAGCTTACTACAATTGATTTGGTATAGCCTTCGTTCCGATACTTACAAAATACAACATATATACATTTTTATACGGCATAATTATTGTGTTTGTTTCGTTTTTGGTCAGATTCTGAGGGTATATCACCGTTAGCGGAGCTGACTTATACTATCTTACTTGGTGTGTGATTAAATATGAATAATTTTGGTATTTATAAATTTGTTTGCATGCAAATTATTTGAATTTATATTCATTATAAGTTATTTCTATCGGTATAAAATATGTATATAACCACAATGAACTATTTTCGAAATGGCCTAAAGCAAGCATATGTGAGGACGATAGATCTTCAATAAACCCACAATCAATGTGAATTTTCCAATTTTGGCATATTGTTTAGAAATGTATAATTTATATAATTGTTCCACAAATATCCCAGTAGGATTCAGGTTATGTCATTAATATGTGACGTATTTTTTTATCGAAGAATCCGAAAGGCATGTCCTAAGTTGCCACTTGTAGAGAAGTTTTCCATGACTAAAATACTCAGGAAATATCGGCAGAATATAGCTTCCATATATAATTTCGCCCGATGTCACTCAATTACGAATAATTACGTCCTAATTCAATCAATTTTTCACATATATTGCGTATTTAGTGCATCGAATACATAAAATCGGGCAAAAATATATATGAGCTATATCCAAATATAAATCGATTTTTGTCAAAATTGGTGAAACTATAAAATCTGTACCGATTTTTGCAAAATCGGTAAAACTGAACAGGGGCCTGAGGAAACATCCTATGTTAAATTTGGAAGCTATTCATCAAAAATTGAACGAGTTGTAGCAAAATCGGGAAAAGATATATAAGGGGCTATATCCAAATCTGAACCGATATGACCATAGGATGAAATTTTTCATTCCTGTGCCATCATAAGTATTTGTGCAAAAATGCATCAACCTAGGTCAACGCCTTCTATTTTTGTCCACTTTTGTATGGAAGCAGTGTTGCCGCTTCCATACAAAAGTGGACACGACGTTTATAATATCGTCACAGACGAATCTTAGATCTATACGTATGAGCCCGAAACAAAATAACAATCGACCGTAAAGGTATTTTAAAGCGAGATAAATCCAACGAGAGTTGTTCATGGAAGAAATACTTCTAAGCAAATGGTCGCAGGTTTCTTCAGCTAAACTGACCATGTAGCTACTATACGGCTTGAGAAATATAGGACCGTTAATTCTGAGTAGTACACTACAATTTATTTACCAGAAGTCTCAAGAGAAAACCAGTCATTGTGCACCATGACAATGTGACAGCCCCGACCCATCCTACAGCCCCGAATTGCAACCCAATGACTTCATTTGATTCCGGCACATCTAGAAAAAAGGCGTGGTCAACGGTTTTAGACCCCAGAAGATGCTGTTGAAGCGTTTAAAAATCATGTTTTGGATGTGTCTTAATTGGAGTGGAAAAATTTCTGCACCAAATTACAAAGCTCTATCTTAAAAAGAGCGACCTGTATCTTGGTTTTAACAGACGGACAAGCGGACAGACGGACATGGCTATTTCGACTAAGAATCTTATGTTGATCAAGAATATATATACTTTATAAGGTCTCCGACGAATAATTATACCCTCTATATATACATATATTGTGGAGGGTATAAAAATTAAATAAATCGCGATCAAAGTTCACATTTTTAGGGTATTTAGGTTTTCATGATTTTGCTTGGAAACCGCAAGTCCTATTAAAATCGGATTAGAGAAAATAATGTAGCTTTAAAAAGACTGACCTTAAAGATGTTTTCGAAGCATTTACCATTTTTGATATATAGACGTTCAAATTGGGACAATGCACTACTGTATCGCCTCCTTATAAAACAGTATACGATGCGCCTTAACTAACATTAAATGACGACTGCTTACACCTGGGAAGTTTTTGCGGATCCTGAAACAGCAATGTTCATAGTTGGAAAAATATAAAAAAACAAGAAAAAATCGCTGGAGGGATTTTTAAATAAATCGCGGTCAAAGTTCACATTTATAGGTTTTTTTAGGCTTTCACGATTTTCCTTGGAAACCGCAAGTCCTATCAAAATGTGACTAAAGAAATTGTTGTATCAGTGAAAATTCTCTACAATATTTTCTTTAGTCTTATTTCAATAGGACTTGACATTTTCAAGCAAAATCGTGGAAATCTAAAAACAATCTACAAATGTGAACTTTGACCTCGATGTATTTAAAAATTCCTCCAGAGATTTTTTCTTGTTCTTGGATTTTTCTCATCTAGGAACATTGCTGTTTAAGAATCCGCAAACACTTCCCAGGAGTAAGCGTTTTTCATTTAAATTTTGTTAAGGCGCGCCGTGCATGACACTGTTTTATAAGGAGGCGATACACTCAGTGCATTGGACGATAGGACTTGCCGTTTCCAAGCAAAATCGTGAAAATCCAAAAAGACCCTAAAATCCGAACATCGATCGAGTTTTATTTAAAAAAGCACACCGGCGATTTTTTTAGATCATTGTTGGGGTTTCTTTTATTGGAATAGCTGTTGCAATTTTGCTTTTTTTTAAATAGTCTGGCTTAATCGAAGAAGTTATTTTTCAATAACTTCTTCAACAAAAAAATAATTTATACGCAAACATCAATCGTCATCGTGACCTAAGAAAAAACTTCAATGAGAAGTTTTTCCTTGGCAACCTCTTACAACCCTAACGCAAGTGTTTGCAAAAAAACACAAACCTTCTCATATATGAACATTGTAGTTTCAGAATCCGCTAAACTTCCCAGGTGTAAGCACCTTTCATTTAAAGTTGGTTTAGGCGCACCGTGTTTAAAATTTACAAAAATTTAACAAACTACACGAACCAAACTATTTGGGTTAAAACCGATCGTTGGGCAGTGCACACTGGCGTATGAGTGCTGTCACAGCAAATACGTCAACACACACAAAAAATACATTTTCAAAATGTTCAGAAAGTAATAATTCACTTCGTTTTTTTTACAAACTTTTAACTTGGACAGCTCTACACCTTATTCCTGACCAAATAATGATGCTTTCTATTGCTATCCTTCGAGTTGGAAAAAGTAAACACATTAGATGTGTGTTTGTTTGTTTGTATTCTATCCGATAACCATCTCACATCTCAACTATTGAACATGTGTGCATTTCAAATATGTCAAATCCATATGATGACCAACACTGTGATATCTAAAATGCATTCATCACAAGAAATGAGAGAAACTTTCGCAGAAATTGTTTTCTTGGCAATCTTGGTTGGTTGGTTGCTGAACATCTGTATGCACGTCCATGTGCCTGCCTGCCACACACACATGCACTCGCTGTTTATGGAGTTGTTATGGATGACCATTTTATGGCATAACTTTGATGCTACATATTTATGCTTATGATTGAATGAATGATTATCGTGCCTTGAGGAAAGTGAATGAAGACGACGAGGAAGAATGTTCCAAGAAGTACTGGACATATGGCTGTCCACACAGTAAAAACACACACAGGCACACACTCATACATATAACAACATCTGGCAACTGCCATCATGGCAACATATAAGGAGACAAGTTTCACAACTCATGCAAGTGTATGGCTAAGACAGTATACTCTTCGGTCATAACCAACATCTTTATTGTTATATGAACCCAACAATAAGGGGAAAACCCTGGGGACTTTATGATGCCAAAGGAGAAGGTTAAAACAACACGAACAACAAAAACTACTACAAAAGTCTTAAGAATCTTAGTCGTATGCTGGCTCCTTAGGATTTTAGTATGGTTGTGTGTGCTGAGAAGATAAGTTCTTTGTAAAACAACAGCAGCATCAGCAACAGCTGTCTTGGACAAGTGACTCAAAGTGATGGAAGATGGCAAAATATCCCCAAACAAGGAAACGAACAAAACACAAACAAAAAAAAAAAATAAGTCGAGAAAATAGAAAACAACAAAAAGGATGGAGGACTAAAAACAACTGCCCAGCAGTAAATACCAGAGTATCAAAACTCTGCAACTTTGTATGAACCGCCTCAAGAAACTATGGCTATTAGACAGACTGTTAGTTGCAATAACCTTGGCTTGCCACCAACCCGAAAGGCAAGTGGATAAAAATAGCTGGTAAAGGCAGAGAAAATTTTAATATATTAATAATATCCAGTGTTGAGATTTTTATCACTTCGACGTTTTTTTTTTTGCTCCTCTAGAAGTTGAAAATCTCAATTTGAGTTTGGATGGGGGTTTGGAGGCTACTTTTAATATTAGTGTAAAAGTTATTATGATTGCTACTGTGACTACAAATCTTTTAGCAGATAAGTAAGAAACAGACGCTTAAATTGAAACAGTTTTTAAAATAAAATTCTGGGGAGAGTTTTTTATCACAACTGGAACTATTTATATATTGAATGACAAGGAATGGAATCAGACCAATTTAGATCTTTTTTATGGACAGAGATTCTCTATAAGCCGAAAGTATGTTTTGAGTTCTTATATAGACAGAAGAGCTTCTCAGTTTTTTATACACAGAAGACTTCTAGGTGGTCTGCTGTATAGAGAAAAACTCTAGAATACCACTTGAGATGGTCTACTATACACAGAAGACTTCTTGAGGTTGTCTCCAATACACAGACGATCTCGGGAAGTTGTCTATTATTGACATAAGATCCCTTGGGGTGGGCTGCTGTACACAGAAGACCTCTAGATGTGGTCTTCTATACACAGAAGGCCTCGTAAGGTGTTGACAGAAGGACCCGAAGGAATCATACCCCTTTAGATCTTTTTTGTGGACTGAAAACATGGTGAGATTCTCTATAAGCAGAATGCAGACGACCTTTAGAAGTTATCTGCTATTCACATAAGACCTGTTGGGGTAATCTGTTGTACACAGAAGACCTCTTAAGGTGTTGGAAGAAGGACATATTACCTGAAGAAATCATACCCCTTTAGATCTTTTTTATGGACAGAAAACCTCTTGAGATTCTTTATAAGCAGAAAGCATGTCTTGAGGACTTATAAAGACAGAAGAGCTGCTCAGATTTTCTATACACAGTAGACGCCTAGAGGTGGTATGCCGTAAAGAGAAGATCTCTAGAGGTGGTATTCTATACACAGAATACCTCGCGAGGTGGTCTGCTGTAAACAGAAGATCTGTTGAGGTGGTCTGCTTTAAACAGAAGACTTCTTGAGGTGGTATTCTATACACAGAAGACCTCTTACGGTGGTTTTCTATATCAATAACGCCTCTTGAGTTAGTCTACTGTACACAGAAGACCCCTTGAGGTGGTCTGCTATACACCGAAGACTTTTTGAGGTGGTCTCCTATATACAGAAGATCTCTAGTTTAGTCTGCTATGCACAGAACACCACTTGGGGTGGTCTGCCATATACATAAGACTTCTTGAGGTGGTCTCTTGTACACAGACGAACTCGAAAAGTTATCTGCTATTCACATAAGACCTTTTTGGGTGGTCTGCTGTACACAAAGGATCTCTAGACATGGTCTTCAATACACAGAAGACCCCTCGAGGTGGTCTGCTGTACACAGAAGACCTGTAGAGGTAGTCTTCAGTACACATAAGACCTCTCGAGGTGTTCTGCTATACACAGAAGACCTTTAGAATTGGTCTTTTGTACACATAAGACTTCTGGAAGTGGTTTTAGATACACAGAAAACATTTTGAGGTGGTCTACTATATCGATAAACATTAATTAAAATATTTAATTACCTACCCCTGTCGAACGTTAGGGTTACTGGCCGACAAAACCAAGGCCACGAAGGAGTAATAGGTGGTACCTATTACCAGAAGGTGATAGGTTCTATAAAAATCAAAACCAAAATTTTATAAAATTATTTAAGAAGATGCAATCAGTCGTGAAGTGAACCAGTGACGGAAACAAGTGCGCGAACAAAGTACCCCAGTACAAGTGCGCGAACAAAGTACCCTCTTAGACTTTTGTATTACCCCGAGCCTTACCCTCTGTGGCGTCCGTAGCCCTTGGTTTCCCCACCTAGAACTCTGCCCTCGCGCCTTACCCTCTGTGGCGTCCGTACCCCTTGGCTTCCCCACCTAGAACTCTGCCCCCGCGCCTTACCCTCTGTGGCGTCCGTACCCCTTGGGTTCCCCACCTAGAACTTTGCCCTTGCGCTTTACCCTCTGTGGCGTCCGTAGCCCTTGGGTTCCCCACCTAGAACTATGCCTCGCGCCTTACCATTGGGTTCCCACCGAAAGCTCTGCCCTCGCGCATAACCCTCTGTAGCCCTTGGGTCCCCCACATAACACTCTGACCTCGCGCCTAACCCTCTGTGGCGTCGGTAGCCCTTGGGTCCCCCACCGAAAACTCTGCCCTCGCGCATAACCCTTTGTGGCGTCCGTAGCCCTTGGGTCCACCCAAAATAGAATTTTTTCACCTTACTTTTCAACTTCTAGTGGCCACAGAATAACTAGTTATTCCAGTAGTCATAAAATAACTACAAACTGAGTGCGACATCCCCTTGTAAAAATAATAGGGAAGAAAGGGGGTTTGAGAGTACTTACGGCTGCCAAAAATCATTACGAAACCCATGATTTTGGGAGGACTTTTTTTGCTGGGCTATAACTCTGCCCTCGCGCTTAACCCTCTGTGGTGTCCGTAACCCTTGGGTCGTCGGCCAAGAACTGTGTATCGCGTTTTAGTCCTCTGAGGTGTCCGTAACCCTGGGGTTCGCGGCTTAGAATTGTGTGACCTTATGTGGTATTCGTAGTCCTGCACGTTTAACCCCTCGTAGAAGCTGTTCCCATTAAGTCCCTTATGTGTCAGACCACTGCCGTCATACGTACCACCCAGTGGAGTACTTAATCAGGTCTCCGCTAACAACCGAGAGTAAGGAGTACCGAACGTCACCTGGAGTACTTATCCAGGTCTCCGTGAGCAGCCGGGCAATAAGGAGGATTTAGCCTAGTCTTCTCCGAACGTCGCTAGGAGTACTTATCCAGGTCTACACGAGCAGCAGGACAATAAGACGTACTAACCAGGTCTCCTCCGAACTTCGATAGGTGTACTAATCCAGCTCCCTACCAACAACCGGACAATAGGGAGTGCTTAGCCAGGCCTCCCCCGAACTTGACTAGGGATCTACCACCAAACCTCGAAGAAGACAAACCAGCCTGGTTACCCGATTGAATCATCGCTGCCAGCCCAAGGGGCGTGGCCAACGCCGAATAACTATTTAAGTTCCGATCCCTGTGAGAGACAAACTACCAACAAAACTTAATAAAACTCGAACTTTTTGATTAAAGCCCAAATAATCGTGTGTTGTTACTCTCTCGGTCACTATAAGAGACCTATTTTAGTCTTCTATAGACAAAGGATCTCTTGAGGTACTCCATATACAGAATACCTTTTGGGGTCTTCTATATACAGACGGTCTTCTGAGGCCTTCTCTACACAGAAGTCCTTTTAAGGTCTATACATAGAGGACCTGTTGAGGTAGTCTTCTATACCCAGAAGACCTCTTGAGGTGGTCTGCTATATACAAAAGTACCTCTTGAGGTGGTGTGCTATACACAGGAAAGCTCTAGAGGTTGCCTTCTATACACAGACGACCTATTGAGGTGGTCGGCTGTGCCCAGAAGACTTCTTGATAGGGTGTGCTATAGGTAAAACCCCTTTAGGTGGACTACTTTACAATGAAGAACCCTTGAGGTCGTCTTATACCCACAAAATACTTCCTGAGGTAGTCTACTATACACAGAATACCTCTTGAATATACAAGACCTCGTGGGTGGCCTTGTATACACAGTGGACCTCTTGAGGTGCTCTCCAATGACAGAACACATGTTGTGGTGGTCTGCTATACACAAAAGACTCTGATGTCTTCTATAAGTGAAAACACCTCGTGAGAACCCCTATGGACGACAGGAAATCTCTTGAAATCTTCTGTAGGCGACAGTAGGCTTCTTGAGGTCTTCTTTAGACGACAGAGGCTGTCTTGAGGGATTGTATGGATGACAGGAGACCTCTTGAGGTTATAGAGGAACTATTTATTAACGTCATAAGACAGTTTGAAGTCCTATCGAAATGGAACTAAAGAAAATGTTGTAGCAGTGAAAATTCTGTACAAGATTGGCTGATTGATATTTTCCATTTTTGAGATATAGATGTTCAGATCAAACTTTCAAATTTTTTTCTTACGTCTTCAGGATTTAGCTTGAAAACTATAAATCATTTCGAAATTGGTCTAGATAATATGTTGTAGCTGCGAATATTTTCTACATAAGTGGCTTTCGTAATTTTTTCCTAGGTTATACCATTTTTGAGATACATAAGTTTAGATATAAAAAAATGCAGTCATAACATTGTTTTATAAGGAGGCGATACAGTCAATCCATTGTTCTAATTTGATTTTCTATATCCCAATAACTTTAAAAACTATGAAGATATCATAAAAGTCAATCGTGTAGAGAATTTTCATAGCTACAACATTTTTTTTTTAATTCATGTCGATTGGACCTGCGGTTTCCAAGCAAAATCGTAAAAACCTAAAAAACCTTAAAAATGTCAAATTGAATCGCGATTTATTTAAAAAGCGTCCCGGTGATTTTTTTTATTTTTTTGTTTTTTTTTTTTTATTTTTCTCATCTATGAACATTGTAGCTTCAGATTCCGCAAAAACTTTCCAGGTGTAAGCACCTTCCATTTAAATTTAGTTCAAGAGGGCCGTGCAGACCTTACGTTTTCTATACAAGACCTTAAAATTTGATTTCTTGTGTACACAATGTCTCAGTAGGCTTTTCGTTGTCCCTAGAAGAACATGGCAGGTTTTCCGGCAAAAGAGAACTTTAGGCGGTAGTCAGTCTATCTCAAGAAGTCTTATGTCTGTAAAACATCTCAAGAAGTCTTCTGTCTTTAAAAGATCCAAAAACTGTCTTCTATTTATATATTTTCCCTTTATCTTTATTACTGTGGTCAGAGAAAACCCCATATCATTTGCTTTTGTTGCATTATTGTTTTTCTTTGTTCTTCATTGTCTTTTAATAGCCTTATAATAAACCATTCATAACAGGCGGTTGACATTTTAACAGCTCAGCAACAACGACCGTCCACCTAATACTTCAGTCACCACTACCACCATTACCTCATTCATGGTGCAATTTTCATAATCAACGACCAAAGTGACAACCTTTTTAAGTTTGTCTTTAGCAAAGGGCGAACCAAGCTGACACCACCAAATATTCTTCAAAGAAACATCAATTGGTGTCTTTGCTCGAAGACAGAGGGACAAAAGCCGAAACAAATGAAATCAAAAAACATGGAAAGCGAATATCCTTAACATGTTCATCCTTACTAAAGGAGCTGTTAGTTAGACAGTCAGCCGGCCGTTCAGTCAAACATATTAAAAAGGTCCTGGCTCAATAGCAATTGTTGGCAAGCGACCGGATATATATAAAAAGGGCACAACGTCTTTTACTTAAAGTCGACCGGAAATTGTCTGTTGTAGCGATATCCTACTGAGTTTTTATAACAACTTATGAAATGCTGCCATCCTCTGTAGATCTGCACATGAACGCACCGCACAGCATCAAGGCATAACTGAAGAGTATGCGAATTATTTCTCTTGTCTTTCATATTTAGAATACTTTACTTCATATTTATATATCTATTTAGAAGATATTGGGATACAGTGTGGGATAACGAAATTATGATGGTCTATAGAAAAGATAAACCTTGTAAAGATAATTTATTAAAACAACGCGACTCACCTATAAAGGATCCAGCAAACATACTGAAATTCTTCTCAATTTTGAGTAGATATCTATCCCCTCGGAATTATACTTTTAATATGAAATATTTTATTTAGTCATTATCTCTAACCTTCAAAGTTTCCAACAATTTATCACATCCTGTAAAAGCAGGACACGGACATATTTATATTTAAGTGTGTGAGTGGGTGGCATTTGCTTGTACAGTTTAATATTAAACAAAAACAGGAATTTGAAACGTCAAACATTTACCAAGTCAGCAGGGACTTTAACTTATGAAATGTACACATGCCAACTGATTGTGATATCCGACTCCTATCTGAATTCTACTCCCACACACACACACCCACTCTTCATACACACGCTTCATACTTGGTCACTGACCAATGAATAAACTTCCTTTAGAATTCTTCTTGCATTTCATGAAACTTGCATTTGTTGTTGGCCATTCGTTCGGTTAGTTGGGTTACTTGGTTGAATGGTTGTTGGGCTAACAGAATGCTAGTTGTGTGAACATTATTCTTGTTGGTGTCTTCGTTGTTGTTGCTCTTGGTTTACATCACAATATTTTGTCGTGTACATCGTTCGCATACACAGCATCAGCTGCATTGACCGGTAATTTTATGAGAATGCATACAATATATTTGAAGTTATTTTTGTTATGAAGAATGATATTAGTTATTTTTACTTCTTCTTATTTCTTTCCCACGTTTTGTCTTTTATGTTTTTCTTTCCTTCGTCTTTTTTCTGTTGTGGATTTGCTTTGGATTGCCAGTAATGTAATGTTTCAAGGATTCCATTTTATGTGGTTGATTCTATGTGTGAAATATATAATTGAATGTGGTGTTCTTCACATGTATGTGGTTGTAGAAAATCTCAAATAGCAAACATTTATTGGGAAAATAAAGACTATTTCTTTAATATGCCTTTGATGTTTTCTAATATATATTTTTTTAGAACTAATGGATCACAAAGAGTGTATTTCTGTTGGCCATAAAATAGTGGATTTTCAAAGAAAATATTTTCAATATTCTAGGTGTTTTAAATCATCAATAGAGGGAGAATATTTTTGAAGGGCCAAACGTGTAATAAATGCTGTTTTGAAAGTATTTTTTAAAACACGAATAGTGGATTTTTTCAAAGAATATTTTGAAATCAACAATCGTGGATTTGTTAAAGAATTTTTTTTGGAGCAAAAAAAAAACTTAATAGTGGATTTTTTAAAGAATGTATTTGAAGCAAAAATCTTGGATTTTTAAAGAATGTATTTAAAGAATACTTTGAAGCACCAAAAAATTAAAATCGTCGATTTAATTTTTTTTTTTATTTTTAAGTCTGTAGATACAAAATCCTTACAGACTAAACTACTAACTAATTACAGTATAATCTCGATAATCCGGACACCACATGTTTCGGCGGTGCCCGAATTATCGAATTGTCCGGATTATTGAGTAGTAACAAAAACATATAATTTTGTAAATTTAAATCATTCGTAACTGATGTTTAATAGATAATAATGTAACATCTAAAGTAAAGGAATTCATATTAAGTAAGTACGACGGGTTGTGACCATTTTCAGACTGGAAATAGCTTTCCTGGCTACCAAATTTTCTTCGGATATTCTTCCAGCGTAATTTAGGCGACATTTCCTGAGTATTTTTGTAATGTAAAGAGTCTTTACAATTGGTGTATATTTGTCAAGGATATAAAATTCGCAGCTCATGTATATATATTCATTGCATGTGTCCATGCGACATGATCCTCATTATGGTAAATATTATTGCGCCAGCAAATGACGTCATCTCGTCGTCAAAACCAAAACGAGATATCGGTTTATCAGAAAATGTTATTTTATTTTTCGAACTGCGAATAACACCAAATTAAATTTACGAAATAATTACGAGAAAAAAACAAGTAAGCAAAGGCTATAGTCGGACGGGGCCGACCATGTGATACCCTACACCACAACCTGTAGGAATTAGCTATGTGCAACCGCCTTGCACGCTGAATGTCCGGCTTCGATTCCCATCAAATTGTCTACGGTGGCACAATGTCTCTTAGTAATGTTGGCGATATTTCCTGAGTATTTCAGCCATGAAAAACTTCTCTACAGGTGACAACTTAGGACACCCCGTTCGGACTCGGCGATAAAAACTAGGTCACATATCAATAACATAATATGAATCCATTGATATAAGAGAAGCCTCTCTTGTCTTTACTGGGATGTTTGTGGAAAATTATATAAATTATACATTTCTAAATAATATTCGAAAATTGGAAAACTCACATTGATTACCCACTCCTGCTATATCTCCAAATTGTCTTTGCTTCCTTTTTGGAATACACCTAAAATAAATAAATATATATACCACGCAATTTGGTATATTTGATAATTGAGAAAATTGCGACCTTATTGAAGATCTATCGTCCAAAAATTGTGCACTTGTACGAGTACCTCACATATGCTTCGAAAATAGTTCATTGTAGTTCATATTGTGATATCAAAAATATATTTTATACCGGTAGAAATAACTAACAATGAATAGAAATTCAAAAATTTTGCATGCAAACAAATTTATAAATCAAAATTATTCATATTCTATTATACAGCAAAGAAGATAGTATAAGTCAGATGCACTTCAGCCTCTAAAAATATATTTATTTTTTAACACGAGTTTGCTTCAAAATGCGTGGAATCTGTAGGTATCGTAATATGGGGCTATACCAAATCAATTTTAGTAAGCTAAAATCTGAATTTTGAAATTATTTGAGAATTATTTTTTCAGATATGTAATTTTAGTTGGAGCCGGGGCAGGAGTTTTTGGAACTTCTGGAATATTATCTCAGGAAGTATGGTTTACCCCGGGAACGGGACCAGAATAGGGACCGTAAAAAGAATCTTCTACAAAAAGAAGAAAATAATCAAATAGATCCGATACGGGTTCTCTAACTGCACTTTTCCCAAATTTTGTGTGAGAGGTACTCGAAGGACCGACCGATATAGTCCATATTCCGACCTGACACATGACTGGATGAAATAATACGATGTGTAAAGTTTCGACCAATCAGAAAATCCCCTTGAGAGTTAACTTACGGATTGGCGGCGCAAGTACAATCTGCTGAAAAAAATCAAAGCTATTCGAGAGGACTCTTAAATTTCCCTTTTCCGAATTTTCTATATCCGGAAGGAATAATAATATATGGAAAGTTTGGAGCAAATCAATTGCTCACTTCGCCAGTTACCGTTCACACAATTTTTCGAAAACAATTTTGAACTTTTTTGGGGGAGGTGTGAACCGACATAGCCTACATTCGAACTTAAACAAATTTTGAGCAAAATATTACGTTGTATAAAATTTGGTTATAATCGGTAGATCCGTTCGAGGGTTATCGTGCGCACCAGCCAGTTAGACATTAAGAGGGACAGATGAACGGACAGCGCTAAAAAGACTCCAAATTGTCTGAAACGAATTTCGTGCATATATGTATACTTGGGGTCTAAAACCAATATTTCGATGAGACACATCTTTGGTCGTATTTTGTTTGTATCCCCTTTACCCTATATCCTGAGGTATAAAATAGGTGGCGAGGCGACCCGATGTTGCAATACTTTTATAAAAATCCAATTTGACAACTGAACTGAAAATTTCTCTGTCATGATAGAGACAATTTGTAGCATGGGAGGAAATTGTGGTTCTCTATACAAAACACATTATATATCAGGCAGTAGGTGCGTTATCTAGCAGACACATTATTGCACTTTGCATCAGGGGAAAGATCAGTAGTTATTTTTCCATATCTAGGCTACTTTGGCGGTATATGCCCTCCAGGAATGAAAATATGGACCAAAAATAAAATTTGTATATTTTCATACAAAAGTAACGGTCTATGTCAACCGCTAAATAATATCAGATCATCATGCAAAATTATAGGCATTTTCGTCAACCTAAACGCTTACCTCGTGCAAAATTTCGTGACTATTGAGCTATAATTGCGACCTCTAGCGGCTTTATGATCACACTACAAACAAGAAACTTGATATATTAGGCTGTAACTCTGTTATCTGATCACGTACATCAACATAATTGACATCAATTAAAAGGTCAAGAGATCGCCTTCTAAATATAACTCACGAGTGGGGAATGTGTCTTTCAGGAACAACGATATAAGCTGTTTATTAAAAATTTTCACAATTTTCACACAAAAGTTGTGGTCCATTTAACCCTCTAAATATTATCTGATCGCCATCTCAAATTGCAAGCTTCATGTTTGTCATATACTCTTGCCTTATTTAAAATTTCGAGGCGATCGGACTATTATTGCGACCAACAGAGCAGCTACAAAATCGGATAAAAATTATGTTTTTGGTCCATTTCACCCGCTAAATATTTCACGATCATCACCAACTAAAATAGCGATCTATTCTGATGTGAAACCGACCTCCATATCAAATTTCGTGACGATCGGTCCATAATTGCGGCCTGGAGTTTGATTACAATTTATAATGGACAGACGGACACACGGACGGACGGACGGACGGACACACATCTCAAAATCGCTTTATCTCGCCGAGATATGAAGATTGGTATACCACATTGGGGGTCTCCGACGAATATTTCGCGGTGTTACATGAATTTTTCCCAAAACAAACTTATAATACCCTTTCCACATAGTGGTGTAGGGTATAAATATGTACAATACTCCGTAGTTACCGGCAAATGTCAAAGGATGAAAGTAAAAGAAGCCATACAAGTCCGATCACAGTGCGATGAGAGTAAAGTGATTTTCAGGGATTAGGGAGACAAAAAATTGAAACATGAGTTTTTGCCTATACCAACAAATAAGAAAGTAACAGTCAGCTGTGCTGACGGAGATATCGGTATATCAAAAAATGTTATTTTATTCCCCAAGAGGAATTTTCCGTGCCCCAGACTTTCACCTCCATTTTGTTGCACAGTGTTATCTGATCTAATCTAAAAAAATGTGTTCAGCTAGGTGAAAGGTACCACCTACAGGGCTATATCAAAGAGTCAACCTATCTTTTAATTTTTTGGCGGAAAAGTTTTATAGCTACAGGGAACTTCAAGAGTCAAACTGAGGGTAGTTTCATCGAAACAATGTAGACCCTCAAAAATGGACCCATGTTGACGAATTTTAGTGAAGAAATTTCGTGACCACTGAAAATTCCCGAAAATCGGGAGGTACAGTTATATGGGGGATATACCAAAACATGGACCTATATTGACGATTATTTTTGAATAGACAAAATTGTAGGTAAAATTCTCAAAATACCGAAAATTGGGAGGTACCGTTATATGGGGGCTATACCAAAACATGGATCTATGTTGACGATGTTTCGTTGGAGATGTTTTATGACGACTGAGAACTTCAAATGTCAAATTACAGATATTTCGGTTACAAATTGTGGATAAAATTCTCAAAATACCGAAAATCGGAAGGTACCGTTATATGGGGGCTATACCAAAAGATGGACCTGGATGTTTCATGACCACTGAGAACCTCAAATGTCAAATTGCAGATAGTTCGGTTAAAAATTGTGGATAAAATTCTCAAAATACCGAAAATCTGGAGGTACCGTTATATGGGGACAATACCAAAACATGGACCTATGCCCATATCCTTTGGGATATAAGTTTATTGATCACTAGGAACCCTAAGTGCCAAATTATAGCTAATTCGGTCTGCAAATGTGGCGACGAACGTCAAAATACCTCAAATCCGGAGGTACCGTTATATGGGGGCTATACCAAAAAGTGGACCGATATACCCCATCTTCGAACTTGACCTGCCTATGGAAAAAAGACCCTCGGATGCAAAATTTCAGCACTCTATCTCAATTATTGCGGACGCTAGAGTGATTACAACAGACGGACAGACAGACGGACATGGCTAGATCGTCTTAGAATTTTATCCTGATCAAGAATATATATACTTTATAGGGTCGCAAATGATTAGTTCGATGTGTTACAAACAGAATGACAAACTTAATATACCCTCCATACTATGGTGGAGGGTATAAAAACTTGGGTTTGGGCGTCGGGTTAGTAACTCTCCCCTAGAAAAAGCAGCCAACTGTGAAAAAACGAAAGAAAAGAAAAACAAACCCCTCTAAAGTTTACGAACCCCGCAAATGTTTTAAGGACCATGATTTTTGAATCTGCACCTGGATTGTTCGCACTATTTATAGAGAAGGTGCAGTTTACGCATTGACAGATGTACTTGAAAATACAAGGCCGACATTACTGCCATACAGGAAATACGATGGAACGGGAAAGGCGTCACATCAACACCTAAAGGTGACGCACTGCCTAATAGCTGCCTTGACACAAAGCATGAGTTTGGTTGTGGATTTGTAGTTGGTCGGAGGTTAAAATATCTGGTCTCCAGCTTCACCTCAGTGAATGAAAGACTCGCTGCAATTCGATTAAAAGCAAAATTCTTCAACATCAGCTTTATTTGCGCTCATGCTGCCACTGAAGACAAGGACGAACAGACCAAAGATATGACTGTTGACCTGCCCATGACATTAAAATTATTCTAGGCGATTTTAATGCCAAAATTGGAAAGGAGAATATCTTTGGCCCAACAATCGGGAAATTCAGTCTCCACAGTGCAGCTGCAAAAAACATGGTAGTTAGCTGTACTAGATTTAAACATCTCGATATTCATAAGGACACCTGGCTGTCTCCAGATTAAAGAACAATTAATCAAATTGATTGATCATGTTGTGATAGATGTAAGACATTCATCGAGCATCCAACACACACGATCGTTCCAAGGAGCAAACATAGATTCGGACCACTACCTTGCTGTAGCAAAGGTACGTACCCGTCTAAACGTAGCAAATAAAGCACGAAAAGATATAACGCGGAATTTGGACATCTGTAAGCTGCAAACACAACAGGTAGCCAAAGCATATTCCACTCAACTAGCCCAATTGCCTGATGAAAGCACTCCTCTTCCCGATAACATATCAGCACAATGGCAAAATATTGCCCACTCCATGCAAACAGCAGCAAAATCCATACTTGTATACCAGAGACCTCAACCAAGGAATCCATGGTATGACCAGGAGTGTCGTGCTGCTACCAAAGAGTAAAATGCGGCATATAGGGCTACTCTACAATCAGTAGCAACACGTAGCTCACGAGAGAGGTATTGGAAGAAAAGGAGAGAGGAGAAACGTCTTTTCCGCAGGAAAAAGAGAGAAATGGAATGACGGGAGTGTGAAAAATCGAGATGTACAGGAGCCACAATGAAGTCCGAAAATTCTACCAAAGAGTAGAACATCGAACTGACGGCTTTGGTACAGGCACATCCTCCTGAAGAGACTAGTAAGGTAATTTGGTAACTGATACAGATAGTGTGCTAAGGATATGGAAAGAGCACTTTTCCAAACTGTTGGTATCCAATAGTAGCGAAGTCGACGAAGATACCACAGATCCAATCCCAGAAGATGGTATTGAATGTATACCACCTGGCCAAGATGAGGTAAGGACAGCACTAATCCGGTTGAAGAATAATAAGGCAGCAGGAGCTGATAGGCCGAACTGTTTAAAAACGGAGGCGACAAGCTGATATGGTGTATGCATCAGCTAGTTAGCTCTATCTGGCAGGAAGAACGCGTACCCGACGATTGGAACCTGAGCATCCTGTGTCCTGTCCATAAGAAAGGAGATAAAACGTTATGCTCCAATTATAGGGGCATAAGTCTTCTCCCTATCGCCTAAAAGATAGTGTAAGGGATATTGTGTGAACGACTAAAGCCCATGGTCAACGAAATAATTGGACCATACCAATGCGGCTTTAGACCTGGCAAGTCCACCATTGACCAGATATTTACCCTGCGGCAAATCCTGGAGAAGACCCAAGAGATGCAGATCGACACCTACCACCTTTTTGTCGATTATAAAGCAGCCTTCGACAGCCTGCTACGTTCAAAGGTATTCCAATCCATGTCTGAATTTGGTATCACCGCAAAGCTCATTCGGCTTTGTAAAATGACTCTAACTGACATAAGATCTTCAGTTAAAATAGGAAAGAACCTCTCCGAAGAGCTTTGTACCAAAAGAGGTTTCAGGAAAGGATACAGCCTTTCGTGCGATCTTTTCTACATCCTGCTAGAAAAGGTTATACGAGAGGCAAACGTCAAAAGAAGTGGCACAATCTACACCAATAGCCACATGTTACTTGCTTATGCTGATGATATAGACATCATGGGACGATCAGTAAAATAAGTAACCGATACCTTTATGAAGGTCGAAAGAGAATCTGCTAAAGTGGGTCTGTCGGTAAACGGCAAGAAGACCAAGCTGATGGTGTCGACGCGCAATGCGTCCATTGAGATCGGACCAACTGTTGAAGTTGGTTCCTATAATTTTGAGGTAGTAAAAGACTTCATATACCTCGGCACCGCTGTGAACACAACAAACGACATCAGTTGTAAAATAAACAGAAGAACTGTATTGGCCAACAGATGCTACAAAAATAACGCTTTACAAAACACTGATACTACCCGCGCTGATGTATGGTTCCGAAGCGTGGGTACTTGCGCAAGCAGATAAGGCAGTGCTTGGCGTGTTTGAGAGAAAAAATTCTTCAAAAGATCTACGGACCGATCTGCGTTGAGGGTGAATATCGACGTCGTATGAACCACAAGCTGTATCTGATATAAAACGACATCAATATAGTTAAACGTATCGAGATGCAGCGATTGCGCTGGCTAGGCCAAATAATAAGAATGAGCGCTGATGAACCCGCTAAAACGGAGTATAAATTCGAGCCACATGGCGGTGCAAGCAGAATTGGCAGGCCAAAGAATAGATGACGCAAACAAGTGGATGAAGAGATGACAAGACGCGGTATTCCAAAAAGCGAAGAACTAAACAGAGATAATTGGAAATCTTTTCTTAGTTCGGTCTATGGGACAAATGTACTGTAATGGGCCAGCTAAATAAGTAAGTAGAACCCCAAGTACGCTTGGACGAAATCCATTTCAGACACTTTGGAGTCGATTTAACCATGTCCATCCATCTGTCTGGCTGGCTGGTGCTCACGATAACTCTCGAAGAATCAACCTATTTGGTTCAAATTTTAGGTTTCGTAAATTTTGTCCAAACTTAATTTAAGTTTGAAGATGCATCATATCGGTCTACCCCTTCCGTTAATTACCCCCCACAAAGTTCAAAATTTTTCGCTAAGGTTATTCGCACGATAGTTCCAGAAGGGACTAACCGAATTGTTCCAAACCAGGGATGTGGAAATTTTACTTCCATGCATATATCAGGTTCGAATATGGACTATATCGGTCCACTCTTTAGGAAAATATTGTTTAACAGGTCTCCTCGAACCGTTTTGAATTTATTTGAAACATGTTCGCCTTGCAGTCACTTTTACGACGGTGAAATTTTTTTTGGTGCAAGTCCATACTTCCTGAGACGACGCCAACTAAACTGAATAGTGCCTAAGATAACCCTCGAAGGGAGAAACCGGTTTGGTCTTAATTTTGTACATCGTATTGTTTCTTAGAGACTTGGAATACGTCCGAATCGGAACACTTCTTCGGTTGCCTCCCACGCAAATTTTGGAAAGATGCCGTTTAAGGACTCGTCTCGAATTGTTTCAATTTGTTTGTATTTTTTGTCTTTATGGCCCTTGTTATGACGGTACAATTTTTTGGGGTCAAAGTCCATTTTTCTTGGGAAATTGGCCTCAAAATTTAAAAAACGCCAGAGAGACATTATAGGTATTGAGTTTACTTATTTTCTTTGTGTCCGAGGCTTGGTGTATATCTCCGTCGGCACGGCCGACTGATTCTTTCTTACTTGTTTTAATAATATATAGCGAAAAAGCCCCGATTGGTCATTATAAACTACGGAAAATAATACATTATGTTTCCAGTAATGACGGCGTATATATGTATGTATGTTCTCTTTCTCTAGGTGTTACCATATACATCAACTTATGTATGTATGACCGGACGGCTAAAATATGTCGCAATTAAATAAGAGAAATTCCTTGAAAAATAGTGCCCTGGTGTAGTGGAGTAGGGTATCACATGGTCGGCCCTGTCCGACTATAAACCTCTCTTACTTGTTTTTTTTTTCTAAAATTTTGAGCTTGTTATTTTAGTTCTTTTAACATGTCGAACAATTAGTTAAAATGCAAATTATTGAAATATCTTAATCCGTCCTAAAGTTACAAAATGTTGGTCTGGAAAAAAAGTTTCGGAATCACTGTACACAATTTTTATTATTTTGATATTGCCAGTACAGCTGTTGTGTTACTCAGAACTGTCACCAGAACTTTAGTCGGGGAAGTCAGTCAATATCTTATTTTAGAGCAACAACAGATTTTCTATTAGAATGAAAACCGACTGTATTTTATAGAACTTCTTACCGAAACCCAATAGGTCTTCATTTAAAAGTCCTAAACCGAACCTTTGCACTATTTGGTACATATAATCTATCAGATACGTTCAATTAATTTAAAATATTTCTAAAATTATTGTCGATTTACTGCACTCACTAGCATATGTGTTAAAGTTTTCAATTCTCTTTAGTTTCCTAAACATCCAATAATATATTATTTTGTACAATTACAAATCCTGTTTTGTATCTAAAATTCATTAAAATTTATCATACACAACATTTGTGTGGGGAAACAAAACTGAACATAAACAATTTTGAAAAGTTTTGAATTTACGGATTTTTGCTTCACATGTTGCTTTCTGTTTCCCAACAACAATGTTGTTGTTGTTTGTATTTCTCTCAGCACGAATTCGTAAAACTTCTCACGCCAACCAACCAACCAACTATCGTCATTTACCAAAAGCTAAAGTAGCAACAAAAACCAAAATAGATCTCTGTATGCTTAACATTTGACCTGTTTCGAATATCTCCTACGGAAATTAAACTACAATTAAAACTTAAAATACATCTCACATTCGTGTGTACGGGTGGGCATCCCCATTTGTAGATGAAATCATAGGCATACGACACACAAACACACACATATGCCAACTTGTATTCGTACACTTGTCCTATTACCGTTAGGGTAGAATATATGTATACGTTCAGATAGTTTTTATACCCTACACCACTATGTCGGGAGGGTGTTATAAGTTGGTTTTGGCCAAAAAATTTTTAATGCATCGAAATAATGGTGGTAGACCTATACTTATATATACCAAAATTAATGTCTCGACGAGCTGAGTCGATCTCGCTATGTGTGTCCGTCCGTCTGACCCTTGTAATCACGCTACAGCGCAATTTTGATCTCAACGTCACGATAGGGTTCCCGGAGGGGAAGAAGCCTATAAATTTTGGTGATGGTCGGATAACATTTAGGGGTCGGAATGGGCAAACTTATTTGGAGAAAAAGCCAATGTTTTATTTCAAAGCGAATATTTCCGTTTCTGTAAGGGGTATACAAAAAGCAAAACCTGACGATTTAAGTAGAAAATATCACCTTTACAAAGATGTAAAGTAGATTGTCGTAGGTGGTCAAACAATGAAGATATTGCAATAGTCGCCAATTCAACCCAACTTTTCATTTTTGCGATTTTAACTGTAATGACGAATATCACAGCTTCGGTTGGGGACCTTCCAAAAGCAAAGCCACTCTAGGAAAGTATAAAATCCCACCTTTACAATGGTGCAAAGATGGTCAAATATCGTAGATATTACAATAGTCAGAAATACATCCCATTTTTAATTTGTTTGTAATCACGCTACAGTTTGCAATTTGGATCGAATCATCACGGAATTTTAGGCGTTAATGGAGATCGTAAAGAGAAAGAAGCCTATTGATTTTGGTAATGGTCGGATAATATTCATGGTTCGAAATGGGCAAAAACTTATGTGGAGAAAATTCATTCTTATGTGAATATCTCCGTTTCTCCGTACTCCAAAAGGAAAGCCCGTCAATGGAAGAAGAAAAGATCTCCTTTACATTGATGCAAAAAAAGGTTGGCGTAGGTGGTTCCAAAAGAAAAGCACGTCAATGGAAGAAGAAAAGATCCCCTTTACATTGATGCAAAATAGGTTGACGTAGGTGGTCAAGCAACTTAGATATCGCAATAGTCGGTAATGCATGAAATGTTTCCATTTTTATATCCTACACTACTATGTGGGGAGGGTATTATAAATTGGATTTCCTCAAAAAGTTTGTAACGCATCGGAATAATGGTCGTAGACCCATACTTATATATACCAAAACGAACATTCAACGTTTTATTGATATGCGAATATCAGAGCTTCTAGTAGGCGTATTCCGAAAGAAAAGCCCGTAAATGGAAGAAGATACGATTTCCTTAACATTGTTGCAAAATACGTTGGCGTAGGTGGTCAAACAACGGAGATATCGCAAAAATCGGTAATGCATTCCATTTTTCCATTTTTGTAATCACGCTACAAGTCGCAATTTTAACAGGATCGTCGTGGTTAATAGGGCTCCCAGAAATAAAGAATCATATTGAGTTTGGTGACGGAAGTTTTATTCATACGCGAATATCTCCGCTTTGGCACACATTGCACTTACCCCTTTTATATTTGAATTGTACTGACGAGTATCTCAGCTTTAGTTGGATGCGTTTCAACAATGAAGATATTTTTCCAATTGCTTTACCAAAATTGGTGAAATGCTTGTGATGTTGAAAAAGGATATCCTATTTCCCAATTTATGCAATTTAAATTAATACAAAATGTGGCATTTGTGGTTATATATCAGAGATATTTCAAAAGACGCTAAGCTATCACAATTTTAATATTTTGAAGTTTTTACTTTAATGACAAATACTTCTGCTTCTACTTGGTGTATTAAAAATTAATCAAAAAGACTAGCAAAGCTTTTAATCGGTACCAAGTTGATGTTGGCAGAAGTCAAATATAAAAAGATAGATGAAAACTTTAGTGTATCCCTAAAAAATATTTACGAGTGAAAAGCTTATGCACTAGGATAGTGGTGTAGGGTATCACTTAGTCGGCCCCGTACCGACTATAGCTTTTCTCACTTGTTTTGATGTGAGTTGTGGTCTGTATACCACAAAAGTGGTCTATATACATTAATGAGGCATGAAGACATCGTCAAATACTAGAGATATAAAAAAACATTCTTATAATTTAATTTGTGGAATTTTAATCCCATGTCGGATAACTCTGCTTCTGTTGGACATATTCCAAGGGTAGATCTTGATAATGAAACTAGACCATATGAGCTTTAAATAAATAAAAAATGTGCATTGATGAAAAATATCAGAGTTATTGCAAAAGGCTCTAAGCTATCCCAATTTTAAAACTTTGAAGTTTTAATGTAAATGACAAATATCTGTTTCTATGCGGTGTATTTAAAACATATAAAATGCAAATCATGAAGACCAGCAAAATTTTCAATCGGCACCAAGGAGATTATCGACAGTAGTCATACAAAAAATTTATTATTAATTACACTGCGCAACATTTTTAAGGTAATCTTGTGCAAACAATTTGAGCTTAGGATTTTTTTGAAACAACAGACCCAAATGACAAAAACCCTAGTTGGGTTTTTGTGTCAGATCCAGCTTGGATTTTATGGCCCAATCTAAACATGGTTAAATATTGACTTTTTAAAGAAATTTTGGTCTATATCTCTGAAACCTATGTTAATTTTTCTGTTGTAACATGCCTCTATGACTTTGTTTTCAGCATACTTTTCAACGATGATTTAATAATTATGTAAAATTTGCTATATTTTAACGATTTTGATGCCCCAGATGGGGCTTTTCTTATGTGGTCTGTATAAAAGATAAGATCTACTAGTTTAGGGCTACAATATTGCCAAAGCCAGCAAAGCCAAATTCCTAATCGTTTCTGAGATGAAGGCCCGATAAATCTAAAAAACTGTAATTTTAACCCGGTTTAGATGAGGCCATAAAATCCGAACTGGATTTAACAGGACAAAATCCTACTTGGGTTTTTGTATCCTCAATATGTACTTTCAAAAAATGCATACTAGAAGTTGTTTGCATTTTCAGTGTTGCATAGTGTTATTTTGGTTCATCTAGCCCGAAGGTAGGGTGGGTGATATCTTTACTATCTCCCTAAACGGAATGTTTACCGGTTAAAATATTATGACCAGGGATAGTGGTGTAGTCCTCCGGAGAACCTGTAACCCCTATTGGACGCGTCCCCAGGCGGATAGGGGAATGCTTCCCAAATATGGGTGACAAGACGGAAATCAAATACGTCTCTTAGACCAAATGGTAGCTTGTCTGTCTTTAAGTAAAACGGCAGCAAACAGCGTCTGAACTCCAGGAGGAGCGGCTGAAACTAAACCCTTCAAAGTGTCCGGGAAACCACTGAAGTAATTCTTCCCTGAAAATCATTCAATAATAAACACATTTATAAATTATTGTATGATCGCTTATATCCGAATAACAGATTTGCAATTAAAAAAGAGGTAGTGGTGTAGGGTATCCCATAGCCGGCCCCGTCCCGACTATAACCTTTTCTCATTTGTTCGTAAATGTTTATATGTGCATGAGAACTTTCAGAATTGTTATGTGTGTGTTGGTGTGTGAATGTTGCGTCTTTGTTAGGTTTGTTTACCTATAAGTAAAACTAAACCAACTGTATCCTTTTCATTGTAACTTTTTGCACAAAACATTGACCCAAAATTAGTTTCAAATCTTTGCTAACAATTTTGAAATGCAAAGTATTTACATGTTTTCATTCAAGAAATGAGCACTGGTTAGTTTTAAAGTCTTATCTACGGTTGTAGTTGTGGCAACGCAAATATATTCGGTGTTGTATTATTTAATTTTTTTCACATTCAAAAATTCTGCAACTTGAACTGGTTGAGTCCATAAAGAATCAGGATACAGGTGAGTGGGGTTAGCTGGGTAGCTAAACAAATGCAGCTTGCCGTGTGGTCCCAATCCACTTGCCGGGCATGTGTTGGGTATCGTGGCATCAATTCGGGCCGAAACGAATTGAGGAGGCTGCATCATCCGGATCCTAACTAGGCTAAAACCACTCGTTTTTGCCTTGATGCACGGGGGTTCTTCTGCTGCGACGGATGGCGGGTGGTCGGCATTCACACTATATCTCAGTACTGCCTGCCAGACTGCACCTGTGTGAATGCTATCCTAGCCTGCCTGATAGGCTCGTTGGTCTCGAGGTTCTCGTTTATACCTTTGAACCTCCCTCTGTAGATCATCATCATCCTGTTGCGTTGATGCACCAGTAAAACTTTCGCCTCTTCATGAAGATGTCTACTGTCCTTGTTCCAGTCATAAGGGCGACTTTCTGAAGTGTTTGAATATTCCTTCACTGCGTACCGCTTACATTTGCATACCACGCTGGGGCCGCATAGCCAACCATAGACGGGCCTATTGCTTTGTAATTGGTCAACGTTTTAAGGACCTTGTTCGTATTTTTGATCTTACCGCAAATATGCTATCGAACGTTACACCGAACATTTTGGGGTAGTTGGAATCAGTGCATCATCGACTACTATTTCTTGTTCCTGAATTCCACCGCACGACTGATGTGATAATTGATTATCTAATTTTCAAACTTGGTCGGAGTGTTGTCTGCTCGATGTCTTCAAACAGCGTGGAGAGCTTAACAGTACCGAAGGCTTTTGATAAGTCTAGCGCTACCATCCAAGTTCTGTCACTAATATGTGTGGAGATGGCTTGCAGCGCTTTGTAGTGCTGTGCTGCTTGCGGAACACATGCTGATGTTCGGCAACTAGATAGCAGATGCTGGGGAGGATAAAGACGCAAAGGTGTTTGCAACGAGCGACAAAAGCAAAATCGGTATATACGATTCACCTTTGCTGGCATCCTTGCCTGGCTTCTGGGGCGGGACCATCCTGCACATTTTCCAGACTTCGGGAACGATGTGGTTGGCTAGCGACAGATTGAGAACTTTGGTAAGATATTCCACTCCCCGTACATTCACCTGTTTCAGCATTACCATGGAGATTCAATTAAAGACTAACGCTTTGGATAATTTAGCGTTCCAGATGACATTCGCAACATCATCAAATTGTGGTGGTTCAAGTAGCACTCCTCTCTTCGACCCGCCACTTTCCCAGGTGTTCGACAAAATGTAGGTTGAAACAACTTGCGCACCTTTTCGGATCAACCGTTATGTTCTGGTAGCAGAAAGGACGTTGCGATACATCATCACTGCCTAACATACGATGGACTTGTTTGGTGGTATGTACTGGATAACAAGGACTGCGTCAATACTGATTACGGTCTCAATTAAAAACACTCCTCAGGCGCCTTAAATTTATTCTGGATCTCCAACCTCTGGACATCCTAATCCAGTTTTAAACGGCGAGAGCGCCTTTTTGACTCCAAGAGTCAGTATCGTGGCGAGGTTCACACTTCGGACATGCGAATGTCAGGTGTTGTGTAAGCGATTATATGCCCACCTGTTTCAATTTTGACTCTTTATCTGCTATCTTTGAATAAAGGGACACATGGACTGAAGGTATTTCTCCTCTGGATGGTCTGGCAATATATACAGATGGGTCCATATGGAAGATGGTACTGGCACTGGCGTATACTGCGAAAACCCTGTAGTTAAATACTCATACAAGCTTAACGATAACCGCAGCGTCTTTCAGACAGGTATTTCTGCTATCTGCGGAATTGCTGAAAGGTATTGAAGCTAATCTTACAGGACTGGTGAGCAATGAACGGAAACAAACAAAACGATTCCCGTACCAATCACATAAAGCCACAAACTTTTCAGCTTCTCTGAATCGTTTCATTCTCACAACCAAAACAAAAACACAAACTTTTCAATGTAAAAATATGAAAACCGTACGATTGCTCTAATGTAACTTCGGCTATGCTTTGCCGAGTTGTTTCATTCACCACCGAAACGACAAGTATTTTTGGGAAACGTTTGCCGTTTGTATTGTTCCTATGGAAAATACGAAACGAAACGATTGGAAATGTTATTTAAAGTATTTTTACGTACGCTGCTGGTGAGTATACGCTACGTTATTCGAGCGCTCCTCAAGGCGGTCAAGTCACGGACCATTAACTCTTGAGCTATTCTTGAGTAATATAGTGGAAACGAACTAGCAGATGAACCAGTCGATAAAACTGTACGGCCACCAATCCAATGAGATCTATAGACAGAAGACACATCAATGATGGCCCTGAGACTTTGGATGCTGTACTTTCAAAGCTAGGAATGGATATCACAATGGGACTTACAAATAACCACTGCACACTGAGATCTCTAACTTCAAAATGGGATGGCAGTGACATTACTGCAGGCAATGTGAATATGCAGAAGATATAGAGACTGTCGATCATATGCGTTAGAGGTGCCACTTGTTGGAAACAAGAAGACACTGAATACTAGGTAGATATGATATAGACATTCTTACCTTCCTAGATCCCATTATTCTTTTTAACTTTGCCAAGCACTTACGTAGCAAAGTCCATAACTACTAAAAATTATTCCTAGTAAAGCAATCGGATATCTGGAGGTACCGTTATATGAGGGCTATACCAAAACATGGACCTATTTTGACAGTTTTTGAGGCAGATGTTTTGTGAATGCAGGGAACCTCAAATGTAAAATAAGAGGTAGTTCCATCTAAAACTAAACTTCTCAAAATCAGAAATCGGGAGGTACCGTTATATGGGGGCTATACCAAAACTATGTTGACTATTTTTGGCGAAGAAGTTTCGTGGTTGCAGGGAACCTCAAATGTTAAATTATGGGAAGTTCAGTCAAAATATGTAGCTAAACCCCACAAAATACTGAAAATTGGGAATTACCGTTATGTAAGAGAAAACAAAAAACAAAACATAGACCTATGTTGACTATTTTTGATGGAGAAGTTTTGTGACCACTGAGAATTTCACCTTAAGTGTCAAATTACGTGTAGTTTTGTCAAAAAGGGTAGCTGTTCTGTCAAAATACCGAAAGTCGGAAGGTACCGTTATATTAGGGCTATATAAATTTTGTGATCACTGAGAATTTTACATGTCAAATTACCGCTACCTCGGTAGAAAACGAAACAAAAACTCTCCAAATACAGAAAATCGGGAGGAACCGTTAGCTATACCAAAACTTGGACCTATGTTGACAATTTTTGGTGGAGAAGGTTCGTAACTACAGGAACCTCAGATGTCAAATTACGGGTAGTTCAGTACAAACAATTTAGTAAAAACCCTCAAAATACCGAAAATGGGGAGGTACTCTTATATGTGTGCTGTATCAAAACATGAACCTATATTGAAAATTTTTAGTGGAGAAGTTTTGTTACTTCAGGGTACCTCAAATGTCGAAAAAGAGGTAGTTCTGTTCAAAAATAAAATCCTCAAAATACCGAAATTCGGAAGGTACCTTTATATGGGGCCTATACCAAGCCATTGACAAAACATTTCCATAAAGGAGTAAAGGTTTTTTGATTACCCTAAATGTCAAATTATAGATAATTCGGTTTGAAAATGTGGCTAAAATCTTCAAAATACCAAAAATCGTGGGGTATTGCTCTGTGGAGACTATACCAAAACATAAACCTATGTTTACGATTTTTGGTGGAAAAGCTGTTTGCTCACTGGGAACATCAAATGTCGAATTTCAACTAATTCTGTCAGAAAATGTAGCTAAAAGCTTCAAAATACCTTAAATCAGGAGGTACCGTTATATGGAGGCTATACCCAAACGTGGACCTTTCTTGGCAATATTTAGTGGAGAAGTTTTATGATCATTTGGAACCTCACATGTCAAATTTTGGCTAATTCGGTCTGAAAATGTAGCTAAAAGCTTCAAAATACCTTAAATCGACAGGTGCCGTTATATGGTGGCTACACCAAAACGTGGATCTATCTCGGCAATTTTTAGTGGATAAACCATAAACCTCAAATGTCAAATTTCAGCGAAGTCTGGCAAAAAATTTAGCTAAAAGCCTTAAAATACTCTAAATCGGGAGGTACCGTTCTATGGGACCTTTAAAAAACGTGGACCTTTCTCCAACATGTTCGCAGAAATGTAGCTAAAAGCCTCCAGATACCTAAAATCGCGAGTTACCGTTATATGGGTATATACCCAAACGTGGACCTTTAAATTTTTAGTGGAGAAGTTTCTTGGTCATTGGTAATTTCAAATGTCAAATTTCCTCAAATTCTGTCAAAAAATTGATCTGCAATCTAGATAGGAGGTACTGTTATATGGGACCTATATCAAAACGTGGACCTTCTCCATAATTTTTGGTGCAGAAGTTTTTTAACTTAACTTAAATCCAAAATAACTTAAATCGATAGGTACCGTTATATGGGGCTATACCAAAACGTGGACCTATCTTGGCAATTTTTAGTGGAGACGTTTCTGGTGCAGAAGTTTTTTGACCTCTTGAAACTCCACATGCCAAATTGGAGCCAATTTGGAAGTGGGATATAGTTCAAATCCTCAAAATAAGTTGACTCTGTAGGTGCCGTTATATGGGGGCCATACCAAAACATGAACCTTTAATGTCAATTTTAAGGTGAAACGTTTTTTGGTCATTGGGAACCTTAAATGTCAAATTTCCGCAAATTCTGTCAACAAATTTGGATAAAATCCTCAAAACATAATAAATCGGGCTGTACCATTATAAAGGGGTTATACCAAAACGTGGACTTATATAGTCCATCTTCGAATTTGACCTGGCTATGGAAAAAAGACACTCGAGTGCAAAATTTTAGCATTCTATCTCAATTATTGTGGTTGCTAGAGTGATTACAACAGACGGACAGATGGACGGACAGACGGACATGGTTGGATCATCTTAGAATTTTATCGTGATCAAGAATATATATACTTTTTATGGTCGCAAATGATTAGTTCTATGTGTTACAAACAGAAAAAAAATTCAATCAATTATTGTGCACACTACAATGAATACAACAGACAAGCAGGCGGACATGGATAGATCAACTCAGAATTTTATCCTAATCAAGAATGTATATTCGGTACAAGGTCGCCTATGTGAATTGAATCTTTCATCTAGGGATTGATCGAATACCGACTACACAACCAAAATTTTTTTCCCCAAAAATGATTTACAACAACATAAATAGAACCACAAAGAATGACTTCGATAAAAATTTCCAAAGGATCCTTGAAAAGACCTTAAACTCCACTTAATCCAAAATGTTGAAATTTTGTGAGGGAGATATCCTAATGAGTGAACTGATAAGACCAGTTTCGAAATTAAGTTAAGTTATGATAAAATATTACGGGATGCAAAGTGTGACACAAATCGTTTGCTCCGTTCAAGAGATATCGCACGTACTATTTTACCAAATATTTTTGAATTTTTGCGGGGAGGTACCGGAAGGAGTGGACCGAAAAGCACTTTCTTCAAATTTTATCTAAGATCGCAGAAATATTATATGCAAAGAAATGATCATAACTTCTTTGATATTGGTCGAAATATCTAAAAAACAAGTGAGCCAAGGCTATAGTCGGGTCGGGGCCGACAATGTGATACCCTACACCACTACCCCTGTTCATATGCTTTTGACTAATAAAATTCAAAATATTAAAATTGGGATAGCTTAGCGCCTTTGCTCTGAATGTCTTCATTAACACAGGTCAATTTTTTTGAAACGAATTTAAGTGCATCGACAGTACAACCCAAATAAAAAATGGAAAAGTGGGATGTATGCCAACCATCAATAAGCTTCTTTATCTGTTAGACCCCCATCAACCCCCAAAACTTCGTTAGGATCCGATCAAAATTTCGTAGTGTGATTACACAAAAATGGAAAAAGGGATGCATTACCGACTATTGCGATATCTCTGTTGTTTGACCACCTATGACAACCTACTTCACATCGTTGTAAACGTGATATTTTCTACTTTCCTTGCCAGGTTTTGCTTTCGATATACCTCCTACAGAAGGGAGATATTAACTTTGAAATAAAACGTTGGTCTTTTTTCCAAATATTTTTTTTATGTCACATTCCGACACCTGAATAATATCCGACCATTATCAAAAATCAAAAGGTTTTTTCCTCTGTGGGGCCCCAAATAACACCCAAAATTTCGTGATGATCCAATTAAAATTGCGACCTGTAGCGTGATTTCCAAAAAAGTGGAAAAATGGGATGTATTACCGACTACTGCGATATCTCCGTTATTTGGATACCTACGCCAACCTGCTTTACATCATTGTAATGGTGGGAATTTTTACTTTCATTGTCAGACTTTGCTTTTGGAAGGTCCCGAACCAAAGCTGTGATATTCGTCATTATTATTAAAATCGCAAAAATGAAAAGTTGTGTTCTATTAGCGGCTTTTGCGATTTCTTCGTTGTTTTACCACCTACGACAACCTACGTAACATCGTTGCGAAGGTGATATTTTCTACTTTCATTAGCAGGTTTTGCTTTTGATATACCCCTTTTAGAAGCGGAGATATTCGCTTTGAAATAAAACGTTTACTTTTTCTCCAAATAAGTTTTTTGCCCATTCCGACCCCTGAATACTATCCGACCATCACCAAAATCAATAGGCTTCTTTCTCTGTAGGATCCCCATTAGCCCCCAAAATTTCGTGATGATCCGATCAAAATTGCGACCTGTAGCGTGATTACAAAAAATGAAAAAAATGGGATGTATTGCCGACTATTGTGATATCTCCGTTATGTGGCCACCTACGCCAACCTACTTCGCATCACTGTAAAGATGGGATTTTCTACTTTCATAGTCAGACTTTGTTTTTGGAAGATCCCCAACCGAAGCTGTGATATTCGTCATTATTATTAAAATCGCAAAAATAAAAAGTTGGGTTCTATTAGCGGCTATTGCGATATATTCGTTGTTTGATCACCTACGAGAAACCACTTTACATCGTGCGAAAGGCGATATTTTCTACTTTCATGGCCAGGTTCTGCTTTTGGTACACCCCATATTGAAGCTGAGATATTCGCTTAGGAAAAAAACGTTGTCTTTTTCTCCAAATAAGTTTTTTGCCCATTACGACCCCTAAATATTATCCGACCATTACCAAAATCAATAGGCTTCTTCATCTGTGTGACCCCCATTAAACCTCAAAATTTCGTGACGATCCGATCAAAATTGAGACCTGTAGCGTGATTTCCAAAAAAGTGGAAAAATGGGATGTATTACCGACTATTGCGACATCTCCGTTATTTGGTCACCTACGCCGACCTAGTTTACATCATTGTAAAGATGGGATCTTCTACTTTCATAGCCAGGCTTTGCTTTTGGAAAGTCCCCAACCAAAGCTGTGATATTCGTCATTATAATTAAAATCGCAAAAATGAAAATTTGGGTTTTATTTGCGACTATTGTGATATCTTCGTTGTTTGATCACCTACGAGAACCTACTTTACATCATTAGGAAGGTGATATTTTCTTCTTTTATTGTCAGGTTTTGCTTTTGGTATACCCCGTATAGAAGCTGAGATATTTGCTTTGGAAAAGCGTAAGTTTTTTGCCCATTCCGACCCCTAAATAGTATCCGACCATCACCAAAATCAATAGGCTTCTTCCCCTCCGGGACCCCAATCAACATCCAAAAATTCGTGACGATCCGATCAAAATTGCGACCTGTAGCGTGATTACAAGGTTTAGATGGACAGACGGACGGACTGACGGACGGACACACATAGCCAGATCGACTCAGCTCATCGAGACATTAATTTTGGTATATATAAGTATGGGTCTACGACCATTATTTCGATGCGTTACAAACTTTTTGGCCAAAACCAACTTATAATACCCTCCCCGCATAGTGGTGTAGGGTATAAAAACATTTTTGCACAGTGGGCTTGGATGCAATTTTCGCGATTTAATATTTAAAATCAATTTTATCAATAATGTTACTATTCGATTTTGAAATTGAAATTTAAACTATGTTTAATTAAACTACGTTCAATTATAAACATTTTAAGCTCTGTTTGGTAATTTAAAAATAGCTATTTTTTAAATTTTTTTTTTAAATTTGTCAATAAACACTTTCCTATATACCACTGTGCAATATATGTTATTTTACCATTGCATTTACTAACATTTATTTTGTTGTTTTATTTATATATTTATTTATTTTATTTATTTTCCACATTTCGTTGTAACAAAGCCTCCAGTTACGCAAAACGACAAAACTGTTACAGAGAGTAATGTTTTTCAAAACGTACTGACAGTGTTGCAAAATTTTACTGATCGCTACCAATATCATGATTTCATCCCGGCGAAGGAAATTATAAACTGACTTTTCAGCTTCCTGAAATGATGCCTTTTTTAGCGAAAAACCCGAACTCTTTTAGTGTCTAGTATTCTCAAATAAATAAGAATCACACTCACTTTTCGGCTTTCCCAAAAAACCAACAGAACAAAAATTATTGATTTTATCAGCTATCTATATAAATAAAAAAATACGAAACAAGATTTTTTCTATTTGGACCAATATTTAAGAAGATATGAGTATTTCTTTGAATACAGTTTTTACAGAAGTCGACTTTTTCAAGGCGCTATATCTCCGCAACATTTAGTAAAAAAATCTAACAATATACTGAAATGTTTTGTTGATGAGCAGCATCACCACAGCAAAAAATAAAGGAAATCAAAAACCTCTTTTCAAAAAAGTGTTCGATTTCACTCAAAAATCAAATTTCCTTTACAATTCCATTTGAAAAAAATTAAAAATTTTTTTTGCGAGCACAACTACGATTTTTGGTATAGAGGTTAAGGAAAAAAATTTGGTTTCAAATCTGTTTGTGTTCACAAAATATGTCGATGCACGGAAAAGTTATAGCGGTTTTTATTCGCTTATAAAGAAACAATATTTTAAAATTTCGTATTTGTTTATTTAGAAAATGTATGCGTATATCAGTAACAACATTTGACATCCATCCGTAGATGCACCATAATTTCTAAAATTTGTTTTTATTTTCGCGGAAAATCAAAAAAAAATATTAAAAAACTATGGGAGCAAATCCAAATTATACTACCTCAGAGTCCGTATAAACATCTAAAAAATAAATTAAAAATGCGTACAGAATCTAGACAACGCGTAAAAAATTATGAAACCAAAATTATAAACATTGGCTTTATAAATTGCATATTATAGCAATAACAAATGAGAAAAAACTTCCGAGCAAAATTTGAAGGAAGGGGTTAAATGCGATGACGTGATTTCATGGCATCTTTGCGTTGGTTCAAACAAAGTCGTGAAAGATCCGGTCTTTTCATTAGCATTTGAACCAATGTAAAGGAAGTCGTGAAAGATCAGATCATTTCATCAGCATTTGAACCCATGCAAAGGAAGTCGTGAAAAATCCGATCTTTTCATCAGCATTTGAACCCATTCCATCGATCCAATAGAGATGAATTTTGCGTTTTTAGTTATATAATTTTTCTAAATATATCAGATTAATTATTTACAATAGGCTTGATGTTGTCGGAAATCACAACCAACAATGTTAAAACTCTCGTCGTAATGATAATGTCATTGCAAAGGGTTGGTGAAAATGACATGCCAAAGCATTGGTGGAAATGACATGCCAAAGAATTGGTGAAAATGACATGTCAAAGCATTGGTGTAAATGACATGCTTTGGATCCAAAAATAAATAGCATTTTTTGGGGTTCACGCTCATATAAAATTCATCGATGAAGATGCTGGGTGGCATCGAACATTTTGCTGGGTGGTTTACTATCGGGAGAGCTTAACTGCTTTCTGTGATAACTTATAAGGATAGGGAATTAAGAGTAATATTGAAATTAAAATTATTCAAAAAATATGAGTATTAAAAAACCTGTTATTTGCGAATTAATTAAAGTCGGTAGATCCGTATCCGATTTTGGATACTATGCATATTTCGAGGTTTTACTCAGTTGCCATTGTGTGCAGTCAGTTGCACCTCACAATGCCAAAAACCTTAAAATGGGTAAAAGTCGCGCAATGTACATACGATTTTAATGCCCATCCGGTTTCATTAGCGCCCATAAAAAGTTCGTCAATATACACCTATTTCAAATAGATTCTTCAAGAACCGCGGATGTGCCTCCACATTCTATTTTGGGTAAAAGACCCACATTACTCGCGTATCTCTGTAATTTATTACACGCGTTTTCGCAAATATTATAGTCGCGTATAAAGCATTCCATTTATGTATAGATCTATGTGTAGATCCGTCGCGTAAAAAAACTTAATTCACGCGGGGTTAATATGAAACTGAATGACAGTTGTAAATTTTACACTCTAAAAATAGGGTTTTTAAGAAAATTCAAATTGTGGCCAATTACTAGGAGCACACTCCTGAGATATATATTAAACGACGTAAAATCTCGAGTTCTATAATCCTACTACGAGTTTGGAATATTATCTTGTTGCACGTCCGGATTATTAAAAAAATCAAAAAACCCCTAAATTTCGGGTTCAAAATGTCAGAATCAATTTTAGGTGGATGCAGTGGGTATATCGAAAAATCATACACTAGTATCATGTTGCCCATGGAGTATTCTGTCGTTATTTTTGTCGGCATAGGTCTATAAAATGTAAGGTTAAGCCAGAAATCGAAATAGAACATAAAAAACTCGTTGGCTTCATTTTTCTACATTGATGCCAACACCGCTTCCATGAAAAAAAAAATTTTAATGGTCGAGATTATGGGAACCCTCCTAAAACACTTCATTTTAAAGAATTTCAGTCATACTATATAGAAGATGCTAACAGTCCGCGAATTCTGAAAGTGTGAAACTCGGATTCATCGATTGTAAAACATTTTTGGTTTTTACGATATCCTCTGTAGCCTAAATGCTGAAGGTATAATCATAAATATCCTGATCGGCAGTATACATTTCAGGGTACAAAAAATATATTACCGATATAAATTATTCTAAGACAAGCTCTCTTGCATTGCTGATTTAATATTATAAAGGTTGTTGATGTTGCTGGTCTTGCAAAAGTTCCACTAATTTAGCTTATGTTGTTGATTCAGGTTATATCCTTCTCTTGCTTGTTTAAATGTGTGGCTGCGCATTGTTACTGTGGTTGCAACTAAATGAAGTTCCTGACATGTGGTTTTGCTAACCATGTTGCACTGAAGCGTTTCTTCATGGATAGCCGGTTTTTGTACCCTGTGGCCGTCGTTCCTATTTTACATACATGTGTCTCTGTGTGTGTGTATGTGTGTATGTATTTTCTTGTTTGTTGGTCTGTCTGTATTTGTTTTGTGTCAGCAACATTTAATATTTATACATTTGCCAGTTGTTGCTGCTGCTGGTGTTGCTGTTGGTGCAGATATATTGTCATTGCATTGTAGATTTATTACTGCAACAAATTAGTCCCTCTTGGTTTAAGATGTAGCAACAAAACAAAAGTAAAGAAACAAAATGTAAAGAAACAATAGATACAGCAGGGAAATTTCGTAAACTGTAATAAAACAATTTTCACATATATTTTATAGAAAGATAAGAAAACCAGAGCATAATCCGTTTGACATTTGCATTTGAAGCCAAGCAAAGAATATGGTTTGCAAAAATGCTGTTTTGGAATCATGAATCTACAGAATACATTTATCGAATGAAAAAGACTATAACTTTAGAGTAAAAAATGTGAACATTTTTAATAAATTTGAATAGTTGTATTGAAAAATGAAATACAGCGAATAGAATTGTACCATATGAACTATATGGAACTATCTAGTTCACTACGAAGTTCCAATGGCCCACATCATTTGTACAAACAAATAGCATATATGTAATATCACACGTTAAATTTTATGACGTTACTTATACGTTTTGGAACTAGGACAGTGAACTAGGAACTAGATAACCCTACTCCATTAGCGAAGTCCCACATCTCCAACCAATATGCTATGATAGATTCGCTGGTTTTAATTAAGCTTATCGGATATACCAAAAGTGAGTAGCAAGAAAACCTGGATTTTAATAAAAAAAAGAAAAACAAGTAAAAAAGTATCAATCGGCTTTGCCGACAGAGAAATACCTTCTGCCATAGTGAGTGAAACACTTTTTCCTAAAAAAAACTTTTGTATTTAGGAGGTTTTCAGAATTTCGGGCATATGAACTTGTCGACAAAAATATAGATTTAGATTAAAGCTAAAAAGTCAATTTTGCAAGTGGGTCTTATTTTGGGAGACATTGCTCTCGATAGATATCGCGCCCACTAGTCATTTGAGTTGGTCACCATATAATTTAGACCTTTGCACCATCATATCAGGAATTATGGACTTTCCAACGAAAAACATATTTTTACTTTCAGTAAAAATTTCCAAAGGATCCTCGAACAGACCTATAACGGCACTTAAACAAAGCTGTTGAACATTGGTACCCCAAGCAATGGATTGATAAAGCCCACTTTTGAACATAAACTACGTTTGGACACAATATTTCGAGATTCAAAGTTTGGACCAAATCGGATGCTTCGTTTATGAGATATCGCGCGTACCGTTTTAGGGAATATTTTCGAACTTTTGTGGGGTAGGTACCGGAAGAAGTGGAACTATAAGCACCACCTTACGATATGCAAATTGTGTACCAACGCAGTATTCGGTTCAAGAGTTGTTTTGCGCACCAGCCACTACGCTTGCTGGCCGTTGGGCTTTTTCTACAGCTTTTGGGTCATTTTCTCAAGATGTATGGCCTTGCCAATCAAAGCACTTGTACCATCGTAATAGGGGTTTTAAGTGAAACCTGTTGCAAGAAAAATCAAAACGATTCGAGAGAAGGTCCTAAACTGCACTTTTTCGAAATTTTGTGTGGGAGGTATCCGGTATTACGACTGCCATATTTTGGGTCGAATTGGTTAATCCGTTGGAGAGTAATCGTGCGCTGCATCCACTACACTTGGTGCCTTAGTGGGTTTTTACAGCTTTCGAGTGATTTTCTCAGGAAATAGGACTTCACTTGAAAAAACGTTTAACGTCGTAATGGGGGCAGCGAATACAAGTTGTTAGCCCAAAAATCAGGAGTGGAACAGTATAGTTCATAACCCTTGAACTGATTAACCGATTTGGTCTAAAATTTGGCCTTTGTCATATTTTGTCCAAACTTATTTTCAGTTCGAAGATAGACAATACCGGTCCACAACGTTCGGCACTTCCACCAATATTTAAAAAAAATCACTAAAATGGTATGCAGAATATATCTTGAACGGGGCAACCAATTCGGTCCAAACTTTGCATCATAAAAATATTTTGTCCAAGTTTAGTTTAACTTCTAAAATGGCCCATATCGGTCCTCTCCTTAGGGTGGGGGGTACCAAAAGATCAACATTTGTGTCTAAGTGCAGTTTTGTCTGTTCGAAGATCTTTTGGAAATGTATACCGATGCTGTTCGTTGTGGTCATGTTTACAGCGACATTATGTTTTCCGTGGACAAGTCCATGCTTCCTGGCATACTGGTCCAAAAGTTATACGATGACCCACAGAAATGACTAGTGGGCGCAGGGACGTAGCCAGGATTTCATTTCGGGGGGGAGGCCCACCTGACAATAATTTTGAAAGTTCATGTTTGCGAAAATTTCTTATTTAGTAATGATGTAAATAATTCTCATTACTATTTCTTAATTAAAATGGCGTAAGACTTCTTGGCCAATTTCCCCTGGTTTTCAGAACTTTTTTTGACAATATATCAGAGTTAATATATGTTTAAACAATAGATATATTAATAATCGCATATACTTTTGGGTGTTTCATTTATGAAATAACTCACAACTACTGTGAATGTTATGTAAATCAGTGATATCACTTCGGTAAGATTAAAAGCAAGATTATGCAATCGGAAAACCTTAGAAATATCTTAACCTTTCCTTTGTTGCCTACTTCACAAAAGTTCAAAATCATTGCTTCAATATTCCACTCCAATTTTATTGAGTAATTTATGGAAGGAATTAGTAGAGAATTGATTTATGCAGAGGGAACGTTCGGATATCATGGCGTTATCCACTAGTATTTTTATATTTGCAGGTAGATTTAGGAGTTATATAAAGAAAGGAAAAAATGCCGAGACACGTGTCTTCTTTTTTATCTTTTAGAATATGGTCAGTTTTTCAATTTCAGTGTCCAATCGTTGTTACTGTCATTGAAGCCATTCCCTAATGATATTTTGGTGTCAATCGTAGATCTTATCACAAAGAATTTCTGAATGCCGATATTGTTTTTCTTAATAGAGAACTAATGCTGAGTAATAGTGAGTCTATCAATGATGAAATTCTAGCACCCAATCGTGCGTATGTAATGACAAATTCTGTAGCCCAATTGTTCATCTGTCAATAGACTATTTTGGCGTCCAATCGTCGGACTTCTCTTATAGAAATTCTTGTTTCCTATCGTGGATTTCTCATAAATTGATCAGGAAGCAAGAAAACTCTTGGTTGCCAGTCTTGAATACTTTTAAAATGAAATTCTGGCGCCCCGAATTTTAGCAAAAATCAATGAACACAATTTTTCCTAATCTAAATTTTTTATACTCTCAGCCTTTAGTCAAAATGTGCCTCATCGAAATAATGGTTTTAGGACCAAAGTGTGTTTGGGAGAAATCTGTTTCAGAAAATTTGGAGTCGACTTAGCTATGTTTGTCCGTCTGGATGGCTGCCTGGAGAACACGGTAATTCTCGAACAGATCAACCGATTCGATCCACTCTTTCGATAACCTTCCACAGAGTATTTGAACATTTTTCAGAAAAGTGCAGTTTAAGATCTTTCTGGATAATTAGTAAATATACCTGTGTAAGCCTAAGACCTCAGTAGTCATGGCTTTACTTCCTTTATGCTAATAATTTAGTTATAACTAAAAATATGAAATAAATAAATTAATAAATATAAAAACCTCTCTGGAAACGGGTTGTTTTTTTGCAACAATTGTTCTCGGGGCCAATATTACTACACTAAAAGTTTTATCAGGGACATGCCCATACTTTCAGAGAAAATGGCCCGAAAGCTGTAAGGAACACCCCATCTGCGTTGGTCCAAACATTGTTTATAGCAATATTTCTGTGAGTGAGCCTTATATAAAGTTCCTAGATGGTGATTTTCGGTCTACTCCTTCTGGGGGAGAGGCCCCCAATATTCAAGAATTTTAGCTACAGGGGTATGTGCGATTTTTCTTGAACGGAGCAACAGATTTGTTCCAAACTTTGGTTTTGGTAATATTTTGTCCAATCTTAGTTTTAGCTCGAAAATTTGTACATCCCAACAAACCTTCAAAATAGTTGCTTAATGCAGTGGGCAAGTCTATATTTTTTCTTGGAAAAAAACTGAAAATTATTCTCTGAATGACTCCCAAAATAACATATACTTCCAAAATGAACTATGTCGGCCCGGTCCATTTCTTCAGTTACCTCCTCCGTAATATTTGTGCGTCTTTTGTTTTCAGGCAGGTCAAGTTCGATGATGCGCTATATCGGACCACGTTTTGGTTTAGCCCCCATATAACGGTACCCGCGATTTACGGTATTTTGATGTTTTTAGCTACATTTTCAGACCGATGTAGCTATAATTTGACATTTAGGGTTCTTAAATGTCAATAAACTTATATAACAAAAATTGTGGACATAGGTCCACGTTTTGGTATAGCCCCCATATAACGGTGACCCCCGATTTACGGTATTTTGACGTTTTTAGCTACATTTTCAGGTCGATTAAGATATAATTTGACATCTGGGGTTCTTAAGTGTAAATAAACTTATATAACAAAAGTTGTGGACATAGGTCCACGTTTTGGAATAGCCCCCAAATAACGTTACCGTTACGTTTAAATTCACATTTCTAGACCGAATTAGCAATAATTTGATATTTAGGGTTCTTAGTGACCAAAAAACTTATATTAGAAATAATTATGAACGTAGGTCCATTTTTTGGTATAGCCCCATATAACGGTACCTCGGTATAACGGATTTCGATATCCCCATATAACGGATTATCGGTATTTTGAGAATTTTACCTACAAATTTTAACCGAATTATCTGTAATTTGAAAATTTGACATTTGAAATTCTTAGTGGTCACCACACCACTCCACCAAAAATTGTCAAGAAAGGTCGATGTATTGATAAAGCTCCCATATAAAAGTACCTCCCGGTATTCAGTAATTTGATGATTTTATCTAAAATATTAAACCGAACTAGCAGTAATTTGACATTTGAAGTTCTTAGTGGTCACAACACCTCTCCATAAAAAATTGTCAACATAGGTCCATGTTCGGATATAGCTCCCATATAACGGCACCTCCCAATTTTCAGTAATTGGCAATTTTAGCTAAAATTTTTAACCGAACTAACTGTAATTTGACATTTGAAGGTTGTAGTGGTCACCACACATCTGCATCAACAATTTTCAACATAGCCCAAATATAACGATACTTCCCGATTTTCGGTAGGATTTTACTTAAAATGTTTAACCGTACGTAGGTCCATGTTTTGGTATAGCCCCAAAACAAACATCGCAATTTTCCGTACCTTAGCCTTACTTTTTGGACGAATTTTCTGTAATTTTAAATTTAAAAGCCAACAAAAATTGTTCATTTAAGTTCATATTTTCGTATAGCCCACATACCTCCGAACTAGCTGTTACTGACAGTTGAAGTTCCCTCGTTATGTACCGATTTTCGGTATTTTGAGGATTCTAGCTACAATTTTTAACCGAATTAGGAGTTATTTGACATTAAAGGCTCCTATCAAAAACTGTCAACATAGGTCCATGTTTTATTATAACCCCTATATAACGGTACCTTCCAATTTCTAGCCCACCAAAAATTGTCAACATACGTAGTTAGATGTAGGCACCATAAAAAAGGGCCTCCTGAATGAAGCATTTTATGTACATTATCTGACATTTTAACGTACCCACTTAAAGTTGGGGACAGGAATGAAAACTAATTATTCCATTTTAGTTGAGAATATTTTATGGTGGAGGGTATGAAAAGTTCGGCCCGGCCGAACTTAACGCTTTTTTACTTGTTTATATTCATATCATTTCTTGTTTATGAAAGACCTCAAGAAGTCTTTTGAAAACCCTTAACAGGTATTTTGTAGTCTATAGAACTGCTCCAAGAGATTTTCTGTTTAAATAGGACTTAAAGACATCATACGCCTATAGAGGTTTTTTGTCAACTACTCATAGAAGGACTGAAGAGAACTTCTCGCTATATAATACATAAAGATTTATTCTGTCTTTAAAAGTATTCCAGGTGTTATTTGACTCCAGAAGACCTCAAGAGATCTTCTGCCTATAATATATTAAAAGGGGTATTGTGTTGCCTATAAAAGATCTGAATTGCGATTCCGCAACTCTTTTTTCTTTACCGAAAAAATCGGTGGAATTAAAAACCATAAATTATGAATAAAATCTTTAAAAACATGTTTGCAGCACTGTTACTGCCCGTAAGTCCTACTGACAGGTTTATTTTCGATGCTACCTTACGAAAAATATTCGGTAATATTAAAAGTTATTGAAATGTAAAACCACGGTGCGCTTTAACTAAATTTAAACGAAAGTTGCTTACACCAGGGAAGTTTTTGCGGATTCTGAAACTACAATGTTCATAGATGAGAAAAATCAAAAAAACAAAAAAATCGCCGGAGGGATTTTCAAATAAATCGCGTTCAAAGTTCACATTTTTGGATTTTTTAGGTTTTCGCGATTTTGCTTGGAAACCACGAGCCGTATCGTTATGGGACTTTAAAAAAAATGTTGTAGCAGTGAAGATTATAAGATTTTTGAGATATTGAAGTTCAAATAGGGACAATGGACTGACTGTATCGCCTCCTTATAAAACAATGTCATGCACGGAGCGCCTTAATTACCTTTAAGTGAAAACGGCTTACATCTGGGATGTTTTTGTGGATTCTGAAACAACAGTGTTGATAGATGAGAAAAATTCAAAAACAAGAAAAAATCGATGTAGGGATTTTTAAATAAGTCGCGGTCAAAGTTCACATTTTTAGGTTTTCGCGATTTTGCTTGGAAACCGCAAGTCCTATCGAAATGCTGTGAAGATTCTCTAGAGGATTGACGTTTATGATTTGTTCCCAGTTTGTACCTTTTTTGCGATAAAGAAGCTCAGGTTACATTTTTGGCTTTTTTTGTTAGGGTTTCGCGTTTTTGCATGAATACGGCAAGTCTCATCGATATGGGACCTGAGAAAATCTTATAGCTGTGAAAATTCTCTACAAGATTGGCTAGTGTGATTTTTTCTTTCTCTCTATAGAAGTCCTCAAGAAGTCTTCAGTCTATAGAAGACCAAACAAATGTCTGTCTATAAAGACCTCAAGAGGTCGCCTGTTTTGAGAACACCACAAGAGATCATCCATCTGTAGAAGATCTCATAAGGTCTACTGCATACAGAAGATCTGAAAAATCCTCAAGGGTTCTCCTGTCTATAGGTTACTTCGGGAGGTTATTTGTATAAAGAAGGCCTCAGGGTGTCTTGTGTATAAAGAAGGTCTCAGGAGGCCTTCTGTATTTAAAAGACCAGGACCTCTGTATCTATAGAAGACCTCAGACATTTCTCCTTATAGGAGAAATCAAGAAGTCTACTTAATATGTTTTCCAATCATAGAAGACATCAGGAGGTCTTCTGTTATTTACCAATGTCTATAGAAGACTTCAAGTTATCTTCTGTCTATAAAGGACCTTAAATGAAACTCTTTATAGAAGAACTCAATTGGTCTTCTGTCTGTAGAAAGCCTCTAGATGAATTCTCAAGGGGGTTCTGTTTGTAACAAATTTGAAGATGTCTTGTGTATACAGAAGACTTCGACACCCATCAGGAAGTTTTCCGTTTAAAGTCAAACTCAAGAGGTCTTCTGTAAATGGAAGCCGTCGTGAGGCCTTTTCTCTAAAGATGACCTTTAGAGGTCTACTGTCTGTAAAAGACATCAAAATTTATTCTGTCTTCTGACTATAGAGGACCTCTAGTGGTGTCCTGCCTATAGCATATCTCAGATGGTCTTCCGTATAGAGACGTTGAGGAGGTCTTCTGTCTGTAGAAGACCTCAGAATTTCTTCTGTTTAAAGACGACATCAGGACATCTTCTGTATATATAATGTCTCAGGAGGTCGTCTGTCTATAGAAGGTCGCAAGAGGATTTCTGTCTATAGAAGAGCTACGGAGGCCATTTTTCTATACAGGAGGCCTTTTGTCCATAGAAAAGCTTAAGAAGACTTCAAGTCTTCTATCTATTAAACATCTCAATGGGTCCTCTCTCTAAAGAAGACCGGAGGAGGTCTTCTATTTAAAAACGACCACAGGACTAGAGGTGAAGATGTCTTATGTCTACAGAAGATGTCTTATGTCTACAGAAGATGTCTTATGTCTACAGAAGATGTCTTATGTCTACAGAAGATGTCTTATGTCTACAGAAGATTTCGACAGCCCTCAGGAGGTCTTCTGTTGTAAGTCATCATCAAAGAAACTTCTGTAAAAAGAAGCCCTCAGGATGCCTTTTCTCTATAGAATACCTTAAGAGGTCTTCTGTCTGTAAAATACCTCAAAATTTCTACTGTCTCTAAAAGAAAAATTCTGAAAAATTCTATAGACAGAACACCCCTTGGGCTCTTCTATAGTCAGAGGACCCTCTAGACGTCCTCTGACTATAGAAGAGCTCAAGGGGTGTTCTGTTTATAGAATTTTTCAGGAGATCTTCTGTATAGACAAGGTATCTGGAGGTCTTTGTACATAGAAGGTTTCAGGAGTCTTCTGTCTATAGAAAACATATGGGACCGTAAGAGGTTTTCTGTTTATGGACGACCTCAAGAAATCGATGTCTATAGAAGAAGGTCTTCTATCTATAAAAGTCTTCAGGGGTGTCCTATGTATAAAAGAGCTCAGAAAGTCTTATGAAAGTCTGTCTCTAGAAGGCCTCAGAAGTTCTTCTGTTTAAAGAGATCTTTAGGAGATGCTCTGTCTATAGCAAACCTTAGGAGGTCTTCTGTCTATTAAAAAGACCCCAAGAGGTCTTGTTTCTGTAGAAAAATTAAAAATTCTTCTTTTCAATGCCGACCTCAGGATGTTCTTTTGTATATGGAAAGCTTAAGGATGCCTCCTGTCTATAGAGGAGGTGGTCTTCTCTCTATAGAAGACCTTAAGGGATGTTCTATCTATAGAAGATCTCAGGAGACATTATGTATATAGGCGGTCTCATGGGTTCTTCGGTATATAGAAGTTCACATCAAAAGGTATTCGGTCTTTATTAGAACTCTTTGGTCTACTCTTGTCTATAGAAGACCTATAAATGTGTTGTTTTTTCTATAGAAGACATCAAGAGGTCTTCTATCTGTAGAAGGTATTAGGGTGTCATTTGTCAATAGAAGAGCGCTAGTGGTATTCTGTTAGCAATCTTTTATTGTCTACGGATAGAATCGAAAGATTTTTGGGCTTTAAAAGACATCAATAGATTTGATGTCTATAGAGGGTCTCATCGACAAGTTCGAAGAAATTTAACCGCGACCGGATAAATTGGTAAGTGTGCATAATAACTGTACAAGGTGTAAAGATGCACGATGTGGTCCATTTACCCAAGGTAACCCTTGTGATCAAAATCGAACAATATAATTTTTCGCGAGCAAGTTCAAACTTCCTGATAAAGAAGCCCGGAAGCTCTGTAAAATCTGAATGTAGCAACTAAAATGGCTGGCGGATACGATTACTTTTGAAAGGTATGACTGATGTTAATTCAACGTTTGAACATCAGGTTCGATTACCAAGCAGTGGTGCAGTATTGATTTCTGTATTTAACAGACTTTGTAACTTAATGCTGCACTTGTCCCTTACAAAATGAAATTTCTCACCAATATCTCGACAGTTTATATCGTTATTTTCCTTGCGGAATTATTTTCTACAATAGCATTTATTGTATTTACATTTACATATACTGATTTATACACACAATTATTTATCTTACCAATTGAAGAAAATAATCTCTTTTCAGCTATTGCATCCGGCATTTCTATTCATTTGTGCAAACATTGTCACAATAAGAATAATGTAATTAAATTCAAATATTCATAATATTTATTTAGAAATGTCCACTTGTTGTTGACACTTTAAAGTTCATGAACTCAAATATAATTCATAATATTATATGAATGTGTATGTAAGAGTGTGCGTTCCTTTTTAACATTTTCATCCTCTGTATACCAATGGTCAAAGTTTATGCAACATTTGTTCTTGTGTGGCTTCATTTCCATGCTTGGTTTTGTTAGTTTTGCAATGAAAAAACAATTACTAATAATTTCTTATCATGGAATAATTGTATACATATACAAAATGCTAAAGAAGTAAGAGAGGGAGGAGAAAAAGAACAACAATTCTAATGTAGAAAATAAAAACATTCATACACTTACATGTAGCATGTGAATGCAACATATGTGTGTTATACATACATACGTATGTGCAACTGTGAATGCCACAATGCTATTACTACAATGTTACATGGACAGGAAATGCAGCAAACGGGAAAGCATGCAAAAGGTCCAGACCCAGAAATGTATGCCTCCGTATACGCACATAAATATAAATTTAATAAACTTTTGCCCCTTTACGCGTGTGTGAGTGAGTTGGTTCACACATACATGCATGGATACATATAGCAGTATGTATGTTTATGGGAATATTTACACTACTGAATCTTGGAGAGGTCATTGAGGTCTCAGCTAGCCTTAGGTAACATGTTAAGTAAGTTTGTTGACTCTGTTCTGAAGAACTATGGAAGCAGAAATCCTGGATTGTTCAGACTAGTTTTGAAAAGTCCACAAAGCTTTAAGTGTTTATTAAACAAATTAACGGCCCTTTAAGCTGCGACAGTATATTCATGACTAATTTGAAAAAGGCTTTAAGGAAAATTATATATTATTTTTTGGAATATTTCTGAAGAACTTCTCAAGCCATAAGGCTAGTTCGTAACAACATATTTTTATAGAGAGAACGTTAAAAAGAATCAGCCGGATCTATGGCATAAATATCTCATTCCCATGTATTTACTTATTTAGCCCTCTAAAACAAATGTTCCTATAAGCTGAAGTAAGAAACAAGTAAGAACGGCGTTAAGGTCGCTCACGTCGAACTTATTATACCCTCAACCACGAGTTGTATTGAAATAAAATGGAACAATTAGTTTCCTTTCGTTGGCTAACCTTCAAAATACCGAAATTCGGGAGTACCGTTCCATGGGGGGCTATAACAAAACTGTAAGGTGGTTTTATCGTCGGCTGGGGTAAGTCCAGTCGCGTCCAGGGTCTCCATAAGGACCCACTAAACCTTACGAAATAAATGACTAGTTTTATCCCTTCTAGAGGTTCAATCGGATGTTTATTGATCTAAATACTAGTATGTTCTAATTCAATGAAATTCGATATTGATAGGCTTGAGAAGGCTTGTAGTAAGGCCGGTGATAAGGGTGACTAACTGCCAGGAATGATCGGGAATGATGTCGTTGATTGATGTTTTAGTATCGACGATGTTCGTTAATGACGAACTGCGCTTGTTGTGGAGACGAAGCTGGTTGGCGTTCGGGTTCTACGATTTAACGGTGATCAGGAACGTGTTGATTGCTGATCATTCGGCTGACGACGATATGATGGAATTCGGAAACTCGGCTGACGATGATCGTGAACTCGGCTGATGAACGACGATAATCGATGACTGCTGTCGAAGAACGGGGACGAAGAAGTTGCTTAGTTCTACGGTTCAGTGATGATCGGGAACGTGTTGGTTGATGTTTTCGGAACTCGTACAAACTACTACGTACCTCTATAAACAGAATACTGAAGTACCTGTGTGGGACGGAAACCGAAGCTTCCGTGTGAGACAGAAAGCTGAAGTCTCTGTGTGGGACGGAAAGCCAAAGCTTCCGTGTGGGACAGAAAGCCGAAGTCTCTGTGTGGGACGGAAAGCCGAATTTTCCGGGTGGGACAGAAAGCCGAAGACTCTGTGTGGGACAGGAAACCGAAGTCTCTGTGTGGAACAGGAAACCGAAGTCTCTGTGAGGGACAGTAAACAGGAATTCACTGTGTGCAATGAGTTAATGGGACAGCGACAATGGGTAGTCCCTTCCAAAAAATTGCAAACGCAACAAGCCACCCAGGAATTGCCTTGGTGGGTAACAAGCCCGAGCAGTAGCAAGCTCCCTTCAACGGCAGAAACTGGAAAACTAAATGCCCAGCTGGAATGAGGTGAATGCGAATTATTGTGCATTGATTACAGCAAGCAAATGACTTCAATGCATGACTGGCGTAGATGGAGGTGCTGTTAAGTGCATGTCGACTCATTGCTACTATTATGGTAGGGGAAGACCGTAGGTGTTGTTGTATGTATGTGACTCTTGTCACGTTACAAAACATCGATCTATACCTACAAATTTCTGACGGAATTTTTTTGGACTCAATGGAGACTAAGTACCAAATTTCCGATATTTCAGTAAAACATTCAAAATACCGATAGGGGATATAGGAACTCGCGGACCTATACTGATAATTCTCTTCTGAAATATTTTATAACCATACGAAAGGCTAAATAACAAATTTCAATCTTTCGGTGGGATATTGACGTCACAACCTTCAGAATTACGAAAATCGGGAGATACCGCTCTATGGGGGCTATATCAAAACGTGGACCTATACTGACAAATTTCAGTCAGAAAGGCTTTTACCTCCAACAAAGACTAAATACCAAATTTCAGCCATTTCGGTGGGTTGCTGGGGCCACAACCTTCAAAATACCGAAAATCGGGAGGTATCGTTCTATGGGTGCTGTATGAAGGCGTGAACCTATACCGGCAAATTTTTGAGAGAACGTTGTATACCCCCAACGAAGAATTAATACCAAATTTCAGCCATTTCGGTGTAAAATTGTAGCTAAAACCTTAAAAATACCGGAAATAAGGAGGTACCGTTATATGGGGGCTATATTAAGGCGTGGACCTACCAAATTTAATAATATGGAACCAGTTTCAGCCATTTCTCTGGAAAATTGAGGCCACAACCATCAAAATACCGGAAATAGGGAGGTGCCGTTCTATGTGGGCTGTATGAAGGCGAAGACTAAGCACCTAATTTCATCTATTTCGGTGTAATAATGTGGCTTAAACCTTCAAAATACCGAAAATATGGAGGTACCTTTTTATGGGGGATATATCAAAACGTTTACCGATATAGCCCATTTGCAATACCAAACATCATAAGAAATAGAAACTTCTGTACCAAATTACAAAGTTCTATCTTAAAAATTGCGAGTTGCATCTTGATTTCAAGAGACGGACGGACAGGCGGACATGGTTATATCGATTTAGAATTTTACCCTGATCAAGAATATAGGGTCTCCGATGAATATTTCGATGTGTTACAAACGGAATGACAAATTTAATTATACTCTAATATTATGGTGGAGGGTATACAAATTTCCATTCATCTCCATTGCTTTTGCTTTACGTCGCCAATTTGCGATAACGTTTTCTTCGATCTCGACATCCATTAATTTGCTACATAGAAAGCCTGGTCTTCCGGTCCTGCGTGTACCGCCATGCGGCCCATATTTATACGCTTTTTAGTGGGCTTATTATCTCTCGATATGTTAAACTTTACTGATGTCGTTGAATAAAGGATAGAGCTCGTGGTTCATACATCGCCGATATTCAGCGTCGATGCATATTGGCCCGTATATCTTTCGAAGAATTTCTCTCTCAAAAAACCAAGCAAGTACTCAAGCTTCGGAATCATAGCACGGATAGTGTTAGTGATTTTGTGTATTTTAGCTACATTTTGTAATGGAACTGCCTATAAATTGACTTTTGGGGTTCCCAGCGATCACAAAACTACTCCACCAAAAATTTTCAACATTCCAGGTTTTGGTATAGCCCCCATATAACGGTACCTTCGGACTTTCAGTATTTTAAGGATTATAGCTATATTTTTTGACCAAACTACCTGTAATTTAACATTTGAGGTTCCCAGTGGTCGCAAAACATCTCCACCAAAAACTGTCAACGTAGATCCACGTTATTTTGCAGCTCCCATTTAACGGTACCTCCCAATATTTGGTAATTTGGGGATTTTATCTGAATTTTTTAATGGAACTATCTATGAATTAAATTTCGAAGAATTTTTGTCTCAAAAAACCAAGCACAGCTTAATCTTCTTGCGCAAGTACCCAGGCTTCGGAATCATAACACGGATAGTATCAGTGTTTTTGTGTATTTTAGCTACATTTTGTCAACATAGGTCCAGGTTTTGTTAAAGCCCCCATATGACGGAACCTCCGGATTTTTGGTATTTTTGGCCAAACTACCTATAATTTAACATTTGAGGTTCCCAGTGGTCACAAAACATCTCCACCAAAAACTGTCAACGTAGATCCACGTTATTGTACAGCCCCCATTTAACGGTACCTCTAAATATTCGGTATTTTTGGGGTTTTAGCTAATTTTTTTAATGGAACTATCTATACATTAAATGTCGAAGAATTTTTGTCTCAATAAACCAAGCACAGCTTAATCTTCTTGCGCAAGTACCCAGACTTCGGAATCATAGCACGGATTGTATTAGTGTTTTTGTGTATTTTAGCTACATTTTGTAATGCAACTACCATTAAATTGACGTTTGGGGTTCCCAGTGGTCACAAAACTACTCCACCAAAAATTTTCAACAGAGGTCCAGGTCTTGGTACAACCCCCATATGACGGTACCTCCGGATTATCGGTATTTTAAGAATTTTATCTAAATTTTTTTGACCAAACTACCTGTCATTTAACATTTGAGGTTTCCAGTGGTCACAAAACATCTCCAACCAAAACTATCAACATAGGTCCACGTTTTGGTACAGGTACGTGTCAATTTTCGGCATTTTTAGGATTCTAGCTAAATTGTTTGACCAGTAAATGTAGTTTGACAGTTGAGGTTCCTAGAGATCCCAAAATATCTCCAGCAAAAACTGTGAAGATAAGTCCATGTTTTCTTATTGCCCCCATATAACGATGCCTCCCGTTTTTCGGTATTTTGAGGATTTTAGCTACACTTTTTGACCAAACTTACCGTAATTTAACATTTGAGTTTCACAGTGATACAAATTATCTCCTATAAAAGGTCAACGTAGGTCCAAGTTTTGGTATAGCCCCCCAGATAACGATTCCTTCTGATTTTCGGTATTTTAAGGATTTTAGGTACAGTTTATGACCGAACTACCAGTAATTTAACATTTAAGGTTCCCAGAGGTTACAAAACATCTCCACCGAAAACTGTAAACAAAGGTCCTTGTTTTGGTAAAGCCACCAGATAACGATTCCTCCCTATTTTCGGTATTTAGAGGATTTTAGCTACAATTTTTAAACGAACTGCCTGTAATTTGACAGTTGAGGTTCCCAGTGGTCGCAAAACTTCTCAACCAAAAAATGTCAACATAGGTCCATGCTTTGGTATATCCACCATATAACGGTACCTTCCGAGTTTCTGTATTTTGAGGATTTTAGCTACAATTTTTAACCGAAGTATCTGTTATTTGAAGTTGATCAACAAACATCTCCACCAAACACTGTGAAAATAAGTCCATGTTTTTGTATAACCACCATATAACTATACCTCCCGATTTTCGGTATTTTGAGGATTTTAGGTACAAATTTTTAACCAAACTACCTGTAATTTGACTTTTAAGGTTCCCTGCAGTTATAACATTTTTCAACAAAAGTTATTAAGGTAGGTCGACACTTTGTTACAGCCCTGTAGGTTTTGCCATTCGCCTGGCTGAACACAGACGTTTTTAGTCACATTTTCAAACCGAATAAGCTATAATTTGTCGTTAAGGGTTCCTAGTGATCAACAAACTTATATTTAAAAAAAGAGAGGGTCATAGTCGGACGGGGCCGACCATGTGGTATCCTACACCACTTGCCCTGAGCATTACTTTTGCTCGGAATTTATTATATATTATTGCAACACGTTATATTATGTTTTAAAATTTGTAAAAGCATTCAAAAATAGCATTAGATGAGTTTTACCGAATTGACCAAAGAACAAAAAAGAGAGCATCAGTCAGCTGTGATGACGAAGATATAACCTCTGACCAAAAAAGAAGCAAACAAAATAATTTTACAGTATATAAAATATATTGATTTTCTATTACGAATTTGCTTTAAAATTCGTGTGAATCTGTAGGTACCGTAATGTGGGGTTATACCAAACCACAGACATGTACCAAAAATTTTTAGTAAGTAAACTTCTAACTCATAGAGAACTCTAAACATTAAATTACGTTAAAATAAGTTTGGATGCATTTTTTTTAAAAAAAAGTTTGAGAGCTACTTTTCCTATCAGACATTTTATAATTTGCCGGCAGGGTTTTTTGGAGCTTTCGGTTATTTCAGGAAGCATGGACTTACTCCGAAAAAAATTGTATCGCAAAAAGCAAGTATCGAAACCAGATTTCTATAAATTAAGCAACCCGATAATTAAACAAGCACTTACCGATACAATAAACGCAGACCTTAGAAGAATTCATCAAGATGGAATAGGAACTGTATGGAATGATGTTAAAGATAGTATTAAAGAAGTATTACTACTATGAGAAGTACTCTAAAAAAGATCCAACACCAACATACGAAGAATGGATGACTGATGAGATAAGAGAAAGGAAGAGATGTAAAAACATAAACTTCGAAAGATATTGGGAAATAAATAAAGACATAAGAATCGCAACGCGTATCGCAAGAAATGAACAACTCAAACGAAAATGTGAAGAGATTGAAGCCCTAAAAACACTCCACGACGCACAGTGTTGCCGCTTCCATACAAAAGTGGACAAAAATAGAAGGAGCTGACCTAGGTTGATGAGTTTTTGCACAAGTACTTGTAAGGGCATAAGGATGTCATATCGGTTCAGATTTGGGTATAGCCCCCATATATATCTTTCCCCGATTTTGTTATAACTCGGTCAATTTTGATCGAAAAGCCTTCAAATTTAATATGTAATATTTTCTTAAGCCCTTGAGTAGCTCTACCGATTTCATAAAAATCGGTTCAGATTTGGATATAGCCCCCATATATATCTTTCCACGATTTTGCTATAAATCGGTCAATTTTAATCGAATAGCCTTCAAATTTTGTATGTGATATTTTCTTAGGCCCCTGAGTAGTTTCATAAAAATCCAGTAGTTTCATATATCCAAAGCTTCTATATATATCTTTCCCCGATTTTGCTATAAACCGCTCAATTTTTGATGACGAGCCTTCAAACTTAAGATGGGATGTTTCCTCAAGCCACTGTTCAGTTTTACCGATTTTGATTTGATTTCGCAAAAATCGGTACAGATTTGGATATAGCCTCCATATATCTTTCTCCGATTTTGCTATAAATCGGTAAATTTTTGGAAAATAGCTTTCAAATTTAACATGGGATGTTTTATCAAGCCCTTTTTATACCCTCAGCCTTTAGGCTAGAAAGGGTATATACGCTTTCATACGGGCAAAATGTGCCTCATCGAAATAATGGTTTTAGACCCCAAGTATGTTTGGACGAAATGTGTTTCAGACAATATGGAGTTGATTTAGCAATGTCCGTCCGTCTGTCTGTCTGTCCGTCTGTCTGGCTGGCTGGTGCGCACGATAACTCTCGAACGGATGAACCGATTCGGTTAAAATTTTGGCTTTCGTAATATTATGTCCAAACTTAGTTTAAGTTCAAAGATGAGCTATATCGGTCAACTCCTTCCGGTACCTCCCCCACAAAAGTTCCAAAATGTTCGGAAAATTTGTGGGCATGATAACTCTTGAAGGGTGTAACCGATTTTGTCCATACTTTGCACATCGTGAAACTTCTACCAGACTTAGATAAGGTTCCAATATGGACTCAATCGGCCCACTCCTTCGGGTACCTCCCACACAAAATTTCGGATAAGTTCAGTTTAGGACCTGCTCTCGAATCGCTTTGATTTTTGTTGCAGCAACTTGTATACACTTCCCCCACACGACGGTACAAGTTTCATCAGGGGCAAGTCCATAATTCCCGAGAAAATGGCCGGAAAGTTGCAAAAAGCCCCTATGACACCTTGTGTAGTGGTTGGAGCGCTAGATAACTCTCGAACGGATCTGTCGATTCGGTCCAAAATTTGGTCTTCGTAATATTTTATCAAAACATAGTTTAAATTCGAAGATGGGCTGTATCGGTCCACTCCTTCAGGTACCACCCCCACAAAACTTCAAAAATGTTCGGAAAAATTTTGCGCACGATAAATCTTGAAGGGAGAGACCGATGTAATCTATACTTTGCACATCCTAATATATCTACCAGATATAGATCATGTTCGAATATGGACTATATTCTTCTACTCCTTCTGGTACCTCTCACACAAAATTTCGGATAAGTTCACTTTAAGACCTGCTCTCGAATCCCTTTGATTTTTGTTGAAGCGATTTGCATTCGATACCTCCATTACGACGGTAACAGTTTTTTCAGGGGCAAGTCCATATTTCTTGGGAAAACAACCCGAAAGGTGTTAAAAACCCCTATGTCACCATATGTGGCGGTCAAACTGTTCAACCGATTTGGTCAAACATTTGGTCTTCGTCATATTATATCCAGTTAGTTTCATGGGCAATACCGGTCCACAACTTTCGGTACTTCTCCCCAATATTTAAAAAATGTCACTAAAATGCTACGATGATATCACTTGAATGGGGCAACCAATTTGGTCCAAACTTTGGAATATTTTACAAAATTTAGTTTTAAAATGGCCCATATCGGTCCTCCCTAAGGGTACATGCCCTACAAAAGTTAAACATTTGTGTCTTAGTGCAGTTAATTCCTATTGCACATTTTTGTCGGCAAGTTCAAATGTCCAAAAAGGGAAACAAAATTCTGAAGAGGCCTTAAATACATTCGATCGGACAAGTTTCGCTTCACATTGGCTGAGGGTATATATCTGTCGGCAAAGCCGACTGACACTTTTTTAATTGTTATGTTTTAAGATTTTGACAACAATCGGGTTAGATTTGGAGATAGCTCTCATATATATTTTCGACCGATTTTATGTATTCGATGCACTAAGCATGCAATGATTAAATTAGGAAAATATGACTTAATTATCCGTAATTGGGTGACATAGGGCGAAATTATATATGGAACCCATATTCAAACCTGAACCGATATGGACCAAAGTTGATATTTTTCATTCCTGTGCCCTCATAAGTACTTGTGCAAACATTCATCAACCTAGATCAACTGTAAAACTGAACAGGGGCCTGAGGAACCTCCCATGTTAAATTTTAAGGATATTCATCAAAAATTGAGCGAATTATAGCAAAATCGGGGAAAGATATATATGGGGGCTATATCCAAATTTGAACCGATTTTTGTGCAAATCGGTAGAGCTACTCAGGGGCTTAAGAAAATATTAAATATTAAATCTGAAGGCTTTTCGATCGAAATTGACCGAGCTATAGCAAAATCGGGAAAGGATATATATGGGGGCTATATAAAATCTGAACCAATATATCTCAGAAGGTTGCAGGGATGGGCGGAATGTTTTTACACATTTCGCTTCGGAAGAGATGTCCAATTAACGGAAATCAAGAGACAAGGTGGAAATGGGTGGCAATCAAAAGATATACTCTACGAAATATTACGAATTTATACTTTTTTTATCAAATTTAAATTATTAGTTCTTGATAACGGTACTTTGCCCATGTGCAGTTGATGTCAACTTTTTGCACTAAATTTTTTTATTTATAGCCCACCCATCAAATCCCCATCCAAAACTTTTAATATTATCAACAAACATTTTAGAACATGTTATTTTAAATGTCGTCTAATTTTCATATGATTATCGCTTTATATTATCAGGGAAATATTTTTCATATTTAAAGAGCTATAACTTCATTATGGATGCACATATCGACAAAATTCTTTCAGATTCGTTGTATCGGATGTGTTTACTGTAAGAAAAAAACATAAACATATATAAAAGTTAACATCACATTTTTTTGATTTTTGTCCACGCGGCAACACTGTGCGACCACTTTAATATGCACAAAAAGCTAAAAGAAAGAAACAGTCTAAATATACAAACGGAAACCTCCATCTATACTCTTTAACGATATATAGCCGTTTTTGAAATCTCGCAAAAAACAAATACGTATTAAAACTATTTACAGATCAAGAAATATCAGATTGTGATCGTAATGAAAACTCTGACATAAACGAAAATTCTCTCGTAAGTGTAAATCCTATTACCAAAGAAGAAGTCATATATGCAGTAAAATCGTTAAAGGACAAAAAAGCCGTTGGTCCAGATCAAATTCCCGCCGAAATACTCAAATTAATCGATGAAAACAATATACAATTTTTTGTGAAACTGTTCAATAATAAATACGACACAGGACAATATCCGCGAGATTGGATGAAATCTACATTTGTCCCCATACCAAAGAAAGCAAACGCCAGAAAATGCAACGATTATAGATTAAAAATATTCCTACGTATAATTCACAAAAGAATATACCCCAGATGCGAGGCAGCAATGGGAGAAACGCAATTTGGATTTAAAGAGGGAATGGGAACTCGAGAAGCACTACTTGGTGTTCAAGTGCTAATCCAAAAGTGTCGCGATGTCCAAAAAGACGTATTTATGTGTTTCGTAGACTATGAAAAGGCTTTTGAGACTGTTAAACACGAGAGGCTAATGGAAGTTCTGACATCCATAGGCATTGAACACAAAAATATAAGATGCATAAAAAATCTATACTGGAACCAGACAGCATCAGTAGAAGTACCCGGTGAAACTTCAGATGAAGTAGTAATATTAAAAGGTGTTCGAACAAATATTTCGAGAATGCGTAGAAGGAAAAAGGATTGAGATAAAAATACATGGACAATTCATTAACAATATTCGATACGCTGATGATACCATGATAATAACGAGTTCTTTAGTTGGACTCCAAAGTCTCTTAAGTTCACTCAATGAGACAAGTAATTCATACGGGTTATACATTAATCTTAATAAGACAAAATATTTGATCGCTAGTAAAAGTAACAATTTCTACAACTCCACACTAAAAATCCGTGAATCAGAAATAGAGAGAGTAAAATCGTATAAATACTTGGGAGCACAAATAAATGAGCAGTGGCAATCTTCTAATTAAATACGATATCGGATAGAAATGGCGAGAGAAGCGTTTCTCAAATACAAAAAAGTACTAAGCAGCCAACATTGAACTTTATCAAGTGCTATGTATGGTCTCTTCTATTGTACGGGGCTGAAACATGGACTGTAAAATCAGCAGACTAGAAGAAATTGGAAGCATTTGAAATGTGGGCATACCGACGTGTGCTCAAAATTGCATGGACCGATCGAGTGTCAAATGCCGAAGTTCTGCGAAGAATGTATGTACAACGGCAGCTAATTAAAACCATCAAAACATGAAAAGTTTCCTATTTGGGACATTTGATGAGGAACAACAAATATAAGATCCTGCAGATCATTCTCAAATCCCAAGTTGAAGGAAGACGTGGTAGAGGTCGAAGAGAATTTTCCTGGCTAAAAAATATTGTATGATCGCTTAACATCCGGATAACGGATATGCAAATAAAGAAGAAGAATGGGGACCGTGAGCAAACTTCTAAAAAAAATAGATCCGAGACGAGTCCTCACACAACACTTTTCCCAAATGTTTCTCATATTCCAACCCGACCGGGTGAAAACTTTGCACATTGCATTAGTTTGCACAAATCAGAAACTCCCTGCGAGATAACTCTCGGTTTTGTCATTTTATTTGGTGTCTTCAAGGCTTCTTGATGCTTTTAGGCCATTCTCTCTGGAAGTATGGCCTTAACTTGTACCGTCGTAACAACCTGTTGAAAATGTACGCAAGGAGTGAACCGATATTCGAACTCTACGTATGTTTAGAAGGAATAATATGATGTGCAAAGTTGAGAACAAAACGGGCAGACAGGGCTAAATCGACTCCGAATTCTATGAAACGAATTTCCGCCAAACATACTAGAAGTTAAAAATCACCATCGTTAGCCTAAAGGCTGAGGTATAAAAAGACTAATATTTCGAGGTATTGCATTACTTTTTACCCAAACTTCAGATCCAGTACAGAATTGTAAATTGCATCTATTTAAAAAATATTATCTTTATCATGGTTTGAAAACTCTTCCATGATGATTGCGACATTTTCTAGCATGCGGTAAATGTAGTTCTTTGCAAACAAACCAAAACGATAAAGGAACCCACTTATATGTTCAACAATAGTATTGCTGTTATTTAACCGATATGTTGCTAAAATTTGCATCAACGGTAGTTTTCAAGTTTCGCTTTTCTAGTTTGTCGGAATATGCCCCCAAGAATTCAAAATATGGAACAAAAATTAATTCGAATATTTTTCCCACAAAAAATAGGGTACATTTCACCCGCTAACAAATATCCTATTATTATCCAAGATGATTGGCATTCTCCTTGACCAGAACTCTTACCCCGTGCAAAAACGTTTCAGTATTGAGCTATAACTGCGTAATTCTATTGCACTACATAATTAAAACTGTGGGATCCCATAATTAAAACGTGGGTGGAACATGTGTTCCAGCAATAAAGATATAGTCATTTTACTAAAAATTTTACCAATTTTCACACAAAAGTTTTGGTCCATTTACACATCTAAATATTATCTGACCATTATCTACAATTGTAGACATATTCTTTATCGTAAACCCAAACTTTACTTAAACAAGTAAAAAAGTGTCAGTCGGCTTTGCCGACAGATATATACCCTCAGCCAATGTGAAGCGACTTTTACCTCCGGACAGATCGAATGTATTTCAGGTCTCTTCAGAATTTGGCCCTTTTTGGACATTTGAACTTGCCGACAATAATGTGGAATAGGAATTAACTGCGCTAAGACACAAATGTTGAACTTTTGTAGGGCAGGTACTCTTAGGGAGAACCTATATTGGCCATTTTAGAAGTTTAACTAAATTTTGATAAAATATTAGGAGATCCAAAGTGATATATTTTAAATATAGGAGAGAAGTACCGAAAGTTGTGGACCGGTATTGCCCATGTGACTATGTTTGGATATAATATGACGAAGACCAACTGTTGGACCAAATCGGTTGAACAGTTCGATAGTTATAGTCTTCGACCGCCACATATGGTGACATAGGGGTTTTTTACACCTTTCGGGCTGTTTTCGCAAGAAATATGGAAAAAACTTTTACCGTCGTAATGGTGGTAGCGTATACAAATAGCTTCAACAAAAATCCAAGTGATTCGATAGCAGGTCTTAAAGTGAACTTATCCGAAATTTTGTGTGAGAGGTACCAGAAGGAGTAGACAAATTTAGTCCATATTCGAACCTGATCTATATCTGGTAGATATATTAGGATGTGCAATGTATAGATTACATCGGTCACTCCCTTCAAGAGTTATCATGCGCAAAATTTTTCCGAATATTACTGACGTTCTGTGGGGGAGGTACCTGAAGGAGTGGACCGATATAGCCCATCTTCGAATTTAAACTATATTTTGGTAAAATATTACGAAGGCCAAATTTTGGACCGAATCGACAGATCCGTTCGAGAGTTATCTTGCGCTCCTACCACTACAAAAGGTGTCATAGGGGCTTTTTGCAACTTTCCGGCCATTTTCTCGGGAAGTATGGACTTGCCCCTGATGAAATTTGTACCTTCGTATAGGGAACAGTGAATACAAGATGTTACAACAAAAACCAAGGCGATTCGAGAGCAGGTCCTAAACTGAACTTTTCCGAAATTTTGTGTGGGAGGTACTCGAAGGAGTTTACCGATTGAGTCCATATTGGAACCTCATCTAAGTCTGGTAGAAATTTCATAATATGCAAAGGATGGACCAAATCGGTTACTCCCTTCAAGAGTTATCGTACGCACAAATTTTCCGAACATTTTGGAACTTTTGTGGGGGAGGTACCGGAAGGAGTGGACCGATAAATTCCATCTTTGAACTTGAACTAAGTTTGGACAAAATATTACGAAAGCCAAATTTTGGACCGAATCGGCAGATCCGTTCGAAAGTTATCTTGCGCTCTAACCACTACACACGGTGTCATAGGGTTTTTTGTAACTTTCAGGCTATTTTCTCAGGAAGTATGGACTTGCCCCTAATGAAACCTACAGCGTCGTATAGAGGACAGCGAATACAACTTGCGTAAACAAAAATCAAAGCGTTTCGAGACCAGGTCCTAAACTGAACTTTTCCGAAATTTTGTGTGGGAGGTACCCGAAGGTGTGGACCGATTGCGTCCGTATTGGAACCTCATCTAAGTTTGGTAGAAATTACACGATGTGCAAAGTATGGACCAAATCGGTTATTCCCTACAAGAGTTATCGCGCGTGCAAATTTTGCGACAATTTTTGAACATTTGTGGGGGAGGTACCTGAAGGAGTGGACCTATATGGCCCATCTTCGAACTTAAATCGAATCTGGACAAAATATTTCGATACCCAAAATTTGAACCGAATCGATTGATCCGTTCGAGAGTTATCGTGCGCACCAGCCAGCCAGACAGACAGACAGACGGACAGACAGACAGACGGACGGACATTGCTAGATCGACTCAAAATTGTCTGAAACGGATATCGTACAAACATACTTGGGGTCTAAAACCATTATTTCGATGAGGCACATTTTTGGTCGTATCAAAGTGTAAATACCCTCTTTAGCCTAAAGGCTGAGGGTATAAAAATCGGACTACCATTGCGACCTACAGAGCCGCTACAAAATTGGATACACATTTTGTTTTTGTCCATTTCACCCCTTAATTATTTCACGATCATCGCCAAAAACTATAGGGATCTATTCTGATCAGAACCCTCTATACATTGGTGAATATTGGTCCATAATTGCGGCCTGTAGCGTGCGTACAAGTTTTAATGGACGGATGGACGGACACACATCTCAAAATTGCTTTATCTCGTCGAGATATGAATTTATGTATACCACATGGGGGGTCTATGACGAATATTTCGCAGTGTTGCATGAATTTTTCGAAAAACAAACTTATAGTACCCTTTCCACATTGTGGTGAGGGTTTTACCTATAATTTTTAACCGAATTAGCTGTATTTTGACATTTGAGGTTCTCCGTGATCACGAAATTTCTCCACCAATAACACTGGCCAACACGACTTTTGTTTCAACCGAAGTTGTTGTTGTTTCTAAATGAAATCGCCGAGCTATTTTCAAATCTGGTCACGGTTTTTCTCCATCAGCTCTTGTTCTTGAGATATAGCTCAAAATCGGGTTTTACGAGTTTTGCCCAGAATTTGCTTATTTTCGGATACAAACAAATATTTTTTGTGGGTTTTTCGACACTAATACATTAAGAAGATGTTGTACGCTCGATACAAAACGTTTTTTGGAATAATTATGGCGAATATTTATCAAAAAATATAGAAAACATACGATGAATCTTGTAAAAATTGCATATTTTGAGTACTTTAAGCTGTAATTACGTCATCGGGGGAAGTCATAGAAGCTTCATATGGCATTCCGGATATGCTCAGGGTGTCTGCTATATATTCCTGTATTCAAATATTTAATACAAAATTCATAGCGCCCACGATTCGCCCATAACCTAAAAATCGTCATGAAGACTGCCATTGAAAAGTAAATGGCATATTTAGTAATTATATCACAGGTAAATGATTTCCCTTTAGCAGTCTTTGTGACGATTTTTAGGTTATGGGCGAATCGTGGACGCTATGAACTTTATATTATATATTTATATTTCTTGACTATATAGTAGACACCCTGAGCATATCCGGAATGCCATATGAAGCTCCTATGACTTCCCCCGATGACGTAATTACAGCTTAAAATACTCAAAATATGCAATTTTTACAAGATTCATCGTATGTTTTCTATATTTTTTGATAAATATTCGCCATAATTATTTCAAAGAACCTTTTTGTATCGAGCGTACAACATCTTCTTAATATATTAGTGTCGAAAAACCCGCATAAAAATATTTGTTTGTATCCGAAAATAAGCAAACTCTGGGCAAAACTCGTAAAAACCGATTTTGAGCTATATCTCAAGAACAAGAGCTGATGGAGAAAAACCGTGACCAGATTTGAAAATAGCTCGCCGATTTCATTTAGAAACAACAACAACTTCGGTTGAAACATTCAACTTTTTCAATTTTGATGAGCAGTGTAATCGAACTAGCTGTAATTCGTTTTTGTTTTAATTTTTTTATGTTTTGAAACTGCTTTTAGTATTTAGTATTTATCATATACAAAAATCAGGTTAAATCGGGACGAATTTTTGGTTGAATATGATTTTATTTTAATTTAAGTCTAAACTTCTATGCCTACTATAGTATACACATGTAAATTAATTTACTCCTAAATAAGTTAGTCTGCAATAAAGCCTTACGTGCATACATATGTACATATATGTATGCACATACATATAACTTTAAGGGCAGAACATGAAGAAAGAAATGTGATTACATTTCATCTAACTTTAATTAAAATTTTCTATGTAAATATACTTTAGTAAAATATTGTATATGAATTTGTGTGTCGTTGTTTGTATATAGACACCCAACATTTTAACAAACTAGAACAGTAGACTGTAGAACAAAAACATAACTTTAACAAAAATATTGGATAACTGCAATGACAAAAACCATAATAAACTTACATCAAATGGGCCATAAACTATTAGACTTTAACTACGTAGTGTATGCATTAGTATGTGTTTGGTTGTTTACGTATATTAATGACATTATTGGGGTGATATAATGTTAGTTAACAACAACGATTTATGAATGATTTTTATGGACAAAATGCTGAATGAAGTTTTTGTTGGACTAGAAGAGTAGAACATGGAAATTTCTAGGAATCAACTAAGGCAGCATATATGGAAAATAACTTAGAGAGTATTTTTTATACCCTCCACCATAATATGGAAAGTATGTTAAGTTTTTTTTCAGTTTGTAATGCATTGAAATAATCATCTGCTGCCTTATCTATATATATAAAATTGAAATTTGTTTGTACGTTTGTTTGTTTGTTTGTTTGTGCCTTATAGACTCGAAAACCGCTGAACAGATCTTACTGAAATTGTTAGGGTACATTGCTACATCGCCTGGAATGAAAATAGGCTATATAATTTTTTGAAATTTCGCGTTGATCTGGAGATATAGCATCAAAACCGGAGGTACCTCCAAAAAATTTAGATTTTGTTTGCAAATATCTTTAGAACTATTACAGATACAATCTCCAAATTTTGTATGTGTGACGGAATTTGATGAAGAAATAAATTTACCAAATTATATTCAAATCGGTTCAGATTTGGATATTGCTCCCACATACATATATTTTCGGCCGATTTCCTTATTTTATGTACCAAACAAGCTATTTATGTCCAATTTCAATGAAATTTGGAATGTGTCACGGAACATGGTCTGGAAATAAATGTGCCAAATTATATTGAGATTGGTTTAGATTTGGATATAGCTCCCATACACATATATTTTCGGCCGATTTCCTTATTTTATGCACCAAACACGCTATATATATATCCAATTTCGCTGAAATTTAGAATGCGTGATGGATATTGGCCTAGAAATATATGTGCCAATTTATTTTGAAATCGGTTCAGATTTGGATATAGCCCCTATATATATTTTTTGCCGATTTCATGTATTTGATGCACCAAACACACTATATATGTCCAAATTCACTGAAATTTGGAATGTGTTACAGAACTTGGTCTAGATATAAATGTGCCAAATTATATTGAAATCGGTTCAGATTTGGATATAGCTCCCATATATATTTTCGGCAGATATTCCGCATTTGATGCACCAAACACGCTATATATGTCCAATTTCGCTGAAATTTGAAATGTGTAACGGAATTTGGTCTAGACATAAATGCGCCGAATTATATCGAAATCGGTTCAGGTTTGGATATAGCTCCAATATATATTTTCGGTCAATTTTCCACATTTGATGCACCAATAATGCTATATATGTCCAATTTCGCTAAAATTTAGAGGGTCTGACAAAATTTGTTCTAGAAATAAATGTGCTAAATTATATCGAGATCGGTTCAGATTTGAATATAGCTCCCATATATATTTTCGGCCGATTTCCTGTATTTTATGCACCAAGCACGCTATATATATCTAATTGCGCTGAAATTTGAAATGTGCGATGGAAATCGGTTCAGATTTGGATATAGCTCCTATATATATTTTCTACCGATTTCATGTATTTGAGGCACCAAACACGGTATTTATATCCAATTTCAATAAAATTTGGAACGTGTGACTGAACTTGGTCTAGAAATACATGTGCCAAATTATATCGAAATCGGTTCAGATTTGGATATTGCTCCTATATATATTTTCGGCCGATTTCCTTATTTTATGTATTTGAAATAAATTTGAAATAAATGTGCCAAATTATATCGAGTTTGGTTCAGATTTGGATATAGCTCCCATATACATACATTTTCGGCCGATTTCTTTATTTTATGTACCAAACACACTATATATGTCTAATTTCGCTGAAATTTAGAATGTGTGATGGATATTGGCCTAGAAATATATGTGCCAATTTATATTGAAATCGGTTTGGATTTGCATATAGCTCCTATATATATTTTCTACCGATTTCATGTATTTGAGGCACTAAACCACGCTATTTTTATCCAATTTCAAAAAAATTTGAAACGTTTGACTGAACTTGGTCTAGAAATACATGTGCCAAATTATATTGAAATCGGTTCAAATTTGGATGTAAGCTCCCATATATATTTTCGGGCGATTTTCCCCATTTGATGCACCAAACACGCTATATATGTCCAAATTCGCGAATGTGTTACAGAACTTGGTCTAGAAATAAATGTGCCAAATTATATCGAAATCGGTTCAGATATGGATATTACTTCCATATATATTTTCGGCCGATTTCCTGTATTTTATGCACCAAACTCGCTATATATGTCCAATTTCGCTGAAATTTGGAATGCGTAACGGGGTTTGGTCTAGACATAAATCTGCCAAATTATATCGAGATCGGTTCAGATTTGAATAAAGCTCCCATATATATTTTCGTCCGATTTCCTGTATTTTATGCACCAAACACGCTATTATGTCCAATTTCGTTGAAATTTGGAATATGTGACGGATATTGGCCTAGAAATAGATGTTCCAAATTATATCGAAATCGGTTCAGATTTGGATATAGCGCTCATATATATTTTCGGCCGATTTCATGTATTTGATGCTACACACACGCTATATATGTCTGATTTCAATGAAATTTTAACGTGTGACGGATATTAGCCTAGAAATATATGTGCCAAATGATATCGAAATAGGTTTAGATTTATGTAGGTATAGCTCCCATATATATTTTCGTCCGATTTGATGAACTTAATGCACCAAAAACGCTATATATGTACGATTTCAATGTCATTTGGAATTTATGACGAATATTGGCCTGGAAATACATGTTCAAAATTATATCGAAATCGGTTCATATTTGGATATAGCGCCCATATATATTTTCGGCCGATTTCATTTATTTGATGCACCAATCACGCTGTATATGTCCGATTTCAATGACATTCGTAATGTGCGACGGAATTTGGCCTAGAAATAATTGTGCCAAAATACTTCGAAATTGGTTCAGATTTAGATATAGCTCCCATGTATATTTTCGGCCGATTTCATGTATTTGATTTGATATATACGTCCCATTTCAATGAAATTTGTATCATTATTGACATATCTATATCAAAATTGGAGTAAAAATTATCAATAACAGAAGCAGCAGCAATTTAAGATGTCCCAATAGGCTGAATTTATTACAAGTATCCTCAAACTTAAGGTACTCATTTTTAGTGTTGTTCCTAATTCAGTTATCTTCTTTAAAGGAGAGAGTGGACTCAGGAGTGTTAGAGTATATAAAATTTGTAAATGTGACCTACGTAGGACTCATTCATTTATTTTTCACTTAGTCGGGGTAGCGAAGCGCACCGGGTTAAGCTAGTAAAGTATATATGGGGATTTCTGAGTGAAATCGTACACTTTTTCAAAATGAGGTTTTTTGATTTCCTTTATTATACCCTACTCCATAATGTGAGAAGGATATTATAAGTTTGTTTTGCAAAAAATTTATGTAACACCGCGATATATATAGTGATGTGTGTTCGTCCGTGTGTCCGTCTGTCCATAATAAATTGTAATCAAACTCCAGGTCGCAATTATGGACCTATCGTCACGAAATTTGGTATGGAGGTCGCTTTCACATCATAATAGATCGCTATTGTTATTGGTGATGATCGTGAAATATTTAGGGGGTAAAATGGACCAAAAACTAAATTTTTATCCAAATTTGTATCTGCTCTGTAGGTTGCAATTATAGTCCGATCAGCGCGAAATTTTAAATAAGGTGTGACCTTATGACTGAAGTGAAGCTTGCAATTTAACTCAATGACCAGATAGTTTTTAGCGGGTGAAAGGACCGAAACTTTTGTGTGTAAAAAAAATAATAATATCTTATATCTTTATTCCTGATAGACACATTCCGCCCACGTGAGTTATTTTTGAAAGACGATCTCTCGGCCTTTCCATATATGCCAATTGTGTTGATATACGTGCTCAGACGACAAAATTGCAGCCTAGTATATACAAGGAAGAATATACTTAATGAGGCTAAGCGACAAATTATTTTCCAGTTTTATGGGGGAATTTCACACTGATCAAGAATATATATGGCGAAAAACAAAAATTTTTTACAATCGATGAATCCGAGTTTCACCCATTCAGAATTCGCGAACTGTTAACATATTCTATATAGTATGATTGAAATTCTTTAAAATGAAGTGTTTTAGGAGGAATCCCATAAGGACGACCATTAAAATTAATTTACGTGGAAGCTGTGGTGGCATCAATGTAGAAAAATAGGTAAAAATGGGTTGAAGCCAACAAGTTTTTTTATGCTCCCTTCCGATTTCTGGCTTAACCTTACATTTTATAGACATATGCCCAAAGAAAGACTCAAAGAATACTTCATGGGCAATATGATACTGGTGTATCATTTTTCGATATATCCACTGCATCCACCCAAAATTAATGCCGACATTTTGAAGCCGGAATTTCGGGATTTTTTGAATTTTTTTAATAATTCGGACGCGCAACAAGATAATATTCAAAACTCATAATAGGATTATAGAACTCGTGATTTTACGTCGTTTAATGCATATCTCATGAGTGTGCTCCTTACAGCATCCTAGTAATTGGAGTCTAAAGGCCAATATTTGATGCGTGAATTTTTTTAAAAAACCTATTTTTTGCGTTTGGATCTTACAAGTACTATTAAATTTCCTTTGTACCCCGCGTGAACTTAATTTTTTTATGCGACGGATCTAATGGGCCCATCCGCGATCGAATCCATCCACTAAAACCGCGGATATAGATACCCTGAAAATAGGAAAATCAGCAAAAATTTATTTTGACAAATCCGCGTACTAAACCGCGATTTTCTTTAAAATTTTTTACGTAAATGGAATCCTTTATACGCGATTATAATATTTGCGAAAATGCGTGTCACAAATTACAGAGATTCGCGAGTAATATGGGGTTTTCACCAAAAATAGAATGTGGAGGCACATCCGCGGTTCTTGAAGAATCTGTTTGAAATATGTGTATATAGACGTATTTTTGATGGGTGCTACTGAAACCGGATGCGCATCAAAATCGTATGCAAATTGCGCGATTTTTACCCACTTTAAGGTTTTTTGCATTGTGTGATGCAACTGCCGGCACACTTTGACCACTGAGTGAAACATAGAAATATGCATAGATATTGAAAGAGATTGATTCGCTGTATCCAAAAACGGATGCGCATCAACTGATTTTAACTAATTCGCGAATAATAGGCTTTTTAATTTCCACATTTTTTGAATAATTTTAATTTCAATATTACTCTTTATTTCCTATCCTTATAAGTTATCACAGTAAGCAAATAAACTTTCACGATGGTAAACCATATTTCTTGATGAAGTTTTAGCAGTACACATTAATCATTGTATGGGATTTTAGCGAAATAGTTGGAGAACTCCCAAATATTTTTTCTAATTTTTCGAATCAAACCAAAAAATATATTTGCAACAATATTTTCCAACAATAAGTTTTTCTCTTTTGTTGTTGCTATAATATGCAATTTATGTACCCAATCTCTATAAATTTGGTATCATATTTTTCTACGCATTGTCTAGATTTCGCATATATTTTTTAATTTATTTTTTGAGGGTTTGTACGGACTCTGGAAAGGATAATTTGGATTTTCTTCAAATTTTTTGTATTAGTTGTTGATTTTCCGCGAAAATAATAATAAATTTAATAACTATTTAAACATCTATGAATAGATATGGAATGCTGTTAACGATTTATGCATACATTTTCTCATAACAACAAATAAGATATTTTTAAATATTTTTTCTTTATATGAGAATAAAAACCGCTATAACTTTTGCGCGCATCGTCCAATTTTGTGAACGCGAAAAGATTTGAAACAAGAATTTTTTCCTAGCCTCTAAGCCAAAAATTGTAGATGTGCTCGCAAAATTTTTTTTTAATTTTTTTCAAATGGAATTGCAAAGGATATTTGTTTTTCGCCATATACTTTATAGTGTCTCCGATGAATATTTCGTTGTGTTACAAATGGAATGACAACTTTAATTATACCCTCCAAATTATGGTGGAGGGTATAAAAATGGACCCATATTGGTTTTGTTATCATATTCATGTATTGTCATCCAAATCTGAAAAGTGTGCAAAGTTTCAGTTCGATTGGTCAACTGCAACTGTGTCAAAAGTGAGTTACTAGATTTGAACTCAATCGGGTGGTACCGATATATGGGGGCTATAGGAAAAAATGGACCAATATTGGTTTTGATTTCATATTCATGTATTGTCATCCAAATCTGGAAAGTGTGCAAAGTTTCAGTTCGATTGGTCACCAGCAACTGTGTTAAAAATGAGTTAATAGATTTGAACTTAACGGACACCAAAGCAAGTTAAACAAGTAAGCAAAGGCTACAGTCGGACAGGGCCGACCATACGATACCCTACACCACTACCCTGCGAGTTAGCTTTCAGCAAATCAAAGTTTCTTTTGGACAAATAAGCTCATTGTAAGAAATAAATTTTTGGAGTCTGCAACCTTATCACATTAAGTTTAAATAACAATATAATAATTGTTCCACAAACATCACAGAAGGGACAGGGCGTGCACCACGATTCATATTACAGCAATGGTATGGGGCCTACTGTTTATCGCCGAGTCCGAAAGGCATGTCTTAAAACACCACCTGTAGAGAAGTTGTACATGGTTGAAATACTCAGAAAATGTCGCCAACTTTACTGAGGGGTATTTTGCCATCGTTGGAAATTTGATGTTTGCTGACCGGAAATCGAACGCCCGACCTTCAGCGTGCAAGGCGGGTGTGCAAGCAGTTGTACCATGGTGGCACAAATAAGTAATTTTAGAACGGACATTTAGTCTGGACCTAATTTTTTGCATATTTGGACATATTTGCTAAACCATATGCAAGACTTTGTATCCTAAATATCCCATCGAATTGGCTGAAAGTTTGTATTAAGTATTCGTTCATCACACCTATAACTGCAATTTATCGGTATAGGTCCAGGTCTTCATATAGCTCCCATAGAACCGTACCTCCCGATATCCTGTATTTTGAAAGTTGTGGCCTCAATATCAAACTGAAATGGCTGACATTTTGTATTCAGTCTTCGTTGGAGGTAAAAAAATGTCCACCTGAAATTTGTCGAAATGTCCACGTCTTCATATAGCTCCCATAACCAGAACCTACCGATTTGCTGTACTTTGAAGGTTATGGTCTCTATATCCCTCCGAATTGGCTAAAATTTGGTATTAAGTCTTCATTGGGGGTATTAAACTTTCCATCTGAAATTTGTCGGTATAGGTCTAGGCGTTCATATAGCTCCCATACAACGAAAGCTCCCCATTTTCGACATTTTCTCTATTCTCTATTTTATTGACTTGTCTGAAGTGAATTTCAGTACATAAACATTTTAGAAGATATTATTGAAATATATGTAGCATAAGAAAATATGTGAAATACAGAAATTTTCCATATGCAAAAATAATGTTTGCATATGCATAATTTATACATTTCACATATTTTTGCATATGTGATATATTTCGAAATCAAAAATAGGTGTTGCATAAAATTCCGCTGTCTACATATCATTGAGCTGATATTAATCGGGGTGCTCTCATTGATATGAGAGAAGGCTCCCTTGTCCCTACTGGGATGTTTGTGGAACAATTATATACAGTACATTTTAAGAAATATTCTTAAATTTGAAAATTGGCGTTGTTTAGCAATTTCTGCTACATCTTTAAAATTTGGACAATTGGACAGGTAATATGATAGTGTTCCACGCAATTTGTAAGAACTGGGAATTGTCTGTCATGATAGAGACAATTTGTAGCATGGAAGGAAGATGTGGTTCTCTTCACAAAACTCATTATATCTTAGGTACTAGGTCCGTTACCAAGCACACATATTATTGCAATTTTCATCAGAGGAAAGATCGGTAGTTAATTTTTCATATATAGGCGACTTTGCCGGTATATGGCCTCCAGGGATTCAAATATGGACCAAAAATAAAATGTTTTTATTTAGCATACAAAAGTAATAAATAAATAAAGTAAAGCTAAATAATATAAGATCATCATCAAAAATTGTAGGCATCTTCTTCGACCTAAACCCCTACCTCTTCGACCTAAACCCCTATAATTGCGACCTCTAGTCCATTTCACCCCCTAAATATTTCTCGATCATCACCAATAAGAATAGGGATCTATTCTGGCCTGAACCCGACCTCCATACAAAATTTCCTGACGATAGGTCCATAATTGCGGCCTGGAGCGTGTTTACAATTTATAATGGACAGACGGACGGACGGACACACATCTCAAAATCGCTTTATCTCGTCGAGATATGAAGATTGGTATACCACATTGGGGGTCTCCGACGAATATTTACCAAAACAAACTTATAATACCCTTTCCACATTGTGGTGTAGGGTATAAAAAACAAGTTAAATAAAACTCTGTAAAAACAAAATTAGTCCAACAGAATACCTAGCTGGCGTTGTAATTTAAAATTGTTTTAACGACCAGTACGTAAACTGGGTCTCAGCTCCACATACTGTCCGTTTCTGAAGATGTGTCTGAAGAACTGATCCATTTTTTTAGGGCAGATTGCAAGCCGTCTGCAAAAAAAACAAAAAATGTTTGAGCTTTAATTTATTTTTCAGTTATAACACACATTTACCTACAGAATTCATTATTTCGTGTATGCAATTTCAAACTGGATTTAATTAATAACAAAAAGCCTTTGATGGAAAATCCCCTTTAAATTTTTTAATGGCAATGCAATATTAATCCTGGATTAATTAAGTCCTGTTTTCTTGTATAACACTCCAACCGTTTTGATGGCAGATAATATCATGTTCATCATAGCGTTTCTTTTTTATTTTTCCTTTTTTGTTTCATTAATCGTTAAGTTAATCTTATTTTATTATTGCATGTAATACTCACTCACTGTGTCCTTGTCTATCGGTATGTAAACAATGCGTTGTGTCATTGTATAAAATGTCACATGATGTGAAATGCCTTTTCAAACAACAGGCCATCCAACAAATTTGCGTCAAATCGTCATAATCGACTAATTTTATACTCTACTCTCCCTTAATAGTTAATTTTTACGATGTTTGGCATTTGCAAAGGTTTTATTTTGATGAATGGATAATTGACGTCTGGAATTTTGGGGGGTAATAAAGGAATAAACAAATTTCGTTTTATTAGGCAGTAGTAGACAGCAATCGGCAGTTGATTGTTTGTGTGGGTTTAAGTTGATTATGGGACTACTGAACCAAATTACATGTAATATATAATTTTTCTTTCTTGTGAAATTGTCTTTTTATTTCATTAATTGGAAACAATTTTCCATGACAGCATTTGGCGAAGGCGACCTTAAGTAGTCAGAAATATTGTTTATGCAGAATAAATTCATCTTAACAAAATTAATCTTATAATTCTTATCTAAAAGGTGTATAGTGACGTATTCGCAACATGATCCGGGAAACATATTTGAATACATAGCTCATACGCCGCACTGCTTAAGTCGTGCATAACATTCCCATATTTAAATCCCATGTAGCGCCCAAGACTTGTCATATGCTGACTATTAACTAAAAAAATTCTCAATCTAGATAACCAAAGAGAAAGTGTTTTGCGAGGCATCATTCGATTCCATGTGACATTTACATGTAAATTGCATTGGATACTGTGACACTGCGTAAAATGAAAAATTTTTTGCAGTGGTATAAAAATTTCACATTTTTAATAAAACTTCATACATTTGCAATTGAAATATACCGGATGCTTGAGGTCATTTGAAATGTTATCTAAAATTTTTAATTGTAAGGATTAACAGGTTTAAGAGAGAGTCGCCCGGCGTCATTTGACATTTTTTTGGAAAGTTTAACAGTTTTTAACCTAAGTGTACTCAGGTTTGACATACGACCATGTGTTGGGTTGTTTACAGTGGCTTGATTGAGACACCTCCAAAACATGATTCTTGAACGCTTTTACAGCATCTACTGTGATGCTGCGGTTTTTCGTGCTCATACGCATAGTTTTATGATTTGTCACCTGGATCCACCTTATAATCGTCTTTTGAAGCACCGTCTTTGAAGTACCGCGTATTTTTTCTAAATTTCTTGGACCGCAATATCAAATGTTAGTTGGTGGAATAAATGCCCAAGGATGCCTCTATCTCACGGTACATAGCATGGCGATGTTGCATTACCCGTTCACGCACGGCTTATTTTTGTCTGGCACAAAGACCGTTTTTGGACGACCCTCACGAATTTCGTTTTTTATCGAGTGTCGGCCACGATTGAATTTACTAAACCAGTTTTTCATAGTGCTATAGGATGGTCCTTTATCGACATACAAAGATTTAATGTGATCGATCCACTCTTGCCGTGATTATCCACGTCGAAATTTGTGAAAAATTATCGGACGAAAATGTTCACCAGTAAATTCACCTTTTTATGCAAAGTGATTTTTTTAAGTCACTGTAAACAACACAACACATGGTCGTATGTGAAACTGTCCTGAGTACGCTTAGGCTAAAAACTGCCAAACTTTCCAAAAAAAAAAAAAAAATGTCAAATGACGCCTGGCGACACTGCGTGATGCCTAGGTCAGAAGGGTTTTTAGTGACCCTCGTAGTCGTTATAAACGATATTAATAAAACAAGTAAGAATAGGCTATGGTCGGACGAGGCCACTACCTCTGTGTACTAGTTTTCCACGGAATTTCTTTTATATGATTGCTACATACATATCTTAGCTATCAAGTCATACATACATAAAATAGTTTAGGTTAAAGGACGCGCGGCTGCCATAATTGACAGCCGCATCACTTGGAGACCTTATGCTTCATTGCGTTCATCCTGGTAGTGTGCTGAAAGAGAACAACTTAAAAAACATCAGTCGGCTTTGCCGTCAGAGATATAGTCTCAGCCTATATGAATTGAAACTTTCATCTACGGACAGGTCGAATGTATTTGGGTTCTTTCGGGAATTTTGTGGCCCTTTTTGACACATGATCTAGCTGACAAATATTTGGATTAGGATTAAAATTCAAAATACATACATACATACATACATACATATTGGTTGCCCCGTTCAAAAGATATCGGGCATAAAATTTTAGTGAGATATTTCAAATATTGAGGGGAAGTACCGGATGTTGTGGATCGCTATTGTCCATCTTCGAACTGAAACTAAGTTTGCACAAAATATGACAAATGCAACATTTTGGAACAAATCGGTTGATCAGATCGAGAGTTATCATGCTCTCCAGCCACTACATATGGTACCATAAGGGTTTTTACACCTTTCGAACTATTTTCTCAAGAAGTGTGGACTTGTCCCTGAAAAAAACGTATACCGTCGTTATTGAGACTGTTTCGAAAGCAGGTCTTAAAGTGAACTTAATCGAATTTTTGTGTGGCCCGAAGGATTGAACAAATACTGTCGATATTTGAAGCTGATCTATATCTGGTAGATATATTAGGATGTGTAAAGTATGAACAAAATCGGTCAATCCCTTCAAGATTTATAGTGTGAACAATTTTTCCGAACATTTTTGAACTTTTGTGGGGGAGGTACCTGAAGGAGTGGATCGATATGGCTTATCTCCGATCTTAAAGTATGTTAGACAAAATATTACGCAAGCCAAATTTTGGACCGAATCGGCAGATCCGTTCTAGAGTTATCTTGCGCTCCAACAACTACACACCGTGTAATAGCAATTCAGAGCATTTTCTCAGGAAGTATGAACTAGCCCCTGATGAAAGTTGTACCGTCGTATGGAGGGCAGTGAATACAAGTTGCTACAGCAAAAAGCAAAGCGATTCGAGAGCAGGTCCTAAACTGAACTTTTCCGAAATTTTGTGATGGAGGTACCCGAAGTAGTGAACCGCTTGAGTCCATATTGGAACCTTATCTAAGTGTTGTAGAAATTTCCCAATGTGCAAAGCATGGATCAAATCGGTTACTAACTTTAAAAGTTATCGTGCGGACCAATTTTCCGAATATTTTCTAACTTTTATGGGGGTGGTACCGGAAGGAGTGGACTGATATACCCATCTTTGAACTTGAACTAAGTTTGGACAACATATTACGAAAGCCAAATTTTGAACCGAATTTGTTGATCCGTTCGAGAGTTATCGTGCGCTCCAGCCAGACAGACAGACGGACAGACATGGCTAAATCAACTCCAAATTATCTGAAACGGATTTCGTCCAAACATACTTGGGGTCTAAAACCTTTATTTCGATGAGGCACATCTTGCGCCTAGGAAAGCGTATATACCCACCCTCGTTAGCAGAAATGCTGTTCAAGCTAAATATAACAACGATATAAGGATACGATACACAACCTACATAAGGCCGAGCTTCACTTGAATTGAGGAAGATACTATGGTGGTAAAATAGTTATGGAGTATGAAATTCAATTCGGACTGTGGGAGCCATTGAATACGCTAATAAGCAGTCGGATGTGAGGGGTTCGTGTCATTTTTGAATCCTCCCTGAACATAAATAAAACAAGTAAAATGTCGTTGAGTTCGGCCGGGCCGAACTTTTTATACACTCCACCACAAAATAGTGTTTTTTTATTTTTTTTAATTGAATAATTAGTTTCCTTTCACAATTTTAGTTGGACAAATTTTTCGACCTTGGATAACCCTAATGCTTTAATTATCGAATCTAATATAAACAAGTAAGAGAGGGTTATAGTCGGGGCTTTTTCGCTACCTATTATTAAAACTAGTTAGAAAGTATAAGTCAGCTGTGCCCACGGAGATATACCTTCAGCCTCGGGCAACAAAAAAATAAGAAAACTCAACGCCAACAATGTATCGTCGTAACAAGGGCCACAAAGACAAAAAATGCAAAAAAAATTGAAAGAATCCGAGACGAGTCCTTAAACGGCCTTCTTTCCAAAATTTGTGTGGGAGGCATCCGAATGAGTGTTCCGATGTAGTCCATATTCGGACGTAATCCAAGTCTCTTAGAAATAATACGATGTACAAAATTAAGACCAAGCCGATTTCTCTATTCGAGGGTTATCTTTTGCACTAGTCAGTTTAGTTGGCGTCGTCTCAGGCAGTGAGACGAAAGAAAGTTGCACCGTCGTAAAAGGGGCCGCAAGGCGAACATGTTTCAAACACTATACTTTTCCCAAGGGAGTGGACCGATATATTCGAACCTGATATATGCATGGAAGTAATATTTCCACATCCCTAGTTTGAAACAATACGGTTAGTCCCTTCTATCGTGCTAAGAACTATCTGCTCATTATCTAAAATTGTTGTCATATTCCTTGACCAAAATTCTTAACTCGTGTACAAATTTGTCAGTACCAAACTATAACTGTGAACTATAGCGTGGTTAGGGTTCCCAGCAAAATTTGAAGGAAGGGGTTCCATGCGATGACGTGATTTCATGACATCTTTTGCATTGGTTCAAGCGATGTCGTGAAAGATCCGATCTTTTCATTAGCATTTGATCCAATGCAAAGGAAGTCGTGAAAGATCCGATATTTTCATCAGCATTTGAACCCATTCCATCGATGCAATAGAAATGAATTTTGTTTTTTTATTTATACAATTTTTATACCCTATACCACAATGTGGAAAAGGGTATTATAAGTTTGTTTTGGTAAAAATTCATGTAACACCGCGAAATATTCGTCGGAGACCCCCAATGTGGTATACCATTCTTCATATCTCGACGAGATAAAGCGATTTTGAGATGTGTGTCCGTCCGTCCTTCCATCCGTCCGTCTGTCCATTATAAATGATATGTAGGTAGGGTTCAGTTCAGAATAGATCCCTATTCATATTGGTGATGATCGTGAAATATTTAGCGGGTGAAATGGACCAAAAACATAATATTTATCAAATTTTCTAACGGCTCTGCAGGTCTCAATAATAGTCCGATCAACGCGTCATTTTAAATAAGGTAAGAGTATATCACAAAGGAGAAGCTTGCAATTTGAGATGGCGATCGGATAATATTTAAAGGGTTAAATGGACCAATACTTTTGTGTGAAAATTGTGAAAAATATTAATATACAGCTTTTATCTTAATTCCTGGAAGTGAAATTCCGGACAAGTGAGATATACTTGAAAGTGGAACGCTTGACCTTTCAATTGATGCCAATTATGTTGGGGTGCATGATCAGATAACAGAGTTACAGCCTAATATATCCCGTTATTTGTTTGTAGTGTAATAATAAACTCGCTAGAAGTCGCAATTATACATCAATAGTCACGAAATTTTGCACCGGGTAAGAGTATAGGTGGAAAAAGATGCATAAAATTTTGAATCATGATCTGATATTCTTTAGCGGGTGAAATGGACCATTACTTTTGTATGAAAGATATAAAAATTTTATTTTTGGTCGATATTTTAATTCCTTGAGGACATATATATTTCGCAAAGTAGCCTACATATGGAAAAAAACTACTGACCTTTCCTCTGATGTAAATTGCAATAAAGTGTTTGCTAGATAACGGGCCTACTGCCTATAATGGGTTCTGTGTAGAGAACCACATTTTTATCCCATGCTACATATTGTCTCTCCAAAAGTTTATGTAATACCACGAAATATTCGTCCTAGACCCCTTATTTGGTATGCCAAAATTCATATCTCGACGAGATAAAGCGATTTAGCGATGTGTGTCCGTCCATTAAAAAATGTAAACAAGCTTAAGGCCGCAATTATGGACCGATTGTAACAAATTTTTTAAGGAGATTGGGTTCGGGTCAGAATAGAAATGAGTAGTTTTTGGTGATAATCGTGAAATGTTCAGGGGATGAAATAATAACCCGCAAAATTTTAAACAAAGTTTGAGTTTATGATGAAGATATTTGATATTTGATAATTAAATGTTCACAATCATTGAAAAGAAGTTCCGTGGAGAGCGATTGTCCAGGGATAGTGGTATAGGGTAGCCCATGGTCGGCTCCGTCCGACTATAGACTTTTCTTACTTGTTTTTAAATATATAAGATTAATTATTTACAATAGACTTAATGTTGCCGGAGACTCGAAATCACTACCAATATTGTTAAAACTCCCTTCGCAATGCACAATGGTCCCAAATCCAAATTTTCTGGCCAAAACTATTTCAACGTCCATTTTGTATTGAAATTAATTATTATTTATAATAAATGTGTACAAACAACAATTCTTACGTTTTATCGACCAAAATGACCAAAAACTGCCAAAATTTGTTGTACAGGGTGGTCCCGTTGTGTGGGGTCTAAACCAAAACATTGACCTATGTTAATAATTTTTGGTACGAAGGATTCATATCTTCTAAGAGGTCAAAATACCAAATTTCAACCGAATCGGTCATAAAGTGTCGCTAAAATCCACAAAATATCTCAAATCGGACGGTACTTTTATGTGGGGTCTATGACAAAAAATGGACCTATTTTCAAAAAAATTATAGATACTTGTTTTCTACACTCTGGAACCCTTAAATATGAATTTTAAGGAAAATCGGTTGATAGATGTGGGTATTACCGTTCTATTTCAATTGGATACTATGTACAGTCACAACAGGTATTTACAAAAAATTCTCCCATCTTAAAATAGAAAAATCCACTTTATTTTAACTGTTGCAAATTTGAGCACGATTTGACTTCTGAATTTATTAGTACAGACCCCCTGCTATATTTCAAATTCGATTTGAATGTGGACATATTTGGACATTTTTTTTAAGTTTAAGTATATTTAAAAAATATTTGTAAAAAATAATTTTTAATATATATAAAAACATTGATTTTATTACGATAATTTTACAATTTCTTCGTTCTTTTTGTAAATATTATGAAAGTACTCATTAACAGCTTCCCGATTCATAATGACTTTGGTCTCACTTCTGTATATTTATGCAGCGACGCAATACAACATAAATTGTATATTTTACAGCACAAAGTCTGTTTTATTTTAACATAAAAAAGTGTCAACTTTGGTACTGCGCCAATCAACGAATACTAACTTTATTTACAAAAACTAATTATTTTCAGATGACTTGATGTGTTTTTTATTATTCTGTGAAAAAATATTAAAATTTCGAAACTTCGAAAATAGGGTTTTGGCCAAAAATTTCCTGATTGAAACTTATGTGCAATGATAATGTCAATGCAAAGGGTTGGTGAGAATGACATGTCATAGCATTTGTGGAAATGACATGCCAAAGCATTGGTGCAAATGACATGTCAAAGCATTGGTGTAAATGACATGCTTTAGATCCAAAAATGAATAGCAGCTTTTGGGGTCCACGCTCATATAAAATTCATCGATGAAGATGGTAAAAAGATGACATGACAGCTCACTTGCACCCATGATTGAATGGCATCTTTGGCATCGAACATTTTGCTGGGGTTACTATACACACAATTTAAACTGTGACATTTCTGTATATACTAGGCTGTAACTCTTTCATCCGATCACGTTCATCAACATAATTGGCATCTATGAAAAGGTCGAGAGATCTTTTTTTCAAAATCAACTCACGTGGGCGGAATGTTCCTTCCAGGAATAAAGATATAAGATATATATTAAATTTTTTCCAATTTTCACACAAAAGTTTCGGCCATTTCACCCGTTAAAAACTATCTGATCATCATGTAAAATTGCAAGATTCTTCTCTGTCATAAGCTCACCCCTTATTTTAAATTTCGCGCTGATCAGACTATGAACATTTTGTTTTTGGTCCAATTCACCCCCTAAGTATTTCACGATTATCACCAATAACAATAGGGATCTATTCTGATGTGAAACCGACCTCCATACCTAACTTCGTGACGATCGGTCGATAATTGCGGCCTGGAGTTTGATTAAAAATTTTAATGGACAGACGGACTGACGGACACACTTCGCTTTATCTCGTCGAGATATGAAAAATGGTATATAACGTTATAGGTCTACGACGAATATTTCGCGGTGTTACACGAATTTCTAGCAAAACAAACTTATAATACCATTCCCAAATTATGGAGTAGGGCATAAAAATGTGTTCAGCCAGGTGAAAGGTACAACCTACGGGGCTATATTAAAGTATCGACCTATCATTAATATTTTTGGTAGAAAAGTTTTATATCTGCAGGGATGCTCAAAAGTCAAATTGCGGGTAGTTCTGTCAAACAATGTAGCTAAGACCCTCAAAATACCGAAAATCGGGAGGTACGGTTATATGGTGGCTATACCAAAAGATGGACCTATTTTTAGACTTTTTGGTGGAGAAGTTTCTTGACCACTGAGAACTTTTAATGTCAACTTACAGCTAGTTCGGTTAAAAATTGTGGCTAAAATCCTCAAAATAATCGGGAGGTATATATAACGGGGCTATACCAAAACATGGACCTATGTTTACACTTTTTGGTGCAGAAATTTCGTGACCACTGAAACCATTAATGTTAAATTACAGATAGTTCGGTTAAAAATTGTGGCTAAAACCTCAAAATACTGAATATTGGGATGTACCGTTATATGGGGCTATACCAAAACACGGGCCTATGTCGACGATTTTTGGTGGAGAAGTTTTGTCGCCACTGTGAACTACAAATGTCAAATTACACATAGTTCGGTTAAAAATTGTTGGTAAAATCCTCAAAATATCGAAAATCGGGAGGTACCTTTATATGGGGGCTATACCAAAACATGGACCTATGTTTACATTTTTTGGTGGAGAAATTTCGTGACCACTGAGAACCTTAAATGTCAAATTACAGCTGGTTCGGTTAAAAATTGTGGCTAAAATCCTCAAAATACCGAATATTGGGAGGTACCGTTATATGGGGGATATACCAAAACATGGGCCTATGTCAACGATTTTTGGTGGAGAAGTTTTGTCGCCACTGTGAACCTCAAATGTCAAATTACACATAGTTCGGTTAAAAATTGTAGGTAAAATCCTCAAAATGCCGAAAATCGGGAGGTACCGTTATATGGGGCTATACCAAAACATGAGTCTACGTCGACGATTTGTGGTGAAAAAGTTTCATGATCACTGAGAACCTCAAGTGTGAAATAAAAGTTAGTTCAGTTGAAAATTGTAGTTAAAATTCTCAAAATACCCAAAATCGGAAAGTACCGTTATATGGGGGCTATACCAAAAGATGGACCTATGTTAACGATTTTTGGCGGGAAAGTTTCGTGACCAAAATAAGAACCTCAAACGTCAAATTACACATAGTTCAGTTAAAAGTTGTAGCTAAAATCCTCAAAATACCGAAAATCGGGGGCTATACCAAAACATAGACCTATGTTGACGATTTTAAGTTGAGAAGTTTCGTGACCACTAAGAACCTCAAATGCCACTTCTTTTCACCTTCGCATCTCGTATAACCTTTTCCAGCAGAATGTTGAAAATATCACACGAGAGGCTATAACCTTGTCTGAAACCTCTTTTAGTACCAAACTCTTAGGAGAGGTTCTTTCCTATTTTAACTGACGATCGAGTATCAGTTAATGTCATTCTACAAATCCGGATGAGTTTGCAGGGACACCAAATTCAGACATGGCTTGGAATACTTTTGAACGTAGGGTGCTGTCGAAGGCTGCTTTGTAATCAACAAAAAGGTGGTAAATGTCGATCTGCATCTCTTGGGTCTTCTCCAGGATTTGCCGCAGTGTAAATATATGGTCAATGGTGGATTTGCCAGGTCAAAAGCCGCATTGGTATGGCCCAATTATTTCATTGACCATAGGCTTTAGTCGTTCACACATTATCCCTGACACTATCTTGTAGGCAATAGGGAGAAGACTTATGCCTCTATAGTTAGAGCATACAGTCTTATCTCCTTTCTTGTTGACAGGGTACAAGATGCTCAGGTTCCAATCGTCGGGTACTCGTTCTTCCTGCCAGATGGTGCTAACTAGCTGGTGAATACACCTTATCAGCGTGTCTCCTCCGAATTTTGAACAGCTCGGCTGGTAAACCATCGGCTTCTTCTGCCTTATTATTCTTCAGCCGACTTATTGCTGTCTTTACCTCATCTTGGCTGGGCGGTATACATTCAATACCATCTTCTGGGCTTGGATCTGTGGTATCTTCGCCGTCTTCGCTACTATCGGATACCAACAGTTTGGAGAAATGTTCTTTCCATATCCTGAGCTCACTATCTGTATCAGTTACCAAATTACTTTGCTGGTCTTTACAGGAGGATGTGCCTGTACCAAAGCCATCAGTTTGATGTTTCACTCTTTAGTAGAACTTTCGGACTTCATTCTGGCTCCCGTACATCTCGATTTTTTAACACTCCTGTTTAATATTCCTCTCTTTTTCCTGCGGGAAAGACGTTTCTCCTCTCTCCTTTTCTCCCGATACCTCTCTCGTGCTCTACGCGTTGCTACTGATTGTAGAGTAGCCCTATATGCCAAATTTTTCTCTTCGGTAGCAGCACGACGTAGGGGATGGAAGATACCAAGGAATGGTCCTGACCGGCTTTAACATGGCAAAGCCCAGGATTTATCTGGTCCCTCTTTCATCTCAAGTGAACACTGACCTCCCCGTGGTGTCACCTGGGGAACTACTTTTAACACCCGTTAAAGGTAGTGAGCTAACATGTGCCGCGCGTTCACCCATAAGAACGTTAAAAACTTGGGTTTGGGCTTCAGGTTAGTAACCCTCCCCTAGAAAAAACAGCGTACTAGAAAAAACGAAAGGAAAGAAAAACAAATCTCTCAAAAGTTGACGACCCCCGCAAACGTTTTAAGGACCATGATCTGCGAATCTGCACCTGGAATGTTCGCACTCTTTATAGAGAAGGTGCAGTTTACGCATTGGCAGATATACTTGAAAAGTACAGGGCCGACATTACTGCCATAAAGGAAATACCATGGAACGGGTAAGGCTTCACAACAACACCTAAAGGTGACGCACTGTATTATAGTTGTATGAGTCATAAAGCATGAGTTTGGTTGCGGATTTGTAGTTGGTCGGAGGTTAAAACATCTGGTCTCCAGCTTCACCCCAGTGAATCAAAAACTCGCTACAATTCGATTAATGGCAAAATTCTTCAACATCAGCTTTATTTGCACTCATGCTCCCACTGAAGACAAGGACGAACAGACCAAAGATATATTTTACGAGCGCTTAGAAGAAATATATGACCGTTGCCCTGCCCATGACATTAAAATTATACTAGGCGATTTTAATGCCAAAATTGGAAAGGAGAATATCTTTGGCCCAACAGTCGGGAAATTCAGTCTCCACAGTAAAACATCTGACAATGGTATGAGGCTGACAGACTTTGCAGCTGCAAGAAACATGGTATTTAGCAGTACCAGATTTAAGCATCTCGATATTCATAAGGGCACCTGGCGGTCGCCAGATCAAAGAACAAGAAATTAAATTGACCACGTTGTGATAGATGGAAGACATGCATCAAGCGTGTTGGATGTACGATCGTCCGGAGGTGCAAACATATACTCGTAGCAAACAAAGTGCGAACAGACACAACACGGAAGTTGGACATCGGTAAGCTGCAATCACAACAGATAGCCACAGCATATTCCACTCAACTGGCCCAACTGCTTAATCAAAGCACTCCTCGTCCCGATAACATATCAGGACAATGGCAAAATATTGCCCACTCCATGCAAACAGCCGCAAAATCAGTTCTTGGATACCAGAGACCTCCACCAAGAAATCCATGGTATGACCAGGAGTGTCGTGTTGCTACCGAAGAGAAAAATGCGGCATATAGGGCTACTTTACAGTCAGTAGCAATGCGTAGCGCACGAGAGAGGTATCGGGAGAAAGGAGAGAGGAGAAACGTCTTTTCCGCGGGAAAAAGAGAGAGATGGAAAAGCGGGAGTGTGAACAAATCGATATGTACAGGAGACAGAATTAAGTGCGAAAATTCTACCAAAGAGTGAAACATCAAACTGATGGCTTTGGAACTGGAACATCCTCCTGTAGAGACCAGCAAGGTAATCTGGTAACTGATACAGATAGTGTGCTAAGGATATGGAAAGAGCATTTTTCCAAACTGTTGGTATCCAATATTCGCTACTATTGGATACGACGAAGATACCACATATCCAATCCCAGAAGATGGTATTGAATGTATACCACCTGGCCAAGATGAGGTAAATACAGCAATAAACCGGCTGAAAAATAATAAGGCAGCAGGAGCCGATGGCAGCCGAGCTGTTTAAATCCGGAGGCGACACGCTGATAAGGTGTATACATCAGCTAGTTAGCTCCATCTGGCAGGAAGAACGCGTACCCGACGGTTGGAACCTTAGCATCCTGTGTCCCGTCCATAAGAAAGGAGATAAGACTTTATGCTCCAACTATAGGGGCATAAGTCTTCTCCCTAGCGCCTACAAGATAGTGTCAGGGATATTGTGCGAACGACTAAAGCCCATGATCAACGAAATAATTGGACCATACCAATGCGGCTTTAGACCTGGCAAGTCCACCATTGACCAGATATTTACCCTGCGGCAAATCCTGGAGAAGACCCAAGAGATACAAATCGACACCTACTACCTTTTTGTCGCTTATAAAGCAGCCTTCGACAGCCCGCTACTTTCAAAGGTATTGCAAGCAATGTCTGAATTTGGTATCCACGCACAGCTCATTCGGCTTTGTAAAATGACTCTAACTGACACAAGATCTTCAGTCAAAATAGGGAAGAACCTCTCCGAAGAGTTTTGTACCAAAAGAGGTTTCAGGCAAGGAGACAGCCTTTCTTGTCATCTTTTCAACATCCTGCTAGAAAAGGTTATACGAGAGGCAAACGCCCAAAGAATTGGCACAATCTACACCAATAGCCACATGTTACTTGCTTATGCTGATGATATAGACATCATGGGACGATCAGTAAACGAAGTAACCGATACCTTTATGAAGGTCGAAGGAGAATCTGCTAAAGTGGGTCTGGCGGTAAACGGCGAAAAGACCAAGCTTATGGTGTCGACGCGCAATGCGTCTATTCATATCGGACCAACTGTTGAAGTTGGTTCTTATAATTTTGAGGTAGTAAAAGACTTCGTATACCTCGGCACCGCCGTAAACACAACAAACGACATCAGTTGTGAAATAAAAAGAAGAATTGGCTTAAGTAACACGGTGCTCTTGAAACAATTTTAAATGGAAGGTGCTTACACCTTGGAAGTTTTTGCGGATTCTGAAACTACAATGTTCATAGATGAGAAAAATCAAAAAACAAAAAAAATCGCCGGAGCGCTTTTTAAATAAATCGCGATATAAATTGACATTTTTAGGGGATGTTTAGGTTTTCACGATTTTGCTTAGAAACCGCAAGTCGAATCAAAATGGGACTAAAGAAAATGTTGTAGCTATGAAAATTCTCTACAAGATCGACGTTAATGGTATTTTCGTAGTTTTTACCATTTTTGAGATATAGAAGTTCAAATTGGGACAATTCAAATTCAATTCAATTCTGTATCGCCCCCTTATAAAACAATGTCTTGAAGGGTGCGCCTTAACTAACTTTTGATAAAAAACCGCTTACACAGGGGAAGTTTTTGTGAATTCTGAAACAGCAATGTTCATAGATGAGAAAAATCCAAAAACAAGAGAAAATCGCTGTAGGGATTTTTAAATAAATCGCGGTCAAAATTCACATTTTTAGGTGTTTTATAGGTTTTCACGATTTTGCTTGGAAACCGTAAGTCCAATCGAAATGGAGCTAAAGAAAATGTTGTAGCTGTAAAAATTCTCTAGAGGATTGAAGTTTATTATTTATCCCCAGCCTGTACCATTTTTGAGATAAAGAAGCTCAGTTTAAATTTTTAGATTTTTTTGTTAGGGTTTCGCGATTTTGTTTGAATACGGTAAGTCTTATCGATATGGGACCTGAGAAAATCTTAAAGCTGTGAGAATTCTCTACAAGACTGGCTTTAGTAACTTATCCTAAGTTGTACCATTTTTTTAGATATATGAGTTTAAGTTGGGAATTTGCAGTCATCACATTGTTTTATAAGGGGGCGATACAGAATTGAATTGAATTTGAATTGTCCCAATTTGAACTTCTATATCTCAAAAACGGTAGAACCGACGAGAATACCTTAAAGGTCAATCTTCTAGAGAATTTTCATAGCTACATCATTTTCTTTAGTCCCATTTTGATAGGACTTGCGGTTTCTAAGCAGAATCGTGAAAACCTAAACAACACCTAAAAATGTCAACTTAAATCGCGATTTATTTAAAAAGCGCTCCGGCGATTTTTTTTGTTTTTTGATTTTTCTCATCTATAAACATTGTAGTTTCAGAATCCGCAAAAACTTCCGAGGTGTAAGCACCTTCCATTTAAGATTGTTTCAAGAGCACCGTGGTAAGCACTTTAAAAACAAAGAAACAATTCGTCAAACAAAAATAACGCTTTACAAAACACTGATACTACCCGTGCTGATATATGGTTCCGAAGCCTGGGTACTTGCGCAAGCAGATAAGGCAGTGCTTGGCGTGTTTGAGAGAAAAGTTCTTCGAAAGATCTACGGACCGATCTGCGTTGACGGTGAATATCGACGTCGTATGAACCACGAGCTGTATCTGCTATATAACGACATCCATATAGTTAAACGTATCGAGATGCAGCGATTGCGTTGGCTAGACCATATAATAAGAATGATAAGAATGAGCGATGATGAACCCGCTAAAAAGGCGTGTAAATTCGAGCCACATGACGGTGCACGCAGAATTGGCAGGCCAAAGAATAGATGGCGCAAACAAGTGGATGAAGAGATGACAAGGCGCGGTATTCCAAAAAGCGAAGCACGAAACAGAGAGAATTGGAGATCTTTTCTTAGTTCAATCTATGGAACAAATGTTCTGTAATGGGCCAGCTAAGTAAGTAAGTAAGCAGCACGACGCTCCTGGGCAAACCATGGATGATTCCTTGGTGGAGGTCTCTGATATCCAAGTATGGATTTTCCGGCTGTTTGCATGGAGTGGGCAATATTTTGCCATTGTGCTGATATGTTATCGGGACGAGGAGTGCTTTCATTAAGCAATTGGGCTAATTGAGTGGAATATGCTGTGCCTATCTGTTGTGTTTGCAGCTTACCGATGTCCAACTTCCGCGTTGTATCTAACCTATTTCAGGCATTTGGTGTATCCGTGGTCATTAAAGATCTCTACCTAAAATTGTGAACAAAAAAACTAATTATTCGATTTTTGTGCAGAATATTTTACGGTGGAGGATATAAAAAGTTCGTCCCGATCGAAGTTAAAAATGTTTTGCTTGTTCTAGTCTTGAATCTATATTGCCCGAGAATGGTATACTAATAAGATCAGTGTATATTCTGATTTACTTTGTTGAACTTGTATTAATCACTATTATATATTTCATAAAATTAAAATGATTTCGAAAATACAATTATCTTAATTTTCTTTTAAATGCATGTCACATTTTACCAAAATACATTTATTTCTAAACCTTTATCCCACATTTCAATAATATTCCCACTAAATGCCATAAACATTCTCTCAATTTAATAAAACACGCATTAAATAAAAATGAAATGTGAAAATAATAATTTTCAATTCCCAATTGGCAAACAAATCAAATAAATAATATTCATATCTGTTTTACAGAAAAATATTAGAATATTTTGCTTGCTGTTGTGGTCGTTGTCATCGTTTATAATCATCTAAAGAGATGATGGCATGGAACAGGAATCACATGCAAATCACAACTGAAGAGCAGCAGCACGCTAAAACAAAAAAGGATCCCTGCCATGTGGAATATGTGATGACAGGCAAAACTCCCTAAACAATATCCTCCGTAGCTAACATTTTCCTCGTCTTTTTTCGTTTTATATTTAAATGTGATGCTAATGATGACACATTTGCAACAGACAAAACAACAACAGCGACATCGACTATTTATGCGAACGTGTGTGTTACAACAATGGCATATCCAGCATAGCCTTTGTTGTTTTGTTTTAGTTAGATACTCACTCGGGTTTGTTGTTTGATTTTTTAATACATCCAGTCCCAGACAGGCACTCTCACGTAGAGTATTCTGTCACCAGATAACATGTTTAAAATAACCATACATCAACAAATAGTCCCAAACCATGAGATATGTATGTGTAGGCACCTACTACAATGCGGAATAAGCCTCGAGGAGGAGGAAATCTGTGTTTTAATATAACACTGTCAATAAAAAATATAAGGGACTAAAATGGATTCGAGATATGCACATTTGAAATATAAAATATTTTTAAAAATGAGTTTAAATAAAATATTAAAGAAAGCATAGAACGTTTAGTATTATTATTGCCAAAGACTATTGAATATTTCAATACCTTCCACCATAGCACAGTTGATGCGCCCAACGACAAAAATCATAAATCCATGTCATCATTTTAAAAATTTAATTTAATAATCGCTTCTAAACATTTGAAATTTTTCGAAACTCAATTTATTTTTGCAATTTTTCGTGGTTCTTAAGCAGAAAAAGGCTTACAAACATGACTAATTTTGGAGAAAAAAAAAATTATTTTAAAATTAGAAAAAAATAGTTATATTAAGAGCAAGTTTCTGAAACCAAGGACTATTATTCACGCCTTAACTTAAGTAGATTGCGTAAGCTTCGTTTCTATACCCTCCACCATAATATTTAGGGTATACTTATATTTGTCATTCCGCTTGTAACACATCGATCAGGGTAAAATTCTAAGTCGATATAACCATGTCCGTCTGTCCGTCCGTCCCTCCGTCTGTTGAAATCAAGATACAGCTCGCAATTTTTAAGATAGAGTTATGTAATTTGGTATAGAAATTTCTATTACACCTAGGATGTTTGGTATTGCAAATGGGCTATATCGGTCCACGTTTTGATATAGCCCCCATATAACGGTACCATCCGATTTTCGGTATTTTAAAGGTTTTAGCTTCATTACCACACCGAAATTACTGAAATTTGGTACTCAGTCTTCGCTGGGTGTACACACCGTTCCCCCAGAGTTTTGTCGGTATAGGTCAACGCCTTCATATAGCCCCCATATAACGGTACCTCCCGATTTTCGGTATTTTGAAGGTTGTCGCCTCAATATTCCTCCGATATGACTGAAATTTTGTATTAAGTCTTCGCTGGTGGTGTAAAACTTTGCCCCAGAATTTTGCCGGTATAGGTCCACGCCTTCATATGGCCCCCATAGAACGGTACCTCCCGATTTTCGGTATTTTGAAGGTTGTGGTCCCAATATTCCTCCGAAATGGCTAAACTTTGGTATTTAGTCTTCGGTGGGTGTATAAAACTTTGTCCCAGAATTTTGTCGTTATAGGTCCACGCCTTCATGTAGCCCTCATAGAACGGTACCTCCCGATTTTCGGTATTTTGAAGGTTGTGGCCTCAATATTGCACAGAAATGACTGCAATTTAGTATTTAGTTTTCATTTGGAGAACGAAACTTTACCGCAGAACTTTGTTGGTATAGGTTCACGCCTACATATAGCCCCCATAGAACGGTACTTCCCGATTTTCGGTGTTTTGAAGGTTGAAGCCTCAATATTACACCGAAATGGCTGAAATTTGGTATTTAGTCTTCATTTAGAGTATAAAACTTTCGCCCAAAAATTTGTTGGTATAGATCCACACCTTCCTTTAGCCCCCATAGAACGGTACCTCCCGATTTTCGGTATTTTGAAGGTTGTGGCCTCACTATTCCTCCGAAATGACTGAAATTTTGTATTAAGCCTTCGCTGGTGGTACTTTACCCCAGAATTTTGTCGGTATAGGTCCACGCCTTCATATAGCCCCCATAGAACGGTACCTCCCGATTTTCGGTGTTTTGAAGGTTGTGGCCTCAATATTCCTCCGAAATGGCTAAAATTTGGTATTTAGTCTTCGGTGGGCGTAAACAATTTTGTCCCAGAATTTTGTCGTTATAGGTTCTCGCTTTCATATAGCCCTCATAGAACGGTACCTCCCGATTTTCGGTATTTTCAAGGTTGTGGCCTCAATATTGCACCGAAATGACTGAAATTTGGTATTTGGTCTTCATTTGGAGTATGAAACTTTACCGCAGAACTTTGTTGGTATAGGTCCACGCCTACATAAAGCCCCCATAGATGGGAACCTTCCGATTTTCGGTATTTTGAAGGTTGAGGCCTCAATATTCCACCGAAATGACTAAAATTTGGTATTTAGTTTTCGTTGGGGGTATTCAACTTTCCCCTCTAATTTGGTCGGTATAGGTTCACGCCTTCATATTGCCCCCATTGAACGGTACCTCCCGATTTTCGGTATTTTGAAGGTTGTTGCTTCTATATTCCACCGAAATGGCTGAAATTTGGTACTCAGTCTTCGCTGGGGGTACACACCGTTCCCCCAGAGTTTTGTCGGTATAGGTCAACGCCTTCATATAGCCCCCATATAACGGTACCTCCCGATTTTCGGTATTTTGAAGGTTGCCGCCTCAATATTCCTCCGATATGACTGAAATTTTGTATTAAGTCTTCGCTGGTGGTGTAAAACTTTGCCCCAGAATTTTGCCGGTATAGGTCCACGCCTTCATATGGCCCCCATAGAACGGTACCTCCCGATTTTCGGTATTTTGAAGGTTGTGGTCCCAATATTCCTCCGAAATGGCTAAACTGTGGTATTTAGTCTTCGGTGGGTGTATAAAACTTTGTCCCAGAATTTTGTCGTTATAGGTCCACGCCTTCATGTAGCCCTCATAGAACGGTACCTCCCGATTTTCGGTATTTTGAAGGTTGTGGCCTCAATATTGCACAGAAATGACTGAAATTTAGTATTTAGTTTTCATTTGGAGAACGAAACTTTACCGCAGAACTTTGTTGGTATAGGTTCACGCCTACATATAGCCCCCATAGAACGGTACTTCCCGATTTTCGGTGTTTTGAAGGTTGAAGCCTCAATATTACACCGAAATGGCTGAAATTTGGTATTTAGTCTTCATTTAGAGTATAAAACTTTCGCCCAGAAATTTGTTGGTATAGCTCCACACCTTCCTTTAGCCCCCATAGAACGGTACCTCCCGATTTTCGGTATTTTGAAGGTTGTGGCCTCACTATTTCTCCGAAATGACTGAAATTTTGTATTAAGCCTTCGCTGGTGGTACTTTACCCCAGAATTTTGTCGGTATAGGTCCACGCCTTCATATAGCCCCCATAGAACGCTACCTCCCGATTTTCGGTGTTTTGAAGGTTGTGGCCTCAATATTCCTCCGAAATGGCTAAAATTTGGTATTTAGTCTTCGGTGGGCGTAAACAATTTTGTCCCAGAATTTTGTCGTTATAGGTCCTCGCTTTCATATAGCCCTCATAGAACGGTACCTCCCGATTTTCGGTATTTTCAAGGTTGTGGCCTCAATATTGCACCGAAATGACTGAAATTTGGTATTTGGTCTTCATTTGGAGTATGAAACTTTACCGCAGAACTTTGTTGGTATAGGTCCACGCCTACATAAAGCCCCCATAGATGGGAACCTTCCGATTTTCGGTATTTTGAAGGTTGAGGGCTCAATATTCCACCGAAATGACTAAAATTTGGTATTTAGTTTTCGTTGGGGGTATTAAACTTTACCCCAAAATTTTGTCGGTATATGTCCATGCCTTTATATAGCCCCCATTGAACGGTACTTCCCGAATTTCGGTATTTTGAAGGTTGTTGCTTCTATATTCCACCGAAATGGCTAAAATTTGGTATTTAGTCTTCGCTGGGCGTATTAAACTTTACCCCAAAATTTTGTCGGTATAGGTCCATGCCTTTATATAGCCCCCATTGAACGGTACTTCCCGAATTTCGGTATTTTGAAGGTTGTTGCCTCAATATTCTTCATATGGGGTATAAAACTATCCATATAATTGGTCGATATAGCTCCTTGCCTTTATAGAACGGTACCTCCCCATAGAACGGTACCTCCCGATTTTCGTTATTCTAAAGGTTGTGACGCCAATATCCCACCGAAATTACTGATTTTTGTTATTTAGTCTATTCCTGAAAAGAATTATTAGTATATTTATCACCCATATAAGCATACCTCTTAATTTTTCCTATTTTTTATGGTTTAGCCACATTATCTTACCGAAATATTGGAAATTTGGTAATTAGTCTTCTTTGAGTCTAAAAACTTTATAGAACGGTACCTCCCCATAGAAAGGTACCTCCCGATTTTCGTAATTTTAAAGGTTGTGACGTCAATATCCCACCGAAATGACTGATTTTTGTTATTTAGTCTATTCCTGAAAATAATTATTAGTATATTTATCACCCATATAAGCATACCTCTTAATTTTTGCTATTTTTTAGTTTTTAGCCACATTATCTTACCGAAATATTGGAAATTTGGTAATTAGTCTTCTTTGAGTCTAAAAACTTTCCGCAGGAATTTGTCGGTATAGATCGACGAAATTTGCTGAAATATGTAATTAGACTTCTTCATAAACGAAAGGAAACTAAGTTTTCCATTTTACTCCAATACAACTCGTGGTGGAGGGTATAACAAGTTCGGCCCGGCCGTTCTTACATGTTCTTCTAAATTGCAAGGGTTGCCAAATATTTTGATTATAATATTGGAAAATTTAATATAGATATGTGTGTATTTCCTTAAAGTTTTAGTTACCTTCCAAGTATATGCAAGAATCGCAACTAGTACCAAATTGAAGACCAAGGGTCTGTAGATTTCAAAGCTGTTTAGACTTTTTGCGGAAATGGGCGGTTTTGGCAGTTATGGAGTGGACTTATATTTTTTGGAATATTTTTAAATAATTTTGTTTCATTTTCGTAAGTGTATGTTCAATAAAATGTTTTTTGTGCTATTAGTGATTTCTTTCATCTTTAATAAATATTTTTTCTTGTTTGGGACTACCTAATGTTGCAACACGCCAAATGTGGAAATTTTCCCCGCACTTAGAACCAAAAATACGTTTTTACAGGTAATTCTGCAGAAAAAGATGATTTAATCCTATAAAGGACAGAAAGTGGATGACAACCCTATATGGAGGCTGTAGCCACTCTGAGTTCACTATTAAAGCCTATTCCGTTTGAACATTTGGTAAATATAAGTAATATTCATTAAATTGAGATATAAATCATGTAAGAAGTATAGCAAATCATGGACCAATATTGAAAATTTTTCTATGGGAGTTTTACTATGCTATAAGAACACCTAGCACCGGATTACAGCGAATTAGGTTGAACAATGTGTCCGTAACAGTAAAATACCACAATTCAGTATGATTCGTTTTATGGGAAGCACGCGAAAACGTGGACCTAGGACTCCAACATTTTTGTGAGAGTGTTTTTATGCCATTGATACAAATTTCAGTTCGATATATTATCTAGAAGTTTTATTGTCACACCTTCCAATGTAAGTGCCACCACTGTGCATAGTATGGAGGGTATATTAAGTTTGTTTTTCTGTTTGTAACGCATTGAAATAATTATTTGTGACCCTATTAAATATATATTTTTGATCAGGATAAAATTCTGAGTTGATCTAGCCATGCACATATTTCCGTCTGTTGTAACCACTCTAGACACTATAAAACGGAACCTTCCGATTTTCGGTATTTTATTTAGATGTAATTCAACATATGATGTTCCCAGTGATCGAAAAACTTCTACACAGAAAATTTCCAACATATGTCCCTGTTTTGGTACAGCACCCATATAACGCATATAACGGTACATCCGGATTTTCGGTATTTTTAGGATTTTAGCTAAACTTTTGGCCGAACTCTCTATAATTTCACATTTGCAATTCCCAGTGTACGCAAAACTTTTGCATCAACAATTATC